>NC_137183.1:23983216-25213841 GCF_951804945.1 Podarcis cretensis
ATAATAATAATAATAATAATAATTTATTATTTGTACCCCTCCCATCTGGCTGGGTTTCCCCAGCCAATCTCGGCGGCTTCCACAAAGACCAAAAATACACTAAGATGTCACACATTAAAAACTTCCATGAACTTCCTTAAGATGTCTTCTGAATGTCAGGTAGTTGTTTATCGCTTTGACATCTGATGGGAGGGCATTTCACAGGGCGGGCGCCACTACCAAGAAGGCCCTCTGCCTGGTTCCCTGTAGCTTTGCTTCTCGCAGTGAGGGAACCACCAGAAGGCCCTCGGCACTGGACCTCAGTGTCTGGGCTGGATGATGGGGGTGGAGACGATCCTTCAGGTATACTGGGCCGAGGCTGTTTAGGGCTTTAAAGGTCAACACCAACACTTTGAATTGTGGAAAGGTGCATTCTTAATTGCCTGCATAAGCCAGATGCAATAGAAAAGTTTTCAGCAGGTGTTTAAAAGTTGGCACCAAAGGCATTTGCTGAATCCCTGTTGGCAGAGTGCTTCACAGGAATTGGCTCATGGCCCTAAAGGCTCAGTTCCTTGTTATTGTCAGTTGAGCCTCACCAGCTTGGGAAATGACCAGTAATGCTCTGGCAGATGATCTCAGCGATCAAGATGGAATATAGGGGTCCTGAACATGCATTTCTGCAAGCAGTTGCCCTAATATAATGCATCTTTGTATGTTATTGTCATTAAGTATCTCTAATATGCACATTTTATCTTAGATGATGCAGCATTCCATAATACTGTATATGGTTGTGTTAACATTGTCCTTTATATCTGCAACTTTCCAATCCTCTCCCCTTCACTGTGTGTATGAATTTTGCTATTATTGTTTAGATCTGAACTATGCCTTCAGGTTGGGTAAAAGGTAGAAGGGTGGGGCTTTCAAATGAACAAACGAAAAAACAAACAAATGAACAAACAAACAAAAAAGGTCAGAATTGCAAATCCATCTTTTAAACATTGTTAAGATATTATTTGATCCCAGCTTTCCTTTCCTTATTTTTGGTAATTAATGGAAATCAATTCAAGAGCTAGAGGGACAATCCAGCTCCTTATACCTGTATATATTTAAAACAATTCTTGAAACCTTTCTCTTAGGATTATGAAATGGGAACCTTTTCTTCCATAAGGAAGAAGATGTAAGTGCCTAGCAGCTCTTTCAAAGTTTTTTTTTAAAAAACTATCCCCTGAAGTCTTTCATTAAAGTAAGAAATTATTGTTTTGCAATTGTCTGGTTTATTTGCTTGCAAAGGATGCTTCAAATCCCTCAACTCTCTCATCTGGAGAAATTGCCATTTTCATCCCCTTTTCAGTTTTCTTTGAATCTACAAATTGCCTGTGAAATTACACCTGAAAGAGAAATTTGAAGTGAAATCAGTGGTTCCTCCTCAGGCAAAGCATTTGAGGAATCTCCCAGAAGTCAAAAGTGTTTTGATATGACCAGGGAGATCTCTCTGAGCAATTCCAAACATCTTGTCATCAGATTTTGCCTAATGCAAAAAGTAAGCTGCACTTGGTGATTTCTCTTCAGATGAAATGTCTGAGGAATTTCAAAGGATGAAAAAAGTTTTGACAAGACTGGCCAAAGTTCTTAAGAGCCACTCAATAAATGCCTAGGTTACCATCAAATTGCCATCTCATAATACTATAACTGGGTGTCATCCAATGAAGATGAAAGTTGGACGGTTCAAGACAGATAAAATGCAGTAGTTTTTCAACCAACACATAGTTAAACTATGTGATTCACTCCCACAAGACCTAATGTTTATTCATTAAGCAGCTGCAAGTCAATAGCCCACTGATAGTGTGATCAAAGAGTTGCTGCCAAGCATCTACTTGGGTTATCTACATTTGGTGCTAACAGGATTATTATGGTCATAGAATCAGACAGTAAAATCATGTTGTGCCAGTGAACCCCACCACTGCCACCACAGCTTCCATAGGATTGTTATAGAATATGTTATCCTTAAATATTTTGTCGTTTCTATGACTTGTAAAGTGCCTTGTGTATAGCAATGCAGAAAGACAGCATACAAATGAAAAATAAACCAAACTTTGAAATAAATTGGGCATGCCCTGTCTCCATCTCTCTGTTTGGTGAGGTAACCTGGAGAAAGGCCTTTGATTAAGATCTCAAGAACCTGGCAGTAAACAGACTATATAGATCCTCCATCTTCAGAGGTGTAGTACAAAAGGAAAGCTATTGCCTTCGCACCCTTGTTCTCTTGTTATGGGCTTCTTGGCACATCTGGTTGGCCATGGGGGGAAGTGAGTTCCTGTTACTATATGGACCTTTGATCTGATTTAGCAGGGCTCTTTTTATCATCTTTAAGTTTTGTGACATGTCTGTCTTCATCCCCAGCCATACACAACAGCAGCCTGAAGTGGTACCCGCATTTTCTCAGCTCCATCTGCCAGTGTGATAGGTGTTCTGTTTTTCATTTGGTTAGATATAGAGAGTAAGTGTGGTGTTCATGGTTCAACCACAAGCAGAACAACACTCTCCTTGCTTGTGCTCCCTGGCAAACTGTACTCAGTCATACTGCACCTGATGCCAGTTTTCTGGGAATGGATCTTAAGATAAGTGGCCTGTAATTTCTCAGATCTGCCTCCAGATATTTTCCCCTTAAGAGAAAGTATTACACTGGTTATTTTCCAGTGCTGAACTATTGGAGGTTGATCAACATTTTGATAAATGTTCAGCGAAATGGTTTCTAAAAACTTCCCCAGAACTGTTGGAGAATTTCACCTTCCTCCATCCCAGAGAATAAGGTAGGAAATTTTGGTCAAAACTATTGATCCAGATTTAATATTGTTTATTTTTTTTTTATGAAATCAATAATATTTTTCTGTATTCCTTCATGTCTTCCTCTCTTATCCTATTGATTTCTTCATTCATCACCATGAAATAATGAAAAACAAGAATCAACTGACTGGCAATTTCTTTGAAGAAAGTTTTCTGAGAAACTTCCTGGAAAAAAATCCAGGACTCCCTCCACTCTCGATTTCTCCTCTGCATATAAATAATATTCAGCAAAGCCCCCTAGCAAATTACCCTATTTGCAAATTAGGGTGGATAATTTTGGGAGGCCATTTTAGCTCAGCCCATACTGAGGCACAAAAAGCTGCAACTTTACTTCATGAGCGGCCAAGTTGCAAATAGTCCTTCTGATGATTCTTCCAACTGTTGTTTGGCTCATAATATCTTTTAGGTCACAAGAAAAAGGTCCCCGGCCTCTTTCTCCCTTAAGCCTGAAGCTTATTAAATTCAATTTACTTTGGCCTTTCTTAGCCGCTAGGATGGAGTGATATGGAGGTCCCCCCCCCCCCACGCCCTCCTTTTTAAACTTCAGGCTGGACTGCTCTTAAACACTAACAAGGTTTCATAGAGAAAAGAGGGGGAGAAGTGACTGCTATAACAGCAAAAACAATAAGGCCACAGCAGATGCTCCGGGAGACAAAATATAAATATAGCTGTTTCTTCAGTAAACTGCTGCGTTGCTTCAGGAAGGGTCAAATCAACTAAAACTCAGAGCCCAGCTCTGGCAATGAGGTCCAGCTTTATCAGGTCCTGCCTCTGGTTATTACCGCTGACGCGACCATCTTGTGACTAAGGAAACGCTACCGCGGAGCCAGGCCTGTCGTGTTCTATATAATCTGCAGGCCTCAGCCTCTGTCTGCAGGTGTTTCTCTGTATTGAATCTCCCTGGGGAATCTTTGCCTTCACAGCAAAAGCCGGCTGAAGTGAAAGTGATTTGATTTGGATCCTATTACCAGCACTTTACCTCTTCTATTTCCGTGATAATAGCAGATTGGAGTCGATTATTGTACCGCGAGGGAAGTTAATGCGTTGTCGAGAAACATTGGTAGAAATGGCACAGGGAAAGGGGGCATAAATAAAACTTAGAAGTGGAAGGAAGTCTGAGGAGCAAAGCTGTATAAATAAGGTGTCCTCCTGGGCCTTCAGTCTCTGTGTGCGAGCGCGGGTGTGCTTTCCAAACAGTCCTGGATTGCTTCACTTGCTTCTCCTGATCGCATAGTGAATTTTCATCTCCAGTTAACTTCAACATCCCAACTAGGGATGGAGGAATCTGCCAGTTTTAGTTTCTCTCACTTTCCCATTTCCCCCCCTCCAATTGTAACTTCGGTTCTGCACATTTCCACATCAGTTTGCATTTAAAAAGTCTTCCTGAAAAGGCACCAGCATTTTAGTGTGAATTTCTTCTATTTTGCATGCACAATTTTGTCTCGTGCATGTCTTTGCAAGCCCTTCCCCATAACAAGGTCTAGTATAATGCATGTGTGCTTCTTGTTGTAAAAAAATATACACATTTATATGCACATTTTAACCTCGTAAATGCATTTTTGTAGATGTTACTTGGGTTGGGAACTGTACTGCAAAATGCAGAAAAGTGCCAATTTCAAATGATGACCGCATCTCAGTTCATATATTCCTCCAGAAAATGTAGATCGGGCAGTTTCACCTTTAAATGTGAATTGAACCTAATTTTGCACCCATCCCTAATCCTGACTTCTTCCTCTGTCCTACTTGCTTCTCCCCTCTACTCTTTGGGTAGAAATCCATCTACCCAAACAGGATTCATACGAGGAGTAAGTTGGCACTCATTATCTTGCTGTGTTTCCCAGCGAGTCTAAAAGTTTGCCAGCTCGACTAATGCACTTCGGAGAGGGATGTGAGGAAGAATGCACACCCTAGCTGGGTTTGAAAAGAAGCACTTTCTGCCCGTTCACAAAAGAAAAGAAAAACATTGAAACATTTCCAAGAACTCCTGCTAGGTGACAAAGTAGCCTTTCTAAGAAGCCCTTAGGAGCCCCTTCAACTTCAATGCTGAAACCTTTGTGTTCTCTGCGGTGCAGCTTGAGATGGGAATGATGCTGGGTTATGAAAACAGGCTACATCAAACGAGACACGGCTAATAGGATAGAGCAAACTGGTTTGGCTCTGGTTTCCAATGTAGCGGGGGGGGGGGGGCGAGCACTGCTCAGCCGCACGTTGGGCAATGTATTTTTCATGACAATGTGGAAAAGTGAAAGCTAACATCTGACGTTGCACCGGTCATCCAGGGGTGCATTGAAATGAGTTGCAGCTTTCAAAAACACGCACAGCTTCACAGTAATGCATGGGTTCTATGAGATTTATTTCTTTAAAAATATGCTGAGGATTGCAGCTTCTTCTTTTTTTGCTTGCATACAAAAAGTTAGGCTTGGTGTGGATTACCTTATATTGCCTCGTGTATTGTGGAGCATGCCCTTCTGATGAGGGCAATGACTGCATTGCCATCAAAGTTATGGAAAGAAACATCTTTTAACCCTGGTTTTCCCTGACCAATAAGACTGGACCCTATTATTACTGAATTCCTGTTATTTGACTGGACAATAAAGGTTTGCTGGTTTTTAATTTTGTATATGTTTGTTTTTAGGATACTGTTTTTATTGCTTTTGTACATTGCTCAGGTTTTGTTTTGTTTTTTTAAAAAGTGGCTTAAAATGCCTTCAAATAAATAAATAAATAAATCTACCTCGAAGGAAAAAATGAGGAAAATTTGGAGGGTTCTACACCAGCAAAAGGTTTTCCCCAAATGGGGAAGGTTGTGTATGGATTTCATCAAAGACAAATTTCGGGATAAAACAGGGGGCTTCTGCTCAAGAGTAAACTAAAAGTATATTTTAAAAGAAAAGAAATGTGGCTGGAATTTCTCAGAGCCGAACACATGACTTTAATTGCTGAAGATGTATGAGTGGCAGAAGTCAGCAATAATATGAAGATTACACCCCTGGTTAGCTCTAAAAAAGAGAAGAGAGGAGAGGATTAGGCAAATGCCTAAAGGACAAACTATGATGGACAAACTAACTAAATGGAACTTCCATGTACAGAAGTAGTCTACCTCAGAATAGTGGGTTCTAATACACAACAGGGAAAGGATACTTGTAAGCAGAGATGGAGACTGTTTTGTGTTACTTTCATATATGTTCATCTATCAGACACTTTAATTGTATTTCCACACGAATCTGTGATATTATTATTATTATTATTATTATTATTATTATTATTATTATAAAAAACCAGCATGGAAATTTTTGTGAGGAGGAAGCAACCATGCTACCATATCTATGCAAATCTTTGCAGTAAGCCACACCAGCTATAAATCAGCTCGGACTGGAAGCTGTGCCCTTCCTCTCAATGAGCAAAAACAAAGCAGAAATGCTGAGAAGTAGGTATTGGCTTGATGAAGAATCAGAAAGGGGAAAGCTGAGACAAGCAGGAGACTGGGGAGAAGGAGAGGAGAAGGGGAATTCTTAGGATGCATTCCATCCTGCTTTCAGTGTGAGCAGATTTGGAGAACAGAGACAAGAGAGCAGAGCCTTCTAAAATAACATCCAAAGAAAGGAGATAGGAGGACAGGGCAGCCCTTACACATTGAGCAAATACAAAAGTAGCAAAAAACAGAGATATTGGAGTCATGGTCTGGGAGAAAAACTCCAAGTTGCGAGCCTATAATAGCAAATTGTTGAAACAAAAGGAAAGCTGGAGCAGGAAGCGGGGAAAAGGACAAGCCCAGGGGAGGAGACCAGTGATGAGAAGGGAGTGAGTTCTTGTGCCAATGGCCCCACCCAGTATACCACTGAGTCTCTTGGGCTTGCCGATCAGAAGGTCAGCGGTTCGAATCCCCATGACAGGGCGAGCTCCCGTTGCTCCGTCCCAGCTCCTGCCAACCTAGCAGTTTGAAAGCACGCCAATGCAAGTGGATAAATAGGTGCTGCTGCGGCAGGAAGGTAAACGGCATTTCCGTGTGCTCTGGTTTCCATCACTGTGTCCCGTTGCACCAGAAACCATTTAGTCATGCTGGCCACATGACCCGGAAAGCTGCCTGTAGACAAATGCCGGCTCCCTCAACCTGAAAGCGAGATGAGTGCCACAACCCCATAGTCGTCGTTGACTGGACTTAACCATCCAGGGGTCCTTTGCCTTTTATCTTTACTCTGAAATAAGAATATATTGGTGCTGAAGATCCTCAGGGTGTGGATGTGTGGATAAATATACAGTGAATATAACCACCAGCGTTTAAATATCTATATCTTCTCTCCCCCTCAAATTACACATTTGCAAATATATTTAATCCCATGGTTTAAGTGCAGAGCTGCAAGGCTCAGGAAAGATGAACTAAGGATAGCTAGATTTCAATTTACACGTTAGGATGGTTCGTATCAAAATTTGCAAATCTCGCATGCCCACGTAAGCCCCCGATCAGCATCATTCAGGGCACTGCTAAGAAAAGAATGGAAGGTGAGATGTCCTCTTGGCCTGATTCATCCATGCTGTTATTATATTCCTAAATAGTTTCCCCAGGTCACCAAGTACCCAAAGCCAGCTGCCACACGTGGAATTAGGGACTCTCGATCAAGCAGTATCCTGAGACCTGGCACATCTCATTTCAGAAATGAACTACTGCCCAGAACTTCTTGTGACCCGGATCCACACTGTAAACCAGCTTCTGATGAAAGCTTCCATGTGCTCCATATATCCTTCTTCTTTGATTGATGACTGTCCTCTGCTAGAAAATTCAGGCTGCAGAAGCTGCTTTTTGAGCAATAAAAGATCCAGCTGCTGCTTCGCCCTTTTCCAATGAATAAATAAAAAATAAAAAATTTCTAGCCTGACATGAAAGGGGGTGAGGGAAAAAGAGAAAATGATAAAGAAAATTGGGCTGTCAAACTGCTAGAAGCAGGGGGAAGCTGTCTTAGTAGTTATTAAAGAATGAGAGTGCATGACAGGACTCCACAACTGTAATCCCAGCTATTAATTCACTGTAGAAGCTTAATTCCTTCCATCTTTCTCTCCCCACACAGCCCACAATTGGTCACCAGTGTTCTTATTACCAACAACGAAGCCAGCAAAATGACCTTTTTCTTCCCCTTTACTGTAAAAAGCTGCAAAGTGGGACATATTTAATTGTAAAATCCTACGAAGAGCTGGGTTAATCTTTATGCTAAACTAGCAAAGTGCCTACCAAGTGGTGGGGAATGTGTGCTGAGCAGCAGTGCAGGTTGTTGTTACTCAGCTCTGTATGCGAACAGCCGCTGTCAAATCTTTGGTTACAAAATTTCAGAGCCTGGTGGTCTCTTGACCACCCCTTAGCGCAAGGGTGGTAAACCTCAGGCTCAGGGGGAGAGGGTCAAATGTGGACCCCAGGCCTCTATATTGGGCAATTGGCATTCTCCTCATGCCACAACTCTCACCCTGAGAGTTTTTGCCTGGCTGGAATATGTCCTTGAACTCTGACATTGCCTGGAGTGTGTGCAGAAACTAGCTTAGTGTTGAAAGGTAGAGGTTACATTTGTTGCTCTGCCCTCTTTTACCTCTGGCCTTGCCCACCACTATTAGCATGTGGCTCTTAGAAGGTAGGCCAGAAGGTCATGTGACTCTTGGGCTGAAAAAGGTTCCTCACCTCCACCTTGGTGTGAGAAATAACTGATTGCTAAGCAGACAAATAGGCTTGAGGGGAAGGTGGGGATTGGTGTTACAACTGCTGATGTCACAGAAGCACTGATGACCTCTTAAACCATGGGAAGTAGTGTTATTCCCCTCCCCACTATCCCAAGTGCAGATCCCTCAAACATGGTTTCTTGCCTTCTCCACTCTCTTGGCATTCAGGTGGTAACTGAAATTCCGTAAGAAGTTCAAGGATGATTACCAATGAGAAGACACATTATTAATTTTTTGTCCACTCTTGCCTAAGATAATGCCTGCTGTCAGTAGCACTGTATCCTAGAAGCTGACAACCTATGCCTATACCTAATTCTGCACATATGAAATATGGGTGGAAGAGCCATAGGTCATTTTTAGAATACATGCTTTGCATCTAAAACACAGGAGAGACACTGCCAGTCCACGCCAACAATATTGAGCTGGATGCAGCAGTAACCAGGACTCAGTGTAAGGCAGTGGCGTAGCGTGGGTTGTCAGCACCCGGGGCAAGGCAAGTAATTTGCGCCCCCTAACCCGTGGATTTGCGCCCCCTAACCTGTGGATTTGCCCTAACCCCAGATGTTGCGCCCGGTGCGGCCGGCCCCCCCGCACCCCCCACGCTACGCCACTGGTGTAAGGCCTATCTCTCTTCCTTACTATTTCGCAAGGGCCATAGACCAGTGGTAATGCCCAGGGCCGTCTTTAGCATATGCACCGATGGGGTGCAAAGATCCACCCAGCACCCCCAAATTTAGTTTAGCCCCCAAAGTAACTTTTATTATGCCTTATGCCACTATTATCATTTGATAAATAGCGCTCACGCCTGCGCGGCTCCAAAATGAGTTGTGTGTGTTTGTTTTGTTTAAAACCAGCTTTACTAAAGAAGATGAAGAACACATTGGGAGTTGGTGTAAAGACTCCACACATGCGCTTAAAGTTATAGGAAGGTGTCTGAAAGATGAGACGGCCAGGCATTGTACGCATGCGTGGGAGAGCCATCTCGGGCAGCCTTTCATTGTGGGAGCAACCTTATCTCTAGAGGAACTTATTTCTAGAGGGCCTTTGTGAGCGTGTATATACGAGTTCTTCCGGAGCCTGTGCGCACTCCCATTGCTAGATAGGCGTGTTCTCTTTCTGTCTGCCTCTCCCTCTTTCCTGTCGCTGAACCTCCTCCTGGCTTTGATGAGCGAGACTTTCCAGAGGGCTCTCCCTGCAGCAGCATTAGCAGGCAGGCGGCACGAGATCAGTCGTGTCAAAGGTGCCACTGACCCCGTTGCCGCATAGCAGCTGAATACAATACGCTTAGGCGGCTTCAGGGGTGGGCGCCTGGTGCCCCCCAGAATTCGGCGCCCAGGTTCCCTGCACCCCTTGCACCCCAGGGTAAAGACGCCCCTGGTAATGCACTTGCTATACACACAAGAGGTCCCAGGTTCAATCCTCAGCATCTCCAAGTAGTACTCATCTGAAAAAGTTAGCTAGACCAAAGATCTAGATTCCGCACAAGTCAGCTTCCTATTTTCCTGGGAGTTCTGTGGTGGATGAGGCCATGTGTTGGAATATGGTGGCATGATTAATCTGCTCCAGTTTTTAGTGGGTTAAGTGGCTTGCCAGAAGACAAGTTAATGATGTACTGCAATCATTTAATGAAGATTGATTGCCATCGGTACAAACGGGTAAGTGGGCAAGGACAAAGGAGCTCACATTTGAGGGACGAGGACATGAAGATGGAGTTACTGCTTAAGACAGTCCATGTGCCTGGTTGCTGGCATGACCTCAAGAAACTCTGCATTTCACGGAGAAGAAAAGCATCCTGGTCATAGCCCAGGTTACTAAAGTGGGGAACAGGAGTGCAGTGTCTCCATATAAGGTTTACCTTGCATTCACCAGTCACTAAATTTACTGCTACATTAAGCACAGATGTAGCTGAAATTAATTCCCATCCCTTCGCTTACTAAGCTATTTTTGAAACTCCAAAGCAAACCATTCCTGCCTCAGTTTAAACTAAATCCAAATAATGATTCAGACTGAGAAAATGTGGGAATGCACAGGGGGGGAAATGAAGGATTTTTCTCTTGAATGTCAAGGGGTTTGGTATGAATATGGGTGCGGAATAGGGGTGCAGAAATATCAGCTTCAAGTGCTGAATGTGGACCTCCAGATTCTCTATCTGCCCCTGGGACTTTGGGAAGATTGTGCCCCATCCCAAAGCCATGCCACATATCAGCACTGCCATGATGCACCCTCCTCAAGCACTTGATTTCTCCTTGAACTGTGCCAATGCCTCTTGCTTTCCTGGAGAAAGGTGTATTCTGTTTGTGAGAGCACACAAACATCTCCTTTTTTGTTTTTGTTTTTGCATGGCCAGAACTGTACAAAATTGCTCTGTCCAATTTTATCTCTGGTCCTACCTATTTGCTGCCTCTGATTTTGTGTCTGTAGCCCCACCCATGACAGGCATGTAGCCCCAAAAAGGTTTCCCATGAAGGGAATGCAGCCTTTAGTTTGGGGTGTGGGTGGGAAGTGACCCCAAAATGTCACAAAAACACACAGAAACTTGGATGGTGGCAGCCCAAGAGAGGGCATCCTCTGCAGCAGCTCCTTAAATTTTGGAGCTCCCTTTCCACAGAGGTGGCATCTTCATTAGGCATCTTTTTCATCATACGTCAAATAGATAACCATCCTATCAGGAGTTCAATTCCACATTATGTCAGAATTATGCCTTGACTGCGGCAACATGTATCCTTTGGAACTCCCTCCAACTGCACGCAGGTGGCGCTGTGGGTTAAAGCCTCAGCGCCTAGGGCTTGCCGATCGAAAGGTCGGCGGTTCGAATCCCTGCGGCGGGGTGCGCTCCCGCTGCTCGGTCCCAGCGCCTGCCAACCTAGCAGTTCGAAAGCACCTCCGGGTGCAAGTAGATAAATAGGGACTGCTTACCAGCTCGAAGGTAAACGGCGTTTCCGTGTGCGGCTCTGGCTCTGGCTCTGGCCAGAGCAGCGATGTCACGCTGGCCACGTGACCCGGAAGTGTCTCCGGACAGCGCTGGCCCCTGGCCTCTTAAGTGAGATGGGCGCACAACCCCAGAGTCTGTCAAGACTGGCCCGTACGGGCAGGGGTACCTTTACCTTTACCTTTACCCACTGGACAGCAGATGGGCACCTCCTCTTTTCAGTTCCTGCTAAAAACATTCAAATTTTCTTGGTTGGTATATGCCTTGGTTTGGAATTGATTTCATCTATTCTATTGTTATTTTAATCTCTCTCTCTCTGTATGTATATGTATAATTGTTTTTGTATATGCAGTTCTTTTAACCGTTTTTATATATGTAACTGTTTCATCTATGAATCTATGATCACATTGTAAATAGCTCATGAGAAGTAATTAATAAATCATCATCATCATCCACTGGAGAAGAATGGTCCCCTTTAAATGAAGAGTCACCTCTCAGTGAGGTCAGAGCTCACTGCTGAGGCAGAGCTGCAGCTCCTATTTAAGGATTAAATTGAGAGTAACTTCTGATGAGGGACGCAGGTGGCGCTGTGGGTTAAAGCCTCAGCGCCTAGGGCTTGCCGATCGAAAGGTCGGCGGTTCGAATCCCTGCGGCGGGGTGCGCTCCCGCTGCTCGGTCCCAGCGCCTGCCAACCTAGCAGTTCGAAAGCACCCTCGGGTACAAGTAGATAAATAGGGACCGCTTACTAGCGGGAAGGTAAACGGCGTTTCCGTGTGCGGCTCTGGCTCTGGCTCTGGCCAGAGCAGCGATGTCACGCTGGCCACGTGACCCAGAAGTGTCTCCGGACAGCGCTGGCCCCTGGCCTCTTAAGTGAGATGGGCGCAAAACCCCAGAGTCTGTCAAGACTGGCCCGTACGGGCAGGGGTACCTTTACCATTACCTTTAACTTCTGATGAGGCAACATCTGCTTTCATGTGGAAGGTGAATGGTGCTGCAGCACACTTACCTCTGAGCAGTGTTAAGCAACAGGGTGCCTCAGAGTTCGTGTTCAGCCCAGCAATTTGCAATCAGATTTAGTCATTTGTTGAATATCCTGCCCTTCTTCCCAAAGCAGCTCAGGGTTGCAAACTCATAACTATTGTAAAAAATAAAACTAAAAACAGAGGGGCAGACTGGGGTTAAATCTCTATTTAAAAGGCTTGTAGGAAGAGGAAGGGGCCAAAAAGACAACAGAGATGCACCTGTCTGATATTAAAATAAAAATAAAAAATGGGGAGAGGGAATTCCAAAGGATAGGTGCCACTATGTTAAAGGCCCAATTTTTATATTGTGTGAAACGGACCTCCTAATAAGATACTATCTGCAGGAGGTCCTCACCTGCAGAGCACAATGATAGATTGGGCGTGAAAGGGGTGAGGTGAACTTCTTCCAGGTCTTAGAACAAAGCTTGCAAGTTCTTTCACACACACACACACACACACACACACACACACACACACACAAACACAGCATTATTTTTTTCAGGGACCTAATTTAAAGAGGAGGGGCAGCTTTGTAGTTCTTCCTGTTGTCCCTTCTCCCAGAATGAAGATGGAAGACAACCACTGGGAGATAAAGACAACAGCTTTATTAACCTAACTCCTAATGCTTCTGCAGTGATCACAAACACATGCTAGCTAACTGTGGACGTACTCAGGGAAACCCAGAACATCTGGTTGGCATAAGGTCAGTCACCCCGCTTGAGAGTGTGCCTGAGTCCGAATCACCCAAACTTAGAGGAGGAGCCTGCCCCCTGTTTCTATTACCCTCTTCTCCTTTAGGCAAATTTAGGTCACATCCATGCCATACATTCAAAGCATATGACCCCTTCCCCCAAAAAAGAAAAACATGGAATTTGTAGTTTATCCTTGAGAAAACTGCAGTTCCCAGCACCCAACAGATTTCCCAGGATTCCTTGAGGAAAGCCAAAAACTTTGAATGTATGGTGTGGGTGTTGCTTGTCTGGAGGAGAGAAGAGGCAGTGTGTTCATGTGACGCTAAATCAAGGGTCTTCCATCCCAAAGCACGTTTCTCTCAAAAGAAAAACTGGTGAGTTGTCTCCCTTTCCCAAAAGAAAATGGCAACAGGGAAAATGTGTGTGTGTGTGAATGCTATTAATAGCTAACAAAACAGCAATGATACACTTGTGGCACACTTGTGTACCCCATAGCATACAACAGTGGCACACTTGTGTACCCCATAGCAGTATGAGGTTTGTTTTTTTTAATCCAATAAACATTCTAAGATACCTTGGAAACCTATTACAGTCTCTTTCCCCCTGAGCCAAACAGTGTAATTCTACACACACACACACACACAGAGAGAGAGAGAGAGAGAGAGAGAAATATCTCAAAAGATAATGGGGGAGGAAGCAACCTGAGATTGACATTCTTTTATTCAATGTGGAGATGTTTTTGTTTGTTTAAAAATAGCAAACAATGAAAAATAAGTATACATAGAATATATATATATATATATATATATATATATATATATATATATACACACACACACACACACACACACACATACACACACACTCCAAAAATGGCATTAGAAAGGTTTCCTAAAGAGAAAAGTGTGTGTGTGTGTGTGTAGAGGGAAAGACAGAGAAAAACCAAGGCCTGTGATGACAGTTCTTATCAAAGTGTATATAGAGACATTATATGTTCCAGTAATTGTTTAGGCCGGTGAATTAATGAATCCCTGGCTGTAAGTCTCTATTTGAAATGATTTCAGCAGTGTCTGGCTGCTGTTCTGCTCCTTTGGAAGAAATAATAATAAAAAAAGCCTGTGTGAAGCTCTGGAGAAGGGCCTTGAACCTTGCCATTCACTCCTTTTCAGCCTATCAGCTGAGTCTAATTGCCAGAAAGCGCACGAGACCCCGAAACCTGATTGTTCTTCGACCTCCTTTGAGGTTCTGAGGCATGAAAAGCAAAAAGGGTGGTGGTGGGGGGGGGAAACTCTCTTTTGATCTTCTGTTTCTTTCTCTCTCATTCTCCCCCCACCTCTCGCCCCCCCTTCCCCAGCCTACTCCTACTCGAAGAATGACACGATTCTTTATGTGGCCGCTTCTTCGTCTTCTCCACAAAGACAATAATTAATAAGGCCTTTATAATAAAAAAAGAGGAGAGAGGGGAGGGAGGGAGGCTTGAATCGGTGTCACCTTCAAGGGTGGTCCCAGGCTTGGGAGTGAAAAGCCTGGTGGGCTGAGGGGGGCCATTTGTGGCCTCAAGGAGGGTCAGGTTTAAACACCCTGACCTCAATTTTCACTCTCCTCCACTAATGAGCCAATTCGCACGCCAATGCAAAATTATATGGTGGAAGGGTGGGGACGGGGGGGGGGGGGGGGGAGGAGAGAAGAAGACAAAAGGAAGAAGATGCTGTCCCCCCCGCCTCCAAGAAATAGAATGTATTGTCATATTTGTGGATGTGACATCACAGCTCTGGTGGACAGGCTTAAATCTCTCTCTCTCTCTCTTTTATCTCTGCCACAAAATTCTACGTCTCTTGCCATCGAATTACTTTCGTAAACTTAAAATCACACTCAATGCCTCTTATTTGTTGAGGTGTCAGGAAGTCGCAGTGTGGGGTGGAAAGAGATGACCGGTGTGTCCCCCCTTCTCTCTCTCTCTCTCTCTCTCTCTCTCTCTCTCTCTCTCTCTCTCCCTCTCATGTGATCACACAAGCAGAACTGGCACTCTTTACCGAAGGTCACACTCGGTTGCCTCTCTGTCAATTGTTAGGGATAAAGTGGCATTATTTGTATCTGTTCTATTTCTTCAGCTTATCAAATTGACACCTAAATAGGGGCTGGCTTGCTTTTCTTTCATTCTTCGTCTATTATTATTATTATTTAAGATGGTGATTATTGGAAGGCGGGTGGGGGTGGGAATCTACATCCAACACATCTCTATTTGACTAGTGACTATATCTCTATTTGACTAGTGAGACTGAAGGAGTTCAGACATGAATCGCAAAATCCTTCCCTATTTATTTTTGGTGTGTGTGTAGGGGGGAGAGTTAATATAGATGTTTTATAAAAGCAATAAACAGCTTTGATGACCATTCTTTGCAAATTAAGCAGGGTCAATGTGTGTTGGTATGGTGACAGAAAAACACACACACTGGATTAGCAAGTTGTTGTTGTTGTTGTTGCTGCTGCTGCTGCTGCTGTTTGGGTTTCTTATCTGCCCTTCACCATAAGGTCCCAGAGCTGATAATAATCATATAAAAATGTTACCATATCTGACCCAAATGTGGGTGAATTTTGATTTGAGGGCTGAATCCAGTTAAGTCATTGGACAAGCAGAATGGCTTCTATAAGGACCAGAGAACATTCCACACCTCTCCTCCCTGCTCTGCACCCCACGCAAGAAGATCGGAGAGTTGTGTATGACAGGGAGGCTCACAGAAGTTGTTTGGCACAATGTTTCAGTTGGATAAAACTTTCTATACCCTAAATTGCATATTTTTTCATCCAAGGACACCTTCAAAGAGAGGACTGTCCTCTGTAAAGTAGGCCACCCTAGTCCCTGGTCAGGATCCTGCTGCCCAGCACCCTGATCTGCTCCTGCCCACCACTTGATTTATTGCACAGCTCAGGCAGTTATTTTCCTCTTACTAGAGACACTTTAGCAGTTCTTTCTTTTTTCCAGTGTAGATTTTTCAATTTCCAACTATTCCAAGAGCCACTGATATAACTCAAATAAATGTTAAATGAGCTTCTCTGTTTTACATCAGCTGGATTGAGAAGAGGAGATAAAATTGTGATAAAAATATGTACTTCCATGGAATAATCACTTCTGTAATGAAGAACACATGTGGAGGTCAGATGTTTATTAAAATGCCCCCAGAATGTCTACTTGTGAACAATGCCTCATTTTTTATTGTGTATTTTTGTGCTTCACTGGGTTTCTTCTCTCTGTCTTGCTCCTCTGTCTTTCTCCTGGACCACCCACAATGAACTGAGTTGAGGTTGGAGAAAACATGGGTTCCTATTAAGCACCTGCATCCAACCGCTAATACCCAAGAGCTACATATTATTCTCCAGAAGAGTCACTCTGGCGCCTTGCACTCTCATCACTGAATGGTGCAGACAAGATGGGTGAAACCCTAACGCTTAACAAAGAAAGGCCTACCAATGACCATTAGCAATTACAGTATGAAACCTCTGCATTCAGAGACTGAATTACACTGATTAGATTACCAGCTATCAGGCAGAATCAATGGGAGAGGACAGCTGCCTTCATAGGAACATACGAACCTCCCTATGTTCAGACCAATGGCCCATCTAGTCCAGCACCTTGTTCTCACAATGGTCAAGCAGATGGCTGTGAGAAACCCTCAAGCATGATCTGAGCACCAAAGCACTATCCCCTCCTGTGGTTTCCAGCATATACTATTCAGAAGCATGACTTTCTCTAAATGTGGAGGCAGAAAATAGCCATCATGGCTAATAGCCATTGATAGACGTCTCCATGAATTTGTCTATTCCTCTTTTAAAGCCATCTAAGTTAGTGGTCATCAGTTCCACTTGTGGGAGTGAGTTCCAAAGTTTAAGTGCTGTCATCTACGCTGAGTGGGAGTTGTTCTCCAAGGTCTCTCCAGCCCTACCTGGAGAAACTGGGGGTTGAAGCATGCATTCTGGAGGCCTCTGATTGGTCACCATGGAAAGCAAAAAGCTGAACTAGATGGACCGTTTTTGGTCTGAATCGTCAAGGCTTTTGTGTTCTTCTGATTTATCCACAATGCACTGAAGACTGCTTTGTTCAGAGGCCTGGGACTTTTAGGAAATGAATCCTGGAGTCAAACGGCACTTAGTAGATGAACAGGTTGTTTTTAGAGATCCTTGCTTGCTGCCAGTTGCATGTAGAGTGGTGTTATTCCTCCCAGAACTCCTTTTCATCTCTGTCCATTGTAAGTCCCGGGGTGGACGATTCTATGCCCAGAGGATTCTGGAATTCTGGTATGGATCAAGGACAGAATCTGCCCCAAACAATACACTGGCTATGCAGTTGGATAAATTTAAAGTAGCACTGGTGAAGTGTGGGAAAAGACAGTAGCAACAGAAGGACTATATGGGCCAGAATTTTAATGGTGTTAAAGTGTTAAGTGCTTTTACCTCTCATGCTAGGGACTGTACTCCCCTGCACTGGCAATCTGTGTAAAAAACTAACAAGCCTGCACAGCATAACATGCAGTTTGACTCCTGATGGACCTATAGTGTGACTTCAGGCAAGCTGGTATTATGTGTCAGTTTGTGCTCTGAAATGACCTCAGGATCTCTTCCTCCTCTTCAATGAAGGACTACTGCTTCCCAAAGAGATGTCTGATCTCCTCTGTCCACAATCACCCTTCCGCTTGACTCACCTTTACACCTACAGCACAATAGGACCCTTAACCTTAATGGGCAGGGGCTGCGAAGTAATGATTTTCTCAGAACACCAGCGTTCAGTGTCTAAAGTGGCGCCGATGCCTCGCCTGTTTAACAACAGTCTATCGGGGCCCAGACAGCATTATCAAGACCACCTGTCTGGGATGCTGCCTTATCTGATCACCCTTGCCTTGACTGTTCCAAGGGTGCTTCTCCATTTACCCCAAACAAGCCACGTAACCCCCTAAATAAAACACTCTTGGGGCTCGGGGGTGGGTGGGGTGGGGGTTGGAAGCAGAGAAAGAACAGAGCGATAAATAAAGTTGAGCTGAAAGGTTTAGAATTTGCAACCGATGCCACCTAGCAAGAGAGATAAGGGGCTCTCAGACAAGTTGGAATGCAGCGATATGCCATTCACACGCGGGAGGACGCAAAAGGGTGGCGGAGGCAGGTTGCTAGCATCGCAACAGGCTATCTCGAGTTTCTCGGATGACATGGACCGATACAGTAATCAGGCGCTTGGCTCATTGTGACAACCTTTTAACAAGGGGTTGGGAAAGGGAGGGGGGAAACCATTGTCCAAGCAGCGGTGCTGGCCAGATCAGATTATTCTCTCTATTATTCCATGGCAGTTTGAGGGGAAAGTTCTCCAGGTCTCACACCAGCAGAGAGATGTCAGTTGTGAACTATATTATGGGGTAGGACTGTAGCTTAGTGGTAGAGCATCTCTTTTGCATGCAGGAGGCCATGGGTTCGATCCCTGGCCCTGGGCGTGTCTCCATAAGAAGCTTCCAATTAATGTTCCAAAATATTATATGAGGAGGGGTAATGCCAGGTAGGGCATCTCCAGGGAGGGTTGGGAATATTCCCTGTCTGAAATCCTGGAAAGCCACTGCCAGTCAGCCTAGGCAATGCTGAGCTAGAAAGACTTGATGAAAGGTAGCTTACTGTGTGCATATTTATTCAACCCTACATTCAGAACCATGAGGACTGGAATCTTACTTTCTCTTTATGGGAAGGGACCATTGCTCAGGGGTAGGACACTTGCTTTGCATGTATAAGGTCCCAGACTCGGTCCCTAGCATCTCCAGGTGGGGCTGTGAATGCCCCCTGCCTGAAATCCTGGAGGCCCACCATGTAGGCAATATTAAAGGTAAAGGTAAAGGGACCCCCTGACCGTTAAGTCCAGCCACAGACGACTCTGGGGTTGTGGCGCTCATCTCACTTTATTGGCTGAGGGAGCTGGCGTTTGTCTGCAGACAGCTTCCAGGTCATGTGGCCAGCATGACTAAGCCACTTCTGGCGAACCAGAGCAGCGCATGGAAACGCTATTTACTTTCCCGCCGGAGCGGTACCTATTTATCTACTTGCACTTTGATGTGCTTTCAGACTGCTAGGTTGGCAGGAGCTGGGGCCGAACAATGGGAGCTCACCCTGTCGTGGGGATTCGAAACGCTGACCTTCTGATCGGCAAGCCCTATGCTCTGTGGTTTAGACCACAGTGCCACCCATGTCCAGTAGGCAATATTAGATGGACCAATAATCTGACTCAGCATAAAGCAGTTTCCTGTGACATTTGAATGATACAATGTAACAGGAGCCCGATCCCGAAAGCTTACTGCAGTACTAAGTGTCCATAGGGCACCTAGGGTCTCGAACTCAGAGCTCCAGCAGCGGGGACCAGGAACTTTACTTTCTGCACTTGCTGGGGAGAGGAGAACGTGACCTGTTTTCAAGTGTCACAGGAACCTTGATGCCATTTGGGGAATCTAAAAGAAATGCCCCTGGCCCACCTCCCCAGTGCTCCCTCGCCTAAGGACTGCATAAGGGGAAAGGATGCCCCCCTCCACCCCGCTTTGGGGAGCGATTTCAGGATGACATCAGCAGCCATTATACCAATACCCAACCTCTTCTCAGGCCTATTTGCGTGCCTGACAACCAACTTCACCCAGGCTCCTCTTTAAAGAAACGGGACTTCATTGGTTTAACAGGCATACAAGGAAAGGCTTAAGAATGAAAACAGACACACAGTCAGAGTGGCTCTTCCATATGTATTTTCAAAGGTTTCACTGGATATTTAGCTTACTGTCAGATTATTTGATGAGTGGACTGATGGATAACAGTACAGAGCATCAGGAACTAGGGGGGAGGGGGGGAGAGAGATAACGATCTGTGTGATCCCTGAGAAAACAGCAACAGTGTTACAGTGATACAGCAAGTGCAAAGCGGATAATGATGCACTTCTTTCTCTGAACGGTGCTAAAGTAGTTGCATTTTGAACTGCAAAACCCTATACGGCTTTCCTTTTTTACTTTCCTTTTTTAATTGCTAAATGTAGCAGATAGCTTTCTGTATCTATGTGTGGTTTTTCCACATACACTGCACACAGGGGCCTTTTCCCATCCAAATTTACCCCACAGGCTTCTTTGTGTTATCACTTCAAAGCAATGTATCTTTTTTATTTTCTTAAAGTCCTGCTTTGACGACTGGCAGCTCTGATGTGGAAGTTGCAATTGACTGAAACTGAGATGTGATCATCTGGAGTTTTCACTTCCACCACCATTCCAAGCTTGCAGCAATAAAAGCAGTGATTACCTTTGATATGGCTAATGATGTTACCGAGATAGCAGACATTCCAGCTGGTTAATTTAATTTCCAAGCCTGTTGATTTCATTTAGTGTGTGTGTGTGTGTGTGTGTGTGTGTGTGTGTGCGTACACACACACACACACACACACACACACACACACACAGTGTAATGGATTTCCTTTTGTAGTGACCAATGACAAAATCAAAGCATAAAATTTAAAGACGTAAGAGGAGCCTGCTGGATCAGACCAAGGGCCCATCTAGTCCAGCATCCTAGTTTCACAGTGGCCAATGAGAACAGTGGGAAACACACAAGCAGGACATGAGTAGAAGAATACTCTCCTCTCTCCTGTGGTTTCCAGCAACTTGCATTCAGAAGCAATACTATTTCTGACAGTGGAGGTACAACATAACTATTGGTAGCCTTATCCTCCTCTTTTAAAGCTATTCACATTGGTGGCCATCACTGATTCCTGTGGCAGAGAGTTCCAAAGTTTAACTATGCACCACGTGAAGAAGTGCTTTCTTTTATCTGTGCTTCCTGTATGTAAACCCGCCTCCCCACCATGACTTACAAGTAGGTCAAGTGTGTAAGAGGGACCCATAGCTTGCTCTCTGTTGAGCTACTGACCACTATTCTATGATCCCATTTAGCTATTTATTTTGACCATTTATACATTGCAATCGTCTCTAAGCAGAAACTCACTGCATGGACTCCCACTGTCAGATCATCCTTCACAAACCTGGTGCCTTTCATATGTTTTGGACCACTCAGCTCCCTCAGCTTCAGCCATCATGGAAAGCCAAGGTTGCTTAAAACCTTGGAAACCTTCCATTTTGTCTCTGTTGAACTGCAGATTGCTCACCTCTGTGTTAGAAAGTCAAACTAGGACTCCCAATCTTGGGACAGGCAGCCTCTCTCAGTCTAACAAACCTCACAGGGTTGTTGTGAGAATTCAGTTTATGGGATGGGAACAATCTGCAGTATGCTGTGGAGCTTGGAGGATTTTATTGATTATAACAATAACATAGCATCAAGACTAAAGCCATGACATCTGTCTATCTCTCTGGCTACCCAGAAGCCTTTCTCTGAATCAAGTGGATTCAGGGCTACTACCTTTGATGGCTCATTAGCCTGAACTTTCCCCTTGGCATGTAAGCAACCTGCAGTAGTTAACAGCTTGCTTATTGCTCTCTCCTCAAACCAGTGAAGCCACATGATCCAGCAGCATGTCAAAATGTCAATTTTACCGCCTATCAGGCGGCACCGAGTTACTTTTGATTTGATTGAGTTTTGACCTCTTTATCACTTAAAAAAGAAAGGGAAAGAAAAGAAGCCCTCTTTGTTACTTAGATGTATCCACAAGGCCAGATCAATAGCTCAAGTGGGAACTTTCCGACCTGCAAAGTAATTCAACCAATCATCCTTTCTCCCTTTGTAATGGCAGAAGGAAAGCAACCTTGATCAATCAAACGGGGGTGGGGGGTGGGGAGAGTAACCAACTACCACTTATTCCATACATCCAGGCAGACTTTCTACTTTTGTAAGAAAACCATAAGCTGATTCCAATGCCTTCTTCCTCATTGGGAAAGGCCAATAAATGTCAGATTTGACTAACAATTCACTGAGTACCAGTAGACCTCAGCCTGTGGTTCAAATCAGCTTTTTCCTGGTCCTCTAAACTGTTTTGTAGCTTCTACTGGTTTGTGGCTCAACATTCTGCTTGTCAGTCTTGTGATGGGGGCAAAAAATCATTCAGTCTGCTTTGTGCTGTGGACTGACTCAATCCAGTGCCCCCATACTTGCTTGCATATTCAGCCACAACTCCTAGATGGATTAGGTGCATTTTCTGGATTTTGTGAAACATTTTCAGTGCACAAAGAAGCATACTATATGTAGGAGATGAACACAAAATTCATATTTTATGGATGAATGCACTAAAAAGCCTTGAGAAGCATTTTTTTTGTTTTGTTTTTTATGTAGAGATATAAGAAGACATCATTTTCTGTGCCCCTTGTATTTGTGGCATGCAGCACTGTTTCCATTCCACTGTGGTTCATCTTCCACCACAAACTATGTGACTTGTCTTGCTGCTTGCTGTGGTCATCACGTTATTCCACCCCACTCATTTCAGTGTGATGGAAACTCAGTGCAAATGGGAAAAATGTAATCCATTACATAACTTTTGCAGACTGAAAGCAGCAACAGCAAACACCAATTGCACTTACTGGGTTGATTTCTATTCCAGACATGAGATGGAGAAGAGAACACCAGAAATTTCCACCCCCATTTCAGATGGAATTCCCTGGCATACCTAATTTTACATAAAAGTGTGCATTTTATATTTAAAAGTGTGTCGGAACTATGAGTGAGACAACCAGCCTTGTATAACCATGCTTAAGTCTAATTAATGCAGGAAGGGGTTAATACCATAGAGTAAGCTGTCCTGCCATGCTTAGCTCACCTTGGGAGGTACTAGTTAATCAAGTCTTGGTTCCCTTTCAGTCTACCTGAGAAACTCAGTATTTGGTGTCAGAGTTTGTTGCTCTGCGCTCAGACTGCATGGCTCTAAGAAGCCTTTCTTTAGCTCCTATACCAATCCAGTGTAGTACAGTGGTGCCTCGCAAGACAAAATTAATCTGTTCCGCGAGTCTCTTCGTCTTGCGGTTTTTTCGTCTTGTGACGCACGGCTATTAGCGGCTTAGCGGCTTAGCGGCTCTTAGCGGCTCTTAGCGGCTCTTAGCGGCTTAGCGGCTATTAACGGCTTAGTGGCTTAGTGGCTTTAAGAAAAAGGAAACAAACTCGCAAGAACTCGCAAGATGTTTCGTCTTGCAAAGCAAGCCCATAGGGAAATTCGTCTTGCAGAACGACTCAAAAAACGGAAAACTCTTTCGTCTAGCGAGTTTTTCGTCTTGCGAGGCATTCGTCTTGTGGGGCACCACTGTATCTGATATCAGGTGTAGATTTGTATTATTTGGGGAAAGTCCCAATAAACCCAGAGTTATGGCACTTGTGTATATCTTGTCGACAATTGGGGCTCATGTTTGAGCATATTCCCCATGGAGCCAAGCCAAGATGGGCAAAGTGGTGCCCTCAATATGTTGTTGGAATACAAAGAAGGGTCTCAGATGATGGTAACAGGATCCAGGGCAGTTTATATGGGGAGATGCTGTTCTAGGATAGAACACTCTAACCACTATCCTGACCTTTGGCTCATGTAATCCAGGGATGTCTGCACTATTAGAGGTTCCAAAGTCTTAAGCAGAAACAGGCCTTTGCCAGCACTTCTACCTGAGACCCATTTAATGGGTGATACTGAAACCATATTGTGATGGGCCTTTAACATGATGGTGTAGCACATCTCATCTCCACCACTCATATAGCACCCATACTTAGTAAATGTTTTATTGTAGGCAACTGGACACCATAATCCTCAGATCAAATAGTATCCTCTCTCTGTAATAGTCCATGCTATATACATTTTTGGAAAAATGAGATGGGCACATGTAGTGAATACCAATTGCTGGAAACCATAGGAGATGTGAGCACTCTTGTGCTTGGTCCTGCTTGCAGGTTTCACATTGGAGCACCTAGTTGGCCATTGGGAGAATGGGATGCTGAACTTGATGGGCCGTTGGCCTGATCCAGCAAATGCTTTTCTTGGAGGTTTTAAAGCAGAGGTTGGATGGCGATCTGTCATGGATGGTTTAGCTGAGATTCCTGCATTGCAGGGGGCTGGACCAGATGACCGTTGGGTCGCTTCCAACTCTTAGATTCTATGATTCCATCTAGCATCAATATTATGGGCTTGGATATCTCCAGGTGATTCTGGTATTTTTCTAGGCTCTGAGAGCTGCTAATGTAAGTGAGAAAGATTTACCTTTATAAAGGAAATGAAGAAATATACATCAGATATGGCCAATTTCATGCAGCAGAAAATGACCCAATATGGATTATATTAATGTGCGTTACAACTGTAGGGAAATTATCCATCTCTCTCAGAATTCAGTAATTAAGGGAAGCACAAATTGGAGATCTTATCCCACCTTGACCCCATGCAGAAGTGAATATTTGTTTTGTATAGGGGGTACTGCATCTGTCTGTCTTTTGTTATTTTACACTGTTCCCTTCAAGGCACCATGCAACAAGTGACTGTCAGGGTATAGGTTTAATGGGAATTGGCATGTGAAATAATAACAGTATTTCTATTTTCTTGAATTCTGTAACCAATGTGGCACTAAGCTAAAGTCACTTAGAGGTATACTTGTTCTGCTGGGGAAATGTTTTGCCCCAGCAGGATGATGTTGCCCAAGGATGTTGTTGCATTACCAGGTTGCTGGAAACTTTGCTGTGCAATGGATTGTGGAATCTGCTGCACAGTAAATTTCCGCTGGAGTGGCTGTTGGCTTGGATTCCTCTGCTGCGCATTATAAAAGCTTTCTTGTCTGCCAGCACGAGAATCCTTGTGCTAGCAGATAGAAAATATTAGATATAGAAAGGTATCTCCATGTGTTTCTTAATTGTATTAAATATGAATCACATTAGAGGGACGCGGGTGGCACTGTGGGTTAAACCACAGAGCCTAGGACTTGCCGATCAGGAGGTTGGCAGTTCGAATCCCCACAACAGGGTGAGCTCTCGTTGCTCGGTCCCTGCTTCTGCCAACCTAGCAGTTCGAAAGCACATCACAGTGCAAGTAGATAAATAGGTACCACTCTGGCGGGAAGGTAAACGGCATTTCCGTGCACTGCTCTGGTTTGCCAGAAGCAGCTTAGTCATGCTAGCCACATGATCTGGAAGTTGTACACCGGCTCCCTCGGCCAATAAAGCGAGATGAGCGCCGCAACTTCAGAGTCGGCCATGACTGGACCTAATGGTCAGGGGTCCCTTTACCTTTATAAGAATCACATTTACTTAGAAGAAGAAGAAGAAGAAGAAGAAGAAGAAGAAGAAGAAGAAGAAGAAGAAGAAAGTGCATCATGCTTGTAATGTATTTCATTCCTTTGTCCTTGCTTGGTTTGAGATTCCCAAGGAAAGCTGGAATAAAGCATTGAATTTTTTGTGCAATGGATTGCACCACATGTTGTACAATAGAGCCAGCAAGCTGCTTATCATAGAATTGTATTGTTGTAAGGGAACCTGAGGATCATCTAGTTCAACCTCCTGGAATGCAGAAATTTGCAGCTGTCCCATATGGGGAATCAAACCTGCAACCTTTGCACTGTCAGCACCATGCTCTAATCAGCTGAGCTATCCAGTTGCTTATGCATTCTTTTGTTCAACAGCATCCCACTGGTGCAAAACATTTCACCAGCAGAAGAACTGTGTCACTAAATGACTTCAACTCAATGCTGTATTGGATACAACTGGTTGATGCCTAGGAAGCTGGCTTATGCCAAGTCAGATTTATTGGCTCATCTGGCTCAGTATTGTTTACAGTAACTGGCAGAAACTCTCTGGGACCAGAAGTCTCTGCCTTCTCTCCCTAGAGATGCGGGCGATTGAAACTAAGACCTTCAGGCCAAGTGTGTGTTTCTAAACATTGTGCAACTCTCCAATGAGGAAAGGTTGCTACAGCTGGGACTTTTCAGTTTAGAGAAGAAGTGAGGAGGAGGTGGCATGAGAGAATTTCATAAAGTTATGCACAACATGGAGAAAGGTGGCATGAGAGAATTTCATAAAGTTATGCACAACATGGAGAAAGGGGACAGAGAAAAGGTTTTCTCCCTCTCTCATAACACTAGTATTCATGGACATCAAATGAAGCTGAATGTTGGAGGATGCAGGACAGAGAAAAGAAAGTACTTCTTTATGCAGTGTACAGTTGGACTATGGAACTCACATCCACTGGAGGCAATGATGGCCACCAACCTGGATGACATTAAAAGAGGACTGGACAAACTCATGGAGGAGAAGGCTATCAATGGCTACTAGCCATGGTGGCTATGCTCTGTCTCCACAGTCAAAGGCAGAAATGCTTCTGAATACCAGTTTCTGGAAACCACAGGAGGGAAGAGGGATCTTGTGACTGGGTCCTGCTTGCAGGTTTCTCACAGACATATGGGTGGCCAGAACAGGATGCTGGACTTGATGGGTCATTCAGTCTGATCCAGCAGACTTTTCTTACATCCTTATGATCTTAAGTTATTACCACTGTACCACAGACCTTCCCCAAAGATTTCTCACAAAGGACTTGTACCCTAGGAAGGCTACACTGAATATGCTTCTCATTGGGGGAAAGTGTGTACTCATCAAGGTAAAATAACAACAGCAGCAACTCTGACTTTGAAAGAAAGCAATTGATCTATGGGAGGGACAGAGAGAAGCAAAACAACATGAACCTGTAACTGGAATCACATGGATATTAAGTGAAAGAAACATCTTGAAGTTGCCTGGCATTCATGTTCCACTCCTCGGAAGCGTTAAACAACAACAAAATAATCTGATTCCATTCATTGTTAGCAGGTAGAGATATGCACTCCAACACCTCTCTGGGAAGCAAGATGGGGGCCAAACAGCTCAAGGACTTCAATGGGGTATTGAGTCAGTATGGGTTTTCAGCTAATTTTCTCGCCCTTTGCACCATTTATATGATATGCCTTTGCCCTGCCAACACACAGATTGGTCTGTGGGTTCCCATTGGTGAACATCATTTCGACTACAGCTTAGCAAATTCGAGCAAATAGGCGCAGAAGCACATTAAAGCTCCGAGTCTATATTAAAGCCAAATCAACACCCTCTTCCTAATAGAGATGTTCAGAAAAAAGGGGGGGGAGGTGGGGGGACACGGAGCCTCAAAGCAAAGCGTCTGTGTTTGTGCTGGGTTTTTTTTCTTCTTCTCCCCATGTCAAGGCAATTACCGTGATGTTATTAGGCGAGATCAGGGAGGGAGAAGTGTTGTCGTATAGGGAGGAGAGAAAACAAACCTTTAAGCAATCATGTAGAGCATGCAGAACATCTTAAAGCGGGTGAAGGAACAAAGCTGAGCACTGTCAGGCTATCGATCTATTTCGTAAGGTGCAGAGTCCTGCACCGCTGTGATTGCCTTCCCTGCTGGGCTTAGAGCGGTCTGAAAGAATACGATATTGATCTGGCCCAGTTCCTGAGAAGTAACTTGCTGATAAACACCGAGTCGAGGCCACTGGCTCTGAATCAAACTGTGGCAAAAACAGCAGAGCGCTGGCTGGGCCCGGGGGCGGGGGCGATGAGGCAAAAGCTTGCATGGGTATGCATGGCTTACAAAACTGGAGGTAGTGCAGGAAGGGTCATAGCTCAGCGATAGGGCATCTGGTTTGCATGCAGGAGGTCACAGGGTCAATTACCAATGTCATCAGGTATGTCAGGGAGGGTCCACTTTCTGAAATCCTGGAGAACCACTTCCAGTCAACATAGACAGAACCAAATCTTCGACTTGGTGTAATGCAGCTTCCTATGTTCCTAAAAAGCTCCCTCTGTCTATTTATGTATTACAGTGGTACCTTGGGTTAAGAACTTAATTCGTTCTGGAGGTCCGTTCTTAACCTGAAACTGTTCTTAACCTGAAGCACCACTTTAGCTAATGGGGCCTCCTACTGCTGCCGTGCAATTTCTGTTGTCATCCTGAAGCAAAGTTCTTAACCCAAGGTACTATTTCTAGGTTAGCAGAGTCTGTAACCTGAAGTGTCTGTAACCCGAGGGACCACTGTATTATTATTATTATTATGGCAGGAGGAATCAGGTGCTTGTTAACAGTCTCCTCCCATTTCTGGATAAAGTAGACAACCTGTAGTTATAAGGTCCACAATCTCTGGCTTAGGGTTGTCCTGCATGAGCTCTTCCATAAGAAGGAGGTCAGATATTGTATTGCAGTCCTGTATCTTAGACGGGACTATTTATTTTATTTATTTATTGAACGTGTATCCTGCCATTCCTTCAAGGAGCTCAGGGTGGTGTACCTAGTTTTCCTCTTTCTCATTCAATCCCCACAACAACCTTGTGATGTAGGGTAGTGTGAAAGGCAGTGAATGGCCCAAGGTTGCCCAGTGAAATTCATGGCCGAGTGGGGGTTTGAACCCTGGTCTGCCAGGTTGCATCCTGACACTCTGATCTCTAAACTATGAAGAGGCCTTCTGAAACACATTTCAGCAGAACAAAATGGTCACTGGAAAATGCCCAAGATCGATGTACTCGACGAGCATTATTTTAACAAGTAATTTGCACTAGATGCCAATTTAGGCTGTCATGATTTGGGAAGAAAAAGAAGGAAAGGTCAGAGCCCTCTGCGCCCTCATGGATATTATACCAAGTTTCTTACTTGGCTGATGCCTTTACCGAGAAGCAGGAGAACATCCCTAAATCACATTTTGACACTGTTGTTGACCCTCTGTGGGTTTTGAAGTAGCCACTTTCTCAAACAACAGTAGTAGCTGTGATTCAGCCATCTCAGAAGGCGCCTTATAACCCATTCTACACTGGAAGAAAAGTGCACTACTCAGCTTAGTTTAGTTTCAGCTGATTTCCAAAGTGGCAACTGAAGTGTGTGTGTGTGTGTGTGTGTGTGTGTGTAAAATAGGTGCCGGAACTCACCATGAAATTGTTGAATGACTCGGGGCAGCTCTGACAGCTGCATTCACTGCCCGCAGAGGTGCTTAAAAATACGACAATAAACTTATCTCCTTTTAAATGGGGGGGTATTGTTTTGTTTATTATTATGTTTTGTATTTTTGTATCTTTATATTGTAAACTGCCCTATGATCCCCAGGTGAAAGACAGTATATAAATAAAAAATTAAAAAGTATTTGTTTAGATATGCCTACTCAGATAGGTAGAATGCTGACGTGTGTTTTAATCACTTTTTAGTTTATGTTTGATCTTAATTATGTTCTGAATGTTTTAAATAGTTCTCCTTAACTGTTTTATTGATAATTTTGTTTTATTCTTTTTGCCCATAGCTTTGAGATTTATTTATTTTTTTAACAATCAAGTGGTATATAAATTTTATGAAAGTAAAACAAAATAAAATAGATAACACTTCCCTAATCCTCTTCCATAGAGAAGGTGGATGGAGCAGCGATACGCCCCTCCATTGTTGAAGAAATGGAGGCAGAATTGCCATGGACTAACTTACACAAAGGTCCTCAATCTGACCAAAAAGGAGTCGTTTGCTTTTAGGTGCTCCCCAAGAGTTTTTGCTTTCTTTTGGTTGCTGGGCCAGGAATGTCAGCTGTATTGGAAGATGGGGCACCCTGGAAAGTGCGTAACCTAAAAGCAGGGGAACAGGTTCCGCATGATTGCTGTTAAGTCTGTCTCTGGATCTCTGCAGAGAGCTGAACTCTTTGACCATGTAGGTGTGAACTGAAGAAGGGATTGGGTCATTTCCTTTCAAAGTTTTTTCTTTGCTGTAACAAAGGGCTTTCAGCTCTCTCTCGCTCCCCCCCCCCCTTTCCCTATCTTCTCTTTTCAAAAGCTTGCCTGGGTACAAAACCTTTAATTCTCAAAATGAAAAAGTGAGGTGCAGGGAGGGGTGGGGAAGAGAAGATTTTCTTAATGCTCAGCATATCTGTCTTGGCAAATCAGCTTCAACCAGGAAAACAGCCAGTAAGACATTTTGGGAATCTATAATCAGAATGGTATTTTGTAGGGTCATGGAGAAGACAGCACAAAACCATTTCCTTACACACACACACTCTCTCTCTCACACACACACACTCACACACACTACCCAGTTTATAGGACCAAACAGTAGACATCCAATATAGTTTTTTACAGGAACTTTTTCTCTCTTGATATCTCATGTACAGCTCTGACACAGTGCAAGTCCTGATATTAGGCAAAGTAATGGTAGTGGCAGGCAGACTCTTCTGTTAGACAAAAGGCCTGTTGCCTCAGATATAGAGAGGGGTGGATCTGTCGATTTTGGTGCTTCTCATTTTCTCATTCCCCTCCCCATCTTAAATTCATTTCTCCACATTTCCACGTCAGTTTGGAGATTATTTTTTAAAGTTCTCGTGAACATTCATAATGATCTTAGCAAGAATTTCTCCTATTCTCCTACTAGTCACATTTTTGTGTGTGATTTTCCTCAATGTACACATTTTTGCAAAATGTATGTTCTTTAATATTAATATTTGCCCCAATATAATGCATTTTTATAGTTATTATTTACATGGATATATGCATTTTTACACACACACATGTGATTTTGTACACATCACTTGGCTTGCAAACCACACTGCAAACCTCAGAGAAGTGCAGTTTTAATGTTGCAAAACAGAGGAAACCAACCCAATTTTTGCTCTAGTGGAAACTCATGCGGAATGGACTGCACAATCTATTGTGTAACATGATGACCAGCAACCTGTTTCCTCTTGCAACAAAGTTTCCACTAGCACAAAACATTTCAGCGGTGGAACAAGTATACCACTAAGTGACTAACTAAGCTGTTGAAAGGATGATGTTAACAAAATTGCAATGATGGTGGAGAAAACACATGTCAGGTGCTTTGAACAGTCTGAAATGTTATAGAAATATTAACGCTTCTGCAGATGTACTTCTAACTGGTCCATGGGAAGCTCCTCTGAGCCAACTGACAACCTGGCTGAGTTGCATGTTACTCTTGTATCTCAATGAAGCAAAGCAATCATGGGAGTTCATTCCCTATCCCACCATAGTCATTTCCCCCAAAAGTTTGGACATTTGCTTCATGGGTTTTTGATTTACCACATGGTGGAAAGTGCCAGTTTTGCCTCTTTATGTTCCTCATACAAGATTAAAACTTCCAGCTACTTTTTAAAAAGAAAACATTTAGATCTGTTGTTTGGTAATTGGAATCAGCATTCAAATGTGAGCATCAAATTTCTCATTAGTTTCACATCAATACCAGTGCTGAAGGCATGGATCAGTGAACTGAGTTTCTCGCTGCCCAAGTGAATTCATTAATCAATCTTTCCTAAGATGGTTGTAGAAGCAGACAGCTGTTCTAAGCAGCTGTCTTCTGGTAAACCCACTTCAAATAGATGCAGCAAGGGGTATTTCTCTCTCCCTCCTTTGGTTGTAGGTTTAAAAATAACAACCTGGAAAGCATCTACCTATTGGTGGGAAGGTCTGTAGCTCTGCTCTATAAGAAGGTCCTTGGTTCAGTCCCTGACATCTCCAGCTAGGATTGTGGAAGTCCACGGCCTGAAATCATGGAGAACCACTACCAATCAGTGCTGACCAGGGATCACCAAACTTTTGTGGCCAGCGGCGAGTTTGGAATTTTGAGAGAATACTGTGGGTTCCAGCCACATAACAGCTGCTGTGGAGCTCATGACATAACACAAAATGGCTGTGGTAATGGTGTGGGAGAACACAAAATGGCCACCACAAGAGCAGAAAAAGAGACAGAGCCACAAAATGGTACTAGCATGCCCCTATCAGTCACATCATCAATGGGAAAAAGGCAACCACATCAGCCTCTTGTTCACAGAAAGCATCTCTTGGTACATCTCCTTTGTTCAGGACGAGCAGGTGTCTAATTCTGACATCCAATGAAAGCTGGACATGTTGAAGGGGATATGTTCCATATAGGAGGTCCTAAGCCAGAGCAAGCCATGTAACGAGAATCTTTAGTCTCTCATGCACTGTGGATTTTTGAGAGGATATTTACTAAGACCATTCACGAATGCCATCAGAAGTAGTGGCAGGCATACTGGCACCTTCACATGCAAAACTGGTGTAAGTAGTACTGATCTAGCTGTAGTGGAGGATGCCCCATTAAGGCAAATGGGGCACTGCCCCTCCAATTTCAATCTGCCCTCAGCTAGTCCTTTTCTGCCTGTCTTCCTACATATAACCAGTCCAGTCACCCCTGACCGCCAGCTTCCTCTAAGTTAGAGGAAGTCAAACTTAGAGTCTCAGTGTTGCCCTAATAGAATTCAGCAGGGAAGAGGGTGGGAACAAAATTAGCCAGCTCTTCGTGTCATTGGTTCTGACTCCAACTGCTGTTTGGGCTCTGTGCCTGCTGCCCTACCAGTCACAATAGGCATCAACTACCACTGGCTAGACTGACCAATGGTCTAGTTCAGTGTATCGCTCCCTGTGATCCTACTGGCTGGAAGAGGATTGTCATGGAACAATGCAGCCCAATTTGTAAATGGTGGCTTTATTGCTGCCAGCAGAAAATGTTGAAGCCATTAAGGCTTGGTTACCTGTTCTTATCTGGAGTATCAAGAGGAAGACGAAATCCAAAACCAGCTGCTGTGTTTTGATGAATGCATTCAGCAAACAGTGTCTAAATGCTAAAGCAAACCCCAGTGAATACTCTCTCCCCCTCTTCCTTGTCCACATTCAGTGGCCTTTGGTCCATTTATTTTGCTCTGATAGTATAATAATAGATATTTAGATTCCCCCCCCCCATACATCTTTAACGGATGCAGCGAGCTTGAAAGATTAGAACCACATTAGTATCCTGTTTTCCATTACAACGTCAAGCTTAGGTAATCGGAGCTTATCCTCTTTTAATCATATGCAATTGGGTAATTTGAGTCTGCCTTGATGGCCCATATAATATTTCCTTTAGAAGCTTCCTGGTGAAGCCAGAGCCTACAAGTTCAGCCATTCAACAACAGCCTAGTGGCTATCCTTTCCTTAGTAGCCTACCACACTTAGGAGAAATATGAGACTGTAATGATGTACCCTTGTTGGGGAGGGGGCAAGTGAAGGGGTGACAACATTATAGTAAGAAAAAATTATAAGAGCACTCCCCCTAAATAGAGCAAATGAGTTTACCCAGGCGCCTTTTCATTCTTTACAATTATGATGAATTACTAACCATTGGGTCTATGGGTTTTGTTGCAAACTGGAGGCACATAGACATTTATGTTCACTGGAAGGTAGATGGGGAATAAAAAGCAGAGAGTATAGGAAGCTGCCTTATAATGAGCCAGAGCATAACTCAGTATTGCTACTACTGATTGGGTTGTTTTACTCAGAGTTGGTCTTCTGAAATTAATGGGCATGATAAACTTGGAACCATTCCATCTGATGTTTCTATTCTAAGCAAAACATAGTTGCATATGACCCAATGAATCCAGGATTTCAGACAGGAGTCTTCCCAAATCCTACTTGGAAATGACAAAGGTTGAACCTGGGACCTTCTCCATGCAAACCCTGTGATACAGCACTGCGATACAGCTTCCCCCAAAATATTACCCTGACCCAGAGTTCATTTCATGCGCACATAGAGCTTCTGGCCAGCTGGGCTTTGTTTTAATGCAGTAAGTGAATTCATAGAAGTATTAAAATGGATGGAGTAACCCTTGGAGGCTGAACATAAGAAATTGCCTTGCATCAAGTCTGTTTATTGGTCCATTTAGTCCAGAACTATCTACTCTGCCTGACCAAAGGCAGAGGCCTTTTAAAAACAATTTCCTACCACCTAAGATTCTTTAAAAAAAAACACCTTTATTTTTCAGTTTTTGAAAATACTTATAACCAAGATTCCCTGTATACCACCCTAAGAAACATTTGACACATGTGCAATATAAATTATACAGTCAAATATAAAGCAGGTTGGTATAACCTTATAGTTTAGTATAATAGTTTAGAGTTCCTTTAGACACCAGTTAAGTGTCCTCTAATCTCCATCTTATTGCCCCAAAATGAGCCATGGTAGCTGGTGGTAAGGGGATAACATTGTCCTTTCCAGTGCATTGAATAAACATGTAACATACAGTTTCAAAATCATCTTTGGTCTTTGTGTTTCTTAGTGCTGTAAGATGCTTCATTAATTTCTCCATAGCAGCTATGTTCCATAGTCTATCCAACCATGCCTCTAGAGTTATGTTGGTAGGTGGTCCCTCCCCCCCCCCCATATCATGTTAAATAGATTTCTAGCTGCAGACATGAAACTTCATGTCTTCAACTGGAAGTGAACCTGGAACCATTAGGATGCATGCGACCATACCTCCCAGGAGACTACAATTTAAACCTTGCAGGAACAGACCCTGTTCCAAACTGGAAGGGCTCAGGATACCATTATTTAAACTGATATATGATGTATCTTCAGCAGACGTGAGGAATCGGTGGCCGTCCAGATGTTGAACTTCCCTCTCCCCCCAGTCCTAGCTAGCCTGCCCAATGGTCTGGGATGGTGGAAGTTGCAGTCTAGCCACATCTGGAGGGCCACAAGCTCCTCAGCCCTGATCTATGGCTCTTTTTAGTGTCACAAAAAAGATACAGATGATGTACTCCTCATTGCACAAAGGTGCAACTGGTGCCTTGGGTTGATAACCTGACTTTATCATTGAAAACAGATTGTAAAGACCAGTAGTGGCTGGTGCCTCTTGGGAATAGCAGGGCAAGAGGGCAGGGAGCCCAAGAATAGGTGGAGCCAGACTGAGACAAGTGGAGCCCACTAAGTCTTTTGTCTCACCCACCTCCTTGCTGGGTTCTACAAGGGGCAATGCTGAAGAAGAAGAAGAAGAGGAGGAGGAGGAGGAGGAGGAAGAGGAGGAGTTTGGATTTGATATCCCGCTTTATCACTACCCGAAGGAGTCTCAAAGTGGCTAACATTCTCCTTTCCCTTCCTCCCCCACAACAAACAATCTGTGAGGTGAGAGAGGCTGAGAGACTTCAAAGAAGTGTGACTAGCCCAAGGTCACGCACAGCTGCATGTGGAGGAGCCGAGACACAAACCCGGTTCTCCAGATTACGAGTCTACCGCTCTTAACCACTACACCACACAGGCTGATTCTAAGGAGGAGGAAGCTCTTAGGCACTGGTACTTCCTTTACGGGTTGTAAGCAGGAAGGCAGGCAGGTGGGGGCTGGTTAAGGGCAGACTGAGGTTGCCCTAATGGACTAGCCCTAATGGATCAGCCTCCACTGACAAAAACTCTAACAAGCAAAGTTGTATGTATTTATTTAAAAGAATAACAGGAAATGTATCATGGTACTGGACTTATTCACTGGTACTCCTCTATTCCTTAGAGAAGAAAATAACCTTTTCTCTTGATACAGGAATCAGGTATTGATCTGTCATACTGTTTGTTCTAGCACAGCTCCCAGAGGTATGTTCAGTTTGAAACGTTAAGGCTAGTTCATTAGCTGTCCCTAGCTCATTTCTCGTAGAGAATCAAGATAATACTGTGGTTACTTAATGGCTTTCTCTTGTTTTCCCTTGAGTCTGCCTGTCTGAAGCCTGTAGGCCTAGAAAGCTTTCTTTTACCCTTCTTCTCCTATGTGTGTTTTCAAATCACCATCAGTAAACCAGCAGAGCACCTATATTGTTTGAAAACAGCCAGAAGATGCAATCAGGAGATGGTCTCTCTTGGTGCACAAACAATGCATTTGGAGCCACATTGCTTGCTGGTAAGGAGAAGTGAAAGGGAAGAGATGAGATAGTGGGGGAACTGTTATCATCTCAGGTTAAACCAGTTCTTTAGTAGATCTTTCTTCAGGACCATGCCAACAATGGAAAGAAATATTTCTCCAAAAAGAGTTACCATTGAAATCCACCTCAGGAAAATGTGAACTGTATTTGGATGTTCCTCCTCCAGAAAAATATCTGGTGACTCTTAAAGGTGTTTGAGAAATATTTCAATAAGACAAGTGAAACTTGCCATCAATAGGTTGTAACTAGATATTGCCTGATGAGCTATTTGCCAAATTTTTGAGCTTCCTTTTTCAGATGCACCATTAAAGAAATTCCAGTGGTTATCAAAAAATGTTTCTCTAAGATGAATATGATTTCTCTTGCGTGCATCTTTTAATGCTGTGCATTAAACAAGCCAGATCTCAATTTTTGAGAGGTAGGGAGCAGCCCTTGCTTTTTTAATCCAGAATCCTGGGTGTGTGGCCTGATTAGTTTCAATGCTTGGGAAGGATTTAAATCAGCCTGCAGTCTCCATCTTGAAACTTGAGTAAAATTCAGTTCTTCATCCCAAGATTTGTGTAACATTTGCTTGATGGGGAACTCTAGAGAGCTCAAAATTTCCCACACTTTTGTGACATTGTGGTTTGTCCCCATAAATCAAGGGTAGGAAACCTGAGACCCAGGTGCCGAATGTGGTCCTGTATGCCTCTCTGTCTGGTCCTTGTAACTCTCCCCAGGACACACCCCTGACTGGTCTTGGTTCAAACCCTCCTTGAGTGTTTTGCATGGCTGGAATGTGTTTTTGAATTATGATCTTGCCTCTTGCTTGACTGAAGGGATGACAGAGATGGGGTATGCGAATGTGTGCACAAACTAGTCTAGTGTGCAAAGGCAAAATTTGCATCCATTTCTCTGCTCACTTTTACCTCTGGAACTAGCCATTACTGGCTTGTGGGCCTTGGGCAGAATTTTTTTCCACACCCTTACAATAAATGTATTGCTGAACCTTGGATTTTTGAAAAATCCTCCAATGTCTTTCCTACATCCTTAACTCCAGGTGACTTTATGGTATGCAATTTCATAAGAACATAAGAAGAGTCATGTTGGATCAGGCTAATGGCCTATCAGCATCCTGTTCTCACAGTGGCCAGGCAGATGCCTGTCTCAAGCAGGACCCAACAACAACAACAACAACAATTTATTATTTATACCCCACCCATCTGGCTGGGCTCCCCCAGCAACTCTGGGCAGCTTCCAACAAAATATTAAAATACAATAGTCCATCAAACATTAAAAGCTTCCATAAACAGGGCTGCCTTCAGATGTCTTCTAACAGTCGGGTAGTTGTTTTTCTCTTTGACATCTGGTGGGAGGGCATTCCACAGGGTGGGTACCACTACCAAGAAGGCCCTCTGCCTGGTTCCTTGTGACTTGGCTTCTCACAGTGAGGGAACTGCCAGAAGGCCCTCAGCGCTGGACCTCAGTGTCCAGGCTGAATGATGGGGGTGGAGATGCTCCTTCAGGTATACTGGACCAAGGCAGTTTAGGGCTTTAAAGGTCAGCACCAACACTTTGAATTGTGCTCGGAAACGTACTGGGAGCCAATGTAGGTCTTTCAAGACTGGTGTTATGTGGTCTCGTCAGCCGCTCCCAGTCACCAGTCTAGCTGCCGCATTCTGGATTAATTGCAGTTTCCGGGTCACCTTCAAAGGTAGCCCTACATAGAGCACATTGCAGTAGTCCAAGTGAGAGATAACTAGAGCATGCACCACTCTGGCGAGACAGTCTGTGGACAGATAGGGTCTCAGCCTGCGTACCAGAGGAAGCTGGTAAACAGCTGCCCTGGACACAGAATTGACCTTCGTCTCCATGGACAGCTGTGAGTCCAAAATGACTCCCAGGCTGCACACCCAGTCCTTCAGGGGTGCAGTTACCCTATTCAGGACCAGGGAATCCTCCACACCTGCCCTCCTCCTGTCCCCCAAAAACAGTACTTCTGTCTTGTCAGGATTCAGCCTGAGCACTTCCCCTTCAGTGGCTTCCAGCAACTGGAATTCAAAAGCATTACTGCCTCTTACCATGGAGGCAAAGCATATCCATCATGACTGGTAGCTGTCAATAGTCCCCTCCTCTATAAATGTGTCCAGTCTTCTTTTAAAGCCATCCAAGTTGGTGGCCATCACTGCCTCCTGGGGGAGCAAATTTCTTTTGTGTCACTGTTTACTTGCCTTTTCTCTAAACAAAGAAGTTCCAAACATTGCGTTCTTCCTTTGTAGGGAGTCACCCCAAACAATTTTTTTTTTGCCCTTACCTGAACCTTTTCCAGCTCTGCAATATCCTTTTTTTCAGATGCGGTGACCAGAACTATACACAGTTTTCCAAGCAGTCACACCATAGATTTGTATAATGACATTACAATGTCATGGATTTCGTGGGCATGTGGAAGAAACAAATGACAAATTTTGGAAGCGGGGCTTTTTACTTTTTTGTTTCCAGAGCCAGGAGCCTTTCTCTGTGTTCAACACTTCATGCTATTGTCAGTCCCCCGATATCTGATTCTGCTGTTCATCCTGGTTAACAGCTGGGCACTCACAGGCAAGTGTCTCTCCCAAGAGTCACCTCTGTTGCCGCTCCTAATGGAAGTTGTCACCGTAGTTGGCTTCTGTTTTGAACGCACGTTGTCCTCTCAATTCTCAAGTAATTGCTACAGCAAAACAAAATGGATACAGTCATTCCAACAAGGAGCTGTCATCGCTAATGTCACCTGAAGAAACACATTGTTCAATGGCCTGAAAGGGCTTTCCTCCCAGATCGCTTTGTTTTCACTCTTTAGTATGTGTTAGATGGTCTAAAAAGGAATACCATTTTTTCTCCCCAGTGTGGACACCACTGAACATCAGTTTTCAAGTTACATCCATGACTACTCTTCAGGCAGGCATTGCCTTGTGTCAACCAGAGCTCAGAGAATGCCATTTCTCCTCGTAACATGTAGCAAGCGTTACTGAATTGCACATCACCTCAGTCTTGTTCAAAATCTAGTAAACCATAAATAAAGACCATGGAATTGTCAATTCCACCCCGATTGTCTCACTGCAGCAGCTTAGAAGCCAACAGAAGTCAACGTCACAAAGATGTCTTCCTAAGATGTATAGGGATGGGATCCTAAGTTACATTAATTTTCTATATAATAATAATAATAATAATAATAATAATAGTAATAGTAATAATAGTAATAATTTATTTATACCCCGCCCATCTGGCTGAGCTTCCCCAGCCACTCTGGGTGGCTTCCAACAAAATATTAAAATACAGTAATGCATCAAACATTAAAAGCTTCCCTAAACAGGGCTGCCTTCAGATGTCTTCTAAAAGTCTGGTAGTTGCTGTTCTCTTTGACATCTGGTGGAAGTGCGTTCCACAGGGCGGGTACCACTACCGAGAAGGCCCTCTGCCTGGTTTGCTGTAACTTGGCTTCTCACAGTGAGGGCACCGCCAGAAGGCCCTCGGTGCTGGACCTCAGTGTTCAGGTAGAATGATGGAGGTGGAGACGTTCCTTCAGATAGAGAATATTTGATTTGATAGAGAATATGCTGCTACTGTTTGCAAACCTCTGATTATTTATTTGATGGTAGCAATGTGCCTGCTTACTTCAGAGGGATAGAAAGATGCTTCATCCATCACTTTAGAGAACTGGTGCAAAAAAAGCTTTATTTATAACAGTTTCTGAGAAACTTACTAATTATTGGCACGCCATATAAGGAAAAGTAGAACTAGAAGACATTGCAGCATGTGACGAAATTTGATGTTCCACATGAATAATCAACCTTTCCTGTCTCTTATACCCTCTGAATATGAATTTGTTTGTAGAAATTTGTAATAACTTTGTAGATTTATATATACAGGCGGATTCAGTTTGACTTTGTTATTTGTTTACCCTGACCTTATATTTTCCTCATTTGAATTCAGATACACATGTACTTGTTTTATTGGAGAATTTAATCATAAAATTTGGAGAAGTGAGAATTTCAAAGGATAGTTGTGCTTCAGTTTGCACATTGTTTCAAAAAGAACAGATCATTGCTCACTGAAATGTGAACATAACAGATTTCTCCCCATTCCCACCCACAATCTAATTTTTGCCCCTATGCTTCTAGACTAATCGAACTCTACTCTCCTCACAGAAAAAAGGGAACATGTATAGCAGCAACAGTTTTGATCTATCAACAAAGCCAAGATGCTGGCATTTCCTTCAAAAACAAAAAAGAACTGTGATTTGGTAGCAAACAAACATTTGCCTTGCAGCTTATTTGTAAATTAATGGGCATTGATGTTGCTCCCCCCGAGCATATATATCACAATCATTTGCTGAGCCTTTCTGGAGTTTAAGTCCTGCACTACACAGACTGGCAGGGGGTTCTTTAGAGATGTGTCCTGATAGAAAAAGTAGAATTCACGCCTCACTTTTTGGTTGAAAAGAGGGAAAATGTCAAAACGTGCATTTTGTTTGTTAGTTGAGTAAGTCCCAGAAATTTCCTGAAAGAAGGATTAAGTGCCACACAGCTTTTGTATTTTATATTGCCATCCTTGGCTCCTTTGGGAAGCAGAGCACGCTATAAATTTAAGTAAGCAAGTGAGTAAATAAATACCTGAAGTCCAGCTCACATTCACACCATACATTTGATACCACTTTAAACAGTCATGGCTCCCCTCACCCCCAGAACTCTGGGAGCTGTAGTTTGTTAGAGGCTCTGGGAGTTGTTACAATGCCTCTATTCCCCCTCCTACAGCTACAATACTTAACGTGGTTTCCTAATCAATCCCTCTTTTCAGGAAGCTCTGGGAATTGTATCTCTGTGGCAGATTTGTCTATCTATATGTGGGCATAAATTTATGCAATAAATAAATAAATTAGTGTCAGGTGCTGTGTGGTAGGGAACTCTCAAGGTGTACTTCATTGAGGGAGAGGGATCTGGAGCAACTTCCTATCACTGCCATGATGTGTGACAGAAGGAAGTTTGTAATGAAATATTGGAAGGGAAAAAGGCACCAGAGTCGTGGAAGGAAGCCTATATTACACTTATACCGAAAACAGAGACTGAAAAGACACAACTTAAGAATTACCGCCCCATATCGCTGCTTAATGTGGATTATAAAATTTTTGCAGACATTTTGGCTAAAAGATTAAAAAAGGTGCTAGTAGAAGAAATCCATAAAGATCAAGCGGGCTTTCTCCCGGGCAGACATTTGTCTGACAATATGAGGAACATAATTAATATTTTAGAAAAACTACAAGTGAATATTAATACTAAGGCAGTTCTGATATTTGTGGACGCGGAGAAAGCTTTTGATAATATTTCTTGGAGTTTTATGAAGAAGAATTTACAGGGGATGGGGGTAGGTCAAGGTTTTGAAAATGGTATAGGTGCAATCTATGCAGAACAAAAAGCAAAATTAATTGTGAACAATGTAGTGACAGAAGAGTTTAAGATTGAGAAAGGAACACGACAAGGTTGCCCAATCTCTCCATTGCTTTTCATATCGGTCCTGGAGGTTTTGTTAAATATGATTAGAAAGGACCAATTGGTTAAAGGTATACAAGTGGGAGCTAAACAGTACAAACTGAAAGCATTTGCTGATGACTTAGTTTTGACTTTACAGGAGCCAGAATCTAGTACCAAAAGGGTATTGGAACTGATTCAAGAATTTGGACAGGTAGCAGGCTTTAAGTTGAACAAAATGAAAACTAAGGTGTTAGAGAAAAATTTAACTGTGAATGAGAGAGAGAAGTTCCAGGAGGAGACAGGTCAAGAAAGTGAAATAATTAGGGGTTAACATGACTGCCAAGAATGTGAATCTGTTTAAGGATAATTATGAAAAATGTTGGATTGAAGTGAAAAAGGACTTAGAAATATGGTCAAATTTGAAGCTATCATTGCTAGGTCGAATTGCTGCGATAAAAATGAATGTATTGCCAAGGATGTTGTTCTTGTTTCAAACATTGCAAATTATAGACAAGATGGACTGTTTCAAGAAGTGGCAGAGAGATATTTCCAGATTTGTCTGGCAGGGCAAGAAGCCTCGAATAAAATTTAAGATATTAACTGATGCTAAAGAAAGAGGTGGATTTGCCCTGCCAGACCTTAAACTTTACTATGAATCAGCTGCTTTCTGCTGGCTGAAAGAATGGCTGCTTCTTGAAAACACTGATGTGCTGGATTTAGAAGGTTTTAACAATGTATTTGGTTGGCATGCATATTTGTGGTATGATAAGGTAAAAGCACATAAAGCGTTTAAAAACCATATTGTTAGAAAAGCACTGTTTAATGTTTGGATAAGATATAAGGATTTGTTAGAAAATAAAACCCCAAGATGGTTGTCACCAATGGAAGCGAAGGCACAGAAAAAACTCAATATGGAGGCCAAATGGCCGAAATATTGGGAAATTTTGGAACAAGATGGAGACAGAGTAAAACTGCAGAGCTTTGAAAAATTAAAAAACAAAGTGCGAGATTGGCTCCATTATTACCAAATAATGGAGGCATATAATTTGGACAAAAAAGTTGGCCTCCAGGTGGAAAAATCAAAATTGGAAACAGAATTGCTAGATCCCAAAATTAAGAATTTGTCAAGAATGTATAACTTGCTGTTGAAATGGTGCACTCAGGATGAAACGGTGAAATCTGCTATGATTAAATGGGCACAAGATGTTGGACATAACATTATGATGGCTGACTGGGAACAGTTATGGACCACAGGTATGAAATTTACGGCATGTAATGCCCTAAGAGAGAATTTAATGAAAATGATTTACAGGTGGTACGTGACACCAGTCAAGCTTACAAAAATTTACCATTTGCCCGAAAATAAATGTTGGAAATGTAATGAAACTGAAGGTACATTCTTTCACCTTTGGTGGACATGCCCAAGGATTAAGACATTCTGGGAGATGATTTATAATGAAATGAAAAAGGTATTTAAATATACCTTTCTGAAGAAACCAGAGGCCTTTCTCCTGGGCATGGTCGGCCAATTGGTGCCAAAGAAGGACAGAACTTTCGTTATGTATGCAACAACAGCAGCAAGAATACTCATTGCGAAGTATTGGAAGACACAAGATTTACCCACCTGGGAAGAATGGCAGATGAAGTTGATGGACTATATGGAACTGGCAGAAATGACTGGCAGAATCCGAGACCAAGGAGAAGAGTTGGTGAAAGAGGATTGGAAAAAGTTTAAAGATTATTTACAGAAATATTGTAAAATTAATGAATGTTAGAAAAATGATGGAATGAAGTTATATGGCTTTAGCAGAAATGTTATAAGGAATTAGGTACAGACAGATTGTAAATGTATTAAAGGAAAAAAAACAAGGTTAGAATATGTTAAGATAAATTACAGGACAGAAAACAGAGGAAGATGGAAAGGAATTGCTGAAACAGTTAATTGAAGTGGAATACAAAAAAGGGAGGTGTGAGGAGGTCGCTGAAACAAGTGAATGAAAGTTATGATATTGAAATTAATGGATGTGTTTTTAATTGTTTTTGTTTTGTTTGGTTGATTCAATGTTTTAGGGTTTGGGTTGTGTGGTGTTTTTGTTTTTGTATTGTATTGTATTGTATTGTTTAATTCTTTTTCTTTTCCTTTGTAATTTTTAAACTGCTAATAAATATTATTTTTTTAAAAAAAGATGTGTGACAGAAAAGCACATCACATCATTGTCTCCTCCCCACATTTACAGGTGTCCTGAGGTGCCTCGCTTATGGGCCCCTTGAAGGTACTCCTGAGCTTCTTCCAATGGGTGTGCCCTTGTGGAAGAGCCATAGGTCAGCAGAATAGCACCTGCTTTGTGGAACTGTCAGGGCTCAGCTTGCTATCCAGTTGCTTTCCAAAAGAGGTCCTCTCCATTATTCCACCGCCTATCAGTAGTTGGGGTCCTTCTCCCTTCTGGTCTCTTGCTAACCAAAGTTTAAGCAGCTCCTAGGACCGTTTTGGACCACATACATGCCATGTTCCACAACATTTCCTTTCTGCCTTTGTTTATATCCAGGTGGGCCAGTTGCTTGGGGAGGGTCCATAGCCTACTGGCCGAGCAGATGCTTTGCATATAAAATGTCCCAAGTTCAACCTCTAGTATTTACAAGTAAGAGAGCTGCTGCCATGGGGAAGGGTTATGCATTATTAATAATAATAATAATAATAATAATAATAATAATAATAATATTGGGTTTCTTTGTTGTAACAATTTGCAAATACAGTTATCCAAATTTAATATTTTACAATCCCCACCCTCCCATTGACTTCCCTCGTCTTCCCTTTCTAGTTTATTACATTACTTGTTATCTTCTGCATGTTAAATCTATACATGTTGTTGCGCTGTCTTTCTTCATATTCTACTTAAATAAAGTTGTGAATGTTTATTCAAAACCTGCCTTTCGGGAAGGGCTATGTCTAAGTGATAGATCATTTGGTTTGCATGCAGAAGGTCCTTACCATTTCTGGGTAGGACTTCTGCCAGACATTGTAGACCAGTAGTCTTCAACTTCTTCATGCATTTACACAAACCAGGCATTTGGGGACCTGTTTCTTGTTTACCGCATACTGATACAGTGGTAGAGCTATTGTTGCAACCCACTTTAGATCCAGCCATGACCTGGGGGTGGATCCTGGCCCAACGACAGAAGACAAGTGCTGTAAATAAGGCTGAGCTGGATGGACGAATGGTCTGGCTTGGCATAAGGCAGAGCCCTGTTTGCGTGCGATTCTCACCGTGCATAAAATGGGAAAGAAAGACACAGAGAGATAAAGCAGGTAAATTGCTAAATCCTTTATTCAAATTGGTGCCCAACATTTACTAAACACAGTAGCAGCATGGGGATTGCTCACATTCCCCAGCAAAACAACATGCTTAAGCAGCTGAATGAACTGGGCCCCAGATGCATCCAATACACAGCTTGCTTTCTCGGTTACCTTTTTAGGCTGGGGGAGGAAGTGGGTGTGTTAATGATTCCATGTTTACCATATTTGTATCATATATTTACACTTGCTTTGGGGGATGAAGATACTGTCGAGTTGTATGCAAACTTATGGCATAAAAACTTGGAGTGCCAGTAAGAACTTCATTTCACATATGACCTTTTACAGTAATTGGATCTGAATCATAATCAGTCACCTGAGTCCTGAAATAGATAAAATAGTTTTTTAATGTTAAAAAGTTTTAGCCCTTCGTTGATTATCTATCAGTGCTTACAATCCTGTGAAAATAAGATAAATGAGAAATTTGGTCTCTAATTAGACTTCACTAGATTTACAGCTTTTAATTTCTACGCCAGTGCAAGTCGGGCTGGGAGTAACACTGATAGAGACGGAGCCACGGTTTTCAATTGATTTAACAATTTAATTGCAGCATTAACATCCATTAACATTTAACTAACCTTTTAAACTAACCTCAGGCACAACCTTAAAGACTAAATGAAGTAAAATTGCATATAAAAAAGTACTAACGTACAGCTGTAAGGAGCTTGAGCAGAATTTTTTTTTAGGGTGATTTAGCATTGCTTCTTCATATCAAGGGAATGGAATCTGTTTTTCTTCTTGCAAAATTCAGGAGATATGCATAGTCTCCTTTATAGGAAAAGGAAATAGATGCATTTAGCGGCTATTAAGGCTCTGCTAGAGCACCCAGACATATGCACTGTCTGAAAGGTCCTATATGCAGGAAGGTACTTTAACGACACGGAAAATCATCAGAGGATATTTGATGTCCAGATCAAGAAGGTTAGGGAATCCACACTGAGGAATTAGAAATATTAGAGTGACATTAAAAAAAAGAAAGAAAAAAAACGACAGGAGGATTGTGATGCCAAAGAACAAGCAGACATTTTAGCCTTCATTGTCTTAAATATTTTTAGAGGATCAATGCAGAAATAGAACAAAATTGAATTAACGGAATGATCAAAACATGATCCAGAAGTAGACTTAACCATAGCCTGGGTCTTTATATCATAGCCTGATAAAAGAGATCACCCAGAAGAGTGTGGGTGAATATTCCACAAGTATCAGGATGTGATGGAACATTCTCCCTCTCTACTCTGCCCATTACTCTTGCTGTCTCCTAACCCTCTGGAGCAGATTTGGGAAAAACATGGGGTGTGCATGGTGGGGCAGGGAATCTTCTTGCGCTCGTGCAAGAAGCAAAGCAAAGCAAAACAAAACAAAACAAAAAATTACTCCCCTTTCTGTTGCCGTGATGTGGAACACTCTTCCAGCAGGGATTTTTGGCAGACATCTTCACTTTTGACTTTCAGACATAGAATCATAGAATTATAGAGTTGGAGGAGCATCTATTCCAACCTTCTGCAATGCAGCTGTCCCTTATGGGGATCGAACCTGCAACCCTGGCATTATCAGCAACACACTCTAACCAGCTGAGCTATCTGGACATGCTATTGCTTGAAGACTTTTTCTGCTTGCAGGCCTATGCAGTTCAACATTTTCTTGAGTAGCTAGTCATTTTGAGGATCGTTCTGTATTTGTTTGAAAGGTTTTTTTCTCATGCTGCTGTACACCTCCCTGATGTTATTTATAAATAAATTAAATAAGAAAGTAAGTAATCCAGCTTTATCAGGAACACACGCACTTGGCAACAGAATCACCAAAAAAGGAACTCAAGTTATCATACAAGGGACATCATTCTCAAATTTCTAGAGTACTGAGATATGAGTCCCATTGATGGCTCCAAGAACTGTAGTTGGTCAAGGGTGATTTAAAACCCTGCAGCTGCTGAATGAGAGCCCACAAATCATAGCTGGTTTGCTGTTCTGTGAAAGAAAGGGATCTTTCCAAATTTAGTTATAGCTTGTGGATCCATCGATCAGCTTTTGTAGCCGAAACAATTTCCAGAACCATCAATACAACATTTAGCTGCCTTAATTGACCTTGGAAGCTGAGCAGGTTCAGAAGGGGTCAAAACTAACCTGAGGTTATGCAGCTATTTCTAAGTGCTAACACTGTTGTTTTGAGTCCTTTTCCTTTGGACTGTAGCTGTATATTGCTCTTAGAAAACTATATCACAGCTGAGTGGTATATTGTTCTTTGTCCATGTGGCCACCAATTCAACATCCAGCTTTCAGGAATAGAGGGTGCTTCGGAACTGTTCACCGGTAAGTTAGAAACACACATTGTTGGTTGCAGATTTTGGTGGGCCCTTGGGCAAGACACCTTCCACAAGGTCATGTCCCTCACTGCATCTACTTCTCATTACAGCAGGCCCATGGGCTCTTGTGACTAGAACCCCTCCTGGGGTATGGACCTTCGCTTGCCAACTCCTGACACCAGCCCTGGAAATACAGTTAGCTTAACATAAGAACATTATAGATAATAAGAATTTAGTGTGATAAATACTTGCATGTATTACCCCTCCCATTTCTTACGAATGAACTAGAGGGGTTACCTCAAGTTGTGAACACATTTCAGTGGCAGGAGATGAGTCATATTTTGTATCTTGCATAACGCTGTTCTTCTTAGAGGTAGCATACCCTTCGCTTTTGTGTTTATTGCAGCACTTAGAAGGAACTACTTTGGCTGAACTAAGTTAACTGAGCTTGTTCAAAAACCAATTCCTACAATTTTGGGGTGAACGAAAGATGGATTAAGATTATTTGGGGGGGGGTTTAGAACTTTGAACTATTCCTAGTTCATCTTCACATTCATCTCCCCCTTCCAGCAGGGGGCCAGGCCTCTTAGCTTTCGGTTTTAAAAAAGTTACCGTAATCAATCAGACATCTATAAACTTAGAAAATAAAATGATTGAAATTCTCACCCAAATTCTATGATGACCTTTTTTTCAACAAAAATGCATATGTTAGGGGGAAGTGTGCATTAAAAACAAAGATAGTGAAAATAGCATATTAAATTGCATTATATTAGTGGAAGCCACTTTGTAGAAATGTAGAAATGAGAGAAAACTGCATATATGTTGTTGTTTTTTTTAAAGGAGAAATTCATACTAAATTGATGAATGAATTTTCATGAGGATTATTTTTTGGGGGAAATTATAGGGTACCTCCCCCTCCTTATCAGTTACACTTTGGAATCGTTGTTGATTTCCCACACAAGTAACTGAAACATTCAGACTGTCAAAAGAAGCTGTATAATGTGATTAAACAATCAAGATTCCTCTCCCCCTTCTCTCTCCACCGGCTGGTTGTTGCACTCTATTCCATTCATGCAGCCAGAGTGAAAGAGGGTGGAATTTAAACTGTTTAACACCTAGGCCCACAATAAGTGGAGAAAAGACCCCTTAATGTGAATAACAAGTGTCGAGAGGGGTGCCTACTCCACCCTGCCTCCCTTTTGCAACTTTCCATTGGACACAAAGCAGGGAGATTGCCGAAGCAGAGGAGTGGGGTGCGGGGAGAGGAGAAGAGAGCGAGGGATAACTGAGAATTAATAATGGAGAAACCTGATTAGAATATAATTTGTCCTCATTAGCCCCAGCATTCCTGACATGAGCCTGCTCCTTGAATGCTGTTTACTTTGAAACGCCAAAGAAAGAAACCTTATATCGTCGTTAGCACTCGAGGAGAGCAGCCATAATGATGGCGGGATGTTTATGCGGAGCTGACGGCTCCCCTGGCCACGCAAGAACATGGTAGGCACACAGCTGTTTGCTGGAGCACTTAGAAAGCCCTTTCCAACAACCTCTCGGGCCGCTACCCATAAATCTCTCCTTCTGTCATGTTTAACTAAAACCCAATACCCATTCAACATGAAATCCATCAATGTTATATGGGAGGGTGGGGGCGATGGAGAACAGTGACAAAGCACTTGCATTTGTGTTGCGGGAGGGGGAGGGGACCAATGCAAACAATAGTTCTACAGGAAAGAAGGAAAGGAAAAGTCTTTCGGGGAAATGATCAGCAAGGAGTGTCTTCCTTTGAAATAAATGTTAAGCTTCAGATGAGATATTGATAGTCAAAATCCACCAGCCCAGATTTTACAAGGGCTGGCACACATATATACCTAGCTCAATATCGTCTACTATGACTAACATGCTCTTATATTTGGATCTTGCTTGAGGGTTTTCTGTGCAACCATCATGAGAAGAGGATGCTGGACTAGATGGACCATGTTCCTGATCCAGCAGGCTCTTCTTTTGACCATCAGCTCTCCAAAAACTTATAGCAGGGATGGGGAACCATGTTCGAACTGAGGGCCACATTATCTTTCCAGGGGCCACCTGCCAGTGGAGGGTGGAGCCAGAGGCAAAATGGTTGGACTGTGTGAGAGAGTTTCATAGAACGTCACTGTGGCACCCATAATGCACAGGGACCTGTTTTCCAACAATCGAGAGCACCACTATAGACCTAGATCAGGCTTCTCCAGATATTTTCATCTGCAACTCTACCCCAACCATCAGCCATGCTTGCTGGAGATAATGAGAGTTGTAGTCCAAAATATCTAGAGGACATTATGAAGAGAACCTTACAGTGCAGAAGCACAGGTGTAACAGGAATATGACATATTGTGTGAGGAATCAGACTTGCACATGAGATTGGAGTGTGATCCTTCTGTTTCAAGACACAGATTCCTCTCCCAAACTCACCTGAGGGTCCTTTTGGGATCTAGTGGTTCCTCCTTCTGCAGGGAATCTCCAATCTTCTCATGCTAAAGCTCTACCAAAAAGCCCATATCTGATGGGCAGCTGGTGGAAATAAGACCAGTTTTAACTGGTGTCAGTGCACTTTGATCACAGGTCTCCTGACAAAGATAGGCTCTCAGAACTTTGTGCTTAAATTGGTCACCCGGGCCTCCTCTTTGGGCAGACAACTTTATTATATACCTAAGCAAGGGCTACTGTATTTGATCTGCTCTAAATCACGGGTCCATTTTCAGTGTCCATTAATGTCAAAATTACAGGAAAACTCTCAAGAAAAATATGTATGTTGGCTCTGTGAACAATGAAAGGATAAATTGTGATTGATTTTATTAATTAAGTTTGGGAGCTAATGTCTTTACAGTAATGGGAAGCTCAAAAGACAGAGTCAGGATTTTTTTATTAAAAAATTACACCTTGAGGTTAGAGAACCAGGTCCATCATCACATCGGTCGCCGACTCCTAGATGCAAAGGATTTTGATGTATTAGGCTCTGTTTTATGGTTCAAGGGTGATCCCTGCTTAGCAAAATGTTTAGTGGATAGATCTAACCCCACGTATCTGTGTACAACTCATTTAAATGATTTTAAAAGTGTTCTTTGTGTGCTATCCTGAGGGTGCTTTGGATAGAAAGCTATCTACCTATGGATGAAAGGATTTTCCTCATTCCATTGTCTCCTCTGTCCTCTCATTCCAGAGAGTTTTGATAAAACAATGTATTGTCTATTGCTGCAAATTTCTCTAGTTTTATCAATATGCCCTGGTTTTTTAAAACAGGAATGTCTCAAACACACACATATATTCTCATTTTAGGTCATCACTTTTCCCGGAAAGTGCAGGGCCCCTTACAGTATGGTCTGAAGGGGGCAGTAGAACTGATGGTAGCTCGCTGTGACTTGCTTGCAAAGCGATTTGGGGGGGGGGAATCACTTGCATCCACCAGGATCTTACCTGGACTGGATGAGAGCCAGCAAACTGAAGCTCAGTCTGGATAAGACTGAGGCACTATTAATGGGTGGTTCCATAGACTGGATGGATGGGAAGTTGCCTGCTCTTGATGGGATTACATTCCCTCTGAAGGAGTGGGTATGAGCTTGGGGGCACTTCTGAATCCATTGCTGTCGCTTGGACCCCAGGGAGCCTCAGTGGTGCAGATCCTTTCATCAGTTTCAGCTAGTGGCCCAGCTGCACCCCTATCTTGGGAGGGTTAGCCTAACTTATGCTGTCTATGTTCTGGTAACCTCTAGGTTAGATTACTGCAATACATTATATGTAGGACTGCCTCTGAAGACAGTTCAAACATTTCAGCTGGTACAGAATTCAGCAGTTGGGTTGCTCACTGGGACAAGACAGTTTCAGCATATTACATTGATCCTGGCTCGACTACACTGGCTGCCAACTAGTTTCTGGGACCAGTTCGAAGTACTGTTTTTGACCTATAAAGCTCTAAACTTCTCAGGACCACAATACCTCACGGACTGCCTCTCCCCATATGAGGAGACCTGCAATCATCATCTGAGGCCTTTTTTCATTTGCTTCCTTCATGAGTGATCTGTAGGTGGCAACATGAGAACAGGCCTTTTCTAGAGTGGCTCCCTGTTTGTGGAATGACCGCTCCCCACATCAAATGGGGGTGCCTTTTGTGTGGTCGTGCACAGCCCCCCGGATCCCAGTGCGGCTCCAGGTAGTACGGGCTGGCTTTGCCCTCCCCAGGCTGGATACCTGGAGGTCTCCACCTACCTCAGCCAATCACCCAATTCTGCCTGGGGAGGCATTGCCAGGGGATTGGCCTGGTAGGGGGAGGGACCACCCTGCCCACACAACAGTTTTTCATTTGCTTCCTCCATGAGTGATCTGTCGGTGACAGCATGAGAACAGGTCTTTTCTGGAGTGGCTCCCTGTTTGTGGAATGCTCTCCCCACAGGAGGCTCAACTCATTACATATCTTTAGGCACCAGGCAAAAATGTTTCTCTTCAACCAGGCATTTGGCTGATTAGCATTCTATGTGGGGGGCGGGGTATTGGTTTTTTCATGTATTTTGTATTCTCATTTTGCATTTTTTCTGTTGTGAACTGCCCTGGGATCTTCAGATGAAGGGTGGTATACAAAGAGGAAGAGGAAGAGGAAGAGGAAGAGGAAGAGGAAGTAGAATTCCATGGTGTGGAGGCAAAAAGCTCAATATTGCCCACCTTGACTAGCAGTGACAATTCAAAGTTTCAGACTTACCTGGAGATGCTGAGGATAAAATCTGAGACCTTCTGTATGCATAGCAGATGTTCTGCCACTGAGCTACAGCCCTTCTCATGTGTGTGTGTATATGTGGCACACACATTTCCATTTAATGGTTGTAGTTTTCTGTCTTCTGGTCAAAATGTCCATGAAGCAACAAACTTGAATAGGCAGCACAATGAGTAGTGGCTCTGATACTCCTTACAAGATTGAGGATGGCATGTGAATGCCACCCGTTCACAGATGTTTCTGCGCTAAAGGCACTGTTAGGGAATAATGTCAATTTGTTTGTCACTTGTCTGTGTCACCCACTCTTTGCAAGTACTTGAAACAATAACATGCAAACAAAACAAGGAGAATATCAGAGTGCAGCTTAAGAACATAAACTGTGTAATATGGTGAGCAAATAAATATTGACTTCCCAAATCATCTGTTCCAGTTGGGCTGATACAGTTGGGCAACACACTTTCCAGACTTGGGGTTGTATACAATGTAGCAGGAAGTTAAAGTCACTTAGCAGTGTACTGATTCTGCTTTGCACTAGTGGAACATTGTTGCAGAAGGGAGTGCATAAAGAAGGTTTCTGGTAATTTAGTTGCATGGTAGATTGCTTAATCTGATGCACAATGAGTTTCTGCTAGTGCAGCTGCTGTTTTAGATTCCTCCCTTGCCCAACATTAAAACCCAAACTTTTGTGTGTGTGTGTGTGCTAGAGGACAGAGAACATTAGATACAGCTCATGTTCAGGGTAATGCTGTGGACTAGCCTGTATGAGGCCCATGGTTTCCTTTGCTCAAGACCTTCTCTGGTGGTGCAGAGAGCAAGCTATCTGTCTCCTGCTACTGGGTTCCTTGGTTTCAGACCACTGGCATCTTTCAAGGACACAATGGTAGCTTTCACATCCAAACACCATCTCCTCTTGTCCTCCTCTGCCTATTTCTGAGGGACAGGAAAGATATAAAAAGGCTATAAAATGTTATCTCCCCCTTGAGCATCGAGAAATCCCCATGTAATGGGCTCTATCTGTTTATAGCATAACTCGCCATGTTCAAATGCTGCCTTGATCCCAGCAGCTGTTTCCACTACAACTAATTATTGTGAAGCAAGACCTCCCGAACTCTGTGTTTTACCAGTTGAAGAAGTCTTTGGAGTGCAAACTGCTTTCCACAAGATCTGCCTATTCCCTGGCCTTCGGGCATCCATCAATATAATTCTATAAGAGTTCGGATTTCAATACTAGTTGCATAAGAGACCCACTGCATTAGGTAAACTCAATCACTCCTGGTGATGAAATGATTATTTAATTACTGTCAACTCACTTTCCAATATCACAGAGGGGAAAGCCAAGAACATCAGCAATCAATGGTAATGTGCTAATCAATTGAGAACAGTAGTGCCTGGATAAGCATAATTTGCATGGCAAAATTAAATTATATCCTTAAACTCAAATGTGAGCATTCATGCTTGGAACGGGGGAAATATAGTGTGATGGTGTGGCGTGAGGAACATTTGAAGGTAAGGCTTGGTTGTAGGGAAAATCTCTTTTAAGAACTCAGAGGAAGAACATGAGAACATTGGAAGTTGCATTATACTGGGCCAGACCAATCCAGCTCAGCATCGCTTAGAGCAACTGGCAGTGGCTCTCCAGGATTTCAGGGTTTGGGTTCTCTCCCAGCCCTACCTGGAGATGCTGGGGACTGAACCTAGATTCTTCTGCATGCAAAGCAGACACTCTCCCACTGAACTTCCAGGACTGTTCGTCAATAAATACTGGTTGGTTGAAAGAAACTCACATTCCAAAGACCTATCTTTTTAAAGAGACTTCTAAAAGGAGGCAGGAATTATTCCTGCTGAACCTCTAGTGACAGGGAGTGGTACACTAAAAGCTGAGTCCCTAGTAAAGGCCAACTGAACCTTTGTGCCCCATCAGAACATCTCAGCGATCAAGGTGGAACCTAAGGAATCAGATGATCCTTTGGGCCCAAGTTGTTAAGGGCTCTGTGAATTAACACAATGACACATTCTAGACAGACCAAAACATTCAGGATGTAAAGCGGGTTCAATGAGGGTGTGTCCTGGAGGTTACCCTTGATTGGAAGAAAATGGCTACTGAAACAAGTCCACCAGCTGTTGACTGTGGGATGATGCACAGACCCCATTCACACCATATGTTTAAAGCACTATTATACCACTTTCAACAGTCATGGTTTCCCCAAAAGTATTATGTGAGCTGTAGTTTGTTAAGGGCACTGAGAGTTGTTAGAGACTCCTATTCCCCTCACAGAGCTACAGTTCCCAGGGTTCCCTGTGAAGAGGGATTGGCTGTTAAACTACTCTGTAAATTGCAGCTCTGCGAGGGGAATAGGGGCCTACTAACCACTCTCTGACCAGTTCTGCCTCCCGCAGTTCTAACCAAACTGCTGGAGGCAGTGGAAGACAGGAGTGCCTGGCGTGCTCTGGTCCATGGGGTCACAAAGAGTCAGACACGACTAAACGACTAAACAACAACAACAACAACAACCACTCTCAGCACCCTTAACAAAGGACAGCTCCCATAATTCCCTGGGGGAAGCCATGATGGTCATAGCACTTGGAATGCATGGGGCGAATGTGGCCTAGAGCTGCAGATTTCTTGCTTCACAAAAATGCTCAAGCCCCCTTGTGTTCTTGCACTCTTCAGCCTGCCCATTTCATCCCCGCTTCCCAGCCAGCAATCTTCTGAAGAGATGAGAAAGAGTTTATTGGCCAAATGCAGCGAGAGCAGGCATTGGGTTTGCTTCAGTTGAAAGCAAGAGAAGTGGAATGGGCTGGTGGCATAGCGGTCTTTACTCTCAAATCAGTGGTGATGCAAGTTCAAAGCAGGCCAGGCTGTTTTAGTGGCCAAAAGGGTAGCGCTTGAAAATTACAGTAAAACATTGGGCTGTTGTTGTGTGCTTGCAGAACACATTTCCCCTTATTAGATTACTGGAAATTCTTTTCAAAGGGAATGGGAAACTTCAAATGAAAGGATAGCTGGGAACCCAGCAAATGATGCTGCTCTTAACTTGTCAAAAAGGGGAGGAGGGCTGCTCCTCCGAAACAAGCAGCGCTGTACTGGGCTCAGATCTAAGAAAGGCACATAGTGTCATCTCATAGCTGAGTGTCTGCTTCTATACCAGGGGAGCCTTTTTTAGTTCAAGGGCCACATTCTTTTATGGGTAACCTTCCAAGGGCCACATGCCAGTGGTCAGTGGGGCCAGGGGCAAAAGTGGGTGGAACAAGAAATGTACCCCCCCTTTTTTACTTTGTACAGCAGGATGGTTTCTACCCACACTCACAAAACACTTCTTCACCCTCCATCCACACAACCAAGAGGCAGTCAGATTTCAAGGACTCATTCCAGCCAGGCAAAAACACGGTGAAAATCGGATGGTGAATTAGATGGGCCTTTGGCCTGATCCAGCAGAGCTCATCTTATGTTCTTATTGCCAAAGTAGGCTTTTAAGCAGTTCTGGGAATGTGAATTAGGTAGTTTTGCACTGAACTGTGAACTGAACCAAATGCATCCCTAAAGGTAAAGTGGCCCCTGACCATTACCGTATTTTTCGCCCTATAAGGTGCACCGTCCCATAAGGCGCTCCTAGTTTTTTTGGGGGGAAATAAAGGGGGAAAAATTATTTTTCCCCCCAGGCATGGGGCTGGGGCGGGGGAAGCCCGAGCTTCCCCCGACCCCAGCCCCCAGAACAGGCAACTCTCTGCAAGCCGTGGGAGCCCGGCGCCGGGCTCCCGCGCCTTGCAGAGAGCTGCGCGAAGCCTGGGCGTGCTGAGCTCAGCACGCCCAGGCTTCAGCATGCAGGCAACTCTCCGCAAGGCGCGGGAGCCCAGCACGGGCTCCCACGGCTTGCAGAGAGCTGCACAAAGCCTGGAGAGCGAGAGGGGTCGGTGCGCACCGACCCCTCTCACTCTCCAGGCTTCAGCGAAAGCCTGCATTCACCCCATAGGACGCACACACATTTCCCCTTCATTTTTGGAGGGGAAAAAGTGCGCCCTATAGGGTGAAAAATATGGTAGGCCAGTCGTAGCCGACTCTGGGGTTGCGGCGCTCATCTTGCTTCATTGGCCGAGGGAGCCGGCATACAGCTTCCGGGTCATGTGGCCAGCATGACTAAGCCACTTCTGGTGAACCAGAGCAGCACACAGAAATGCCGTTTACCTTCCCGCCGGAGCGGTACCTATTTATTTACTTGCACTTTAATGTGCTTTGGAACTGCTAGGTTGGCAGGAGCAGGGACCGAGCAACAGGAGCTCACCCCGTTGCGGGGATTCGAACTACCGACCTTCTGATCGGCAAGTCCTAGGCTCTGTGGTTTAACCCACAGCGCCACCCGTGTCCCTTAAATGCATCCCTAAGAGTTTATAAATCTTCTGAATTTTCTAAATAAAGCTATCTGTTGGGATAGCTCATTCAGTAGGTAGAGCATGAGACTCTTAATCTCAGGGTTGTGGGTTTGAGCCCCACATTGGGCAAAAGATTCCTGCATTGCAGAGGGTTGGACTAGATGACCCTTGTGCTCCCTTCAGTTCTATGATCCTATGAAATAACTATTTGTTTTAGAGGAGAGTGTTTTGGCAGGTTCTGTTTGTTGTGCAAAGGAATCAAAGGCTGCACCTGCTGATAGCCCACTTCTTACCTGCTAGCAAGGTAGAAGAAGCCCCTGACAGATTACCAATGAGAGGGCACAGAAGAGAGATTGGCCAATCCCTGACTAGATAAACCAATAGCTCCAGAGGGGTAGCCATGTTAGTCTGTGTTGCAAAAATAGCAGAGTCTTGTTGCACCTTAAAGCCTAACAAATATATTGTGGTGTAAACTTTTATGAATGAGATATGTGTGTGGGAGGGAGAACAGTTATTTCTGCGCCTGTGCAAAATTGGAACAGATGTAGTTCTCCTTTGTCATATCACACCTGGCCCTGTGAGCTTTCTGTGTCTCTAATGAGACTCAGCTGGATCACCCCATGCGGTGGCCGAGATGGAGGCAGATTTCCGAAAAGGATTTCCACTCACAGAACGAAAGGCTCAGGAGTTGGCTTTTCAGAGACAAGATACCAATGGAGACATGATTAACATCACTGACACAGGCACACAGGAAAGGAGAGGCTCGGTGCTCTGTCTCAGCATGGTTTAAAAAAGTAGGCACTTAGCAGGGAATGAGAATTACATCGGTCCAGGGTATAGGTCTTGTCAAATTTAGTCCTGGATAGCTGCCAAAACAAGCACTTTGAGTCTGGAAAGGAGGGGGAGAAACGAGGAACAGGTTTAGCCTTATATAGCAGTGAAGCTTTTTTTATATTTTGAATGCTTATCATGCTGGAAAGCATGAAGTGTAGTCCAGAATGGAAGGCATATTTTCACTGTAGCGAGGCAGCTGGAAGTTCATAAGAAGTCCTCTTTAGGAGTTCTGTTCATGGTTAAGTAGACACCTGAGGGGGCTGTGGAGACCAGCATGCTAGCTCTGCCCCCTCCATCGCCATTCCCATTGCTTTCAAACTCAAGGAAGCCAAAGGTCAGAATCTCCTGTACGTGGGGAGTACATATTTCAGAATTGTTTTCCCCAGGGTTGTAAAATGCATGCTCCACCAGTACAGGGGAATCCCCACTTCTGAACATCACCTTCCATGAGCTGGGAGGTGACAGGAATCAATCACAGTGCAGGCAGAGCTAGCGCCCTCATCTCTTCGTCCCTCTCAAGTGTTTACTTAAGAGTAATGCTTCAAGAGGGGTACAGTTTACATTGTAACTGGGTGACCCATGGTAACCAAATGCATCTTCATATAAGCTTGGCAGCTGAAAAGGTCCTTATAAAAGCTTATCTTAAAATATTTTACCTGATAAATGAGTCTACCTCCAGAACAGAACAAGTTCAGGGGCTGGAAGTTTGGATATCTGGAAATAACCAGGAATGTGTTTTCATAGGGATGCACACAGGTCACAAGATTTACCTTGTATCTTTAAAAAAATAAATCCCAATCTGTTTCTGAGCATCTCTATGCTCAGTTCAATCTATAATGTGGGTTTCAAGAAACTGTACAAAATGAAGCTCTTGTGTTCCTCATTTATTACAATGAGGCATTTTAAAACCAGTGATAACACGTTCCTTTTTTAACCAAAGTGGATAAATTTACAGGCACAGGAGCCCTCCAGAGTGGATTAAGACTGCCAAATTGCAGACCAGTAGGTCCAGGGTATCTTTGCTAGAGAAATAAAAGTGATTCCTTTTTTTTTTGGTGGGGGAAGGGGGCAGTTAAAGCAAAACCATGGAGGATTTTTTAAAAAAACACTTCAATGACACGTTTAACTTTAAAAAGCACCTCTGATGTGCATTAACAATAACAACAAAATACAGAACTCTTCAGCACTCCACAAGCAACATTTTAGATGGCCTCACTACTTGCAAGGTGCATGGACCCAGAGAAACATAGAGATATTGGGGGGAAATAGAGCTATGCATTATAGAACAGGAAAGAGTGACATAAATCCTTATAGGGGTCTCCAATCCAGCTGCATGGGGATTATTGATATTGCTTTTTAATTTGGGAGGGGGAAAGACACTTGAATCACCCAGTATGCTTGGATAGTTGGGTCCCCGCAAGACTAATACACAATCCTAGTATCCGTGGATGCAAAAAGCAAGCTGAATTTACTATATATAACACATATATTTATCCATATTTATCCATCTTCATCCATGCAGACACACAGTGTTCCCTACATGATGAAAAGTATTATTGTTCAGTGGCCCAGCCAACATTTTAATGGCTCTTTCTTACACAGATGTTAAAGGGGGTAAACCATAAGAAATGTTTAATCCATTATACAGAAAGATATATGTTTTTAACAGAGTTTTGCTTTAAAATTACTTCTAATTTATCTACTTCCTAGACATGTATTGAGGTAATATGATCAGCGGTAATGTGCAGAAGGAAGATATATACTTTTTTAATTGTAGCCAAGAGGAAAAAAAGCAGCATGGAATAACTTAATCGTTGCTAATTATAATATCACTGTGGTAATTACAATAGATTTTGATTGTCTCATTTTCACACCAGAGGAGGGAACTGAGCTGGCTTTCCCTTTAATACATATTTGTTTTTAAGAGAGGAGCTGACAATTACACTAATTGTAGTCACAGCGTGAAACTTTGTTTTTAAAGAAAAATTTGTCTACATGTCACACAGCATAAATGCCTCCTCTCTGTTTCGTTAGGTGCAAATTAAAGACATATTAATTGCTTTGTTCAGCGTGACAATGCCAAAATCGACAAAGGCGAGGAGGGATGGAGTCTGTCAGAGTCCCATCACTTGGGAAATCATAGCAGAGTCCCAAAATGAGCCTTGTGGAACTAACAAGGAACCTTCTTTTCGACCGCCCACTGGGGCAAAGCAGTGAAGGAGAACCCCACACATAAGGGGAAGTCAACATTCCGTTTGCTTCAATGAGGAAAATGTAAGATGTGTTTTCATACACCACGGAGCAAGAGCGACAATACAGGGTTTGGGAGAGTTGTGCTTTTTACCTGTGGGGGGCTAAAAATTAAAAACTGTGGTACTGTACTAAGCCACAAAAAAAGCCACAGTTTGCAATATCAACCTGGGCAGGATTTTCAGGTTCTGGAACTGGCCCTGTCCAATCCAAGTGGATAGTTGGGCTTTCTGGAAAGGAAGGGCTTTCCAAGGCTTTCCTGTTTAGACTGGGTCCTTGCCTGAGCACCTGATGATGGATAGGAAATTCCATGATGTTTCTGTATTAGGACTGAGTGCAGAATTAGGTAGGAACAGGCAAGGCTGGAACACACAGAATTGCAGCAAGCCATCTCTTCTGTGGGTAAGTGGTTTGGGCTCCCAAAAGCCACAACCTCTGACCTAGTAGCCAAATTATAATCCTATAGTCCTAAATCATCCCATAAAGCTGTTTCCTCCAAATCAGGCCTACCTGCTTCACACCTAATGATGTGGCTACAAAAGAACTATTAAAGGTAAAGGTAAAGGTACCCCTGCCCGTACGGGCCAGTCTTGACAGACTCTGGGGTTGTGCGCCCATCTCACTCAAGAGGCCAGGGGCCAGCGCTGTCCGGAGACACTTCCGGGTCACGTGGCCAGCGTGACATCGCTGCTCTGGCCAGAGCCAGAGCCGCACACGGAAACGCCATTTACCTTCCCGCTGGTAAGCGGTCCCTATTTATCTACTTGCACCCGGAGGTGCTTTCGAACTGCTAGGTTGGCAGGCGCTGGGACCGAGCAGCGGGAGCGCACCCCGCTGCAGGGATTCGAACCGCCGACCTTTCGATCGGCAAGCCCTAGGCGCTGAGGCTTTACCCACAGCGCCACCTGCGTCCCAAAAGAACTATTAGGAGCTTTAAAATGACAACCTTATTGTTCATTGACAAGCAGGGCCTGCATTGTGTGCCTTTCAAATTTGCAGTCAAAGGCAAACCCAGCTTGGATCAGCTGCATATGGTAACACCTGATTGGGAGCTCCCAACTGCAGCTGATTCCTGTCCAATACAGGGCTTGCTGTCTGTGATGCAAGCCCTTCTTTTGGCAGGTGTCGCTTCAAAGGCTGCACCCACTAAGGAAGAAAGGAAAGAGTTAGGAGCAGGGCCGTCTTTAGCAGATGCAGCGCCGGGGTACAAATATCCGCCCAGCACCCCCAAATTACAATGGATAGTGTTGGGGTGGCTGTAGCTGCGCACTGCCAGCCATCGGGGGGGCAACTCTCCCCCATGCTGCTGCGGGAAAGCGATCCCCACAGAGGCTTGGGAGTGAAGTTGTGCCCCTCCCAAGCCTCCTCGGGAGGAGAGCGATCCCTGCAGAGGCTTGGGAGGGAATCTGCATGCCCGCCAGCCTTATGGTTGGCGGGGCGCAGCTGGCAGGCATGCAGGGAAAGGGGAGGCCGCCGGCAAATCCGCACAGCTCCCCCACTTGCTGGGGCACCCCTGAGAGGCCGGCGCCCTGGCGCAATGCACCACTAAGCCCTACGGGAAAGACGGCTCTGGTTAGGAGTGCACTTAAGAGTGCATTCACTATTCTTTCTTTCCAAGTTGGGTCACCTGACATGATAGGAGAGCTCAGCATCTGCCCCACCACCTCTCCTCTCCAAGATCTTATGCATTCACTTCTTGCAGCAAGCTAATCCCCTTCCACTCCATACACAGTGTGGATGTTAAGGGCCACCAAAATAGATTGACCAGATGGGTTGTGAGAGGAAAGACTGTGAAATGCAGCACATCAGCTCAGCTTCGCTAGTTGTGGCTTCTGTCTCTGACAGCCCCTCTCTCCTCCATGGACTGCTTTAAATTTTCCAGCGGAAGGCAACTAGTCATTTGCCACTTTATCACATCATATCATTACTCTGTCTAATGGCACCTTGCCAAGTGACCTGCTTATATGTCAAAACATCAGGCACCCTTCAAGGAATGTTAAGTGGTATTACCTGTTTTTCTGATGAGGAACTCGCTTGCAGTTAACAAGCCGCTTCAGCTGAATGATCCTGGCAGACTAGGACAAAAAAGAAGCAGGTTTTCCCACTCTCTGCAGGCGTGATCTTTGGGCTGTTTTCAGAGCCGAACAAAGAGAAAAGAATCAGAGGTCAGAACATTTTTTCCCTTTATTGGCCTAGAAAAGAGATGTGTGAAAACTGCTTCTTTGTTTCTGGGGAAATTTCCATCTTGCCAATGTCATACGTCCGGGACACTTTTCTCCAGCAACAGGATACACTGTACCGGAGCATCGCTGTGCATCACGTGTGCATTGTTTATCAGCAACAGGCTTATTTATACATCATGTTCCTCATTAAGAAACACACAAATCTCTCTAAGGCAGAGGTGAACTGAAGGTAGATCAGGATCTATCGATTTTTGCAGCAGGTCTTCAAGGACATCTGTCCTTAATAGCTAACCACTACACCACACTGGCTTCACACAGTGTTGAATTCACTATTCTTGAAACCTATCAAAATTAGGGAAATAGGAAGCCGCGTTGATCATTGATCCATCTAGTTCCACTTTGTCTACACTAAATGGCAGTGGTTCTCTTGGGTTTCAGACAAGTCAGGAAGTTATAGTCCTCCAGATGTTGCTGGACTATAATATCCATCATCCCTGACCATTGGCTATATTGTCTAGAGTTTTTGGGTGTCGGACAACATCTGGAGGACCACAGCTTCCCCATTCCTCCGCTAAAGATTTTTTTGGGGGGTGCGGACATAGGAACTTTGGCATGCAAAACCTGTGGTCTATCAATGAATTACACCCTCCTCTGAGTTAGTGCACATTCAATGCAGTCCTGGCTTTCACTTTTTAAAAACTTCCATGAGGACTCAATTCATAGTTCTAAAGTGCTATGTTACATCTCCAGGTTGTTAGGCAGGGGACATTCCCACCCTACCTGCAGATGCCAACTGCCAAAGATTGAACCTGGGACCTTCCACATGCAAAACAGATTCTCTAGGACTAAGTTCTGTCCTGATCATGTAGACAGAACCCACACCTTCTCAGTTAAGAACACCAGAACAGCCCTGTTGGATCAGGCCAATGGCCCATCTAGTCTAACTTTCTGTTCTCTGGGGAGCCTGCAAGCAGAGCAGAAGCATAAGAGCACTCTCTCATCCTGTGGTTTCCAGAAACTGATATTGAGAAGCATTATTGCCTCTGACCATGAAGGCAAAACATAGCCATCATGGCAAAGCTATCTAGGTTCATACCCACCATGAATTTATCCAATCTTCCTTTAAAGCCTCCAAGTTGGTTGTCATCATTGCCTTCCATGGGAGCAAAATCCATTGTTTAAATATGTGCTGCGTGGGGTATTTTCTTATTTCTGTCCTGAATCTTTCAACATGCATCTTCCTTGCCCTGCCCATGAGTTCCAGTACAGAGAAAGGGGGGGGGGGGAGAGACAGAGACTTTTCTCTATACCATTAGTGATTTTATAAACTTCTAGTATATCACCTCTTACTTGCCTTTTCTTTAAATGAAAAAGTTCGAAACATACCCTTATTGCTTTAGTACCTGGGATACTTTACTTCTGAGTAGATAAGTCTAGGCTTACTGTGACCATATAACGTACTATGGGACTTAATCAGCCTGCCTTGGAGACCCACACTTTGCCTGGACTCAGGCCATGATGGACACCCCGAAGCAGCTCCAGGTTTTACATACTTAGTTAATTAGCAATTCTTACCAAACCAAGTGTATCTTTCCTCCTCAGGGTTCAGCCCGGTCTCGATTAGACATATTTACGGGAAAAGTCAATGGATGAGACATTAGGGGCCAACCTCAAAAGTCAGAATACAGAAACCATAGACCTTAGAGAAGTACTTTATTAGCTAAGGATTGGTTGGTTATTGATCTGGGTCTCTTGCCTTTGGTCACAACAGCACTTACCCTCATTTTTTTCCGAGTGTAAATATAAGTAAATTTGAATGGGTGTTGCTGAAAACAATCTGTAAATCTCCATTTTGTGGTTAATGTTGTAATTGCAGTTACGGGAAGGCTCAATATCAGGGGCACGCAGTGAAGGAGACAGGCCTGTGGCGAAGCAACCTCAGCTCTGCAAATAGGTCCTGATGCAGTTTCTCGGAGGTCATTAAAGCGACTCAGAGCCATCAGTCTGCTCAGAAGTAGCAAAACCACAGAGGCAGGCACTCATCAAAAAGGAACCAGGAAGGGGTGGAGAGAAGGAGGGGGGAAGCATCGGCAAGAGGAGGCTCTTCTGCCTTCAGCTTTTAGCATTTGCTTTTTCACCCTAGGTCAACCAGATGATTAAGGGAAGGGGGGGGTGCGATCAGAAGGGAAACATTCTTTACTTTTCTGTAGACAAACCTTTATAAATGATTTGGTCTTAAATTCAGCTTGGACTTCCTCCCCGCCCCCCTTGCTCCCTTCCTATGGGAAACAAAGATGCCACTTGAGGTTTCAACATGAGTGATGAGGAGCAAAGGGATTTTGGGAGGTGAGGACGAAGGATTTGCACCGCCGTCCAAAGGTCCTTTCTTGGAGAATGCATTAAATTACTGGGGATGGAAGAAGCAACTATTGTGCTGAGGATCCAATCATTATATTGGGTGGGGGTCACTGTTGCTATATTGTAATTTGCTTTGGGGTACCTCATGGAAATTCATTCATAAATGAAATAAATGAGGGGGGGGGGCACTCTCTTTCCATTGTTTAGTGTTGAGTGTCATTGCTTATGTAACCTAAATGGTATCTCTCTGCACAAGAGGGAGGGACTGATTAATGAAAAATATCCCAGAAAACTAGAGGAACACAGAATGGGATGGAGTGGCAGGCATCTTGAATAAAGAGCAATCCACACTGCAACATTCTATTGCAGTTCTTGCTAGCATGTCTATGCGGGTGTATTTGAAGGCTGCCAAATTAAATCTCTCTTTCTGAGTCTGCTTTCCTGGTGATTGCTCAGGGGCTCTGGAATGGGAATAATCACCCTACCTGAATGGGGATAATAAAACCAATAGCGTTCAAACACTGAAACAAAGCCAATCCCCAGAAGGGCAGTGATCTCCTGAACGATTCAAGTATCTCCACAGAAGCCTTTGAATTTCACCTTGACGTTTAAATGAAAAAAGGGAGAGGTGGAGGGAAATGGAGAGGCCAATTTCATTGACTGGAGCAACTTGGGAATCATACTCAAAGTGTTGGGGGTGTTTGGCATATACCTCTCGAAATCCTAATCTTCTGTTCCTCCTTCATTAATATAAAAGAAAACTTACAATTAAAAAAAGCAACAGTAGGTATATTTTTAAAAATCCTATTGATTCTCCCTGACCTTTTGCCTCTGCTTCTCCATCTTAACTTGTAATGTATGGATGTTTGATCTTTTGTAAAGAACTAAGATTTCTATAGGCACTCATTTAATAAGCTTGAATCCGCATATTAATCAACTAAAGGTTTAGTTGCCTAAGATGGGGCAAGTTTTAAGAACATAGAAAACTTCCTTATCCTGACCCAGACCATGGGACCAGTATTGGCTCAGTGTTGTCTACAGTGATTGGCAGTGACTCTCTCTGGGGTTTCAGGCAGGAGACCTGGAGATGCTGGGGATTGAACCTGCAACCTTTTGCATTCAAAGCATATGCTTTATCACTGAATTATAGTCTGTTTCCTAAAACATAGGAACCCAACCTGTGACATCCTGTATGCAATACAGTTGATCTACTGCTGAATTATGGCTTGTTCCCTAAATGTTAATTGGTGAGGAAACTTTTTAATTGGAGGAGATGCATATCTTCCTGTATACGTGTATATGTAAGGCTGTCATCATTGTAAAGATAGAATGGCAGGCAAGTGGGTCAAGCATGGGCTGTACCACTGAGGTATGGTCTCTCTCCTAGAACACAGGAACCCAACTTATCCTGAGTCAGACCTTTGGTCCAACCAATCAGTATTGTCTATAATGAATCACAGCAGCTCTCCTGGGTCTTTTCAAGCCTACCAGAAAATGCTTGGGATTGAACCCAACACCTGACAGAGTCCAGCAGCAGTCAAGACTCAGACTCAGAGGCTCCAGACTTCCCAGTTGTTAAGCCAGACCAGGGGCAGGGCTCTGAGCTTGCTTCTGGAAATCAGGAAACAACTGAACTCTGGGCTACGGAACACAAGTCTCCAGGAGAACTTCCTGTATCTGCAGGACCAGAACCTGGATCATCACTGGCATCTTCTCCTACACCAGATGAATCAAATCCTTCCCCCAGGCTCTCCCCAGGCCAGCAGTGCAGGGAGCACACCAGGCAAGAAGATAAGGAACAGAGGATAAGTTCCTATGCCCAGGCCAAAGGCCTGGCCCTTTAAGAATCTAGAATTGTCACAAGTGGGTGGACCCTGAGAGAGGTAGTCTGAGAGCAGGAGCTTTAAAAAGCTCTGTCTGCTCTCAACCTTTGTTGGAGCTGTCCGTGGTCCTGCAGTTTCTGTCTAGCCTTGCTGCCTACCCTGTGGGATCCGGCACCAGACAAGAACACAACACCTTTTCAGAATAGCTCACTTTGAAAGTAATACTAAACTTCTTGTATTACAGAAACAAGGCTCTGATGCTTCCTCTGTCCCTCTACTCCTCAGATGCAATCGTTAGGAGGAGATTGGGAACTTTTAATACAACTAGTGTTGTCCATTATGCCTCTGTGGATCCCTGGATAGTTTAAATGATGGCTTGTTAGTAGGGATGGAAGAGAAATTAAATTCAGGATGCACTTAAAGCTAAATCTACCAATTCCACACTTTCTTAAAGAATATGGGAACCAAAAACTACGGATGCACACAGTTCTAGATTTAATACTTGTATCTTAGAACGATATTTTTAAAAGTGTGTAATCTGTCTTGAATCACAGCTTGGAAGCAAAATGGAATATAAGTACATAAAATAATATAAAATGTATTTGTAAAATGTTTAAAAACTTGACAAAAAGTGTGGTTAATGAAGCAAAATGCTGTTTTTCTTTTTCCACAAGAAATGACCTGCACAAGACCCAAGGTGTCCATACATTGTGACATTTGATTTCCAGAGACTTTCCTAACATGCAGCGCCGATGCAGGAGGATGCTGTTGGGTGATAGGCCCCCTGGGTGGCTAGTTATGAAGTCTGAACTGGCTGCACTTAAGCAAGCATGTTAGAAAGCTCAGTCTTGTAGACACTTTGGCTCCGATTCAGCCTACAATATTTTTAAGTGCCACTGGCTAAAAGTATAGCGGGGGAGGGGAAGGGAACCATATCCTGCTTTTCTCCTTGCAAAACTACCTTGTTAACGGTGCCCACTAAGGGTGAGCTGCAAGCCCAGATATGAGCTGCAGAAGCAACTGGAAAGCCCGTTTTCCTCTAGAATTTACATTCAGAAGACAGATGGATATTAGAGCCATGCCACTTTTAAAAAACATTTCCTAAAAAGTGACTTTTGTTTTGTTCTTGTTTTTGAAGCAGTGGTTTGGCTGGGAACTGTTTGCTTGTTTAATGCATAAGCAAGAACCTGCCTGTTAGGTTCCTGCAATTTGGGTGGCTTAGCATTTGAGGTTTTTGATTAATACTGTATGTCTTAGGGCTTGACCACAGCTGTCCATGCATTGGTAACCTCATGGTTGGATTACTACAATGCAATCTATGTGGGGCGATCCTTGGGGTTGGTCCAGAGGCTGCAGCTGATGCAGAACTCTGTGGCTTGGTTGCTTGTGGGAGCAAACTACCACCAACATGTAACATGCTGGCTGCCAGCCTGCTACTGGGCCAAGTTGAAGGTGTTGATACTAATATAGAAGTCCCTATACAGTTCAGGACCAGTTTACATAAGAGACTGCCTTATCCCTTACATACACAGTAGATTGCTGCAGTCTGTGGGACAGATTCTCCTGCAAGCTCCAAATATCTCAGAAAGCCACTCCCGACATCCGGGGGGGGGGTTGCGGGCTCACACCCCATTCACACCTTCGCGGGGCTGGCTGCAGCCCCGCGGGACCTAGGGAATCCCGGGGTCATTAGTATTCATCATTCACCGCGCCAGCCAATTGGCTGGCGGTGGGGGCGGGACTTGTATGGGGCATTTAAGGTCGGGGCAGCCCATGCTCGCCCCTTTCTTTTCTTTCAGCAGCTGCAGTTTCCCACCCTCCCGCCCTTTAGGTTCTCATTTGGATTTGCTATGGGCTTCGGCTGGTCGCCGCAAGGGGCCTGGTAGGAGTTTTTCCATTTGGCTAATTGGCTATATTTTGGAAGCCACTTGGTTTTTTCGCCTACCTCGTAGCAAAACATCACAACACCTTGGTTTGGGCGGTTATGCACTGGCAGGGGTATTATTATGCAAATGAGATGGGGGGACGAGCACCATCACCTACCCCAAAATGTTGAAGGGTAGTTCGTTAAAGGACTCCGGGAGGCATCGCCTCGTCCGAAACCTATGGAGGCTAGGGCCTAAAGTGCGCTCCCGAGCGGTAACCCCTCGGGGAGCGCCTAGGGATGTGCATCTCGGGGGCTCCCCCTGTTGGTGCTTAACCCTTCCTGGTTATACTGGTTAGTCTGATAGGGCCAATGCCTAATCAATAAGGTTGTGGCCATTTTTCGCCCATTAACCTAAATTCTGGTGTCCTGTGTCTTTATTTATTCCATCTGTGGGAGGGGGCGGGAATAGCCACACAAGTCCTCTCTGCGGGAACCCGAAACAGAGCTTTCAGTGTGGCTGCCACTTTTCTTTGGAACAGCATTCCTATGACATATAGAATCACAGAATTGGAAGGGATTGCAAGGGTCATCAATGCAGCCCATTGCAATGCAGGAATATTTTTGCCCAACGTGAGGCTCAAACCCACAACCCTGAGATTAAGAGTCTCATGCCCTATCATCTGAGCTATCCTGTAGAGTTATGACAGGCTCTCACTACCCACACTTTCCAGAAACAATGGGATACAGATTTAATATAAAAGGCTTTCCCACCAAGAGTGCCCACGTGTTAGGGTTTTAGTCTTGTCTTAAACATATTTGTTGTTTTTGCATTTTTAACTGTTTTTAATTCTCTTATGGGCCAATCACCCTGATTTAGAAGGTGATTAATTAATAAATAAATGAGAATGGTGATAGTTATAAAAACAACCTTCCAAAACCTTATTTATAAAACCTTTCAGAATCTTTTCTCTCTTATAGACCCCGCTTCTAGTTCTTACATCCTCCACCATGCCAGTTACATGGTGATAAAAAAGGAACCTCACAGGCAACTGGAGGGAGAGAGGGGGAGAGACACAATATGGTTAGACACAATACCCTGCAGGGCATCTGAGGCTGAATTTGCTGTCAAGATGAGTCTGAGCTTCCATAACTATCTATGTTTTGTGTGGACCTGAAACATAAAATCAGATTCATCTTAATCTTCCAAAACAACAATCTCTCTCTCTCTGAAGATTGAGACAACAGCATATGAAGACTGAAGGGGGGGGGGGGGGAGGAAGGAGGGAAGGAAAGAAGGAAAGAAGGAAGGAAAGAAAGAAGACAGAGGGAGTATGAAAATAAAGTAAGACATCAGACACCTGTACTTAAATGGAACTAAAATGAAGCAGGTGAGCTTGGTGATGCTGAGTGGCAGAGCAGGTTTTACCTGTTGGGACTGTGCCTCAGTAGACAGTCTATAGTTGATAACTGATGCTGATTCACCCCTAAAGCTCAGCAGGTCTCGGTGCAGTCAGTACTCAGATGCAAAATCTCTTGAAAGTACCACTCTGATATCCTCAGTGGTAAAATGAGTTGCCCAAGGAACAGTTGTTGTCATCACCACCTGCACACACCACTTTCCCACAACATGAACACCTGCACCTTTTATCTGCAGGCCACTTTCCCACAACAAATTGTGCCCGAAAGGCAAGAAAATGATGAGAACAATGATAGATTAGAAAAATGCAATAATCATATATATTTGACTGCACAACATTTCTACAGGAAAGGATTGCTTAAGTTCAGATCGATTTTGGTGATATAATGCTGAAATCACCTCTTTGAGGCATATGATGTGGTGTTTCCTTTTTGGTCAGAATTTATGTCTTGCATCAACTTTGTTTTAGAGTAATCTTTGATCTTTGTGGATCTTAAATTTGTGGATCCTGTGATTTTGGGACCCAACAGAATTGGGTTCTGGGATCTCTTATGGTGGTGGAGAGACCGCTATTGCTCGACTGGAACAAGCAATGATAATGATAATTATTCAATTATCATTTGTTTTTTAACCATCATCATTATTTATTATTTCTTTTTTTTTAATAATTTTTATTCATTTTTCAGACAGATAATAAAAACAGTATAGAACAATATAGCTTCAAAGTCATCATTTCATACCCTTCTTTCTTTTGACTTCCCCATACCTCCCCATCCCTGCATCCTTGTTTAATGGTTCTTTAGCAACCCTTAGGCCCATTGTCTTAATTCCCTTTCATAAAGTTTCCTTTAGTTTTTTTTTTAATTACTGCTGCAATTCTTTACCTCTTACCCCCTGACATCTTAACATTCCTCAATTTTACAATTGTTTTTAAGATATATTTTAAATTTCTTCCAGTCCTCTTCCACTGTCTCTTTCCCCTGGTCACGGATTCTGCCCGTCATCTCGGCCAGTCCCATAAAGTCGATCACCTTTGTTTGCCATTCTTCCAGAGTAGGTAGTTCTTGCATCTTCCAATACTTTGCCAGTAGAATTCTTGCTGCTGTGGTGGCATACATAAAGAAAATCCTATCCTTCTTTAACACCAATTGGCCAACCATGCCCAAGAGAAAAGCCTCTGGTTTCTTAGGAAAAGTCCACTTAAGGACCTTCTTAATTTCATTATAGATCATTTCCCAGAAAGCTTTAACCTTTGGGCAGGTCCACCAAAGGTGGTAGAAGGTGCCTTCAGTCTCATTACATTTCCAACACTTATTATTAGGCAAGTGGTAAATTTTTGCAAGCTTGACTGGGGTCATGTACCACCGATAGATCATTTTCATAATATTTTCTTTTAAAGCATTACATGCAGTAAATTTGATACCGGTGGTCCATAACTGTTCCCAGTCAGCAAACATAATATCATGACCAATATCTTGTGCCCATTTAATCATTGCTGATTTCACCGTTTCATCCTGTGTATTCCATTTCAACAGCAAGTTATACATTTTTGATAAGTTCTTAGTATTGGGTTCCAACAATTCTGTTTCTAGTTTTGACCTCTCTTTCTGAAATCCTATTTTCCTGTCCTGTTTAAATGTCTCATTTATCTGATGATAATGCAACCAATCTCTAACCTTAGGCTTTAGTTTCTCATAACTCTGAAGTTTCACCCTTTCACCATCATATTCTAGAATCTCATGATATTTTGGCCATTTAGAGTCCATATTAAGCTTTTTTACTTCCCTAGCTTCCATTGGTGACACCCACCTAGGGGTTTTACTTTCCAGCAGATCTTTATATCTAATCCAAACATTATACAATGCTTTCCTTACAATATGGTTTTTAAAACTTTTATACACCTTTACCTTGTCGTACCATAAGTATGCATGCCAACCAAAGCTATTGTCGTACCCTTCCAGGTCCAAAGTGTCAGTGTTCTCAAGAAGTAGCCAGTGTTTCAACCAGCAGAAAGCTGCCGATTCATAATAAAGTCTTAAGTCCGGCAGGGCAAACCCCCCTCTATCCTTTGCATCAGTTAAAATCTTAAATTTAATTCTGGGCTTTTTGCCCTGCCAGACAAATTTTGATATGTCTTTCTGCCACTTCTTGAAACAGTCCATCTTGTCCAAAATCTGCAACGTCTGGAATAAAAACAGCATTCTAGGCAATACATTCATCTTAATAGTAGCAATTCGGCCTAACAAGGAAAGTTTCAACCTTGACCATATTTCCAGATCCTTCTTTACCTCTGACCAACTTTTTTCATAGTTATCCTTAAATAGGTTCACATTCTTGGATGTTAAGTTTAACCCCAGGTATTTTACCCTTTTTGTTATTTCCAAGCCTGTTTCATTCTGAAAACTCTCTCTTTCTTCCATTGTTAAATTTTTTTCCAACACTTTCGTTTTTTGTTTGTTCAATTTGAAACCTGCTACTCGACCAAATATTTCAATTAATTCTAATACTCTTTTAGTACTAGTGTCTGGCTGTTGCAAGGTCAATACTAGATCATCTGCAAATGCTCTTAATTTGTAATGTCTGACTCCGACCTGAACTCCTTTAACCAACTGGTCCTTTCTAATCATGTTTAACAAAACCTCCAGGACTGATATAAAAAGCAAAGGGGATATTGGGCATCCCTGCCGTGTACCTTTTTCTATGGGTATTTCTTCTGTTACCACATTGTTTACAATTAACTTGGCCTTTTGTTTGGAATATATTGCACCTATACCGTTTTCAAAACCTTGACCTACCCCCATCCCTTGGAGATTCTTTTTCATAAAAGTCCAACAGATATTGTCAAAGGCTTTCTCCGCGTCCACAAAAATCAAAACTGCTTTCCTGTTAATGTCAACATCTAGCAACTCCAAAATGTCTATAATGTTCCTCACATTGTCTGACATATGTCTCCCTGGGAGAAAGCCTGTTTGGTCCTTATGAATCTCCTCTATCAACACTCTTTTCAATCTTTTTGCCAAAATGTCTGCAAAAATTTTGTAATCCACATTAAGTAAAGATATAGGGCGGTAGTTTCTGACCTGGTTCTTCTCAGTTTCTGTTTTCGGTATAAGTGAGATGAAAGCCTCTTTCCACGATTCAGGTGCCTTTTTCCCCTTCAGAATTTCATTGCAAACTTCCTTCAATGGTTGTATCAACCATTCTTTCAGCATTTTGTAGTATTTAGCCGTCAAGCCGTCTGGTCCTGGTGATTTTCCCAATTTCATATTTTGGATGGCACCCTCTATTTCTTGTTCTGTTATTTCCTCATTTAAGATCCTTTTACTTTGTTCTGGAATTTTTGGTAAACCGTATTTTCTGATGAATTCTTCTATTTCTTGTTCATTAATTGGCCCTTGTGCATACAATTTCTTAAAAAAACTTTGAAAACAATTGTTTATCTCATTAGGTTTGTGGATGATTTTTCCATCCATTTCTAGACTTGTCACGGTGTTCATTTTCTGCCTTTTTTTCAATTGCCATGACAGAAGTTTCCCACATTTATCCGCTGATTCGAAAGTTCTTTGTCTCATTTGCTTTATCTTCCATTCTATTTGTTGGTTCATGAGCTCCATGTACTGCATCTGATAAAACTTTATTTCTCTCAAAATCTCATGGGACTTTGGTTTGGACCTCAATTTCTTCTCTCCTTCTTTTATTTTTTCTAGGATTTTTTCTTTCCTCTCGTTTTGTTTCTTCCTCTTTATAGAATTCTGTTGAATTAGGAAACCTCGCATCACGGCTTTGCTTGCGTCCCAAATTATTCTTTTCTCCACATCTGTTTTCCTGTTAATCTCAAAATAATGTTTTAAGGGCCTTCTTGTGAATCTCTTCATCTCTAAATAGGGTGTCATTCATTCTCCATCTAAAGGATCCAGTTGTTGTTAGTTTCATCTCCATCTTCACAGCATTATGGTCGGAGCAAGTTTTTGGGCATATTTCTACTTTTTTTGTTCTTGACGCCAGACTGCTAGAAATCCAAATTTGGTCTATTCTTGTCCATGTCATTTTTGCCTCAGAAAAGAAAGTTCCCTCTCTCTCTAGAGGATTCCTTGTTCTCCAAATATCAATCAAGTCCATAGTTTCAGTCATTTCAAAAAAGATCTTTGGTAGTCTCCCTTCTTTTGAGATCACTTGTCTCTGTGCTTTATCCATGTTTGTTGAGACACATGTGGTATTCAACCACATTTTACTCAGAGAAGACCCGCTGATAAGTTTGGTATATTAATTTCAGCGGATCTACCCTGAGAGAAACTTAACTGAATGCCACCCCAAATTCCAAATTCACATTGAGGTTCTGAATGTACAAGGTTGCCTTCAGGATTTAAGTGGTCTACTCTTGCTGGTATGCCATGGTTGATTTGGCAGGCATCACATATACACTATCAGAAGCTGTTGGATACAAAATAGTATAACATTGCATGTCATCTATCAAATGGCACTGGACAGTTTTCATTTGGGCACAGAAAAACGACAGCATATCAATTAAAACAAGTAGCCATATGAAATACTATTTTGTCTCAACTATCACTATTATTAAGGTGGAAACACCATTATTCCCCAGATGTCAAATACTTTTAAACACAAGCCTTTGAATGTCAAATGCCGAAGTAAAATATTGTGTCTCAATTACAGGTATCAAATGCTCAGTGTTTGCCCATTAAGAATCAGAGTTGGCTTATCAACAATACTGGTGATACTAGTGACCGCTATCAAGGTTGTGTAGTGGGTCTGCTATGAAGGTTAGTCCTAGATGAAGATAACTATTGTTAGTGCAAAGGTGTGTGGCCCCTTAGGAATCGTAAGCAATAACTGATTTATTTCTTTACCTTCAGTCACCTAGTCGAGCACCAGCCCAAGAGTGCTATAGAGTTCAAAGCTATAAATTTCCTTGGTCAGTCTGGGAAAAGGCCAGAATGAGTCTCTTGTCTCATTTTTCTATGCAGACAGATTCTGTAGACACACTTGCTTCAAGAGGGAATTTTCACTCCAACATACCTTTTTTTCCTTCTTTTCCCAGAATCATCTCTCTTTCAACTTGGTTCTCACTAGCAGCCTGTCTCATACAAAAGTTAAGAAGTGCTTGTTTGAAATCCCTCATCAGCCATTAACTAACTCTGGCTATGATCCTCTGCAGTTTTACCTGGGAACAGGGCCAGTTCAACCAGTAGCAGAAAGAGGTACCCACTTCAGGCTGCAGATGCTGGAGAGGCAGTGGTGGAATCCCCTTGCTGTTCTTTTTGAACCCCACCATTATTCCTGTCTGCTTTAAGTTGTGTGTATTATATGTCCTGTTGTATGCTTCCCAGTGGCGTAGCGTGGGGGGTGCAGGGGGGGCCGGCCGCACCGGGCACAACATCTGGGGGTTAGGGAAATTCACGGGTTAGGGGGGGCAGATCCACGGGTTTGTGGGTGCAAATCCATGGGTTAGGGGGCGCAAGTTACTTGCCTTGCCCCGGGTGCTGATAACCCACGCTACGCCACTGATGCTTCCAGAAGTAGCCTGCCACACCCAAGCACAGTGGGGAACACTGTCCTCTCACCATTTGGAAGAATCATAAGATGGTCTGAGTCATAGGAAGATGGGATCTGCCTTATTCAGAGTCATTGGTCCATCTACTGTTGTCTACATTGATAGGCAGCAGTTCTCAAAAGTTTCAGCAAGACAGTCTCTCCCTGCCCTACCTAGAGATGCCAAGGATTGAACTGGGGACCTTTGCATGCAAGGCAGATGCTCTGCCACTTAGCCACAACTCCTCTGTCTGCAAAAACGGGACACAATGGACATGACTGAGCACCAGTGAAGCTGACATGGAGTGGGCTTAGGTTGGTCCATTCCATCCCTGCATCTAATCATCATGATTATATTGGAATGACAATGGAAAAATGAGGATTGGCAGACAAGTGTTCAATGAAAAACAGTGTGCCCAACCCATACCGAACTCCCCCTTCTTTTGCAGGAAAGGGAAGCTTAGGTGCATTACAGGGCACATTCTCCAGACTCATGTAATGCCATAATGTATCTGGCTAGCTTCATGCATTGAATTGAGCATGCATCCAAAATTATGTCCCAGAATTTTCCGTAAAGCATCCTCAGCAGATCACCAGCTGATGTCAAAAGGGTTCCCTGGAGATAGAAGGTTTGGTTTTAAAAAAGAAAAGTCATGTGAAAATAGGAATAAAGTTTTCTTGCTTTAAAAAGTGATTAGGAGTTCTCATTCAACTGAGACTCACCTTTGTTAAGTTCCAGTGCTAATGGAGCCCATAAGGTGGTACCCTGCCATTATACAATAGCCCGAGAGGAGTTGTTGCACCCCTGGAAAGTGCTTACTGCCTGACAATTGTCTCTCAAAGATCAGTAGGGATGGCATCCTGTGAATCTTAAACAGGCCCTCAGACCACATACCTACCAATCAGCAGTGTAGGTGAGCCAATTGCGCTTAATGCCAAATTCTAGAGAATACACAGGAGAGAAAGGGTGAATCTAGGTTATGCTAAGGGGAGAAAAAGTATTTAATAAGCAAGTTCACCTGGGTTTGAATAGTTTAGAAAAGAGTTTGAAGCTACAGGTAAGACCAAAGATAGGAAGAGGCAAATTTGCAGGCATTTTGTCAGGACTGAGAGAGTTTGGCTTTCGAAAAAGACTTGTACAATGATGTAAAAAGTAAATGTAAAAAGGAAAAAAAAGGAATGTTCAGGGTAGCTCAGCCTTCCCCAACTTGGAATCCTGCAGATCTTTTGGAAAACAACTCCCATAATCCCCAGCAAATATGGCCCTGATGGTTGGGGCTGATGGGACCTAAAGACCAAAACATCTAGAGAAAACTAGGTTGACGAAGGGCAATGCAACTACAGTGATACCTCGGGTTACAGATGCTTCAGGTTACAGGCGCTTCAAGTTACAGACTCCGCTAACCCAGAAATAGTACCTCGGGTTAAGAACTTTGCTTCAGGATGAGAACAGAAATCGCGCGGCGGGAGTGGGAGACCCCATTAGCTAAAGTGGTACATCAGGTTAAGAACAGCTTCAGGTTAAGAACGGACCTCCAGAATGAATTAAGTTCTTAACCCAAGGTACCACTGTAGATTATTGTGCTGGCCCCTGCCTTCACAGCTTCTAACACTGAATTGAGTTCCTTTTCATAGCAAATTCTCATGTGCACTTGGTTTGATTGGTTTGATTGGGTTTCCTGAATTAGGTATAGCTAGGGATGAGTGAATCAGTCAATTTCAGTTTCTCCCAGTTTCTCATTTTTTTCAATCTTAAATGGGAGATGGAGTCTACAATTTCTGGAGGACACCACATTGGCTCTCCCTGGCATAGATTGATGAAAACATTCAAGATGGTGGCTTAAATTTTTCAAGGCAAACATTATCCTCTCCCCACATGCATTTTTGGGCATAATTCGATTCCCTGGATCTGAGCAAATATTTCTTGCAACACCCCTTCAAAAGGCAAAATATTCAGAATCTATTGCTCCAGTGACAATGGTCAAATCCTGTTTTTCAAGTAAGGCCGATTTCACTTTGCCAGCCAAAATTGTCACACCCATTATCCATGCTCCTGGGCATGTTTGCTACAAACCAGCAAGTGGTACATAACACACCAATAAAAGATTACTTATTGCTTCAGAACAATGGGAGGAAATGGATCTTTGGACTGAACTTCCCTCCACCCAAAAGCCAAAGGCTGCATTATCAAGAACCAGGTGATGCTGTTGAAACACTGGGATGAAATTCCAAATGAAGCCTGTTAGTATCTGTAAATCAAAACACACACATACCCCAAACCCACCGAAAACCCACCTAGCATTCCTTTTGCTTTTGCTAGCTTTAAAGAAGATGGGCCCAATTTAGAAGATTGCATATTTAAGGTTCTTTAGAGCCTTGTACTGCTATGTTCTGATTAGCCTTTTGAAATTAAATGCTTTCAACATATGTTCATAAAGGAAGTTAATGATCGCATGTGGGTGAAAGAATGGGGAGATGGTATGTGAAGCATTGACTCAGATCTCTCTCTTTCGTGTGTGTGTGTGTGTGTGTGTGTATTGCTGCCAAACCATCTTGATGACTCCATATTCCTTGTCCACGGCTCAATGACCCGCAAATCTCCTTTGATAATACCAGGCTGCAGAGAAAAGCAAGCTGAACAGATCAGGAGGAGAGTGTGGGGAAGGAAGGCGGGGTGGGGGGAGAGAGAGAGCCATCACTTTAGCGAGAAGGCCCACAATGAAACTATCATGTGATGAGAATCCTAAGAACATGCAGCAAAAAGGAAAAGAGGGAGGGGAGAGACGGGGGGGGGGAGAAGGGTATTGTGGTGGCGCAGGCTGATAGAGACGTCAGAGCCGCTTCAGTAATCTTATGAAGCCTGGGCCCAGTGTGGGGGCCAACGAGGCCCATATTGAGCCTGGCGTGACGGGAAGGACCACCAAGAGGAGCCTGCGAGGGGGCAGGCGGCTGGACAAATCAAAGCAGAAGAAAGTAATTTTCGATAAATTAAAGAAATCTCCATGGAAATTAGCATGAAACATTTTCTAATCTCCGGCTTTTCACTGCTGACAAGGGTCACTGGTTTAACTTCTCGCTCTTATTTTATTATTCCACAGCTGCATTCCTCTGGGTTTTTTTTTTTTTTTTAAGAGACAGACAGACAGAGAGAGAGAGTATATCCTTCAATTTTCACCACCTCTATTTCCCCCCTCCTCCTCCTCCTCCTCCTCCTCTTCTTCTTCTTCTTCTTCTTCTTCTTCTTCTTCTTCTTCTTCTTCTTCCTTCCGCAATGTATCTTCATCTTCTGCTTGAGTTTTGCTTACAGCCCCTTGTTAACTCTTTTGGCATTTCCTGTCTCAGCATTATTCCACTTTAATGCAGTTTAGAAGATGTCCCTCTGGAGTGGCTTGTTGGGGGTAGCCCTTAAGTCAAATGGGCTGCTCTTTCGACAGGGATCAAAGCCAAACAGCCGCTCACTGCAAAAAGTCAAAAAACCCAGCAGGCTGTATTATTTAATTTCACTCTCCCCTCCCCAATGTAAAGTTGTTCTGCTTAGTCTCATGTTTGCCTCCTGAACATGCAGAGTGAGATGTGGGAACATGGTGGCACAACCTGGTTTGCCAGGAGAGCAGTCTGTGATGCATTCAAATCCTCTCCATTGTTGCATCACTTTTTTGAGACAAATATTTTCTTCTTATTGCTTTCCCTTATCATTAGAATAAAGTTATCATATTTTTTTCAATGAATCTGGGGACATTTTCCAACTTCCTACTAAACAGATGGATTTTGTCAGGGATTTGTAAATCCAGGGACTGTCCCTGGGAAACGGGGACGTATGGTAACCTTACATTAGAAGGAACTTTTGTGAATTTTTTTTTACACCTTTGTTCAAGTACCAGTGGCACATGATGTTAGTTGCATGGTGCTTGGAGCCATATCAGGGGAAATTGTAAATGTAATCCTTAGTGCAGGATCCCTGATTTCCACTTGATTAGCAGCATATGGGAAGAGAATTAAATCTAACAGAAATAGCGCTTCCACTAGGCTGGTAGAGCATCCCTCTACCTGAGTATTATGGTTCACATCTAGGATTAAAAAAAATCCCTGATGTGGGGACAAGTCTTACAGTTTATGTAATATAGTCAAGTGTTAAATTGTCAAATGATAGGGCCAACTATCAGATGGGGGCAGGGTTTACACATGCAAAGCCACCTTAAGCTGGAACACTCAGGGCTAGCAAATCACACATTCTTTCAGTGGGTGCTCAGTGCAAAGCTTGACTTTTCTACTGTTTTTATTGCAATACAGTGGTACCTCAGGTTAAGAACTTAATTCGTTCTGGAGGTCCATTCTTAACATGAAACTGTTCTTAACCTGAGGTACCACTTTAGCTAATGGGGCCTCCTGCTGCCGCCATGCAATTTCTCTTCTCATCCTGAAGCAAAGTTCTTAACCTGAGGTACTATTTCTGGGTTAGCAGAGTCTGTAACCTGAAGCATCTGTAACCCGAGGTACCACTGTACTGTTCTTTTAGCTTGTATACCACCTTGTGATATTTTATATGAAAGTGTGGTTTGTAAGTCTTTAAATTTGGAAAAGAAAAGAAAAAATGAGAACGCCAAGCCCATTAAAGTGATGGATCCCTTCAATGTCTTGGGGGCTTCTAAAAAAAATTTCTGGTCTTGCCCGCTTGTTTTTCTAGGTTGGATGGTGTGGTTGGATGGTGTGGGTGCAGGAAAAAGTTTATCAAGGCATGAATCACCTGAGCTGAATTGAAATACGTGTTTGTGGGTGGAGGGTGAAATTACAAGGAAAAGATCCTTTGTATGCTAATAAAATGAAATGAATCACATTGTTATCCCCATGTATTTGTAGTGGGTTCACAGAGATGGCTTTAAAGGAGGGTTAGATTGATTCATGAAAGACAGCACTCTCTGTGGTTGAAAGCCATGATGACCAAACAGCAGGGATGAGGACCATCTCTATCTGTCCTTCAGGACTTTCGCCAGGTCACACACCCTCTTGGTAGCTCTACCTCCCTCAGAAGTGGACATTTTATATGGAATTCCTCGCCCCCACCCCAGATGAGCCTTCTTTCTTCACTGTATGGCTTTTGCTGAATGCTGAAGATTCACCTTTTTGCCCTGGTCTTTGACACCTGAGATGTGTATTTTCATAACCCACTGTATTTCTGTGCCTGTAGTTTGTTTGAACTGTTTTTAAATTTTAGATTTAAATTGTTGTAACCCGCTCTGGGACCTGCTGTAGGAAGGCAAGTACAGTGGAACCTCGGTTTTCGAATGTAATCCATTCTGGAAGAGTGTTCGGCTTCCGAAACGTTTGGAAACAGAGGATCAAAGGGCTGACAGCAACTTCAATGGGTGAAAAAATGAGAAATGTACCTCAGAAGCCATTCAAGTTCCAAAAAAAGTTTGAAAATGGAAGCATTCACTTCCAGGTTTCCGGCGTTCAGCTTCCGAGATGTTCGGCAGCCGAGACATTCGGAAACCAAGGTTCCACTGTAATAAATTCAATGATGATGATAGTAATAGAGAAATCAGGTCTGGGCTTCCTTTCAAGTGTAATTTTAATTCCTACCAAGTCTGTGGTAGGGTTCTGAAAGTACTTGCACCAGCTAAACAATGGTCCCAATCTGCCATTTGCAATCGCAGAGAGAAAAGCAATCTATTTAGAGTGATCACTGGGATAGTTCCCATCAGTTTCCCTGCTTGTCCGTGCAGTGGGCGTTCACATCTCTCATTTTCTGGAGGAAGACATATGCCCCTGGTGTGAGAAAATACAGATGTTGTGGCATACAGCAGACAACAGTGGTTTATCAAATCTCCACTACTGGCACTGACTGATGTCAGACCAAATCATTCAGGGTTCGGGGGCGAGCGAGGGGATTATTGGGCCATAGTCATGTGCAGTTTGTGTTTTTAAAAGTAATACGTCACCTCGCCTCTTCGTTAGAGGGATTTGAAACCACAGAGAAGACAGCAATGCCTGAGGCTTTTGGTAAAAATCTGAGCAGAACCTAGTCAGTAAGGTACATGACAAGGGAGGTATGAACAGAGACAAATTTCTACACATGTCTGGGAGAAATGTCAACAGGGAAAGGGAGGGAAGGGAAGGGAAGTCTGGAAAAATTGCAGGGAGAACACAGTCTTGTTGGGAAGGGGAGGGGATACTTCTGTGCATGTGATAACAATTTCATTCTGCTTAATTGCAACAAAACATAATTGACTTACAGTTATTGCAACAAGGTCCCAACCCTACCACTACCAGCCACCCCCCAACTGCCACCATTTACCACATACATATTTGCAGGATATGCCTTCCTTGTCATCGGACATTTGGACCCAGCCATCTGTTTGCGGCCATAACTAGAGCTGCCACTGACATGTTGGCTACAGCGCTTCCCAAGTCCTTCCCAAGGCAGAAATGAGTTCTTTCAAGGGAAGTCAAAAGAGTGGCAATAAGACTTGCAACATTTCTTATGGTTGTCCCAAGTACAGCCAATGTATGGCGTGTCATTTCTTTGGTGTTTCCCCATTCAGCTTGTCCGCCCCCAATGCAAAAGGGGCATGGATGGGTATGGCGAAGGCATGGTCCATGAGGCAGTTGCCTGCTCAACTCAGCTGAGCCTTTTGAATAATGCAGGCAGAGTGGTTTATCAATAAATCCCTCTTCACAGGGAACTATGGAATTGTAGCTCTGTGAGGGGAAGAAGGTGTTTCTCAGCACCCTTAACAGACCACAGTTCCCAGAATTTGGGAGGGAGCGGGAGCCACAAGTGTTTAAAATGATATCAACGTACAGTGGTACCTTGGTTTAAGAACAGTCCTGCTTACGAATGATTTGGTTTATGAACTCCACAAAACCAGAAGTAGTGTCCCGGTTTGTGAAATTTACCTTTGTCTAAGAACGGAATCCGAACGGTGGAAGGGCACCGGTGGTGGGAGGCCTGATTAGGGAAAGCGCGCCTCGGTTTAAGAATGGTTTCGGTTTAAGAACGGACTTCTGGAATGGATTAAGTTCATAAACCAAGGTACCACTGTATTTAAAATGTATAGTCCGGTGCCTTTTATCATGCTCACTAGACCTTGGTGTTTGGTCTACTAGGTTATTTTGAAAAAAAGCACACCCACCTTTGGAAACATCAATCTGCAGCAAAAATGAAGAATTGGGAATAGCTTCTAAGTTTGTTTCCATTTCCCCCTCATGAAATCACAAAGTTGGTGCTTTTTAAATTTGGCACTTTTTCGTTGTTCCTCTGCATGAGCAGCACAAAAGGTGTCAAATAGCAAAAGCACTTACAGCTAAGTAGGGGATTCGAACCTTGGTCACCCAGGTCTTAGTCCAAGACTCTAACCACTACACCACACTTAAATTTTGAGTAATGTGGGAAGGAGAACAACAAATGGTCTTAAAAATAAACTGCTACTTAATCCTTCTTACATCAAAGAACAGAGCTTTAAATCGCGCCAAATATCCCCCTCATGGCTCCTTATTAACTTCTCCTTTCCTTCTCTCGACTGAAATGGGGAGTTTTCAAAATAATAATAATAATAATAATAATAATAATAATAATAATAATAATATAATCCCCTTATACTAACACTTTGTATTAATTAGTACATACTTGGAGAAAACCTTCACAGCACAAGTCATTGTAAAAAAAAAGAAAGGAAAGAAAGGAAAGAAAGTTTTTCCACCGGAAGGAAATGATCAAGAATTCTTGATTGGTTGCATTAATATGTGTGTGAGTGTGCGCATGCGCATATGTGTGCGTGTGTGTGTATGTTTTTCCCTCCCCAAGAGACTCGTTATCCAATGATTGAAAAGGGTTGTCTTGCCATCAGACGAGCTTTGGAGAGTTCCAGGTACTCTGTTTCTCCTGGGGCAGAAATTTGTATTAGAGGCTGAATAAAGATGTCTTCGGGAGTATGAAAGAGATCTGACTCACATCTTCAGAGATGGCACTTGTCCCTGCAGCCATACAACTCGACCAGGCTTTGTCATTGATCCTGCGTGCAAAACATGGCTCCGCTTTCCCCACCACAAGCAGGGAAAATGTCTCCTGCTTTCAAGAGAGGTGCAGTGTAAAAGGCCAGATCTTATATCCAGTCAGGTGGAACCAATTGGTGGTGCAACTGGGGCGGTGGTGGGGGATGGGGTAGTCTTTTGTATGTGATATCAGTCTCTGAGTTGCCAATTTTTCAGCTAGCCTCTGTAGTTGTGCTTTCCTCTTGTCTGCAGGCATTTACAGGTGATTGCAGTTTCTCTCCAAGCTGCGAAAAGCTTAGCTGCTATGGAGGACAGAAGAGTAGGCCAGGATGTGAGTTTTTCGCCCTTTTCCCTTCAGGTCATTTGGAAATCTAACTGCAATCCAGGATATCTTAAAGACCACCCCTGAGCAGAGGTGGATTTAGGGGAGTTGGACCAGTTCAGTCACACTGGGTGAAGAGCCTTGTTGGCACCAAAGGGGGCTCCACAACCATTATGAAGAATGGAAGGCAGGGGGCGAACGTTGGCATCGCACAGGGTGCCAGTGCAATTTGAGGCCCCAAGATCCACCACTGACCTGAGCCCTTATATCCCATCACTCAGATAATCCAGAGGAACACTCTTAGTTGTCCCATGTGTTACAGACACCTGAGTAGTCTCATCTAAATATCTGGCATTTAGTGTCACACAGTGGAATAGAAGAAGAAGAAGAAGAAGAAGAAGAAGAAGAAGAAGAAGAAGAAGAAGAAGAGGAGTTTGGATTTGATATCCCGCCTTTCACTCCCTTTAAGGAGTCTCAAAGCGGCTAACATTCTCCTTTCCCTTCCTCCCCCACAACAAACACTCTGTGAGGTGAGTGGGGCTGAGAGACTTCAAAGAATGTGACTGGCCCAAGGTCACCCAGCAGCTGCATGTGGAGGAGCGGAGACGCGAACCCGGTTCCCCAGATTACGAGACTACCGCTCTTAACCACTACACCACACTGGCTCTGGAATAATATTTTAGTGAAGATTCAGGAAATACCCTTGCTTTTGGCTTTCAGGCTTCTCTTGAAGATCTTTTTGTGCCAGCAGGCCTTTGCAACTGCTTAATTTTTATATTATGATTATGATTATTGTCATTATTTTCTTTTCTTTTGATTAGCCAGTCACTTTAATGATTATATGTACTGTTTTTAATTGTGCTTCATGTCTGAATGTTGTACACTGCCTTGATATTTTATGATAGGGCAGTACAGAGGGAAAGAAGGCATTGTGCAGCTCAGGACACCAATACTTCATGGACTACCCTTCCCCTTATGAACAGCTCCAGAGCCTGCAGTCCCCATCTAAGGCCTTTCTTCATGTGCTCCCTTGACGGGAGGTCCAGAAGGTGGCAACACAAGAATGGTTCTTTTCAGTGGTGATTTCCTGCTTCTGGAATTCTCTCCCTAGGGAGACTTGCCTAGCACCATCATTACTTATATTTCTTCTCTGCCAGGCCTTTGACTTTTAATCATCTGAAGTGTCCTCCAGTGAGTGGGATGTTTTAGTCCTGACTTTTAAAAATATGACAGAGTTTTAGATTTCCCCCCCTATGTTTTGTTTTAATGCCGGTTTAATGTACAGTGGTACCTTGGGTTAAGAACTTATTCGTTCTGGAAGGCCGTTCTTAACCTGAAACTGTTCTTAACCTGAGACACCACTTTAGCTAATGGGGCCTCCTGCTGCTGCCATGCTGCCACCGCACAATTTCTGTTCTCATCCTGAAGCAAAGTTCTTAACCCAAGGTAACATTTCTGGGTTAGCAGAGTCTGTAACCTGAAGCGTCTGTAACCTGGGGTATCACTGTATGCGTTAATTATTTTTGTAAGTTGCTTTAAGCTACTTTTGTAAATAAAATTACTAATAAGTTTAAGAATAAGAATGCATAATCCTGACTACATCTAGGTACGCAGATGTAAGCTTTGGTTAGCTCAGTGAGATTTACTTATGAGATTTACTTTTGGAATTGCAACTCAAATTAGTGTTGATCTTGAAGCCACGCCTGTATTTATTTTTTTAAAACCACACCCAGTCATAGAGCAAAGGAGACTTCTGTTCAGTCTTGTTGCCCAAGCTGTTTAATATCTTTATGAAGATGTCTGGTTGATGATGCATAAGTGGCCATTTCACTCTGTACAACTCCTGTTTGTTTAGAAACACTTAGCAAAACGTATTGAGCCTCCTCTGCACTGCAAGTTGTTTTATAACCATAATGGCTCCCACCCCCACTTCTCCCCACTAGGAAAGCTAGGTACTGTAACCTTATAAAGCAACAAGGATGAGAATGGTACTCACTGCATTTCCCACTTCTTGGTAATCTTCATTGAGAAGAAAGCTTCATCAAACTCTGAGAGCATTAAGATTGCACTCATGGGAGGCATTTTAAGTTTCCCATCCAGTCATTTAGAAATGCCACAGGTTTGTAATTTTGCTTGACTTAAATTAGTAGATGTTTTAAAATACAGATAGAAACAAATAGCCTGGCTTGCTTCACACATAATGCTAAACCATGGTTTATAAAGCTGAGTTAATGTTACGTATAGTTTAGTGTTACTCCTCCTTAGCTGTGATTAAGGAGCTGTGACCACCCAAAACTACAGAGTTGTGGGTGTAGATAGGCACAAATTACAAACCACTCTCAAGGCTCACCAGCTCTTGTTGCTGCTTTTAACTGCTCTATGATGCGATAAATCAATATTTAAGGGATGGTCTGTCAGACACATTGGCTTTGATTAACCATGGTTAATCTTAGCTATGGTTTCATGTTGTGGGTAAACCAGGCCTCTCTCTAGGCTCCCTTCTCAAAAATAACTCTACCAAGATACAAAGTTCTCCAAACTTAAGTGTCCTGTGTCTGGCCTGCTTTAGCTGTATTCAAGTACACTGACAAAAGGCATAATTCCTTGAGCATTTTTCTGATCATAAATCAGAAAAATAGATGCAGTGAAGGGGAAAAAAATACACAGACAAATGAAATGCCATTGGGAAATAAAAATTAGGCCTCGAGTCTATACATAGCACAGGACTGTATGTGTTTATGAGAAGAATTAATTGAAATTATAATTATATTACTTAGCATAGTAGCAAAGCATTTATTACTATGGTGAAAGGTTAGTAGTCAGATTATTATTGTTTTTTCTTTTTTGCCTGGCTTAGTTATTTCAGTGTACGGTGTAGGAATTTAGCACTGAAGCTCAGGAATCTTTTTAGAAATGCCTTTAAAATATGTGACCTCAAAGCAGTCAGCTTCCAACTTCTTAGTGGAACAAGTGGTGTCCAGCCACCTGAGATTGAGCAATAACAGGTCTATGATGCCCTTTGATGTCTAGGGCTTCATGTGTGCTACAGTGACTGATGCTGACAGGTGTGGGTAGCCTATTGAACCTCATTTGTGATAAGAATCAAGAACTGCAATTATTCACCATGAATGGGGAGGGTTTTGCGGGATCAGACCATCAAGACAAGTCTGAAATCCTGTTCCCAACAATGGCCAGCCTGATGTATCTGAGAATATCATCTCCCCAGTGTCTTGCGTCCACCACTGTACATTCAGAGATATACAACTTCTGTCCATGGGTGTACTCTAGATGAACGAGATTCTGCTTTGCTCAATTCTTTTTAAAAATTCTAGGGGTAGCCAACATGGTTCCCTCCAAATGCTGTTGGATTACAACTCCCATCAGACCCAGCCAGCATGACCATCGAGCAGGGACAATGGATTGTATTCTGTGACATGCTGTTAACAACTGGCCTCATTGTGTATTCGACTGTCTCATTCTGATGGAGCTTCCTCAATAGTCTTCAAGGGCAGTCGCACATCAAATGCACTGCAGTAATCCAAGTCCCGTGTTCCTTCTTTGCCAGGTTCAGCAGAAAATTAAGAGGCAAATTGCCCCTGTTGCTGTCCATCTCAGAGATTGCCTGTCCTCAGCCTTATACTTCCACTCGTCAGCTCTGATGGCTGCAGTGTTGTGAGGCAGAATGATTGTGACAGACCACAGGCTTGGACCCGGGGCTGCTGTTGGTGCATACAAATCTCCTTCTGCCTTGGGGAAGTTCCCTAGGTAGACACCATATTGCCTCAGGCATCCCATCAAGCTTCCACATTGCAGAGGGGCTTGAATGGCTCTAGGCTTCCCTGACAGCAAGACTTCGCTATGGCTGCCAGGGCAAGACTAATGGGGAAGCTGAGGAGCACATGGAAAATATGAGCAGCGCAGCAGAGCTAGAGGGGAGCCTGCTGCCACCTGAATTTCAACTATTGGCAAAGCCATGGGGCAGAGAAAGAAGAAGCTGGGAACATGTTTGCAGGCATACTCTCTCCCCCCATATGATTTGAACCAAGAGAATTGTTTATTTTCAGGCACAGAAATAATGTGTTTAAAGAGTTGAAAGGCAGAGGGAAGTGAATCAAGCTCCAGAACCTCTTCATGGTATTCTCCCACTCTTTTAGGACTTCCAGCTTTTGTAATTAGGGATTCTGAGGAGTGTTCCAGTGGGTTTCACTACACCCCAACAGCAACACATAAGTACTGGACAATTAAAATGCACGAACCATGCCAGAGATAGAGAATCTGTGGCCTTCTAGATACTTCTAGATACTGTGTTGTTGAACACAACACAGAAGAACATAAGAGTAATGTTGGAGTAGGCCAAGGGCCCAGCTAGCCCAACAGACTGTTCCCACGGTGGCCAACCAGAGGCCTATGAGAAGCCGATAAGCAGCACATGAGTGCAACAGTCCTCTCCCCACTTGTGATCCCCAGCAATTGGTATAGAGAGGCAATCTTGTGATAGATAGACTGATGGCCTGATTCGGCACAAGGCAGTTTCCTATGTCCTAATTCAGCCTTCCCTTTGGGAGTTGTCCATAAGAACATAGCAAGAGCCTGCTGGATCAGGCCAAAGGCTCAGTATCCTGTTCTCACAACAGCTAACCATATGCCTGCAAGCAGAACCTGAACACAACAGCACTCTCTGTTGAAAGCTAGTGCGATTCTAGGCTGCATCAAGAGAGGACTATTGCCCAGATCAAAGGAAGTAATAGCACCACTCTGTTCTACCTTGATCAGACCCTACCTGGTATACTGCGTCCAATTCTGGGAACCACGGTTTAAGAAGGATATTGGCAAGCTGGAATGTGTGCAGCCAATCTGATAGAGGGTCTGCAAACCAAGCCTTGTGGGGAACGGTTAAGGAAGCTGGGTATGTTTATTCTGGAAAAGGGGAGACTGGGAGGAAATATAAAGGCCCTCTTCAAATATCTGAAGGGCTGTCCAAGGAAACATGGGGTTAGCTTGTTTTCTACTGCTCCAGAAGGAAGAACCCAAACCAATGGATTCAAATAACAAGAAAGGAGATTCCAACTAAACATTAGGAATTATTTTCTAATTCTAAGATCTGTTCATTGGAGGTCTTTAAACAGAAGTTGGATAGCCATCTGTCAGGGATTTCCACATTGCAGGGAGTTGGACTAGGTGACCCATAGGCTCCCTTTCACTACTGTAATTCTATGATTTCTATGTCTCCCAGGAAAGAATGCTGTACAATTCAAATGAAAACAGAAATGGGAGTGGGAATGAAAATTATTGATGATCACTTATTCACCCCCATGTCTGGAACAGAAATCAATCTAGAAAATGTCAGCTTTTTTTTGTTTTCAGACCACAAATACTATATAACACAAAGTAACAACAACCCCCCCCCCCTTTTCAATTGAAATAAATGGTGTGGAATGATATCATGATAACATGCTTCCATAAAGTTTCGCTATAGCTGACAGTAAGAAGAATAATGTGGTTCCCCCTCCCCAAAAAAAGCCAAACTGCAGTGCAATAGAAGCAACGCTGCATGCAAATAATTATGTGGCAGAGTGGAAATGGATGCCTTCTTTCATTCCAGTTATCAGGTCTTCAAAGACTTCTTGCATTGTTTTCCAAAGAGTCCTTTCCATTCTCCAAAATCTCTTCATACCTTCAACATGTGGTTATGTATATGTGTATCTGGGATTCCGCCCTGAAAGTCCTGCTCTGAAAAAAGTCCAGATTTAATTGTGACATCCTCCTCCACACTACAACAACAAAGCAAAATCCTGTGTATGCTTAGAATTTTGGGGGTAATTCCTTTTTATAACTCATAACAACAATGCGGATCATTGACCATAATTAAGAGATTTATTGATTGAACTCCTAATGACTACGACAAATATATATATATATATATATATATATATATATATATATATATATATTCGTTCTCCTTTTATGCAGGCCTGTTTTTATGGGGGTACTTCTATGCCATTTTATGAGTTTTCTTATTTGTAATGAGATTGTTTTTATCGACTGGATTTTATTTGTGCATTTCATTGATATTTGTGAATCACCCAGGGGGCTTTGATTGATGGGAGGGCCGAGGGATTTGATATATAAATGCATGAAGAAGAGGGGAAGTTCTCAGCAAAGAGATCTTTATGTCTGGCCTGCACAACTTGACCCACTGAGCAAAATTCACCTGGCTAGCACTGTGATGTGCCAAGGGTTTGGCAAATTATTCCTGCCTACCAACTACAAAACCAGACATGTCTTCGTTTATATATGCCTTAGATTCATGTGGGAAAGTGATTTATAAATGTGTGAACAGAAGAAAAGGAGAGGAATCGGAGAGCTGAGAATGAATTTACACACAGAAATGTTCACATATACACAGGCAAGCAGGCAAACCAGCCTCAGCACCCTTGCAAGTCCGGGGTTAGGGGCTGGCTAATATCGCAATGGCTCCACAGACCTTAAGAAAATCAGATTAGAAAGATAGAAGAGCTTCAAGGGTCATTTGATGACTTCAAAACTTGTCAGTGACTTTTCTCCCTTTCATTTTTCCTGGGTCTTCATGACTTTTGACATATATATTTTTGCTGTTTTTATTTTATTTTTTGGACCATGACAAAATTACAGGCACTGCATGCACATCTTGTGGGCCCTGCAGGTCAGGATTTATCTTTGTGGATCAGCTGTATCTGTCTGACACTTCTAGGCCTCCGTTCTGCCAACAATCAGGGAATATTTTCTGCCACAAGGAACAGCTGCTAAATCTCCTCTTTGCTTTCGCTTCGGCTCAGAGGAACCAGCTCAACATGCAGACACCTTTTTGCTTCTTTCTCTCTCTCTCTCTCTCTCTCTCTCTCTCTCTCTCTCTCTCTCTCTCCCCCCCCCCCTTCCTTCATTTACCCTGCTAAGATTTTGTGTGATCTTCTTCATAATCCTGCGACTTTTGATTACCCATCGAAGCTGATTTTGTATCAGGTTTGTGAGAGGCAAAAATAAAAAGTGTTTTTGCCAGTTCGATATCACAGAGTGTGAAAACTGCTGCTAGCCCAGGTGATATTTTTTTTACAATAGATATAAAGTGTTGGATCTATTGTCAGTTATTCACTATGCTAATCTTACCAAAATCAGACCTGTCAAAGTTAATGAACATTACTTCCTTTAGGTCATTAATTTCACCAGGTCTACTCTGAGTAAGACTAGCATTGAGTACAACCCCATGAAACCTGAACAATGCCTACAGTATATATGCATAGGTGGCATAACTTGGAGCAGGTAGATTGGGATCTACTGGGAGATCTCTGAGTGATCTGCCATGGATCAACAAGGTTGTTAAACAAAAGCAACAAGAAAACAAATTCTCCCAGCTAAACTGGATTGTAGAAAAGAAGAGAGGTAACCTAGAATGGAATTGAGTGTGAATGGAGGATTGTGAACTCAGTGCAATTATGATACTAAAAGCCCTGGGCACAGAACATGTTCAGAGTAACCCCTGTTCTGACATTCTGAATGTCTGAATTTTTTTGTGGCTTGTAGATGTTGAGGTCCTTAGAGTACCCTGATGCTGAGTCCTTAATCTCTTGCTTGTAACCCTTTGTTACCACCTCATTTTCCTCAATTTCCCTTCCCATTTTCCATAGGCAGACAGGACTCTATCCCCCCTCCCCCCTTTGCTGGGTCCCTGTTTGCCTCAAGAGAAATGTACACATCTCCTTGCTTTAGCAATTGGTGCAAATGAAACTTGGGAACAAGACTGGATGGGGGAGAACCAGAGACATTCTCTTATTCTACTAAATTAAGAAGTTTTACAGGACTTCCGTGTGGTTGAGAGGATTCCTCCTCTGCCACCCCCGCCCGCTCCTAGCAACTGACAGTGCACTTAACTCCTTAAAAGAGACTGAAATAGCTCTGAGAAAGAGACAGAGGTGACTTTCATCTTGACAAGCCAGATCTCCATAAGCAGACTGTCAAAAAACTAATAGGACGAGGGGGGGGGGAGTGGAAGAACCAGGCTAGGATTTATCTTTGATTCCTCCCCCCACTGCTTGAAGGAAATATTCTCTACCTTAAAATTGTTACATTTTGTCATCCTGATAGATCTTAGAGGGACAGAAATCATTACTAAAAAGGGGGAGAAAAGAAAAGAATACATACCAAAATCCCATGAATATTGCTTAGTAGTAATCTGTGTTCTCTGTGCTAGCAGATTGGGGGGGGGGGTTACCAATTCTGCAAGGTGCTCCCAAAATTATGAAGGGGGTGGAAAAGCTCCCCTATGAAGAAAGATTGCAGTGTCTGGGACTTTTTAGTTTAGAGGAAAGACAAGCAAGAGGCGACATGATAGAAGTTTGTAAAATTATGCATGGCATGGAGAAAGCAGATAGAGAAAAGTTTTTCTTCCTCTCTCCTAACACCAGAACTCATCCATTGAAGGTGAGTGCTGGAAAATTCAGGACAGATAAATGAAAGAAATTATTCATGCAGAGCATAGTTAAACTATGGAACTCATTCCCATAGGAGTTGTGCCATGGGCCTCTGGTTGCCACTGTGTGAATACGATGTTGGACTAGATCAGGCATAGGCAAACTCGGCCCTCCAGATGTTTTGGGACTACAACTCCCATGATCCCTAGCTAACAGGACCAGTGGTCAGGGATGATGGGAATTGTAGTCCCAAAACATCTGGAGGGCCGAGTTTGCCTATGCCTGGACTAAATGGACCATTGGCCTGATCCAGAACACTCTTCTGTTTTTATGCTACATTAGCTGAGTTCTTGGAGCTGTAAGACCATATAGGCAATAATAATGAGATACTTGGACTATCGGCCTGACCTGATATAAGACAGCTTCTTATGATCCTAACTTCCTGCACCATGAAATTAACTTGAGAAATTCTTCCCAGCCAAACAGTGTCAGAAGGAAACATGGGACCAAAGAGAAGAAAGAAATAGAGAAAAATATTTTCATCTCTAGTACCACACCAAGACTGTTACTTTGCTAAATAGCACATTTGCACCTTAACATTTGGATGCCAGCATCCAAAGAAATCTTACTAAACTTGTTGAAACTATTGTTTTTACTTCAAAATCCTTCTTTTCTTTATATCACTGCCCCCTCATGCAGGAACCTCCACACTGGCTGTAAATTTTGCCTTGAAGCAGAATCCAGCACACTGCTACCATAATCACAAACTCGAAGGTGTGCTTTAAACTTCACGGCTGATGCCCAATTTACCTAATATAAATGACCACCACGTCCCCCTACCCCTTCTTGGTAGTCTGATTTCTATAGTCTAGCCTCTAGTATTTCCTTTCCCATTGACCAGATGCTGAGTCTACCTGTAAGCAGCTTACACAAAATATAACCCTATTGGGATGGTGGTGGTGGTTTTGTATCAGCTCTCCAGCTCTGGCTAGCTCTCTGCACTGAGGTGCAAATAGCCACATCATTGTTTTCCTTTCAGAAATAGCTGGAGGTGCGCCTCTCTCAGAAGACTTTTGGATGCAGCTATCAATGATTGATGGGACGCGGGTGGCGCTGTGGGTTAAACCACAGAGCCTAGGACTTGCTGATCAAAAGGTTGGCGGTTTGAATCACCGCAGCGGGGCGAGCTCCCGTCGTTCAGTCCCAGCTCCTGCCCACCTAGCAGTTCGAAAGCACCCCTAAATAGGGACCGCTTTCTAGCAGGAAGGTAAACGGCGTTTCCGTGTGCAGCGCTGGTGCTGGCTCGTCAGATGCAGCTTCGTCACGCTGGCCACGTGACCCGGAAGTGTATGCGGACAGCGCCAGCTCCCAGCCTCTTGAGCGAGATGAGCGTGCAACCCTAGAGTCGGTCACGACTGGCCCTGACGGGCAGGGGTACCTTTATCGATGACTGAAATCATTTACGAATGATATGACATGGCTGCTTATTGTGAATATAGCAGGTTTTTCAAATGGCTATTTTGTTATGTGTATATGTTGCTTATTATGTTACTGTGCTGTAAACTACCCTGTGTGCATTTGGCAAAGGGTGGTATATCAATATCTCAAATAAATCAATACTAGAGAGAAAGGGAGAGAGAGAGAGAGAGAGAGAGAGAGAGAGAGAGAGAGAGAATCTCAGGTGGAAATGCAAGAAGGGATTTTTAAGAATGTCTGGTGCTTTAAAAAAAGACACCTTTTTGTGTTTGCATCTGAGACATTACCTCTATATCTTTCTTTCCATCTATCCATATGCTTGTATACAACACATATGCATATTCAGGCAACTGGAAGGACAAATGCCTCTTGAAGAGAGCCCCTATTTATTTTAAGTGATCCGGTATGGAAGGCCTTCAGGTGCCACATTTCAAATCGCATGAAATTATAACTTTGCAAGAGCTTTCTCCCATGGGCTCAACTACTATTTCTTAAAGGCTTAAAATAGGACACCAGCCAGAGGGGAATTTTCGACTCTCTGAAAGGGATTCCCCCCCCCCCCCCAGTTATGATGACATATTTGATCTTTTTTCCCCCTTCCCTCAAAACATTCCTGGAAAATTTTTATAATTGAAGCAATGTCTATTAAATCTGCAGCCCTTTTCCTCTCATCCCCGCCCCCCGCTTCCTGATACCGTGTTCAGCATTTGAGATTTCTTCATCTTTCAATCTCGGCCAGTCTCTAGAAAACAGAGAAAATGTATTGATTCTGAATAACTTACTCTGTTCTGGTAAAGGCACACACGCACATTTATGTAATTCATACAGAGATGATTTCTCCTCAGGACACTTTCCTAAAAGCTGGCTCACTGATTCTGCATTATCACTGTTTTCAACATTAATTAATCTGCTTTTCAGCTCATCCCAGTTTCAAACAAGATTTTTGTCATCCTCCTTAGTCTGTTTAAAAAATTGCCCAAAGTACCCAACAAAATGTAAAAAAACAAAAAACAAAAAAAGTGGTAGAATTATTATTTTTTAACTAAGGATCTGTGTTTTGTCTCTTGTGACCCAAATCCTATTAAAATGTTGGCTTCTGTAAATATTCCTCAATATTAATATTCTGTCAATATTAACCTAAAGTGAAATCTAGCAGCGTATAGATTTCACCCTGAGAAGTGGGTTTTCTCCAATCAAAACCCCCTTTGATTCTCTTAAAATTCACCAAGTGCTTCTCTGAAAATTATGTTTAAGTGAATATTTTGGAGAGGCGGTGAAGGTTAACACAAACAAAACAAAATTCAAAGAAAAGCAGGTGAAACTCTTAAGAGATCAAAACAGTCAGTTTTATAGAGATTAAAGGGGCTGTGAGAATAACAAAATCTGTTCATATTTATAAAGAAAATCTAGGTCAGTGTCCCAATTCAATTTACTTGGAAAGACTAGTCTGCAGTTGTGGTCCTACCACCAAAAAGTCCCCGTTTCAGAAAATTGGTGGCACCTGGCCTCTAATATTAGCCCCACCCCCGCATTTCCCTCTTTGAAAAAAGTCCTTTTTCAGGTGTTATAAAACTATAACCATGTTGAAGTTGTTAGACCCACACTTTTTCCATGGTCCAGGTTCCCAGTTATGGGGATGCTTGTATGTATATTAAAGTGAACATGTTCACAAGTCACTTTCAGATCTTCAACCCCCAGCAAGCACAACTCCATATATCTAGCACATTTACAGTTTTACCACATCAGAAGGAGGCTGAAATGCCCATTTCCACAGACCAAGGACATCAGTCATACTTCCCAACGCACACAATGGAACCCTCGTTTTCTTTCAAGAAAAAATGCAGTACAGGGTCTTACCTGAATTCAGCAATGATTGTAGATAAAAATGCACACAACAGGGGAAAAAATGTGGTATTAAATTACAGGGAATATAATGTATACTTGATGTCCTGGGTACTAAGAGATGCATAAACACACACACACACCTGAAACTGTTCACAATAGTGAGAAGCAGTGGCAATCCTCAAAAGAAGGATTAGAAAGAACATCAAAAGGCAAGATCTCCAAGCCTCATTCACACACACATGTACACAAATTTAACTTCTGAGGTACATGTGTGAACTGACCCCATTCAAACGCAAGTGGTCGGAGTGACACAGAGAGACATGAACCATTCTGACTTAGATCTGAGAGAGACCGCTGGTATTTGCAAGCCGTTCTTTTTTTTTTTTTAAGAAGGAAAGAATTAGAAGTTTACAAAATTTGTGAAGATTCTTTGTGAACTGTAGCAATAAAAATCATAGCCATAAAGGAGATGAATTTTAACTAGAATATGAACAAAAGCACAATGTTCCGAAAACAGATATCTTGTCCTAAGTGGCAGAAAGGAAAGGGGTGTCTAATAACTAAATGACATTCCTGTTGTGGCTGGATAGGAGTTTCTGTGGAATGAATGAAAACCCAGCTATCATTTGATGATGGGGTAACCTCTCAAGAGCCATGGTGGCTGAATTGAGCTCCCTTGTTCAGAAGTAGTATAGGACTGGATTATAAATCCTGGAAGCAGATATAACTTTCCATTGCTCTTTATGCATCTGTAAGCATGGTGATGGTCACATGTGATCCAGGAAAACAACCCCATGAAGTAGTGATTATTTTATTATTTTATTATTATTATTATTATTATTATTATTATTATCTGATTAGGCACACACTTTCTCCTCATCTCAGTTACGAAATCACCAAAACAGAGATTAACATGACTGCCGAATCTTTAGCTCAGCCGGAAATGGGAAGTACAGTATTGCAAAAAAAATCAGGGAAGTTTTGAGACTCTTCGTCTTTTGTTACTCGTTCCCTTCTTCTTCTGTTGTTGGTTCTGAATACATTCTGCACAAACTCCTGTGTTAATCAGTAGGGAGGGGAATGACACTTTGCGCCTGCTTAGCAGCATTTTTTTCTTTATCATTGCTTACACATTCCTAGGTTGAGGTGCTGGGGCTAAGCATCAATTGGCCCGGGCTGAAATTATGCCAAGAAAACGCAATTTAAAATAAATCTCTCAGCGCTTGCAAAATGTGGTGTGTAGATTTCACTCCTTCTTTCTGGGAATGATGTGAGGCGATCTCTCTCTCTCTCTCTCTCTCTCTCTCTCTGTGTGTGTGTGTGTGTGCTGGTGAAGGAAATGGCCCTTTATTTTCCCGAAGCCCTAAACCGATTTGCCACATTGGATTGTGGGAGGTAAACAGTTAAGGCTTCGTGAATAAATGCCTATGTTTCAGATTCTTAGTCAATATATATGTATATATATAAAGTGTGGGATAAGAATTGTGGGAGGTAAACAGTTAAGGCTTTGTGAATAAAAGCCTATGTTTCAGATTCTTAGTCAATATATTAAAAGTAGGGGCTAAGAAGTTTATTCTTTTAAAGAGCCAACTTTTCAGGGTTAAAACCTTAGGAAGTTATGCTGAGGTCGTTGGTTTTATCCCCCCCCAAAAAAACTCTGAATCATTTCTAAACACATACTTGTAAAATCTTCCTGTGCTCCAGAGGCTAATTTGCAGAAATTCATCCCATTTCACGGCATCAGAAAGAGAGATTTTTGATGACTGCTGAGGCATCGGGGTAAAATAATAATAAAAAAAGGCTGTTCACAGAGCTAGGGGGAGGGTCAGAAGGCCAAACCTTGTGGAGAGGGTGTTGAGGGGGCACCGCAGGGTGCTGTTCGAGGGACGCGAGTATGGAAGGTGGAGGCCAGGGCCTCGCTTGCTATGCAGAGCCCCCAGTGATTCACCCTTGTGACAGAGCCGCAGACAAGGAGGCGGGTTCTGCAGCTCCGAGGCAAGAGCGGTGACCAGAAATCTGGTCTGTGGTCTGAGAAGAGGGCTGGATTGCTCTGGCTGATCCCTTCCAACTCTCGGCATAAAAGCTTTCTCGACAATTAGGCTGAGGATGCAAGGAGAGGATTTTAACTTGGAATGCCTGACACAGCTTCATTACTGAATGCTATGACTCATTTTAGTTTGGGAAAGGACAACCGTATTGACTTGTTAGTTTGTGCTTAGCAGGGGGCAGCCGGCAAAACCTCAGGATAAGGTCTCGATCCAGGGTGGGCTATTGACATGACGGTTGTTTTGCTGTTGCTGGTTGTTGTTGTTTAAATGAAAAGGAACATAAAGAATAGCCAGATAGCTTGAAATTCCGAGTTAGGTGGATTTCTCTCTCTCTCTGTGGTGCTTTTAGCCGGAGATGTATAGATTTTGCTTGGTAAAACCTTTAGTGTTTTGGTTCAGGGTGTATTAAAAAAAAATGTTTTAGAAGCATTGCACTGGTTTTAAAACAGGAAACTCACACCCACAAGCTGATTTTTAAAGAAAATGGCAAAAGCACAAGACTTTGAGCACATAAAACCCAAACCTCTCCTCTAACTTAATACCAAAATTATTCTTTTTTAAAAGGCTCTTTTTGGCATGTAAACAGCTGTTAATTTTTATTTGTATTTTTTAAAAATACGTATTACAGCATATTTTTCCTTGTGCTTTTCCCTTTGTGATTCTGAAGATCTCTTGATGTAACATTTTGGAAGCCTAATTTTGAGAAAGCTTTTTTTAGAAGAGAGAAAAAAAATCACTCTCCATAGAATAGCACTGATTGCAACAAAAAATGAAGTAAGAGATGCACCCCAGTTTATTTTTCAAGATTAAATTATCAGAACATTAGCGTATATATTTGTAGTGCCTCTCCAAATGTGAAAGGCACTTACTTACCGCATATGTGGAAAGATAAAAGTGCACATCCCCCCCCCAATATTTATAATTTGAAATGAAAGCAAGAGAATCCTGCTATTTTGAACAACTCTTGAGCTACGTTTCGTGCAACACTGCTTTAATTTTGAGGAGTAAGAGTGAAAGTTATTAACTTCAAAGTCTCTGAGCTGCAAATGTTCTTTGATCTCAAATTCCATCAAATTGCAGGTCAGCTCGAGAAAGGTGCTGTCCAATTTCATTACATTCTCAACCACCGAAAAAAGAGAGAAGCTTTTGCAGGTTTTCATAAACTAACTCTGGGAATTTAAGGAACCCCTCCCCCCTCCAAAAAAAGAGTTTCAAATTTCACAACCTTCTAAGGAGTACAAAGTGTTAGAATAAAGACAGGATTCCCATCAACAGCATCCGCAAGGATAAAATGGAGAATATTTAGGAGCCTCCGTTAACAGCAGTTAAAACTTGTTTAATTTTAGAAGCAGTTGGTTTCAGAATACATAAATATTATATGGGGAAGCCAATATTATTTTCACATTGTTACTGCAACTGTCACAGTGGTGCACAATTTATTATAGTTAAAAACCCACAAATATCTTCCTTCTTTCCTCTTCCAAAGAAGAAGCAAAAATGAAGGGAGGGGGGAAGAGAAAGAAATGAAAACCGAAAAGCTAGAAGCATTCGTCTTTCATTTTATGAGACAAAGAACCTTTACATTTCCCTTGTTACAGACGGTATCATAAGGTGGGAGGTCCACACTGTGAACTGTGTCAATGCAGAGAAGAAATTAAACTGCAGTAAATTGGGGAGGGGGAGCTTTTGTCTCTAACTTAGAGGGGGAAAGTGTCTGTGTGCGCATTTGATCTTGACTCAAAAGAGTTGCTCTTGCAGATTTGCCTGTGCAAGACAGATGGCAGTGTAACCCAGCTAGTAGGCGAAGCTGCCTTCTCTCCCTCTGGGTCTAACTCCTATTATCCACTTGTAAATTAACCTGTCAATTTATCAATCAACACCATCTTGATTCTCCCCCTGTTCCACTGCCCAGCATTGCAAGTGAATTTGCCTCGTAAATAACTGGGAGCTGCATGTTTGTTAGTCTTGTGAATGAGTTTATTATCACATTGATGACTGCTATGAATCACAAATGCTGCCCGTTGCCTGATAAGCTGGGGGGGGGTGGTGGTGGGTGGAAGGAGTTACATACAAACATATTAGTTGAAACTAGTTGGAAGATAAAAGATATGGTGGGGGGGTAGTAAAGCATTGTAGCATGAGGGATGGGGGCAACAAAGGGAAATAAACAGATTCCACCCCCACCCATTCCAAAAAGTTTTGGCTATGATCACTATTTAGATGTAGAAGCTTGCTTCTGGAAAATTGGAAATGAACATTCGATTTTATTAGACTGGTGGTGTGTTTTCTAAAACCAAACTTTAGAGAACCTGCATACTTTCTGATAATGCAACAAGTCTTCTTTCTTTCTTTCTTTCTTTCTTTCTTTCTTTCTTTCTTTCTGAGTGGATAAGTAATGCCATCAAAACGGCCTAATAATGGAAAGAAAAAAGCCAGCTGCTCAATAGTACCTTTCACATAAAAATGAATATTAACACTCCAGTTTTGTTATTGGATCAGTTTACGTTTCTTAAAGCTCATTTGATAAATGAAGTTCTTCAGACCGGCTTAACTTCATTCTGAGTTGAGAAATTTGAAACACACGGCTGCAACTTAACAAATATCTACAGAAGCATATCGCTTTGTTACAATATTTGAAAACCTGGTACTGTATAAGACTTGCTCTTTCTTTTCTCTTTCTCATCAATCAAAGCGTGCAGATATTTTGTATGACAGAGGTGGGGAAAAATTCATAATATTATCTTAATTATAACAAAAGTGAAACATCTGGCTTAAATTATTGGTGTTATAGGCTATATACAATCTGTCTCTCAATCTTTATTCTAACCATTATTTGTGCTTTTGATTTGCAATGTAATATATATCATTTGAACATCTAGCAGACAGTAACCCCCCAAAATATCATCTTCCTATAGCAGAAGTTCTCAGTGAGATAGAAGACACTATTCAGACTGAATATGAAATCCACATGCATTTTATTTCTTAGGTTTAGCCTACAGGAAGAAGTTGGAGAATATATCAAATCTGTTTTATTAGTGCAAGGAGCAACACATGAAGGACTATAGGCAGAAACTTGTGTTAGGGTTCTGTTCCAGAATGTTAAACTGAATTATACACAGTAATTTGCTGTTATTTTGCTTATTCTTTTTCACCCAAATGCTATATATTTTCTAAAAAGTATTTATCCTCTGGCAGTTTTCACTCAAAATTACTCCTAAATGTACTGTTGAAAGTGATAAATTTCTTTTTCTTTTTCTTTTTTAAAGAGAAAAATAGAAAGACTTCTGCAAGCCTTTTTTTAGTATACATACTTTTTCAACAACAACACACTCTTCTTTGCTGAAAAGGAAATTATATGCATTTGCAAATCTCTCTACTTGTTAGTAGGTTTCTTCTGCAGAATAATGCAAATAAAATCTTCAAGCTGATGCCTTTCCCAGTCAATTTGGGAACAATGCTTTTGTAACCAGGTTTCCTTGGGCTTCAAACAAATCCAGAGCAATGTCTTAAGTGCTCTAGAAAATGTTGTGTCATTGTTTTTAAAGTAATGCAAGATTACCCGCCACACACACGCACTTTAACTATTTTGGCAGTTTTGTTTCCTCTCTCCTGCTAAGTCCACACAATTTTCTCCACTGTTTACATGCTCAGGCAACAGCTATAGAAGCAGGTGTGGGGATTTGTCGCGCTGTAAATCTCCAGCACAATTAAGGTAACAGAACGGGATTACGCTGGACATTGTTGTGGCCTATATATCATTGGTGGGAAAGTAATGGGAAATGAAATTATTTGTTAGAATGCAATTTAGGGAACCTGATAGGTTGTCCATTTTATTCAATTTATAATTAAGATAGTGTTTAAATTTGAAATGAATTCTATATATGCATGTTCAATAGGGGAGAGCCCAACAATAAGAGTGGATTCACATCTCATTTTATCATAAATTGTGTAATAAGCGATAAGGTAAAAACCAGGGCGACTATCCTTCCAGCAAAAATGAAAGAGAGCGACCTCAATTGCCCTAATTCATTCTGCTTTTTCTTTCTGCTTTTTTTTTGAAAGGTCTCTTCATTTTCCCTCTGTTCACATTATTAGCTTACACATGAGTGCATTATTAGCAAGTAACAAAGCCAAACGGGCCCAACATGGAAGGAGTTGGAGATAGGGTTCCCCCACTACAGCTGAAAGGTATTCGTGTTTCGTTTGTTGGGAGTTGCAAAAAAAAGGGGGGGGGAGAAATAGTTTTATTGCCAATAAGGGACAATGACCTCTCTCTTTCAACATGCTTGGTGGTTGGTCTTTTGAGGGGAAAGGAGAGAGAGAAAATACGGGGGGGGGGGATGCAACATCTGGTAATTTGTGTTACTGAGCTTAGCCAGGGTCTTAACGATGTAAGCAGATTATTTCTTTAAAAAGAGAAAGAATGAACAAAAAACAACAACAACAAAATCCGGAAGACTCAATGAACTATTTAAAGTTATTAGCTGGTGAATTCGAAAGCTTCAGAAAACTCTTTCGAGATTGGTTGTGGTTGGAAAGGCCTTCTTTTGGGGGAGCTATTCACTTTGCTAAAAAGGGGGTTCAAGCATCTTTTAAATCTGGTGCTCCCAGTGATCTGTTCACTTCCCTTTGTAGCCCCCCTCCATTGGAGCATGATTGGTTTTTATACCATCTCCCAATATTTCACGGAGGAAATTGCAGGCACTCTAGGCTGCAATTATAACACCCCTCTTTCCCACCCAGCAGTCCCATCTCAGAGGCCTCCCCTCCAAAATGCAAGTATGAATTGCAGAAGGATCTTTATTTGCATGTAGAGTTTATTTACTTGGCAAAGAAGATGCTTCTTCATTTGGGTCCAAGATATGCCCAAAAAGTATCATTGTCCTACAAGAAGTTCTCAACAGTTCAAAATGATCCACGCCAGCTTTAGTGTGCAAAGGGGGCTGTGTGTGTTGCCTTAATGTTCATGCACACTCAATGGCATGCACAGGTGCTACGGGCACAGTGTATACAGGGACAGGGCAGAAGTGTATTTTCTTTGCATTTTAACATAAACCTACCCAATTTCCCAAACCAATAGTGAGCCAAAATGCAGTTCTTCTCTGAAATGATCACTTCTCCGGGTGCTGTGATGCCCTTCTCCAACAACAACAAAAAAAATGTGTACAAAAAAAGCATAGATTAGGGGAAGGGGTGGGCAACAGTATGTATATGGGTGAAAGCAATATGCAAAAAATGCACTATGTTTAGAGAAATTGATTGGGGGAAATGCCATACGGTAAGATAAAATGCACCCACAAATGTGTTTTTGTAAAGAAAAAGAAGTTTGGAAATGGATTGAACTTAAGACTGAGAAGCAGGAGACCCTGAGAGAAACTGAAACTGACAGAGCTATATATCTATATCTATACACACACACACACACACAGAGAGAGAGAGAGAGAGAGAGAGAGAGAGAGAGAGAGAGAGAGATGAGAAAAAGGGAGTAAATCTCTTTAGATTTGGTCAAACTAAATCCCAGAGACAGTGTTGTTTGTTTGTTTGCTTGCTTGCTTGCTTGTTTAAAGAATGGTAGAATGGATGAGTGAAGAAGGGAGCACTTTTGTATCTTTTAAAGGAATTTCACTCAGTAGAAATATTTCAAGGAAAACAATTTCAGTGTTTTATATATATATATGTTGACTCCTGGGGGGGATGCACAAATTCAGACTCACTCTCTCTCCTTCTCTCTCCCCCACCCCTCTTCCTTTAATCAGATCTGCATGAAATGCAGTGCCTGAAGTATCCACTAGGCTTCATTGTTCAAATAATTAGGGAACAGATGAGGCATTTTTCTCATGCAATATGAACTGTCAAAATAATGGACAGGGTTAAGGGCACCAACCTGTAAGAGATGCAGAAGAATATATGATTTTATTTCATGTGGAAGTCTTCATCATAGGAACTGAAATTAGGTGAGTTATGACAGCTGTGTGGAGAGTTGAGAAACAGGAGGGAGATATCAGCATGTTTGGTGGAAATCTAAAGTTTAAAGCAGTAGAAAAAATATTGAGAACCTAAGAAGGAACACCCAGACAGCCAGCAGCTTAGTGAGGACTAGCATGTTTTTTGGCTACAGAATACAATGCATGTTGGGGAGATGGGCCCAAGGCAGTTTTGCCCCCCCTCCCCCAGTGTATCATCTCTGGCCCCTGACTCTTCGCAACATCATGCATGTGACACCAGGCTGTTGCGTTGGGCCCCCTCAATCAGCTTGAGAAGATGGTGCCTCCGATCCCTGGCATCTCCCGGTACACCTGTGAGCATCCCTTGCCTGAAACTCTTAAGGGTTTCAGAGCAAACAGTACTGAACTCGCTGGACCAGTGGTCTGACTTTTAATGGGTAGCATCTTAGGTTTCAAAATATGTTAAATATATAGTATCAGGTTTTGTTTTTCTCATGTACCTCAATGTCTGGCCATGTTTATGAGAGCTGCTGACTATGGTGCACAAGAAAACAAGATGTATAATGAGTTCTGTCCTATTAGACTTTGAAACTGAAAACTCTTGATAGTTGGCTAAGAAAACACAGCTGTTGTTTTCAATGGTCAGGAAGAGACTGGAAAGAACATCACACAAGTGGGTGGACTAGAGAAATGGCAAAGGTATATTATTGAGTAACCTCTGGGAATGATGGATAGCTTCAAGCTAATTCTACTTTCACTTGTTCTTGCCTACTTAGGAGATGATAAAATGTGGGTGGTAGGTGGTAACTAGGCAGAAATCATTGCATCCTATAGAAACTAACCAGGAGCTAGGCCCACTGTACCAGAAAGGCTGTGCACTTTATTGTGGCATAAACCGTTGCAGGCTGGAGCCCATTTCATAAGAAGAGTAACGTTGACCCAAGCCTAAGGCAGCTGCTTCAGATTGCCTCATGGGTGGGCCAGCCCTGCTGAGTTGTACTAGCACTGGATGCAACACACAGTTTTAATAAAACTAAGAGAATATTCACAAATATTTGAAATTTCCAGTTTTGCCATACCTAAAACACAAAGACTCTTGTAGGACATTAAAGGGAAGCGAGTCTATCATGGGATAAGCTTTCATGGACTCATGTCCACCTCATCCCTTCTAGAAGCTTTTTTGACCATGACATTTTGAACTTGCATTCAGAATGTTAAATTCTTCCATAGGTTTTGCAGTTTGAGTGCTTAGACTTGTTGCCACATTATGACGGTTGTGACATCTCTTTCGCCATATGGAATCTCATCAACTGTTTGCTTTCGAAAGCCAACAAATTCTAGAGGGGTACCAATGCTAGCCTGCTCCAGCAAAACAGAATCCATCCTTTGTACCCATGTACAGCCTGCTTGTTGGCAGCACCCATGCTCCAAGATGCTGCTTGACTTAATGGGGACTTCTCCAGCAGTCTCATCCTGCTATGGAACAGGGGAGGCTCAGGTCATCCAGGGTCTTGGAGTTCTCAGAGTGAGAAGATGACAGCGCCACATTCACATACCCCAAAGATTCCTCTGCTAGCAGCATCACTGGGGCTGGGTTTGCATGTCATTCCTTTTCCTCACCACCACCTGATGAAGAGGAATCTCACTCCTGGTTCCTGACTCCCACAGGAAGTCATGCATCTCTTTAGATCAATTGTGTGGGAGCTTTGGTCCTCCATATGTTGCTGAACTACATTTCCTATCATCCCTGGCCATTGGCCACACATGTTGAGGCTGATGGGAATTGTAGCTCAGTAACATTTGGAGTGTCAAAAGTTCCCCACATGCAGATTGAAATGTTCTCTGTTAACACATAGGCCCTCCTTCCGCTAACATCCTTGCCCATCACAATGATGGACATTTCACTAATTTGGAAATAAATTGAAGCACATGGCTGGCAGGAGCTTACCATATATTTAACCCACATGGAATTATTATTATTATTATTATTATTATTATTATTATTATTATTATTATTATTATTGTTATTATTATTATTATTAATACGATTCATTTGTATCCTGTAAATTCTGGGACAAAATCCTGCACAGCAGTCCTAGAATTATATGCACTGATTCTGAACTGCTTCAGTTTGGAGAATGACTCTCATCACCAGTTACCACAGCTGATGAATGTGACAGCTATGAATAATCAAACTGCAGGCTCTCCCTTTTTCACACCACCGCAACCTCCGTTTTCTTAAGCCACTACAGAAGGAATCTGCTTGTGTTGAGAAGGATCTTATTCACTGGAGTTTTAGACTGCAGCAACATGGACTTACCATAACTAAGAGCTGGGGCACACACACATATGCATGGTTAAAGGTATTTGATGTTATTCCCCCTGGTCTGCCCAGATGCATGGGAAAATGACTTTGCAGCTTTTGCACCAGGCCCTGGGCGAGCTCTATAGCTATGAAGAGTTCTGTTTGCGTTGAGGTCAGGCTGACACTGGCAAAGTCTCATCAGTGAGTAGGCAATTGCAGACAGTGAACATAAGGACATAAGTGCCCTGCTGCAGGTCAAAAGCCCATCCGGTCCAGCATTCTTTTTTCACAATGGCCAACCAGATGCCTCTGAGAAACCCACAAACAGGACCTGAGTACAACAGCCTTGTCTTACTTGTAGTTCCCAGCAACTGTGTGGTGTGGTGAGGCCCTCCCGACACTTGGGTCACTGTAGTTTATCTGGATGGTGCAGCTGTGAGGCAGGACAATGGCTTGGTCAGGACTGTGTGGCTGCATCAGCAGAGCCAATATAGCACTCCTGCCAGTGCATCCACACAGCTCCAGCCTTGCCATTGCCCTACCCTACTCCACCTAGCAATTTCCAGAAAAACTGTGCAATGGATGTGTTGGGAGGGTGACTCCATAGTTCTGTCAGATCACCCTGGCTGCTATGGCTGCCAGGGCTTGCTTGCACATGCTGCCAACTTTTATGGAAGAATTCAAACTTGGTAATTTCCTATGTCAACAGACTCACTCCACACCCCTTAAAGATATATGCATATCTGAACATAGGCTTTCAAGAGTTGAGGGTTACAACTCTGTTCTGATCGGTTTAACAGTATCAAAAAATATGTGCTTAATTCTGTATTTTGAGAGGAAGTATAATATATATTTTGAGAGAAAATGCACATTGGAATATACAGGGTGTCGCAAAAGTAGATAAACTGCTTTAGAACCCACTTTCTTTGTTCTTGACTCAAGTTTGCTGTCATCATTCACAATATCAATAAAGAAAAACAATCCTTTCATCCGACTCCACTATTCTTTCCAACTGCCAGCCTGAAATTTAACTACCACTTTGTTGTGTGTCAGTTATATGTGCCCATATAATCTGTTGTGATGAATTTCATTGGTTCAACCGTATACCTACTTTTGTAGGTAATGCATATTTATTGCATATATTGAGATTTTTTTGAATGTGCAAATTAATGCTGAGATGAATCAGAACAGAAAGATGGAATTGAACATGTGGAAATGACATAGACTAGGGAGGAAACAGACTAAGAGATCTACAGCAAACCTTTTTGGAACTAAAATATCCACCTAATGAAGTTAAACAACACATCAACAAATCCAGAGAGAACTTGCTGCAGGACAGACCCAAAAGAGAAAAGAACACCACTAGTAATCACGGGACACGGGTGGCGCTGTGGGTTAAACCACAGAGCCTAGGGCTTGCTAATCAGAAGGTCGGCAGTTCGAATCCCCTCGATGGGCTGAGCTCCCATTGCTCGGTCCCTGCTCCTGCCAACCTAGCAGTTCGAAAGCACGTCCAAGTACAAGTAGATAAATAGGTACCGCTCCAGCGGGAAGGTAAATGGCGTTTCCGTGCGCTGCTCTGGTTCGCCAGAAGCGTCTTTGTTATGCTGGCCACATGACCTGGAAGCTGTACACCGGCTCCCTCGGCCAATAAAGCGAGATGAGCGCCGCAACCCCAGAGTCGGCCACGACTGGACCCTTTACCTTTTTACTAGTAATCACATAAAGGGGTCCCTTTACCTTTTTACTAGTAATCACATACAGCTCCCAAGTTAAAACGGTTCAGCACATCATCAGAGATTTACAACCTATTCTAGACAACAACAGTTCTCTTTCTCAAGCTCTGGGAGGAAGACCTTTCATTTCATACAGACAGCTACCCAACCTCAAACAACTCCTCATGCACAATAGTACGGCAACCAGACTTAACATGGACACTGGTACCAGAGCCTGCAAGAAACCCAGATGCTAACTTTGCTGCCACATAAACCCAGACAACACCATCACTGGACCCAACAACATCAAACACACCATCTCAAGCCTATTTAATTGCTCATCTTCTAACATTGTGTATGCCATCAAATGCCAGCAGTGCCCTTCAGCTCTCTATATTGGACAAACAGGCCAAACCCTACGCCAAAGGATAAATGGACATAAATCTGACATCAGAAATCACAAGACAGAGAAGCCAATAGGAGAACACTTCAATCTCCCAGGACATTCAATACAGGATCTCAAAGCAGCTGTCTTATTACAAAAGAATTTCAGAAATAGACTTGAAAGAGAAGTTGCTGAATTACAACTTATTACTAAACTGAAAACTATGGAGAGACCTGGTCTGAATAGAGATATTGGATTCTTGTCTCATTACATATGCTAAAGCTATTTTTGGTCATCTGCATACCATCCCTTGCTTTTTCCTGTAGGACTAATTGCAGTCGTTAACAGTCATCAACAGGTTTACCATACCCATTGAGTCAATCACCCATTTCCTACTACCCATCTGAGAAAACCCCCACCCCACCCTCCCACTACAGTGGTACCTCGGGTTAAGTACTAAATTCGTTCCGGAGGTCTGTTCTTAACCTGAAACTGTTCTTAACCTGAAGCACCACTCAGTGGCATAGCGTGGGTTGTCAGCACCCGGGGCAAGGCAAGTAATTTGCACCCCCTAACCCGTGGATTTGCGCCCCCTAACCCGTGGATTTGCGCCCCTAACCCTAACCCCCAGATGTTGCGCCCGGTGCGGCCGGCCCCCCCTGCACCCCCACGCTACGCCACTGGCACCACTTTAGCTAATGGGGCCTCCTGCTGCCACCACACCGCCAGAACATGATTTCTGTTCTCATCCTGAAGCAAAGTTCTTAACCTGAAGCACTATTTCTGGGTTAGCGGAGTCTGTAACCTGAAGCGTATGTAACCCGAGGTACCACTGTATATATAAGGGTCTGGTGACTTCTGTTTCAGTGTATCTGAAGAAGTGTGCATGCACATGAAAGCTTATACCCAGATCAAACTTAGTTGGTCTCTAAAGTGCTACTGGACATTTTTTTTATTTATTTCGACAACTTCAGACCAACACGGCTACCTACCTGAATCTATGTTTACATATTGTAATTGTTGATTTTATTATTATTATGGTAAATTGCTCCAGGACTTTTGTTGTGAAAAGTGATGTTCATGTTCAATAAACCAAACCTGGCCTCTCTGAATTCCAGGGGAACTTCTGACAATGATGCTAGGTGCTGCTGAGTTAGGTGGACCAGCAATGCGACTTGGCATAAGGCAACTTCCTCTGATAAAGTTGGCATCATAGTGTTATGAGTTGGAGACAGGGGCCAGTCTGGATGATGGCCTGTGTGATTTCCAGTTCTTGTGATCCTGTATCTGTGAGATTATAATGTGTAAAACAGAACCTGGTGGATAGGTCAGACTAGTCCCTTTGTCAAGGTCATGACTACAGCTGGCCAGTTAAGTGCCCATCAGCATTTCAAAGAATGAGCTAAGTGATGGTGCACTCCAGAAGGGAGGGGTAAGCATTTTCCTCACTCCACTCACCTGGTGGGACGCCATGTAATCTTAGGTGGAGGCCAGAGTTGCTGTGTGTGAGAGCTGGAAGGTGGACACTGGAAGGTGGATACTGAAAGAGAGATATTTTGCTCTGTGCTAGACTTTGGGGTTCTACTGGAAACAGAATGAGGAAGCAAGATCTGTTTGGGTGTTGATGTGTAAAGATTCCACAGTCTTTTCTGACCCTCATTCCAAGGAAACTAAATCCTGAGAAAAGCACTCTGTCACCGTTTGGAGGTTGGGGTGATGTGTAACAATATTATTTTGGCAGCTTAACCACATTTGTTGACCTTTGTAGACATTGCTAGCTTGCTCCAGAAAAGCTATCCCTCCTCTATAACCATGTATTTTTAAATAACTCAGCTAAGGATATCATTTCTTGATAGTGCCCCCTATGGTACTGGGAGACGGGCAATACAACACTGCTACTCTTGCTTGATCTCTCAGTAGATAATTACTTTTTGATTCCGGTGGTGTGAATCAAGTAGGTTCTCTTTAAAAACGTGGACCACTCAAAACTCTCCTCCATCCCTACTGGTGGTGGGTTTAAAAAATACCCAAGATTATTCATAGCCTTGACTTTCAAACTTGCTTACTGTGTACTTTTTTTGTTTTTGTTTAGTTTCCCTCCTCAAAACCATCTAATTTCTTAAGATTAATTTACACATTTCTACTAGACCTGAGATGGGAACCCTTGGTTTCCCAACACCATGGAAGATGGGGCATGCCTCCAAAGCAGGAGATATCAGGGTGAGGCCCTGTTGGACCTGAGTAGCATATGCTCTCAAAAAATCCCCAGAGCTTCGTTCTTCCTTTTGTCAATGTTTCTACCTTAAGAGAAAGAAATACCATTCCCACTGTTCTTCCACTTAAACAATGAAAAGTCTATGAGCATGATACAGAGTTGAATATATTTTCTTTCTGTGCATCTTCTACATGTTTATCCTCCTTAGTCTTCCTTTGTGTACACATACTGGGTCACACATGCATGTGCTTGTGAAAAGACAAAATGAAAATTACATCTTTTTTTTAAAGAAAGGGGGTGGGGGGGCAGTGACTGCCTGCTAATAACAAGCAAGGCAGTGATCTGTATTTCTTTTCTCTCTGCCCACCCTCCTCCTCCTCCCTTCTCCTCTTCTTCTTTTTAATGCTGCGTTGGCCCTGGAAGAAGGACTCTTTCATTTCCCACATACTTTTGTCGTTCGCCATAGAGCTGCCTGACATAATGGACTCCCCCCCTCCTTTTTTAAAAAAAACCCAACAAGCTCTGAAGCAATTGGCAATTAAACGGTTTGAAGGGGGTCCTTCTGGGCCAGTGAGAAAAGCTTCAGGTGTGAAACGCTTGTTTTCAAGAGCACTAAGCAAAATGTATAGTTGCTTTCAGGGCCTCCCTTACGTGCCAAAGCCCCATGACCTGCAGTTCCCTAGTGATTAATAAACACACGGACATGAGTATTTAGGTTTATGGGTTCAAATAGGCCACAACTTTATTGGCTACAGATGTGAGTGGCTTGGCTTAGGGATTGGGTGAAGCCAGGCTATATCTCAACTCCCACCCGTCTGCAGGGAGTCCATATTGGTAAACCACCAATAGGGGGAGCCCTATGACTTACATCAAATAGGGGCACCCTAAGGCATCCCCGTTGGGGTCGTGGCATGGCCCTAGCCCACGTCTGGACATCGGATAAGATCCACACCCCTGGATCCCTTTAACAGGATACCCTTGCAGTGGTGTCCAAACTTTTTCCAAAGAGGGCCAGATTTGATGAAGTGAAGGGCTGTGGGGGCCGACCAAAGGGCCGACCAAAGTTGTTGACCAATGTTGTTGAAGTTGTTGAGGGATTTTTTTACCCCAGGAGGATTTTACCCCAGGAAATAAACTGCCACAGGGGCTGGATTAAACTGACTGGCAGGCCGGATTAGGCCTCTGAAATGGGCTTTGGACATACCTGCCTTAATGAGAAGGGGCAGGCAAAGTCTACAACCTCCCCTCCATCCAAACAAAGGCTTACCCAATGCCTAACCGCCACTCAGGCCCAAACGGCTTGCTGCTAACACCCTCACACCTGTAACCAATCTCTGGTGCCCTCTGTCATGTCATTCATGTCATTCGTTGCCAACATTGGAAACGTGTGCCCCATCGTTACGGCATAAGGCCTCCTGGTTGAAGGTGATGGGAGGGTGACGTATCACACAGCCTTTCAAGTGTTGCACCTTTTGTACAACTGCACGGTTTGCTTTCTTTCTAGCTTTATTAATGGCAACCGGGTCAGGGCAATCACGCCAGCAATGCCTCTCCAGCAGCTGGGACCAAATTATGGTGAAGTCTGGGTACAGGGCAGCAAGCTTATCAAAATCCTCTTTAGTGTTCCAGGTTAGGTCAATGCCCTTCCTTAGAACCAAGTCATTTTTGCCCAGCTGAATGACCAACACATGAGGGGTGCCATTCAACGCACTTCTCATTGTCACGATGGGCATGAATTCATGCCATTTCATGCCACTTCTTGTCAGCCAGGAGTCCCTGACGTTCTGTGGAAGCCTGGAGGTGTATTTGGGGTATCTATTAGTGTCGGGCTGCTTCTTACTGATGTTAGACCCCTACAATCTTTATCCACACCAAGTCCCACCTAGTGCTAGGTGAAGTTGAGGCTAGCTTAGCCAGGACGGCACGAGGGGGGGGTGTCAACTTCCCACCCCCACATCGGATCACTGCAGGGGCACAGCTGCCTGGCTGCAACACTGCCCACCAAAAAAGGAGAGTGGACTTGTCCTTCCAAAGGGGGAGGGGAAAAACAGGAGGGGGGAGCAAGAACACTCAAGAGCAATTTGCTATTCAGCATCTGAATACTGTGTTCCTTTCCTCTGCCTCTCTTTTTCTCTCCCCCCCCCCCCCCCATGCTCCTGTGGTTGGTAAGAAGGGCAGGATAGGGTGGTGCAAACAGCTTTGGGTACAATGGCAGATCAAGAGAGATGCAAGCAAAATGAGGCAAGGAGTGAATGGCAGACTGAATGGAGTAAGAGCTGCTTGATTGTTAATTGTGGGTAAATGTGTTGGGAGACTAAAAGGGGGTTATAGGATACTTTAAAACTACACACAAGCAAGAGAGAGAGAGAGAGAAGAGAGGGGTGGGCATGAAGCCGAGGGGTGGGGTGGGGGTTTCGGGGAAAAGATAAGGGCAGGGAACAAGGAGCAAGGAGATGCTCCTGACCCTTTTTGAGTGGTGAGAACAGAACGGCTCTGCCCTCCTCAAGAAGCAAATGGAGGGCTGCTCGAAAAAGAGAGGCCAATCCATTCTGCGAGCAGCGTTTGCTCATCCTGCCAGGCAGGCCTTGGCTAGGGGTACCGCCCCCTGCAATGGCACTTGGGGTTGGCAAGCCCAGAACAAGGGCGAGGTACAGAGAAAGGGAGATTATAAGTGGGGGGGAGAGAGAGAAATGTCCATTACAAAGAAGGTAGGAAGCAATGGGAAGGCAGAGCCTCCATCCCAGAAGGAAATATATGTGTTCTCAGGCTCACCCACAAGGGTAAAGGAACTTCAAAAGAGACGAAGGGAACAATATCCTTCACGAAGCGCTGTTTCATGTCACTTTCCCCACTCTGACCTTTTCTTCTAACATATTGATTTTCTTTTTCTCCCTTACACAGGCAGCCCTTGCTTGGCACACACACACACACACACACGCACACACGCACGCACACATACACACCCCACATGACTTTGAGCTGCTTACATATCACTATTGTACGTGTACTCCTAAAGGTGAAGAAGGATTTGGTTTCAGAAGATGAGTATCAGACTGACAAAATGATTAGAAACAGCCTGCAGACGTTTCGTTTTTAAATGGAGTGAGACTGAGAAGATCACTAGAGGGGAAGGGGGAGCAGCCATGGGGCAGGCAGGAAGGGCATCTGTTGATTTCATTACCTTTGCAAAGGTGCTCCTGGAACAGACCTGCTTGATTTTCATTTTCTCTTTTTTGGCGGTTTGTCTCCTCGCTCACCTCCCCCAAAATAGACCAGCGCTGATCCTTGACTACTGGAATCCTGCACTCTTGGGGAAAGTGCTGAAGAACACATGGTGGGTTCTGGGAATGTCTTGCTCTGGCGGAAACATCATGTTTGATGTCTTTGACAATCCCAGTGTGTGAAAAGAAAATGCAAGCATGGTGAACGAATGGACCATGCAAGCCTTTGGACTGTTGTTTTCCAGTCCTCAGCAGCATTTGAATTTTGAAATCTTTAAAAAAAGCAAAGAAACCAGAGAGTAATTCAGAAACAGAATGGAAGATCATTGGTGGGGAAGGTGGGGTGCAGAGAACATGTAGAAGTTACAGGAAATCTTGATTTGCCTCTCCCCGTCTAGTTGAAATCAAATCACAAGTAATGTGACTGGCAAATGAAAAGTTACCTCAGGAAAAAAGTGACCACTCTGTTTGTGGGCTGTTGTTTGCGTTATTATAGCTTCCAGTTGTAATGGCTCAAGGAATGTTACAATACAAACACAAATCATTTAATAATTTTTAAAATACCATAAAATGTACCAAGACCAAATAACCAAGTATCGTTTAAAAATACCCTGTGCTGAAACCTCCATGTGGACCTATCACACCACCTAGAAATCTAAAATTTGGTGATCAGATATAGGCATGTCAGAGAATTCAATTGGAAAATAGAGTGGAAATTGATGCATTTTGTATGTTCACCATCTTTCTTTCTTTTTATCTTTAAACCGGACTGTGAATTGACAGCCCTTTAAATAATGGACTCTGTCAAACAGAGAACTATCCTTTGATAGCCAAAGAAGAAGAAGAAGAAGAGAAAGAAGAAGAAGAAGAAGAAGAAGAAGAAGAAGAAGAAGAAGAAGATTTAGTAGTCACTTCACATATAAGGAGTCTCCATGAGAGTGACAAAATTATAAAGCATGGTATAGAATTATTCTCTGTAAAATGTTTTGCTGAAACTCACCATGAAAACCACCCTTGTTCTCTTAGAATAGCAGTGGCACCCACCTGAGAGGTGCCAGAACTGAGTTCCAGAGAGTTCCTGCTGAAAAAAGCCCTGTGTGCCACCATCTAAAGCAGGGGATCCATTTTCAGCCTCGGGGCCACATTCCTTTCTGGGAAACCTTTTGAGGGCCACGTGGCAGTGGTAGGCAGAAGCTAAGGCAAAAGTGGGCAGAACAACAGATGTACATGTTACGTTCATACAGTAGTCAAGTCTCTGCACACATTCATCAATCTCTATCCTTGAATCTAGATTAGCAAGAGGCATAGACCTTCCAAGTGTCCCTATTTTCCAGAGACAGCCCTGGATTTACAGAAGCCTTCCCAGTTTCTGATTTGATCCCTGAATGTCCCGCTTTTCCTTAAGATCTCCTTATTTTCAGTGGAGAAATGTTGGATGGTATGGAGTTATGCAACTCCCGAGTCAAGGAGATACGTAACTATACAGCCTCTTAAAGACACCTGAAGGGAGCCTTGTATAGGGAAGCGTTGTTTTTTTAACATCTAATGTTTTATTATGCTTTCATATATGTTAGAAGCTGCCCAGAGTGGTCAGGGCAGCCCACTTAGATGGGCATGGTATAAATAATAAAGTTATTGTTGTTGTTGAATAGGACATTCCTATTTTCATTGGAGAAATGTTGGAGGGTATGGAGGCATTGTCAGAATGCAAAGGCACATTCCAGCCAGGCATAAACTGCTGGGACATGAAGTGGGGACAGTGAGAGGGTGTGACCTGGGAAAAGTTCTGAGGGCCAGACAGAAAGACTTGAAGGGCCACATTTGACCCCCAGGCCTGATATACAACACTCCTGATATAAAGACTGCTCATTAAGTCTTGAATCTAAAATTACCTAATTCCACCACCGATTACAGGGACAGGAAATATGGAAATGGAACATTTATTTTTGTAAGAAGGATGTGATTTATTTTTTTTAAAAGACTCTTACCACCATCTTTACCACAAGACAACTTCAGACAGTGACCAGTACTGGGATAGACACAAGCCTGTATGCTGGATGTAATTTTTGTAAAGCGGGGGAGGGGGGAGAGATTAATCTTATTAGGATCGTATATCATGAAGGTGTCAGGTGTGAAAGCAAACGAATGGCCTCTGTTTATCTGAGTTAAACTGTGAAGCTCACCAAAAGACTCAGTCCAACGAAGGCTTCTCTGTGTCTTCTTTTTTTCCTACCCTTAATAAATTGGCTACGTCAGTGTGGTGTGTTGATAATGGAACGTGAGAGAGTGAGCTCTTAGCTTCCTTCCTAGTGTTTAGATGCACCCTCCCTCCCTCCTTCTCTCCCTCTCTTTTTTATCACAGCCGATTCCGAAACCCCTTTAGAAAGATGAAGTAGGTAGAAATCAAAATAAATGGATTCTATTAAAACCAGCAATGCATCAACCGCTTGATAAAGTGATTAATAAGCAGCTTGGGATGGTGATTGATTAAGCTCTTTAATCAAAGTGCTAAACTGACTTAATATGGATAGTTTGAACACATTCAAAGCATACATTTTCTCTGCCTGGGGTTCGTGGTTGTTTATGTAACTTTTTTTTCCTGAAGAGCATCCTGGGGGTCTAGTCTTCAGATATTGTGTGCTGCCAAATGGGAGAGAATTATAAAGAGTTTTAATAGCCTGCAATGAGGAGAGAAGGGTTCCCATTGTTATTATTTGAGCTATTTTGATGGGATGCCATTCAAACCAAATTGAGGACCCTGAGTTTGAATAGATGTGCACCTAGGCACATTAGACTGAGTCAGCTATGTGCACCCTATCTCCCCACCCAATGTGGGATGGAAGAAGCTGTTAATTTCAGGATATCTCAGTTTCTCGTTTTTCCAGTCTCAAATTCAGTCCCACATCAGCTTGTGATTTTTATTCTTTTTTAAAAAAAAACCCTCTCATAAGAGTTCATCGTCATTTGGATGTGCATTTCTCTTAATATACACATTTCCAAGCATTTCTCCTTAACATGCATTTCTAAGAACATAAGAGCCTTCTGGATCAGGCCAATGGCCCATCTAGTCCAGCATTGTGTTCTCACAGTGGCCAACCAGATGCCTATGTGAAACCCACAAGCAGGACCCAAGCACAAGAGCAACTGTCTCCTCCTATGGCTTCCAGCAGGGATGCGGGTGGTGCTGTGGGTTAAACCACAGAGCCTAGGACTTGCCGATCAGAAGGTTGGCGGTTCGAATCCCCGCAACGGGGTGAGCTCCCATTGCTTGGCCCCTGCTCCTGCCAACCTAGCAGTTTGAAAGCACGTCAGATTGCAAGTAGATAAATAGTTACCGCTCCGACGGGAAGGTAAACAGTGTTTCCGTGCGCTGCTCTGGTTCGCGAGAAGCAGTTTAGTCATGCTGGCCACATGACCCGGAAGCTGTACGCCAGCTCCCTCGGCCAATAAAGCGAGATGAGCACCGCAACCCCAGAGTCGGTCACGACTGGACCTAATGGTCAGGGGTCGCTTTAGCTTACTATGGCTTCCAGCAAACAAAACTGCCTCTGGCCATGGAGACAGAGGATAGTCATTATTGCTAATCACCATTGATGGCCTTGTGAATTTGGGGTTGTTGTTTTTTAACCATTCAGTATCTCAATTTCACTTTTTTATGCACACTTTACACATGTTTCTGAACTGTATGGGGGGTCTGACACAACTAGTACAGGCACAACATTTCAGAAGTTACTCCTTTAACATAGGAAGGAAGGCCTTATTCCAAGTCAGACCTTTATAGCTCACTGTCATCTGCACTGACTGGCAGCAGCTCTCCAGGGTTTCAGGCAGGAGTTTTCCTCCAGCCCTTGCTGGAGATGAATGGCCAACCAGATCCCAGTGGGGAAACGCACAAGCACATAGCCTTCAACATTTCTCTGGTGAAATCAGGAACATCCTATTCCAAAATAATAAGAATTTTATTATTAATACTGCACCCATCTGACTGGGTTGCCCCAGCCACTTTGGACGGCTTTCAGCACCTATAAAAGTATAATAATATATTAAACATTTTTTTAAAACTTCCCAATACAGGGCTGCCTTTAGGTGTCTTCTCATTTTTCCAGTGTGGTGTAGTGGTTAAGAGCAGTAGATTCGTAATCTAGGGAACCAGGTTCACATCTCCGCTCCTCCACATGCAGCTGCTGGGTGACCTTGGGCCAGTCACACTTCTTTGAAGTCTCTCAGCCCCACTCACCTCACAGAGTATTTGTTGTGGGGGAGGAAGGGAAAGGAGAATGTTAGCCGCTTTGAGACTCCTTAAAGGGAGTGAAAGGTGGGATATCAAATCCAAACTCTTCTTCTTCTTCTTCTTCTGAAGGTTGTATAGTTACTTATCTCCTTGGCTTGGGGGGTCGCATAACTCCATACCCTCCAATATTTATCCAATGAAAATAGGGACATTCTAAGGAAAAGTGATGGGACGCGGGTGGCGCTGTGGGTAAAACCTCAGTGCCTAGGACTTGCCGATCGCATGGTCGGCAGTTTGAATCCCTGTGGCGGGGTGAGCTCCCATCTTTCGGTCCCAGCTCCTGCCCACCTAGCAGTTTGAAAGCACCCTTAAGTGCAAGTAGATAAATAGGTACCGCTTCATAGTGGGAAGGTAAACGGCGTTTCCGTGTGCTGCGCTGGTGCTGGCTCGCCAGAGCAGCTTCGTCACGCTGGCCACATGACACGGAAGTGTCTCCGGACAGCGCTGGCCCCTGGCCTCTTAAGTGAGATGGGCACACAACCCTAGAGTCGGACACGACTGGCCCGTACAGGCAGGGGTACCTTTAAGGAAAAGTGGGACATTCCAGGATCATATTAAAAACTGGGACGGCTTCTGTAAATCTGAGACTGTCCCTGGAAAATAGGGACACTTGGTGGGTTTGGAGGGAGGGCCTACAATTCCCAACTACTGTTATTCAGAAGCCTACTGGTTGTGACAGCAGAGGTAGAATATATCCATCATGGTTAGCAACCCGGGTTAAAATTTGTCTAATGCCACTTTAAAGACATTCAACTTGGTGGCTATCACTGCTTTTTTCTGGGACCAATTTCCATAATTTAATTATGCACTGCATGAAGAAGTGCTTTCTTTTGTCTCTCCTGAATCTTCCAACATTCAGCTTCATTCAGCTTTGGATATCCATAATACTTACCAGGGGGAGGGAGAGAGAGAGAGAGAGAGAGAGAGAGAGAGAGAGAGAGAGAGAGAGAGATATCACTGCACTTTCTCTACACCGCTTTCAGATTGTAAGAAACTTAATGGGGGTACCATGGTGTGGTGTAGATTTCAAGGTAGGTTCCAGGTACTGAAAAAGTTGTAGTTGACCTTTCTGATATTCCAGCACTGGGGTAGAGAACCTCAGGCCTAAGGTGAGGTTGAACCTGCAGGCCTCTCTATTTTGCCGTTAGAACTCTCCAAAGGCCAAACCCCATCTCCTCAGACAGCACTGACCCTACTTCACACCCTGAATGATTTTGCCTGACCTCCCTTGAACTTTTACTTCCCTAGATTGAGGACAGAAAGAGGTGAGTGTGTGTATAAACAAGCTTGATGCACCAAGATAAAAATTTACATCCGTTGTTCCATCCACTTTTGCCTTTGGCCCCGCACACCACTGGCATGTGGCCTAGAAATGAATGTGGACTTCAGGCTGGAGGAAAAAGTAGTTTCCCACATATGCATATGCAGTTGGGCTCAGTTTTCAGTGGCTGCCACTGAGTTCTGTAAAACAAAGCAATCCTAGTTGCTTTGGGGGCTAAACCTACCCCTTATCACAGTCAAACTTGGTCGAATTATACACCATAAAGGGTCCTACAACTGTAAAGTACTTCTTCACGCAGCACGTAGTTAAACAATGGAACTCGTTCGCATAGGAGGCAGCGATGGCCACTAATTTGGATGGCTTTAAAAGAGGATTAGACACATTCATGGAGGTCAGAGGCAGGAGAACTTCTGGATACCATTTGCTGGAAATCACAAGAGAAGAGAGTGCTTCTGCACATGGGTCCCCCTTGCAGGCTTCTCTTGGGCACCTTGTTGGCCACTGTGAGATCAGAATGCTGGACTAGATGGGCCATTACATGCCTGATCCAGCACGCTCTCCCTATGTAATAATAATAATAATAAGAAGAAAGCATTCTATCCCATGCTTAATACTGTATTTACTCAAATGTAATGCACACCTTTTTTGGCCGAATTATTTTGCGAAAATTAGTGTGTGCATTAGATTTGATTGCAAGCTTGAAAAACACCGCTGATGATTTTTGATTTCAAGGTTTTGAAAATTGAGGTGGGCATTGGATTCAATGGCATATTAAAGGTAAAGGTAAAGGGCCCCTGACCATTAGGTCCAGTTGCAGACGACTCTGGAGTTGCGGCGCACATCTTGCTTTACTGGCCAAGGGAGCCGGCATTTATCCACAGACAGCTTCCGGGTCATGTGGCCAGCATGACTAAGCCGCTTCTGGCGAACCAGAGCAGCGCATGGAAACTCCGTTTACCTTCCCACCGGAGTAGTACCTATATATCTACTTGCACTTTGACATGCTTTTGAACTGCTAGGTTGGCAGGAGCTGGGACCAAGCAACAGGAGCTCACCCCGCTGTTGGGATTCGAAACCGCTGACCTTCTGATCGGCAAGTCCTACGCTCTGTGGTTTAGACCACAGCGCCACCCGTGTCCCTCTAATGGCACATTAGAGTCTGGTAAATATGGTAGGTTGCATGTAACTACATCTATTTTTTTATATATAAAAAATACAGCCACATGGGCATTGTTATCAAGATTGTGATTAGTAGCATGTGTGGGGTTTTGTCATGCTCTCTCCAACAATCACACACACAGCTTATGCTCTGACAGCCCCACCCCGCTATTCAGCTGATCCAGGCCACAGCTTTCAGATTCATGCCAACTTAATATAGAGGCCTAACTTAAAAGAGTATAAGGGGAGGTGTGCATGGCTGTGGGGAAAGTTAAAGTTCTTCACTAAAGGAAGGCCAAGGAACAACAGTTTTATTTTGGGTAGCATATTCAGTTGAGCCCTCCTAAATAAATAAAGAGTTGGGCAATGGGCAATGTTGTCCAAGGGGTGGGTAGTTATTTTCCCCCTGCATATTTTCAGGAGGAAATTGGATTGGGTTTCTTTCTCTCCGTGATAATTTAAATCTGCTATAGAATAACATTATGCTAGACGGCTGCTGACTTTTAAAGTTGGACTTTATGATTTCATAATAAACGACCTTTGGGCCGAGTGCTCCATGATCGGTGCAGCTGTATGCGTGCAACTGGCCCCCAAGAGGACCTTTCTCACATGGTGGCAAAGTAATCTCATTTCAAGTCCACCATTAGCTTTGTGCCTATTAAGAAAGAAAAGAAAAAGAACAGATCTTTTTTGACAAGCCCATCACAAGCCTTTTGGAGGCACCGTCGTGAAGGGGAACAATTTCCTTTCTCAAAACATGAAACCTCTCAGCTCTTCCACATTCAAAGAAAAAAGAAAAGAAAACTCTGTCCTCTTTGATTCTCTTTCAAGAATGACTAATTATTCCAGCCCAACCAAACCGTGAATTCACTTCTATTAATAGATTGGAGGACGCATGCGTGAATGTGTGTGTTTCTCTCTCTCTCTCTCCATTAAGAGTCAAAACAATGCTTCCACGTGTATCTATGTTCAGGACTAACAAGCCACGCCATCTGTAAGGCCTGTATATATTTTCACACTCTTTCCCTATTCTACGAAACAATGAAACCAGCCCAGCTGATTTCGCTCCTGCTTGAATGCAAATTGCCTCGATAGGACCTTGGAGTGTGAGAAGACACTTATCAAACAGATACTGCACAGGCGTTGGCCCCAAATACGCGATACAATTTCCAAATGCACAAAGGACAAAAAAGCCTATTGGGAAAGAGCCATTCCTTTTGTGCAGCCTGTGTGCATGGGGGTAATTTTGATCTGAACTCCTCAGGCTGTTAAGCTATTTTTCAGTAGGACACTGATTTACCTTTTTGCATTCGATCCCCTCTGTAACCGTCTCATACTAAGCCAAGTAGCGGGTCTTAAATAAAAGATCTGAGAGAGGAATATAAACGAAGCTCATTCCTTTCATTGCTTTACATGCACGGGTGGCAAAAGCCAACTCCTCTGCGTGATTAAGATAGCATCACACTGTGCTGAGCAACTGCATCTTACAGCTCCTCGTTGTAGATATGATATAATGTTGTTGAAACTTTGTTCACTCACCCCGTCGATGAAAGGAATCAGCTTAACCCCCGTATCTAATTCACTGTTGGCGAATGACAGCTGGAGCCCCACAGAGCATGCTGATTTGAAAGCAAGAGGCTATTTGGATTATGTCGAGCTAAATAATTTTACCTTTAACTTCAAGCTGAGACAGATGTGCGGTGAGCCAGGTGTGCTTCGTAAGGAACAATATCTGCTTACGTCTGTTGCAGCCTCGTGGGCCTTCCGAGGCAGGTGTCAGGACACAATCTCCGTGAGTAGAGCCAATTTGCATAGTCATTCAAATCGCTGCGTGCAGCACAGCTGCAGAGTAGTGTCTCCCCAGTTGTGCCAAGGTTGCGCAACACATGGGATTGGAGTTGCCAATTGGATGAAGGGACACAAACACAGCCTGGCCTGCTACCCTGTCATCGTGTGAGGTTCAGGGATCAGCCGGCAAAGCTTTTCACAGCACTGAGACAAACATGGTTTCCTGTGCATCTTGCTGCAGTGGCTCATTGAAGAGTTGGCAACTCTACACACTGTCACTCAACCAACTTTCAGAATCAATGTTGGACTGTACACTATGGGGCTGTGCACTGGATTTGGCCAAGCCAAAGTCAGGTATATTTTCAGGGCCTTGGATGAGTCAGGTGCACAAAAACATGGATCACAGTGGGTGGGGTTGGGTTGGCCCAGAGCACTCTGTGCTGATCAGGGGGTGGGGCATCAGGCAGGAAGAGGTTGGCAGAGCAGAAAAACCACAGGAAAAGGCCAAGACCTACAGCCCAGTGTCTTCCCAGGAGAAGGTATTCCCAATGCTGCAACTCTCCTTCCTGCCTGACATCCTGCCTCACAGGATCAGCATGTGCTAAGTAGAGGCATCGATCCTGTGTATTGTGAGTGTTGCTTTGCCAGCACCCTTCATCAGGGAAGGCGCTTGCAAAGCAACACTACACATGATCAGATTCTCCTGCTTCCCAGCTATTAGTCATAGTGATCTGATCCTGTGTGGTATGTTAAAATTGGGTTTCAAAACCCTTTAAAAATCCTTAGTCCTGTTCCCCTAAATTGTTTGGGGGATGGATCTGGGGTGTAGTGGTTGGCCCCTGGGGTTGCAAAGGGCAAACTAGGCTGATCCAGTGTGGCATTGATCAAAGCCATAGGGCAGATTGTGGGGTTCTTGCTCAGCTCTAGAATGCAGATGAGGGCATGGGGACCTGAAGTCAGGAGTGGGTTTTGGTGGAGTTCCGGGGCAAGTCATTCAAGTTTCTGATTTGATCCCAGAATGTCCCACTTTTCCTTAGGATGACCCTATTTCATCAGAGAAATATTGGAGAGTATAAAGCTGTATGACCCCCGAGCCAAGGAGATAAGTAATTATACAACCTTTAGAAGACATCTGAAGGCAGTCCTGTACAGGGAAGTTTTTATGTTTAATGTATTGTTGTGTTTTTATAGGTGTTGGAAGCTGTCCAGCTTGGCTGGGGCAACCCAGTCAAATGTGTGGAGTATTATTATTATTTTTATTACTACTACTACTACTACTGAATAGGATGTCCCTATTTTCATCAGATAAATGTTGGAGGGTATGTTATCTCCCATTCTGGTTAAAAACAAAATCCTTGCTTTCTTATGTCTAGGAACCTAGGGAAGCTGAATTATACTGTGTCAGACCACTGGCCCATCTAACTCAATGTTGTCTGCACTAGGCATGAACAAATCTGCCAATTTCAGTGAAAGAGCACCGTTCTGTGCATTGCAGAGACAGCAACGGGGTTATTATTTCTTTGTTTTCTTTGTATACTTGAAGTTTTTCCTTATTTCATGTTGACAGCCATGTTAGGCTCTCTTCTCCAGTTTCAAAAGCAGTTAGCCAAGGGAAAGTGGGAGATTGTCATTTCAGAAGCGCTGGCCCACTACCTCAGAACCGCATCGTCCTCATAGCACTGCTGGTTGATTCTTGGCTTGACTTCCAGAATAGGTAAACGAACCAAGATAATTTCAGTGGGGTGGGGCAGTTTCTCTGTGATGCTGGGGGGGGGTGGAGTGAAATTTGATTCAATTCGCATTTCGAGGCTAACTACTTAACTTGTACTTTCTGAAATAGCCCATGAAAACAGCTATCATTCAACAGTCACACGTCTGCGAATTTTGCACAGCAGTTCTCCAGTCAACTAATATGTACAAGAATGCATGTGCTAGGGTGCAGTATGCATTTAAATAATTATATTAATGAAAACTATATAGAAATATGCATTATATCAGGGAGATCTGCACTGCAAAAACTATTTGACTTCATGGTTTGATTTTCATTCAAAGGACTTCGTTTTCTTTGCTTGTTTTTAAAAAGAAGCTTCAATAAAAATAATGCACAGAGATTGGAGCGCAGGGCATTCTCCCCAGCCTCACCCTGAAATCCAACTTCCATGTTCCTACAGAGAAGCAATTAAGGTCCAGTCATTTTTAATGCATCATAAACAATCTCCACACACACTGTTAAGTTAATTAATATAATCAGTAAAACCCAGGGCATCCAAAATGGAGCTTATTTTGCAAACATGCCAGATATTATGCCTCATTGGCTCTCATTCAAAATGAAATGGTATTTTTGCGAAGGGGGATAAAAACATATCCTTTTTGTTCGTGGGGGTGTTCTGTCCCTTTCTTTTTTAAAAAAGAAATCACAAATCTCACATTTTCAGATCAAGAGATTTCATCATAGCGCCTTATCTTTATATGAAACATCTTATCACATTTGTAGCACAGGGGGTGAGGAAGCTTTTACAGCCTCAGGACTATAGTGTTTTGTGGGCATCTCTCTGGGGACCACATGCTGGTGGTGGGCAGGACCAGAAGCAGAAGGGGCAGGGGCATCAGCAAAAGTGGGTGGAGCAACAAGTGTGACTCAGCCACTCCAAAAGCACATTTACCCACACACCATCCAGCAAAGCAAGTCAGATGAAAACACTTGGGGGGCGTGGTATGGAAGTACAACCAATGAGAGGTGTACCTGTGGAATGTCCTGGGGGGTCAGAGAGTGCTTTCTCCTACTTTGGAGGGTAAGACTGGAACCAATGGCTTCAAGTCACAAGAAAGGAGATTCTGACCAATCATCAGGAAGAATCTCTGACAGTAGGAGCTGTTCGGCAGTGGAATGGTCTCCCTTGGGAGGTGGTGGACTCTCCTTCCTTGGAGGTTTTTAAGCAGAGGTTGGATGGCCAACTGCCAAGGGTGCTTTAGAAGATTCCTGCATTGCAGGGGTTGGACTAGATGACCCAGGGGGCCCTTCCAACTCTACAATTCTATGATTCTACAATTCTATATGTGCACCTGTCTATTTCAAGTCAATTTCATCCCCACATACATTCACCCATGTCTATTCTGTCCCATTTCTGCATTGACGTTTAAGCCTTTCCTCTTTACCTGGACATTTTGATGGAATTTGAAAAGCTGTAAACCTTGATTGAAGGTTGCCTAGAGGCTGCCCTCTGTTAGGCAGTGAGCAAATTAAGCCATCCTCATTGTTTGTGATTTTTAAAATCTGCATGAAAATTCACATTTAAATATTGCTTTAAATATGTATTTTTTTTTTAAAAAAAAAATCTTTCTAGAATATGCATTTCTAACACAACAATCCTAAACATATCTACACTGAAGTAAATCCTATTTGTTCAATGGGGCTTATTTCTAGGCAAGTGGACATAGGATTGGCTGTAATCCTGCAATTGCTTACCTGGGAATAAACCCCATAAATGGAACTAAGTAGAATTTACTATCAAAGAGACATGTCTAGATTTTAGATTTTCACTGTGAATTTATTTTATCTCAATTTGTTCAATTTAAATATATATAAAATATATTTAGCCAAGAGCGACATTTGGGACATTTGGGAAACAGGAAAGCTGATAGATAACAAACTCAATTTACTAAGGACCCACTGAATTCAGTTGGGCTGACTTGTGAGTAGACATGGTTCGGACTGCAGCCTAAGCTCCCATCTACGACATTAGTCTGGGAAGTGTTGAGCAGATAGTTTCATAGTGGAATTCACAAAAATCAAATTACTCAAACAGCCCCACACTGTAGTTACCACAATGTACATCCAAATTCTCGATTAACCTGTAATCTGTATTTGCCAGTCAAATGGTGCAGGATAATCGAGAAATTATAACTGAAATTTTCCTCTTGCAGATTCCTCTGGGGGTTTTTGGAGTTCTGAATGACCATATAAGAGAGGTCTTGGGATTTTTTTTTAGTCTGCATTTTTAAGCCAATCGAACAGATTTGCACATCTTAGATTGGGGGGACGGGACTATCCTTCAGTTTTCACAATTCTCCAATTATTGCAATACAGATTTGACTTCAAAACAAAACTGAAATGCATATAAATTAATTTAGGATATGATGCACTAAAATGTGGAATTGGGGGCAGAATCCTGTATCTTGTTGGGTTTTTTTTTTTAAGTACAAAAGTCATGTGAATTGTTATGCTTTTCCTTTCTTTATTTTTAGTTCTGGCACAGGCAAGAAATAGACTGATCAATCCACCCCTAGACAATGTAGATGATTACATCAAAGTCCTTCATGTGTGAAGTTTTACCCATGATTAATGTGAGTTGGCCAGTGGGGGAGGAGTGAGCCAAAGAGTTGAAAATACTATAAGATGGGATAAGCAACGCATGATCCTGTTCTGGAATTAATTTCACAAGTGTAAAATGAATTGTAGAGTATAAGTGTAGAATTCAGGACAGAGTGCTCATGACCTCAGTTCAACAGTGATCAGGACGCCACTTCAATGTCACCAGCTAAGTAGTCAAACTAGGTCCCTAACTATGACGGTGCACCAATTTGCATCAAACCAGAATTTGTCTGGATTAGGTTAAGGCAGCCCTGTATCTCTCCTGGTTGGATCAGATCAACCTAAAGTGATCCAAGGGTAGGGTGGAGGGTCATGCCAGCAAGAAAATGGGTTAGGAGACAACCCAGGAAGCCTGTATGTGTCTCAGGAGTTCCTTAGAACCAAGTCATCCATTTGACCGTCCCATAAATTTAGTAAGAAAAGTTGCTGTGAAGCTTGAATGTTTAAGTGTGTTAGATATCTCCTGTCCGGTATCATTCTTAAAGAAAGTATTCTTACCTTTAAAGAAATTAGCAGGGAAGTTTTCTTTTTAAAAAAGGTTGGAAGGGCTTCCCTCAAAATCAAAACCACCGAGTGCACTGACTTTGAGTGCTCAGCAGCCAGGCTCCCTTTCTTCCTGTGCCTCAGCTAAAGCTCAGAGGAAGATATCATGAAGTATCTCCTCTCCTGGGCCTTTTCCAGATCTGGAAGTGCAGGCGGCTGGTGAAATGTTTAATGTAAAGAAACACATGCACACATGGTCACTTTGCAACAATAAATCAAGCTCAATCCTGCACCCATCAAAATTATAGAGTCATTCTACAGAAGTTCTAAAGTGCCTTGAGAAAGAGGCAGAAAAAGGGGAGCCTCTTTAGCAGGAGAAGAAAAGTTTGAGAAATTGGAGAATCAGTTTCTGTGCAACACTAGATGCAACTCTTCTTGCAACTCACTAGTGACAATACTTGGGATGTTCTCACACAGACCTCATTTTTACCCTTGATAAACATTCAGTTCCTCTATCCATTCTGGATATATATATTGAAAATGAAATCCATCTTTGTTTTGAAATGCACAGAGGACAGAAGCCTACTGACTTTCATGATCTCAGCTATCTGAATAAAAATAATAAAAATTCAAAAGAGACCTTGACTCAAAAAGGAGATCAGATGAATTCCCCCCTCCCCCCCCCCCCACAAAAAAATTGGATCCAGGGCATTACCAGACAATCTTGCTGGCTGTCAGATCGTCAGTGTAATGACATGTCAATTTGATTCCTTTTAATGCATGAATCCAGGGCTTGTCCTCAGGCCTGAATTCTTCTGTACTTCAGTTTTTCTTTTGTTCTGATGACACTTCTCTCAACATTACTTGACAATGAGTGATGCTCCCAAACTCTGATCTTTCACACCCTCTTGGTGACCTATAACTTTTCATGCATAACCTCTGATCTGGGTCCTGACAGTTTGATTTATTGTCCGGTGTTATGATTTATGAGTATCTTCTCAGAATAATTAACAGACAACAGGTGGCGGCATAATAATTTTGATTACCCAGCGGTTCATGAAAACCACTACAAAGGTGACTTCATTCACTGAATGAGAAAAAAAGGACAACAATCAGAAATTTCACAAAGCCTTCCTTTTATGCTGGTACCCACCCCACCCCTCAATATCCCTGGCCTTTGTCAGCCTCACAGAAGACTTTATTTAAACTTACTGTTTCCCATATGAAACCCATGGAAATTAAATTCTCTGTGGTGGGAGGCTGTTGGCATCCTTGGGCGGGGGGCTGTTAAAGATAAAGAAGGCAAGATTACATTGGCAGTTGCATAAAAATGATGACCACTGTGAAATTCTCCTACTGTGAAAGACTCACTAAAAGTCTTCTTCCTTTAATGGAGCTGTGAAAAAGATCCACTATTTTGTTGATATATGTGCAATCACATCTGTCTTCTACTCACAAAGTACACCCGTTTTTAGGAGTGTTTCTTGCGTTGGCTACCAACTCCGATGGCTTTAAAAGAGGATTGGACAAATTCATGGAGAAGACTCTCAGTGGCTACTAGCCACAATGGCTTGGCTCTGCCTCCACGGTTGGAGGCAGTAATGCTTATGAATATCAGTTGTAGGAAACTACAAGAAAGGAGAGGGCTCTTGTGCTTGAGTTCTGCTTGCAGGTTTCCCACAAGCATCTGGTTGGCCACTGTGAGAGCAGGATGCTGGAGTAGAATCACCATTCGCTTGATCCAGAAGGCTCTTGTTAAGCTCTTATGACATCATTTGGACATAAAGAAGGGTTGTAATGTAAGTAGGCTGGGGTCATAATTGAACATGCGTGAATCGAAGAGCTCTTTCCATTTGTGAATGGGTCTAAGAACCAGTAGAGGATCCCAATGGCAGAAGAGGGGAGGGGGGCTGCTCAAAATAGGCCTGCAAGGAGGATCACTGAAAGTCACCTCTCTGCTTCCTCCAGTGGGAGCATCCTGTAAGTGGGACTCTGCTTATGGGATACTCCTAGCACTGGAAGCCTACTTAGTATCCAAGTCAGAAGAACGAACTTTGCTGGACAGAAGCACACAGCTGTCTTCTAAGTCAGATCCATTGGTCCATTCTACCTGAGTATTGTCTATATTGATTGCCAGTGGCTCTGGGGAGCAAGGGTTTCGGGCGGTGCTCTCTCCCAGCCCTGCTTGGAAATCCCAGGGATTGAACCTGGGACCTTCTGCACACAAAGGTCTACCTCTGAGCTACATTCCTTCCCCTAGAAACCATCCAGGATTCTGCTTCTCATGGTAGCTAGCCTGATGTTCCTGGAAGCTCAGAAAATGTGTGCTGGTGGTTTGTTGCTTGTCTCCAGCACCTGATATCTGGAGGTATGCGGCCTCTGTATTTGGAAGCTGAATTTAGCTATAGCCAAGGACACATGAATTTGCCTTAACTACTTTTAAAAATGGTATCTAAAGTAGGGAACATTGCTAGAAAGTCCTGAAGTGAATATAACAAACAACTCTCATATGCTAGTTGTCGTTGTTGTTTTGTGGGGTGGGGAGATGTTGTTGCTGATGTTGTTGCTGTTGTATTTTTAAGGAGTGAGCATTCAGATACACAGTCTCTGCCTTAAATGTCGATACAACATGATCCTAAAAAGCTTTACAACTTGATCATGGTAATTGTATATCTTGGCTCCTCGTGACATCATGTTGGGTGCCCTCAATCATCTTGAGAAGATGGTGCCCCTGTACTAGGCCAAGTTTAAGGTTTTTCTATTGGCATATATAACCCTGGACAGCTTAAGGCCCAGTTATCTCCAGGAATGCCTTACCTTGTATACCCCTTCCCAGACACTTCAATGGTCAGGAGAAGAATTCTCAATAGTACCATATGCTCCCAAGATTCATCTTATGCCTACTATGACCAGGGCCTTCAGCATGGTGGCACCTACTCTTTGAAATGCACTCAGAATGAACATCAGGCAAGAACCTGGAGTACTCACATTTAGGAAGTTGCTTCAAACTCCCCTGAAGCTTTTCCCAAGGGGTGAACCAGGCTTGGATGTGTTAAGCTAATCTACTGTCTTGTGCTTGTTTAACAAATGTCATGTTAGTCTTGATTTTATGTTGCTTACCACGGTGTTTTGTTTTTCAATGTTGGCGGTATAGGATTTTTTGCAACTAAATAAATAAAATTGATGGGGAAATGACATAGTATTCAGGGTTGCTTCGTCTCCCCTCCAGTTCAGTACCCAGCAATTACAGGTGAGGAAATGATGGATCTGATGACAGCATGACACACACTTGGTTTCCCCCCTAAATGTTACTGGGGAGATGTACGGTGGGGGTGATGGAGTTTGGCAACAGCCCCATTTACCCCATAAATGTTTCATTCCAGCCTTAATCTATGTCGAATGGGTTGAAATGAGGAAGGAGAGATCTGGTTCCCATGTACCTTTCCAGCAATTACGTGGATTTCCATAGCCTAAAAATAGATTTACAAATTATTAATAAGATAGGAAGCTGCAGCTGCGTCAGTGCCTTTTCACAATCCTTCTCTGTACCCAAGATAGCAAAAATCATCCTGCACACGTGGAATGAATTTTACAGCTCCACAATAGTGATATTACAGGCTTATCGCTTTTTAATTGACTTTTTGACTTCTAAAAATATGCCTACAATACCGCTTTCCATTGCAGTTTAATAACAGCTTAACACATGCCTGTGAAATATTCGTCCCTGCTACAATTCAAATTTTAAAATATCTGATGGAGAGTCCGGTTAATAGATAAAACGGAATCCCTGGAATATTAAAAGCTCTCGGGCTACAGTGATGTTCCTTAATAGGAGGTAGAAAGAAATGACATCCATTGATGATCAGAGGTGCTTTCTGTTTCCCCCAACCTTTGGAGAACTCATAAAAGTCTCCCGTCAATAAAACACCATTACAATGAAGTCAATTTTGTCCAAAGGTAGTCTTATCAAGTCTCGGTATTTGGTTTGGTGTTTTTTTAATACCACCACGTTTGCTGCTTAATATGCAGTAACAATGGCAATACAGTGGTGTTCTGTTCACATCATTTTCTTGATAAAGATGAAGCAAGACTTTGTACCGTATCATTTATCAGATTAACTTCGCCTCCTTTCCAGCTTGCAAGATAACCATGCAAAGAAGGCCTGTGCTATTTTATCCACATTCCATAAAAAAAAAATTGGTTTGATCACAATTTTACTTGACTGTGAGCAATTAGTCAATCAAATGAAAGCAGTTTTCCATTGTTTTGATCAATTGAGCGTGTCACATGATGCATTTACTATGGATTGATTGGTTCGTGCTGGTAGAAAATAAATCTGTAACAAACACTGGCATTGAGTGCCAAAACCTGCAGGTAGGGCACTTACTTTGCTTCAAATTTTTGCATACTGATGTACCAGTTTAGGCAAAAATGCACATGCATACTCAAAGCAATTTTACTTTTTAAATGGAAAAAAAAATGCTTCCGTGTTTTATAGTGCGATATTTATGTTTTTTGCATAATTATGTTTTTCTCCCTAATTAATTCGCCATCCCCTCCACCCCTTTGATTCTATCATGAAGACCATTACATCACTTTACATATGTTCAGCTGTGTATAATGCATGCATGTAGAAGGAGAGCAATATTGCAACAGCGCAGTCCTCTAACAAGTGGGATTGTTGTAGCTCAGCAGTAGACCATGTGTTTTGCATGCAGAAGGTCTCTAGTTTGATCCCTGGTGTCTCCAAGTAGGACTTGGAGAGACCTTTGCCTGAAACCACAGACAGCCACCACCAGTCAGTGTAGACAAGGCTGAGTTCAATGGGTCAATGGCCTGATGCAGTAAAAGGCAGCTCCCTCTGTTCCTGTGTGTATTCATTATAACATCTGTAGTGAGCACTCAGGTGTGCATCTTTATGCTTGGAGAATAGGGGTCTCCTAACAACTTTCAGCCCTCTTAACAAATGACAGCTCCCAGGAATCTTTGGGGGAAGCCATGACTGTTTGAAGGAGTATGACACTGCTTTAAATGTATAGCGCAGATGGGACTTCAGTCACTATAGATACACCCTGCTGAATGTACCTATGAGGTTGAGGATGGATTTACCACATGTATGCTGGTTCCATTTATATATTACAGTTTTAGGTGTCCTTTTCAGACACTGGGTGTTATCAGATGTCTTCAAACAGCACAGTCCAATTTGTGATTCCGAGGCAGTAAGGCTGCCATTCTGACCTTCACTTGCCTGAGAGTAAACCCTGTGGGATTCAATAGGACTTGCCTCTGAGCAGACATGGCTTGGCAAAGTTCCGCTGTGTTCAGTGTAGTGTTCTCCCTTATATTTTTATTTTATGCTTATTTTTTAAAAGTTTGAAGCAGCCGTAGTTAGAATATGCTTGGGCCAAAACCAAGTACGTTTCCTTTTACATTGTTTTCGCTGGAGGAATTTACGTCTGTGCTCAGTTTTCTGATTGAAATCGATATGGAAATCAAAGTGCTCAACTTTGGGTGGGTCATGTCCTTCATGTGTTTCTTTCCTACAATTTCTTTTTTCTTAAGAGTGTTTAAATGATTGCATCATACATGAGTCAGGATGGGCACCTTTCTGGCAGCTAAGGACAGGGGAGAACTTTGATTCAGTTCTCATTTAAAGGCAAACCAACCTAATTCTCAGTTTCCATAACAATCTGCAAATTGAAACACAACCATCCTTTAAAATTCTAACTTCTTTGACTTTTGTGATGCAATTTTCCAATCAAGTAATGTATACAAAGATGCCTACGCTAGAGTAAAGTGTGCATAAAAATCCATATATCGCTGCATTATATTAGAGGAAATTGGAATGTGTGCATTGGGCCAAATGGCACACAAAGTTATGCATATCAGGAGAAATTTGCACTAAAATGCAGGTGGGTTTACATGAAGACTTTAAAAATAAATAAATCCCAAACTGCTGTGGAATTGTGGAAAGCTGAACTCAAGGGTGGAAAGACAAGAAAGGGGGAGAAACTGAAATTGACAGATTCACCCATCCCAACTGGCAGCCCACGTGTGCATGAGCAGAGAGCTGGCATTTTCCAAGGGCTTTGTTTCCCATCAATTTTTAAATGAATTATCTGGGAGCAAGCAGCGGTTAATTTTGGGCCATGGGCTTTTTGATTAAAAGCCATGACCCCCTTTTGCCTGTTTGGCATACTCTATACAACACCAGTGACATGCAACGTGACCCTTGACACTCGATTCAGCACAAAGTAACTCCTCAACGGATCTCTCGGATTCAGCATCCTCTTTGTTACAACTTGGGACCCCTTTACTCCTGTCCTTGCAATTCAACCACCTCCCCTTTTCGTTTTTCATTTGTGTGTGGTGTGTGTGTGTGTGTGTGTGAGAGAGAGAGAGAGAGAGAGAGAGAGAGAGCTCCCCTCTCTCAGATCCAAGTTTCTGTTGCAATATATATATATAATGTCCGCCCTCCCCCAGTTTTTAACCCACCCATTTGTGCCGCTCCTTCTGTTTTGACAAAACTTTCCACCATACCACCCGCCCATATGCCGGCGTAGTGTGCAAGGAAGGTTTCTTTAGAAAGCGCTGGTGCTAATTATAAATTTAATTTGCATTTTAATTAGAACGGTAGCAAATTAAAGGCGTGGCAGCTGGAGAATTTTGAACGCTTTGCAGAGATTTGGTGTCAGTATCTCTCTGCTTCTGACTTCACTCTCTTTTCCTTTTTGTCCCCTTCCACTATCTTTCATTCACACAAACATATTGGCAATTCTCTCTCTCTCTTTCTTTCTTTCTTTCCTTCCTTTTTTTTTTTTTTTGGTGGGTTTTCTATTTCTCATTCCCCCTTCTCTTCCCTCATGGATCAAGTTATAAATTATTTCTTTCTGTACTGATAAACAGGATACTCTTGTCTTGTGCCAGGGACACCGTGTAACACAGTGATAGCGAACCTTTAAAGTCAGCTTTCCTGTCTGTCCCCCTTTCAGTTCTACTTGAATATGCTATTTATATCTGCCATAGATTTGCAGGTATTAATCTCAGCACATATGCATGTTTCCCCCTCCCTCTCTTTTTCTGTCTTCCAAATTCATAGGGTGTTCAGCTTTACCTTTGGCCAAGACATTTGTTTGCTTGCTATTCCTTTAAAATACACGACCGTGTCTTTAGCCATGGATATCATGAATGCACAGAGGGGAGTCTAGGGCCACACCCACTCTTGCCCATCAGTATAACTTGTGAAAGAACCAACAAGCATGCAGACTGAATATCAGTTGCTGGAAACCAGAGGAGGTGAGAGTGCTGCTGTGCTCAGGTCCTGCTTGCCAGTTTCCCACTGGGAGAACAGGATCGTGGCCTAGGTGGGCCTTGGTTCTGACCCCACAGACTTACCTTATGTTCTTACCTAGGCTGGTGTGTGCTCTCTTGACATGATCAGGACAGAAGCAGCAAAGGCCCAGAAGAGGAAAAGACAGCACCTGGTGATAGAAAATCTGTTTTGTTTGCAGGTCCCAGCTCCAGTCCTTGGCATCTCCAGATAAGAATGTTCCCTGCCTGAAACCAGGGGGAGGAAATGCGAACAGGGATAGGCAAAATGTGGTGCACCAGGCCTCTCTGATAGGTCTTCAAGGCTTCCCATCCAGGCCATGCCTCCCCCAGACCTCTCCTCTCTCCCCAGATCAAACATCACTTCAACCCTACTCCAAGCCTTCTGGAAGTGCTTTTTGCCCAGCTGGAATGTGTCCTTGAATTGGGACAATGACTGTTGCTTCCCTGTATGGAGGCTAGAGAGATTTGTGTGTGTGGTTCTGGGTACAGAAGTACCTGCATTTTGTGTAGCTGTGGCACACCACACAAATGAAAAGGTTCCATCCATTGCTCCAGCTACTTTTACCATCCCCTAAATGGGTTGTACGTAGGTAGGTGATGTGTTAGCTAAGGGCAAACTGAGACCCATTCATCCTAATAGACCAGCCTCCACTGCTAAAACAACATTTCCTCTCTGCTCTTATGGAACCTCCACCCTGAGCTTGTATGGAGCTGTCCATGGTCCTATGAAAGCCTTGCCTCACCTCTGTACTGCTATGGGTGAAAAAGAACAGGACCTCCTCGAGCCTGGACACAGCTGCAAACAGCAGCCCAAGCAATGTAATAGGGAGAGGGGAAATGTCTGTGCTAATACACTATGTCACATACAGTGGTGCCTCACAAGACGAAAAGAATCTGTTCCGCGAGTCTCTTCGTCTAGCGGTTTTTTCGTCTTGCGTAGCAAGCCCATTGACGGCTTAGTGGATTAGCGCTATTAGCGGTTTAGCGGCTTTTAGCGGCTTTTAGCAGCTTATCAGCTTAGCGGATAAGTGGCTTAGCGGCTTAGAAAAAGGGGGGGAGGGAAAAAACCCCGCAGGAACTCGCAAGACATTTTCGTCTTGCGAAGCAAGCCCATAGGAAATTCGTTTTGCGAAGCACCTCCAAAATAGAAAACTCTTTCGTCTAGTGAGTTTTCCGTCTTGCGAGGCATTCGTCTTGCGGGGCACCACTGTATTTTGCTTTACTAAATATTATGAAGGACAACAGGTGGAAATGCAGACTCTCAATCAATGAAGTCATGGCAGATTAGAATCATACCCTAAACCAGTAACCTGTATTTCTTATCAGGTTCTGTTCTAGTCTAGGTTTAACCATTTTTTCCAATAGTGGCTCGGGTTCTGGTTAATCATAATCCTAATGCTTAATTTTTAGTTTTTGCTTCCGTTTCAGATTCAGTTTGCCTCCATAGACCATGGTTGCCATCAAAATGGCATTGGGATGTTTTTTGAACTACAGTTCCCATCAGCCCCAGGCAGTGTGGCCCATGGGCAAACAAGTTATCTATCCAGGCAATGTCCAGGTGACAACCAGGTGACATCAGGCTGGGCATCTTGACAGATTTGGATGAATAGAATCCTGTAAAAATGCCACTTAATTATTTGCATTTATAAGTGATGTACATAAAAACAAAAAAGAAAATGAAACAATAAAGATTTGTTATAATACTGAACATTATCTTCAAATGCCTGCTAGAACAGTAAAGGCTCCTGACATTCAGCAATAAGTCTGCCTGTCTAATCTCAGGTGGGAGGGAGTTCCACAGGCTTGAAGACACTACATTGAATGCACAATTACTAATAGTTTAGAGCTGTGCATCTGAGCCACAGGAAGCCACCAACAGAGACTTCCCCAATGATCTGTTGCTTTCCCTACAGCATCTCATCACCATCATTTTCATTCCCTCTGTTCGCTTCCTCCCCCACCCCACTCCATTGTGTCCTTGTTCAATAATTTTCATTAATTGATTGACAGATCTGATAGACCCAACTAACCTCTATCTCACTCTCATGTAAGTTTTCAAATAAGTACTTGTACGCCCAGTGACCTTGTCGCCTCATCAGGTATCAGAAAACGAGCATGCAGATATTGGAGGAAGCTGATTAGCAAAATACGGAAGAACTCATTCTCAGTGTAAGACCCTAACAAGCCCTGACAGCTAACTTGGCAATCATAGTTCGAAACAACAACAGGCGGGGGGAGGCTCAGCAATTGTTGAAGACACATCACATCACCGTTTTCACTTCCAAGAAGGCAGTGGTGGAAAAGGTACTTAGAAGTAATATGTAGGCATTCAAATTGTATCTGTATGGAATGTGTAAGACTTGGGCCGAAACCTGTTACTGTAGAACAGGGCTAGCCAATGTCGTGCCCTTCAGATGTTGTTGGACTCCAACTCCCTTCAATCAGTACAACCAATAGAATTTGCAGCCCACCAACATCTGGAGGAGACACACCATTGGCTAGATGTCTGTGGAAGCTTGAACTATACAGAATTTCATCAAGCTTCAGAAAGCACAACCAGAATGATGAAGGGGACAGGATTCCCAAACCTAGGTCTCCAGTTGTTGTCGGACTACAACTCACATCATGCCTGACCACTGGTCCTGCTATCTAGGGATGATGGGAATTGTAGTCCAGCAACAACTGGAGACCCAAGTATGAAAAACCCTGGTTTAGGGGAAAGGTGTGTAAGAGGTGACATGATAGAAGTTTATTGAATTATGTGTTGTGTGGAGAAAGTGAATACATAAAAGTTTTTGTCATGCCATATGCTCCCATCATCCCTGAACATTGGCCATGCTTGCTGGGGCTGATGGGAGTTGTAGTTTGGTGACTTCTGGAGGCCCAAAGGTTCCCCACACCTGGTATATATAGAGGGCAGTGCTGGCTGAGGTTGATGGGAATTGTAGTCCAAAAAATCTGGAGGGCAGTAGATGGGGCCAGGCAGGCATGGACACACCTGTCCCTGCCCATGATCTCAGCACCTGCATGTTCAGATGAGTGCCTGAACATTAGAGCTGTGGACTGGATTTGGTCAAGGCCCAAATCTCACTCCAAATCAAGCCTGTTTCAAGGGATCCTGACCTCATTCAATTCAAGTTCAGACAGCATTCTGTTTTGCATGCAGAAGGTCCCAAGTTCTGTTCCAGACATCTCCAGGTAGGGAAAAGACTCATTGTCTATAATCCTGGAAAACTGCTGCTGGTCAGTGTAGACAGTGGTAATCTAGATGGATCAGTGGTCTAGCTCTGTATAAAGCAAATCTATGTCTTAGAAGAGAGGATCGTAGCTAACAACAACAACAACAACAACAACATATTATTATTATTTATACCCTGTTCATCCGGCTGGGTCTCCCCAGCCATTCTGGGTGGCTTCCAACAGAAACTTAAAAATGCAATGAAACATCAACAGGGTTGCCTTCAGATGTCTTCTAAAAGTCAGATAGTTGTTTATCTCCTTGACATCTGGTGGAAGGGCATTCCACAGAGCAGGCACCACTACTGAGAAGGCCTGGTTCCCTGTAACCTCACTTCTCGCAGGGAGGGAACCTCCAGAAGGCCCTTGGCGCTGGACCTCAGTGTCTGGGCTAAATGATGGGGGTGGAGATGCTCCTTCCAGTATACTGGGCCGAGGCCGTTAAGTTAGAGAATGGGCCTTGGATGCAGAAGGTCCCAGGTTCAATCCTTGGTATCTCCAAATAGGAATGGAAAAAGAATCATGTCTGAAACCCTGGAGAGCTACTGTAAATCAGTGTAGATCAGGGGTAGTCAACCTGGTCCCTACCGCCCACTAGTGGAATGCTCTGTCACAAGAGACTAGGGCCCTGCGGGACTTGACATCTTTCCACAGGGCCTGCAAGACAGAGCTGTTCCACCAGGCCTTTGGCCAGGGCACAGCCTGACTCCCGCCTTTGGCAATCCTCACAGAACTTCTAGCCCAATGGTTGCCATTAATTTGATTGGAATTAATTTTATAATGAAATGATTTTAGAATGTTTTATCATTTTACTGTTGTTAGCTGCTCTGAGCCCGGCTTTGGCTAGGGAGGGTGGGATATAAATAAAATTTATTATTATTATTATTATTATTATTATTATTATTATTATTAGTGGGCATTTCAGGATTCCAGGTGGATGGTAGGGGGTTCTACGGCACATGTTACTGCAGCACTGATGGGCAGTAAGGAAATTTTACCATCAAGAAAGATGCACTAATGGGCGGTAGGTATAAAAAGGTTGACTACCACTGGTGTAGATAATACTGACCTAAAGGAACCAATGATCTGATTCAGTATAAAGCACTGACCAGCTACAGGTGAGATTTTTCAGTGACTGACAGCAAACAGATCCTCCCTCAAAATGTAAATCTACTTCAGCTCATGAGGCCCTTGGCTCCCCACCCATACTGCCTTGATGCAAGTTTTCTCAGCTGTACAAAATACTTTCATTAACCCGTGAATGGATTATTTGGAGAGCTAATTAATTGATTCTTCAAAATGCCAATTGACGTGCTCTTGGGGAAATCCTGATCTAAGCTACTGTGTTAATCAGGCCACCGTGCTTCTAGTTTCTGCCCGGATATCACGCCATCTGAAATGAGGAGAACTTTGCTGTTGCTCTCTCAGACCTCATGTGGGCAGCTAATTAATATGAGTAGGATATGACAGTTGTGCTTGTACAGTCTTTGCACTGCCTGACAATAACTCTATAAAATTACATTTCAGCTAAAGAATGGAAACAGTGTTAAATACCATTATTTGCCTCCCTTTGATGTCTGAGAGTCATTATGAAGGCAATTACAGCAGTTTCTCTGTCTGTGTGTCTACAGGGTATTTATCTAGAGTTGTCTGAGTCGTTTGCCAGGTGGAGAATATATGGCATTTTAAAGACAATGGATTTCTGCCTCAATTATCAGGCTACGAATATGAGAAGAAACAAAAACAAAATATATATCAGTGCCTTGCAGATGATACTGTCAGTAAACCATGCTTTAGCATTAAAAGCTGAGGAGAGGCGGGGGAACCACACCTGACAAGGCACCAAAGCTTTCTTTACCATTGTTCTTCCTCATGTTTCTTCTTCTGTTAGGTGGTTCTCAAGTTTTCCTTCTGGCTAGCACCAAGTGGCTCATATAAGAACAAACTATAGGAAGAACCTGTCTACCCCAAAACCCATCTAGCCCAGTATCCAGTGTTCACATTGACCAATCTGAGGCCCATGGGAAGCCTGCGAGTAGGACCTGAGGCAATAGTGCTCTTCTCACTTGTAATTCCCAGTACCTGGTATTCAGCGGCACTCCTGAGCTAGATAAACTAGTGGCCTGATTTTGCATATGGCAGATTCATATGTTCTAAGTCAGCCTTTTCCATGAGAGCTGTCATAATCCATAAGGAGAACCTTTCAGGGTCAGGTCAAAGGCTGCTAGTTGCACATCCCGTTCTCACAAGGAATCTGGAAAGCAGGACCTGAGCACAATAGCTCTTTCCCCTCCTGTGACTTCTAGAAACTGGTATTCAGAACCATTACCATCTCTAACCATGGAGGCAGAGCCAAACCATCATGGCTAGTAGCCATTGAAAACCCTCAACCCCATAATTTGTCCAATCCTCTTTTAAAGCCATCCAAGTTGGAGGCCATCACTGTCTCTTGTGTGCGGGAGTTCCTTTTACCATTTGCTGTTGTCAAGTCTTCATTTCAAGTTTGGGGCAGTGATCTCCACCTGTCTCTGCAATTTTGACTGCTGGCTGCTTTAAACAACTTTATACTAAAAGCTTTCTAAACAGCACAATAATATTATGTGAGAAACATCAACATTCAGAACAAGGACCAGAATGTTGCATCGGCATTAAATTGCTTTGCAATTTCTTCTAATGAAAAAAGGGTAAAGCCAATTATTTGTTTTCAATTCATCAGACCTGACAAAAACACTGAAATCTACTTTATTCTTTGATTTAGAGTGGAACAGCAGAACTTGCAAGGGGGGCACACTTATTTCTTCGAAAAGGCTGATTAATACAGGTTAAAAAGCATTTTCTAGTTTTACAAAATTAATACCATGTTTAATTATATGAGATTAAAATTTCATTGCACATTATACTTAATTGGTGCAGATGGAGGGGCAGAGGTTAAAACCTCTGCACAAGTTACCTTTTGTGTTGTTTCAATATCTAATAACAGAGCAGTTTTAAATTATAAGCCCTGACAATATTGAACAAGTTCCTTACATGCTTTAATTTTACCTTAGTAATCTTTTATGTCAGAGCTCACTGGAGTTCCCAAGGTCATAATCCGAAGCGATGAAATAAACCGAAACAGGAGTTATTGTAAAAATCCCAGGCACCAGGCATTATTGAATTATGGGGAAGATGTTATCGGAATGAAAACTGTGTGTTGTAAGTTCAGGCCTAATTAGCTTAGGGCAGCTGAATTGTCTTGCCTATTAAAACATGGTCGCTGCTGGCCTTGGTATCTTGTTCAGTCTCAGGGAGCACATAGGCTTCTTTCTGAAACTCTGCTGTAGGTGAATTCAGGGCCAGATTATATATTTAGCAGAATCATGCAGTAAAGTACTTCTGGTGTTCCTTGACTTATGCAGGTGATGTGTGGGTGGGTGTGGAGTCAGCTTTTGTGCTTCCCATGGCTTGTGTTCAGGCTAAGAATTGGCTAATTTGTGCATTTCATTTCTCCGTTTCCTTTTTTTTTCAGATCTTAAGTTCAGTTCTCCACAATTCCACATCAGTTTGCTTTTTAAAAAATAAAATGAAGAAGTTCTCATTAAGATTCACCAGCATTTTATAGGGCACATTAAAAAAACCTCCCCCTGCCTCCTGAAAACCAGCTGTTTCAATTTCCAAAATTTACCAAGTGGGGAGGAGGGCAAATGACAGTCAAGATGGTTAGTTAAAGTTAAGAGCTCCTTCTTACCTTACAACACTTGGCAATGAAGGTTTCTGAGCATAACATTTCATGGTGGAGAGCCCATGTGCTGGCCAATGCGTGGATTAGGCTTTGCTTGTAGTGGCCTGGATCCTTCTGAACTAGGGAGATATGCTTTCAGTGAAGATGAAGATTGGAAGATTCAGGACGGATGAAAGAAATATTTCTTCATGCAGTGTATAGTTAAACTATAGAACTAGCTTCCACTGGAGGCAGTGACGGCCACCAACCTTCAAGGAGAAATGGACAAATTAATGGAAGAGAAGACTATCAGTGACTGCTAGCCATGGTGACTTCGCTCTGTCTTCACAGCACAAGGCAGTGGTGTTTCTCAGTGCCAGTTGCTGGAAACCACAGGAGAAGAGAGTGCTCTTGTGCTTTGATCATGTTTTCCCCACAGACATCTGGGTGGCCACTGTGAGAACAGGATGCTGGACTAGACGGGCTACTGGACGGAACTAGCAGGGCTCTTCTTGTGTTCTTATGTTCTTAAAATGTTCAAACCTACACATTTCAATTCTGAAGTTCTTCTCCATCTCTAGTCTAGACAGTGTTGGCTGGTGTCTACTGGGACTTGGAGGTGAACAGTGGGTCCAGCCAAAGCCAATGACCATGGAGGCAAGTAGTTCTAGGTTTGTTCCCATCTTCTTCCCTGAGATGAAGCTCTGAGATGAAGGAGGAAGGAGGTGATAGCCAGTGTCAGCCCCTTGACTGGTTGTAAGTAAGGAGGCAGGCAGGTGAAGGTTAGCTGAGGAGAGGCTGAGTTTGGTGGAATATTGTTCTGTTTGCTCTAATTGACTAGCCTCCACTGAGTCAAGGATCTTCACAATGTCCAGTTCAAAGAGACATTTCATCAACCCATTGTAACCTCTGCAAATTCCTGTGCTCCATTGTTTCATTTCGTTTCATGTCAACAGGTTGGTGTCAGTCATTTTCTAATTGTCAGTTTGTAAGCTTTTGTTTGAGAGATTCTCTTAAGTAGCGGATTCCAAGGGAGCTGTGAATCAGAACAGACAACTAACATATGGTAACACCATTGCAAGGCAAAAGGAAAAAGAAAAGGGTTCTTTTAAGAAATCAGAATTAGCTTTAAAGCAGGGAGGGGTGCTAATGGTTTTTTTACAAGATCTTGGTCAACTGCGGAATAATATTTCCAAATTGAGAAATTTTCTTGGAGAGCTCCAAAATTGAGGTGTCCAATAAAATCTCATCTCTGGGAGTCTCTTTTCAAATGGCAACAGAAATAATTGGCTGAAAAGAGAGTAAAATACCAGGAAATGCTAAAGAAAGTCAAGAGAACATATGAAATATTTAGCTGACATGGATCACAAAGGCAGTAATCTATCACTGCTAAAGAGAAGTAATGTGGTTTTTTTTGCAGTGAAGGGTGGGGAGGGTATCTACACATCCTCACCTGGAAACCAAAGAAAATGTAATACAGTCAAGCTATGCTGTGGGTTTCATCTGCCTCAGCTTAACACTGGGCTTCCTTTAGGAAGTCCAGGGCTGGTAAAGAAAACCTCCACATGAGACAATGTTGGCTGCGGCATGGAGAAAGGGTATGGGGGGGAGAGAGAGAAATCTCCCTTTCTCATAACACTAGAACTTGTGGACATCCAATGAAGCTGAATGCTGGCATATTCAGGACACTACATAGTTTTTTTAGTGATGTATGGAAGTGAAAGCTGGACCATAAAGAAGGCTGATCGCCGAAGAATGGATGCTTTTGAATTATGGTGCTGGAGGAGACTCTTGAGAGTCCCATTGGCTGCAAGAAGATCAAACCTATCCATTCTTAAGGAAATCAGCCCTGAGTGCTCACTGGAAGGACAGATCCTGAAGCTGAGGCTCCAATACGTAGGCCACCTCATGAGAAGAGAAGACTCCCTGGAAAAGACCCTGATGTTGGGAAAGATGGAGGGCACAAGGAGAAGGGGACGACAGAGGACGAGATGGTTGGACAGTGTTCTTGAAGCTACCAGCATGAGTTTGACCAAACTGCGGGAGGCAGTGGAAGACAGGAGGGCCTGGCGTGCTCTGGTCCATGGGGTCACGAAGAGTTGGACACGACTAAACGACTAAACAACAACAACAACAACATAGGTTTTAAAAATTGTTTTCTATTAGAGATTTTCTGGGGTTACAAAAGTACATACATTGTCTCTACATTGGTACCTTGGTTCTCAAACTTCATCCCTTCCAGAAGTCCATTCCAAAACCAAAGCGTTCCAAAACCAAGGCATGCTTTCCCATAGAAAGTAATGCAAAATGGATTAGCCTATTCCAGACTTTTAAAAACAACCACTAAAACAGCAATTTAACATGAATTTTACTATCTAACGAGACCATTGATACATAAAATGGAAGCAATAATCAATGTACTGCAGTTACGCAATCAATCCATCAGTAGCTGGACTGGGTTCCACACAGCCATAAAAACAAAATGAAAAAGAGCTGCAAAAATGGAAACACAAAATAAATAGCAAAAGCAGAGAGACCTCGGTGTAACACTCAAAACGGAAGTGTGGTACTCAAAACGGAAGCATAACCCTCAAAATGGAGCACGTTCGGCTTCTGGAAAAAGTTCGCAAACCAGAACACTTACTTCTGGGTTTGCAGAGTTTGGGTTCCAAATTGTTTGAGTACCAAGGCATTTGAGGACCAAGGTACCACTGTATTTTCAGATTGCAAAATCCTTTCTACAGATCAGTTATATCCGATGTGAGACTTTGATGTTGTCTACATCAAAGGCTGGGACGCGGGTGGCGCTGTGGGTAAAACCTCAGTGCCTAGGACTTGCTGATCGTCAGGTCGGCGGTTCGAATCCCCGTGGTGGGGTGCGCTCCTGTTGCTCGGTCCCAGTGCCTGCCAACCTAGCAGTTCGAATGCACCCCCGGGTGCAAGTAGATAAATAGCGACTGCTTACTAGCGGGAAGGTAAATGGCGTTTCTGTGTGCTGCGCTGGCTCGCCAGATGCAGCTTGTCATGCTGGCCATGTGACCAGGAAGTGTCTGCGGACAGCGCTGGCCCCCGGCCTCTTAAGTGAGATGGGCGCACAACCCTAGAGTTGGACATGACTGGCCCGTACGGGCAGGGGCACCTTTACCTTTTTACATCAAAGACTGAAGGAGAAGAGGGTTGGGAAGAGAAAGCGGGGGCAGGAGAGAAGGGGGGTAGTGAACTTTTACTCTTTTACATGGTTTATGTTTACATGCTTTAGTGTCAACATCATGTGGGTAGGTTCTCTTTCTAGTCATTTATTAGTTATCACTGGCATTGAGAGAGGTTGTGGGGTTCAGGTACATGGTTGGCTGCCTACAGTTGACAACACATACTTAGGCTATGGAACCCATTCTTACAGGAGGTAGTGATGGCCACCAACTTAAAGGTAAAGGTAAAGGGACCCCTGACCATTACGTCCAGTCGTAACTGACTCTGGGGTTGCGGCGCTCATCTCGCTTTATTGGCCGAGGGAGCTGGCGTTTGTCTGCAGACAGCTTCCAGGTCATGTGGCCATAATGACCAAGCCACTTCTGCCGAACCAGAGCAGTGCACGGAAACACTGTTTACCTTCCTGCCGGAGCGGTACCTATTTATCTACTTGCACTTTGACATGCTTTCGAACTGCTAGGTTGGCAGGAGCTAGAACCGAACAACGGAAGCTCGCCCCGTCGCGGGGATTCGAACCGCCGACCGCAAGTCCTAGGCTCTGTGGTTTAACCCACAGTGCCACCCGCGTCCGCCAACTTGGATCACATTAAAATAGGGTTGGACAGATGCATGGAGGAAAAGGCTATCAGAGACTTCTAGCCATGATTATGCTCTGCCTCTATGGCAGAGGCAGAAATGCTTCTGAATACCCGTTTCAGGAAACCACAGGAAGAGGAAGTCATCTTTTGCCCAGGTCCTGCTTCTGGGTTTCCCATTGAGGTACTGGACTAGATGGACCACTGGCCTGATCCAGCAGCCTCTTCTTACATTAATCCTGTCCACCAGAAAGAGTATACTCAAAGACAGTTTGGGGTGCTTGCTCGACTGTAAGATCACAACCCGAAATCTTATGACACACTTTCTTTCCCCTTTAAAAAGTGCACACTTCATTTTAAAAGAAACTAACTTTTGCAGCTAGGAAAATGAAATTTAGTAATTAAAGTCTGTTTGCTAAAAAAAAATAAAAAATACTTCAGTCAAAGTCCCGGACAGTGAAATAATATCCTTTAGATTAAAGTTTAATTGAAAACAGTATTTACTGCTCTAGTGCATTTGATAGAGTCCTTTGCGGCATTTCTTTATGTATAATTGTGTTTTGCAATCAATTTAAAATAACAAGATGAGTGCAGTCCTTGTAGGAGGTGAACACGAGTCCTTAGGAGGAGAGTGGCATCTACAGGGGTTTCTGCCAAACCAATATGGAAAAAAGTAATTTTCATTCTGCCAGTTTGGAGTGATCCCTTTGCATATGAAATGAATTTACAAAAAAAAAAAAAAAAAAAGATCCCCTCTGCTTGATGAGATAAATATTTTCCTCCAAATAAGCATATATCTTTTTTTTTTTTTTACATGTTTATCTCTGTGAGCAATAAAGCCAGTATTTATGTTAACTTTTAGTTTCTTAGAATAGCCTGTTAAGTAACAGCTCCTTTGCAATACTGAACTGTCACTTGGGGGTTGAGGAGAGGAAAGGACTATCAATGCCCAGGCATAACTCTTCCATTCTTTGGCAAGGTATTTGAGCATGTCGTGATTGCGCAACTCCAGATATTGTTGGATATTACGAATTATTTCAGTCTGCTCCAATATAACTTCAGGCCCAGTTTTGGAAAGGAATGGCCTTGGCTGCAAGGAGCATGGCTTACATCAGGGAATGGATAAGGGAAATGCCACCCTACTCATTCTCATTAATTTCTTAGGGCATGGGTAGGCAAACTAAGGCCCAGGGGCCAGATCCGGCCCAATCACCTTCTAAATCCGGCCCGCAGACGGTCCGGGAATCAGCATGTTTTTACATGAGTAGAATGTGTCCTTTTATTTTAAATGCATCTCTGGGTTATTTGTGGGGCATAAGAATTTGTTCATTTTTAGATTTTTTCAAAATATAGTCTGGCCCCCCACAAGGTCTGAAGGACAGTGGACCGGCCCCCTGCTGAAAAAGTTTGCTAAAGCCTGTGTTAGGGACTTTCAACACCATCAACCATTGTATCATTGGTAGTTTATTATTATTCCTGTACTATTATTCTGTCTCATTGTACAGTGGTACCTCTGGTTGTGAACAGGATCCGTTCCAGAGACCCATTTGCAACATGAAAAGAACGCAACCCACAGTGGCATGTCTGCACATGCGTGGGTTGTGATTTACTGCTTCTGAGCATACGCGTGATGTCTGCGCATGCATGAGCGGCAAAACCCAGAAGTAACCCTTTCCGGTACTTCCGGGTCGCTACGGGTCGTAACCTGAAGGAACGTAACATGAAGCGGACGTAACATGAGGTATGACTGTACTTTGGTAAGAACTGTATACAAATAAAGGGGAAGGACAGTTTGGATCCCATGTGAGGGGAGATAATCACAGTGTGAGAGGCTGTGAGAAGAGATGGATGAGCGCAGGTGAGAGCTGGGAGGTCACACCTTCCTCTGTAGGGGATGAAAGTTAAGATATAGTGATGAGAGAGGATGTTGTAATTTCTTTTTCTTTTTCTGTTTCTTCTTTCTTCAGTTTCTTTCCTCTCCTTCTTTCCTGTAGATTAGTTTGCTTCTTTTATTGTATAGGACAAAACTTAATTTTCAAATTTTCAAAAGACAAAACGAAACCATGATATCATTCTGGATGTGTTTTTCTATGCTAGGCCTGGGAGGTCATGGAGGTTTAGTGCTCCCTGGACAACCAGCCTATGGGATAACCCAGGGTTCTAATCTGCCTTTCATCTCCCCCACCCCACTTTTTAGCATCTATATGATACTGTTGGGATAATTTATCCAAAGGTTTGCAGTATTAATATCCAAGTGACAGCTACAGATGGGGGATAAATTTGATTCTGCTCACATTAACATGTGAACTGGCCAAATCTGAACTTTCTGAAATGATGTGTGAAGTGAATTCACAGAGATCTGAATTTTGCAATGCAGTTCTCCAACCAAACAATGCTTACAAAAATGCACATATCAGGGGAAAGTGTGAGTAAAAATGAATATATTAGTGAACACAGCATGCAAAAATGTTTTGTATGCTAGGGGAAATTGCTTGCATTAGTGTTGACAAAACTGCATACAGAAAGGTAGAAGAAACCCACACTAAAATGATGGTGAATTTTCATGAGGATTTTTTTTTTAAAAAATTGCAACTTGCTGGAGAAATGTGGAGAACTGAATTTGATATTGTGGAAATTAGAACCTGAGAGAATTGAAATGAACAGCTCCATTCATCCCTATACTCAGCCCTACCACACTTTTGCAGTTGATCATCCTCGAAAGGCTGTTGAACTTCTGAACTGATACCTGGATGCTGTGTTGGGTGGAAGGAAGGCAAATAAAATGAAATGTAATCCAGACAAGACGGAGGTGGATGAAGATTTGCAACTGGTACTATGTGGGATTGCTCTGTACCTGAAGGTTTCTCACCTCAAATTAGAAACAGGGAGAAATTCAATTCAGTTTGCATTTAAAGATAGTCCTACTAACATAGCCATCATTCAAAGTTCATACTTATCGAAATTTTCTACTGCAGTTATGCAGCCCAGTAATGCATATAAAGATGTAACCACTAGGACAAAGTGTCTGTAAAAATCCATAAACTGTATTATTGAAAATAACATGGGTGCTACTTTAGATATCCACTTCCTTCCCTGGATTCCATAATCCGTTCAGCTCTGTACAGTCTTCTGGTTGTGCCATTAATGAGGCAAGGGAGGCTGAACAGTAAAGGCACTTTGAGAGACATTCTTGTTGCATTCTTTTCCAGTTTCTGAATTATTTTCTTCCATAAGTACATCCTAGGAAGCAGGCTTATATTGAGCTAGACCAGGCTTCCTCAACCTCGGCCCTCCAGATGTTTTTGGCCTACAACTCCCATGATCCCTAGCTAGCAGGACCAGTGGTCAAGGATGATGGGAATTGTAGTCTCAAAACATCTGGAGTGCCAAGGTTGAGGAAGCCTGAGCTAGACAACTGCTCCATCCTGTTCAGTATTGCCAATGCTGACTTGCAGAAGCTCTCCAGGGTTTCAGGCAGGGAGACTCTCCCAGTCCAACCTGGAGATGCCTGGTATTGAATCAGGGACAAAGCAGATGCTCTACCACTGAGCTACAGACCTACGGTTCTTAGGTCTGAGCAAATGGGAGATGAACAAGCTTCATTGTGTTCATGTGTTTTTTAAATCTGACTTGAGGATCTTGCATTATATTTTAAAAAATTGCTGCTGAACTTTTAGCTGCCTATTGATGTGTTAGATTTTATTTGAAGGACTAGACCATTGTTTTAAAACACCGCAGTCAAGGAGTGTGGGAATACGTAGGATGCATTAGTAAAGAAACACATTTGCAGGGCAGCAGTTTGTCCTCTCCCATCCACTTCAGTATGGAACTCGGGACAAATGTTCCACTTATCCAATAAAGGGAAGAGCCGTGTTGGAACTGCCTGGTGCTTCCGGCCATCCACTTCTCTCAACCTGCCACATTCAGTGTGTTGGGCTATTGTTGTAGACAAGACAATGTCTACCTCTCTCAAGGTTAATTGACTACTGTTCTTTGAAATATACATGAGAAACTTTATTGACTAGCCTAGAGCTCGACCTCACCTGTCAAGTAAGAGGAGGATGATAATAACAGCGAGAAGGACTCCTGCAAAAAGAAACCTGACAAGAGGTGAAAGATTGCAGAATGCAATACATTTTTGCCAACATCACTTACCTCCTCATTCGCTGACGTCCAATGTATCTCTCCCCCTCCCTGGTTCTTCCAACGCCAAGGCCTATGTAGATTACTTGTGTAGAGTGAATGTCAAACTGATTGTCAAATACCAATCTAATAATTCAAGAGCCACACTGATTTCATGAAATCTGGGAAGCTTGTTTCTTTAGAATATAAGAAGAGCCCTGCTGGATCAGGCCAAAATTCCATCTAGCCCAGCATTTTATATCCAGAAGTAGTCAGCAAAATACCTGTGGGGAAATGGCAAGCATGGGTGGCAGGCAACAGCTCTCCCCAGTACTTCCAGCAACTGATGCTCAGGTGAGCATTGCCTCTGAATGCTGGCTTCTGTCATATTTCTCAATAGTTATATTTCAGCCTAGAGATGTGGTTCAGGGCTGAGCTACTTCTTTAGCATCTTGGACAGGGCCAGAGATGCATCACCAGGAGCAGGGGGTCTTGGATTCAAACAACTAAATGTCCAACCAGCCTGTGCAATCAGTCTTCACAAGCCAAAATTCCTAGGTACAGTATTGTGACATGATGTCCACCCCCTGTCCCCAGTTATCTAGCAATCAGAACTGAATGGCCTTAGTATACGTAGGGACCATTTTTGGTTACGAATAATAATGATTGATAGCCATAGTCATTGGCTTGAGTGTGTGTCTCCCTTTCTTCAGGGAATGGGATTGGAGTGAGAGAAGGAATTGCCCCCAGGGCCAGCCCCTGATATACCTATTTGACCAGAACCACTTGTGCAAGAGGAGCCCATTTTGCCCGTACCTCTCTCAAGGACATTGTGTTGCCCTCTGAATCAGAGGACTGCATCACAGAGACCCTAGTGCAGAGCTTTCCAAACTGAATCACTGTGTCGCGAAATGATGCATGTCTAAAAAGCATGTCACCAACCTGAAAAGTTTGGAAAGCTCTGCCCTAGTGGAACCAGAGTCAATGACTACTAAAGTAGGCTGAGCCCCTTTCCATGCAGAGTCTCCTCTGACTGAAGGCAGAGCTAGCAGAGTGACAGCTCCTATTGAAGACTCAGCCGAAAGAAGGCTACTGCTGAAGCAACATCTGAGCTCCGCTCTTGTGAAGGCTCAAACCTAAAACTTATTTGGAGCTATCCATGGTACCACTGGAGCGCTGTTTCTCTACTTCTGGGGCTATTGCTCAAAATAGAAGAGGGGAGATCCACCTGGCCCCATCTTGTAAGCAAAGAAAGAGCAGCAGCAGGGATCTTCCTTCCCTTTCTCCATGAGAAAGAACAAACACTTCTAAGAGATTTGCAACAAAGAGCTAGTGCTTAAGTTCGTTTGTTTTTCCATTTTCTTTCCAATCCCTTTGTCTTTTATGCTTTGTCTTTTTTAACTGGAAAACTGTGGGCTGGGGTAGTCTTCTTACTGATCCCTGTATGTCTCTCTGGGAGCCTTTTGCAGAGAGGAGGCAGAAGAGCATGGCTAAAATATTTAAAATAAATATTTGCCCCACTTACCCCATTGAATTCAATAGGCCTACTTCTGCATGGACGGAAGTTTAATTCACCCACAAATCTATACAACGGGGCATTGCATTTTGGACAAATGTAAAGGACAGGCAGCCAAACATAGCACCTCCGCCCTCTGCTGAAACGCTGCCTTGGGAAACAGCAATGAGGGCGGTAAGAGACAAAGTGGCGGCAGCAGAAGAAAAATGTGCAGCTGCATTGGGGGTTGTTGGGAGGTGTTGGTGGTCTTTTTCCAAGGGCCCTGAAATCTGGCCCTGACCCTGGTATCATAATAATATAAGAAGAGCCTGCTAGATCAGGCCAGTCTAGCCCAGCATCCTGTTCTCATAGTGGCCATCCGAATGCCTTTAGAAAGACCTCATGCATGACCTGAGCACAAGGCACTCTCCCCTCCTATGGTTTCTAGCAGCTGGTATTCAGAAGCATTATTGCCTCCCACAATGGGTGCCGAGTATAGTCATTGTGGCTAGTAGCCGCTGGTAGCCCTCTCCTCCATGAATTTGTCCAATCCACTCTATGTGCTATGTGAAGAAGGACTTCCTTTGTCCTAAATCTCCCAACATTCAGACTCATTGGCTGTCCATGAGCATTATCAGCTCTCTCCATAATGTGCATAAGAGCATGGAGAATTTGGGGGAGCCATTTTTGTTCAGCCCTTCCTGGCTGCAGTGGGGGAGAAGGAGATGGCAGGCAGATAGAGAAGTGAGGAAGGAACTGGAAGTGAGGGGGTACAGAATAAGGGCTTATGAGAAATGCTATCTTCAGTGCCATATTTTTCTCTCTAGGAATCTGCACACCTCCTCCTTGGGCCTTTTATTTATTCTGCAGTATCTTATGTAGCTTACCAAATTATCTGCTGTCTCAATTAGCTGTCCCCCCCACCCATTTTTGAATGGAAATAACTATCCTCTGACACAAAGCACCAAACTTCAGATAAGACCTGCTCCTAGCAGAACACTGCTAGATTTCCCTTCCATTTTGATCCTCAGCAATTTCACTGCCTAATTTTGACAAGCCTCATCCTTGATTTAGCAAACCCCAGTTTTGTTTGACCCTAAATACCATGTAAGCTTCTAGGGGTTCCTCCCCCCCTCCTCGTTGCCTAAAGTGTGCTGAAGTATCTTTCCTGCTTTCCTGCAGTTTTTTTAAGTAGATAATAAGTCCCCCAAATTCGCCAGCCTTGCTCTGAAAGAAGCTTGTCACGGTGGTTGGTAGCTAATGAAGATCCCTTTAGTTTATCTTCATCAATTGTCAAATATTTGAGTCCATGAAGTGGTGTGATGAGGTACAAAGACAGATATTTGAAGGGATTTTAACTCATTTGAGCAATTACATGCTTAACTGCCCTGTGATAATCTGTCAGTCTGAGCTTTTTTTCTCCACTGCAGAAGTGGGTAGTATTAGAATAGCTGGATTTGCTGCATAAAGGCCTGGTCTGAATGGAAGAAAGGCTCGAAAGAAATTAATTGCCAGTAACAAACAGCAGGACTGCTTACAAGTTACATATCACATAGTTACCTACCAGCAGCAAAGGGAGGCAGCTGTTAAATAATGTGCTGGATTGTGGTGAAATAAGCAGAGCTAGGAAATGGGTGAGTGCTGTGAAGAATTCAACCAATGTCGGCTAATTAAGTCTAGAAAGCAAACCCACCTCCATGCATGTATATTAGAAAGGAGCGTCATTTACTAACATTACTGAGATAATCCACTATGGATATATGTAGATATATATTTGCTGACTAATCAACTGATTTTTAATTGATTAAAGAAACTGATAAATTTAAAACACATCCACATATTTTCAAAACCTCAAAATTGGTAAAATGCAAGATAATGTATAGGTCAATAAGCAGAAATGTTAGTTGAGTGCTCTGCAAATGAAATTTATTAATGAATGGAACCCTCATATTAACCCTCAGTTAAGAGAAAAGCTAAGGACTCAGTGAACTTAGATATTTGGCTGGGCTGTGCACAGACCCCCTGATCTGCCCTGTGACCCCAGGAACTGGCATATTTACCTGGTGGTCATCAACCCTCCTTGTATCCATGCCCAAATCAATTTAATGTGATGTGAGAGTTTTTGAAGGAGGGGGTTAACCCCCCTAAAGTTTAAAAGGTGTGGGCTGCAGTGGCACCGTGCAGGGTTGCATCCTGTGCAGTGCTCTTCCTTTGCAAATAGCTTTCCTACGGGGCATCGATCCTGCAGGGCAGGGAGTCAGGCAGGAAGGAGCACTGAGGCACCAGGTGCACCATTGATCAGGTAGGTCTCAGCCCCTTTCCCATGATTTTCTCACCCTGCCTCTCTTTCCTGCCTGATGCCCTGGCTCCTGACAGCCACGGATCATTCTGTGTCCATCCAAAACAACTCACAGCAATCAGTGGCTGCATGTTGGCGAATTGTCCGAGGCCTGAGGCCCTCCAAATATGCTTAATTTGGATCAGGATTTAGGCCTTGGATAATCTGGTGCACAGTCCTAATATTTAGCATAAATTCTTAGTTGTCCAAGCATTCAGGAGATAGGTGCCTTTAGCCAATGGCCAACGACCCCTTTCCTTTTCATCCCTTCCTGTTAAATTTCAGCAATATCCAAGACATGTCAGTCACAGCTGAAAACAAGTCTCAAGGTACAAATTTCTGTAAATTTCCAAAATTACAGCCTACAGGAAGAGCCCTATTTCTGCTTATGTTCCTTTCCTTTACTGGTCACTGTTGTCCATTACTAGGACACTGCTTAGGGCCTTGAAGGTCTTAATCCAGCCTTGCCTTGTACTGAAAAGATCACAGTGCAAGCACTAGGCAAGCATTTCTGGGGAAGGCATTCAGTAAGAGGACTGCCACCACTGTGAAGACCTGCTCCCAACTGCTCCAGTTTTTTAATGCAGGTGAACCTGGAGACAGGCCTCCAGTGAGGTTCTAAAAGAGAGGTTTGAATGGAAGATCCTTCAATTAAGCCAGCCCTTTGAAGTGGGCCTGGAAATGGTCCATGTTGCCAATGATGAAAAACTGGGATGGTATCATCATATTTATCAATCTCCACCCATAACTTGAAGTCTGTGGGCCATTTTCACATGGCAGCCCCTGTGTTATACATTGCAGTGTTGCAGCCAGGAGGTTACCAGAGCATGGGTAATGTAGCAAGGCTTTCTTTGTCCAAATAGGGCCAGAGTTGGTACATGTGTCTTCTCCATTAAGTGTGTGTTTATATCCTAATATTTATGTAAACTGCCCTGGGATCTTTTGTGAAGCAAGAGGGTACCTTCATCTTTCTGGGCAAAGGAAGCCTCTTCCTGTTTGCAGGGCTGGCCCAGGGCCTCCACTTCCAGTCAAATTACAGTACTAGAAAATCAGGGGCATGGTACCATTTCATACTGTAAATGGGATGGGGTTTTGAACTACATACACATTAAACAAAAGATGCTCATTGCACATGGAAATCAAGTATGGGCAGGGAGAATGCGCAACTGGAACCTTCTGCTCAACCTTCTAGTTTTCCAAACCCGGGGAACTTAGTGTTGTTGTTTTCCTTTTGAGCATGGGAGCTTTAAAATGCTCCATCCCACCTGCAGTCTGCAGTGGTATCATCTAGCAACCAATACATTACATCAGGTGTTTGCAGTGTGTTTCTGCTTAAAAGTCCACTTGAGAGCAGCTGGGTTTTACTGAATACCCCAAAGCAAATTCATTCCCCATAAAGACTTGCCTGTTATTTTCTTTCTGGTCTTTTCAGTCCCAGGCTTAACATTGTGAACATTTGAATTTTAGCTGCATTTTAGCTCTGTTGTATGTCTTTGACAATGCTGTGTTTGCCTCTTTGCTGTTTCACCCTCTGTGACCGAAAATTTTATGCTGAATTTTTAAGCTCAAATTTGCTTACTGGTTTATTTTTACTGTTCTGAAACTGTTTTTCTTTGTAAGCACTCAAAGAACACTATTATTAGGCAGCATATACATCATGAATAAACCAACTTCATTCACACTTCCCAGAGGAAGACACAGATTGGAACGTAATTATGCCTCAGATTTCGCCCTTCACCGAATTTTGCAATACAGTTCTCTGCTAAAACAAAACATACCAAATGGCATTAAAAATGTGTTGTTACAGGATAGAGTGTGCTTAGAAATGCATATGTTGTGATAAAATACATATTTAAATAGGTATTTCATTATAAAATAAGTATTGTTAAATACCAATGTTCACATGGATGCGGAAATGAGGACCTCATTATGAGGTTGAACAGACTTAGGATGCAAATTTGACATAGGCCACAAGCAGATTTATCTGTTCCTATCCCTAATAATCAAGACTGTTAATAAATATGACATTTCAAATGGCTGACATTTCTCCTTGGGAATGGCAGCTTTGGAAAGTTTTTGCGCCATCCTTAATTCACACCAGATTTCTTTCTCTCTCTCCCCCTCGCAACCCCCGTCCCACTCCAATTTCTTTAAGGAAGCTGCTTTAGTTTAAGTACAAAGGCAAGGGCAATTCAGCTGTGGGACCGACCGTAGTTCTGACCTGAAGGTCGTGGAGGAAATAAGGTAGGTAATCTCAGTTCCATCCTTAGTAACCTGGATTGCGCACTGCAGGCCTCCGCATGGGGCTGTCAGCCTCCACCTCCAAGGGGCCCAAGATGCCACCAGCATGGAGAACTAATTATCCCTCACTCCTGGCAGTGCAGCTGAGCAGCCGGAGAGCCCTGGCATGTTACTCTGAGCGGGCTAATAAAGAAAGGGAGCATTTCAAGCATCACAGTGCTACACAGCATGCCTGAATTTTATTAATGAGGGTTTTATTTTAGGTTCACTGTGCCGTATTAACATAAAAGAGAAGGAGCGGGGAGGGGGGGAGGGGGGAAGGTGCACTCGACAAGGCTATTAGCTACTATGGTTTTACCCACAAGCTTCAAGGAGTGAGGAATAGGATTCAGTGCATTTATGCCAGATGCAAAAAGTAACTTTCCCGAAGCAACTTCTGCTGCCCTCCCAAGTCTCATCAAATGTCATAAGGAGTGATCTTCTGCATGGGCTTCAAAGTCCAACTAGGCCAACCAGATGTTTGCAGCCAAGGCCTGAACGCAGCAGCTGACCTCCTGCTGTGCTTGTCCCCAGCATTCCTAAGCATCGGCGCTCCATTTATCTGAAACCATTGGGGCCAAGTTAACTGGTCCCAGCACAATTTGGGTCACCTGGGGTCAGGAACACTTGGTAGCTACCTGTTCAGGAAGTCCACCACCGACCACTCCCAGTTATCAATAATCTTGAGGCCTAGAATACCCCCTGTTGGTATTGCTGCCACTGAGGTTAGCTGTGACCCATTACAAGGTCTTCCTGGTGGTGGTTCCCCATTAGCAGAATGCCCTCCATAATGAGGTGGATCAGTCTTCTCTTCTCTTGACTTTTTGGAAAGAACTACAAAATATTCCTGTTCACCCAGGCATTTGTTGGCTGAAAAATCTTGTCCCTTACAACCCAGAAATTATTAGTTTGAGAAACAGAGACCCCCATAGCAAATGTCACACAAAGAAGAGGCAAATGAGAAATGTACAGCATGCAGGATTGACAGGCAGTTCCCCAGTGAGGCAGCATCAAAGTCACTTCATATTTTATGCAAAGCATTCCCCATAAACACATGGAAATTATTCAAATTGTCTTATAAAGTTTCCATGCCAAAGACGTGAAACCTGAATACATTAGTTTCGTTAAGAAAAAAATGCTCACTATTCTGCACAATTAAACTCAAGCCCACCCGCCATTTTTACGCTAAGTGCTAAGCAACAACTTTTACATGGAATAAAAAATAAAAATAACTGGGAAGCTGCTCTACAGAGCACTGGCCTATCTAGTTTAGTAGTTCCTACACTGACTGGCAGCAGCTTTCCACAGTTCAGACAGAAGTCTTTTGCAGCCCCACCTGGAAGACCTGGTGTCCTGGCCTTTGTTGCTGGAAGAAGAACTCAAAACTCGGATTTCTGTTTTTGCCAAACAATTACATGGAGTGTTGTAATATACAGTTACATGAAAGGGTTAACCTGAGCCCAGAGCTCAAGTTGCCAGTGGTTGTAGCTTAACAGGCTACCAGAAGGCTTTGCTTCTCCCCTCTCTCTGCTGCTTCCTGGAAGAAAGGAGCCAAGCAAAGCAAGGGCTAAATGCACTGTAGGTGAATTGCATGGCTAAGTATGAAAAGAGACATTGCTCCAACAAGCTCCATACACCCTGCCTCTTCCTTTTGAAAAGTGGGGTGGGCAGAGAACCCTTAACATGTCAAGTGGGAGGCATTTCTGCTCTGGGCAAGGAAATGGGCACCTCTATGAGTAGGTGGGGCCTGTGAGGTTAGTTCACGTCAACGCTGGTATCTCGGTGTCCTTAGTGATGGAGGCATTTTCTCAATATCTAACTCTCAGACTTGAGAGAGGCTGTTTACTAGCAGAGGTAACAAAGGGACCAGTGGCCCTTCAGGAGGCACCTGCCTAGAGTTGTCTGATATCTCAGGGGCGGGGCACCTCTCTGACAATCCTCTTGAGGCTTCCCCAGGATCCAGACTCTGGTCCTCCTTTTTTCTGGCCCCCTCTACCAATTCCAGTATTTCTTGAGGTGCCTCCCTCTAAGGCCTTCCTCTGGGCCATCAAGTTCCAACTCCCTGATCTCTGCCCACACTTCTCCAGAGTCCTTCCACCACCTGCAAGGCAGCTCCATGGGGCTCATAACATCATGGTTGCACTGAAGGTTCAGAGGCCGGGGTGAGTTCCTCTCCCCTTTCCCACCCTACTTGTGTGCTCAATGCATGGATGCAAAGTGAGATTAGGGGGTTGTAGTGAAGCTTATAATACTGGCTCCTTTGCAGGGGTGTTATAAGGATGAATGAGACAATGTAGGTGAACTTAGGAAACTGTCTGCATAAATTCCTTCTCCTCCTCCAATGACTTGCGATGCAAATTGACACTGTTAGTTCTGTGGCAGTTTGAGAACATACTAAAAAGAAAAGAAAAGGAATGACCTCTGGTTTCTTCCTCGTCTTCAAAGGTTACGTCTAATCAGTATCCAGAAATTTCATATGGCACTATAGATGCTTCTTTAAAAGCTATCAGAGTGCTAACGAACGAACCCACAACACTGTATCTATCAAAGTCTCGTGGCGCCTTCAGTTCTGACAAAAGGCACTCCAAAGATCTGGCACGTTTCCCCTCATTTGCATTTGTGCATCTCATTATGCACATAATTGCATACCAATGGAGGCGTGCGTTCCCTGCTATCTCAGAAGCCATTATCAAGGAACGTCAGAATTAAATACCGAAATGTCAGCAATTGATGAACAAGGTAGACTGACCTTTGAGGGATCTCATTCTTTCAAGTGCTGCCCTGAGATGACTCTCTTCTTAACTTACTGTTGCTATTTGATAATACCCTGAAGAACATACTTCTAGAATGGGTTATGTGACTCTATTAAAAAAAGAAAGAGAAGTTTTCATACACATACTCACACCATAGACATTGGCTGGCATTCCGATGAGACCGGCAAAAAATTTGCAAGCACATTTCTTAATGTCACCCAAACATTAAAATTGGTGGACATTAACACTGAGACTCAGTGGGATTTCTGTGGAATTATATATATATATTACATTCATATTGGAAAGCCAATGAGTTTATCTGTGATTAATGTTATGACACCAAACAAAACAACCTTTCTTCTGTAGATGGGGTAACCATTTTGCACATTGTAACGAGCGTATTCTCAGCATTTGACAAGTACAAATAGCTAATCTTAAAAAGGAGGGGGGAAATAGGAGGAAGGGAGGGGGGAAGGGGGGAAGGGGGAGGGGAGGGAAAACCCACAAAGGGAACTCATAACACGTATGCTGCAATATTGACTGCTCTGTGCTGATCTGACATCAGTCTCCTTTCCTGACATAATATCAGGCTCTTGGTCATGAAAGGGGCAAGGGAGGAGGAGTAGAGGACAAAATAACATAGGGATGTAAGAAGAACCTGTTGTCCCATCAAGTCCACCATCCTGTTCTCAAGGTGGCCTACCACCTGCCTGTGGGGAAGCTGCAAGCAGGATTTGAGCACAAGAGCACAATCTCCCCTCCTGTGGGTCTCAGCAATGGGTACTCAGAACCACTGCTCCCTCTGGCTGAAGAGGCAGAGCATTATCACAGCTAGTAGCCATTGGTAACCTTATCCTCCATGCATTTGTCAAATCTTATATGAAAGCCATACAAGTTGGTGGTCCTCACTGCCTCCTGTGAAGCTAATTCCATGGTTTAATTATGTGTTGCATGAAGAAGTACTTTATTATATCTGTCCTGAATCTTCAAACATTAGCTTCATTGAGTGTCCCCAGTGTGAACACACTGTTGTCCAGTTCCAACTTTGTTGTTCAGTCATTTAGTCGTGTCCGACTCTTTGTGACCCCATGGACCAGAGCACTCCAGGCACTTCTGCCTTCCACTGCCTCCTGCAGTTTGGTCAGACTCATGCTGGTAGCTTCAAGAACACTGTCCAACCATCTCGTCCTCTGTCGTCCCCTTCTCCTTGTGCCCCCCCATCTTTCCCAACATCAGGGTCTTTTCCAGGGAGTCTTCTCTTCTCATGAGGTGGCCAAAGTATTGGAGCCTCAGCTTCAGGATCTGTCCTTCCAGTGAGCACTCAGGGCTGATTTCCTTCAGAATGGAGAGGTTTGATCTTCTTGCACTCCATGGGACTCTCAAGAGTCTCCTCCAGCACCATAATTCAAAAGCATCAATTCTTCCGTAATCAGCCTTCTTTGTGGTCCAGCTCTCACTACTGTACATTAAAATGTTGGATTTAGTCATTTCTGTGGGCAGCTCTCGGGTTTCTCCCCAAGGACATTTGAAAATAGAGAATGACCTATCCAGACAAGGAGATGGTTCTTCCTACCATTTCCCCTCCTTCTGTGTCTTCCTCTCATCTCCTTTTCCAACTTCTCTATTCCATTCACCCTCCCATCTGGATTTCTTTTTCTTCTGCAGTCAATTAGCATTCCACATCCACCAAGTATTCTCTGTCCTCATTATACCGCTATTTTGAGGTGATTCCTTCCCTTAGCATTACCCCCCCTATGCCGATTGTTGTGCTTTTTGCAAAGTCACAGTTCCCCAAAATCTGCTGGTAGCTCTCGAGTGTGGGTGGGTGCTGCTGTTTTTAGTTACATAGTAGCTGGCACGCTCCTCTTGAAGTTTGGAAATTGAATCTGCTAAGAAGACTTTATATTTCCATTGCAGCCTAGGATGTATTTTATAGACTCTTCCCTTTGTACACAGCGCTGGGAAATAAATCTCTTCCTGCTGTTTATATGCTCAAAATACATTTGCCACTGCTGTTCATCAAAAGATAAAATGCTGAAGATGTACAGTGCTCTTATTGGGCGATTAAGCATGTTGGGGTCAGATGTAGCCTCAACGTACAAGCAATGCAATATGGCCAGAAACCAGAGCTCCTTAAAATCCAGATTATGTTTCCTGCCCCAGAAGATACAACGTAGGTTGAAAGCAGACGTATGTTTCTGTTCCTTAATCTTGGCTCAAGGAACTGCGTGCTACCATGTTAACAGTTTGGGGTGCCCATTCCTGCCCTGTTTTGGGATTTAAATAAAAACAAATTACAGGTCTTAACAGTGATAGATGGACTTCGCGTCTATTGGTGTGGAGTATTTTTCTTTTTTTTTACTTTAAGATTAAAGTCTTACGCATTTATCTGCATAAACTAACCCCTGGAGTCGAGGAGAGCTGACATTTTCCCAAGAAAAATGAATATCCTAACTTATTCCAAAGAGAAGACTTTGTGTTTGTGTGCCCAGCGTGACCTTTGCAAGTGCCCTTTCAGATTAGGTGCACTACATGGAAAATTGTGCTCCTACAGTACTCCATAAATCATACCTACCAATTTTCTTTAAAGGGGTATGTAAATATCAGTGTACCAGGTGGGTAAACAACACTAACCTCGTACAAATGGCTTGAAAATTGAAGAAAAGCACCTTATTTTGCAGCCGAAATTGCTTTTGAAGCCCAGGCATAGGGGCTCAGGTTATGGAATGCATGAAATGATTTGTAGAGGGGGAATAGAAAATGGGTTGATGATAAGCACACTCAACACAGTTTCTGTGTTTCTCAGTTCTTGCAGTGATCAAAGATATCATTGCCATATATTACTTTTTCTTGGCTGGCCCTAAATGCATGTGAATTTCAAGTGACATACACATTATCTACATGTTTCCGAAATGGTCAGGCAGCTTCTGCTGACGCGCTTTTCTCATTTGAGCTGGTTAATGCTGCCAATGTGTCCTTGGGGGAGAGCCTGGTGTTCCTATAGGGGCTTTGGGTCCCACTGAATTTTGTGGCTAATGTCCCCAAATGGAGTAAAATAGCAGAGGGGTTTTGAAGAAAGGGACAGGGGGAATTTGGAAAGGATGTGCATGAAAAAAATGGTGTTGGTTGTCAGGAGGTGACTCCAGAACAGCCACTCACAAAGGGACACAGCAGTCACCTCCTCTGCTGATGGATGCTTTTGGGAAATTTGATTTATTTCTCATGGTACCACCCTCGTTGTTCTCTTGCAGCAGGCAGCGTGGGGATCCCTGCCCTCGAGTTGGTGACATTAAAGAGCAGTTGCCCTCCATTATCTCCACGGCAACCTTTTGAGCATGACATGCAACATCTCTAAGAGGGGACAAGTTTAGAATGAGGTCTGCAGAAAAGCACAAGGGGCTAATTTATTTCCCCCCTCTGCTCAGCGCTGGAGAAGGAAGGCAGTAATTGCGGCTAAAGCATCTCATTTCACTCCTGTTAAGATGGCTCTCCTCAAAAATATTGTCAGAGACGTCCTGAAGATAATACATATTTGAAGAGACAAAGAGGCAAAGCTTCCAGGAGGGAACGGAAACCTTGAGAAAACGAGAGAAGCAAATTAGCCCTCGTGTGTGTGTTGGGGGTGAAATGCTTATTCAGTTATGCTCTAGCATGAAAATATGAAGAGGAGGACATTGAGGGCATCCTAAGAGATGGAGAAGGTTGTCATGTTTCTAACCAGCTGTGCTCCTGTGTATTTTACAGCAGTCCAACCTACAGAAGTCAAGCAAGCACTCAGCTTCTGAGTGCACAAGGCTCAGGGGCCAGTAAAAAAGAAAGTTGGCAATCCTAGGCCCTATTCATCTAAAGTAATATGATACCACTTTAAACAGGCATTGCTTCACCCAAAGAATTCTGGGAGTTGCAGTTTGTCCAAGGTAATAGAAGCTGTTAAGAAGCCCCTACTTCCCTCAAAAACGTACCGTTTCCAAGTTGCCAAATTACTCTGAGAATTGTAGTTCTGAGGGCAGAATGGGCTTGGTTGCCAACCTCTGCTGCCTCAGAACAGAGTAAAGGTGATATGCTAGTGGAGACGGGCTTTCCAGATTCCTTCTGCTTCCTTCTGCTTCTTTACACACGAGGAATCTGAATTTCTCCACTACGGCTTTCCCTATACAAGTTTCTCATGTTTGTTTCTGGAGAGTCTGACAACACTGACATTGGGCTCTCCTGCCCATCCCAACCCTTGATAGTCAAAAGCATTAAATAAAATAAATAAAAATATTTTGGCCCAGCACAAAAGAGGGTGGGGGGTACAAGTACAAGGGAGGCCACATTCTGCAGTTGGTGCGCTCAGCTTAGCCTGGCGGGTCCTAAGGCCTACGATGGCAGTTATGACATAAAAATGCAATCACTACCATGTATAGATGTTCTCTGTCACTTTTATGGGGGGATGGCGACACATATATTAGATGTGGCTATATTAGCTTTGCCTTAATTGGGAATGGGGGAGAAATTCAGTTCAGCTTGTACTGAAAGGCGGATCTGCCAAATTTTCACTTTGTGGAATGCAGCTATCCCTCGGAATTCACACATCTGAATTTCACGATGCAGTCCTCCCACCAAAAATGTTCACAGAAGTGCATATATTGGGAGAAAATGTGCATTAAAATGACTATATTAGTGAAAGTAATATACAAAAATTCATTAAGTTCAGGATAATTGCTTGCTAAAAATACGCATCACGGTCAAAACTGCATGCAAATATGTGTTTATGAGAAGAAATTTGCAGAAAATACTGATGAATTTTCGTGAGGATTTAAATAAAAAATCATCACAAACTGCTGCAGAAATGTGGAGAATTGAATTTAAGATTGGAAAGATGAGAAACTGACATGTCTGACCATTGCTGTTTGTTGTGTTTGTGTGTGTATAATCTTCTGATTATAAGAAACTTTGTATTGCATTTTATATTGTTGGGCTCTACCTAGGGACCTTATGGTATAGGACAGGTAATAAATCTAATAGGTCAATAAATTGAAATAGGTTAATAAATTAAAATCGTTATTCATATTATTGAGTTGTAACTAAGTTTTACTCAGAGTAAACCCATGGAAAATAATGGACCAAAGTTAGCATAGCTATTAATTTCAATGGGTTTACTCTGTGTATAACTTGGTTGACAACAACCACCTACCCTTTATTTTGGGTACTGCAATATGAACATACCTTTTAAATGCACTGTGGGGGCTTCGTTGTTGTTGTTTGACTTTGCAGCTTAGTTTTGAGTATATCCAAGAGCGAGCCTTGAAACTTTGCTGGGAATCTTCTCTTCCTAACCAAAATGAAAACCCTGCCCCAAGGTACTGAGATCTGAAACAATACCCCTGACATAGACATATTCTGCACATTTGATTTTCATTCTCTCTCTCTCTCTCTCTCTCTCTCTCTCTCAACATTAGCATGACATTGGCGTGGTGGCAGTGATGCTATTAGGCCAATGAGGGAGTCCTTCCCCAGCTGGACACATTAATTGAGAAGCCAAGTTTGAGAGGCAAAGTTCATGACTGTGCAGATGGCGGGAAAAAGCCAGGGTGGCAGACAGAGGTCAGTGTCAATCTCGCGCTGTACCTTAATGGTTCACTTTTCTGCTCTTTCAACGTCAGCCGGTCCCTGTGGGGTGGAGATGTGGGGAAGTCTGTCTCCAAGGTTTCCTCCTTTCTGCACTTGACTCTGGTGCAGTATTTTCCTGTAAAGAAGAAGCTCTCCTTATGGCATTGTTATAAATCCTATTAGAAACACCAGCTCCATCTCAGCTGTAGCATTGACTGGTCTCATCTCATGTTTCTCTTTCGTATTATTTATTTACTTGAAGACTTTTTTGAACACCCCCCTTACTAAAACCTCTGGTTCAGATCTAGGCAAAATGCTGGTGTCCGTCTCACGTCGCCCTCCCCGAGCCAGCCCCGCTTTTTGTGAGGCTGGGATCATTCCTCACCTCAGGGCTAATGTTGCTTCGGTGGCAGTGGCAAAGCAATAACAAACAAACCTAAGGTCACATAAAGCATACTCAATAAACACATGAGATGTAACTGGCTGTGTTCTTAGATAAGTAAGATATACTATTCATAGTATCAAATTGCAAATTTCAACAGAAGTAACTCATAAAGTTCAACAAACAAATAAAGCAGAAGACCCAGTGGATCAGATCATTCTATAGTCAGTTCATGTATAAGGTCCATCCGTATAATGGTGTCCATTCCACCTGTCTGTTCATAAAGTCCAAGCCATCCACATGAAAAGTTGTTACAGTTCCACAATATCCTTTCACAAAGTCTAAGACAAGGATTTCTGGAATATTGGCCTTGTGGCAGTGGCAGCAAGAGTTCGCTCTTCACACTTTGCCTCTCGGGCATGTGCCCCGGGCACCATCGATGCACGTTACACTGCTGGTCAGGATGTGGAATAAATTTTGTTTGTTTTGCATTCTAGTGCGAACCTACCTAATTCACACTTCCGAAAACAACATGTGAGTGGAAATGGAGCTAACCTGTGTGGTTAGAGTCCCAGTGTCAGATTTTTTGCCAGAGTCCTAGCGTTGGACTAGAACCTGGAAGACCAGGGTTCAAATCCCCACTTGGCCATGAAACTCACTGTCTCTCAGTCTAACCTACCTCACAGGGTTGTTGTGAGCATAAAATGTAATGAGGGATAACTATGTACACCACATTGAGCTCCTCGGAGGAAAAGTGGAGTCTGAATGCAATAAACAAATGAATCAATAACCTTCAAAATTCACCTAATTATATGTATCTGAATTTGGCAATACAGTTATCCGAACAACAACAGAATGCATACATTATGCAAAAGCATGCATGGAAATGAATATATTAGTGACAATAACATACAAAAATGTGTTGTATTAGGGAAAATTGCATGCACAAATGTGTGTTAGGAGAAATGCAAATTAAAATGTTGATGCATTCTCATGAGGACTTTTTTTAAAATTGCAAACTATTGCAGAAATTGAACTTAAAACTGGAAAAGTGAAAGCTGAGATGTAAATGTAAAGATTTGTTGCAAGGTAATGAGCAAAACAGCTTTCTTTGCAACTGATTTTTTTTAAGGGAATGAAGAAGGAGTGGTCATTGCCCTAATAATGTTAATACCAAATTGAGCTGAATGTGTGGTTTACATACAAACATGCCTCAGCAATGCAGCTCACTGACTCTACGCTTTGACATCCTGAAGAAACCTTAATAGTTTCAGTTTCTTAAGTCATATAATTATTTACAATGTCTAATTAAAATGCAGGGTTTGGCTTTCTGCATCTGCCAAGATGAAAAGACGGGTTTAATGAAAAGAGCAAGTGTGAGCTTCGAATTTCCTCATGACTTAGATAGCTTATGTAATCACTCGTAACCTTTTTCAAGAATATTATCTCGCTATTTATAAAACAATGACTCCTTTTTTGTTAAGAACTCCCTATTTACATATGAAAAAAGAGCTTTATTTATTGATGCGCTTGACTGATTATATGTAATATTTTATCCTCACATGGGGGGTGTCACTCTTTGCCAACGCTCATGTGGAGGTCTTTTTGTTTAAAATTAGCAGGCTGTCCCTTCCATCCCCACCAGGCATAAACAGGTATTAATTTAAAGTACTTTTTAAATGCATTCATTTCAAAATGAAACAAAAGTGAACCTCTCCATTATTTGATTATTAGACCAAAAAGGGTTTTAAAAAAATAAGTTTCTACCATATTTATGGGTTGAAAGGTCCTCTTTTGGATTCCCCCAACCTACAGCTGTGTTTGCAGACAACAAAATGGACCCTTGCTTTTGGTGTTGTTGTTGTTTTTTTTGGGGGGGGTTGGGGGGGCTTCAAAAAAGGCTGTGGTTTTACCTATGTTATCAATAGCAGCAGCTAGAGAAGCTTCTGCAGTGCCTCAGTGATGGTAGCTGCCCGAGTGGTTTTGACAGTCCATCCTCCTTTCTTGCTATCCACCACAGTCCATCCAAAGTAAGGGCAATTTGATATAGGAAACCCTGCCATCACTCTGAATTTGCTATGTTTTTCCTCTGTAACATTGACACAATGACAAATCTATTTGCCATTGCAGTGTCAACGCATACCTGATACCTGCTCAAAGCAAATCACATTATGAGGATGGAGAAACCTCACTGGGGAAAGAGGTGGGACTGCCTCACCTGTCTCGAAATGCAACCAACTGTAGGCAGATTTCCAGGGAATCTTCCTTCTCTCCCCAAGCATCCCTTTGTTTTACAAATGCAATGTGTTTATAAACATTTGGCTTAGCCATACTATTCAGATAAAACTGAATTAAAAGGTCAGCAGTTGGGTTATCATGGCTAATAACTCTACTTCTGTATTTAGTTGTTCACTTCCAACAGCCTTCCTCTGTTGTCTGCCAGATGTTTCAGACTATGCAATCTTGAGGTCAACAGGGAAGGGAAGGTTGATCTACAGTTGAGCACCACAGTTTACAGTGGTAAATCCCAGAAGTCAGCTTTCCCTAATATAATCCATTTTTAATTAGATTTTTTGCCAGAATATGCATTGTATGCATCCTTTCAGTAGGATATGCATTTTTGTAACACTTTTTTTGTTGTAGAAGAAGCACATCACACAATTTGGAGGAGTGTCAAAAGTTAGCCTGGTTTTAGTTTGGATATTGCTTCAAGACTGACTCATTAATGTGGAGACTGGAAGTCTTTCCCATCCTTTGCAAACATTTGGGTTTAAGAAGAATTACAGATCAAATTATTTGGTCCAGGTATGGCTTTTTGCTATGACATTCTGATGCATAAAGTTCAAAATAAATGGTTGAATTAGTCCTCCTGATCACCTTCTAGTCTCCATTAGCAGCATAGAAATTGGGTCTGGTGGCTAATTGCCAAAGAGAGATGGGAACAGGCTCTGTGCTACCTTCTTCTTTGGTGTAGTGGTTAGTGTGTCAAACTAAGACCTTAATTGGCAGTGATGCTCACTTAGGTGACTTTGGACCATAATTATGATCTCTCAGTCAAGCCTAACTTAATAGGGTTGCTGTGTGCGGATCAAGTGGGAGGGAGGTTTATAAAAGCTGCTCTAAGCGCTTGGTAGAAGGGGTAAGATGCAAAATTGTGACTGATTTACACTTCTGGGGCAATACATTATGCATAATCTTATATATATATACTTGGAAACAGATATCACTGAGCTCAACAGGGTTTACTCCCAAGTAAGCACGCCTAGGATTGTAGCCTAAATCCACCTATATGTTCTGGAATTGAGTGGCACAAGCATACATAGTTTCCCCCCCACAAAAAATGAAGCAGCAATCCAACCAGGGTCCCACCTGCCCTTCATAGTCCATCAGATCTATATAAACATAGTTAGGCTCGACTAAAATGCCTGAATAGCAATGCAGGCAGGGAAACGGGGTTATCGATCAAGCAGCCATTTAATAATTAAATTATAAGTGGCAACAGGGGGGGGGGGCGCTTCCTTTTGTACTAAATGCTTGTTGATTTCATTCTCACTACTGTTGGGTAGCTGTTATCTTCCTAATGAAAAGACAGGCTTGTTGATGTCAGTTGTTGTAGGAGCAACAGCAATTCCTGGTGGGCTTGATCTGCACCCTGCAGCAGAATGAACTGGCAGAGGCCTGGGATCACAGAATGGACTCTACCATTTCAGGTTCCAGGTGAGAAGTCACATTTTTTGAACACTCAGGCATGTTTCTTTAAAAAAACCCAGATGCCCTGCTAAATGGAAACCCAGTGCAGTCAACAAAGGACAGAGCTAGAACTTTTCACCTTGAGGCGCTAGGTTTCTCTCTCTTCACAGGTGCCCAAATCAAAGAACCATTTGGCCATTTTTTAATGTGTAACCATGGTCACCATTAATAACCGCAGTGGCATGACTTATTTCTTTTTTAAACCCTTTACATAGAATAGTTCTTGTATTGCCTGCTTGACTGCCATTTTGTATCCACCACTATTTTGTATCTCCCCACAATGCCCCAGATATAAGATTGTTGTGGAGCATTTTGGGGTTGCGGTGAAACAGAATATTAGAAGGCTGTGTGGTAAAATGGCTTCTCTTTTACAATGCAAAAAAAGGGAAGTTTCAGGAAATGTCCTGCCCCAGCACTCATTTTGCCATGAGGTAGTCACAGCCTGGGTCAATTTATCCCTTTGGAGATCAGGTGGAGGGAGGTTCACATTTCTGAATTCTCAGAAATGTCTTTAAAGCTAAAAACAACCACCCCAAAACTCTCCCTGCCAGTAGAAATCCAGCTAGCCAGGTAAGGTAGAGAAGCCTTGACAAACAAACACCCTGCATTTGTGGATTTTTATCTGGTTTTGCTGCATTCCCTTCTTTCTATTTACTTCTGACTTCTGTTCTGCACTGATAAAAAAATATATGAAGCTGCGATTATCACAGCAAATCCTTAGCATCGAAGGATTAATTTGAGTCTTTGTCTTCACTGCAGTGATGAGAAATAAATATTACCTAATTGGCATTTCAACCACCTGAAAGGCAAGGTTGGGGGGAAGAGAACCCTTTTATTTGCTGGTAAGGCAATATTACCCCCTTCAGCTAGGTTAACATTGTTGTACTGAAGGTAAAGAGGGTTGCTGAATGGCAGTTGTGTGGAGGTCTCCTAGCCAGCATGCTTATTTACTGTAAACTTATCCTCTGATAGTCTCCCTCGAAGCCAGCATTGCTATGATTACAGCTAATTCACATGAAATTATGGTAGCTCTCCAGGTCTAGAGCCCTTGGTCAAAGCCCTAAGCAGGTGTTTGCTTAATAATTTGGTCAAAGATCAGTGAGTTAAAGGTTAGGCCATGGAGATGGAGAATGAAAGGGTCACAGATACACAGCACTTTCAGAAAGGGTTGAGACTTGATCTTTCTGAGTCTGGAATGGTCGAACCTCAAGGTCACCCATTAGTGATCCTGCTGTAACAGACTGAGATATGTCAGCCATAAATTCACCGTGGCGGCACCTTTAACCCTATTAATACAGGGAACGCTAGAGGTAAAAGCAAGGACCCAGAAGGTTCCTGTCTGCCCAGGGAGAATTATTCGCACACTGTCCATGGTACTAAATTTATATGACAATGCTTGCAGCTGTTATTGCAGTTTCTCAAGAAAAGGGTCTCTTTACTGGTTTCTTTGGGGGCAAGATAGGCAAACCAGGCAGATGTATAGGGTTGAGACCCACCCACCACTTTCCTTGTGTGCGAGCACATGTAGAATCCCAAACCCAGAATTAACCTCTCCCTCCCCGCCCCCCACAATCTGCTGAAATTGGACCTTAGGATAGGGGCTCTGGGTTCCAATCCCAAATCAACTATGAAGCTCACTGAATGGCCTTGGGCCAATCTGAAAGTTAGAATAATAGAATTGTAGAGTGGGAAGCGACTATGAGTGTCATCTAGTCCAACCCCCTGCAATGCAGGAATAATAATAATAATAATAATAATAATAATAATAATAATTTTATTATTTATAGCCCACCCATGGGTGCCGCTCTGGGTGGCTTACAGCATATATAACAACATAGTAAAAATGTTTTGTCCAGTGTGGGGCTCAAACCCACAACTTTGAGATTAAAAGGCTAGTGCTCTAATGACTGAGCTATTCCAGCTAGAATTGTAGAGTTGGAAGGGACCATGAGGGTCTTCCAGTCCAAGCCCCTGAAATGCAGGAATCTTTTCCCCAATCTGGGCTCGAACTCACAACCCTGAGATTAAGAGTGGCATGCTCTAATGATTGAGCTATCTCAGGAATGCATTCAGCTCCAGCTTGCAGGTTTCCTACAGACATCTGGTTGGTCTTTATGAGAACAAGATTCTGGATTGGATGGGCTAGTGATCTGATCCAGCAGGCTCATGTGTTCTTGAACCAACCTCACAAGGCTGTTGTGATTATAACATGGAATAATCCTGAGTGCCACCTTCAGCTCCTCGGAGGAATGGTGGGATACAAATGTGATAAAGTTATTTTTTAAAAAGGGATTGCTGATTACCCCTTCGAATAGACTCCTTTTGCAACTCCAGTTTTTGATTGCTTGAACTTTTATTGTACAAATGGGCACATGATGTTTGCACAAAACTCTCTGCTCATTTTCTATGGCATATCATGTGGGAAGCTGTGTGCACCTGTTTGTTTTGATATCCTGCACAATGGGGTATTTTTTTGGGTTGGGAGAATCAATTGTAACAAGCTGAGTCCTTTTCCTCCCTAATTAAAAATAATTCCATGGAACAAGGAGGACAATGAGAAGACGAGCACGAGATAGCCCTTTGAATGCATCTGAAAGCAAAATAACATGTCAAAATATTTTTAGAACCCCAAGATGTATTTTGGTGACAACCTCAAACAGCTTTTCCCCCTCATCCTCACTCCCATCAATAGGCACAAAACTTGTATTTGCAGAAACAGGAGGGGGGGGACCCAAGGCCTCCTCAATATTCTGACTACCAGGCCTTCAGAAATGTTCTCTGTTTGAACATAATTGCAAAACATGGATGACAACAAGTAATCTTTAACCTACCTAGTGTCTAGAATTTTGGGAGATAATCTTTAGCATTGTTTGTTTGAGTCTGATTTGGGAAATACAAACTCTGAGCAAAATGGAACACATGCAGCCCTGAATCTCAGTTTATGTAGCTCCCAATGCTTCTTGAAGTGACCCTATTCTTCTGTTCTTTCAACACCCCTTCCTGTTAAATTCCTCCTTATATTTCCTGGGTTTTAAAAATGCCCCTCTCTTTCTACATAGTTTCAAAACTGAAAGGAACCGTATTTTATTTCGTTGAAATAAATTGTTGTTTTTCACGCACACACACACACGCAGAGAGAGAGAGAGAGAGAGAGAGAGAGAGAGAGAGAGAGTTAGTTGTCTGTTCTGCAGAAATGACATACCCAGCTGCATGAGAACAAATCAGCAAGCTGCTGCTGTGCATGTGTAACACACAAAAGTAAGAAAGGAATTACTTTCACTTGCTTGCCTGAATATTGACTGAACTAGTCTCTTGTACTTTTTAAAAAAGTACTTACTTATGCACTGGAGAGTTTCTGGAAACCACCACCAATCAGTGCTCCACAGCATGTGGCTGAACATGCTTAAAATTGTGTGCATGCCCTCTGCACATGTTTAGAACTGTGTGTTTGCACAACATGATATAGCTGCATCCAAGATGGCCGCAGCTGAAAAGGTGGAACAGCTCTTCAGGGCCGATTCAGACATCTCCGTTTGGCTGTGCGTGCAAGAATGACAGGTGTAGAGAAGGGTCATTCTGTCATTTAGTCACTAGATGGCAATATAGTTTGCTGGTGCAGTTTGGAAAGAGCTGAGGCTTGCTCTGGGTTTCCAGTTCCTCAAAAGCAACAAAGGACAGAGGTGCCATCTTGACTGGAGTTCACCAAATTCCATGACCCAGAATACAGCAGTGACCGGGACACAAATTCAGAGGCTGAGGGACCAGTGGTGCCAATGTTAGAAGCACTAGGCCAAAACACCACCACTGAACTAGAGACATCCCCCCTGCCCCCAAACCAAAGATTCCAGGGACCCCCAAGGCACCTAAACCAGAGTCCCCTGAGCTTGGACCAGAGTCTGGTCCCTGTTGCTCTCAGGGCAAGTTGCTCAGCCAGAGCTCCTTGGTTTTGCGATGACTGATCTGCTTAGACCCACTGTGCTCCATGAGCTCCTCTTCAGGACTGGAACTTGACCCAAAGACATTTCCTACATTTCAGAGGCAACGTGCATGACAAGGGACACCAGTGGTGAATGACCCGTGACTCAGATTGTGTGCCTCTTCCTTTTCCACAGACCTGTGCCTTTTCCAATTATTGTAGGAGACAAAATGGAAGCCTAAGACTTGAAAGCAGGGGTGAGGGTCAGTTTCAGCCTAGGGGGCTGCATTCCCTTCCAGGTAAGATCACAAAGGCCACATGGATGGGTAGGGCCAGAGGTAAAGGTGGGTGGAGCAATGGACATAAATTTTACCTTCTAAACACATTCACCTTTCTATCCTTCATCCAGCAAGCAAAGGGCATGGTCAAAGTTCAAGGACACAATGCAGCTGGGCGAAAACCCCCAAGGAGGGTGCAAAGCTGGAACAGTGAAGGACATGGCTTGGAGATGCAGAGATGGAGTACAGCAGGGGAGGAAGTGTGCTGTGGGGAGAGTCCCAAGCAGGGCTGGATCTAGACACATTAAAAACCCATTTCAGGAAAACCCATTGTAAACCTCATAATGGGAAATCATGTTGCCGAAAGACCAAGCTCTACCTCGCCATCTGGTGTCACAGTGTTATAACACATTTAAAACACACTTTTCTTTCCTTTTTTTTTTTTTTTTTTTTTTTTTTTGCTAATGTAGCTGAGTCCCAGGACTGTTCCACCCATGGGGCAAGGTGGGAAGACCTTCTCAGGTGGCAGAATCCATGGGGCAGCAGATGCAGCCTCCAAAGAATGCATTGCTCACCGCCACCACCATTGCCACAGTGGCAGCAACAGCTGCAGCATCCTCCTTAGAGGTTGAATCTGCTTCCTCTTCAGCAATAGGAACCCCCCCCCCATGCATCTCTGCAGCAGCCTCTTGTGGAATAGCAGGCAGTACTGATCTCCTCTCACCTTGTCCCTATTTTCATCGAAGAAGTGTTGGAGGGTATGTTGTTCCGGATGTAGATCTTTATTCTCCTCTTGTACATGATGCAGATTTCCACTCACCCCTTCTTCTCTGGTCGAGAAGGGATGCCTTTTGTGGTTCAGCTCAGGTGCCAAACGTCTTGGGCCAGCCCTAGTCTCAAGAGTCAGTTACAGAAGCCTGGAGGGACTTAATTTATCCGCCAAGCCCGAAGTTTCTGTTTTAAGCGTTGCAACAGTCATTTAACATGGGCAACGTGCCATGTGCATATTCTGCCAGAACCACCAAAACGAAAAGCTAAAGGGAGAGGCTGCTTTTGCTTGGCTGCTCTACACCAGCACCGGGCTCCTCCCATGTGGGTGGAGCCTGCATTGAATGAATGAAAGGCAGAGTATGAGAACATAGAATGCACTGCTTTCCTTCCTTCCTTCGTCTCTTCTCCCACAGTGGGAGACAAGAATGAGAGGAGGGCTGGGCTCCTGCTGAGAACCTGGCAGGATGAGGCTTTTCCTCCTCCAGCTCTTGCCTTTTCCAAGTACCTGGCTTGATACACTCCCCCTCCCAACCTTATGCTACTTCATGGAAGTTGTCTATGCAATGGGATGATTAGCACTCATTTTTGTTCAGTGCTAGGCAGATGGCTTGATGTCCTACTTTAAAAGTTCCAGGTTTGGGGTTTATGTACGTGTGTGTGTGTGTGTGTGAAGTGACTGACCTGAGAAGGAATTAGTAAATTCCTTATCATCCCCACCACCAGGTGCTCTCTTAATTATCAGCCATCACTCAACTCTGGAGCAATAAACAAGAGGGAGAAATGCAATTGTGAAATGCTCCTGTCATCGGTTCAAGCACTGCCGGGTTCAGCTCTGAAATGTTAGCAATTCAAACGCTGATTAATACCGGGAACTGGCATTCAGTGATAGTGCTTGTCCCGAGATCCATGTTATTAAAAGCAACAGATGAAACTCTGAGTGGAGCGGGAGGCAGATCCTTCTTGAGGCAGAATTTGTGCCTTCCTTACCACAGGAGTTGCAGGAGGTATTGGAGCCCTCAAGTAGTTGCACACAGTTCTATCAAAGTGGGATCCATCTTGCAAGATAAGGAAGGAACTTGCTGCATTGGGAAGTATTCTCTCTCTCTTTTTAATAGTTCTGGCAACTTGTTTTGCTAGAGGGCAACTTTGGAATATACAGGGAGCTGCTTCTAGCTCAGAATTGTCTATGCTGATTGGCAATGGCTCTCCAGGGTTTCAGGCAGGATTCTCTCCCAGGCCAACCTGGAGACGCTGGGGATTGAACCTGAGACCTTGTTGTTTATAGAAAACAGATGTCCTACCACTGAGCTACAGGCCTTCATGTAGCTTTTCAACTTGGCAAATGCTGAAAACCCAGGAACCTGTTGCTCTCAAAGGCAAGTCCTGTTGCCACTGCTATAACATCTCTCTCCATCTCCCTCTTTCATTCCAGTATTGGCCCCTATAGAGGGAAAAGGAACCATCTAATATCTTTTGCCAACCTGGTACTCTTCAGCTGTTTTTGACTACAGCTCCCATCATCCACAGCCAGCACAGTTTTCAACAGTAAAATGGAGCAGCTGGGAGTTATAATCCAAAGCAGCCAAGGGCACCAGGTTGATGCAGACTCCTATAAAGCAAACTCAAAGGAAAGATCTGGGCAGCTGTTGACCCCCTCTTGTCTGAAGCAGCTCTCAGGGTTGGGCAGAGCTACTGTGCTAGCAGGTGGGTTGCCTTTGCTTATCCAGAAGAAGAGTGGGCAGAGCAAGACAGCAAGAAGGTTGTCATGGTGCCAATGCACCAGCAGAGCCAATCTGCTTCTCCCTAAAATGTTGCCGGACTACAACTCCCATCAGCTCCAGCAAGTATAGCCAAAGGCCAGGGATGGTGGGAAATGTAGTTCAGCAATATCTGGCGGGCCAAAGGTTCCCCATGCCTGATCTGTGGGTCAGTGGTGGAACTTCATGCTCCGGCACCAGGGGGGGTGGAGAGCAGACGGGGGGCTGGCGTGCATCCCAGGGGCATGGCGCACCACCCATAGTGGCATGGCGGACATCCTGGGGGCGTGGGGCGTGTCTTGGGGGCATGGCGCCCAGCGCAGGCAGGGGGCAGCCACGATGGCACCCCACCGGGATTGTGCTGCCGGGGACAGTGTGCTCCCCCCGCACTCCTCTTCCTCCACCAGTGCTGTGGGTTAGCTTCAGGCAAGAAACATTATCTAAAGGACCGTCTGCACCTATGTTATGTTTTCCACAATCAAAGAACTGCTACTGATGTCCTACTTGCATGAAATCAGTTTGGTTGGCCAGCACACAAAGCAAAGCCTTCTCAGTGGAGGCCCCCCAGGTGTGAAACTCTCTTCCAGTTAGCATTCGCTTGACCTCTTCAGTTCTGGCATCCAAGAAAGCAGGAGATTGGGAACCTGTGGCCCTGCAGATGTTGTTGGACTCCCATTGGCCTCACCCACCATGGCTGGTGAGCAACACCTGGAGGCCCAAAATTCCCAATCCCTTAAAAAAAAAGCAACTTTAAAACTTTCCTCTTTATTATTGTCATTCCCTAAAAGTGTTTAGACAATCTAATTCAGTTCCTCCCATTTGTTTATCAGTTTGTTTCATATTCTGCCCAGTGTTTTAATTTTTCTCTGCATTTCACCTTGTGAGAGCTTGGCCCTGGAAAGTAACTAATAAATAATTAGAACATTTTCTTAAAATGGCATCTCTGTCTATACCTTCACATACACTGGAGCCTGCGTCACCTCAAGCACATAAGAAAGTGTGCTCGCACCCTGCAGCCCACCAATTAAAATTGCTCTCCCCCTCCTGGTGGATTAATCAACTGAAGCTTGAGTTGATTCACCTACCTGCGAAAGCTCCCAGCCCTACCAATTGATTGCTGCTTCGAAGAAAGCCATTCCCATGATGCTTCACCCTCTGCTCCACCGCCCTGTCCTCTAGACAGACAATAAGGCACCGTGTCAAAGGAATTAAGATGAAAGTGTGCTGACAGGAGCAAGATGACTCCACTTTGTGCCCCGTAGACAACAGAAGTGACATCACATCTCCTTCAGTTGACACATTAATGAATTTAGCAACACCTGAACTTTTCTGGAAGAGGAAACCTTTTGACACCAGCAAGTTAGTTGGTGTCAGTAATAATAGGATTATGTATCATACTCTTCTCCTCCATATCTGATGGCAGAAATACCTTTTGGGGGTGTCCTAACAAGTTGACAGGGGTTCATTTAGCTTCCGCTTTTAATGACATCTTCTTTGCAGGTGAACTGCGGATGTAATGACTGCCTCTTTCCTTGCCCTCCCTCCTTTTTTTCTTTTTGCCTGGGAGTACTCCTGAAATGTCATTACGATCCAAGATGTCTCAATTGAGCTTAATGTAAGGAAAAAAGCAGGGTGGGGAGGGAGGAGAGTGTGTGAGCGAGACAGCAAGAGCAGTTTAAAGGTGAAACGGATCTTGTTAATGAAGAAATAGCGTCCTTCATCTGGACAAGTCTTGTTAGATGGAGATAGGTGAATGTCAAAGGTGAAAGGGCAGGCATAACATAGCCATGTGATGAACGGTTTTATCTTTTATTGATATAAATGTTCCAGTCAAAACCAAGGTAGAGTGGATTTGTCTAAATTGAGGTATTTGGGAGGGTCAGAATGACAATAAAGCCCCCCCCCCATTTTTATTTTTATTTTAAACTATTACTTTAAAGTCAAAATTGCAATGTGGTTACTTTGGGGGGATATGCATTTTGTTTTGTTTTATCTTAATTACAGCTATCACAATGAAACTGAAAAAAATCACTCTACGGCTCAAATTCAAATTCAAAATTTGATTTCACCAGGCAGATTTCAGGAGAAAAGACATCTCTCCTCTCAAAATTGAAATTTTGCTCCTAACATTTTCAGCACAGAAGTATGATATTTGCGACCTCCCCCTTCCTGCCCCCCCCATCAGATCAAATTGATTGCCTGTTGAGTTATAACAGGAAGATGATTATAAAGGAACTAGAAAAGCTTACAGTAAATTTGGGCTGCAAGCTAAACTACTGAATAGCTATTGATCATTCTGGATTTGCTGATAGATCCTTACCATGTTGACTCAGAAGTTAGCACACTGTGACCATTAAACTGATGTGTGCTTTTGGCCTGTGGTTTTGTACAGAGCCTGCAGCTGACTTTAAATGCATCAGGAGAACTACTGATGGAGCCAAAATATGTCAAGCAGGAAGCTATTCAGTCTTTAATTTTGATGTTTTACTTCCAGAATTCTGTAAAGACCATAAGGAGACCAGAGGTCATTTTATTTCAGGCCCATAAATGGTTCCCTAAAGCAATTAGCAGCCTAAGAATATAACCATAAATAAAAATATCTAGACATTAAGGTTTGCCTCTTGCTGTTGAAGAGTTCAGCCTGACCTGTACTTATTGGCTGTCCTTGATCCTTTGGGAGAGAAGAGGGTGTCATCATTTTCAGAAGCCTGATCTGTTCAGATCTACACTTCATTGTAAAGTAGTATTGAAAGAGAAGAATGAAATAAAGCAAGGCATAACGTGGTCACATGCAGATGTTTCCTGTGCGTTTAAATCATTCAATTTTTTTTGTTTACAGTCTAGTTCCTGGCAAGACACTTCTATTTAAAATAGCCCACTATTTTAGGTAATGTTGGGTGCTCAGTATAAACAAATGCATGAATGAGTCCAGCTTTAAGCAAATTTAAGTAAAACAAAACACACACACACACATTCAGTGACTCACCAAATAGAATTCATAAAAGCTGTCTTTAAATTTAGGTGCTTAAACTGAATCAAGGAGTGTGTTAAGAGGATGCCATGAAACAGAAACGTAACTTTATCTTTTCAAGTGTTCTGGGTTTTGCAGTTCTGAAGAACTCAGATGGAATGAACACTAGCAACACTTTAGCTCCAGCTCAAAGGAAAGCCTTGCTAAGTTCAATAGAGCTTATTTCACAGTCAAATAGAACTACCACTGAAGTTAAGCACACTTTTGTTCTGGTTATGTCCCAACCTTAAAACAGACTTGCTTTTGTTTCGTTGTCAAACGTTTTTTGAATACAGCTCTGAGACCACCTGAGCATGTATAGAATTCCTGAGAAAGTGACTTTTCAAAGTGACAACCCCAAGATAAGGTATCCCTGAACATGTGCAGAGTGAGTACAGTTTGTTAAGGATACGATTTGTTGTTAGATCCCCTCTTGGTCCCCTCACAGACTGACAATTTCCAGAGTTCCCTGAGAAGAGGGGTTCACTTTTAAACCATTCTGAAAATTGTAGTTCTGTGAAGGGAAATACGGGTTTCCTTTCATCAACCTTAAGAAGATACACTTCCCAGAATTCTTTGGGGGAAGCCATGATGGCCAGGGAAGACTGGAAAAAGTGTGTGTGTGTATGCGCGTACACACACACACACACACACACACACATATGTTGGCATCTGCATTTGCAAGTGTGTTTTGTAAGTTAGAGTGTATGTGTGAGTTTATGAATGAGCCATTATTTATTAGAATATTAATAGACCGCACTTCCATATGGCAAGGAGATACTGAGCATCCACCATTACAATGATAAATAAAAACATCAAGGGGCATGCAAAATACTGGGAGGTAAAAAGAAATTCACATTGCAAAGGCCTGTCTGAATAGCACCATTTTTATGAGATGGGATGCTATGGGAAACAATGATGTCTGCCAGGCCTCTAGTGGCAGGGAGTTCCACAGGACAGGGCCTGCCCTGCTCAAGGTTCAGTCCCTAGGAAAGGGCAAGCAAACGTCAGGGCTGTATGGGAACCACCACAAGTGCCCCATCAGAGGATATCACTGATCTAGGTGGAGCCTAAGGGTGATTGTATGGGTGTGCATGAGAGTGAGGTCGCATGATACATTTAAAGCCCTATGATACCATGGCTTCTCCCAAAGAATTCTGGGAAGTGTAGTTTGTTAAGGGTGTTGAGAGTTGCAAGGAGACCCCTATTCCCCTTCCAGAGCTACAATTCCTGGATTGGTTTATCAGTCAATTCCTCTTCACAGTGAACTCTGTGAGGGGAACAGGGATCTCCTAACAACTCTCAGCTCTCTTAACAAACTACAGCTCGGGGGGGGGGGAGCCATGACATTTGGAAGTGCATCGTGGTGCTTTAATTGTATGGTGTGAATGTGGCCACAGCAGACCCTCCAAGTGTCCCTATTTTCTAGGGACATCCATGATTTAGAGTAGGCATCCCGGTTTCTGATTGATCCCAGAATGTCCCGCTCTTCCTTATTGTTGTTTAGTCATTTAGTCGTGTCTGACTGTTTGTGAGCCCATGGACCAGAGCACACCAGGCACTCCTGTCTTCCACTGCCTCCCACAGTTTGGTCAAACTCATGTTGGTAGCTTTGAGAACACTGTCCAACCATCTTGTCCTCTGTTGTCCCCTTCTCCTTGTACCCTTAATCTTTCCCCCTATTTTCATTGGAGAAATGTTGGAGGGTATGGAGTTATCCAAACCCTGAGCCATCTGAAGGCAATCCTGTATAGGAATTTTTAAAAAAATGTTTAATGCTTTATTATGGTTTTTTTAAATATATGTGTTGGAAGCTGCCCAGAGTGGCTGGGGCAACCCAGTAAGATGTGTGGGGTTTAAATAGTGAAATTATCATTATGGAATGGGATGTCGCTATTTTCATTGGAGAAGTGTTGGAGGGTATGCCAGAGAGGGAGTGATTTCTGTGTGCCAGTTCTGCTGAATGTGTCTATTGTAGGTTTGTATTCTGTTAGTATGCCCTATATTTGTATGTGTGTGGCAAGTGTATATGTGTGTGGTCTACATGTGTAGGTATGCACACTCATACACAATGATCTCACCCGCCACCAGTATGCGGTCCACAGGTCAGAAACTGTAAGCTGCCCTTGCATTAATGCATGCAAAGAAGGTAGTACACTTTCACATATGAAAATGTCAGGATTTGGTTTTTCTGCTCAAATTTAATCCCAAAGGCTCTGAGATGCTTTCCCCCTACTTTGTCGAAATTTTCCAAACTGATGTCCTAAGGAGGAGCTTTGCAAGAGCTGAGTTGTCAGGACAAACCAGAGTTCATTGCAAACAACTGCACTCTTCTTTAATTTTAGATTGGTCACTGAAAGCCTTGGCAAGGTTTCAGCTGCCAATCAACTTAAGACCCATTCACAGGCAAAGTTTATGGGAGGTGGCATGTCCCCGTCTTTTCCTGGGCTGTCTTAATAGAGTATAAAACTCCAACCAACCTAGGTTGTTTGCTGCTGCTGTTTTTTGTTATCTCGAAAGCAAGGTAGGCTATTTATACCCAATCACATTTGGGATGCATCCTCAATTAAAATCCTCTTTAAGCCACTGTCTCCATGTCGTTTCAGCCAAAACAAACAATTACATTTGGGTCTAGCAGGTAGAATAATGACTTTTTCCCCCTTGTCAGCTGTGAGCTTAAAAATTCCCACGCACTCCCCATTTTCCCTTCCCTTTGAATTTCAGCTGCATTTGCTTTTCAATGTGGACGCTTGGCTGGTGCTGCCTTTGTGTCTGAAACCCTCACACTGAGCTCCACTGCTTTGGTGCTGGGCTTTCCCTTTCACTGTGACATTTCAACATAAACAGTCAATATTCATGGGCTCAAAGGAGGCTCCCCTCCTACGGCTGACCAATTAAATACCAGCTGAGTTGGGCAGACAATGGCGAAGAAGCTGTTACACGCAGCTGTCTTTGGATAGAACTTCTGGCTTCTTGCAAAGGAGAAAATATCTTAATCGAAGGGGGAAAATACAAATAAAATTGGGGATATCCTGCAGAGGGAGGGACTTTTTCTTTTGGCAGTTCTGTTTTTCTTCCTTTCTTGGATTTACTCCATTGGCAAAAACGAGATGGTCTGTTTGTGCCTCAATTCAAGGTCCTTCTGCAACTGCAGAATCAAAATATAGTATGGAGATTCCATTTAAGTGCTAGCCATTTGAGTTTTCCTTTTTAAAAGTGGGAGAAGCACAGCAGAAGGACCAAAGTGCCTTCAACATACTGATCTGGCATTAGCTAACCTTTCAATGCATCTCTTTGTCAGGTTTGCTGCGATGTTGCTTAGAATGCAGACATCATTTTGTGCCTTCAACCAATGCAATCGTATTTCTAACCTCTCTTTCTCATATGCCTTAAATATTAATTCTGGCTGCAGCAATGAAGTGGAAGAATTTAGGACTCGGTATAAACTGCAAGTCTCAGCTTCCTTCTCCTCCCACAAGTTCAGTAAATATAGGAACTTAGGAAGCTATCTTATACTGCCAGACCCTTTGTCCATCTGGCTATATGTGGTCTACAATAACTGGCAACAGCTCTCCAGCATTTCCAAGCAGGAAGTCCCTCCTAGCCCTGGAAGTACCAGGGGTTGAGCCTGGGACCTTCTGCAGGCAAACCATGTGACCAACCACTGAGCTACATCCCATCCTTAAAGGTGGGGTAGCTGCTGTATACACTCTCCAAAACCAAGAAGGGTTCCAGTGGTGGTGGTGGTGAATTCATTGCCTCTCCTAATAACAGGCTGAAGCAGCATGAATAAGTCAGGCTAAACAAATACATTTCTTCACTTTCATTTTTTGCTCTATAAGACTTACTTTTTCCCTCCTAAAAAGTAAGGGGAAATGTGTGTGTGTCTTATGGAGCGAATGCAGGCTGCACAGCTACCCCAGAAGCCAGAACAGGGTGAGGGATCACTGCTTTCGCAGCGCAGCGATCCCGCTTGCTGTCCTGGCTTCTGAGATTCAGAATATTTTTTTTCTTGTTTTCCTCCTCCAAAAACTAGGTGTGTCTTATGGTCTGGTGCGTCTTATAGAGTGCGAGATTGTGGGGGCCAGGCACCCACAAAGTTATTGAAAAAAGCCTGCAGATGGCAGTGGCACTGCCTCTGAGAAAGAAGCAGTTCAGCTCCATCCTCCACAGCCAGCTAGCAAGGCCCCCTTTTCCAGGGGGTAGGGCTTGGATGCGGAGACTCTCTGCTTCCAGGTCTGAGCCCCTTCCCACAGAAAAGTGTGCCTCGCTGGCTGCAGATAGGAGGAGGGATAGGAGTTGCTGCCGCCGGCCACTGCAACATGGACATGCGATATCACACATCTACAACTGAGTGTGATGTCATATGTATGTAGTGGGTGTGACATCACACACACTGTGATGTCGCACGTCTGCATGTGGCAGAAGGCACCCATAATCCTGATGGTGAGATGGCGCCCTTGTATGGGGTTGTAGCCAATGTTAGTCCTACTCATAAGAGACCCACAGGAGAGGTGTATTGCCATGTTACTCCAGACAATATGTTCTACATGGGGCTGCTCTTGAAGGCAACTCAGAAATGGCAACTGGTCCAAAACGCTGCAGACTAGGGTTGCCTTTAGAACTGATACTAAGTCTTCATTCTGTAACAGCTGCATTGGCCGCCAGTTCCTTTTCAGGCTGACTTCAAGGTGCTCGCATGAATGTTTAGAGCCCTAAATGACTCGACCCAAATATTGAAAAGGCTGCCTCCTTCTCTTCAGACCATCCCCGATGTTAAAATCAGCAGAAGGGCCCAAAGAAATTCAGCAGGTGGTAGCCTTGGAAACAGCATTTTCTGTGGCAGCCCCCAAGATGTTGCATCTCATCCTCACTATAAAGCTTTTGGAGAACGCTGAGCACACACCTCTTTTCCCTAGCCTTAGGAGCTGCAGATTTTGTATGGGATAATTGTTACACAGAAGAGAAATTATACGCACGGTCCATTCTGGCAAAGATCTAGCTGAAGCTGAAACTGCCTCAGAGTGGGAAATCACATTCATATTTGTGGAACAACCATGTAGGTCAGTGGTTCCAAATGAGCTAAGTACTACAGACCCCCTGTTTTTCCAAAACCCCCTACTTTTGAAAATCTTGGTATCCCTGTGATAGTTTTTGTTATGTGAATGGTGCCACCCTCCAACATGTTACAACACAAAACCAGGGTGCATGTCTTCCAGGCCTCATTCCCACACGAGTCATGTGACCCATGCAAGAGCACAGAGCTCCAAAACACGCCTTTCTGGGCACTGCAATCTCACGCGAGGCATTCATCTGGCCACAATCTCATGTGAGAGCACAGACTCCCAAAACGGGATGCCCTGAGTAAGTTCAGCAATAAAAGTTATTTTAAGTTGGGGAAAATATAGAAGAACCACAATAAAAAGGTAAAGGAACCCCTGACCATTAGGTCCAGTCGTGGCCGACTCTGGGGTTGCGGCGCTCATCTAGCTTTATTGGCCGAGGGAGCCGGCGTACAGTTTCCAAGTCATGTGGCCAGCATGAATAAGCTGCTTCTGGCGAACTAGAGCAGAGCACGGAAATGCCGTTTACCTTCCCGCCGGAGCAGTACCTATTTATCTACTTGCACTTTGACATGCTTTCGAACTGCTAGGTTAGCACAATATGCAGCAGTAAAATATAGCTATGAGGAAACCGTGGAAGGGTCGAAGTCGGCTATTGAGTGCATGTGTATTGGAGAATGTTTGACAAATTGTATTTTATTTGTGGAAAATTTATAAATAAAATTTGAAAACAACAACAACAGGATGTCCAGGAGAGTTGATGGGTATGTGCCACAGGCCCCCTGGGTGGGTTATGCAGACCCTCTGAGGTCCACAGACCACCAGTTGGGAACCACCACTAAATTATTCTCAGTGCAAATAAATATATCACTGTTTGGCCCCTCTGCTTTATTGTTCTGTCAACTTTCTCCCTGTCCAAACACACACTTTTTATAGCTCTCCTTCCCCCACGCCTTCCCTTCTCCACAAATTGAGAGATTAATCCGGTCCCCAATTGAAGTGGCAACCCGTATCATACCTTCCCTTGATCTCACGGCCCGGCTGTTCACAGCTAAGGCCTATGACCAAGCTCTCCTCTCTGGGTTGAAAGTCTCCCTCCTTCTTCTCTGCCCCCACCCCCTTCATTGTTCCGGGCCACACATCCGTGAACCTTTTGGCATGTTATGTACTTAAGCATGGTCAGGTTGATGTCATTATTTTTGTATTGTCGCGCAGCCGCTCCCTGGCTGTTTGGCCCATATTCACAGAGAACACCCTGTGGGCTCTTTGTAGGTTAACCTTTCAGAAAAGGAGATTCCGGACCACCTGCAAATATAGCCCAGGGCTGCGGGACTTGCACTAGGCCGCTTTGCATGCTTCAAAACACACATTAACACCACTTGGGTTATTTCGTCTCTCTCATTTTATTTTTTTTCAAATTTTCGCTCCAGTCATCTTAAAGGAAATTCTTATTTGCACTCAGGTTTGATAGAGCACTTTATTTTTTAAAAAAGCTTTTGAAAGTATAAGGAATAAAATATAGTAAGTCTAGGTCACTGTGTGCTTTGTCAGGCTGTACGCAGAGACCAGTTTCCCAATTTATCTGTCTGTTTGTCTCCCGCTCTCTCCTCTGGCTGCTTTGCCACTGAGAAGCCACTAAACATTAGCTATGGGTTGTGAGAGCCACGGGGGCAGGAGGGGGGAATGCGTCTCTGCGTGAGACACCTCCACATTTAGCTTTTACAATCCTATAAAAACGGCCTGCTTGTTATCAGCTGGAGCTGGGAAGCAAGCAACAGCTTCAGACTGCCGTCGGGCTTTGATGTACGTGCCCTGGAACAGTTCAGTTTAAATGACAGTGGAGAGAGGACACCTATAAAAATATTAATTAGCTCCAGTTGACACCACATGCAGTTAACATAACGGCGTGCCGGTTCAGAACCACCAAGGGTTTTCTCTCTTCTCTTTTATTAGTGGTAGATAAGCTAATGTTTATTGCCGCAGTTAAATCTGGGTCATAAAATGAAAAGCTTAGTCATATTCAAGGTATTTCCTTTGCATACATCAGGTGGGGCGTTATGCAGATTTCAGTCCATTTAATTATCCTCCAGGGCATATATTTGGAACAGGAATCTGCTTTCTTGGGTTACCTGAAACAAAGGGAAAATAATCCATGGGTATTTTGGGGAGGGCAAGGGGGAGCGAATGGTTTAGGATAGGTGACAATAAAGCAAAAACGAACAAACCATGCCTAACCTCGTATAATGCAATGAAAAGAGGTGTTCTATCCTGCCAAAGTTCTCTCTCTAGCCTCATTCACTCATTCTGTGGTGATCTGGGACAGGAGTAGGGGTGGGGACTCTAGGCCCAGTGGCCTTCAGTGACCCCTGGACCTCTCTGTCCAGCCCTCAAAAATCTCCCTGTGTGACATGCCTGCTTCATACCCCAGGCATTTTGGTCCAGCTGGAATGTGCCTTTGAATTCTGACAATGCCTTTTACACCCCTGGATGAGGGTTGGAGTGCCACTGTGTGTAGAAACTAGCCTCCTTCACAAAAGTAAATTGTATATTTGTTGCTCCACCCACTTTTGCCCCTGGTCCTCCCACCAATGGAATGCAGGGATTTGGTTTCCACTCTTCATTTCCCCTACTCCCCAGTTAGTCAGTGGAGGCCTGGTTCATGAAGGCAGGGAGCACCAACCTGGTTCCTGTGAAGATGTTCATTGACATCTCAATATCTCAATACTGTACCTTAAGGATCGCCTCTCCCATACGAACCGACCCAAACCCTGTGGTGGTCATCTGAAGCCCTTCTCCACTTCACCCTTCCCAGAGAGTTTCAGAGGGTAGCAACAAGAGAAGGGGCCTTTTCTGCTGTGGCTCCCAGATTGTGGAATGTTCTCCCCAGAGAGACACGCCTGGCACCTTCATTACACGCCTCTAGGTGTCAGGCAAAATCATTGCTCTTTTCTCAGACATATGGCTCTTAAATAATCTATAGCCTGTGAAAATGTGGGCGAGAGGACTATTACTATGATGACTATTTTATTATTAGGTTGTCAGTCAGTTTTCCTTTTATTATGTTTTTACCATTGATGTTCTGTAATGTGTTTTTAATGTTGTACACTTCCCTGAGATCTTTTGATAAAGAGTGGTATGTAAATGGAATAAATGAGAATCATCCTCATCCTCATGATCTCCAAACAGGGCACTATACTCTGTGTCTTCATTTTTATAATAAAAGTAAGTTTCTAGACCTTCTAGAAAGAAAGTTATGAAGCATAATCGGCAATTTCCTAAGCAATTTCTGATAAATGAGCCAGCCAGTCTGGCTGCTCTTATCTGACAGTGTTCTTAGCCAATGAGTGATGTCATAGCTGTGATTGATAAGCGAGTTGTCTAGACACCAGCCCATAGAGATCCCTGGGATCTTAACAGGGGGAGATGGCACTGGGGCCCATGCCTGCAGACTCTGAGCTTTCATTTTTGGGAAAGTACCATATTTTTCACTCTATAAGACGCACCAGACCACAAGACACACCTAGTTTTTGGAGGACGAAAACAAGAAAAAAATATTCTGAATCCCAGAAGCCAGAACAGCAAGAGGGATCGCTGCGCTGCAAAAGCAGTGATCTCTCTTCCTGTTCTGGCTTCTGGGATAGCTGCACAGCCTGCATTCGCTCCATAAGACGCACACACATTTCCCCTTACTTTTTAGGAGGGAAAAAGTGAGTCTTATAGAGCAAAAAATACGGTAAGTCTCTAGCCCTGTGATGATGATGGTTCAATTTCTCTGCCGCTTAATATATTAAAAATATCTCTAAGTGGGGTACAGAAAACTGAAGCAACAACAGACAACTTAAAATTCTTTTTTACAAAAATAGACAGTTACATATAAACATGTTACATTTAAAAAGTTACTAATATATAAAAATCAATATCAATTCATTTTCCTTCTAACACACCCTCCCTCTCAATCTCCAGGTTCTCACCCAAGGTCCAAATAAACTTTCAGCTCACTCACAAAAGTCTCACAACAAGAAGAACTTCCGGAAAGGCCCCAATTTCAGAGGCACCCTTATTAGCATCACCTTTTCCTCCTGCCTGCCCCACAGCAGGAATTGTTCCCAAGTTGTTTGGGGGGCAGGGAACACAATGGAAAGGCAGAAATATTATTGTAATGATCTCCTCCTACTCTCCTGATTTTGACATAGTCACATTTATTAAGGTGAATGAATAGCCCCCCACCCACCCAGAGGGCTGAACACAAGGCCCCACAGACCATAAATTTGCCACTGATTACAGGGGAAGAAAAGTTTCAAGATTTTGGCACGGCACTATTTCAAACTAATAAATCACCCCTCTCTTGGATGATAATATCACCTTGCATATGATTATTCCTTCCATTTTTGTGTGAAAGATACAGTTCTCCCTTGCACTTTCTCTTTCTCCAGCCTGATAGGCTTTGCTAGTTATTCTCAAGATAACATCACAGCTTGGATTATCTTTCCCTTTCCACTGCATTTGTACATTTCCCTCCAGCAAGATGGAACAGGAGGTTTCGAGGCGTCTGTCCTGATAAATGACTTATTTTGCTTGGCCTGCATTTTGCTAGATCTGGTTAGGATTCCCCTGGAAACAGAGAGAGAGAGAGAGAGAGAGAGAGAATAATTCCCATTGCCAATGTCCTCACTTAAAAGCAAAACTGAATTGCCTTTATCCAGGGCTTTTTTTTCCCAGCTGGAGCTCAATGGAGCTCAGCTTTGCCACCACACAGGTGGGCACCATTGCCATTCTAGGAGAACAAGAGAGAAGTTCATGGTGAGCACCTTTTTCTAGAAAAATAGCACTGCCTTTATCCATCAGCTCTCGATTAAGGTTATTTGGTTAAATGGTCTAATGCAGTCCTTAGTTTTATGTAGGCAAACTAGTTAATGATGGAGTGGGAAGTTTGCCTGGAATACAACTCCCAAATGCAGGGCTTTTGAGTAAGGGCACCCAGCTCAAGAGAACATTTCAGCCTAAAGGTTGGCTGGGACCTATCTGTCTCGGAAAACCTTCGGAGGTGAAGTCAAACCGCTGGAGAGTTATAGCACCTGCTGTGACTGTAGGGTCTGTCTGTGCTGGCTTCCCACAACACAGAGACTCTGACTTCTCAGGTATCAATTACCTACAGATGATAGTTGTTTGGTTTTACCATATGAACTACAGTAAACGCTCCTTGCCTAACACAAACCTCTCTTTACAAGCATTTTAAGTACAGTCTTACCTTGGTTCTCAATCATCTTGGTACTCATACGTTTTGGCTCCCAAACGCCGAAAACCCAGAAGTGTTCTGGTTTTCGAACGTTCTTTGGAACCCAAATGTCCAACACAGCTTCTGATTGAGTGCAGGAAGCTCCTGCAGCCAATTGGAAGCCTCGCCTTGGTTTTGAATGTTTTCGGAAGTCAGACAGACTTCCGGAACGGATTATGTTCAAGAACCAAAGTACGACTGTATAAAGCATTCAAACACACATTTTATGTATGTTAAACTTTTATATATGTAACACCTTATAGCTCAAGATCCAGGGTTCCTAGACTCACCCAATACTACATTCTGGAATCATTCCTCAAGATATGACCAAAACCACTACAGAATTGTGCCCCCCAAACCCATATCCGATAAATGGTCCAGGAGGTTAACAAAAGCCAGTAAGAGATTGAGCAGAAGCAGAATGGTCCCATCACCCTACCCATCTCCCAATAAAGTCATCCATAAGAGCAACCAAGGTCAATTCACTCCCAAATCTAGGTCTGAACCTAGATTGGAATGGAGCTAAGCAATCAGTTTCCTACAAGAACATCTGCAGTCATGCCACCATGACTTTCTCACATACCTAGTCCAAAAGGGGGTATTTAAGAACTTCTGCCTGGTTACAAGCAGGTCCATCATGTACTGAAATGACAAACTCCAAGAAAATATCCAATATTTTTGCATTACAGTATTACACTTATAGGGACGCAGGTGGCGCTGTGGGTTAAAGCCTCAGCGCCTAGGACTTGCCGATCGAAAAGTCGGCGGTTCTAATCCCTGCGGCGGGGTGCGCTCCCGCTGCTCAGTCCCAGCGCCTGCCAACCTAGCAGTTCGAAAGCACCTCCAGGTGCAAGTAGATAAATAGGGACCGCTTACCAGCGGGAAGGTAAACGGCGTTTCCGTGTGCGGCTCTGGCTCGCCAGAGCAGCGATGTCACGCTGGCCACGTGACCCGGAAGTGTCTCCGGACAGCGCTGGCCCCTGGCCTCTTAAGTGAGATGGGCGCACAACCCCAGAGTCTGTCAAGACTGGCCCGTACGGGCAGGGGTACCTTTACCTTTTACTTTATTACACTTATGCAATCATAGTTTGGGTATATGAAGAAGGTATAAAACTGTTCCTTTGGAATTATTATTATTATTATTATTATTATTATTATTATTCCAGCTGCTGTTGGACTACAACTCTCATCTTCCCTGACCATTGGCCATACTGGCTGGCACTGATGGGAGTTGTAGTTCAACATTGGGTACCCCACATTGACTAATCTGCTTTACCATTGCTTGAAGAATTAATCAGAAGAGATCTATTGGTGATTTCTTCTCCATGCCAGTAGTTCTGTTAATGGAATGGAAGGCATGCTGACTTCCTTTCCGCAACTTTCATCAGGAACGGGGAACTTTTTTTCAACCTTAGGGCCACATTTCCTTCAGGGAAACCTTATGAGAACCACATGCCAGTCACGGGCAGAGCTGGAGACATGATTTTAGTTGTATAGTTAGAACCATGCTCAAAGTAACTAAAAAATGCATAATTATGAATACAGTGGTACCTCAGTTTATGAACTTAATCCATTCCAGAAGTCCGTTCTTAAACCGAAACCATGGTTTACCAAGGCGCACTTTCTCTGATGAGTCTTCCTACTATCAGTGCCCTTCTACCATTTGGATTCTGTTCTTAGACCGAGGTAAAGTTCGCAAACTGGGACACTACTTCTGGTTTTGCTGAAACTGAATCGTTTGTAAACAGGACTGTTCTTAAACCAAGGTACCACTGTATAACCAAAGTAGTAATAAACAATAAATAAACACATTAAAATGTGCACAACCAAACTGAACAATTTCCACCTAAATCATAATAAGATCTAAAAATGAAGAGCCAAAAGATTAATATCAATAACAGCAACAAAACCCCACAACAAAAACTCCCAAACCAATACCCCAGCTGTTCAGCAGCCTCTGCTTTTGTAGCTGGAGACAAGAGTGGGCAGGGGAACAAATGTGAAACCCACCTTTGCACAGTAGACTGATTCCTACACACACTCATACAACCTTCTGTATCCTCCATCTGGACAAGCAGAAGGCGTTGTTAGTTGGGACGTATTCCAGCCAGGCAAAAAGCAAGGCCAAGAAGGGTTGTGGCCTCGAGAGATAAGGGATGTGGCTTCAAGGAAGTTCTGAGGGCCAGACAGAGAGTTTTGGAGGGCCGCATTCAGCCCCCGGGCCTGAAGTACCGCACTCTGCTTTAAGTCTTATGTCTTGCTGTCTTTTCCATGCGATCACAGCATTTGGTGTATGATTGGTGTAAGATATCCCTGCCTTTTAAAAAGAAATCCAGGAAGACGTGTTTGCATTCCCCCCCCCCCTTTGGGGGGTGGACAACAACAACAAAATAAAAAAAATTCTTATTTTCTCATCTGAACTCTTTTAACAAAGGTATTACGCTGTGTAGAAAAGCCGTCCAATTTTTTCTCCCCCTCCCCATCCCAACCTTCTGCTTCGTTCTAAACCACAGTCATTTTGTTAGTCATTGGAAATGTCTTGATTTAGTTGTCTAGCTATTTTGGGCTTGTCCTGCCCCCTGCAGTGGTAATAAGGATGGGGTTTCCCGCTGGGCCCTGAAGAATACCATTTCACGGCAGCCACATAGCTGGCGGCTTTTATTTATGGAGCCAAGAAAATGAATGGGTATTAGTGTCCAAACATTTCAGCATGCTTCTGCAGCCATGCACAAAAGGGGCTGATTTGCAGCAAATTTCCACTTATTTCCCGAGAGTTATTTACCTTGCAAGAAGCTTCCCTGAATGCTATGATGGTAGAGCTGAAGGGAAGAAATGACCGTTTCCAAAGCCAATTTTTTATATATGTGTTTCCGAACCCTTAAAAAGTGTCGCACTTCTTCAGAATAAAGATAATGCCCCCTCTTGCTTGGGCTTGAAGGCTTTATATGGATCTGTGGATAAGGCCAATCTCCTTTTATTTCTCCCTGGTTTTCCCCCCGCCCCCTGTCTCCAGCAGAGAGGGAGAACCAGGCATTTCTTCATAGCTGGAGCCTTATTCTGCTACATAACGATGACTCTGCAAGAGATATTTGAGGGTTTTTGGACAACAGCTGAAGCATCCTTGATGAAAGAGGAGCAATACCAACCAGCGGCAGCAGATAAAAGCATGTGACTGTCACCAGTACCAGTACCTAACCTACTGGGGGCAGTGCATTGTTTGTTTCTGTTGTATCCTAGAGAGACCACAATTTTGAAAGATTCCTCTAGCATCCTATGTTTGCAGAACTGAACTAGGCCTTTACATCTTCAGGTATGTTGAGCACCATACAAGTCACCAGTTTCCATGTCTCTATCTCCCTATGTAGTAGAATGAAGCAGTAAAGTCCATTAGGTCCAGTCGTGACCGACGCTGGGGTTATGGTGTTTATCTCACTCTATAGGCCGAGGGAGCCGGTGTTTGTCCACAGACAGCTTCCGGGTCATGTGGCCAGCATGACTAAGCTGTTTCTGGCGAACCAGAGCAGCGCACAGAAACGCCATTTACTTTCCCGCTGGAGCGGTACCTATTTATCTACTTGCACTTTGACATGCTTTCGAACTGCTAGGTTGGCAGGAGCAGGGATCGAGCAACGGGAGCTCACCCCGTCGTGGGGATTTGAACCGCCAACCTTCTGATCGGCGAAGCAGTACCAAGCCTAAAATGGTAGAGTGGAGTGAACCACTTTGGATTGCAAGTGGGGGAACGCTTCCCTGCATAAACGAAAATAAAATCTTGTTAAGTAAAAAATTCCCCACAACTGGTACTTCAAGGGGGAAAGCTCTAGCTCAACTTTGTTTCCTGCTGTGCTACTTCCATACTGGTGATAATTTTTTTCACATAAAAGAGGATTTAAAATGTGATACCCAACTTGCAGTTCTAGTGGAGTCTGATCTGTTTGTCCGGTTTCAGGATCGGGATTGGCAGAGAGACTGATTTGATTGCTTTGATGGACAACCTATGTTTGCAAAGTATCACCCTGCTCATTCTCCTGAGCATCTCAGTAACTTTAAACACCATTGCCTAGGTGTGGACAACTTGCTGCTCTAGGATCACTTACAGCTATAGTGGTACCTCAGGTTACATACGCTTCAGGTTACAGACTCCGGTAACCCAGAAATAGTACCTCAGGTTAAGAACTTTGCTTCAGGATGAGAACAGAAATTGTGCGGTGGTGGCAGCAGCAGGAGGCCCCATTAGCTAAAGTGGTGCTTCAGGTTAAGAACAGTTTCAGGTTAAGAACAGACCTCCGGAATGAATTAAGTACTTAACCCAAGGTACCACTGTATCAGCCTTTCCTCCAAGAAGCTCATGACATTCATTCTTCTCCCAATTTTACCCTCAAAGTAATCTTGGGAGGTACATTAGGCTGAGAGACAGGAACTGGTCCAAGGGCACCCAATCAGCTTCCTGGCTAGTGGGGATTTGAATTCTGGTCTCCCAGGTCATAGCCCAGCACTGTAACCACTATTACAACACTGACTCTTCATGACGCCCATTGCCTGATTTCATATAGGTGGCAATAAAGAAGAAAGGAGGTGGTAGAAAGAAAGCTACCTCTTTCAGCTTTCTTGCCTTTCCCAATCCAAGAGCAGAGCAATACAGGGCCACATCCAGCATTTTGCATCTACTAACTCAACAACTCTTGTAGTGGCTGATGGAGGATCTTTAATGCTACACAACAAAAGGAATCCAGTGCAGCAGCTGAACTAGCAGAAACTTGCTGCGTAACAAAATGCACAATCTGTTGCCCAACAAAGTTACCAGCAATCTACTTTTGCATTGTCTTGTGGTGAAAAACATTTCTCCAGCAGGACAATGATGCTGCTACATGATTTTAACTTAGTGCTACATTAGATCTAACCTGATATATTATTTTGACACAAAACTCCACAATTCCATTCCATTGAGGTTGGATACTAGAGAGGACCAGTTAAGAGTGTTGTTTCTGAACCAGGATGACATGCGCTCACATATCTCCACCACGCTATGAGGTGACATTGCACACTTCCTCAAAATCATCTCCTTCCCTACATACACTCCCAGTTGTTAAGGTCAGCAGAGAGGAGTCCCTTAGCAGTTCCTCATCTTCCAAACTTCAGGGTGGTGGTAGCCCAGAAGAGGACATTCTCTGTGGCAGCCCCTAAGCTGTGGAATTCCCTCCCCACAGAGGTGCATCTAGGTTCTTCACTATGTTGGCTTTCAGGGAATGCTGAAGACTTGTCTCTTTACCCTGACCTTTGACACCTGCTTTCAGTGCCCACCCTATTCCTGTGGTTGTAACATAACTAGTTTTTGTTTTTAATTGTAACTTGCCCTGGAACCTGCCAGTGAAGGATAGGTAGTCAATCTGAGGGTGGTGATGGTGATGGTAGAGAACCACTGTTGTGCAGTGGCTTAGGTTCTCCTGCCTCAGGGCTGGAGGTCCCATACCAGCTGCCTAAGTTCCTGACCAACTCTCAGAACCCTGTTATGACTGAGAATTCTCCCCCGTATGAAACCCTGGAGAGACACTGCCAGTCAGTGCTGAGCTAGATTTTGTCTAAGCAAAAGTTATGAACTGTGGCTGAGCAGAAGAAAGATTGGTGAGCATGCCAAAACTCTTGGAGAAAGATAGAGGCAAATGAAGACCAAAATCTGTTTCTTGCTTCAGCTGGAGTGTCCTGCCTCTTTCGACAAGGCCAACAACTACCAACTGCCCTGTGGGAAGGAATCCAGGAGAAGAAAGGAAGGAAATGGGCAAAGACAACACCAGACACCTGCCCCTGTTTTAGCTCGTAAGACGTCAGTAGTATTGTACATATTTAAGCAATTAGGAAAGGGCAATATATATTGAGGCAATTAAGAAAAGTGTGACACGTATTTATCTGAGCAATTAGAAAATATATTTAAGCAATTAGGAAAAGTGCAATATATATTTGCTTGTTTATGTGTTATATATATATCTCAGTCTGAAACATTTCTATTTAACAAGATTCTCCTTTACTATTTTTGTTGTTTTAACATATTTGTGTTGTTGGTGTTTTGCTATGTATTTATTGCTCTGTTCCTGGGTTTCAGTGTTTTGGAATGGAGTGGGGAGGTGTAGATCTGTCATTCTGAAGGACAGGTCTATATTTTAATCCCAGAGAATTGTTTTCCCAGAGCACTCCAATCACAATCATACTTCTCCTCTGAACTTTGCCTGGGAGAGCAGGGTATAAGCAATGGAGTTAGACTATTGGGAGTGGTTTTTTCCCTCCCAATCATTCTTTGGAAAACAAACAGTTAAAAATGACTTCCAGTAAAAGGGGGGTTTGCAACAAATGAGTGACTTTTCCAGTTTGTTATAATGACAGTAAAATTACCTGGCATGCTGGCTCCTGAACCTATTTTTCTGAACTTTGGCAATATGCTTACCTAGAAGTACCTCCCTCATGTCCCCAGCTTTTAAACTGAGTCCCCCCCTGCAAAAATGGGGGGTAGAAATATGACTATTCCACATGTCTGGCCCTTGGATGAGATCAACTGCATATGCTTTTCTTAAATTTGGCAGGCTTTTTTCCCTCAGTATGGTGACCAGGCCTGCAATTTGCATAAAATTGTGGCAGGAAAAAGTTAGACATTTTCTTTTCATTTTTTAAAAATATTGTTGACACTCCCTTGCATGAAAACCCCTGGATGGAAATGTCTGAAATTTGGCACACTTAGTTCAATCTGAAGGGGCTGCTTTGTCTGCAAATTCCATTCACTTATGAGAAAAGTTACAGCCTTTTTAGATTCCCAATTATTGCTAAGGAGGTGAAGCAGAGCTTCAGATTTCACTAATCACATTTTGCTCAAAATAATGAATTGAACTGGAACAACACAAAACAGATCCAAAACAGATAAGGCAGCTTCTGATCACTGGAGATACAATCATACCTCATGTTGTGTCTGCTTCAGGTTACATGTTTTCGTGTTGCGTCCCATGGCAACCTGGAAGTACCGGAATGGGTTACTTCTGGGTTTCGCCGCTCACGCATGTGCAGAAGTGCTAAATCGTGCCGTGTGTGTGCAGATGCAGCACTTTGGCTTGCGTCAGTTCCGTGTTACGGATGGGCCTCTGGAACGGATCCCATCCATAACATGAGGTTCCACTGTACAGATACAATGTGAATCATTTCAGTCGTGCACACAACTAGTAACTGTCATATATGTCACCATATATATGAGTAGAAAAGAGATTTATCCATGGGTCTACTCTGAATATGACTAAAACTGACCAGCACCCAACCAGTGCATTCCTAACCTGTTACATGGGAATAATTACAGTGGTACCTCTGGTTGCAGCCAAGATCAGTTCCGGAGCTCCGGTTGGATCTTGAGGTTTCCGCAACCAGAGGGACTGCCTCTGCACATACGTGCTCGGAGAAACAGTTCTGGGTTGGCCGCTTTCGCAACCCAAAGTTTATGTTACCCAAGGGTAACGTGAGCCAAGGTGCTACTGTACACAGTTAGGAATGCACTGCAGTCCTAGAGACACTTTCCTGGCAGTGAGATATGTCTTAAATAAAATGTATTGAACCTACATGGACCCTTAAATCTTCATATGAGGCCCTTCTCCAAGCCTCCCCTCTGAAGAAGTCTTTAAGAGTGATGGCAAGGGAAATTACCACTTCTGTTGTGGCTCCCCATCTATGGAATGCTCTCCTTACTGATGACTTTGTAACTTATAAAGTAGCACTATATGCGTCGACAGCTAAGAAGATCAGGAGAAAAGAACTAAATAAAATAGTGTTCAATTGCAAAGGTGATTCAGACATTTAAGCTGGCATATTCTACCTGAGAACCCCCTGCTATTCTATCATACACAACAAATAATTTTCAGGAGACATGATCATGGTTTATTGTATCTGCAGTGATGTTTTTTATGGTTTTTATGCTTATTGTTGCTTTTCTTTTTGTTCCCTTTGTGAATGATGCCATGGCCTTTGGCTAGTGCAATAAAGTTGATGATGATGATGAATGCTCTCTTTTTGGAAGGAAAGGACTTACCTTACCTCCAACCAGGCTTTTGAAGGACTGAGATGATGCTGTTTTGTGGTTAGTGGGCTTACAAGTTTCCCATGTGGTGGGTGGGTGGGTGCTTGCATGAATAAATATATCGCTCCTGCTTGTTCCACTCATGCCAAGAGACTGATTTTCTGAATCACCTTCCACATCATGTTAAATCTTGCTGCAGCCGCATTTAATGGATGGGGGAAGAGCTTCACATTTTTCAATGTCTTGTAACTCACCCAGGAAATTTTATTCTAATAAATAATAACAATAATGCTATTGATAACAATAATTGCTTCTGGATTAAGAAGTTTGTGGCCATTTAAGCCTCCTTCCATTCCCTTCAAAGAGGAAATCAATAAAATTGGAGGCCGTGACTGAATAAGGTACAATCCAAACACCATGATCTCTCCTCCTCAAGTAACCAGCTTAGCATCATTCACTTGCCATGAATCAAGAGGGGAAGAGAGAGGAAGAGTGCCAACCTTCCTCATTGCTGTCACATTTAATACAACTTAGCATAGTTAATCACTCAAGGAAACTCTATCAAGATCTGCTCAAGTTCTTTTTTCTTTTCTTTTCTACAAAATAAAGAATCTTTCCAAGTGAATCATCTTTGCAAATCTCACTTCTTAAAAGGTTTTAATGTTGTCAGGTTACCAACTACAACAAAAGGAGTCAAGTTAGCTTTCTTTTTCTCCCCCGGGTTAACAATGGCTTTTTATTTGACAATGGCTTTGCATGTTAAGGCATTAATTTTGCAATAAATTACAGCACCAGGTACGGAGAAGGACTCCGTGGCTTGACCAAAGTGTCTGACCTGGGCACAGCTCCAGCTGATGAATCACATTTCATTTTGTTCTACCAGACAAAATTGAGTGGGGGTGGGGGGAGGAAACCCACCCTCTGCTACTGAGTGAGAAATATCCTATTTCGTGTAATAGCATTTGGTTATATATCATTAGCACTTAATTTTGTCACTGATGCTAACCCAATGTTAATTATGCTTTTCAGATCCAGGGTTTTGTGACACAGTAAAACATCCATTGTGGTCCATTGATATACTAGAACCATCAGCCCAAGGAGACAAAGGAGGCAGAGGCAATTATTGAATCACTACCAACCATCCTCTGAGATTGTTAGTGCTCGGTTTCCTTCTGGTTTTTGGAACTGGTGGCCCAGAGTGAGGAAGAAGAGCAGTGTTATTAGGGGTAATTTCTCATGTCCATGTGGGACGCAGGTGGCGCTGTGGGTTAAAGCCTCAGCGCCTAGGGCTTGCCGATCGAAAGGTCGGCGGTTCGAATCCCTGCGGCGGGGTGCGCTCCCGCTGCTCGGTCCCAGCGCCTGCCAACCTAGCAGTTCAAAAGCACCTCCGGGTGCAAGTAGATAAATAGGGACCGCTTACCAGCGGGAAGGTAAACGGCGTTTCCGTGTGCGGCTCTGGCTCGCCAGAGCAGCGATGTCACGCTGGCCACGTGACCCGGAAGTGTCTCCGGACAGCGCTGGCCCCTGGCCTCTTAAGTGAGATGGGCGCACAACCCCAGAGTCTGTCAAGACTGGCCCGTACGGGCAGGGGTACCTTTACCTTTTACCTTTCTCATGTCCATACACTCTCACAAAAATTGGCATCAGAAGGGGCATTCACATATTTACGATGAGTGTACAATCTGTATACCTGTATGAGGTGCACAGGTTGTGTCCCTGTTAGGAATGGGTGAATTTATATTTCTATTTTTTTCCATTATTCACTTTCCCATGATTCCACAGCAGTCTGCATATTTAAAAGACCTATGAAAGTTCATCAGCATTTTAATGGAAATTTCTCCGAATACGTGTGCAATTTTGCCCAATATACACATTTTTGCAATGCAATTTCTCCTAATATAATGTATTTTGAGATGTTATTTCCTCTAAAACATATACTTCCTCTAATACATATACCTCCCCCCCAGTATATGCATTTTTGTACACATTACTTGCCCAAAGAACTGCATTGCAAAATTCAGAGAAGTGAGAATTTCGAAGAATTGTTGTGTTTTGGTTCACATACAGTTATAGAAATTGCAAAATAGGTAAGTTGGCCTCTAACTGTGAACTGAATTAAGTTCCTGCCTAATCTCTAGCGTCTGTGTACACAATAGTTTAGCTGTACAAATCACAAAGTGTACAATCTTTCGTACCCTGTACATGCATAACTTGTAATCAAGCCAAGGGGGAGTAAAGAATGGGTGTAGACTAAGAATGGAAGAGAAATTGAGTTTGGTATTCATTTTTGTGTGAATGTCACACTTTCCCCAAAACATGCAATACCATCCTTAGAAATCCATGCATCTCCAATTTTGGCATTGTGTTTCTCCAGCCAAAACAATTGTACATTTAGGAGAAATTGTGCACAGAAATGCCTATGTTAGTGATAACAACATGCAAAAAATGCATTATATTAAGCCGTGTTTTTTTTTCTGGGATTCCTCAAGGATACGCAGTTCTGGCACCTCATTTGTTGTTGCTAAAAAGTGCGGCACTTACTGTAACAACTTCATGCTGAGTACTGGCACTTATTTTTCTATAAAAGAAGTGCAGAATTTATGGGAATTTGCTTAAAAAATGTGTATTTTGCAAAATTGTATTAGAACATGTAGATTAGCATAAATGTGGCCTAAAACTATTAGGAATTTTCATGAGATTCAAAAAGCAAAAAGCTAAAACACAAACTGATGTGGAAATGTAGCAGCATGAATTTAAGACTAGAAGAATTTGTAACAAATTAAACAACAAGAACCAGCTGCTGCACAAAAAGAATCTGCTGTTGTGAAAGGGAAAACACTAGTATATTACTGAAGATTGTTGTGCAGTCTGTTGCACAACAAGATTCAAATGTTGCACAACACACCCACACTAGCACATCTGTTGCATTGGATTTCTTTGTTGTGCAACAGTTAAACTGTGTCATCCAATAATGCTGTGGCTCTTGTACGAAAGGGTCAAGAAAGTTAGTTGCAGCCCACAAACTGATCCTATTCAGACATTACTGAACAGTGCCAAAAACTGTCTAACTGTTTCTTTCCATTGACATCTCTCTGGTTTTTCCTTCTTCTCCAATAGCAGTTTTCACTGGCTCAAAGTTCCGTGCTACCTTTTCCCAAGTGAAGTCCTCCAGATATTTTTGATTATGGGATGGGAACGAAATTCAGTTCAGTGTGAATCTGCTGAATTTGCATTTCCATAACCAATACTGGAACCAAAAAGCCTCCCTTTGAAGATTGTACATCACCAATTTTATGAAGTTCTTTTAAAAAGTGCATTCAAGAGGTATGTTATAAGGGAAAGTGCACATAAAGTGCATGTATCAATGAAAATAACATATAAAATGCATTGTATTAGGGGAAGTTGCTTAAAACAAGGTGTGTGATAGGCAAAATGACTTATAAAGTGTGTATATTACAAGAAATACACATGAGAATATGTGTGAATTTTCAAGATGACATATCCATATCTATACCTAAATATACACACTTGGGGCTTATTATTAATTATTATTTAATAGTCTTCCATATAGCTATCTCAAGGCAAATATAAAATATAGTAAAACAATTATAAATTAAAACAGCAAGCAGAATATAATTTTTAAAAAACCATAGAAAATGGGCATTTCAGAGACTTGTTCATCCAACTGGGAAATATCTTCAGTTGTTTCCAGAAAGTGCACCTATTTTTTTTTAACTTTTATTTTTTCAAAAATAACAATAGCTTGTAAAACAAATGCAGTACATAGAAGCCATATTTGGTTTTGTTCCTTTGGTATACCTTTTGTGTCATCATTCTTATTTTCATTATACAGAGGGAGAATGTGTAGAGCAGTACCCTGTTTTATATCAGCCTATCAAGTCTCTCCATGAAAGTTCTTGTGAAGCTGGTGTTGAGGTCCCACTTTCGATATTTCTTGACCACAGAATGTACCTGGACCACTGTCCTACAAAATCACCTTTCATGTTGGTTTAGCTCACTGCTTGTACTTCCTTCGTCAATTCTTCCATTCGGACATATTGCCATATTACAGCTTTTCATTCTTGAAATGTTCTTCAGCCTTCAGTTTTCCAGTTCCTCACAATTACCTGTCTAATGGTAACTAACAGCATTGATAAACAATCTCTTTCTATTGTACATCTGAATTTTGGTCATCAAATATCATCAACAATACTATGGAAGAATCTATGTGTGGCTTATTGCAATGATACAGTGGTACCTCAGTTTTCGAACGTCTCCATTGACGAACATTTCAGTTTTTGAACGCCGTAAACCCAGAAGTAAACGCTTTGGTTTTTGAATGTACCTCGGAAGTTGAACATGCCATGCGGCTTTCGCTGAGTGCAAGATCCTGAGGCCTAGCTGTCGGATTTTGAGTTTTTGGTTTTCAAATGTTTCTGAACTCGAACGGTCTTCTGGAATGGATTACGTTTGAAAACTGAGGTACCACTGTATTCCACAGAACAGGAGCAGCCACATTGCAAACCCTGATCAAAGTTTCCGCAGAGGTGGTTTCTGAGGTTTCCAGAATGTGTAGGAAAAACCCTTCCACAGACCACAGCAGTGTATAAGGGATAAGGGAGTCATTCAATTAACCTGACCCTGAGTTGCATAGGGCCTTATATGTTAGAACCATAACCTTGAACTTGGCCCAATAGCAGGTTGGCAGCCAGCAGCCAGTGCAAATCCCATAATCAAGGTATTATATGATGTCTGTAGTTTGTCCCCAAAAGCAGTTACGTATATCCTTTTTGTTTTATTTGCATGATGTGGAATAGTCAAGACGAAGCAAAGCCATTTTGCCTTTTCATGTGGAACAAAACAAAACTACATCAAAGCCATATATGTACCCTTTTTGTATGGAAATGACTAAGAAGACTGGCTGGTTAATAACTTTGGGTCTTTGCAAAAAAAGAAAAAATGAAGATGCAAATACACTCAAAGTTGAAAGTCCCCCAAGTTTTTTTTCCAAATGTAGATGAGCCCAGATTAAGAAAGCAGTAATTAATTTCCTTTGACCTCCAGCTGAAATTCTTTTCTAAAGCTGTCATAAAGAGAAAGAGGCCAGAGAGAAGAAGTGAAACAGTGTAACAATGCAATTAAACCCTTGTAATGAGGTCAGGCGTTGGACTTGTTGCAACTGATATCATTATAGCAATGAAGAGACATTGCAGATGGCCTGGTTCCCCCCACCCCTTGATTCGTTCCTCCCCACCTTTTAACTCTTTAACAATGTTCTTTTTTATGTCGCTCCTTGACATCGGAGCAATGAGGTGCAATCTTCCACTGCTCTGGTAACGTGTGAACCCACAACATTTGCAAACGAGAAAATAAGAGGAGGCCATGACTCAAAATTGAATTGGTTGCGCAAGGCCACCATCACCTTATCAGTTGCCTTATGTTGGTGGTGTCATCACTGAGTTCTGCCTGCTTGACATTGATCCCTCTGACAGGGCCTTCCCAGTGGCCGTTCCCCATTTGCAGAATGCCCTCACTGGTGAGGCACATTTGTCTTCCTTACTATGAACATTCAGATGGAATTTTGAAATTTCTGCTCACTCAAATGTTTGATGGCTGAAAGATACTGTTCCTGGCAACCATTAAATTTTATTAACTGTGAGGATATCTGACTGTATTTAAATGCATGTTGGTGTTCTTCGTGTTTTTAAAGGTTATTTTATTGTAAACTGTTTTTTTTCTGCTACTTTTTCTTTGCTCCTTTGGGAGGAAAAGTGGGATAGAATTATGAGTACTCAAGCGTTGTATCCATCGAAGTTGGTTGGTGGTATTCTTATTCCACTGATGAAATGTTTGGCACCAGCACGACATTGTTGGAAGGAAGATGCATAAGTATGTCACTGTTAACTTTGTTTCACAACAGATTGCGCAATCTGTTGCATGACGAGTTTCCACTAGTGCTTTGCATTGGATCCCTCTGCTGTGCAACATTAAAACTCACCCATCTACTAGTACAAGAATCTTTGCACTAGTGGACAAGGAATGCAAAAATGGCCACCACGTGTGAACAAAAGTGGTAGTCAGAAGCACCTCTTGTGTTTGGGGGTGATATTTCAAAACGCGTCTGAACAAAAAGAGGCAAAAACAGACAAAGCATTTTCCAAAATAGATATACAAGCAAGAGGCCAATGAAGCAAGAGGTCAGTAGGGTGTGTGGCTAGGGAGGGGTGTGCTCTGTGGAGAGTCTGGAGGGCCAGACAGAGAGATTTGGAGGGCCACATTCAACCCCAAAATACTCAACGTTTGTTTGCTTGTTTGCAATGCTGCAGATTTTGAGCTTTGTGGTGGGAAGGAACTGTGGTCCTATTCCTGAGCTGTTGTCTCACGCCATTTTTGTGTGTGTGTGTGTGTGTAAAAGTGTTGTCTCCTCCTTTGTTGTTGCAAACAAAGAAACTTAATAAAAAAAAAAAATTAAATAGCAGAAGTCTCCAGGAAGGCGATTCTCAACTATCTGCTCCTAAGCAGGCTTAGATCATATTGGGTATTTTAATTAAAACTTTCCCTTAAAAATTAGATGTGAATGGCAAGGCTTTCTGATTCTATAAAGGGCAAAACCACATTCTTGCAATTTCGAAGGAAGTCATTAGAAGCCTGGGAGGGTCAAACGCAGTTCAAGCCGGCAGTGAAGTGAGACTTTCTGCTTCCACTCGGCTGTCACCGCACCTGACCCCGAACCTGGTAAAAGCAGCCCCGGTGGAGAACCAAGCAAGCATCTTCATTCTGGCTTTCCTGGTCTTCCGCGTCGCAAGCTGCCAGATAAATGTCAAATTGCGATGGTCTTATGATGGTTAATGGGAATCAAGCTGAGAATGCTTAAGCTTGTTTCGCTTTAGAGAAGTTCTTGTCACTCATTCTTAGATGGGGGGGGGAGGGAAAGGTCTCCAATCAATAATATACATAAAATGAAAGAAATTCAACAAAGCTGAGATGGTTAGGCTTTTAGTGGGGTTGGCGAGGAGAGAGAAGGGAAGAGAGGAAAAACAGTTACGTAACCTATCTCGCACAGGGATTTAGCAGTGTACAAGGCAAAACAGAGGATGCAGGTGGGGCTGTGGGTTAAACCACAGAGCCTAGAGCTTGCCTATCAGAAGGTCAGCGGTTCGAATCCCCGCGATGGGGTGAGCTCCCATTGCTCGGTCCCTGCTCCTGCCAGCCTAGCAGTTCAAAAGCACATCAAAGTGCAAGTAGATAAATAGGTACCACTCTGGCATGAAGGTAAACGGCGTTTCCGTGCACTGCTCTGGTTCACCAGAAGCGGCTTAGTCAGGCTGGCCACATGACCCAGAAGCTGTATGCTGGCTCCATTGGCCAATAAAGTGAGATGAGCGCCGCAACCCCAGAGTCGGCCACAACTGGACCTAATGGTCAGGGGTCCCTTTGCCTTGACCTTTAAGGCAAAACAGGGAGAGCATAATGCAGAGTAGAAGCCAAAATAGGGAGATTGGTCTAGAACCCAAAGCATTGCAGGGACCCATGGACATCCCATGAAGCTGAATGTTGGAAGATTCAGGACATACAAAAGAAAGTCCTTTGCCCAGTGTGCAGTTAAGGGATGGAATTTGCTCCCACATGGTGTGGTGATGGCTAGGACCCCCGGACCTAGCAGAAGCCAATGGTTGCAGGTGAAAAGGGATGGAGAAACTCCCTTATGAGGAAATGTTGCCACATCGGGGACTTCTTGAATTAGAGAAAACGTGAGTAAGAGGTGACAAGCTAGCAGTGTATAACTGTGATGGCCTGGGAATCTGATTCAGAGGCTGAACCTGAAGAATCCCAGCCTGCACAGGAGTCCCCACCTCCACGGCCGGCTGAGCCAGATCATTGGCTTGAATCTGAAGGGCCTGCACCTGTGCCGGATCCTCAGGAGCAGACACCAGATGAATCCACTCTGGCTCTGGAGGTGATTGAGGACCCGTTGCCTGCAGGTGCTCCTCTCCCAGCCCTGTCAGGGGAAGGTGAGGTTGCCTCTGAGTCCAGTAACCCTCCAGCCTCTCCTGAGCTGCAGAGGCTCAGGGCAGAGAGGTGGAGGGAACTGAGTTCTCTCAGGAGGAGTGCTCGCCTTAAGGCCAGGAGAAGCGAGTCACCTGTGGGCTGGGACCACCCTAGGCCCCAGAGGAGATAAAGGCCAGTCAGCCCAGTCCCAGGTTGCGGGAGCAACATCGCTGGAAACCTTTTCCTGCCAGCACCCTGACCTGCTCTTCCGGAGTTCCTGATCACACCCGGCTCCTTGCCTTGGACCCCGCTTCGCCCTTGACAGACAGCCTCCAGAGCTGAACGGACAGCCTCCAGAGCCTCGACCCAGGACCGGACTCAGACCACCCGCATGGTAACCCCCCCCCCCGGGACCAGCACAATAACGTTGTATGTGGCATGGAGAAAGTGGACAAGGAAGAGTTTTTCACCCTCTCTCGCAGCACTAGAATTCATGGACACCCAATGTTGGAAGGTTCAGAGACAAAAGAAAGAAATTCCATGGAGGGTAAGGAAATCAGTGACTACCAGACATGGTGGCTATGCTCTGTCTCCACTGCCAGAGGTGGCATGCCTCTGAATATCAATCACTGGGAATTGCAAGCAGGGAGAGTGCTGTTGTGTAAGGTTTAGCTCATGCTCTTCCCGTAGGCATCTGGCTGGCTGCTGTGAGAACAGGACAAGAGGGGCCACTGGCAGTGATGCTTCTGAATACCAGTTGCTGGAAACCGCAGGAAGGGAGAGTAGTGCCCTTGTGCTCGGCCTAAAAAGACAAACCAAAACCAATGTCTGTATTTCTCTCTCTCATTTCTTAATCATCTCCTTTTGCTGACTGTTCTGCGCTCAGCTGTTTTGTGAAAAGTGTTGGCCTTTTCTCCCCTTTTCCCACTGACAGGGACACTGCGGTGGCATTCTGTATTAACAAGCCTTCTTCCGTTCAAATTTATTTCAATTAGCTTGGGACAGTAATTCAATCAGGCGGCCCACTGGATCTTTGAAAGACTTGCAATCATGTCAGAGTGGCGACCTCTTTAAAACAAAAACAAGAACCAAAACTTTGCTTAGCCAAAAGCCACCCCACCTTTTTGCCCCCCCCCAAAGAAGGCACACTTGAAAAGGAATGCCACTTTGATAATTAGTTATTGATCACGGACAATACATGCGATGAATGCCATTGGATTAACCAGACGCCAGTGGGTCGCGACACAGAGGTTTCCTTATCGCAATATTCTACAGAAAAAGAAACGTACAAGAAAGGTCGCTAAGGTCAGGCCTGGTGGAGCTGGGATTTTGGGAAATAGCTTCCTGCTTGTGCTTGGTGTGCGTGTGTTTTAAAGCAACAATGAAGCTGCCAAAGACTGATCCATACAATCAGATTCTGATACCAAGCTGATTGCCAGGTAAGGAGCATTCGAGAAAGAGAACATTTGTACCATGAAGTTATTTTGATAAATTAACCTCCCTTCAGCCAGCATTTTTACCTCACTGCTGTGCCATTAACCTTTCTGCCCTTCTAACGTCCATTAGAAACAATTTGAGAATCCGAGCCCAAGAAGACTGTAACAAATATAGACTTTAAAAGTATAATTGACTTCTTTTTTCCCTTTTCTTTCTTTCATTCTTTTTTTTTATTATTTTGGAAGGGGCAATTTAAAGGCTGCATAAAAATCACTGCAGATGTGGCCATTTAATGGATAGAGAAATATGCAAAGAAAGAAAAAATTGATTGCACACTTTAAAAGCCGGGTGGGTGGGGGGGTTGTATTTCTTTTTTCTCCACTCTTTGGAAGACTTACCACTCCAGAATGTTGCATGAAATGCACTTTGGATTATTTCCAGGGCTCATAAGATCCAGGAGCTTCGGCATCCACTCAGTTGGTCACAGCTTTCAAAGTGGACAGAAGGTCAGCACCCTGGAAGTCTGGAGAAGGACAGAAGCTCAGGGCCAGAGCACATGCTTTGCTTAGGAAAGGTTCCAGGTTCAATCCCTGGGCAGTCCTGGGAAATAGTACTTCCTGAAACCCTAGAGAGAACTAGTGCCAGTATATAATACCTGAACTCATGAACACCCAATGAAGCTGAATGGTGGAGGATTGAGTGAAGAGAGTAAAAATAAAAAAGGTAAAGGACCCCTGGACGGTTCAGTCCAGTCAAAGGCCACTATGGGGTTGTGGTGCTCATCTCGCTTTCAGGCCGGGGGAGCTGGTGTTTGTCCACAGACAGCTTTCTGGGTCATGTGCCCAGCATGACTCAACCGCTTCTGGTGCAATGGGACACCGTGATGGAAACCAGAGCACACAGAAACACCCTTACCTTCCCACCGCAGGGGTACCTATTTATCTACTTTCATTGCCGTGCTTTTGAACTACTAGGTTGGCAGGAGCTGGGACAGAGCAATGGGAGCTCACCCCGTTGCGGGGATTTGAACCACTGACCTTCTGATTGGCAAGCCCAAGAGGCCCAAGAGGTTCATTTCACACAGTGAACAGTTAAGCTATGGAATTCTTTCCCATGGGAGGCACTGATGGCCACCAAGCTGGGTAACTTTTTTAAAAAAGAGGGTTAGGCAAAGCCCTGGAAGATAAGGATATTAATGGATACTAGCCATGATGGCTATGCACTGTGTCCCTGGTCAGAGACTGTGTGCTTTTGAATAGCAGCTGTTGGAAATCACAGGAGAGGAAAGTGGTAGTTATATACAAAATTGCTGAAGAAATGTGGAGAACTGAGTTTAAGACTGGAATGATGAGAAACAGAGAGAAGCTGAAAACTGAGAGAAAACCAGTTTGACCAGCCCTACATTTAAAAGTGCATTTCTGCAGGCATAGTTTGTCGTGCAAGCTGCACCTGCTGGAATTCCTTCTTCTAGTCAATTTCCCGATGTAGAAGGACCTTGTACTCTTTTGCAATCTGGCCACTCTAGAGCCCAGAGTCCATATGATACAGCCTGCTGCTGTGGTGGCTGTTGGCCATTGGGAATGGTAGGGCAGAAGGCACAAAGGCCAACAGGTCATGGCTCAGAACCAATGACAGGCAGTGCCAAACTAATTCTCACTTTGCCCCCATCCTCCTACCTGCTGAGTTCTGCAATGGCAACACTGAGACTGAGGGGGAGAAAACTGACAGCCAGTGTTACCCCCTGGACTGGCACTGTGTAATAAAACAGACAAGTGGGGGCTGGCTGAGATTGGTGGAAGAGGGCTCCATTCACCCTAATGGGTTGGCCTCCACAGGCTTGTTTTGTTCAATGACTGTCTGCATGAGTTGGATTCAATGCTTTAGGGTTGGCAGTGGAGTCTTGACCCAAATCCCTGCTCCATGCATTGGCTGCATACACTTAAGTACCACCTGCACAGCTCTCCCTCCCTCTCCTCTTTCTCTCTCTCATTGTTCCAGTGACAAACATATCCCCCTTTCCAACCAAACCCAAAGCCCAAACCCAAAGCAATCAGATCTGTCACAGGGTTTGTTTTTAAATTTCTCTGGGCCAAAATGACAGCTCTTCCTCCTCCTCCTCCTCATTCCCCTTGCACATCTGTATGAGCCAGGACAAGCTCCCCACCAAACTGAGGAGACTTGCTTACATTAAATGGCAAGATGGAAGGCAGCGAGGAAACAATAGATGGCTGTCAAGCTCGACAGCAGGCCATGGATCTCTGAGCACAGAGCTGACAGAAAGGCCTCAGAGGGTAAACCTTTTTTGCTGGAACTAATTAAACAGATGAAATTATTACATGGATATGCAGATGTTGTTTACATTTTACCATATGGTATTATTTCAGGTAATGACTCGCAGGAGGATCCCCTTCCTCTCATCAAGAGGAAATGGGATGAAAAGGAGACTTTCGGCATGTCACCTCTCGGTTGCTAGGCAGGCAGCGATAGCAAGTGGCTGTTCGTGGCTTCCTGGAAACCAGCTGGTAGAGCCCATGTGTGGATCTGGGGATGATCAACTCAGAAGAAAGGAGATGAAGGGAGCAGAGTGGTGGGGGAAGTGATCACAAATATACAAAAAGGGTGTCAGGAGAAGAGTGGAATGCTACTTCAACAAATACTCTTGAAGAGCATAACATAAAATCGTTGGTTGAAGTTACACAGGGGCGGACCTCTGCCAATCGTTAGGGGGGAGAAGTTCCTGACTTTCAGCCTGCTGTGATGTCTCCATTGTTGGAGGCAGTGTGCTTCTGAATACCAGTGACTAGAAACTGAAGGAGAGGAGACTCTTGTGCTCAGGTCCTGTTTGCTGGTTTCATATTGAGGCATCTGGTTGGTCACTGTGGTTGGGCTAGATGGACTGCTGACCTGATCCAGCAGAGCTCGTCTTGTGATGCGGAAGCTGGTGGAATGTGCTTACTTAGAAGTATTCAAAGGAAGCTTGGACTTCTGGCTTGGATATTTTCATATCTAATTTCTTTATTTCTTTTAACATTTTTTAAAAATTAAATACATAATAAAACATAAACAAAATCATCCCAGAAACAGGTTAGAAATATCTATCTCATGCACAAACCACACTGTTGTGGTCTTGCTCAGTTCCCATTGCCCTGAAGCTTGTGCAGAACCCAGTGATGGAAGGAATGGCAAATTAATGAGAGACAAATTCCTATCCTCATGGAGTGGAATAATACAACAAAGTGGCCATCGCTAGAAACATGCCATAAGAAATCGTAGCTGTATCACAGATAGGCAACTGAACAGGATCTCACTTTGTGATCTTAAAGAAGAAGAGGATTTGTTCAGGAAGAGGCCCTCTCTCTCGAACATGCTGGGGTTCTGCAGATCATGTAGGGTTTTAAAGCTAACCAACACCTCACATTTGCCCCACAATTCAGTAGACAAGGTATGGCAGGTGCTTCTTTCAATCTGGGGACCACAGTCCCTTATGGGCAACCTTTCAAGAGCTGCATACGAGTGATGAGCAGGACCAAAGCCAGAAAGTGGGTGGGGTCAAAGTCAAAAGTGGGTGGGACAACCAAGGTGACTCTTACTTTTGTAGAGTAGGCTACATGCAAAAGAAAGAAGTTTCTACACCCACATAGTTTTTGCCATCCAGGCAAAGAAGGTATATCACAGTTCAGGGACTCATTTCAATCACATGTGGAGCAGAGCTGTTGAGAAAGACTTTGAGGGCTGCATAGAGAGCCCTGGAGGGCCACTTTTGGCCCCCAGGACTGAAGTTCTCCACCCCACCAACAGGCAGACATGGAGATAAAACAAAAACAGTCAAAGAAGGTGTTAGATGTTCCCACCAGCCACCTTCAACAAGCATCACAAGGATAAGCCTTTGCCGAGTTCAAATGTTCATAAAAGCTAATCTAAAATTTAAAAAACACATATATTAAATTAGCCGTGCTCAGATCAACCACTTTCCTGAGAGTGACCCTCAGCATACGCTTTATAATTGAGATCTTGCCAATTTGGCTCCAGAAGGTAAGAATTGACAGTTCTGTCCAAACACGAAGGAGCTGTAATGCTGACATTTCCATGGAGAGCTTGACATGCCGTCGAGCCGGTTAGCATTTACAGCGGCGTGCCAACGTGAAATGTTGATAACGGGAGCTCTCCTTTTCAATAAATTTCCATTCATCATGCTGAAAAGGTTGCTCTCTAGAATTAGAGAGGCATAGGATTATCACAGACAACAATGTGGAAAAAAATCATTAATAACAGGCATTTAAGGGTGGTCAGTCAGTTAGACTCTGACACTACACAATTACCGCCAGGGAATGATCAACGATGCAAATATTAATGGGTGTTTACACTCAAAGCAGAATACAGTGACAGGCTATAGAGCGGCCCCATAGCAGCCTAGTTCTCCCTGAGGTAGTCAGCCTGTGGCTCTACCACAAGGGTAGCAGGTTAAGCATCAGCAAGAAAGAAGAAATGCATCACCCCAAAGAAGGTAAAAGGTGACGCTAATTTGCATAAAATCTACATATGTGGATGTTTATGAAAATTTAACACTAACAATGCCTGTACAATGGAGGTAGCAGAGAGTGACTTTGCATAGTGAAGGGGGGTATTAATGCAACCATACCCTTTTTGAAGTGATCCTTCATATTTTGTGATGTTCTCCTACCAGAACGTGTGCAAGGAAAGCGTATTATTATTGTTATTCTTATTAGTTTTATGAGTTCTATGAGTTCTATGGAATTGTACTGTTAACAACCAAGAGATCTCCCAACGTGGGACAGGATATAAATGGTCCAAAACCAACAAATGAACAAATACAATACTGTGATGAGATGTTCCATGTGTCTGCTCAGTCTACTGTACCAGGTAATGGTTGATGGTGGGGCAAGCTTTGGTAATATGGCACCCTGACTGAGAAAATCATCTCTCTCCCCCCCCCCCCCGAATATTTATTTTCACAATAATCCCATTGGGTACAGTTGCTGTTTCGTGCCTCCTCAGGTTGTCACCCTGTGCAGGTGAACCGCCTGCACCACCCTAAATCTGCACCACCCTCTCCAGATGTGGTTGGACTCCAGCTCCCATCAGCCCCAGCCAGCATGCTTGGTGGTCAGGGATAATGGGAGTTGGAGTCCAGCAACAACCCGAGGTCCTCCGAGTCCCTACTTAAGATTCCCAGCAACTGATATTCAGAAGCATACATATACTGAAACAGGTGTGTGTGTGTGTGTCTTATTTCAGAATGTGGTTCAGTTTGGCTTGTCTGCAGAAGTCAGTGGCAACTTGGGTAAGGAATCTTGGACAAAGTATCCAAACCAAGCCTTGAAGGCATTTACAACTTCACGTTCGAAGGAAAAAGACCTAAAGGAGCTGACAGCGTTCTCAAGACCAGCAGTCCAGAAACGGGTAATGTTATGCTAGTCCAAATTATGTAACGATTTGTGATAAAGAGGGAAAATGTGTGCCAGCCCTGGAACACTGCCGTCCTGGAAATCCACTGCAATGAATCCTCTCCGGCAGAGCAGCTACGTATGGCTTGTCAGATTTTATTTTCCGCCCCCAGATGTCTTGATAGACAGACACTTTCTTGACTGGAAACTGTGGGAGCAATCCAGACCCATTAAAATCAAATGTGTTGTTTTGTCTTGGACTTTTGGGGCTGGAATGTAGCTTTCTCCTTGGATGTCACTGTTGGACTGAAATACAGACAGAGAGCTGAAACATTTCAGATACAGTTGGTGCAAAATGATGGGGAGGGGGGCTCCTTTCCCAATGCACCACTGGGTCAGAAAAAAAGAAGAGTCTGGATCAGCCTTTGCCAACCTGGTGCCCTCCAGATGTTTTGGACTACTTATTTACAGTGTTTATTGAATTTACTTCATTCCCTTCCTCCCCAGGGCAGCAAACAGATATGTAATTTAAAAGCAAAAACATTCTAAAAGAGATTGAAACGTTCTGAGAACAATTACAATTAAAATCACCCAAAAGCAGTTACAGTTTAAAAGCATCCTGAAAGCAATTATAATTAAAAACATACTTCCCTCCAATGATCTTGAGATTGCCAGGAACGGTATATTTCAGCCACCCAATGTCTGGGTAAAAAAGAATGTTTACGAATTCTTTCTGAGAGTTGTTAATGATGGAGACAGACACACCTCACTAGGGATGGCATTGCAGAACCAGGGAACCACCACTGAAAAGGCCCTGTCATGGATCACTGCCAATCAGGTAGCTCTTGGGGGTGGCACCACCAAGACTGAAGCTCCCATTAGCCCAAACTTGTAGCCCAAAACATTTGAAAGACACCAGATTGGCGAAGAGTGATCTGGAGGTACATGGAGCCAACAATGGACCTCTCTTGGACACAGGGTCATCTGAAATCTTGCTTAAGGTGGTGTCTGAAGTACATTCAAGGAGTTCTCCCTTATGCAAGACACCTGGGTGACTTTGAGGGAAGCCGGAATAATTTTGATAAGACTTGTGAGAGTTATTGAAAGAGGCTTTGCACATCTCTGGAAATAATCAAACAAGACAGGACAAGGCAAGCATGCTTTAGACCTTCTGATTCAACAGTCCATCCGATGGCACAGAAAGCCACTGAGATGATGTCTTCCAAAATGATGAGCCGATTGTTGTGCCACTTTTCATCAATGGAATTGTAATGATAAATTTTGCTTTTTGATATTCAACGATAAGATTTTGGTATAAAATCTGGGCCCCTGATCTTTGTTAGTGTATCGCTATTAGAACTCAACATGATATTTAATGTTCGGTCTCTTTAGTCAACAAGCCTTAGGACCTGCTGTTGATGATGGACTAGGTTATGCAGCATCCTATATCAGTGCAATGTGAGGTCTCTTTAAATTGAACACATGAATCTACCTTTAAGAAAAGCATTCTTTTCTGAGTTGTAAGCTGGTATTGATGTGCTGGGCCCTCTAAATGCCTCAAGTTGATCACTGCCTTGTCTTAATTGGTAAAAGACTTTGATGTGCTTCTACCCTGCTTTGTACATACTGTACAAAATTAGCTCTGCAAACGCTGACCCATGTAACTGGACTGTGGTGGCCCCTCCAGCTTGGACTCAGAGTCCAGTCCCAGACCAGAATAAACCAAAAATCCACCCACCCCATTTGATCTCCTCCACAACAAAGCCTTGTTTCTTCCTGTCTTAACCTTGACAGGCCACAGGGGAAATAGATGGAAATGGAAGAAAAATTGATTACAGTCTAATGAAACATAAGTTAGCTCTTTCTACTCCGGGAGTTAACATTAACAGCGCAAACACTGTCCTTTTGGTTTTCCTAGGTGCAACCTTGAAAGGTCAAGTGCACACAAAAATTAATATCTGCAAGACACTTGATGGATTTTTTATGGGGGGGGGGAACCAAAGCTTTTAATTTTAGCATCAGGAGTTTTGCACACATGGTGATGTGTTGTTGAGTCAATGAGTGTACTGTACGTGTGTGAAGAATATTGCTGTAAACCAGACTAGAAAGGTCTGGGAGAGGATTGGAAGCAATATCTTTCTGGGCAAAAACTGCTTTATTACTGCCGTTCCCCTCCTTTGCTCTCTTGGGCCTGTATTCAGCGGAGACCAGGCCAAATTGTTAGTCATTTTCAAAGCGTTTGGCAGCCCCCTGCTTCCTGGGAGTTTTTCAGCTGACATCTTTGCTGAAGCGCTGTGCGCAAGGGTCATTGCAAGCTCTGACTCTTAGGCCTAGTTTACTCGGCCTATGTTACAAGTCAAGACCAATATAAATTAAAATCCACAAGCCATACTGTGAAGGCATTCTTTGCTCTCTTGAGGTGCTGCGTGTTGCCTTCCCTACGCACGCATGCCCAGTTTCCTTACAGCAGCTCTCATAATTTTATCTCCGCAAAAAGTAACACATTGTATGCCTGAGCTAAAGGAGAATGAGGAAGCGGGTAAAGTCAGCTTCCTTTCTTTCCCTCCTTCCCCATAATTTTTAATACTTTTTAAAGGTAAAATTTGTTGACAGTTGAGAAGCTCTGGTGAAATGATAATAATACTAGGGGCTGCTTATCACCTGCAAACAATAGTCCAATGACAGGGTTTGCACTGACTGGAAAAAATGGGAGCCAGAATGGATAGTGACAGTCGTGGAGAAAACACGGCTGAAATTGGATCCTAACTTATAAAATCCAGGCTAACCCAATAGGCCCATGCCACTATTATGATATTAATATTGTTCAAAAGTATCAAAGATGGGTTTTAAAAAATAGGATTGTGAACAGAAGAGAGAGCGAGTGTGTGTGTGTGTGTAGGTGGTGGAATCATTTCTTGTTTGGTTTAGACTCGGCATTGTAGCAATATATTGCTCCCAGCTAGGAATTTGAGATATGAGAAAATAAGAGATATGCTGTGTTTGCACAGCACGTTCCCTCTTGGCTGATTTAATACAATGGTGCTCTAACAGGTATCGGAGAGGAAGAGAAAATAGTACAGGGAAGAGCAGTGCAGGTTGGTCTATTAGAGCAAAAGGGGCATTGTTCCACCAACTTCAGTCTACCCTCCTCCAACCCCCGCATGACTTGCCTTCTTACTTGTGACTAGTCCACTGCCTGCCAGCTCCCTCCTTCTTAGGCTGCATTCATGCAGTTTACTCCATTTAACCAACATGGGGTATTATTTTATTTTATTTCTTGGTCACATTTTCTACATAAAGTTCCCCAAATGCCCTGCAAGTTTAAAACAGAAAAATCAATAAATGCAACTGCAGCTTCAATTGGGGGACAGTGTGGTGGTGGTGCATGAGATTACAATAAAAAAACCTAGCGTAACAAAAAATTATAGCACTGGCCATTGAAGCAGAGAGCAACAATGATCAGTTTCAGGCTCCCTCTGACGCGTACCATCTTAAAATGTAGCAGGATGAAGGGTGGTACACACACATGCACACACAAGCACACATTTAAACACTCACAACATAGAAGGCCCTTCTTTTTAGATTGCAACTTCCTCTGCGCCAGTGCAATTTCTCTAGAAAAAGAGGTGCTGGAACTCACTATGAATGCCTCCCTTTTTCTTTTATAAAGTCGTACCTTGGTTCTCGAACCAAGTCTGTTCAACTTCCGAAACGTTTGAAAATCAAGGTGCAGCTTCCAATTGGCTGCAGGAGCTTCCTGAACTCAAGCGGAAGCCACGTTGGACGTTCAGCTTCCAAAAAATTTTGGAAAACCAGAACACTTACTTCCAGGTTTTCAGAGTTCAGGAGCACAAAACGTACAAGGTACCAAGGCATTCGAGAACCAAGGTACAACTGTAATGGCAATGGCACCCACCTAAGAGGTGTCCCCTCTGCCTGGTTCCCTGTAGCTTTGCTTCTCACAATGAGGGAACTGCCAGAAGGCCCTCGGCGCTGGATCTCAGCGTCCGGGCAGAACGATGGGGGGTCCAGCTCCAAGGGCCTTCTGGCAGTTCCCTCACTGCGAGAAGTGAGGTTACAGGAAACCAGAAATCGGTTGTGGCACCCGCCCTTTGGAATGCCCTCCCTTCAGATGTCAAGGAAATAAACAACTACCTGACTTTTGGAAGACATCTGAAGGCAACCCATTTTAGGGAAGTTTTAATGTTTGATGCTTTATCGTGTTTTTAATATTCTGTTGGGAGCCACCCAGAGTGGCTAAAGAAATCCAATCAGATGAGCTGGGTATAAGTAAATTATATTTATTTATTTATTTATTTATTTATTTTATTATTATTATTATTATTATTATTATTATTATTTTACCCTAGATGCAGAAAACAACAACAGAACTTTTGAATATAACATGACTCTGTCTGCGCTTGGTATATTTTAATTTGGTTCAGCTTAGCTCCAACTGCTTATTGAGTTTCTCTTGAGGCCATTGTATATCCCAAGACAGGCAAGCACTGCAGCAAGATTCCAGAAAACAAAATTAATGTAGGACACATGACCACTCTCTGACACACACATGCACTCACTTCTCCCACACAAATCAGCCACACTTGCTGTGGTTGACTCACTCCTACCCACAATGTATGAACTGAACATGAGTTCAATTCTTCCATTATTAACACACAAGAGAAACTTTCAAACTTTCCTCTTCACCCAGGTATTTGATGAGTGAACAACACTCATTGTATTGTTTAAATTTTCGGGTGCTTGCCACCCTAGGCTTCTTTGGGAGGAAGAGTGGGATACAATTTTTAATAATAATAGTAATAATTCTAGTGCTTTTGGGAATGCTGAGCCACTCCTGTACCCTTCATGGTAGAATTAGGAGAAGTTTGATTTCAAGGTTGGAATGTTAAGAGAAAACAGAAAAGGGAACAGAAATTGCTAATGTTCTCTTATCTGTTCCATGTCGAGAATGGAAACCAATCCAGCAAATATGATTGTTGTAGTTTTCAGTCCACGAACGATATGTAACTCCTTGCACCCCACCATCCATTTGCATTGAAATGAATGGGGTGGAATAGCACAATGACAACATAACTTGTGTAATTTATGTAATTAATCACATGCACAAGTTATGTAATTTTGCCACAGTGGAAAGTAAGCCAAATGGCGTAATTCTTGGTGGAAGATGAACTGTAGTGGAACAGCAACAGTGCTGCAAGCGATGAATGCAGGGTGGAACAGAAAACGATGCCTACTTCAAGGCATATTTTAGAAGCAGAAATAGCCAACAAGCCTAGATGAGAAGCCACTAACATTTCTTCCACTATTTCAGGATCCACCTTGCAGCCTTGACAACAGGCCTTCATTTTGTCAGAGACCTTGAGGTTTGACTTAAGGAGAAGTATGAGCTCAGCTTTTTCATACAAGGGACACCCTCCCGAAAAACATACACGCTCGCTTCATTCTCAAAACGTGATAAAGTAATCTACAGCCGGAGCCGGCTTCCAAGTCGAGGCCTAAAGGGATTTGATTCAGTGTCAAAACCTTTGCCTTGCGAGGTCACTCTTTCTTCTGGCTTGCCTGAGAACAAAAGCAGGAGTGTTTGCATTGTTGTTGTTGTTGTTGTTGTTGTTGTTGCTGCTGCTGCTGCTGCTGTTCTCCTCCCTCTCTCCTTTTCTCTCTCCCCCCCCCCCCGTCTTTGCAATAAAAGGCTCCTGAAATATTTTTTCACTAGACAGAGAAGCCTCTGAAGTAAGCCACGCCTGTGCAAGGAAAGGGGAAAAGAAAAGGGGAGAAAAGGGGAGAAGGAAGTGGGGGGGGGAGAGAGAGACCCGCTGAGGCTCTCTCCAGAAAGTTGCCTGATTGAAATCAGCCCTATGTCTGGGGCTGTCATATCTCGGAAAAGACATAAAACACGCAGAAACATCAATAAGCAACAAGACTCTGACAGCTCGGAGACATTCCAGATGACAAGAAGAGAAAGGGGGTAAGGTTAAGGCTCTAGGGGAATATTTAAAATGCCTAACAGCCCGTTGAAGTGTTGGCAGGCATCAGGGAGACCCAGAAAAGACAAGATAAAGTCTATCAGGTTATCACCTGGTTCAAGACAGATCCCTCACAGCACGACCATGAGAATGAGACAATGGACATAACGGCCTTCCCACACACACCACACACCACATTCGCCTCCTTTTCCCCATCACACACACACACACACACACACAAATACAGTATTTCTTTCAAAATGTAGCTAAGAAACAGGTTTGCATTTTACACGAAGGTTACCCAGACAACGTTTTACATGGTAGCTTTTTTTTTGTTAGGAAAAAAAAAATAAAAAGAGGGAGAAGGAAAAGCGGGGGGGGGGACGGGGGGACACACAAACAAAATGTAAGACAGAAGGAGCCGGAAAAAGGGGAGGGAGAATTCTGTGAGAATTCTGCTTCCAGCTAACATGTACAGAAATCAAAAAGGATTAACAAGGTTTTTTTCCCCTTCATTTAATTTCCTGTACACCAGCAGCTTTTGTTAAAAGATCAGAGATATTGCTATTTATTGAATTTTTAATATGATCTTTATTAAAAGGCGGCTCACATGTTTGGGTTTCTTCCCCCTCCCTCCCCCCCTCTTTTTTTTTTTAAAAAAAAAACATGCATAGATATAACAATCAAAGCTGAGGAATGAACTATGCCTGTTTGATTTCATTCCCTTTATATTGTTATGGTGATTTGGATACTTATTTAATTCTTTTTAAATATATATATATATGCAAAAATAAAAGCAGCCTACAGATAAACGATCTTGAGATCAAGCCGCCTTTATTTTGCTGAGTAAATAATGGCCGCTGAGCTTAACCTTGAAATACGGCAGTACAACTGGGGATCGACCGGGCCAAAGAAAACCCGCCCGCCACAGAATATCACCTGCTGGGTGCTAATGAAAACCCACCCAGGCAGGCTACAAAAACAGGAGACTTATTATGCCCATGCTGGGCAGCCTGCCTGCGTCTGGTGAGTTGTGGGTTGTTTCACTGGTGTGGTCGCGCAAGAGGGATGGCCATAGCTCAGTTGGCTGAGCATCTGCTTTGCATGCAGGAAGTCCTGGGTTCAATCCTCAGCAGGGTTCAATCCTGGCACTCCAGAGAATATCCCCCAGCCTGAAACCACAGAGAGCCACTGCTAGTCGGCATAGAGAACAAAGAGGTCAGCCAGTGTTCTAACATGGCGTACACACAGTTTTCCTATGTTCCTATGTGTTGCCCAGGACTGCTTTAAAGGGACCAACTCACTACTTAGTCCCCAGTACAGTTTCAGCTCGTGCCTAAGGGGACTGGTAGGGTGAAAAGCAGGGAGGCCAGCAGTAGGGGGAGCCAGAGACAATGGCAGGCAGAGCTAACTAATTTTGTCCTCCTCCTCCCTGCTGAGACTACTGAAGGGGAAGCTGACAACCAGGGCCAGCCCCTAGACTGGTAATAAGTAATAAGTCAGGCAGATGAGGGTAGCAGGGACTGAGGTTGGTGGGGCAGTGCCCCATTTGCCGTAATGGTCATTTGCCTCCACTGGGTTTAGGTCCAGATGTCAAGTGGCTATGGAAACAGGAATTGCAGGCTGATAAGGACAAAAAGGTAGCTACCCATCAAAAGTACCCCCAGAAGCCCCCAATACTCTCTTAAACCCAGAGCTTCGACCCAATGTCCTCCCCCTTATAATCAATCATTCTGAGCCTGCCTTTTTGCACAGTCTGCACTGCAAGACGCTTCTTTGCAGCCCAAATTTTTCAAGCAATTTCCCAAAAGGAAACACTCTTCATTGTTTCTCGCTTCTAGATATCACCATGTCGCCGGAAATCACCCCCCCCCCATTAACACGTGTTTCACACAAGCACCATACTCACACACACGCATCTCCCCTCTCTAACCCTAGAGATGTTCCATCTCTTAAAAGCCTTCCGTAAATAAGGAAGCGCGAACCTGACAGCTTTCCGCTATAGCGCTCCGCATCGCCTTATCTTTATTGCGAGTAGACCGGCCGCCTGAACTTTAGGTCAAACAGCGGCCGCCTCAGCCAATCAACATTGTTGAACAGCGCCCCTTGCGGCGGCCACGCTGGTACTGCAGGCTGCAAGCGCCTTTTCCCCTCACCTTTTGACACCTCTCAATACAATGTTTCTGAGTTCAATTGACCGTGACTGATCTAATCAAAATGTAGCAAGCTACTTCCGAAAGGCAAAAGTACTTTGAACTACAAGGACAATATTCTTTATAAATTCGCCAAAAATCAGTCGTACCTCGGATTTTCATCGGACCACTTTTATTTTACTCCATATTACAAAGGCTATCGAAGGGGGGTGACCTGATGCATGGCAGCCATAATCCTTTGACCGAGCAGTCACGTACTCTGCAGCCCTTCCCAGCTGACGTGACCACCTTGATGGCCATCGTGATGGGCTCAGACGGAAGGCTATCAGGAACACAATAACCTGCATGTTTTAGTGTATTCCGCACGGACTCTCACAAAGGACTCTGACCGGATTCCCCTCAGGGGGCAGGAAACTTCGCCCTTCTCTTTTGTTTTTGAAAATGACTCATGTGGGAGGGGGAGAGGAGGCTCCAGCCAGGTGTCAGGACACTCGGATTGCCTGTGTAACCCCTCCTCGACTCCTCCCAATTTTAATGTAATCATGATGTAAATATGATGTAATTCTGGGGGTGTAGCTTGGGGGATTAGCAACTAATAAAAGTTAGGGTCGTCTTTTGTTCGGGGCTTCCATCTTGCTTCACCTCGTGGGCGGTGGGAGTCCTGTCGCGACAGTCTTTTCCTTAAATAAAGACCGAGCCTACTGGCTGCTGTTTTGCTCTGAATTGCTCTGGTTGGTGTCTTCATTTGTCCAAGAGAGCCCTCGGATTTTCCGGTAACAGTTTTGGCGACCGTGCTCAGGGACACTTGGTTCTCCTGCAGAGGTGAGAGGGGAGATAGAGGGGATCGGGCGCCACTGGGCAACCTTAGCCCAGGGATCCCTTTTTCCTCTCCCTGCCTCCTCTTTGCGGGCGGTAATCAACCGTCACCAGAAGTCCGACCAGAGAGAGCAAAGGCGAGGTAAAAGCCGGCTAAAAGAAAAGGATCCCGGGATCTGCGGGGGACATCTTTGAACGTGAGTATGGTTTGAAGAAAACACATTGGGAGGCGGGTGGAAAGAAACGTCCTCACGACAGCCAGACTTTCCTTCTTTCATTTCTGACGTTCCCTCTCGGGGTCGGCCAGGAACGTTTTAGCTCTATTCTTTTCTCCCCCGATCCTCCCCTTTCGGAAAGTGGCCAGGGAGGTCGCGGAACTTTACTGTCTGACGTTCCCTCTCGGGGTCGTCCAGGAACGTCAAAACCTTTCCCTTTCTCTCCCCCCAATTTCTTACGCGGAACGTGTCCGGGGAAATTGTGGTACTTTTACTGTTTTCCCACGTTCCCTCTCGGGGTCGTCCAGGAACGTCTTAATCTCTCTATCCCTTTTCTCCCCCGTTTTCCGTCTTGGAATTGAGTCCGGGAAAGCGTGGCTCTTTACTGTTTTTTTCTCTGACATCCCTCTCTCGGAGTCGTCCAGAGGCGTCCTTCAAAGCACTCTCTCTTCTCTCTCTCTCTCTCTCTCTCCTCTAATTATGCAAATGAAGCCACCCCTCCTGCCCGGCGACCTTTGTTAGGGATGACCCGGGTACGTGAGAACGCAAGGTCATTTGTTTCCTTTCCAAACCTTCATTTTCTCGGACCCTAATCTGGCATTGCACTGTGCAAGCGTTCAGTAGGGGCTCCGAACTTAGTCACAACGGCTAGGCAGGAGGCTGTCGTGAAGGGTAGAAGGGGTGGCTCACGGATTGGGGCCCCACACTAGGACCAGTTGTGTAAGCAGTACTGCAGTGAAATTCTAGGATTTGTGTTTGTGTATCGGGTAAAGAGAGAGACCCGTGAGTTCAAGGTTGATGTTTGAGAGTTGTGAATGTGAGGTTAATTACGGTTCGATAGTAGACGAGATTAAGTTCTATAGGGATAAACCGAGGTACCTTAATTACTGAAAGAACACTATTTCTCTACCTTCTCTCCCCCCCTCTTTTTCCCCCTCTCTTCCCCGTTTTTTGTCTGTCTATCCTTTCGTCTGTAGGACGTATCGCTAGCGAAACCCCATTTTGTAGGATAAAGAAATGGGAGCCCACGCTTCTCAACACTCTGACTGGACTCCTCCTGGCGACAAGGCTTCTATGAAGCCTTTCCGCTCTAGAGAGGACTCCGATACCCCTCTGCAATTTGTCCTCCTTAACTGGAAGGAATTGAGAGGGAGAAAGGGACTCTCAAAATCTAAACTGAGGGATCTCTGTAACATCTCGTGGGTCGCTTTTACCCACCACCTGGAACCACTTTCCCAATGGCCGCCTCATGGTTCCTTTAACCTCGCAAGAATGCAAGCACTTAAGTCCTATTTAGCTGACGAGAAGCCCCGTCAACTATACTACCTAAATGTCTTTGTTGACGCCCGCGAACTATTTCAACGACAGCAAGCCCAAATTGCCCGTCAAATGGCTGTTTTAAAACCAACCGGACCCCCTCCATATGATGAGATCAGAACCCAGGAGGAACAATTGGATAGGACCCTCGTTCCTTTCTACTACCCCGAACCACGGGCTCCCCGACCGCCAGGACCTGGGGCAGGAGACAGAACAGGAGCTGGTGGAGGGGGCGCGGGACCAAGGGAAGGCGTAACAAATCCACCTGCCGCTACCCCTTCCCAAGGCGCGGGACTGAGAGAAAGCGTAACCACCCCACCCGCTGCTGCCCCTCCTCAAAACATACCGAATACCTCGCCGCCCAACCCTTCCTCAAGTACACCCAACTTAGGGGAAGACCCAGTAGACTTGGATCTTGGACCCTTACTCAACGGGCAACTCTTTAACGGAGGAAGAGAGGGACCCGTCTCCAGCAGAACTAGAAACAGGGATACTCTGCAGAACGGAGATATAGAGGGCGCTTTCCCTCTGCGAGCATTACCTATACCCCCAGTCAGGGCAGGAGACCCACCCCGCATGGTTTTTACTCATCAGCCGTTCCTTACTTCGGACTTGATGAACTGGTCCGACAAGATGCCCTCCTTAAGAGATGACCCTGACAAATGCCACCGTCAGGTGGCCACCATTTTCTCCACTCACAACCCTACATGGGCAGATGTGCATATGTTGCTAGGGGCCCTTTTCAATGAGGCAGAAAAGAGAGAAATACTAGCAAAGGAGGGGGAGGCTCTAACCCGAGAAGACTACCAACCAAATCGTCCTGCCTCCATGGCCCCTCTAACCGCCCAGACGATCCTTAATGACCCGGACTGGGATTATAACACCACTAATGGGATATGGGGATTAAAGATTTTTAAAAAGGCCATCTTAGATGGAATCAAAGCTGCTGGTCAGCGAACCGTAAACTGGACAAAAGTCCAAGCCATTCTACAAGGGCCAGAAGAACACCCGTCCGACTATTACTCCCGCTTGGTATCTGCAATTAAGACCTGGGGTGGGATAGACCCGGAGAGCCCCCAACATGAAGTCATAGTTAAAGGCTTCTTCAAGGACCAAGCAACGGCAGATATAAGGAAAGCCCTAAACTCACACCTGGGGTATGATGGAAAAACTATAACTGAAATTCTTTCCATCGCTAAGTCAGTCTTTAATTCAAGGGACGAGCGGAGAAAGAAAGATCAGAAGCCCGACTCTCCGCGAGTATTAGCTTATGCAGGAGGGGTTCGCCCTTACAAAGACAAAAGCAAACAAAGGGGACCTGACTCCCGAGACAACCGTATTTGCTACAAATGCAAAGAAATAGGACACATAAGGAGATTTTGCCCCCTCCTAACTGACACTGCAAGACCAGAGTACGGAGACACAAAAACATACAGAACGGATTATCGGGACCCTGTCTACCCCAGACCCAGAGGATCGGACCCCTCATATGGATATATTCCACCTAGAACCCAGCCGCCACATCGTGCGGGTCCACCCCCTCCACAACCTTGACCCAGGAACCCCACTCAAGATCCAATAAATCCCTTCAAGCCGGAAAACCGCACCATTAATCCAGCTCATGAAATGGTGATGGATGAATATCAACCGCATTGACAACTAGAAGCAGATCCCGCCTCTTTCCCTTTTCTTTGCCCCGTCTTGCAACTATCATCCTCCGATCCAATCTGCACTATGCAAATCGATGGCCAATCTTACGATTGCCTCTTAGATACGGGAGCCACCTATTTCACCCTCACTAACAGCCATTTGATCCCCAGGGAAGAAACCAGAACCGTAATGGGACTGGATGGAATTCCCCGGAACTGCCCTCTTTCCAAACCTGCAAAAGTTTCCGTTGGACCTCTATCTGTTAAGCACACCTTCTTACTGACATCTAGCCCTGTCAACCTCTTGGGGAGGGATCAGCTCTGTAAATTAAACGCCACCATACAATGTGGCCAAGAAGGGATTTATTTACACATGCCAAACGAATCCCTCTTCAGTTTTCAAGGGGTCCTACAGGAAGCCCACACTACAACCATTGATCTTCCACCCGAATTACTAAGTAGCATTTCCCCTTCCCTATGGGGAACCGAGTCAACCTCCGTCGGACTCCTAAAGTCCGCGATACCAGTAAAGATAAACTACAGGAAGGATCTACCTTTCCCTTGCACTAAGCAATACCCACTTCCTCCAGACGCAATAGACGGACTGACCCCGATGATCGAAGAATTCTTGAGGATGGGAGTTTTAGTCCCATGTGCCTCTCCTTGTAATACCCCCCTTCTTCCTGTCAAAAAGCCCAATACAAATCCCACCAAATGGCGCTTGGTACAGGATCTCAGGCTCGTGAATTCCTTTGTCATCCCTAGACATGCTGTAGTCGCGAATCCACACCATCTTTTAAGCACCATCCCAGAGGGAACTGTGGTCTATTCTGTGATAGATCTATGTTCTGCCTTCTTCAGCATCCCCGTGCACCCGGAAAGCCAATTCCTCTTCGCTTTCACATGGCAGACAGGGCAACTAACATGGACCCGCTTACCCCAAGGATATGTAGAATCCCCGGCCATCTTCTCATCTATACTACATCAGGATTTGCCAGACATAAACCTACCCGGAGGTTCTGCCCTGAGGCTTTACGTTGATGACATTTTACTCTGTGCACGGGACCTGGAATCCTGCAAAAGGGATACTATAGCCCTCCTAAACATACTAGCACAAAAAGGACATAAAGTATCCCCGAAAAAGATACAATATTGTAAAAAGGAAGTTAAATATCTTGGCCACATCCTAGGAGAGGGCACCCGCGCACTAACTACAGACAGAATTGAGGCGATAACCAAATTACCCCTGCCAAAGACTAAGAGACAACTCCAAGGTTTCATTGGAATGAGCGGATTCTGCCGAGCATGGATTCCGCGCTACGGAGAATTCACCCGCCCCCTTACAGCAATGACACACGACAATGCCCCGGATCAATTACAATGGTCTGCAGAGGCGCTTGAAGCCTTTGAATCTATTAAGAGAGAATTGAGAACCTCACCTGCCCTCGGACTCCCGGACTATAGATTACCCTTTTCTCTATACGTGCACGAAAATAAGGGAGTAGCTTCGGGTGTCCTCACACAGCAATTTCAAGGAAGGAATAGGCCCGTCGCTTATTACAGTCTTCAGTTGGACACTACTGTACTAGGAAACGTGGGTGCCTTAGAGCTGTAGCAGCTGCAGCCCTGCTGCTAGAAAAAGCGCAGGAAACTGTCCTAGGGCACGAACTAACTGTGAACGTTCCCCATGCTGTCGCTACCCTCCTTAGCTTGCAAGGATGTCAACGCTTCACAATACAACGCTTAAACAGATACGAGGCCATCCTCCTCAGTCCATCAAACGTCACCATAAAAAGAGTAAACTCTCTCAACCCTGCAACCCTTTTGTCCCTCCCTGACGACGGCACCCCACATCACGATTGTTCTCAAATAGTCCGCCATGTGGAAAAACCACGGGAAGACCTTGACTACCTTCCTTTAACGGACCCTGACCTCATCCTGTATACAGATGGAAGCTCCAAGGTTGTGGGAGGGGAACGGAAAAGTGGATATGCCATAGTCACCGACAGCGAGATCTTAGAAGCACGACCTGTCCATGCCAAATACAGTGCGCAAGCGGCTGAACTAATCGCCCTAATCAGAGCTTGTGAATTAGGGGCAGGACAGAGAATTACCATCTACACAGATTCAAAATATTGCTTCGGGTTAGTGCATGCCACGGGACAGATCTGGTTACAAAGGGGTTTCTTGACTGCAGCAGGGACCCAAATCGCACATGCTACCCTGGTACAGCGCCTCATGGACTCTATACACCTTCCTGAAGCTATTGCAGTAGTACATTGCAAGGCACATACGAAAGGGAGGGACTCAGTCTCAACAGGGAACCGACGCGCTGACAGCGCGGCACAGGAGGCAGCCCTTCAACCCTTCTCTGCAGACAATGAGTTCCAGGGACCACAAGTTTTATCAGACATAGATTTCACAAAGATGTACAAAACTGCGACCCCAGAGGAGGTTAAAGGATGGGAGGAACAAGGGGCCCACTTAGAAAATGGCGTTTGGTACTTCCCGGACAGAAGGCTCATAATGCCCAGACTATGGGTACCCAAACATTTGAGAGTCCTACACCAACGTACCCACTGGGGCAGAGACAAGCTTATAGACACAATGCAACGCTGCTGGTATGCCCCAGGTCTTGCTCTCGCCGCTAAAGCTGCCGTAAAGAATTGCCATACTTGCCAGAGCTTTAATCCAAAACATACCGCCAGATGTCCACCAGGGGCCAGACCATGGGCTTTTGTCCCATTCGAAAGTCTTCAGATAGATTTTATAGACCTACCACCCTGCCTAGGCTACAAACATGCCTTGGTAATCATCGACCAGTTGACCGGGTGGGTCGAATGTTTCCCCACTCGCAAAGCAACTGCCCACATTGTTGCAAAGATTCTATTACAAGAAATCATACCCCGTTTCGGAGTTCCCCGACACATAGACAGCGACAGGGACTCACATTTCACATCAGACATAATTCAGCAGGTTGCCAGTGCCCTCGGAGTTAAATGGAAGTTACATACCCCATACCATCCACCTTCCTCAGGACAGGTCGAAAGAATGAATCAACAGCTTAAATCGCAGCTCGGAAAACTTTGTAAAGACTCTGGCATCAAATGGGTCAACGCCATTCCACTAGTCCTCCACAACTTAAGAGCATGCCCCTGTGGAAGCCTCAAATTGTCTCCCTATGAATTACTATTCGGAAGACCCTCCCCAGTGTATAATACCCAGTTTCCTACATCAGAGCTAGAGGTGGGCGAGTCAGAATTAACTAAATACATAATACAGCTCCAGCAGCAACTCATTCTTCTCCACAAATACGCCGCCTCAGGCCAAAACATTCCCTTAGATGAGAATATCCACCCGTACCAACCAGGGGATTGGATACTGGCAAAAACTTACCATAAGGTACCCCTACAGCCCACGTGGGAGGGCCCCTACCAAGTACTTTTAACCACTCCAACTTCTGTTAAGGTAGCAGAAAAGACAGCCTGGTTGCATCACACTCGCTGCAAGCCCGCTTTGCCACCCGAACCCGCCTCAGACGACTCCCCCTGCTACGTCCCAGGCCAACCGGCAGATGACGACACTGATATAGAGGAAGACCAACAGACCGGACCAGATCGGGACACGAATCGAGCCCAACAGACCGGACCAGATTGGGGCACGAATCGAGCCCAACAGACCGGACCAGATCGGGGCACGAATCAAGCCCAACAGACTGGACCAGATCGGGGCACAAATTGGGCCCAACAGACCGGACCAGATCGGGGCATGAATTGGGCCCAACAGACCGGACCTGACCCGCCACATACATCAGCCCATTGGACCTCCGAAATAATCACAGCAGCCGCCCAGGACGACCAACCCCCAATTCGCCTCAGACTTCGTAAAACACACACCCAGTTTGACAGCTCCGTTTGACAGCTCTACATTTTGACAGCTCCGCAGTTTGACAGCTCCGTTTGACAGCTCTACATTTTGACAGCTCCGCAGTTTGACAGCTCCGTTTGACAGCTCTACATTTGGACAGCTCCGCAGTTTGACAGCTCCGTTTGACAGCTCTACATTTTGACAGCTCCGTTTGACAGCTCTACATTTTGACAGCTCTGCAGTTTGACAGCTCCGTTTGACAGCTCTACGTTTTGACAGCTCCGTTTGACAGCTCCACGGCCTGACAACACCCGCTATTTACAATGATAATCACCATACCCACCCTGCTCGTCCTCTCTATTACCTCTACTCTTTCTCATAACACCATAACCACACACGGCTCATGCCCTGGATTACAAATGGAATACAAATATCTAGACTTCGGAATTGTTGATATGGTAAAAAGAGGGACGCCGGACCGCCTAGGAGATTTTGATTTCTGCTTACCTGAAACCCGCATTCTCCTTCGACATTCCATACTACCGACCCTCGCTATTCACCAAACGTGGGAACTTTTTATTCGCTCACCCTCATACCTGCCACTTGGCAAACTCATCCTCACCAAGGATGGCCCTTGGAACCGAGCCCGCTGCCTCAATGGGTCTTACGTACTCTTTTCTGATGGTACACCCAAACAAACTCTAAACTGGACGCTTCTGGACAATGGTGGCGGTGAGTCAGTCTATACTGACCAAAATCACCCCACAGACCACCTGATTCATGGGTTTTACTGCCAACGAGTTGATTCCACTCCCCGCCAAACCATCCTACAGGGAGTTTGCCTCCGCAGGTACTGCTGCATCTGGGACATCGGACTCGCCTCCGGTTGGGACGGGAAAGCGTACCTAGAAGGCTGGCATCACTCCGTTACACCTCCAGCAGAATGGGACACTACCGGACCCCAAAGATGTGGAGGTCTTACTACAAACCTCACTTACCTACTCCGCCAAGACCCCCTCCACCCCCCCGGTACCGCACCCCGACAAAGGGGGGAACTGTCAATATCCGAAAACCCCGACAGTAATGACTTTTTATCCACTTGGCATTCCAACACCTACGTAAAACTGATCTCTCAAATTGCAAAACAGACAACGACCAATGAGTGCTGGATTTGTGCCAATGCTCCTGCACACCTCCACAGCGGCATACCATTTCTTGGAGTACCCCTCACCCTGCAACAACATCTCTCCGCTGACGTGCAATCCTGGAACCTGACTGCCGTGAACTTGACCCACCAGTACATCTACCTAACCGGACCCACAACGGGTGACCTTTGCCGGAAGTTCAGCGGGAATGACAAGGCCATCGGAGAGAGCACCTGTAAGTACACCGTTGATATTGCTCTAAACGGCAGGATTACCCTATGGCACCAGGGCAACCCCTCTATTCACCCCAGCTTAATGTCTGCATGGAAACGCGTAATGAGCTTACCTGACTCCTGGAGTCCCTCCCCGGTCTCCCAGTGTTTCTTCCGTACCTTCCTCACTGGCCGCATAAACTCGTGCCTACAGGGGTTGTTCTGGGTTTGTGCCCACCACGGCTATGTATGGGCCAGCCCCCACTCCCGTGGCACTTGCTACCTCGGACTAATTTTACCTGGAGTTCGGGTCACACAAGATCTACCCCCCGGAAGGAGACGCAATAAGAGGGCAAAGGACTTATCACAACTCTCCAACGTGGCAGCCAATAGTGAAACTTATGGTCGGGCTCTCTTTCCCGCATATGGAGCCGGCTCCAACCACGTCAACATCCTTAAATTAACGGACATCCTACTAAATTTCATGGAGGAGTCCAATGCCGCTACTCAATCTATCCTGACAGAATTAACGGAAGTCAGGCAGACTGCGATACAGAACCGCCTTGCTTTGGACTACGTTCTCGCCTCGACAGGAGGCGTTTGTGCCCTTGTCGGAACCGAGTGCTGCACACACGTGTCCGATCAAACCCTTAATATTACTGGACACCTTAATAACATCCATAAACTAACCGACGAGCTTAAAGACATACAACATGAAGGATTGTCAGATACCCAGTTGTGGAGCTGGCTGCCGGGGTCTGGCTGGATAAAACAGCTCCTGGGAAACGGACTTCTGATCCTGATCACTGTAACCATCTGCATTGCTGTCTTTTGCTGCGCAATCCACTGTTTCCCGATGTGCTGTCAAACTTGCAGCTTTTGCCTTCCAACCCTTCACCCGTGGTCGACTACCACCTATAGGCCGCCAGCACCCGGAACCCAGTCGACCCCCATCGAAATGGGACCCCTGAAGGACTTCCAGAATCCGGACACTAGGTATGACATGTCAAACTTTTATTGATTTGTGCGGAGAGAAGGATTGCACGGTTTTTCCTACCTTCGCAATCTTATCTCCGAAGGGGGGAACTGTCGCCGGAAATCACCCCCCCCCCATTAACACGTGTTTAACACAAGCACCATACTCACACACATGCATCTCCCCTCTCTAACCCTAGAGATGTTCCTTTAGAGGGCCATCTCTTAAAAGCCTTCCGTAAATAAGGAAGCGCGAACCTGACAGCTTTCCGCTATAGCGCTCCGCATCGCCCTATCTTTATTGCGAGTAGACCGGCCGCCTGAACTTTAGGTCAAACAGCGGCCGCCTCAGCCAATCAACATTGTCGAACAGCGCCCCTTGCGGCGGCCACGCTGGTACTGCAGGCTGCAAGCGCCTTTTCCCCTCACCTTCCTCTCAATACAATGTTTCCGAGTTCAATTGACCGTGACTGATCTAATCAAAATGTAGCAAGCTACTTCCGAAAGGCAAAAGTACTTTGAACTACAAGGACAATATTCTTTATAAATTCGCCAAAAATCAGTCGTACCTCGGATTTTCATCGGACCACTTTTATTTTACTCCATATTACAAAGGCTATCGAAGGGGGGTGACCTGATGCACGGCAGCCATAATCCTTTGACCGAGCAGTCACGTACTCTGCAGCCCTTCCCAGCTGACGTGACCACCTTGATGGCCATCGTGATGGGCTCAGACGGAAGGCCATCAGGAACACAATAACCTGCATGTTTTAGTGTATTCCGCACGGACTCTCACAAAGGACTCTGACCGGATTCCCCTCAGGGGGCAGGAAACTTCGCCCTTCTCTTTTGTTTTTGAAAATGACTCATGTGGGAGGGGGAGAGGAGGCTCCGGCCAGGTGTCAGGACACTCGGATTGCCTGTGTAACCCCTCCTCGACTCCTCCCAATTTTAATGTAATCATGATGTAAATATGATGTAATTCTGGGGGTGTAGCTTGGGGGATTAGCAACTAATAAAAGTTAGGGTCGTCTTTTGTTCGGGGCTTCCATCTTGCTTCACCTCGTGGGCGGTGGGAGTCCTGTCGCGACAGTCTTTTCCTTAAATAAAGACCGAGCCTACTGGCTGCTGTTTTGCTCTGAATTGCTCTGGTTGGTGTCTTCATTTGTCCAAGAGAGCCCTCGGATTTTCCGGTAACAACCAGACCATGACCCCATGCCTCAATGATAATGTGTGAATTGGACCATAATTACTATCTTATTCCCTTCTGCCAAAGAGCTCAGGAATTATTATTATTATTATTAGTTGTAGTAGTAGTAGTATCAAATTTATAGCTCGCCCATCTGGTTGGGTTTCCCCAACCACTCTAGGCTGCTTCCAGTACATATAAAAGCATAATAAAACATCAAGCATTAAAAACTTCCTCATACAGGGCTGCCTTCAGGTGTCTTCTATAAGTTGGTGGGGGGAAACCCTTTTTAAAAAATCGGGGTGTCAAAAGGTTTAACTCATTTTTGTTCCCATATAACAACAGCCCTGCAAGGTAGGCCAGGTTAAGAAATCATAACTGGCTCAGAATCGCTCAGTGAGCTTAAACAATATAACCATGATGCTACCACTGAGCCTGGCTAGGGGTACGGCCTAATTTATTTATTTCATCAAATTTATATAATGTTTGATTGTAAACACAACTTCAAAGGGGTGGTTATAAAAAGAATAAAAGAAAAATACAGTGGTACCTCTGGTTATGTACTTAATTCGTTCCAGAGGTCCATTCTTAACCTGAAACTGTTCTTAACCTGAAGCACCACTTTAGCTAATGGGGTCTCCTGCTGCCGCCATGCTGCCAGTGCACGATTTCTGTTCTCATCCTGAAGCAAAGTTCTTAACCCGAGGTACTATTTCTGGGTTAGCGGAGTCTGTAACCTGAACCGTATGAAACCTGAAGCGTATGTAACCCGAGGTACCACTGTAGCTAAGAACAGCTTTTTGAAACATTAAAAAAAAATTAAATCCAACAATTGACTGAAAGCGCATGTCACTGGATAGGCTTGTCTAAACAGAAATATTTTCAGCAGGTGTTCAAAAGAGTACAGTGAAGGTTCACTGCCTGCTGTCAATATGCAGGGAGTTCCAAAGGGTAGGTACGGTCACATTAAAAGATTTATTTCTTACAAATGCAGAACAAGTATTATGTGGCACCTGTAACAGTGCCAGTTCCACAAATCAAAGCGGTCTAGTGGGCCTATTTGGGCTAAGGCGATTTCACAGGTAAAATTATCCCGAGCCATTAAGGGCTTAACATACTAATAGTAACACCTTGCAATTGGCATGGTAACAAATCAACAACCGGTGGAGGTTTCTGAGCACAGGTGCTATATGTTGATAAGGTCTCACTCCTGCCAGGAATCGTGCTGCAGCATTCCGCACACCACAGCTTCCGGATCAAGTGCAAGAAGGGAAGCCCCATGTAGACGCAGGCGCCAGGGTTGGAGGTTCCAACAGGGGTAAGGAAAAATAGGCACGGAATGCATTATCATTCTCCTATCTGCCAATTCCCCCTATATGTGGTTGAAGAAGGTTGTTTTGAAATGTTTTCTTCCCGACTCAGGCTCAGAAATTGGAAGTAAGCCTGCCTGCGGTGGGGGGCAGCCTTGTGGGGAGGGCATCTGCCAAAGGAAAATCAGTGGGCTCGGGATGGATTAAATATCCCTCTTCCCCACCTGCCGATTCCCTTTCGCAAGTGCACTTCTCTACCTACATTCATGTTATTTTGCTCAGATGTGGGTGGAACACTTGCAACTATATGATTTTGCAGCATCCTTTGAATTCCCACAGCAATTTTTGTCTGTGGGAAAACATTTCATTTGATCAGAGTCACGGTGCTAGAGCTTTTTTATTCCATCTCTCTCCCCCCCTTTTTTTTTCTTCCCCAGGCTCTTGGGTTTTCCTTTGATGCCACTAAAATTAAAACTGGAGCGGCAGATAGTACCCACGCTGTTCATTGCAGAGTCAGAGAGGTTAGAATGTGTTTGCTGCTGTTCGACTTTGACTCATCTGTTCTTGTGCTTCCTGCCGCTCTTTATGGGGGTGGCGCAGAGATATTAATATCACAGGCATCCAAACACCATCCGAGGCTGGTATAAGAAACTGACTTTCTCAATCTCGTGAAGACAGGTCTTGATTTAATGCAGGTCTTAAGAAGTTGATGAAATGGGAAGAAAAATGGGAAAGCAAAGCAAAAAGATTTTGGTTACTGATTCGCACGTATAGAAAGGAGTCCTGCTCATTTTGAAAGAACCTCATTCAGAATTAGTGGAGGTTCATTTAGCACTATAGTGCCACTTTAAAGAGTCATGGTTTCCTCCAAATAATTCTGGGAACTGTAGTTTGTTTAGAATCATCGAGTTGGAAGGGACCATGATGGTTATCTAGTCCAATCCGCAAAAGCATCCATGGCAGATGGCCATCCAACCTCTGCTTAAAAACCTCCAATGAAGGAGAGTTCAGCACTTTCTGAGGAAGTCTGTTCCACTGACAAACAGATCCTACTTTCAAAAACTTCTTCCTGATGTCTAGTCATAATCTCCTTTATTGTAACTTGAACTGGGTCTTAGCCTCCATAGCAGAAAAAACAAAGTTGTTCCATCTTCCATATGACAACACTTTAGCTATTTGAAGGTGGCTATCATATCTCCTCTCAATCTCTTCTTTTCCATGATTCTCTCAAATGTTCTTCATAAGGCTTAGTTTCCAGAACCTTTATTATCTTGGTTGCCCTCCTCTGCACATGTTCCAGCTTGTCAATGTCCTCCTTAAATTGTGGTACCTAGAACTGGACACAGCATTCCAGGTGTGGTCTGACCAAGGCAAAATAGGGTGGTACTATTACTTCCCTTGATCTGGACACTATACGTCTGTTGATGCAACCTAGAATCACATTAGCTTTTTTGCTGCTGTATCACACTGTTGACTCATGCTAAGCTTGTGGTCTACTAAGACCCCTGGGTCCTTTTCACATGTGCTACTGGCAACCCAGGTATCCCCCATCTTATATTTGTGCAGCTGGTTCTTCCTGCCTATGTACAGAACCTTACATTTGTCCCTATCAAAATTCATTTTGTTAATTTTGGCCTGATTCTCCAATCTGCTAAAGTTGTATTAAATCCAGATTCCATCTTCTGCAGCATTATCTAACCCTCCCATCATGGTGTCATTTGCAATATTGATGAGCGTCCCCTCAATTCCTTCATCCATGTTGTTCAGAAAGAACAACAGCAAGCCCAGGCAGAACTCTGCAGCTCCCCACTTGTCACTTTTTTTTTTGGAATGATGAGGAACCATTAGTGAGTACTCTTTGGGTTTGTTCATTTGTCAACCAGCTTCTTCATACAGCACATAGTTAAACTGTGGAATTCACTGTCACAGGAGGAAGTGATGGTAATGGTAATCAACTTGCATGACTTTAAAAGAAGATTAGACGCATTCATGGAGGGTAAGGCTATCAATGGCCACTAGAGACAATCGCTATGCTCTGCCTCCATGGCCAGAGATGGTATGCTTCTGAATACTGGTTGGGCTGGAAAATTCAGAATGGGAGCGTGCTCTTATGCTCACATCCTGGCTGAGTACTTCTCATAGGCATCTGGTTGGCTACTATGAGAGCAGAATGTTGGACTACATGGGCCATTGGCCTGATCCAGCAGGTTCTTCTGATGTTGTTATGAAATCACTGCCCTTTAACTGTCCACTCACAGTTAAAGGTTGGGCCAGTAGTCAATAATTTCTGTAAAAATCTGCCAGTTGCTCCAGGACACTGCTGAGACAATGTATGCTCTGCTTTAGCTGCAGAGCATACACAGCTAGGTTCTCATTCTTCTTTGCCTTGCCTTCCTGTCTACCAGGAATCCTGGGACTACTGACATCTCCATCTTCCTTGAGCCATCGCCTATTCACAGATCAGTGCAGTCTATGAAATCTGTGAAGTCTCATCAGCTACATTACCAAGTACTGCAAAATATATCGCTGCTAGCTGGGGAGAACGATTAAGCCACATTTCTACATTTCTCACATTTGCTGGAAGGCAATAGTCTTACTTTTTCAGTGGCAATCTTTCAAGCAATACTTCTTAAATATGCCCACCCCCATCCCTGTTATCAGTCAGCAACGTATTTTATGCAATGGCCTTAAGGAGAACTGGAAAAAATCTTCTTAACCGAAAAGAGCTAATGTAGCAGAAAAAGGAAAAGTAAAAGTTAAGGAAACCATGATGAAAACTCAAACACAAAATATTTAGTATAGCTCACCAAAATATGAAAGCCAACCATAACTACCTAGCAATGGTCCATGTACAACAAATACAAAGAATAAGCCAAGTAAACTAACAGGGGGATATATACATAATAACAAGTTCATAGGAATTTCTATAAAACCCAAATTTTGACCTGCTAGATCTTCCTCAGATGTACAGTAAACAACAATGTATATCAGAAGTCTCTCTGATTATTATTGCTTTTTATATTCATAAAAATATATTCATATGCACAGAGTGATCCAAAACAACTTACATTAAAATAAATTAAGAACAGCCCAGTAAAAACCTAAAAGCACAACTATACAGATAAAAGGCTTGATGTGAAGATCCCACCCCAATAAAAAAGCCCACCATGCTCTTAAAGGTCAAAAGCCTGAGTAAGAAGTATTTGCCTAGAAGTAGATTAAGATGATGCTAGGCATGCCTCCCTAGGGAGAGCATTCCACAAGCAGGGGGCCACCACTGAAAAGGCCCAGTCTCATGTTGTGAATCTCTGAACACTTCCCTACCATAGCCTGGACCACTGCCCTGTGCCACACAACATTTGGAAACACCCTATTAGCAGGGATGCAGTTAGGTAAGTTTAGAACCTGGACTAGACATAGCCAACATGATGCCTTCCAGATGTTGCTGGACTACAACTCCCATCATCCCTGACCTTCAGTCATGCTGACTGGGGCTGATGGGAGTTATAGTCCAGCACCATCTGGAGGGACACGATTTAGCCACCACTGTGTGCAACATCTGAGTAGTACAGTTGCTGGTGCTCCCCACTCACCGCATGGTAACATTTACAGAGAGAGATCACACAAAGTATGAGTCCCACGTTGGGTGAAAGGTTCCTGCATTGCAGGGGGTTGGACGAAACGATCCTCATGGTCCCTCCCTACTTTACAATTCTGTGGTTCTAAGGGCACAGCTTTATTTACTCATTTGTTTCTTTCCCTCCCACTTGTCTCCATAGATTACCTTCACCAGTTGGCCCCAGGATGAGTTACAAAAACATCACAATTAAAACAAACACAGTCTAATTAAGTCAAAAGAAATAAAAGCACAAAACTGAACCAATAACAAAGTTAACAAAACACAGATACACAGTCAAGAGCAGCAATGCAGAAGGAGGGAAGACTCCTCAAGCTCAATCAGGGCTTTGGTAAAGAACTGGCCAATTATGATGCATCTGACCAGAAGCTTACAAGGATGCTGCAAGATGCAGGGGAGGCCATTCCACAACTGGGAGGGGGGTGCCACAAATAATGCCCTTTCATACAACACCACCCCTCGGACCACACCACAGTGGGCATTGGCACTGCCAATAAGTCCTCCTTTGTTTATCATAGCACCTGGATAGATTGCTATGAGTGGGCACTCCACTTCAGATATTTGGGACCCAAGTTGTTTAGAGATGTATTTGTCAGTGTTAGCTGATTAAATTAGACTCTGTTGTGGATTGGCAACCAGGTAGGTTTGGGAGTGCCCTTTGCCTGAAACCCTGGAGAGCCTCTACCACTTAGTAAACACAATACTGAGCTCAATGATCAATGGTCCAACATGGCATAAAAGTTTCCTGTGTTCCTAAATCGGTCTGTACTGGCATTATGTTAAGTTATGTAGCAGGGGGGTTGCTTAGGTTATCTTCCCCGTGCATTAATCAGTTGTGAAATGTGAACTCTCTTTTATTCTGTATTTATACTTCTCTTTCGAGGTAAGGGGGGTGGAATCTATGAACTACCTAACTCTTTGATAGGGAAGGAGATCAAGCAAATGGCAGGATACCAAGCCACCATTTCTTACTGCTACCGCACCTCATTTTATGAGACTTATCAAGGTTTCACAGCTGGAATTGGCTTGTGATATCAGTTATAGTTCTCAATGTGGGGTAAAATTTGGATAAAAAGAAATTAACAGTGTTGTGCTATCATTAAAGGGAACATTTGAATAAGGAAATTAATAAGCAGCTGTTTGGACTAAGTCTCTGGTTCTTTGATCTAAGTTACTGTGTTGGAAGCAAATATTCACTTTCCCATTTTCCTTTGGATTTATAGGTGTCAAAACTATGGCACATAGAAGATCATGGTAAGACCACATTTTGAGAACATTAGAGCCCTGCTGGATTAGGCTACTGGCCCACCTGGGCCAGCATCCTTTTTCTCATGGTGGCCAAGCACAAGGGCCAAACACAAGAACACTCTTCCCCCCGTGGCTTCCAGCAACTGGTATTCAGAAGCATTATAGTCTCTAACTGTGGAGGCAGGGCATAGCCATTATGACTAGTAGCCCTCTCCATCATAAATTTGCCTAATCCTCTTTTAAACTCATCCAAGTTGGTGGCCATCACTGAGGGAGTGAGTTCCAAAGTTTAACTATGCACTGTGTGAAGAAGTCCATCCTTTCGTCTGCCTGAGTCTTCCAGTGCTTCACTTCATTAGATGTTCATGAGTTCTAGTATCATGCCATGAACAATTTTATAAACTTCTATCATGTCATAGATATAATATTAATAATAATAATAATAATAATAATAATAATAATAATGATGTTATTATTTATATGCCACCCACCTGACTGGGTTGCCCCAGCCGTTCTGAGCAGCTCCTGACAAAAAATAGTAAAAACACAATACATCAGACACCAAAAACTTCAGATGTCTTTTGAAAATCACATTGCTGTTTATCTGTTTGACATCTGCAGGGAGGGCATTCCGCAGGGCGCGGCTACCAAAAAGACCCTACTTGCCTTTTCTCTAAACGAAAAAGGTTCAAATGTTGTAATTTCGCCTCATAGGAGAGTCGATCCCCTTGATCCTTTTGGTTTTCTGAACCTTTTCCAGCTCTAAGATATCCCTTTTTGAGGTGAGGTGACCAGACGTGTACACAGTTGTATTTTACAAAGTGGCCCACAATCCTTGAACTGCAAAGCTACCTCAGAGCATTTTGATGCCACGTGAAACCCTTCTTATTCTCTTAGGCCTTTTACAGGTGTATGAGGGGTTTGCCTTTGGAAATAATCATTTATGCTGAATTTAAAGTGTTGTGCTGTGTTTTAAACAGGAATCAAATTAATTTATTTTTAATGTCTCAATATTTAAAGCAATGTCTTAATATTTAAAATTTTTAATTACTGACTTTGCTGACTGGGCAGTCAACTCATGTTCTAAATCAGAAAGGTGACCCAAATGTGGTTCTCAACTCACCAGCTTAAGGCCAATGCACCAGTAATTTTTGTGAACCCTCTTGTTCTGATTGGCTGAGTTGCCCTGATGTCACAGAAAGAGGGTCTTTGGCTGACACTGGCTAACCTGCTCTGATCTAACAAAAGGGTCACGGTAAGGAGAATAGCCTAGGGCAGAGCTTTCCCAAAAAAATTCATTGGTGACACACTTTTTAGACATGCATCATTTCGCAACACAGTAATTCAGTTTTACTAGCAAACTGGAGGTTAAACTAACCCCTTTGCAGCCCCGAGAGGAGTGCGGGGAGAGTTTGTGTGACACACCTACACACTGCAGCCGACACACTAAAGTGTCGCAACACACGGTTTGGAAGGCTCTGGCCTAGGGTAAAGTAAAGGTAAAGGGACCCCTGACCATTAGGTCCAGTCATGACCGACTCTGGGGTTGAGGTGCACATTGGCCGAGGGAGCTGGCATACAGCTTCTGGGTCATGTGGCCAGCATGACTAAGCCGCTTCTGGTGAACCAGAGCATCGCACGGAAACGCCATTTACCTTCCCGCCGGAGACGTCCCTATTTATCTACTTGCACTTTGACTTGCTTTCGAACTGCTAGGTTGGCAGGAACAGGGACGGAGCAATGGGAGCTCACCCCGTTGTGGGGATTCGAACTGCCGACCTTCTGATCGGCAAGCCCTAAGCTCTGTGGTTTAACCCACAGCACCACCCGTGTCCCCTAAACCCCTCCTGGCCTACGGCAATAAACCTCATATAAGGAGGGGTTTAGAAAAGGAGGAAGCAAGGGAAATGGGAAATAGAATGGCAAGGAAAGCAAGACAGTTAGAAAAGGTAGTAATAATGAAAGCAAAAGGAATGAGCTGAAGGGAGGAGCTTGGAGAAGAAGGGGGGGAACAGGAGAGGAAACAGATAGAGGGGGGGTGAGGAAACGTATTTACAGGGGTGGAGAAAGCTTGAATTTACATATTGATTCAAAATAACAACCATCCAATTTTGAAGCTAAAGATATCAGACATTAAGGGACCAGGACGAAAGACTCCCCCATCTCCTCCGTAATCTACTCTTGGCAGCCACCCCAAAAAAACTACCCACCAGTGTCCACAACTGCCCCTCACTTTGCACCCTTTTTGCCATTTGAACCCTGAGCCTAGCCCAGAGACACAAGGCAAGCTGTCAGCTGGTTTTGCACCTCACGCGAGGTAGTAACTCTTATTACACAGGAGCACCGAGTCTCCTTGTCACATTTCCTAGTTCAGGTCTCACAGTCACACCGGTGCAGGATTTGCACACTTTCCCTCTTCCCCCTCCCCCCCCAAAGAGAAGCAGCATTCACCTCAGGCTAGTGTCTGCCAGCTGACTGGAATCCATGTGACAGCCAGATGCAGCTCAGGACCTGGCTGTGCTCTGGAAGTGGCAGATCACGCCCTCCCCAAGCAGTGAGTGTCTCACTAGCTTGTCTGCCTTCTGGGTGCTTTTCTTGAATGTCAGGTTGTAAACCTGCCCTGCTCTCAGGGGATGGGGGAGGAGGGAGCACCCTCCGTCACCTTTTACCGCTAGCAGAAACATATGACGGGGTAGGGTTGAGATTGCTGTAAAGGCTGAAGCTGGTGCCATGAATCTGAGACTGGCGAACCTCAAACCGCTTGCTTGAGATGTCGCAACTTGGCAGAAATTACATTCAGTTCTCGTTTAAAGGTGAATCTAGCAAATCTATACTTTTGGAAACAATAGGAGAACTGAAACATGCCTCCCCTTGTGAAATCTGCATCTATCCAAATTTGATGATGGCGTTCCCCAACCAACAAATGTTTTCAGAATTGAGGATATAAAACATAAAAATGAATGTACAGTCATACCTCATGTTACGTTTGCTTCAGGTTGCATCCCACGGCGACCCGGAAGTACCAGAAAGGATTACTTTCTGGTTTCACCGCTCGCACATGCGCAGACGTGCAAAATGACATCACGTGCATGCGCAGAAGCAGCGAATTGCGACCCGCGCATGCGCAGACACGCAGACACGGGTTGCGTTCTTTTCAGGTTGCAAACGGGCCTCCGGAACAGATCCCGTTCGCAACCAGAGGTACCACTGTATTAGTGAAAATATCATATCAAAACACAATTTGCCTCAAGTAATCATGCACAGAGCTGGACCAGAGGCAATGAGACAGCGATGTAGGATAGATGTGGGAAACCAAGTCCCATCCCAGCCTCACTATGATGCTTAGGGCCAAGTCATACTCACTATTTTCATGCTACAGCCCTCAATTGCTCTGCACCTCCCTGAAGTGCTTTTTCCTGGCTGGGTTGTTCCTTTGAACTGCCTCTTGCTTGTCCGGATGGAGAACAGAGAGATGTGTATGTGCAGATAGTAACTTCTGACATTTGCAGTGCAGAGATCAGAATCATACCTATTGCTCCAACCACTGGCCCTTCCAGGGGCAAACTTTGCTCTTTCAAATTTCAGTGATGCCCTATGTTAGCCCAAAATTTGGTGCCCCCCGCCTCTCGCCTTCCTTTCCATGTGTGCACAGCATCATAATTGTGACACCCCCAGGCCCAGTTTGGGAAAACTGGTCATGCTGCTCTAAATCCAGCTCTGGCCCTTTCCTTCACTGGCCTGCAGCCCCACAGAAGGTTGCCTATGAAGGAATGTAGTAGTTTATTAATGCTTGGGCCATGGGCCATTCACACGTTGGATAAATAGATACAGTACAAGAAGCAGCAGTACAAAATACTGCATAAAATCACATTGCTGCCTAGAATCGTATATAAAACCTGCACCTTAAAAATACTACATAAATCATATGAAGGAATGTGGCACATGGATCTGCTGGTCACAGGCTTCCCCACTAGGGTGAGATGCAGTCCTTTAATAACTGACAATTGTAGCAGCTTTACATACTGTCTTCTGCCTGTTCTCCTTTGACCTGTCCTTTGGTGTGCATTATAGTTTGTTGTCTAATAAATCTGAACTATTAATTTAGTAGATCTGTGTTCTCTTTTGCCCTCTTTTTTGGTGATGCATTTTCTCTCTTTTGGCAATTTGTCAGTCTCTCTCTTACCCGGTCCTTTTGACTCTGAGTAGTGATTTTAAATGTTTTTATTTTTATTTTTTATTACAACTTTTTCCTCCAAGGAGCTCCAGTGGCTTGCATGATTCTCCCTCTCCCTCATTTTGATCCTCACAACAACCCAGCGAGGTAAGTTAAGATGAGAGACATGAGCTGCATGGCTAAGAGTGGACCTCAGTCTACTAGGTCTTAAGCCAACACTCTAACCACTACACCACACTGCTTCCCTCTCCAGAATATCACTCAAAAGTCCTTTTCAATGCTGTTCCTTTGGAGCTCATTTTAGCTGGAAATGCTGGAGGACCGGACCTAGGAGCTTGAGAATGCAAGACATGTTCTTTACCACTGAGCTAAGAACCAGCATTCTATGAGGCTGATAATAAGTATATATTACTTTCTCCCCTTTTAAACAAAACAGCAGAAGACACGCTGCATATTTCCCCCTCCTTCAAATACAGTGCTGCAGGCTTCAACAGTATATCTGCCAGAAAGATGTGTGTGTGTGTGTGTGTGTTGTGGGGGGGGGGAGAGCTTCCTTGAACCTTGACTTCCTGTCGTCCTACAGATAATGAGACAACTACTTAAACCACGTTTTAAAAATGCTGAGTAGCTGAAGCTAGTGCCTAATGATGTTACTCAGCTTGTTGGGGTGTGATTGACACTAAAAGTAATAAATTAGAACAGAAAATGATTTTACAAGATCCCCAGGATGACAGACAGGCTAACCGAAATATCCTCAATTACAGTTGTCACCGGGTTTTATATCTGTTTGCGCTGAACTAGCCAAGGCAAGGGAAACGGTACAATTTCATGGGCCAGCGCCAGGTCCAGCAGTTGCGGGAAATTTCCACGGACTCAGAAAGCAAATGGGCTATGAATTCACATGAAACAAAGAAAGGTTCCAAGTTTGGATGGTGTCGTTTTCAAGGGAATTTGTTCACACGTTTCTGCATTAATTTTTCGGCCGACTGGTGTGCATGCATGTGTTTATTAGGGATGAAGGAATCTGCCAGTTTTGGCCCTGCAGTTGTCCCATTTTTCAAATCTTAAATTCAGTTCTCCACATTACCACAGCAAGTTGTGATTTTTGAAACAACCCCCCCCCCCACTCATTTGGGTGCATTTTTTCCCTGACACGTTTTGACAAGGGGAGCAAAGCATCTGGATAATACGTCACAAAAAAAGGAAATTACATATATATTTTCTGTTAATTTAATGTAGGTTTCCACAACCATTCATGGTGATTTTTAATCTTCTGTCATTCTTCAAGATATCTTAAAGCTATGTTATTGTTTTTCTTTAAAAAAAGCACCCTGGTCATTTGGAGCTTCGCTTCAAAAAATAAAATAAAATAAAAATACTGTAGATCGTTTATAAATCCACCTTGCCCCTATATTTTTCTGGAGAGAGGGAGAGAGAGCAAAAGGAGAATTGCATCTTAAACTCTATTTACAAATTTACCTTGGCAGACCCTCCTGCCGCCAATAGGAAACAGTGTTGCATATTTAATTTGCTCTTTTGTTATGATGGGGCTTAGGTTAGTTAATTTCAATTTTCGATTTCAAAAGCTATCAAATATGGCTTGGATGAGAAATCAATTTTTCTCAGCTGCTTCTGTTTTTATTCTCTCTCTTCTCCCCCCCCCCCTTCCTAAAGTCACAGGGAGGTGCCGGATTGGCCACGGCAGAGCCATGTGACGGTGTGAGAGATTAGTTCACCGGACCCCGTGTTTCAGCCACCTCAATTACTGCCTGCCTCTTGTAATTTAGCCTTATAACACCTAATTTCGAGATGGAACTCATATTTAATTCATGAAAGCTTCCACAAGAGTAATTGTGAAATAAATTGCCATAGAAAAATATGCATTTGTGACTCATTTTAATTTTGCATGCTAGTGCTGTGTTATTGGTTCTACTTGTTTAACACTTCAGCAAAAATATATTCTCTCTCTCTCTCTCTCTCTCTCTCTCTCTCTCTCTCTTTCTCTCAACAGAGTATGCTAGTAGGGAATCGGTCTCTCCACACCCCCACACCCCCTCCAAATTATTATTTCCTCATAACCACTATCTCCCCTGCAGAAACACCCAGGCCGGTAACATTTAACTAGGGGTGCAAAAATCTCAGGAACTTATAATCTCCTAATTATTGAGTGTGCGCTTCTGTGATCGACTTGCAACTTCCAGAGTAGCAGATAAAACGCTGGTAAATGCCAGTTAAATGACATGGATCATTTGGAGGGCCAAGGAAATAACTACAGTTTAATTTCCGTAATGTTTTAAACAAAGCCATTCATTTCATATCTCTATATTGACAGGCCATGATAACATTGGTGTGTGTGCGTGCACGCATATATATATATATATATATATATATATATATATATATATTCATTCAATTCTCTCATCACAATAAATGTTTTACACACACATACGAGCACCATTTTGTCCCCTTTTTTCCCCTTTTCCCTGTTGCCATGGCAACAAGGTGGGTGAGGCGCCCAACTGCCAACTCAGCTGTCATCCCTTCACCCTAAAAGCCTCATAATTGCTTTTATTTGCATACGACAATTAGGCAGGATGGCTCACAGCAAGAGAACCAACCTCACTCTCCCTCCCAATGCACACGACGCCAGCCTGTAATTTATAAAAGATACACACCATGTGGTAGAGCTCTAAAGTGGAGTGATGAGCCCTTTCATGTGATTATAAGCCATTAACAAAGGAAAACATCCCCCTTTCAGGCTATATATATAAAAAATGCCTATCTGGTGTGAACCTGCAAAAAAAGGGGGGGGAAGAGGGGGAGAAAAATACCCCTCAAAGTTTGGCCTCCTACGTGAAGACCCTTCACATTCATTATCACATTGAACTCAGAGTGAGAGAGAGAGAAAGAGAGAGGGGAGAGAGAGTTCCCCCTATAAAAAGAGTTACATTGCAGCACTTTAGGAATAAAAGAGTGCAATGCGCAACAATGGCAGGTCAAAACGGGATCCAAATTTTCAATTTCGCATTACATCACAATCTCCATGTGCCAAATTAATGACAGCACTACTGGGGTTGGGGGTGGGTGGGAATGAAATCCTCCGCCATCCCACACACTCAATATGAGCCATTCTAGAAACAATAATAGCCTGGACAAATATCTTAGCCAGGCTAATTTCATGTTTATGATCAATGGAGATGACCGTAATAAGCTTAGGAGCCAACTCAAATGACACTCAAAAATACAGCTTGCTTGGATTTTCTTTCTGGAACTCAGGAATAACAATCCTCAGCAGGAGATCAACTCTCAGATGAAGAATGTGAGGAGTGTTTGCTTATCTCTGTACTGAGACACAATCCCATCGCATTCTCAGAGACCAACCAATTTAAGCATGCCATCCATGTATCATTAGACATGTCTAAGTTAAAGGTAAAGGTAAAGGTACCCCTGACCGTTAGGTCCAGTCACTGACGACTCTGGGGTTGTGCGCTCATCTCGCTCTATAGGCCAAGGGAGCCAGCATTTGTCTGCAGACAGCTTCTGGGTCATGTGGCCAGCGTGATTAAGCCGCTTCTGGCAAACCAGAGCAGCGTACGGAAATGCTGTTTACCTTCCTGCTGGAAGTATTTATCTACTTGCACTTGACATGCTAGGTTGGCAGGAGCAGGGACTGAGCAACGGGAGCTCACCCTGTTGCAGGGATTCGAACCACCGACCTTTCAATCTGCAAGCCCTAGGCTCAGTGGTTTAGACCACAGTGCCACCTGCATCCCTATGTCTAAGTTAGGTGTATTCTTATGGGACATCCCAAGGTTCTTGGTATCAGTTTAGGGCAGGCTTCCCCCAAACTGGTGCCTTGGAGATGTCAAAGACTAAATAGCCCAGCTGGCATAGCCCTTCTGACTGGGCCTGATGGGAGCTGAATTTCATAACATTTGGAGGGCACCAGGTTGGGAAATGTTGCTTTAGGATTTGGCAAACATCTGTTTCCAATCTGTCTCACTTTTGCATCTTTTTATATAATAATAATAATAATAATAATTTATTATTTATACCCCGCCCATCTGGCTGAGTTTCCCCAGCCACTCTTTTTACACATAGGTGGCATTCACACAGCAGTTTATTGCATTTCCCTGAAGCTCCCTGTTAACATACGCATTATATTTGAGCTTTCACACAATGTAAAAGCCACTTTCAGAAATCTAGTGGAATATAGTGGAAGTTTAGTGTTATTTTCTGTGTTGCTTTCAGGGGGGGGGGGGGAATCTGTTTGCAGCCCCATTCAGCCAGAGACTCATGGAAGATATGTGGCATAATTTGGGGGTGATAGACTGGGATACAGTTCTTTCCTGCTGTTTTCATGGGGAAATCATGGGGAAACAGAAGCAGGCATGTGAGGAATGGGTGGGGAGTTGCAACTTTGTCCAATGACATTCATTGTTGTGTGAATTACATTTAGCATAATATGCCAGTATATTGGTCAAAAACCCAAAGTTCCTAATGCAGCAAGTACTGCAGTGTGAAAAAAATGTTAGAAAGCAGGACAGAAGCACTAGCATTATAATCATTTAATCACAAATGCAATATTCCTCATGTCTGAATGCAACCATAATTCCATTCTTTTCCATTCCCAAATTAATCTGCAATATGTGTTCTTCTTTTTTTTTTAAAAAAAAAAGTCAACCATAAAATTCCATAAAAGCAGCACAGAGTTTAAATAAAAGGTAATGCACACATTGCTGACTCAAGTAATCCTTCTTGACATCTTTTTTCCCCTAAGATATAGTCCATCTTCTGAAGGTCTTAATAAAGTTCCAACAGCAATTGGAAAAGAAATTTATTTCTAGCTTGATACGTGAATGTGGCATTTGAAAAGATAAGGTACAAGATCCTCGGTTTCTCCTGTGCCGCAGAAACATTGTATAATGCTGTATGTTGTCAGTAACGAGAACACTGGTGGGTTTTGAGGAATGACAAGATAACATTCAGCTTTGTGTGCCACCAGCATCCCTGACTAAAGGCAGCAGGGTGTTTGGGTGGCTGGGGGAGCTACAAGCCACTTCAGCCAAAGAAGACCCCTTCCACCAATAGGCCAGAGTAGGTCCCATCTTCCAGGTTGGCTTTCCCACTTGCTTATGGGATTGCAAGATTTCCTCTTTCTGTCTGCAGATCCGCTTCATAAACATGAGCATGCCTTTGTCTCACCCCATCGCACAGAAACTGGATCTTAAACACTTTGGAGCAAAATCAAGGGCAGCAATCATGTCCTGAAAATCAAATGATGTGGACATTGGAGAGCCATTTTGGACTTTGTCTCACATACATAAGCCATAATCTTCTATGCCTGCTGATTGTATCATTGAATATGGGGCTAGTATTCTATAACCTTCAGACAACCCCGGGGGGAAACACCCCTGTAATAATAATAATAATAATAATAATAATAATAATAATAATAATAGAATAATTCATATATTACAAAGAACTTTGCGCATTCCATGTAACTCGATTAACTGTAATTCTAAAAGGTATAATATGTGCACACAAACACAAAGCCATGGACAGGGAGGAAACATTTAATATCCTTATCCATTAAACGTTGTTCTGTTAACCTGCCAAAATGCCCAGCCTACTGAGGGGGCTTCATCTGATGCAGGTCCTAAATCAGTGAGTAGAAGTGGGAATGGGATGAATGCGAGTCGTACACAACTAAACAACTAAACAACAAGAAGAGTTGAAAAATTGAAGCTAAATTCAGGACAGATGGTGGTCCTATGGGTGGGCAGTTGAGTCCAGGAGCTGACAGAACAGGTTGCTCTTGATTGGGCTGGCACACCCATAGAAGGTGTTTAGGAGACCTAGTTAAACCATCATTGTCATCTGGGGTCCAGGCAGCTGGGAGCATTTGTGCCCAGCTTTGGCTGTTGCGCCAACTATGGACTTTCAGAAGTGGATTCATTTTCCCTTTAAAGGTGAACTTACTAATGTGCACTTTCCCAAACAATATGTCAATCAAAACACAGCCATTCTTCAAAACTGCACTCCTCCAAATTTTTCAGTGCAGTTGTCCAGCCAAGTAGTGTGTGAAAATTGCATACATAAGTGTACATATAAATGCATATGCTAATGAAAATAATATATGCAAACACATTATATATGGGAAATGTCAAAGTCACATGTTAGGGCACTTTCCTCAGTGGTGTGGAACCTCAGGCCTTGGCTCAAATGTTCTCCTCAGGCCACAATCCTTGTCCCCAGGCCACATGCCTCAGTGCTCCTACTTCATAACCTCCTCAAATGTTTTTGCCTGGTCAGAGTGTGCCCTTGAACACTACAATGCCTCCTGCTTCCCTGGATGGAAGACAGAGAGGAATTTGTGTAGAAATTAGCCTATAGAGCAAAGAATTTACATTTGTGGCTCCACCCACTTTTGCATGTCATGACTGACATGATGCCCTCAAATATTTTTGCAAAAAAAAATGTGGCCTTTGTGCTTCAAAAGCCCCTTCCCACAAAAATACATGAATTCAGGGCACTCCAAGATCATTTCAAAACTCAAGATCTGTGGAGAATTTAATTCGCAAATGAAATGGGGAATGGACTCCTTTGGGAGGAATGGTAAAAAACAACAACAACCAACCAACCAACATCAACAACAGCTCTTTATTACCTCTTTTAGTTTGAATACTTATACAACCCTTTATGACAAAATAAGTCCTCAGAGAGTAGCACAGGGCTGCTTACAGCCATGTTTCAGTATGGCTGCTTACTATCTCAGTAAGCATATCTATATCTAGAATCAGAAACCATGGCTTGAAGCTAGCTTCTTCCAAGAAACCATAGTTAAAGCTAAGCCATTTGTCCTAGTTTAGACACACTGTGGTTAGTTGAAAATGGCGACCAATGCTCCAAGCTACTTTGTGGCCAAACTAAAGGAAGTGAAGAGAGGCGGAAGCACATGAGTCTGAGGCTAGTTTACAAAACACTGAACTATGCTTAATATTACTTCTGGATGCAGCCAGTGTGAGGTACTGCTTAGATTAATATTAGTGGAGATCTAGGTTGAGACCTCCACTCAACCATGCAGCTCACTGGATTACTTTGAGTCAGTCCCTGTTATCTCAACACAGCCTACCTCACAAGGTTGCCATGAGGATATAATAAGGTAGAGTGAAGATTCCCTCCTAAAGCTCCTTGGAGGAAGGGGTGGGTTAAAAATGCTAAGATAAAATAACCAAAACACCTATTTGTTATGCAAATGGCATTTCACTCCATTTAAGATGAAGAAATGGTGCACAGTTATTTCAGACATATGTTGGAGTTGTATGAGACCATATGCTGAAAATATATGCATGTGGTGGGCATGTATGAAGAATCAGAAATTGTAGAAGGAAACAGAAGGAGTTGTTTTGGAACGTAAATGTGTATCTAGCAATATCCCTCGTAAGAGTTCTGTTCAGATACATAAAAGAGTTAGTTTTGAGGAAGCAACAGGGAATTGTTATACATATGATGATGGCAGCAAGTACTGCAGAGTGCTGTCAGTGGTTGACTATGAAGGTCAGAGTACAGAAGGTAGCTACATAGACAACTAGTTCTTTAAAGACATTCCATTGGGAACCTGAATCTATATGCATTCTTTAGGATGTCTGCTGGGAATAGGGGTGGGTGGACCTGCCTATTAGGTTTCTCTCCATTTCTTATTTTTCCCATCTTAAGTTCTCCACATTTCCACATCTGCATGCAATTACAGGTTACATACGTTACAGGTTACACACTCTACTAAGCCAGAAATAGTGCTTCAGGTTAAGAACTTTGCTTCAGGATAAGAACAGAAAACAGGCTCCGGCGGCATAACGGCAGCAGGAGGCCCCATTAGCTAAAGTGGTGCTTCAGGTTAAGAACAGTTTCAGGTTAAGTACAGACCTCCAGAACGAATTAAGTACTTAACCCGAGGTACCACTGTATTTTTTGAGATCTCATGAAAATTCATCAGCATTCTAGTGAAGATTCCCTCTAATGTACGCATGCTTGTATGTAATTTTGCCGAATATATTCATTTTTGCAAAGCAATTTTAATGCTTCTGAATACCAGGAGGAGAGAGTGCTCTTGTGCTCAGGGCCTGTTTGCAAGCTTCTGAGAGGCATCTGGGTGGCAACTGTTGAGAACAAAATTCTGGACTATATGGGCTACTAGCACAGGCCTGATCCAGCAGGTTCTCATTATGGACAATTCCCATACTTGCTTCACAATCACTCCCTCTTTCTATGGAGTCCTGGCCATTGTAGCTCTGTGAATAGGGGTCTCCTCACAACTCTCAGCACCCTTAATAAACTACAGTTTCCAGGATTCTTTGCGGGGGGTGGGGGGAAGCCATGATTGCTGAAAATGCCATGATACTGTTTTAAATGACTAGTGTAGATAGAGCCTTGGTTCAACAGTGGTGATGGGAACAGTGTCCTCCACTGAACCAGAGGGCAGGAGGCTAGGTGAAGAGTTGCAGAGCGGGCCAAGTGATCCACACACCTCCATCCTCCAACATCTTGCTATCATTCCCCTCACCCCACCAACATCTGTCTTACTCTGCCAGGTCGTAGGGCCACCCACAGTTATGAGAATAGGTAAGGGGATCAGAATGCACTCCTGGAAATATCATGAGCTGCTAGCCATGATGGCTCTGTTCTACCTCCTCTGTCAGAGACAGTTTCTTCTTGAATATCAATTTCCAGGGTGCATTAGTGGAGAGAGACGCTTTTGCACTCATGTGCTGCTTACAGGCTTCCCAGAAAACAGGATGTTGGAGCAGATGGACATTGGGTCTGATCCAAGAGATGTATCCTATGTTTTTATATATTGGATGGTACTGTTATTAATTATGGATTTATAAGAAATTAATCTTTTCTTGGGGTAGCACCCACATAGAACTCCCTACGTATGGACATCATGTGGTTACCTTGATTATATTCTTTTCAGTCCCTACTAAAACATTTTTCATTTGGGCAAGCCTATCCAGTCATGTAGAATGCTGCTGCGTGTTTTAGCTTATCATCGATTTAAATTATTTTCCAGTATTTTAAATAGTTGCTTTTAATTGGTTTTGTTTTACTGATAATGTTATTTTCTTTTTTCTTTTTATATACTGCTTTGAGATATTATTACAATCAAGTAGTATATAAATCTTGTGAAACAACAGTACTAAGATGGCTTTAAAAAACCACACACACAAAAAGCAACAGGGTTTAATTCTATTTTTATTTTCTTCCTTCTTCACCATTTTACTATGGAGTCCCAAATGCTGTAGATATTATGCATGGCACCAGTACTTGTGTGACTAAATACCATAATCGGGGGTGGTGTGTACAGAAGGAAAGGAAAGCCAACTTCTGTTGAACTCTGGCATGCAGAAGGGCCATGTCTCAGCGGCAAAGCATCTGCTTTGCATGAAAAAGGTTCCAGGTTCAGTCCCTGGCACCTCCAGGGAAGGCTGGGAAAGACCTGTGCCTGAAACCCTCAGGAGCCGCTGCCAGTCAGGGTGCTCCTGTGAAGCTCTGGAGAGCTGCTGCCAGACAGAGTGGACAATACTGAGCTGGATGGGCCACTGACCAGAGGACATAAGGCAGCTTCGTAATATGGATTAGCAGTAGGTATAATTTATAGTTTGTGCCCACAAGCACCCATGCACCCAGAGAGTCCTTCCCTGGCACTCACAGGCAGGGGCGGACCTCCTATGAAACTAAGGAAACTTAAGCTTCAGGGCCCCTGATCCTAGAGGGGCCTCAGAAGAGACTAGTCCACATAGCATTTTTAAAAAATGGGTCTAATTTTTTGTTGTATGTATCTCAACAATCTCAAAGTTTGAGAGTCAGTAGCACAGATGTTGGGACGCGGGTGGCACTGTGGGTTAAACCACAGAGCCTAGGACTTGCTGATCAGAAGGTCAGCGGTTTGAATCCCCGCGACAGGGTGAGCTCCCATTGCTCGGTCCCTGCTCCTGCCAACCCCGCAGTTCAAAAGCACGTCAAGTGCAAGTAGATAAATAGGTACCACTCCAGCGGGAAGGTAAATGGCATTTCCATGCACTGCTCTGGTTCGCCAGAAGCAGCTTAGTCATGCTGGCCACATGACTCGGAAGCTGTCTGAGGACAAACGCCAGCTTCCTTGGCCAATAAAGCAAGATGAGCGCCACAACCCCAGAGTTGGCCACGGCTGGACCTAATGGTCAAGGGTACCTTTACCTAGCACAGATGTTGTAAAGGTTGTTGTGAACAACCCCATTGAAGAAAATAACAGGGGGTACCCAGATTTTGTTGCTGGTTGGGAAGGAGGCCCCATAACAATTCAAGCTTCAAACCCCCCCCCCAAAAAAAAATTGTAGGTCTGCCATTTGCTGCAGGTTCCTCTCCCCCTGTTGAAATTAGGCTTGGAGAGAGACATTCTATTGTCATCAGTAAAAGAGCTTGTGGTGTGTGTGTGATTGGTTGTGTGTGGTTTGCACATGCAACCACGCCCCCCCCCAAAGGTCAGCAGCTAAGATTTACACTCTTAGCTATGATGCTAATGAGGTTGATGACATCCTTTTGCTTACATTAGTCCCTTCATGACACCACAGTGTGTGTGTGTGTGTGTGTGTGTGTGTGTGTGTGTGTGTGTAAAGAAATGGTAGCAATACATATTCTTGCAGCAGCTGTATAACAGTATTTCTAAACCGACTAAGCAGAGTGTGTTCCCCTCCCTCCGGTGACCCCCCCAAGATGGTGACCCCCAAGATGGAGACCCCCACGTTTTAAATGAAATCTCCTGTATCTTCGCACAAGAGAAGCATTAATAATAAATTTGGAAGCCAGCAGAGTCTTAAGCTGATTTCTGACTCAATTTTGTACCTCAGCTGCGGGGACATGAACTACCGGCTCTGACACTGGCCTTTTTTCTTCTCCTCCTTTTTTAAAGGGAACAAAGTCTCTCCACTGCTACCTTCCCTGTCCCCCTCCCCCCCATTCAAATCTCATCTGAGAAGCACTGGAATGAAGCTGTCACTCAGGCCTGCTCAGGGACCTGTCAGCAAAACACTGAGTCTTTTCATTTTGATGGGTCAGCCCGCAATCCCCATGAAAGAGAAGTCCGTGCCATCGCGGTTTTTCTTTCCACAGGAATCCTGAATTCTAATGAAACTCCAAATCGCTCAATAAAGGCAAGGGCACGAGGAAGTAATCCAGCCTAGATCGGAGCAAAATTTGTATTTTATCTGTGCTCGCTGCCCTCCCCTCCCAAAGCCTATTATTCTGATGGTTTAGGTGCTTCACAAAGGGTTGCTTCCTTGCATCATCATCATCATCATCATCATCATCATCATTATTCCTTTATTTCTTTCTGCTCTTTTTTCCTTCTTCTTTCCACCACTAGTGGGATAGAGATGTCCTTTGTCTCGATTCTACGGTGAGATTCGGTGGCGGTTCTAGGAAAATGAAATTCTGTGACAGATATTTTCTTGGGTAAATATCCACTATCAGCATTCGCCCCCCACCCCAATGTCTGGATTTTCACGTGTGATGCTATTGTCAATTTCTAATAGGTGAATGTGCGGTGAGACAGAGGAATATCCGCATTAGCATGCTAGAAGAGGATCCCTTTCATTAACACTGTATAAACCCCAACGCTAAATCCTCCTCTCTCCCCAACTTTTACACTCAAGATTAGCTACTACTTATGGGTGATTTAAGATAGGAATGAAGGCTGATGGTGAACGATGGCAGGCCTGAAGCAGCATAATTTATAGGCAAGGCTGATGTATTCTCTTTAAAGTGGCTTTATTAACACATGTGCTTTATGTGTTTAAAATATGTATGAATTCACGGGCCCTTTTATGTCGCCTGCCGCTGAACACTTTGTTTATTTTAACAAGGGGATAATTGTATTTTACTAACTGTTTTTCCCCTCTTTCTTTCCTCCAGTTGGTATCATTAAAGGAGATATAAGGTAGCTTGAACACAGAGCAAATGCCTGCTATGAAACCAGGACTTGCAGATTTGCATTTTATTTTGAGTTGACAGGTTAACTCGAAAGCAGCCCTTACGATTCCATTTATATTGTCTTCTTCCCCCTTCCCAGCACTTTAGCAATGCACAACTCCTTTGCAATATGAGTGGTTATTTATTTTTTCCTCTTATTTATTTCAAAAAGTAATTGTGTAATATGCTAATATCTCAGGAGGGTCGCTGCATTTAGGGAAACTTGGAACAAAACAAAAATAGGTAAAATATTGTAGGCATCCTTTGTGAAAATGGAAATGAAGCACTTTAACAAAATAATATATACGCACCTACATTGATAGATTATCGGGTATTAAATGGGGGCTCCTCTTTCTTCAATGTAAGAAAACATGTTCTAGGGGCTCTAATTCCATGTATCAATTAGTCCACAAGACAGTGTCAATGTTACAACAGCAAGTGCTACTCAGCACTTACATTTTTGAGATAACACACCATGTGCCTGGTCTCTGATGTTCCAGCAGTGCTCTGGCCTTCCTCCCCACCCTATAATTATGTGGATATTATTCAATCTTGCAGAATCACCACCTTCAAAGTCTCACTCTTCTTGTGTGTGGCATGACCCTGCACAGCTCATCTCCCCAGGCTCTCTCAATCTAAAGAGGATCCATTATAACCCCAAGGACTGGAAAGCTCAGGTCCTATTAGGTCATGGCCCAAACAGAATAGCAGCCATCTAGAGTCCATTCCTTATATATTTCTCCTCTAGTTTAACTTGGGGAAGGGCTATAGGTCAGTGGTAGAGCATCTGTTTTGCAAGCAGAAGGTCCCAGGTTCAATCCCAGGCATCTTCAGGTAGAGATGCACACAGCCCCTCCCGTCTTGAACAACCCCACGCTCCCAATATTTAATTGTGTGGGGTTGTTGGGTGCTTGTGCTTGTTGTTTTTAACAACAAAACCCAAAACCTAATCAAACAGAGCCAAGAGCACATTGCATCTACTGTCCTCAACTGAAAGTGGGGTGAAGCTCAATTCTGCAGGATGTGGCTTGCAAAGGGGCACCCTGGACCACACAGGTGTGATGCTAAAGAGGGCAGAGGCATCAATCCTGTGAGGCGCTTCTTAGGGGATGCAGTGTCTGGGAAGAACAGGGTCTGGCATTTACCTTCTCCTGGGAAGAAACAGTGTGCAGTTAGGTAGGTCTCCGCCTTTTCTCAGGGTTTTCCCATCCAATTCCTGCCTCTCCTTCCTGCCTGATGCCCCTCCCCCTGACAGCCCCGGATTGCTCTCAGTCATCCATCCCACAGCAATCTGTGACTATCTCAAAATGAGGAAGTCAATATCTGAATCCCTCTGAAAGGCCCAATTGGGGTTGTGTCTCGGCCAAACTGAAACTTCTGGCGCATATAAGCTAAAGTAGAAGAATATGGGCTGAGTTCAGGGCCGGATTTAGGTTTGATGAGGCCTTAAGCTACTGAAGGTAAGAGGGCCCTTTATATGTCCAGCTGTCCTTTGTCAACAACAAATTGTCGCTTTTTTGTGTTGAATATATGCTATATGGTAATTTATGGACCTAATAGGTATCTAAAGCCATTTGCACATAACAAAATATGTATTTTATCAAAGTAATTGTTGAACTGAAATACAACTAAGAAGAAGAATATTAAAAAACACTGTTGCTGTATGTAGGTTTTTAAAAATTTGTTTCTTATCTTATATTTTGGAAATGTACATCCAGTTTGTTTTTTCTTTAATTTTTTCGGGGGGCCCCAAGAGAGTGGGGTCCTAAACTATAGCTTGTTTAGCTTATATGTAAATCTGGCACTGGCTGAGATATATACAGCATATATATATACAGTGATCTCATATACTTTTGACAAAAGAAAAAAAGTAGAGTATGTCGTTAACAATTAGTGTTTTGTGAAATTCACAGCTGTGGGTATGTTGCTAATTTGACTGATGTTAGATTTGCAACTATTATTATTATTATTATTATTATTATTATTATTATTATTGCATTTATTACCCATGGCTCACTGACAAGTCCCAAGATATGTTCGCTACTTGCCCTGAATTTGAGAAATTCATGGAAGATAAGGCCATCATTGACTACTACCTAAACATTAGGAAGAACTTCCTGACAGTAAGAGCTGTTCGACAGTGGAATTTGCTGCCAAGGAGTGTGGTGGAGTCTCCTTCTTTGGAGGTCTTTAAGCAGAGGCTTGACAACCATATGTCAGGAGTGCTCTGATGGTGTTTCCTGCTTGGCAGGGGGTTGGACTCGATGGCCCTTGTGGTCTCTTCCAACTCTATGATTCTACCTATAATAGCTATGCTCTGCCTTCATAATAGGAGGCAGTAATGTTTCTGAGTAACACTTGCCAAAAGCCATTGGGGAGGGGAGTCCTATTGTACCTGGGTCCTACTTGCAGATTTCCATAGGCATCTGGTTAGCCCCAATGAGAACAGGATGCTGAACTAGATGAACCATTGGCTTGATCCAGCAAGCTTGTCTTATGTCCTTGTACTGTCCTAGCTTTGAGGTTCTTTAGATACAATTTTGTGAGACAGACTTTTGAGGCCTGAGCATTCCCATCTCTCTCCATCCTCCATCCAAGGCACTATTACAGTTCAAAGAAAATGTGGTGCGATCTCTCAGAGTAATCAAATGAAACTTTAACACACAGCATGATAAAAGTCTTTAATTTTATCAGGACAAGTTATTTCTTATTCACTGTTGTAATCACTGCTTTCTCAAAATGTATCTTCTGTACCATGAAAATAAATAAAAACATTATCTATTTTTTAAAGACATTCCTGATAGGCAAAAACATTTGAGGAGGGCACAGATCAGGGCTGCTGAGAGCTGTGGCCTAGGGAGGGGGGGTGTGGTCTGGGAAGAGCCCCAAGAAAGCCCTGGAGGGCAACATTTTGGCCTTCGGCTGAGATTCCCCCACCCGTAAAGTAGAACATTATGAGTTGCACATGGCCTGCCCTTCAAGAAATGTTTCCATTTTCCAGTGCACTTCCTGCAGTCATTATAGCAATTCAAAAACTTTGTAATCAGGGGGAAGCAAGTGTTTTATTTTCCAAAGGCATGGTTACAGGCTTTTAAAATAAGTTCTCAGGCTTAATTGCTATTGTGCTTTATCCCAACTGTATGAACACAATCAGAGACTTTAAGTTCACTCTAGCTATTTAGATATGGGCTTAAACAAGAAACATGCTATCTTAATTGTGGTGGGGAGGAGGTGCGATCACATTACCTACACATTATGGGCAAACTATTTCAAAGCAAAATGTTTTCTTGTTCTTCGTCAAGTGCTGCATGATTGCTGGTAGGGGGAAAACAAACAAACAGTATGACAAATCCCTTTTGTAATGGAATTTTCTTCTTTTCAGGAGATCAGAACATATTTGCATTTGCAAGAAAGAATAATGTGATCATCTGCTTCGGGAAAGTAAGTTGAGATCAGTTGGGTTATGGATTGGGCAGATGTTTTGCTGGCAAGCCTTAAATGGAGATGTCATCTACTGTCTCTGAGATGGGAAAGAAAAAAGTAATATATTGTGTGTGTGTGTGGAGAGAGAGAGAGAGAAGAGAGAGAGATTAGCGGTTAGGTTTATTCTGCTGCTGTGCCAAAAAAACTTCCGTTCCTCCCCATCAATTAATAAGAAAAGATACTGCATTTGAAAATTATCAAGAAGACGAGAGCATTTTGGTGAAATTTTTGTGGGTGGGGTAAAGGCCTTTTGATGTGCTTATGTTGCTTTCCAAATTGGCCAAGAGGTTTTTGCAAGTGTCCTTTCTTTCATTATTCAAATCATCTCGCCCGTTGTCAGGGACCATGCTGAGGAGGGCTGCACTGAGGAGGAATGGGGGGAGCCTCCCCCTGCCCCCTGCTCCAGATCCTGATCCCAAATCTTCCCAGGAGTAGGAGGACAGTATAGCTTTGGAACATAGGGACATAGTTCAGAAGGCAGAAGCTGGAAAATACTGGATGGGGAACAGCTAGGAGAAGAAACACTGGAAGAGAGAGGGTTAACGGATTCACAGTCTCTGGACAGCATTCACACCCCCCCCTCCAAAGTCACAGAGAGCTCAGAAAGTGTCAGAACAGAAAGCACAGAGGGTACAAGCTCAGATTACAAGACATAGACGTGACATAGATTAATAGAGACGGAAGGGGGTAATCCTTAATTGGGAGCACCACCACTTCTAGGAGATGGGTTATTTGCTCTCTTGCTGTGATTATTAAAGTTTCTAACTGGTAAGAAGACTCCTTTTCCTTTGTTCTGCTTATCTACTGCCATGGGGGGAATAAGCCGATTCTCTGAGGCCTAACGCCAGTGGTCTGAAGACTGCAGCTTCCCTTGGTACCCACACTTCAATCAAAACCTAGGCGAACACAAAGCAAATTAACTCCTCCCATGGAATGCTTTATATTTTTTTTTTCATATCAAGAAGTGTGGGCTGTCAGGGAGGCTTCTGAATGCTATAGAAATCTTCACTGAGGGAAACATGTGCCACTTCCGGCCACTTCACAATGATGTGAGATAAGCTTAAAAACCCATTTTCTCAAGACATGCTCAAGCACCCTGAAAATGAGGCAAGAGGAAAAAAAATGGATGCCCCTTTGGAAGAGGAAGAACATTTTTAATACAATGGAAGCAGAGGTGCCAAGTTGCCCCCCAGATTGAGGGGGCCTGACGTGCATTGTGTGCATGACATCACATCATCTGAAGGAGGCCAGGCGCTCCTCTGCCCCCTCAACATTAAGGGGATCTGGCCCCCTTCCAATAAATATTGAGGGGGGCAGGAGACACGTCAGCCCTCTGGAGTTGGCTCACCTGAATGGAGGACATTTTTTTATGCAACACTATGCTGCAGTTTGTCTGCGTAAACAGTTTATATACTGCTTATCACTAACTTCATAGTGTACAATGAAGTTACAAAAGAGATATGAAGGATAAAATGAATGACAATGAACCAGAAAACCAGAAAAGCTTACTTAAAATGCCTGCTGAGTTTCCCCCCCCCCCCAACTGAAAGACTTCAGCAGTTGCCAGTAGGTTCAGTAGGTAGGGGGTTTGTCTGATCTCAGCTGGGAAGAAACAGAACTGGGTCCACAATACTGAACCCACAGCTCCAGGTGGATGTGAGCTGTGAGTCTAAGCCATGGGACACCACTAACAGTGACTCCTTCAAAAATCTCAGTGATTGGGCAGGAATATAAGGAATCAGGTGGTCCTTGAGTTTTCCTGGACCCAAGGAGTTAACTGCTTTGTAAATTAATAGGATGATTTTAATATGGGCCAATAGCATATGGCTGGCTAACTGGAATATGGTATACAAACACTCAAAAGGTATATTGTTTTTATACCAATTTAGCTGTCATGGTGACTTTCAAAGAACCCTGTATATTGTCCTTCAGTGAAAATGGTAATAATTCTCATTAAAGAGATTCCCAAAGGTTTCAAGGGGTCTTGTAATTCCCTCATAGATTGGCAAAAGCTGTTGTAGACCATGATACTGAATTCAGCTAGGCATACTGGCATGCTGGGAGACTAACTAATAACATATTGGTGCAACTGGGCTTGTAAGTGATCCTGCAACAACTTTCTAGATAATAAATCATTTCCATGTGACAATCAATTGAAAACATTGTCTTTCTTAAGTATTCCCCAGAATATATGGAGAAACTGTAATTTCAATTCTAATGGTTTAATTAAGCAATTAAAAAGTATGGCATATAATCAGCTAAAAACATTTAATCATCTGACACCCTAAGACTTCAGTGTTTTGGTCTGAACAAGCATTTTTATTTATTTATCCCAAAGACCCTTTTCAAATTGAAATCAGACTGAAGGTCTTAAGAGACCAAATCAATGGCTGCAGATTTTAATTAAGGTGGGAAGAATAAGATAGTATTAAGGAAGAGAGATTTGGTGCGCTGCATGATTGATTGACCAAATGAACCTCAAACCTTTTAACAATGCAGCCTGGCTTCCAATATCATATCCCCCCTCCCTTTTCATTGCTTTCATCCAGTGACTGCTAATGTACAGGAGTTTAGATGCACACGGAGTTCCATGTGTCCAGATAGTTCAGTGGCAGAAGCCAATGATTAAGAACATAAGAAGAGCCTGGTGGATCAGGCCCATGGCCCATCTAGTCCAGCATCCTGTTCTCACAGATGTCACCCAGATGCCTAAGGTTCAGGCAATCCTTATGAAAGCCCAATTTTGTACCCCAAAGTAGGAGTAGAAAGCATAGTGTATTGGGTATGTTTTTCTCAACGGTGCTGATAAGCTTGATGCTGGATTACTGCAATGTACTCTCCATGGGGCTGCCCTTGAGCCTAGTCTAGAAGCTCCAGCTGGTGCAGAATGCAATGGTGGAATGCAATGGCTAGACTGAGGATGAGGGTAGACAGCTAATAACTTGAAACACTTCCCAGCTTGATCACTGAGATTATCTGCAAGAGCATCGTTGGTTGTTCCTCATGTTGGTGAGGCTCATCTGAGCTCAATAGAAGTCTGAGCTTTTAATGTTATTGGCCCAGTCCTGTGGAATGCTCTTCAGCAGGCATCTTCAGAATCAATTTCTTAGAGTTACAGGTAGGTAGCCGTGTTAGTCTGCTGTAGTCAAAAAAAAATAAAAAAAAAATCTTCCAGTAGGACCTTAGAGACCAACTAAGTTTGATATTGGTATGAGCTTTCGTGTGCATGCACACTTCTTCAGTGTGTAGGAATTTTTTTTATTTAATTTCTTAAAGGTTTGCTGAAAAAGTTTCTATCCTGCTGGGTTTGTGCAGACAATTATTTCTGTTAGCCAGTGATCTATAAATTTGGTTTTAATGTGGTTTGCTTGTGTTTGTTTGCTGAACATTGCTTTCACTTTTTAAAAATGGAATTGTGGCCAATAAGTAAGTAAGTAAGTAAGTAAATTTGATCCTTGTCATAATTCTTAAGGCAAATTTTTTCCTATGAGACATCACAATTTCCCGAGGCTGTCCAGGGCAGGATTGAAATGTCACTATGCTCTTACAGTGGCCAAGATTTGAAATCAACAGCACTCAACCTACATGCGATTCCCAGCTACTGGGATGCAGAAGCATACTGCCTCTGACAATGAAGGCAGAAGACAGCCATCATAGGTAGTTGCCATTGTCAGCCTTAACCTCCATCTGTTTTCCTGCTTTACCTCTGTGACTGGGATATTCCAAGGTATTTGATTCTGGAAACTTCAGAGTTTCTCTACTGCCTCTGTTCCTTGTGTCATGCTAGTTCGTTAGGAAGCGTCACATTTTAGGTAGCATTAGGACTGGCCCCCAAAAGGATGCATACTATAGTATCATCCAAATAACTAAACGGCCTCGGTCCAGTATACCTGAAGGAGCGTCTCCACCCCCATCGTTCTACCCGGACACTGAGGGCCAAGGGCCTTCTGGCGGTTCCCTCACTGCGAGAAGCCAAGTTACAGGGAACCAGGCAGAGGGCCTTCTCGGTAGTGGCGCCCTCCTTGTGGAATGCCCTCCCACCACATGTCAAAGAGAACAACAACTACCAGACTTTTAGAAGACATCTGAAGGCAGCCCTGTTCAGGGATGCTTTTAATATTTGATGTATCATAGTATTTTAATATTCTGTTGGAAGCCGCCCAGAGTGGCTGGGGAGGCCCAGCCAGATGGGCGGGGTATAAATAATAAATTATTATTATTATTATTATTATTATTATTATTACTCAGAATCCTATTGTAAACAATCTCAACTTCCATTTTTAAGTTTCTATCCCTTAAAGTTAAAAGCCTATGAGGAATTACTGGTGACATTTCAGAAGCTACAAGTCACGTTGGACATGATTTCCAGAGGTTAGATAGTGGGACAAGCAGCTCTGTTGAGAAAGTGGGATAGAAATTTGTAGGTGGGAGGAATGGGTGAATATGTCAATTTCAGTTTGTCTCAGTTTCTCAGTTTTTCCACATTTATTCATCAGTTTCCATTTGTTTAATTTTAGAGCTCTTATGAAAATTCACCAGCATTTGAGTGGGAATGTCTTTTAATATATACTTCTTTTGTGATTTTGTCTAAGATATTTTTTTTTGTCAAGCAGTTTTCCCTCATATAACACAGTTGTTTATATTATTTTCACCAATCCATGCATTTTTATGCACACTTTACTGTAGCATATGCGTTTTTGTACACATTACTTGGTGGGAGAACTGCATTGCAAAATTCAGAAAAGTACAAATTTTGATTGCTAGTTCTCTTACTGTTCATGTATTGTTTAGAAAAGTCTGAACTAGATAGGTTTGCTATTAAATGAGAACCTGAATCACCTTCCTCCTCCATCCCTAATGTGGGTGCATTGTGCAGGGGTGAAGATCATGCTGGGCAACTTTAATTTCATAATTCATACAGACCATATAATCCAGCTTTTCTTTCTCATGGAATTGGCTTACCTGCTTGCAGTGGGTGTGGTGGGCTAGACACAGTTTGTTTGTTTGTTTGTTTGTTTGTTTGTTTGTTGGAACCCCTGTTTTAAGAGTACTATCTCTCAACTAAAATGTCCAGTCTCTTTCTTAATATCAGCCAGACATTGCAACGAAGCATTATCAGGCAGTACCAATGTATCCTCAACAGCACACCAATTTTGTCTCAACATCCCCTGCCTCCTCATAATTGGTTACGATGACGTTCGATCGGGGAGGACAAGCGAGTGCCCCTCTCCCGTCTCCTCACAGTAGGCTCTGGAGCCCTGAAAGGGTTAATTGGCATCTTAAGAAAAAAAGGTAATTGTAAAGAAGAACAGCCAGGGTTACCCCCAGAATTGTGGGGGCCGACACACAGGTCTCCCACCCACTGGAGCCTCTCACATCTTGAAGAGCTGGCTGAAGACAAAAGCGGAGACCACTGCTGTTTCTTCATTTTCACATTCAGTGAAATGGCTAACCTCCCTCTGGTCTCCCTCGCCTGTGCATGTACCACGCACTCTTTTGAGTACACCCTATCAAGCTGGCTGTTACATTCAAGTGCATGTGTCTTGACTGTGAAATTATCTCTGTGTTGCGAGCATGGCTATAAATGTGTGGTATCTCTCTCTGTGTGTGTAATTCTACATAATTTGTGCCAGATTATTGTCTGAGTAAAAATGTGTGTGTGTGTGTGTGTGTGAGAGAGAGAGAGAGAGAGAGAGAGAGAAATAGATCAGAGACTGTTTTTAGCAAACTTGACTAATGCTACATACATAGTGATAGAAGCCACGTTTATAAAAGACTAAGATTGTCACTGTTTTAGGTGAGACTCAATCACATACTTGCAAATTCAGGTTGTACAATTCTAGGGAGCTCTTGCACAACAAACCTGATGCAGCAAGGGTGATAACTTTTGCAACAAAGAAAGTGACAGAGAAATGTATTGAGATATATAGCTAGCTAGATGATATAGATATAGATGATAGATATAGATGTAGATGTAGATGTAGATATAGATATAATTTAATGCATCCCCTCCCCCATTTTTGCGAAGGAGCTCAAGGGAGCATATATTTGGCCATACACCAACATCACTGAGGCCCAACAGAGCCAATTCAGAAGAAGGGAAGTGGTCCTGGGAATAGTCACATGTGTAACTCTACCCAATCAGGCATCATGTACAGGAAACGATGCTGTCACTGTGAGCAATGCCTCCCAAATACATAAAGACTTCCATTCCCCCTTTGCAGATATATATATTAAAAAAAAATGTCAATAGGTTTTCAATATGGATTAAATTTTGTGTGGCATGGTCCCATTGTGGGGTGAGTTCTACATTCGGTATTCTATTGCTCTACCCTTTGCATGAAGTCCTGCTGCTTGCTAATGTTCTGCATCTGGAGCAAGAAGAAGGTGTCCCCCATTCCCAGGCGACAGCCCATTTAATTCATCCCTCAAAACTGAGTGGAGTTCATTGAGAACTAAGCCACTCCCTCTCTGTATATCTGCCGTTGATGACAACTATAGCCATCTGCGGACACTCAAAAGAATGCAAAAAAAATCACTGGATGCCAGATGACTTGCAAGAGCCAGTTACCTACCCCTGTTTTAAACATATGTAAGGTGTATACAATTCTGCTTAGCAACCTCTAAAGCTGCTGTTCCACTTTTGACACAAACAGAATTGTCTTAACATTACCCATTTTCTTGTCCCTGTCGTGAGAGACTCCTTTTTTTAAAAAAAATAAAAATAACAATGATTCAATTTGTACTCCCTTTGCAGGTGTTGTCTTTTTGCAGGAGGGTCCCAGCAAAAATTCTCTGGCGCTAAGGAAGTTGCTGTCGTCTAGAATTCTTTCCCCTTTGACTCAGACAACTTCCTTTCCTTGTGAGGATGGCTTAATGTGTTATAATTGAAACAATTTTATTGTCTAAAGCTGTTCATTCTAATGTTTCGATGACGGAAAAAATACTGGTCAATTTGACAACTTAATGCGACACTCATGGTCATTTGAACTCCTTTCTGCCATTGGGTGCCGCAATTGCTCATCACTCCACCTTACCCCCTCTTTTGATCCCCACAAGAGGATGTAAGTAAATAAGAGTGTTAAGAGGACAGGAAGGGGTAGGGAATTTTTTTGTCATTACAGGTGGCTGCAAGTTGGGCTAACTGGTGAAATGTCAGCAACAGCCTTTGTCAACCAGTGCCCTCCAGATGTTTTGGACTACAACTTCTATCAGCCCCAGCTAATGAGAGTTGTAGTCCAAAAGGTAAGAAGGTAAAGGACCCCTGGATAGTTCAGTCCAGTTGAATTCAACTTTGGGGTGCGGCACTCATCTCTGCTTTCAGGCCAAGGAAGCCGGCATTTGTCCACAGGCAGCTTTCTGGGTTATGTGGCCAGTATGACTAAACCGCTTCTGGTGCATGGAACACTGTGACAAGTGCCAGAGAGCACGGAAATGCCGTTTACACCTAGGGGGCGCCAGATTGACAAGCCTGGTCCAAGCAAACCTCTGGGAGGAAAGAAAAATAGGTGAATGTTAAGTACCAAGATGTCAAATCTACATCTGCAATTCTCTTTTAAGAGCTGGCTCAGAATCATAGCTAAAAGTGTGATGTGGGGAACCCAAGTTTAAATCTCTGTACTTCCTCGGTGGCCTCAGATAAACCACATTTGCAATATGGAGAAAATAATACTGCCTGCATTCCATGACTCTTGTGCTAGGAAAGGGGTTGAGAAGAGTTCTTCTCCCTCCTTCATAACACTAGAACTCATGGACTTCCAGTGAAGCTGAGTGATTCAGGACAGATAAAAGAAGGGCTTTTTTCAGCCGGAACTTACTGGGACTCAATTCCAGCACCTCTCAGGTGGGCACCATTGCCATGATAAGAGAACAAAGGGAGGCGTTTTCTTTCTCTAGAAAAATAGAACTGGATAAAAGGAAGTACTTCTTCATGCAGAGTGTAGTTAAAACTAAGTAACTCGATCCCACAAGAGGCAGTGATGGCTACCAACCTGGATGGCTTTAAAAGAGCATCAGACAAATTCATGGAAGATGGCTATGCTTTGCCTCCATGCTTGGAGGCAGTAATGTCTCTGAAAACTAGTTGCTAGAAACCAAAGGAGGGGAGAATGCTCTTGTGCTTTCGTCCTGCTTGTGGGCTTTCCAGAAGGCATTTGGTTGGCTGCTGTGAGAATAGGACACTGGACTAAATGAGCCATTGATATGATCCAGCAGGCTGTTCTTATGTTACAAGACAATGTGTGTGGAAACACTCTAAAACACATGGGGGAGGTATCTAGGTGATGACAACAATGATTTTAAGAAAAATTCCTGCTATATCAAAGACATAGAACATCCCATTTCACACAGTGGCAAGAGAAAGGAAGGAAGGACCAATTACACAGAAGAGACTTCTAGGTGTACAAGAATTCAATTAACCAAAAACATTTGGGTTTAACATGTTTCCATAAGAGTTCTTCATATTTATTCAAACTCAAGAATCCCTATAAATTATAGCTGTTAAGGGCCACATTCCTAACAGCAGGGGAGAATTTCAGTTCAGGTCTCATTGAAAGCCAAATGAAATGCAGCCATATTTCAAAATGTGTAAGTATCTGAATTCTGGGATACCACTCTCTAGCCAATTTTTTAATTAAAAAAATGCATACATAAGAGGAAAGTATGCATTAAAATGCAAATATTAAAGTAACATTAAAAATGCATTCTGCTATGAGAAATTGCTTGCAAAAATGTGTACACTAGTCAAAACTGCATACAAAAAAGTGTTTATTAGGAGAAATTCAGAGTATAATAATGAATAATTTGCATGAGGATTTCTTTTTTCTTTTTGTGATTCCTGCATTCCAGGGGGTTGAACTAGGTGACCCTTTGTATCCCTTCCAATTCTACAATTCTATATTTCTATGAAATTATATATATATATACTTAAATGTCACCTACTTTCTGAAGAACTAAAGGTGGCTAACAAGTCAAAACACCAGAACCATATCTCAAATATATTTCAATTCCAATATTTCAAATATTTCAATTTCCAAGTTAAACGCAACCATTAAATTCCCCTGACCCTGGAAATCCCAATAATTCCAACACAGTCAAGCACCAAATAGAAATATAATGGTACATTTGAAAACGTTGGCAGCATTAAGATAAATTCAACAGTGTAAATAAGTTTAGATGGATGTAAAAATGGAATACTGAATGGTTTAGTTTATGTAAAGATATGCAGGGATCTATGGCATGCAAACTGAACCATGGAAGGAGAAGAAGGGAAGCCACTGATATTTTAAGGTTGTTCAAATGAATATTCTAAAATGTAAAATAGAAAAACTTAATAAAAATTAGACCAAAAAACCACAAATAGAAATATAATCAGCCCCATGCATATTTGCTTTGTTTTTAAGCTTAATATTGTTATAAATATGATAATATTCTCCTAAAATGAAAAGGAGAACAAATCCCAACAATACACCTAGTTTAAGAGCATAAAATGATCCCTGCTGGTCCAGCATCCTGTTTTCACAGTGGCCCATGGGAAGCCACAAGGAGGCCCTGAATGCAACTGTGAAACTAGGCAGTCTGTTCCATCATTAAAGAACTCTTACTGTCAGAAAGTTCTTCCTGATGTTAGGCAGAATCTCCTTTCTTGTAACTTGAATCCATTGGTTTGGGTCCCCACCTGCAGAGCAGGAGAAAACAAGCATGCACTATCCTCAATGTGACAGCCCTTCCGATATTTGGAGAGGGCTATCATATCACCTCTCCGTCTTCTCTTCTGCAGGCTAAACATACCCAACTCCCTCAACCATTACTCCTAAGACTGAGTAAAAACCTGTTTGGGGATACCCATTTGTGATACCTCAACAACCAATTTGGAAACTTAGCCCATGTCTGGAAGCACAATTTGCTACTTGGCCATGTTCAAAGTTCTTGGGTTAATTCACAAAGCCCTAAACAACTTGGGCCCCAAATACCTTAAGGACTGCCTGATTTCTTCTGCTCCATCTCAATCACTGAAATCTTCTGATGGTGGTCCCCCATTCTCCTGATTTTACTCAGGACCAAGCCATTAGTGTGGCAGGATCTGTCTTGTGGAAATTCTTGCCAACAGAAGTTCAGCAGGAATCACCCCTGTCTTCTGAGCACTGTATTATGTAGACACACCTCTGCAGTGTGGTATTTTTGTATATCAACCAGATTTTAATTATGTGTTATTGATGTTTTGTTATAGGGCAAAAAGGCAACCTCGGTCTGCCCTCAGTCAGCTGCCTTTATACTTAACACCTGCCCATAGGCCTTCCTTCTGCTTAGCCTCAGTGTTGCCCTTGTAGAAGTTAGGAGGAAAGAGGAGAGGGACAAACCTAGAGTAAGTGGCTCTGCCTGTCATTGGCTCTGGCTCCACCTACAGTTGTCATCTGCCCTTCTGGTCTCAATGGACACCAGCCACCACTGCAAGATGTTCATCAGATGACATGATGGCTCAATGTATTTTAATGCCTGGATGGAACCCCAATCACACTCTCCTCCTCCCCCAGCACCTATCAGTTGCCGGTTCCTGCCTTCACCCCTCATCATCCCCACATGAGACTTTTAAGCTCAGGGTCAGGGGTTCAAGCCCCACATTGGGCATTGCAGAGGGTTGGACTAGATGACTCCTGTGCTTCATTCCATTCTAGGATTCTATGTGGTGCAATTTGAAGCAGGTGACTTCACCTTGTTTCATGGCAGGTGCTAGCCCTGACTGGGAGACATCAACCAAATAGCTTCTTCCCAGCTTGACTTACCTCACATACAGGTGATGAGAGAAGCATTGCATCATGGACCAACCTAGGACCGGCTCTTCCATTAGACAGGCTGAAGCAGGTGCTACAGGCAGCTAATTTTAGATATCATGAAAGGGCAGAGGGAATATATTTTTTATTATTACTATTACTATTACTATTACTTCCAGGGAGAGGCACTTGTGGAATTTTCTGCCTCAGGTATCAAAAGATGTTGGCTAGCTTTGGTTACTGTGTACCTTGGTTTGGAACAGGGGGCCTCAGGCAACAAAATGTCCTGGACTGTCTCTGCTCCCATCTTTCTCGACTACTCCACACATGCCTTTTTTACTCAAGTAAAATGTCCCCAAATGCTGCAACCATATCTCAAGAAAAAAAAAGATCATAACCCTACTTTAAAACATACAAAAGTTAATATACTAAAACAGATTAAAATTATCACAACTTTCTAAGCATCTGAAGGTAGTCTTGTCTGGACAAGAATGTTTTTAACATTCAACATGACTGTGCCTGCGTTAAATGTGAGCTACCTACCTACAAATAATTCTTCTTAAATCAAACAAACAAATAAATTATGCACACGGTAAAAATAAGCCTCTGGGGAACCTATCAGATGCACTTTGCACATGCTGAGAAAATGTAAGACCTCAGACCAAAAAAAGGGAAAAGTCAAGAGGTAAATGCCTAAGTTGCAAACTCATACAGTGCAAACTATAGTACTTCCCTTTGCACTATCGTGTCAATGTCTAGATTTTTTGTTTAATGGTATATGTTATGGCCATATACCAAATGTTACTGGACTTGAACTCCTATCGGTACAAGTGAGCTGGGATGGATGGAACTATAGTCCCACAGCATCTAAAGGGCACTGAGTTGGCTATCTCGTGTTATGGGTTAGAGTCAGATGTGTTGTTGTATTTTAAGTGTCCACATGATAATAATTGAAAATCTTGGCTTGGAGTCTAACTATGCTTTTGTGAACAGAAAGGTTTCTTCTTCCCAGGATTAGGGTCAAGATCCAGCGGGAAGGGGGGAATTTTTTGCTAGTTCTCCCTTACACATGTAGTCCCAACACACTGTTGCAGAGGTTCTTGAGGTCTCCAAAGCATATTTCCTGGTGAATACAAGGGACTCTGGGTGAGTCCTCCACTGAGGAAGACTGTGAAACTGGTGGATATTGCTTCTCCCCTTCCACTGATGGAAGAATGATCCTCAGGGGAGGCTCTGACCAGTAAAAATAAACTCGGGATCCAACATGATGATGTTAATAGTAGTAGTAGTAGTAGTAGTAGTAGTAGTAGTAGTTATATCATGTATCAAGTGGGTTTCCCCCCCAAAGAATACAAAATGCTTCATAGTTATAGCGCCAATCCTTACAACAATCCTGCAACATGGACTTATGATTAAAAAATTCAGAAATTAGCCATTGACTACAGTTTGAAGCAGGATGGTGGGCTAGACTGGTCTGCTCCGGAAAGGATTGTCTTATGAAATTGGCAGGAGTGCCTAGAATTTATGCAATACCAATTGCACAAATATCCTTGGTTCTGTTATGTGGAAAGTAATATAATCCACCTTCTGAGTAAAGAAGCTTTTAAGTGGGTGTTTTTGTTTTGTTTTTGTTTTTGCTTCTGGTACACATATGAGGATCCCATTAATAGGGGACTGGATTTAATGATTCTTGGGTCTGAAAATGTAAGGTGGGCTCATTGGTGTGGCACTGTAAAGTAGTCTTTACAGACATGGCCTCCATCACTCTTTGGTCCATCTCTTTGAGGATAGAGGCTTACCTTGTACGCCAGTAAGAGAAGAAAGGAAGGAGAGGAGATATTAAACAATCCCGCCAACACACATCAGAGAGATTATGCAAGGAAGCAATTGGTTTGGGGTTTTGTTCTGTGTTTTTAAATGCTCCCCTGACTTCTCTACCAAAGTCTTGGTTGGCGCTAGGTGAAGATCAAGAGAAAATGTTCTCTCAGTGTCATTTGTGGCTTGGCCTGTGATGTTTTCTCCTCATCTTCATCAGAATCAAAGAATCTTAGTTTGAGAGGCAGCAGGGTTGCGTGTGGGGTGGGGGTGGGGAGGTGAGAAGAAGGGATATGGGGAGGGAAAACCACGTCTCTTTAAGAAACAAGATCATCTGTTTCATTACTATGCAGCATGAGTTGCCAATTGACCAGGCTACAAATGTACATCTCCGTATCTTCATCTTCACTTTTCTCTATGAATATTTTAAAAATGTGTGCGTGTGGCCATTTGGGATTGAAGCAAAGGCTTAGAATCATACAACCTTCCCACCCCCACCCACATTTTTATCCTTTAACTCGGGGCTTTCCTCTCAAACCACCCACCCCATCCCTCTCCCTTCCCATTTTCTTTTCTCTTTTCCAGGGTGTCATTAAAAATCCAATGGCAAGAGTAGAGACTTGGCAAGGTTTGTGATATAATTTGCAATCTGCAGTGTTTGCTGGCTAGGCCTCAGCATGCACCCCCCCCCCCCCACACACACACACACACTTGCCTTCTCCATACACATATTCTCCCCCTCCTTCCCTCTCTTTCTGTCTCTCTCTCTCTCTCTCTCTTTTAACCAGCCTGCCTTCTAGAGTCAATAGGGGGCATCCCTCAACTGTCTAAAAGAAAAATAGGAGAATACTAATTAGAATTCTATTGCTAGCCGCCTCCCAGTTGCTGTGCTTATAGATTTCAGGCTTCTTTTGTCTGAATTAAATTGCCAACTTTCTCTCTCTCTCTCTCTCCCCCCCCCCCCGCCACCCCACCTTCAAACCCCTTTCCTTCTTTGCAATGAGAGAGAACGAATGGGTGCCTGATTTGACTGAAAGAGAGGCGAGAAGGGGTGGGAAAAGGCCTTAGCTTGGGAGGGAGAGAGAGAGAGAATGGAGGAAATGTTGGAATTGTGTTTAAATATTCCTGGTATTTTCTCTCTCTCTCCAGGGTCTGATTCCCTGTCTTTCTGGCAGGGTTGCCGAAGAGAGTGGAAAAGCGAGGCGGTATTGGTGGAGTGGGGGGAAGAGTGAGATTGGCATGAAGCGAAGACACGTTGCCCCCTCGGCCTGACACTGAAATTCTGAGGAATAGGCGGCGTGCTTTTCCCCAGCGCTAAGCCAGATGGTTCAAGCTTGTATAAAACCTTGGGATGAGATCACAAGGCTTGTTCATAGCAGAACACACAACATCTACTGTTATTCTGTTAATACCTCCTTTTGTGTGCCGTTGTGGGAGGCAAAGAGAGAGAGAGAGAGAGAGGGTGGTGAAGCAAGTGGGGGGGGAGGCCAACCAAGATGTCATAAACGCAAAGGAATAATATCATTTTTAACATTAATTTGTCTTCATAACCAAGGTGTTTTTTTTTAAAAAAAAATTAAAATAAGATGATGGAGCCTTCGTCGATTAAAATGTCACAGCAAACTGTTCAAAGTTTCACGACTAATATGGTTTGCGTGGGCATGTGTTTTTGTGATTTGCCAAGTGAAATGTTTTAACGAGAAAGTTCCCCCACCCTAATACTTGCAATGTTTTTAATCTTTCAGTGGTGGAGAAAAAATAGTTCAGTGGTTGCCCTTTAAGACAAATACAAAAACAGAGGAGTGTCACCAAATCTGGATAAGAATAAAGACAGGGCCTGCAGTGTCCCTGCTGTTTCATTGGAACTGGGTCCAACTCTAGATGTTTAACTAGCACTGAGGAATTCTCTCTGACATTGATAATATTTTTTTTCTTGACACAGGAGCAAAGGTTCCATCATATTTGCATTTTGTTACGTATATATAGCAAAGCTTTGGTTATTTTGACCAAATTTGCTGCTTGTTTACAAAACACTTTGGAGAGTTATCTTTCCTATCATCTTTCCAATTGCTTTATCCCACCCCCACCCTCACCAAAATTGGTGTGTGTGTGTGTGTGTGTGTGTGTGTGTGTATATACACATGCACACACACATCACTACTTTGCTTCTGTTTAGTTGGGTCTGCTAATTATCTTTATATGTGATGAAGGGCGCTATAAAAATTAATAAAATAAAATAAAAATAAAAATAATCCTTCACTGGATGAACTTATATGTGGAGTTGAAATTTCTGTACTTCACATAACTGCATTTGTGGGTGGTGGGCCTTAAAACAAAATGAGAGTGAAACAGTTTGTTTTGATAGTGTGCATGAATTAGGCTGGGATGAGAACTTGTTTAAAATGTTCATTAGGCCTGATGTTGCTGTGTAATAATGTTAGCTTGTGTGTGTTCCCTCGCTCCGAACATGGATTTTATGCAAACGTTTAAAATATTCTACTTAACAATTGTGGCGGCATTTTATTGCTTTAATGGCAAACCTGATGAGAGATTGAAACTTTGGCCTAAGAACAGTAAACCTCAATGTGTCACACACACACACACACACACACCCCTTGCAATATTTACCCAAACATAATAAAAAGTGATATTTTCCATTTCACACCTTTTCCCCATTTGACTCTATTTTTCCTTGTATTGCATTTGTTCCCAGTGCATTAAAGCACACACATGCTTGCATTAAAAGCACACTATTCTAAAATACTAGCTCAACAGATTTTTCTTTTCTATTTGCACATCAGTGATAAGATCATAAAGGAATGGGGAGGGTGGGGGTGGAATTTCAGACATAAGCTATTTTACACCATCAGCTCTTGGGACTGCTATATTTTTAATTAACAGTGTGTAGCACTGTAACCTTTCCCAGCCTTCATGCTGCATGAATATTTTATTTGCATTACTTGCAAATAAAAGTCCACAAATAATTTGATTATTGTGTGTAGTATTTGACAATTGCGTGTTTTTGAGACATGCATTTAGGGGCACCGCTTCTTAAGTCCTTAAGTAGCATATAGCTCTCCAACAAGCCGCGGTGCCTTGATGTTTACAGTATCATAGGAAACCCTGGAGCCACGCATGCCTCCATCTCTTTGAATTATTTTCCCAATTCCGAGCCTCCACAGATCCGGCCCTCCTTTATCTGTTCTTGTTATAAAAAGTGGCAGGAGGCAGAGCGGCAGAATGACCCACAAGATGGCACCTGTCACCAATCTGATTCCTCCTGCCTTCTCCAGGCCAAATTTTGTTTGAACCTGCTGTGCCCTCTGTCATATCCTCATTTTCCCTTCCACTCTTGGCTCTCCTCCTTAATCCCGTTTGCGCAGCCTTCAGCCTATGTTGATCCAGCACCCAAACCTTATTTTTCTCCCCCGCTTTTCATTTTCCTGCCTGCTCTAAGAAGCCTGCGTAAAGCTAATTTGAAATTTGTGTGCAGAATTTTAGCAGCAAAAAAAAAAAGTCTTAGAAATTTACCTCCTAGCAAATATTCTTCTTCTTCTTCTTCTTGGGGGGGGGGGGGGTTGTTACACTTCTGTTCAAGGTTATGCTTATTTTCTCCCCCCCACCCTTACATCACAACTGGGCAGGTTCATATATAGATGAGCATTTGAAATGCAAGATTAAGTCCCAAAGGGTGAGGGAGTTGATTAGGGTTCTAATGAAAGCCTTTTGTTATTATTTAAAGGCAAAGTAACATCACAAGCCGACAAAGTGTACAGTGAGCAAGCTGGCAAAAGCCCAAATGTTGTATTTTTAATCCTGACCTCATAAGCCCCTCCACTGCAATGAGGTAAACCAGATTCTATGCATATTAATTGGCGTTTTCCAGTAGCAGTACAATCCCCCTCCCCATCTTCTTTCATTTTTAATCTAACACAAAGCAAAGGGGAAATTGAGTCTCCTCAATATGCCGGGAAAGGAGCATAAATATTTTTTGCTTCTGTGGGCAAAAAAGGAAGGGGGGAAATGAGGGTTGGGGCATGGAGAACTGAGTTCAAACCTTACCTTGGGAGTGAATCCACAGGGCAAGGACAATAATTCCCTCCTGGCCTCTTACCATCTGCAAAACCGGAACAAAGGTGGTCTGACAAGGGGTTTAATAAGATGTAGGTTGTAAAGTAATTTTTCCACATTTCACGTGTTTCATACATTAACATCAAAAGCAACTGGGCCTTCCCCCCTGCAAAAGTATCGTCGTGAATTTAGCATGAAATGCTTTGAAGAGATAGGTGCCCACAAAGATAGATAAACAGTTTTAAAAGAAACTGATGCCCCTGGAGTGAGCTTTAAAGGGGACACACACAAAAAAAAAATTTTGAGGCCTATATAACTCGAACCCACCAAATTGAACATATGCTCCAACTAGTTAGTCCTTTATCCCAGGCAAGTGTGCATAAGCTGTACTTCCTGAGGTTGCACTGAATGTGCAGTCATCAGAGCAGAGCAGGAGGGGGTCCAGGTGTTGGGAGCAGGTCCCTTCGCCATCCCTACAAATGGCAGATTTGTGGAGGGCTCACGGCGGAGCTGCCTTTTTGTCATTTGGAGATGCATTATGATACAAATATTCAAATTAAAACCTGCTCCGACAGGAGGCAGCGATGGCTGCCAAACTATGTGGCTTTAGAAGAGGATTAGGCAAATTCATGGAGGATAGGGCTATCGATGCCTACTAGTGATGATGGAGTCTAGGCTCTGCCTCCATGGTATTTCTGAACACCAGTTCCCGGAAACCCCAGGAGGGCAGATTTCTCTTCTGCTCAGCTCTTGCCTGCAGGTTTCCTACAGGCATCTGGTCAGCCACCATAAGAACAGTATACTGGAATATCAGACCCTCCAAGTGTCCTTATTTTCCAGGGACAGTCCCGGATTTCCAGAAGCCATCCCAGTTCCTGATTTGATTCTGGAATGTCCCGCTTTTCCTTAGAACGTGCCGTCAGAGAAATGTTGAAGGGTATGGAGTTATCCAACTCCTGAGCCATCTGAAGGCAGCCCTGTACAGTCAAACCTTGTTCTGCGTCTGCTTCCTCTTGCGTCCGCTTCGGTGAACGTCTGCGGCAAACTCGAAAGTACTGGAACGGGTTACTTCTGGGTTCGCCACTCGCGCATGCGCTTCGATGTGCATCATTTTCGGGTTGCAGCGGGGCCTCCAGAATGGATCCTTGCTGTAACCCGAGGTTCCACTGTATAGGGAAGTTCTTTAATGTTTTATGTTTTATTATGGTTTTATATATGTTGGAAGCGGCCCAGAATAGGATGCCCCTATTTTCATCAGTCCTGCCAACCTAGCAGTTCGAAAGCACGTCAAAGTGCAAGTAGATAAATAGGTACCGCTCTGGTAGGAAGGTAAACAGCATTTCCGTGCACTGCTCTGGTTCGCCAGAAGCGGCTTAGTCCTGCTGGCCACATGACCCGGAAGCTGTACGCTGGCTCCCTCAGCCAATAAAGCAAGATGAGCGCCGCAACCCCAGAGTCGGTCATGATTGGACCTAATGGTCAGGGGTCCCTTTACGTTTTTATTTTCATCAGATAAATGTTGGAGTGTATGGACTACATGGGGTTGTTTTGTTTTTTTGCCTGATCTAGCAAATTCTTCTTGTGTCCTTAAATATTCAGAGTCCAACACCCTGTCTCTTAAATATCTCTCTCTCTCTCTCCCTCTCTCTCTCTCTCTCTCTCTCTGTGTGTGTGTGTGTGTGTTGCAAGGGGGACCTGCATATGGGATGTCCTCTACATGTCCCTTAGAGTTGGAAGACACCCCAAGGATCTTCTAGTCCAGTTCTGCCGAGCCACACATCCTCTCCTCTGGCCACATCCCTCACCAGCCTTGTGATGCACCCTCCTTGAGTAGTTTTGATCCCTGATAATGCTCCTTGGTTGCCAAAATGGAAGATAGGTGTATGTGTAGAAACTAGCCCATTGATCTGCCTTCTTTTGCCTCTGGCCCCATCCACCACTGGACTGGCATGCGATTCCTGGAAGCCAGCACCCACCTGCCTGCCTTACTGCTCACAGCCAGCTCAGGGGTAGACCCTGGCTGTCAGCTTCCTTGTTTTTAGCCTCAAGCTCCCCATCATCAGCAGAATGATGGGGACAAAACTAGCATTCGTTTGCTTCACCAGTCATTGGCACTGGCCGCACCTACTTTTAGCCTCTCTGCCTTCCCCACTATCAGTCCCAGTGGGTACCAGCAACCACTGTCCAATCCATGATCTAATTCCACACACCCTCCCTATTTTCTGTTTAAACGTTGAGGTACATTTCACCTGCCTGACATATTTGGTGACCTGGTTTGGAAAGCTACCTCTGTCTGCTGCCTACCAGTAAAAAAAGCAGGTAGCAAGGATATTGTCAGGCATTTGGGAAGCCAGAATATAAGGCCAGAAGGTAGTCATTGGCCTGGTGGCGAGTCACACAACATGCCTTGAAATGGATCCATTGAAATTGAAAAGCTCTATTTGATGCCGAGATGCCATTATTGCCATTGTTGTTTTAACTGTTTGGCTGTGTTGACTGGTTTGATTCTTCTTCTTGTTATTGTTTCCATTTTGGTTTTAATTCGAATATTGTACTCTAAACTGCACTATGATATGGATGGGCAAAGGACTATAGTTAGTTAGTAACTAACAAAGTAACTAACTAACTAATATAAATACAGGTGTTGTTTCTATAAAACTCTTTGAGGAATTTTGCCATAACTATATGTTTACGTTGGTGGATGAAGGCAGCCAAAGGGCTAAGAGAGGGAGGACTGTGAGGAGGATGTCTGCTTCCACAAGATTAAACAAAACAAGTTAAACAATATCAGAACACATTTGCTCTCTAGAAGTTACAGGTGTCAAAATTGGGGGGACGGACGAGGGGGGCCAAATATTCTCAATGGGAGTGCTAAAATTCTCCTGGGGGAGCTAAAAAAGAACTTTAAAAAAAAATGTCATAAATCCCTCCCCCACCAATAAATTTCATCTCAGCCCGAATTCACATATAAGAGTTGTTGTAACTACAAGTGTGAGCTGGAAAGCTGTTGGCTGTTGGCTGAAATTTAGCCTCAGCAATTTGGCTTTCTGGGTGACCTTTAAGCAAGCAACTATCTCTCTGCCCCTCAACTCTACAATTCTGTAATATGAGAATGCCAACATCTGCCTACATCACAGGAGTGTTCTGGGGATTACTAAGGAAACAGACATAATTTGCTGTAAATGCTCTAAGTCCATCTTCCTGAACCTGATGCCCTCCTGATGTTTGGACTACATCTCCCATCAGCCCCAGCCATCATGGCCATATCAGTTTGAGCTGATGGGAGTTGTAGTCCAAAACATCTGGTTCTATGGGGCATCCCAGATGTGAAACTCTCTCCCTTTCAGGCATCAAGTTAAAACATACCTTTTCCTTGGGGGCATGGAGGTGGCTGATGTAAATAGTCAACTTTATCTGCTGTAGGATTTCTGCCTTATAATGTTGCTGGTGTATTGATTTTAATGTTGTATTGACCTGTTATAATTAATAATATTAGTAGTATTTTAATGGACTGTTGTCTGTCCGGAGAAATTTTCAGTGCGGGAATAATAATAATAATAATAATAATAATAATAATAATAATATGCTAAGTATATTCGTTCAATGTTGTTCTTCGCCAATTTCCCAGTAGTAGCAAGTTGCCATCTGGACTCAAGTTGGACTGTTCACAAATCTATTTATTTATTTATTTATTTATTTATTTATTTATTTATTTATTTGTCTCTTTCATCTGTATGCAACCTTTCTCCACAACATGGAGTTGGTAAAGCAGATGTGAGGAACCTCAGGCACAGGGCCTGAATGTGGCCCTCCAGGCAGCTCTGCCTGGCCCTCAGGACTCTCTCTAGGCCACACCCCCTGTTCCTAGGCCACACCAATCATCAGTCCTGGTCAGCACTCTCCTTCAGTGTTTTTGCCTGGCTAGAATGCGTCATTAACCTCTTGCTTGCCTAGGTGGAGAGATATGTGTATGCTAGAAACCACTGACTTTTCTGTTACCTCAATTAGGAATGGAAGTATCTGTAAATTGCGGTTCCCTCAGTTTCTCATTTTTCTTATCTTAAATTCAGTCTCCACATTTCTGCTGCAATTTGTGATCTTTTAAAATAAAAAGTCCTTGTGGAGATTCATCAGCATTTTAGTGCTAATTCCTCCAAATAAATACATTTTTATACACAGTTTCAGTGTACACGTTTCTGCAAGCAATCTCCCTCCTTATAATGCTCTTGTTTTCGCCGATATATTCATTTTTATGCACAATTTGTCCTAATAAATGCAACTGTATCACAAAATTCAGATAGGTGTAAATTCCAGAAGATGGCTGTGTTTTGGGCCTCATGTTGTTCCAGAAAGATCAAATTTGATAGATTTGGCTTTAAATGTGACTGCAAACAAATTTCTGCCCTGTCCGTAGCTGGAATGTAGAGTACAGTAAATTAATATTTACATCTGTTGCCATATCCACTCTTTTTTCTCTCTGGCTCCACCCACTATTGGCATGTGACCCCACCCCTGGAAGATTCTCTCCAAGGGAATGTAGACACTTGCAAGAAAGTAATTTTTCCATTTTTCCATTAAAACCTATCCAAAAATGCAACTCTCAGAAGCTCTCCACTAAAGGAAATGGTTGAGAGAGGGGTGTTCTGTTTTCTTTTTGATAGTTGTGCGACGAGGTCCCCAAGACACCCCCCCCCCAAATAAAACACAATGACGCTTAATTTTTGTTTAAGGTTTTTGGCATAATTTTGGCCACAACTTTATTAAAATTACAGCAATGTGAGTGGTTGCTTAGGCATTGGTTGCGATTAACTGACCCCGCACAGGGACAGTCTGACATTCGCACCCCCCGCGAAGTCAGAAAGGGTAAGTCACCCAGGGAGAGAGACGGGACTGGGAACCATGCCTCATCTCTCCCCAAATGCTCCCAGGGCTCTTGCGTGGCCCTAGCCCCTTGACAGGGGTTCGGACAAAAGCATGGCGAGCCCCTGGGTTCCTTTAACGGAAAACCCTTGCAGCAGCAGCATTTTGGAGGGGCAGGCACAGCCGAATCCATACCCTTCCACCAACCAATTCCCAAACCAATGCCTAACCATAACCTTACAAGTTGTGACGACTTGCTACGCAGTAGGCAAAAACCAAATGGCACCAGCCAATCAGCCAAATGGACAAAATTCCTACCGGGCCCCTGCCCCAAAAGCAGACGACCCCATGACAAGCATAGCAAGGTCAAGTAAACAGCCTAAAATAGGGAGGGAGGGCGGGTGGGTGATCCGATGCACACAGCGAAAGAGGAAGCTCATCGCTGTGTGCAGAGTATTTAACAACTAAGGCTGTCAATCAATAAATGGCAACATATAAACCTCCCCAGTAACAGCCAGCCCCTGCTTAAAGATGGCCAAACTCTTTTTCTCCCAGCAACAGTGAGGTGTCTTGCCAGCTCCCACCGCAACACGTGCTCTCCATGAGGGAGAACACGCTATTTCAGAGTAATCCCAACCCCCTTTATTTTTTGCTCCAATGGAGTGCCCACACAATCTTGGGTGGAGAAACGCCCCACCCCCCAAAATGACCTCTGAAATCTAAACATTAACCCTTTGGCAAAGGGCCTGCCTCAGTTTGGCTCCTTAACAGGACCTCCAAGAGACATCCATTTCTGCCTCCCACTGTGAGCCACCAGCAGGCTGTAAGCCAATCTTTCATCCCATCTCTTCTGCAGGGGATGGGTCAGAGCTAGTACTAGCAATACAACGTATTTAACTGAGTTGCTAGAACTGTCCTTTTCCCGCCCTGCCATCCAGAAACGACTCCAAAATTACGGGTGTGGTGGTATAGGGGGTTTGCTTTGGTTCTGAAGTGTTGTAATTAAGCTCATCTGCAGCTGGTGTGCAGAAACAAGTAGCATAAATATTCCTGTCAGGGAACTGCCATCGGAGCCAGAGGGAGAGGGAGGGCTCCAGAGGGATTCCGGAGAGCGTACCGGGAGGGAGAGAAGCAGCCCATCTATTGGGGAAGGAAACCAGCGTAACACTAGTGGAGAAGGGGGGCAGATGGGGGAATCGGCGAGGTGGCTCCATGACTCCTCGCCGGAGACCAGCGGGGAGAGCACGGGTCCTCCGCTGCCCACACCCTCCCTGCGCAGAAGGCTTCCGCGCAGGGAGAGTAGGCGGAGACTAGGCGTCAAAGAGCTTCTTTGCTGGAAGAAGTTCAAGAAACGCCCACTGATGGATTCTGCCAGCGATTGAGACAGCCACGGGTGAGTGGTTGTCCAGACAGAAAGGATTCACCCAGGTAACTCAGCCAAGCGTGGCGCCGATTTACGCACGAGCAACCCCTAGAACCATTACAATTCCGTACATGTCAAAGACAACTACAGTTTCTCGTTCTCTCTCTCTTTTAATAAAAGACACATTGTGGTTCTCATTCAGCATTGCTTGCTCAAGTCCCTGTTACTTCTGCTACTTTTAACCACCACCTTCCTTACCTGGGAGTCTGATTTAATGTCAGCTCGTATACATTAATCCTACCTAAAGCCATGAAATTCCCATGAAAAAGTCATTTATTACATACATAAAAGTCATTCTAGATATCTGGATCTTTGCCGCCTAAACAGAAATGTTAGCAGCAGCCAAAAAAGAGTACAGCAAAGGTGTTTGCCTGATATCAATAAGCAGGGAGTTCCAAAGTTCACGAGCTCCTATTTTTTCCAAACATTGTCTTCTCTAGGCAGCAATTTCCCCCCTGGATACATCAGAGCTGTTGCAACTGCTCCATAAGTCCGGCTAGGCCAACTATAAGATACATACAATCTGATGGTGGTCATATGAACATAGGAAAATTTATTTTATAGTATAGGGCTGCTATATTCTTCCTGGATCTTATGCAAGTCAAAAATCAAGCTCAACAATTTTTACTTTTTGAAATATGGCAACCCTATCTTCTATTAACTCAAACCATTTGGTTTTTCTAGCTCCATATAATCTACATTAGAACATAAGAAGAGCCTAGCTGCTGGATCAGGCCAAAGGCCCATCTAGTCCATAGCAGCCTACCAACCTCTCTGGCACCGAGTGCAAGTGATACCAGTTGCCATGATGTGGCAAGGGGACCAAAAGGGTATTAAAGAACCTAAGAAGAGCCCTGCGGTGTCAGTTCAAAGACTCATATAGCCCAGTATACTGTTCTCACTGTGTCCATCCAGATGACTAGGAAAGCTGCAAGCTTGGACATACTTGAATGATATTTTCCTATTTAGAGGCTTGCATAAGAATCATCTCTCTTGACTTGAGTTGTGCTAACTGTGAATAGAACCCTGGCATCTTCAGGTACATACTAGAAATGTCTTCTGCCAGAAATCCTGTCGAGTTGCCACCAGTGACTGCAGAAAATACTGAGTCAAATGAAGCAATGGTCTGACTCTGTTTAAGGCAGCTTCCTGTGGTCCTATGTGTGCCTTGGGTACTTCGGACTGTTAACACAACCTGATGTCAAGCTGAGTGGGTGAGGGAATGTGAGTCCAACAAGATGCAGCCACTCCCTATGGGTGAGGAAGCTTGCTAATTTCATCTACAGACCCCTTTTTGTATGCAGAAACAGAGTGCTGCACCTTATTTGATGATGATGGTGAAGGTGATTCTCTTCACACTTGCCAAAGAGGTAGTCGAGTGGTGGGGTGAGAGGTATCCTGGAAAGGACGGTAAGTTTGAGAAATACCCAGAAGCCATCCTGGTTTTTCATTTGATCCCAGAATGTCCTGCTTTCCCTTAAGACATCGCTATTTTCATCAGAGAAATATGGTAGAACACCCCTATTTTCATTGGAAGGTGTGGCATTATGCAACCCCCAAGCCAAGGAGATAAGTAACTATACAACCTTTGGAAGACATCTGAAGGCAGTCCTGTATACGGAAGTTTTTAAATGTTTTGTTATGTTTTTATATACAGTGGTACCTTGGGTTAAGTACCTAATTCGTTCCAGAGGTCCTGAAACTGTTCTTAACCTGAAGCACCACTTTAGCTAAAGGGGCCTCCTGCTGCTGCCGCACTGCCGGAGCACTATTTCTGTTCTCACCCTGAAGCAAAGTTCTTAACCTGAGATAATATTTCTGGGTTAGCGGAGTCTGTAACCTGAAGTGTATGTCACCTGAAGTGTATGTAACCTGAGGTACCACTGTATGTTGGAAGCCACCCAGAGTGGCTGGGGCAATCCAGTCAGATGGGTGGGGTATAAATACTACTACTACTGCTGCTGCTACTACTACTAAAAAAAAATCCCTATTTTCCTTGGAGAATTTTGTTGGGTATGAAATATCGCCTTAGGACACTTATGTGCCAGAGTGCATACAAGAAAATTGCACTCAGGTCAGGCTGCAGGTTTGGGCAAGCTTACCTAGGTGCCTGCCCTCGCACCTGGGGGCTACCTTCTTGCCTGCACTGCTTATTTTGTTCATGGGCAAACTTGCTGCCTGCACGGTCATGGCCTACAGTGGTGGTACTCAGAGCTTTGGGCTGCATACCCAAACTTGCCAGCAGGACTGTCCAATGAAAGGATGCTGGGGCAGGTTGAGCATCATTAAGATAGCAGTTCCAGAATGTTTGTGCAAGTGGTCCGAAATTTAAGAACTTAAGGAATATTTGCTGGAGCAGGCTGATTTAGTGAAGCATCTAGGTCTCCCAGTGGCCACCCAAAGGCTTGTGAGAAGCCTTCAAGCAAGATATGAGAACAGGGGTGCCGACTTATAAAAAATATTGGGGGGGCCCATACCGGGGTCCTGCCCCGGGAAGTTTTCTAAGAGCCGCTCCCGGCCCGTTGCTGCTGCTGCCGCCCACCTCGTGGCCTCCTCGCCAGCTGAGGGAGGGAGAGAGACCGAGAAGGAGAGAGATGCGTGGTGGGCAAGGCAAGTGCCCGCCGCACCTCGCCTCCCACTGCCCCTCGTGCCGGCCGCCCCCTCCCCTCCCTTCCCCGTGCGCGCGCGCGCGCGCGCGCTCGCTCGCCCTCCTCACCCCAGCTCTTGGCCGTTCGCCCCAGGAACTCGCCGCTGTTGGGGTTGTAGATGAACCTCCGCCACTCGGCCATAGACTGGCTGAAGGGCTTCTTCTCCTCCTTGGCCATAGCGAGAGAGAGAGAGAGAGAGAGGCTGGAAAGAGAGAGGGAGCTCGGCGGTTCACGGGCGGCGGTTTTTCCCCTGCCGAAACAACAGCGGCTCCTCAGAACCGCTAAGTAACTCTCCCTCAGGCGCCCGGCGGGAGAGCAGAAGACAGGAAAAGGAAAGAGGGGCTGGGCCAGTCGCACGCACCGAGCAAAATTACTCGCGCCGCCTCTTTTACTACCGTAATAATTATTTGTTTTAACTCATTACTGAATGTATTTTAAAAGGTAACTATCGTCAAACAAGGAAAATAAAAAATACCAACATAATTTTGTGATTTTACAAAGCATAATATAACTAATAATTTTCTTAAATTATTGGGGGGGCGGAGCCCCCCCAAACGATTTTTTGAGGGGGCTCAGGCCCCCTCAGGCCCCATGGAGTCGGCTCCTATGTATGAGAACAATAGTGCTCTCCGCTCTTGCAGTTTCCAGCAGCAAAGTTTAGGTTCCCACCACTGTCATCTCCCCTGCCACAGTTCTTGACATTCTTGTAGGCAGGCAAGTGGCTTGGGACCAGTGTACCTGAAGTATTGCCTTACCCTTTTCTTGCCTGCTGTGGAATCTGGATAACTTATCCTGTTAAAAGTGCCATATAATGTTTGTTCTGCACTAGCAAGGAACCAGAAATTCCCTCCTATCAACATCAGGCAGGCATCTTCATCATACGGTACTGCTAAGGACTGTTGTTTGATTACTGCTAAGGACTGTTGTTGTTATTTAGGCTATATACAGAGAACAGGGGATACAATTTCTTCCTGCAGTTTGAAACAGAAGCTTAGTTTAGAAATACCCTTTTTTCTTTGATATGCCAAAGCAATTCTTAGAGTTTTTCACCCAAGAGTTGTTTATTCACTTCTTGTTTATTTATTTGAAAGCATTTATATACCACTTCCTAATTCAAGAATCTCCAAGCGGTGTACAGAGTGCAAAGAACATGTCACTAAAACACTAAACTTAAAACACAACCTAAAATCAGTAAAGTAGCAATGTCAGAAGACATAAAAGCATAAAAAAATGCAAATCAGACAGAAATCTGAATGTAAAATTTATGTTCCATGAAAGCATTGCGTCTGGGGGTCTATGCCTCATTCCCCACATCCACAAGTGACATTTTCCAGAATACACTTGTGAGAACACACATCGCAGAGTGCACTCCTTTTGTTTTTGACATTTTAAGTGCCCTCCCAGTCTTTCCTGTAAACACTAAATAAAGTTGTTTATAAAAAAACAAAAACAAAAACATTCCATCTTCTGCTTTTTCTACAAGCATTAAAAAAAAGAAAGAATAACCTGCCATGATCCTTGAGAAAGGAGTGGGACATCCATCTGTCAAGACTGCATCTAAAGGTTGGCGATTAACGCCATCTCAGAGAGCAAGATCACAGCTATTCCTTCTCCTGCCAAGGAATAAATCCATGGAGTGAGATTCTTTTCCTTTTATTTATTTTTTCTCCTGTAGGGCTATCCTAGTTGGAGAATTAGGAAGGCGAGATCAAATGTGCTGTGGAGTAAGGAAACAGAGAGAGCGCAAACTTTGCCCATCGCTCAGGGACAATGATGCTGGAAGATTAACCCACCCTCTCAATTAACACCTCACATGAAAATCCCTGCAAGGTCATGGGATCCGTACGGCGGCTCGGTCAATCAACGGTTGCCTGCTTCCATACAAACCCAGATCGAATGCAGAATTAACACTGTTCCCCAAGCCCTGGCTCACAGCCTCGCCTCAAATTAAGCCCTTGCATCGAGGAGATATGAAAAGCATTTCTAATTAGGGTCTGAGGTTACCGGTTAAAATGCGGTCGAGACGTCTCGCTACCATTCTTCGACGTGGTGTGTGTGTTTTTTTCATATATCATTTTAATTAAACTCAGATACTATTTAATTCCTACCTGCATACATTTAGTGCTACTTGAATGCAGACCCGATAAAGTATATTGCTGATCCCCACTTAGCTGCCACAAGGACTTATTAAAGGGAGGGTGACAGTCTTCTAGATCTTCTATGGGTCTCCTTGCAATAATTACTTCTCTCCCCCCCCCCCCCGCCATCTATCAAATGAAAAGCATAATATTTTTTCTCCTGTAAATAGATTTTTTTTCCCTTGTGAAACCTTGGCTTCGCCACACTCTTCGCAAAATTATAATTAGAGAACACCACGCTTGCCTGTCAATCGGTCCGTTAAAATTCATTTCACATACTTGTTACTTTCTTAAAATCTTGGGCCTTTACAGAACTCTCCATATCAACACTTGAGATGCTATCCTCCCTCTCTCCTCCATCAAGCCACCCCCCCACCCCACCCCCTGCTTCATGCACATACCCCCCAATGGCTCGTGGAAATATAATTCAACTATTTTGCATGAACCGAGAAAGCGGCGCTTTTTGCCAATTTCTGATAGTTGATTAGGAATGCAAGCACATCGCTGACCAGATCTGCGAGGGTGTGATTAGCAATCTGGATCCTTGGCACCCATTTTTAATATCTTCCATGATCCCTCTAAGCCTTGAAACCATGCCTGCTGCATATTAAAGCCTTGTGCAGTCGTTCCCAAATCCCGTGCCAGGGTTGCTGGAGAACAGCAGGTCTGCCTCAAGGAAGGAATTAAAGGCACCTCTCTCTGCCCCCAAAGTCCCCACCCACAGAGGAGTCTGCAGCAGGGTCTCTGCATGTTGCATGGTTCTAGCCCAGGGGTGGGCCAAAGGCATGGCTAGATCCTTGAGTGACTTGCAGCTGATCGCCAAGATATTCTGATGCCCCGTGGTTTAAGAAAAGCAACCACCAAATCAAATGAAAGCTAACCAGCTGCAGACTTTTTATGTGAAAAGACTGTGAGCTCAGTTCCGTTCTAGCACTAAAAACATCCCAATAGGCTCAGAAAGAGTTCGGAAGCACAATGGGTTGTATCCAACTAAGTCCTATTTAGAGTAGACTAATTGAAATTAATGGCCCTGAGTTAGTCCTGTCCATTAACTTCAATGGGAAGGTAGTGTTCCACCAGCATCCTACCCACTTCAACATGGCAACAGATAGTTAAAGTCCAAAGGCCTGGTTATAAAGGAAAGTTTTCGCCTGGCACCTAAAGATATATAATGATGGTGTCAGGTGAGCCTCCCTGGGGAGAGCATCCCAGAAGTGGAGAGCCACCACAGAAAAGGCCCAATTTTGTGTTGTCACCCTCTGGACTTCTCATGAAGGGGAAACACAAAGAAGGGTCTCAGGTGATGATTGCAGAGTCAAGATTGGTTCATATGGGGAGAGCTATCCTTGAACTATTGTGGTCCTGAGCTGTTTGAGCTGAGTGCTCAAAACTAGCCCTTTTGAGTTGGGCCTAGAAACTAATTGGACTGAGTGCAGGCAGGCCAGGTTCAGTGTAATATGCTCAAGCACTCTTGCCCCCATGAGCAACCTAGCCCCTGAATTCTGCACCAGCTGAAGTTTCCAAACTGTCTTCAGAGGCAGTCCTGTGTATAAAGCATTGCAGTAATCTAACCTAGAGGTTACCAGAAGATAGAGGTTAGGCTGTCCCTATCCAAGACACAACTGGGCCACCACATCACTGAGGCCACTTGAGCCTCAAGCGACATGAGCCATTGTTTTGGTACATGTTCGGAATGCTAGTAGTATACACATCACCACTCCTCCATAGTGCTCCAAAAGGGGTCTAGATGGGAGCACATTTGCCTGGGAACCAGAAGCAGGTCATAAAGCGAAGGGGATGAGTCAGTGAAGGATATAGAAGGCCTTCTGTCTCCTCCTGAGTCGTGGCACCCAACCTTCCCTCCCAGTATGCCGTGTGAGATTAGCTGGTCACCACAGTTGAGGCCAAGTTGGATTTTTTTTTGCCCTTCTCTCTGATTGGCTGATGGGGATATTGTCCCACTGTGCCAGTCAGGAGCAGTTAGTGGTGGGCACTGGGTTGGTTTGATTGGCTTAGATCACTGGGCATTTTCAGTGAGTCATGGGGCATTTTCAGGCAAATAGTGATCCCAGAGGCTTGCATACAAAGCTGTAAGGTGTGTCAAGTAGACTCTATTGCCTTCTCAGTCAGGGCACCTGCCCTGTGGAACACCCTCCCATCAGATGTCAAGCAGATAAACAACTATTTGACCTTTAGAAGACATCTGAAGGCTGTTCAGGGAAGTTTTTAACGGTTGATGATTTATTTTTAGTATTTTGTTGGGAGCTACCCAGAGTGGTTAGGCAACCCAATAAGATGGACAGCATATGAATAATAAAGTTATAATTATATAATTAAGTAATTAAATATATGGTAAATATGATATGTTATAATAAAAATAATAAAATTATAATTATAATTATTAGATCACTTCTGAGGTTGACCTGTGTCACTCACTTAGGGTTTTGGGGCTCTGATGGGGATTGAGTCAGGAAAACCTCCCTCCTCATGGGTACATAAGAGCATAGAAGAGAAGAAAAGAGCCTCTTGAATCAGCCCAATGGCCCATCTAGTCCAGCATCCTGTTCTCACAGTGGCCACTCATATGCTACAATGGGAAGCCAGCAAGCAGGACCGGAGCACAAGAGAACTCTCCCCTCCAGCAATGCAATTCAGAAGCATTGCTGTCTCTAACTGTTGAAGCAGATCATCGCCATCATGGCTGGTAGCCATCAATAGTCCCCTTCTCCATGGATTTGTTTGAGACTCTTTTAAAGCCACATTGACTCCCTGAAAAGTAGGCCCACTGAGTCACGATGAGCTAAGTTAGGCTGATGGTTGTTTGGAAGATTTCCCACATATGGCATTATTTCCCCTATGCAGTTTATAAGCTATCCTTCCCAATGCATTTTTAAAAGAGATTAAAATTCATCAGTATTCTATCTAATTACTAAATCTAATATGCACATGTTTGTAGGCCATTTTGCTTAATATAATGTATTTCCATATGCTATTTTCACAAATATGTGCATTTTTGTACTCATTACCTGGCTGGATAACTGCACTGCTTTGGTTCTCATTTTATTTCAGAAAACACAAATCAGGTAGGTTCACCTTTAAATGTGCACAGAATCAAATTTATCCCATAGCAATAGCAACAATAGTATTTGCAGATTTTGGCACACTTGTACACTTATTCCCTTACCCCTGGCTTCCATCTATCTCTGACTTCTGGTTCCCATTTCCCACTAAACAGATCCTTGCAGTTCAGCCGGGTCCCAAAGCCAGCTACATACCGTACATAGGTTGAACCCTGCTCTACCAGGTCTAAATTCAGTTTTAGTCACTGGGCAAAGGTCACCCTGTGAGCAGTGATTTTCTTCTAGGGGAAAAAACACATGGCGGTACTCACCATGAAGTTGCTACAGTAACTGCCACATTTTTAACCAGTGCTTTTCTTCTAGAAAAAAATGGTGCTGGTACTGCATACCTTTGAGTACGCCCAGAAAAAAGCGCTGCCTGTGAGCTTCATAAGTGAGTGGAGATATGAATGTGGACCTCTAGGGTCTAAATCCACAGCTGATTGTCCACCGTGAGGACAAGATGCTGGATTAGATGGGTCATTGGCCTGATCCAGGAGGCTCTTCTTATGTCATTATGGTCTCGATCCACTTTAATTAATTACTTAATTAATTGCATTTATATTCCACCATTTTCTCTAAGGAGCTCAGCAGTGTACATGGTTCTCTATCTCCGCATTTAATCTCCACAAAAACCTGTGAGATTGATTAGGCTAAGAGGCAGTGACTGGCCCATGCTTCATGGCCAAGTGTGGATTTGGTTTCCCTTGTCCTGGTCTGGCTCTCTAACCACTATACCACACTGTCTCCCTGCAGCCTAAAATGTCTTGCGGTTGCCTCAGGCAACCCACTTTCCATGCATTGCAACTGCATTGAGTCTCTCTTTACAGCTTCAAGACAGACAGGACAATCAGCGTTACATAAATGGGAATTGTCTCTTCCTCTAAGCAGCAGATGGCCTCCAGCTCATTTTTATTCTTTCCACTCTCAAACGGAGGCTGTCACATCAATGCCAACTTCGACAACTTTCTAATGTGTCTTATGTACCTTGGAACTTAGTGGTCACTAAATCCACTCAATTTAACTGTGTTACTTTGAAAAGACAATTTGTTCCCAGACCTGGAGTGAAAAATGCACATGACCGGCGTATGAAGCAAATCAGCGCCTCTCCATCTGTCATGACAAAAGAGGTAAATGAGATTAATAGTGAAAGATTCGCTTATGTATGCCCCCTCCCAAGACATATACTCTATACTGAAGAGGGCACAAGCAAAACAGTCTGGAAGCAAATGATCTCCCATTGGAGAGATTGATGGGAAATTAATGGAGGCCTTCTCCTGCTGGAGAAAGGAAAGACAGATATTCACAACCATTGTAATGATATGGTCAATACAAAGTTTCTTGGTTTGTTCCCCCGCCCCCAGTAGATTTGCTCACATTAAATCCATGTCCATCAGTAGCGACCAGGCACAATGACTCTCCCTCCACTGTTGGAGGCAATCTTGCCTCTGCATACCAGTTGCTGGGAATCACGTGAGAGGGGAAAGTTACATTCTGTGGTTAAGAGAGCCAGTGTGGTGTAGTGGTTAAGAGAGGTAGTCTCGTAATCTGGGGAACCGGGTTTGCGTCTCCGCTCCTCCACATACAGCTGCTGGGTGACCTTGGGCCAGTCACACTTCTTTGAAGTCTCTCAGCCCCACTCACCTCACAGAGTGTTTGTTGTGGGGGAGGAAGGGAAAGGAGAATGTTAGCCACTTTGAGACTCCTTAAAGGGAGTGAAAGGCGGGATATCAAATCCAAACTCTTCTTCTTCTACTACTGTTGTGCTCAGGTCTTGCTTGCAGATTCACTACAAGTTTCTGGTTAGGCTCTGTGGCCCCATTCACTATGATAACCACTATAAGCAGATATGGCTTCCCCCTCAAGAAACTTGGGAAGTGCTAAAAGTTGTTCCCCTCCCAGAGCTACGATTCTCAGAGTGGTTTAACAACCAATCCCTCCTCTCGGGGGAACTATGGGAATTGTAGTTCTGGGAGGGGAATGGGCGACTCTTAAAAACTTCCAGCACTCTTAACAAATTACACTTCCCAGGAGTCTTTGGTGGAAGTTATAACTATTTAAAGTGGTATTAGGTAAAGGTAAAGGGATTCCTGACCATTAGGTCCAGTCTCGGACAACTCTGGGGTTGCGGCACTCATCTCGCTTTACTGGCCGAGGCAGCTGGCGTACAGCTTCCAGGTCATGTGGCCAGCATGACTAAGCCACTTTCTGGTGAACCAGAGCAGTGCGCGGAAACACCGTTTACCTTCCTGCCGGAACGGTACCTATTTATCTACTTGCACTTTGATGTGCTTTCAAACTGCTAGGTTGGCAGGAGCAGGGACCGAGCAACAGGAGCTCACCCCATCGTGGGGATTCGAACCACCGACCTTCTGATCGGCAAGCCCTAATGCTTTAAATGTATGGTGGTAAATGTGGAAACAAAGATGCCTTTGGCCTGATCCAGCAGAGCTCCTCTTATGTTCTTAAACCAGACTTGAGAGTGTAGCAGCCTGACAGCTCGATCAACAAGCAACACATCTTGGAAAACATTTGAAAAGTGGTCTGGCGATGGGAAGGGTTTGTCATGCTCGGTTTCAAGTGGGTGGGTGAATGGAGAGATGTGGTCCAAGCATTGTACAAGAAGCATTTTCAGGATACCGCAGCATAGCTTCTGAGCATAGGCACCAGATCCCATAGGACCTGGGTGCCATTGCTCCCACAACATTTTGGATGGGGGGGGAGGGCACTCATGAAGTGTGCCGCAGCTACACATGCATGCCCCCTGCCATGCACACGGTACGTCGCTCTGCCCCATTACATGATGTCAGCATGTGTGTGTGTGATGACATAGCGCGTGCACACCAGGGCATGATGACGTAGCATGCGTACCCCGTGGCATGTGTGCAAACCCCAGGCACCCGCAGACATGGCGGCAAACGGGCACTGCTGCTTCTGAGTGTTTGGATACCCCTAATTTGTTTTTATTTCCTTATTTAAAACATGTATTTGCTGTCTTTTATGAAGGTTTCCAGGCCATTTTCAAAACTGCTTTAGCGTATGATGCACAAATTTGCTAAACTGTGAGAATTGATGTCAACATCAGTTTGAGAGATGGTAGACAAGAAATTGATACTTGTGATAAAAATGATCACCCAAAAATAGTACAAAAGTCATATTGTTTCAGGTATAAATATAAATATATACATAGATTACCCCTCCCTTCCTATTTCAGGATTGAGATTACTCCCCCCCAACTCAAAATATTCTACAATTAGGATTAAGAATCTTCTGCTTAACGTAATATTCTGTGTACTATAATACAGAATACTAATTTCTCCTTTACAATGCTCTTTGTTGCCTATAACCTATGATCTAGACAATAATCAATATTTCATTTTTCTTAAGAAAATATTTCCAGTATAGCTCTTTGCCAAACTTTACAGTACCAATATTCCAGATTCATGAGCTACTACCCTTTTATGAACTTTATGGAACCCTTTGGACAACCCGTCAATGATGACTTGGAATAGTGCACCCCATTCATGAAATGCTGTCCCGTGGGGACCTTGACTACTGCCTAGTGTTACCTCTTACTCTCCCCCCATCCCAAGGAACTGTAGAATATTATTTATAGGATATGTATGAATATTAACTAAGCTAGTCATGTTGCATGGGCTGCATTTGTTCTTTTTGGCCATTTTCATACCTCCATCATTTTTAAACTCCTCTGTTTCCTAATCTGCTTTGTTACTGACAGAGCACCATCAATTAATAGAAGTTATCGAAGGAGGAGGAGGCGGTGGAGGGAGAAAGCAAACAGAAGGGATGAGAATGGCCATGGTGAGTTAGCATAGGGAAAGTGACAGATCTGACATGCTGCGTGGTCATTTGGGGTGGCGTGGATAACAGACAAACACAAACAAATCAGGCATGCTTACACAGGAAATGGAAGAGCACTATGAGAGGTCTAGGCTAGGGGTGAGAGCAGCATTTCTCAAACAGTGGGGGTGGGACCTAAGAACATAAGATGAGTCTGTTGGAGCAAGGCTAGTGGATCATCTAGGCCAGCATCCTGTTCTCACAGTGGCTGACCAGATGCCTGTGGGAAACTCTCAAGCAGGGCCTAAACCGAAGAACACTCTACCCTCTTGTGCATGGGTAGGCAAACTAAGGCCCAGGGGCCGGATCCGGCCCAATCACCTTCTAAATCCACCCTGCGGACAGTCCGGGAATCAGTGTGTTTTTACATGAGTAGAATGTGTCATTTTATTTAAAATGCACCTCTGGGTTATTTGTGGGGCATAGCAATTTGTTCTTTTTTTCTATTCCAAATATAGTCTGGCCCCCCACAAGGTCTGATAGAAAATGGACCGGCCCCCTGCTGAAAATGTTTGCTGACTCCTGCTCTTGTGGTTTTCAGCAACTGGTATTTAGAAGCATTCCTGCTCCCGACCATGAAAGTAAAGCGGAGCCATCATGGCTAGTAGACATAGCCTTCTCCTCCATGAATTTTGTCCAACCCTTTTTAAAACCATCTACATAAGTTAGTAGGACGTGGGTGGCACTGTGGGTTAAACCACAGAGCCTAGGACTTGCTGATCAGAAGGTTGGCAGTTCGAATCCCCGCGATGGGGTGAGCTCCCGTTGCTCGGTCCCTGCTCCTGCCAACCTAGCAGTTTGAAAGCATGTCAAAATGCAAGTAGATAAATAGGTACCGCTCCAGCGGGAAGGGAAACTGCGTTTCCGTGCACTGCTCTGGTTTGCCAGAAGCGGCTTAGTCATGCTAGCCACATGACCCGGAAGCTGTACGCCGGCTCCCTCGGCCAATAAAGTGAGATGAGCGCCGCAACCCCAGAGTCGGCCACGACTGGACCTAATGATCAGGGGTCCCTTTACCCTTTACCTTTACATAAGTTGGTGGCCATGGCTGCCTCCTCTGGGAGTGAGTTTGTGTGCTGGGAGAAGAAGCGTTTTCTTTTGTTTTATCTCAGACAGTGGGCTGGGGTCCTACTTTCAGCGGGTTTTGGTGTCCTGTCCTAGCTGGGTCCCAGATTGCAGTAAAATGTCCAGATAACTGAGCTATTGTGGGTGCAAACAGCAGCAACATTGAGGCCAGTGTTAGGCCCGATCCCACTGATGCCATAACAAATGAACTAAGCCTTCTCGATGGGCCCAAGGAGTTCTAAAGATGACTAGCAGGAGGTTTTGCCTCCTCACCTGTTCATTCCTTGCCGCCTGAGCTGCGAGAGGGACTGAGAAAGTAGTTTTGCATTTCCATTAAACCTTTTCCCCTCTCTGCTTAGTCTGCCAAGAAGATTGACCACTGATGTCAATTGTGGTAACAGCGGTTCAGAAGATGTCAGAAGCTGAAAAACTGTGAAGTGGAAACATTTTGAAAAAGAGGAAACGTGTCAAAGCATAGAAGCTATAATGTCAGCCTCAGTTATTAGAGTCATTTGAGAAAAGGACCATTTGCATGACAAATATTGACAAAACGGAGTCATTTTCCATCGTGCTGTTTGCATATTTACCATATCTTTTTGCAAAACTATTGGAGGGGGCAGGAAATGAGAACTTTAAAATATAATTACTTCCTCTCAGCAACTATGATGGGAGACAGACGGTGTAGGGTTTTTTTCACCCTTCTTTTTTTAGGAAAAGAGACAAAGGTGGTACAAGAGAAACATAATGCCATGCAGTGTCCACCCTGTTTTATTTTACCCCAGTGTCAAACAACCATTGTTAGTTTATGACTTACCAGTAAACCTCACAACATTTCACCTTTATATATCCAATTAGACTGTTCTTTCTAGCTTAGATTTCCCCCCATATCATAGATCATAGAGTTGGAAGAGAGCACGATTGTCATCTAGTCCAACCCCCTGGAATGCAGGAATCTTTCTCTCAATGTGGGGATTGAACCCACAACCTTTAGATTAAGAATCCCATGCTCTACCAACTGAGCTATTTGTCAGATGTCAAGGTGGCTGGAAAAAGGGAAGCTTTTTCAGCCCAGTGGCCATATTCCCTCTAAGGCAACCTTCTGAGGACAATAGACCAGTGATGGGCAGGGTCAAAGGCAAAAGTCAGTGGAGCAATGGATGCACATTTTACCTTTGTAGAGTAGGCAGACACCCCTCTCTATCCTCCATCCAAACAACTAAGAGGCATTATCACTGTTCAATCACATGAGGAAAACATTTAGGGTGTGAGGCAAGGCTACAGAGGGTGTGTGGCATGGGGAGAATTCTGAAGGTCAGATAGGGAGGTCTAGAGGGATTCATTTGGCTCTGGGGCCAAGGTTCCTCACCCATACTTTAGGGCACTTCACATTCATTATCTTCTTAGAATCCTTACAGTGACCCTGTTGAGTATGTCAATATTATTGTCTCCATTTTTCAGATGGCATGACTGGGGGAGCTGTAACAGAGAGAGAGTGACTGGGCTCAGACCACCTAATGCAGGATTTGACAGAATTCTTCTTTGTTCGGTCTACTTTGTTGTTGAACTGGAATCTCAAGAGCTACCAACCAGAGCCAGGTGCGAAAGACAAGCAGCAATTAGAGAACAGGGTGCCTCTGAGCACATGCTGGGTGTTATGTACTGAGTTGAATAGAATCCAAAATGCAGCAGTCTGATTGGTCCTAGAACAATAGGACCCAGAATGCAACAGTCTGATTGGTCCACAGGAGCCACCCAATCCAGCTCCAGGTGGAAGTGAATCTGCAACCTGATTGGCCTACAGGAGAATCTCGGAATTAGCCAATCACATGGGGCCAATTGTGTAAATAATGTATATAAAGCAGTCATTCTGGGGGAACTTCCATTCCTCCTCACCACTATGAGCTGAATAAAGAGCATGAAATCCACTCTCAACTCCGAATATATTTCACTGAACCTGGGGATTTGTTTCCATAACCAGAAGTGAATCTTTATTTACCCATCCCACCCCGATCTACACTGGAGGATCCTCCAACTCTCCAGAGCAGAGATTAGAGGAGCCCGGTGGGGAATGAGGGTGGAAGGAAAGGCATTTGCCATCAAATGACAACTTTTGTTCTTTCCTAAACCTAATGCACCTCACATTAACTCTGAATAAAAATTCTGGGAATATTAAATTAAACAAACAGAAATTAAGATTTCTGGAAGAAAATTAAAATTGTGCAAATAGAACTTTGCTGTCATTTCCCTTCTCTGGCTTATATTATATGTGCAACAGAATGATGAGAAACTTGAGGCAATGGGATAAACTTCAACACTACAGGTAAGAGAAGCAATTTTTGATGGTTCTCCCCATTCTTTTCATGGGAGAGCTTCAACAACAAAGTCTTCAACTGTGTTAGCTTATGATGACTCTGGGGGTGGGGGGAATTTTTCCCTAACTCTGGCCACCCACCATCTTAACTTGCTCAGAGAACTAATTTTGCACCTCTGCATATAAATTAGCATATGCAAACTTTATGCAGATTTATGCTATGCACCAATAAGTTTCTCCTACTGTTCAGCCTCCTGTGATTTAACAGAAAGCTCTTTGTTTTCACTGACAGGTAAAATGTGTGTTAAAGTAACCTGTGTTTTCGTCTGATCTGAAAAGAATGGGTCAGGTCAGGTCTTGCATGCTGTGCTTTTCAAGGACACCCTGAGCAGCTGATTTGATTCTGGGCTGACTCACAGTGGTGGAATCCAACGTATGTGCTAGCTTTCCTCCCAGAGTGGGTCAGGAGAGGGTTAATTACAGAGAATCCTTGGCAAAGAATCCCTTCTGTGATACATAATAAACCTGAACTCCTTTAAGTAGCATTGTGCCTGAATGTGTGAAACATACTTGTTTCAACCTGAGCTGGCATTCAGTGGATCTGCATCCTAATGAAGAATAAGAATAAGAACATAAGAAGGGGCCTACTAGATTAGGTCCTAGAGCCATCTAGCTCCGTATCCTGTTCTCACATGTGCCTCTGGAAAGCCCACAAGAAGGAGCTGAGCACAACAGCACTCTTCCCACTTGGGATTGCCAACACACCCAAGGAAACTTGGGACAAGATAGATAGGTAACAAGTTGTATTTGTTAAAACATAACAACTATAAAAAGGGATGCGGGTGGCGCTGTGGGTTAAACCACAGAGCCTAGGACTTGCCAATCAGAAGGTCGGTGGTTCGAATACCCACGACGGGGTGAGCTCCCGTTGCTCGGTCCCTGCTCCTGCCAACCTAGCAGTTCGAAAGCACGTCAAAGTGCAAGTAGATAAATAGGTACTGCTCAGGCGGGAAGGTAAACGGCGTTTCCGGGCACTGCTCTGGTTCGCCAGAAGCGGCTTAGTCATGCTGGCCACGTGACCCGGAAGCTGTACGCCGGCTCCCTTGGCCAATAAAGCAAGATGACCGCCACAACCCCAGAGTCGGCCACAACTGGACCTCATGGTCAAGGGTCCCTTTACCTTTACCTTTAACAACTATAGAATCTTCAGTCAGAATAATTTAACCAAATTAACCAAAACCAATGAGGTCCAGGCAATGAGGTGGATTGATGGGAGCATTTCTCCTCTCCTATCTCCTGAGCCAGCTGCCGGCTGCACACTGTGATCACGCAACAAGGCCTGAGGAAACTCCTCCGCCCTCACTGCGTGCTCTTTGGGTATATGAAGCTTGACATGCACACCATAGCTCCATTGGCCAACGTTTACCCCAATGTGCCTGACAGGCCCAAACACCAGTCTGGCTCCAATATTTGTCCAATGTTTTCCAAACTCCACTCACCCACCCAGACCAAATGTCACTTAGCTAAATTCTAACAACCCAACAGTGTGAAATAGGCGAAAAAGGTGCGACACGGGCCAGTTAGGGTCACCCCAAATAAATCCTGCTCAGCCTCCCTCAAAGAAGGCAACTAGCAGAGACCACCCTGGAAAAGTATACCTGATGGAGCTTCTCCATCTCTATCATTCTGCCCAGATACTGAGGTCCAGCTCCAAGGGCCTTCCAGCAGTTACTTCACTGTGAGAAGTGAAGTTACAGGGAACCAGGCAGAGGGCCTTCTCGGTGGTGGCACCCGCCCTGTGGAACACCCTCCCATCAGATGACAAAGAAATAAACAACTATCTGACATTTAGAAGACATCTGAAGGCAGCCCTGTTTAGGGAAGTTTTTAATGACTGATGTTTTAATGTATTTTTAATCTTTTGTTGGAAGCTACCCAGAGTGGTTGAGGCAACCCAGTAAGATGGGCAGCATATAAATAATAAAATTATAATTATGTAATTAAGTATTAATACATACCCCAGCCAGATGGATGGGGTATAAATAAATAATTATTATTATTATTATTATTATTATTATTATTATTATTATTATTCTCTACCCACTTTCTCCGTGCCAGGCATGATTTCACACACTTCTATCATGTCATCTCTTAATTGCCTTTTCTCTCAAAATCCCGCATACTGCAACCTTTGCTCACGGTGCTTTAGTTTTCAAACGTCCCAGTGCATATAATGGTGCTGTATAGGTTACAAATGGCTCTCTATGCATCAGTTCACAATGCATACTCCATCACTTCCAATATAATCCATCATGATGCATACTCCATCACTTCCAATAACCTCACTTCTGGTGAGGTTTTGTGCAATATTTTGGATGGCGCAAGCCAAATGCTATAAACTTCCTCACATGCGGCTAACGCAATGCCCGAACTCGACCCAGCTTTCTTTTGCTCCATATCACCCATCTACATATGTTCTAATGTTTCGAATGTTAGGATTTACATTGTTAATTCAAATGATCCTTGCTGGCCGTGGAGGCAAAATAATAATAATTGTCATTGTTGTTTTCAAAATTCACCGCTTGCATCTCTTTCCCCGAGGAAACATTTTGACAGCTCCGTGCCCAAAATAGCACAATCGCTGCAGCAAGCTCTTTGCCACTAACTGTTGAAAATGTAAGAAAATAGCAAAGTTAAAGAGCACTAATGCATTCCACATATTCAAAATACATCAAAGAAAAGATCTCAGCGCTGGTGAAGGAAGTTTCAAAGCACATATTCATATATTTCCCTCACTCTCTCTTTTGCTCCCCCCTGACTTTACAGTGAAAATGGCCATAATTTAAGTGCATAGATTACTGTAATTAAAGAGAGAAAGAGACCCAAACACCTCTGTTCTTCATTTAACGATATTACACATAAGAAATTTCATCTTCATTCATAGGAACAGTCTATCTGAACCCAGATTCATGCCAAAGCTTGGACCTAAGTTCATAATGATATCTGTCAAGACCAAATGCTTTACTACATCCTTACTGTGCTGTGTACAAAAGCAGGAATTGTGTAAAGACTAGGTAGGTCCACAAGGTATCTTCTGAACACTAGTTGGACAGACTGGGTCATATGATAAGGCCTGACATAACACACACAAACATTCCCTTTACAAGAGCTTTCAGGCCAGGTCTTCTTCTTTTGCTCTGAACAACACAATGGTTCGATCTTGCTAGGCTTTGAAAATGTCTCACCTTTGTTGGTCAACCGTGCCACATCTTGTTTCCTCTTGGACCTTGACATACTGAATATTCCTAGGGTGAAGCATGAGATTCGTTGCTTCTTCTACTTCCCAGACTCATTTACTGAAGCAGGAGCCATGGGAAACCAGCACTCCCATGTATCCCAGCAGGAAATGACATTCTTGAAACATGCTCAGGGCACCCACACCTTGAGAATAGGACCTGTTGCTGGGGAGCCCTTCCTTTCACCACTCTACACCCTTCTCACAAGGATTAAAGATCAGGCAGGTAACCAGCAGTTAGAGCTATCATGTTGATTTCCTGATCAGCCCAAGGAAGAGCAGATATGAAGAGACAGTGCCTGGAAAGTGACTTCAATATTTATTTATTTATTTATTTATTTATTTATTTATTTATTTATTTATTTAGTCTATAACCCACCTTTCCTCCAAGGAGCTTCTTGTGGAGTTCATGGCTCTTCGCCTCTCCATTTTCTATTCACAACAACCCTGTGAGGTGGGTTAGACTAAGAGATCAGTTACTGTTCTCCCAGGTCCTAGTCCAACATTCTAACTAATACACCACACTAATTGGTCACTGTGGGAACAGAAAATCGGACTAGATGGGCCTTTCAAGGACCACTCCACCCCACCCTTTGAACCAGCACTGTCTGGGATTAATAAACGAGTTGTGGTAATCAGCAGGTTATATTACCTTTTCGGGAGATTGAGTTCAACTAGGTAGATCCCAGTTCGTGCAGACCTGACCTGAAGGAAAGTCAAAAGTTCAAGTTGAGGATTTGACTCAAGCTTGCAAATTCATTTAGAACTCCATTAAAATGTAGCAACGTGTGTGTGTGTGTGTGTGTGTGTGTGTGTGTGTGTGGTTGTTATTGCTGCTGCTGCTGCTGTTTCTAATGTGAATAATGAAAAATAATTTATAATAAAATATACCAAGAGCACGTGAAAAGGAATGTTCTTCTAATTAGGAGAGGTAACTTTGGGAGAATAGTTTTGAAAGTTGACAGCATTTCTTTACATCGGGGAGGGGGGAATATACTCATTTCATTTCAATCATTTCTCTGCTTCGACTGCAAAAGTAAATGCATATGGCATGAAAATCTGTTATAATCTAGCACTTTACACCTTGATATGTACCTGCTCCAAATTCATTTGTCTATAAATTAACCACACATGGTGGTTGTCACTTTGGATCGTTTTGTCATGTGTTAGTATAGAACGGCTGAGTGTGGAAAGAAGTGTGTGTTTATGCGTGCTTAAATGTCTCATTGAGTCGAAATAACAAACCTACTTGTCAGATATCAAAGGGAAAAATAGATGGGGACAAATTACATTCTAGCCGCATTTGTGCTTTGTTTTTTAAATCTGCTTGGGAAGCCTGCTATTCTAAACTTCCATCTAATATGAACATATGAGGCTGCCTTATGCTGAGTCAGACCACTGGTTTAGCTAGCCCAGTCTTCTCTACCGCTGAGTGTCATTTGGCTCTCATAGATTTTTTTTTTCGGGGGGGGGGAGGGTGTCTAAGATCCCTTTTAACTGAAGTTGCCCGAAATGGAAGCTAGCACCTTCCAATGTCAACGTTTGGGCCCTCCTACCGAAAGGGGATGAGTTCCATCAAAAAGTCAGGACTCAAGCAGAACTGATGTCCTGAGTATTGTCAGATGAGGATTTGGTCTGTGCCCCAGCACAGTTCAATGCAGTCATTCAGATAACAAAGCAATCTGCAGCAAGTCTATCTATTGAGGGCATGTCTGTAGTATGGATGTAAGAAGGCATCCTTTTCCATTCCATCCTATGCTCATCACTTGCAGCCCTGTTTCCATTCTGCTGCAGTTTGTCTTCTGCCAAAAACTATGATGAAATTACGTAATTTAGTAATTTGCATACCTTGCATTGTCCTTACATCATTCCACCCCAAAGGCTGCCTCCTTCCCTACAGAGCTTCCCGGGTGTTAAGATTGGCAGAGAACTACCCCCTTGGTAGTTCTACCTCCCTCAGAAGTTCAGGGGGATGCTCCACAAAAGGACATTCTCAGCAGCAACTCCTAAACTGTGAAAATCCCTCCCTACAGAGGTGTGTCCAGCTTTTTCGCTGTACAGGCTAAGAGACTGTGCCACATACTGCTGCTATTAGTAAAAGAAGAAGAACAAAAAGAGCAAGGCAAATAAATTACCACTAGCCAACTAAAATAATATATACTCAGTTTGGTTGTACTGGTGGAAGAGTTACACTGGAACTTGGCAGAGCCATGTTCAGTCCTCAAGCCATGGAGGCCACTTTGTGTCAGTCCCTATCTACCAGCCTGGATGAGTACGTAAGAAATGGCTCTGCTGGAGCCACCTTTACCTATGCCCTGTAAATAAAACTGTTTATCTGCCCAAATTCACAAACTCTATCCCTATGGAGCCAGAGATTTCATAAGGATCTGTGACCCTATCTAAACAGAGATTGCCTAAACTCTGTGCTCTGTTACCTTAGTTGTGGAATTCCCTCCCCACAGAGGTGAGTCTTCCATCTGCAGTTTTCAGTGAATGCTAAAGTGTAGACTGGCCTTTGACACCTGAGATGTGTGTTTTCAGGACTCACCCTATTTCTGTGACGGTACTTTGTTTGAACTTCATTTTAACTTTTTGTAACCTGCCCTGCAACCTGCTGGTGAAGGGTGGGTAGTAATGATGATGATGATGATGATGATGATGATGATGATGATGTTAACGACAACAGCAAGCTTCAGATTATACCACTGAAATGTGCTGGTGCTTACCTTTAAAACCCTCTATGGCTTGGGACCAAGAAAGGGAAATACGGCTTCTAGCAATATGCCTCTGAGCACCAGTTGGTGGGAATCACTAGTGGGGAGAGCTCTGTTGGAGAGAACTCTGTTGGTGAGATACAAATGCACTGGCAGAGCCAATCTGGCACTCCTCCTGATGTATTTGCACCACACTGACCTCCCCACTGCCTCATCACTCCCCTTCTTTCTCCCAGGAAGCAACAGCGACCCACTTTCTGGGCAGCTGGCATAGGGGTTCCACCCCACCCGATGACTCACTTCTGATCCTGTCTGTGTAGCCTGTAGGGAGCAATAGGATATATGTCCAAGACTTTGTAATCATAATTATTGTTTTGTTCTCTTTTATTATATTTCAGGAAGTATTTGGTTATGGCACCCATAAGCAGAACATGATCAGAGTCAGCTGAGTCATTGTTTCATTCACACTTTGCTCTTACTTCAAAAAATTAATTATTTCTCCACTTACGATTTTTACGATGTTCAAATAGTGTGTGGAGGGGGGAACCTCTTAAGGTTTTCTCTCCCCTACTCAACTCTAAAGATATGTATATTACAGAGACACAGCATATTTTGAACCTGTGATCAGCATTTTTTCCCCTAAAGGGGAATATTCTCAAGCAGAAAACCCCCTCTGCAACTCAAAAGTAATTTCAGCAGCAAAAGTAGATTAAATATCCACCATATTAGTCACACAGCATTAGATGGAATTGGATTGACTGGGAAGAGGTCAAAGAGTTACTGAAGGTTTTCGCCCACTGGAGGAGCAATAAAATTCAACCATACTTAAAATCATTAGCTCTAAACCCTTTGATATGAGATCCAAATAGCCAATGCTCACACAAGGAACTACCAAGCTCCATGCCAAGTATTTTTTTTTTTTTAAGCGGCACAGAAGCTCTTCTTTTAAAAGCTACATTTTCTCCTGAATCTTTAAATGAAGTGCTGGAAGAGAGAAGAAAAAGTGAATGTGCTTACCTGTGCAATCTGGGAGTAATTGGAGAACAAGTTAAGAAAATGAAAGGGGCCACTCCCTGCTAATTCTGAATTCATAAAATGTGAAGAGATGAGTTCATTCTAGGAAGCAGCTTTTTAGTAAAGATCTAACATGTATTTCAGGAGAAGGTGAGGACAGAAATTGTGCAAATCAATGGTCAGCAACTAACACATTTTATTTTTTTTGTCTTTAAAGGAGCAAAGAGAATCAGTTGTGCCCACAACCTCCCTTATTACTTGAAGAGCTCATTTCTAGCCACAAGGGGGAAGGGGTCTTTGGGCAAATCCAGCCCTGGGGTGAACAGCAAAGCTAGGCCTGTTTGACAAGGTCCTTTCCTACTTCTAGGAGTAGGGGCCACTGGAGAAAATTGTTCAGTGTGCATTTTAACATGATGCTATAAAATTTATACTCCTCAAACCAGTACGTGAACCGAAGCACTGCTGGGAGAAACACTAGGAGTGTTTCTAAAATTTGCACTCCTCCAAATCTCATGAAGCAGTTCTCTAACCAGAGAAACTGTACAAAAAATGTGCATGTTTGTGAAAAGTGCACTTGAGGATTTGTATATTAGTGAAAGGAAAATGCAAGAAGGCATTCTATTGGGTAAATGTTGCATATACTAGACACCATTACATGTGCATATTACAAGCACTGCACATGGGAATGTGTAAGCATTTCCATGAGGGCATTTTATTAAATGCAGAAGTATGCAGAAAAGGGACACTCAGGGGTACTTCTGCATTTAATCACCAGCAGGAATGAGCCAGGAATGAAGTTTGCTTTGTATTGTAATGTGAACTTACATAAGAACCAAACATAAGAACATAAGAAGATCCTGCTGGATCATGCCAATGACCCATCTCATCCAGCACCATGTTGTCTCAGTGGGATGCTCACCCATCAGAAGGTGAGCAGTTTGAATCCCTGTGACTGGGTGAGCTCCCATTGCTCTGTCCCAGCTCCTGCCAACCTAGCAGTTCGAAAGCACATCAAAGTGCAAGTAGATAAGGTAAATGGTGTTTCTGTGCACTCTGGTTTCCATAATGGTGTTCTGTTGCACCAGAAGCGGTTTAGTCAGCGGGCTCCCTCAGCCTGAATGCGAGATGAGTGCCACACCCCATAGTCGCCTTTGTCTGGACTTAACCGTCCAGGGGTCCTTTACCTTTTACCTTTTCCACCTCTCTCAGTGGCCACCCAGATGCCTATGGGAAACCCTCTGGCAGGATCTGAGCAACTGGTATTCAGAGGCATAATGCCTCTCTGGCAGTGGAGGTAGAACCTAGATAGCCTTGTCTTCCATTAATTTGCCCAGTCATCTTTAAAACCATCCAAATTGACAGCCATCACTGTCTCCTGTGAGATTGAGTTTCATAGACTATGGACAGTCACTGGTTCTGGCTCCACCTACTCTTGCCTGTCACCGCGCCCAATGTAGAACTTGCCTTCTGCCCTACCATCACAGGTGGTGTTTGCACCAAAGGGATGTGATGCAAAGAGAAATGTAAAAGTTAGTAAAAAGAAAATTGCAGGAAAAGGGGGGGAAGGCAGGGGAGCAATTACATTTCATGCAGACAGTGACATGCCTAAGTTTTTGAACTAGTTCTCTATTTAATAGGAAGAATGGTTTCTACCTGAGAGAAAGCAGATAAAAGAAAGACTTCTCGGTAACTAATAACCAGCTGACACGCTTCTGTTGATTTTGTACATTTCTTCCCTGCTCATTCTGGAAATGACAAGGATAATTAAAGTTGTTAACTACACTGGGCGACGTGTCAGTCAAAGAAAATATCACTCTTATAATTTATTTCAATGCAATACCGCCATCCAAGATGATGTGCTAGGAATGAATCCCCCCACGAGAAAAGATTCATTCACAGGAGGCTTGGAGGGAAGGGAGCGAAGGAGAGAAAGAAAAATATATATTCTGGATGGGGAGGTGAGGCATTGAACTTTGTCACATGTTTGCGAACATGCAGTATAATCTGATTTGCATTGCTTAGATTGAGGGAGGGAAACAGGAGGGGATTTGAAGAACGGTACATTTAGCCAAATCTGTTTCTTTTCAACGTCTTTAGAAAGTCCGTAGAAATTAGCACAGTGCAAAAAATGTCTCCTACTTTCCCTCCCCCCAACTGCTCTCCATCAATTAATAAAAGGCCAGATTCACACCATACACTTAAAGCACCATGATACTACTTTAAGCAGTCATTGCTTCCCCCGAACCAACCAGAGAACTGTAGTTTGCTACAGGTGCTGAGAGTTGTTAGGAGTCCCCTATTCCCCTCACAGAGCTAAAATTCCCATCACTGACATTTTATTCTGGGGGGGGGGGGAGGGACGGACACCAAGCCACCCTACAGTTTCTAAGATTCTGAAGTCATTCGGTTTAAATGTACTTTAAATTTAGACCATGAACATGACCTAAATTTGCATTTGAAAATTATTAAAGGGGAGAGGGGAAATGGTACAATTCCCATGAGTTGGGTGCAAGGTTTTTGTTGATCTTACATTACTTCCAAGGTAGCCAAGAAGTGTTTATAAGGATTGTTTGTTTCATTCTACAATTCAAAACTCTGGCTGTCTGCATTGTGCAGCCTTCCCAGATGCTTGCCTTTCCTGAAAACATCCCTCAGCATGAGGAACAAGCCCCTATAACAACCAGGAGGCAGAATCTATAGAGCATGTCCTTCTGTTCTGTAATTTCTGTACTGGGGTACTGGCCCTTTGCTAAATAAATTAATGGCATAGTCAGTTGAGTTTTCTGTTAAATATCTGATAGAATATAAAAATCCAAAGGTATCTCAGGAAGTGGCAAAATTCCTATTGGTAGAAAACAGAACTGGAACTGGAAGGACCATCTTCAGGGACCAGTTTAAGATTATTGTAGTTCTATATGTTTGTTCTTCTGTTGCTCTTAGATTCTTGTGTACCACATGCTTTTTATTTCTCGCCTATTGACCATAATAAATTGATTGATTGACTGACTGACTGACTGACTGACTGACTGACTGATTGATTGACTGAAAGCATGAGAAATGGGGAGGCTGCTTGCTGTGCACCCGTGCTCATTGTTTTTAAACAAAGTTTTATTTACTTTTCAAAGTATCGGTGGGGAAAACTTTTTTCTTCTTCAAAAGGTAAAAGGAAGAACTTCCCTTAAAAAGAAAATCAGCAAGTTCACCAATAGGCGTCTGGTAGTCAGTCTTCGCTGGCTCTTCATGCATCAATTAAAGCTCAGGGGACGATGCTGTGAGATAGCTGATCCTGTGGGACTTTCAGTTCAGGATGCATGGGCAGTCAGAGAGACTGTGGAGTGCTGGAGAAATGGTCAATAGAAAGAAACATATATACCCACTGCCCATGACCACTTTGCAACAACAAAATAAGCTCAACCAAAATTCTGAAGCAATCCAAAATAAATTCGAGAATGAAGGAGGCTCTTTCAGGGGGAAAGATAACTTTTGAGAAACTGTAGAAACAGGTTTCAGCACAGCCCAAATAGAAACACAGCTAAAACAGGAGCTTTTTGTTGTCTTACTCTTTTCTCATCCCAGCAGAGTCCTCTTCGTTCAGCATTATTATCAGCTATATCTTCTCAGTATATACCAGCTGATAGTGTTTACCAAACTGGTATCTTGCTAGCCAATCAATAAATCATCTGTGAGATCAAACTTCATTCCTGGGAGTCCTGCTCATCATTCCCATATTTGCAATACCATTGTTCAACCACTGCCTGTCCTGCCTCCTGCTGCCATTCGCTGAGCTGTGCTGATGTCATAGAGAGCTATTGAAGGACAATGTGCTTCCTGTTCCACATTAATTTAAGTGTTGTGATATCTTGGGAGAAGGATAGCCAGCATTCCACATATTATTGGACTACAGATCCCATCACCTCTAACCATTGGCCACAGTGGCTAGGGCTAGTGGGAGTTGTGATCTAAGACAACCTAGTGGACCCCACACTGGTTGTCGCTGGCTTAGGCTATTGCTGGAGATCCTGGCAATATGAAGTTCAAAGTTAGTAAAGTAAAACAAGAAAGGAAATAAGATTCATATTTGGATCAGCTGTTATTTCAACAGTGGCCAAATTAGAAAATGTTACTTCCATATTTGTTTCATGAATATGGTATTACAGTCAAAACTGACTAATTAAAGAGTTGTTAATTTTAAATATCCAATTTCTGCTGTGGGTAGAGTGTGTTATGCCAGTTTCCACTCCCACCATTGCAGAACAGGAAAGTGAGACACATGAAATATGGAGGTATGTGAAAATTGACTAATTAATGGGTTATTAATCTTAATATCCAATTTCATTTCATCTTTAAACTAATTTTAATAATTAAAGAAGGATGTGAATACCAAAATAAATCCCATTGGAAAACAATGGCAACTACCCTGGTAACTAGACACTATTGTTCAGTGGTGGAACCCATGCTCTGCATGCAGTAGTTCCCAGTTTCAACTCCTGGCATCTCTAGGTAAGGCAGAGAAATACCCATCTGAAACCCTAGAGAACTACTGAGCTACCCAAACCAGTGGTCTGACTATTGGTGGCAGTGTCCTATATTCCTATAGGCAGTATCCTAGGGACACGGGTGGCGCTGTTGTCTAAACCACTGAGCCCCTTGGGCTTGCTGATCAGAAGGTCAGCGGTTCGAATCCCCACAACGGGGTGAGCTCCCATTGTTCTGTCCCAGCTCCTGCCAACGTAGCAGTTCGAAAGCACACCAATACAAGTAGATAAATTCTGATGTAGCAGGAAGGTAAAAGGCTTTTCCATGCGCTCTGGCTTCTGTCACAGTGTTCCCTTGCACCAGAAGTGGTTTAGTCATGTTGGCCACATGACCCGTAAAGCTGTCTGTGTATGAACGCCAGCTCTTTCAGCCTGAAAGTGAGATGAGCACCGCAACTCCATAGTCTCCTTTGACTGGACGTAACCATCCAGGGGTCCTTCACCTTTTATATATAAATATTCCTATCATATTAGTTGAGCTGCATTTCAGTGATAGAGCACATACTGTATTCTGCATGCAAAAGGTCCCAGCTTTGATCTCTGGGTAGGGCTAGGAGAAATATCTACCTACTTGAGACCCTGGAGACCCACAGGGCAAATTAGGCATCTGTACACAGCCCTGATAATTGAGAATTACTAACTAACATGGCACCTCTGAACATTTTCTGAACCTAAGGATTTGTTTCCAGCATCAGAACTGAACAAAGCTCACAGACCTTGTACACGGAAAGTCCAGCTTTCTTCATTGCAACAGCCTAATTTAGGTGAGAAAGGTTATTTTGCTGTTGCTAGTGTTGGTCTATTGCAAACCAACCAGAGATCTCCCAGTAGATGCCAGATTCCCAGATTCTGGGTTCTATCTCATTATACTACATGATGTGGTGGCGGCCACCAACTTGTATGGCTTTAATAGAGGACTGGACACATTCACAGGGGATATGGTTATCGGTGGTTACTAGCCATTATGCCTAAATTCCACCTCCACTGTCAGAAGAAATATTTCTCTGAACATCATTTGCTGGGAATCACGTGTGGTGAGCACAGTTGCTCTCAGGCGCTTGTGAGCTGCCCATAGGCATATGGTTGACCACTGTGAGAAAAAGGATATTTGGTTAGGCAGCCCTAATGTACCAGGGCTCTACTTTAGTTCACTTCTGGTAGACTCTACAGATAATACGGTGCTAAAATATAACCTGATTCTAATTCCATTACACAGCAGCATGTCCTAGTCACTACATGGGCCCAAGTAATACCTTGGTATGATGACTGATAGTCCTTAAAATTAAGACTACAGTCCTAAACATACTTTCTAGGTAGGAAGTCCCATTAAACCCTTAGGCCTGACTTCTGAGTAGCCATGCCTAGGAATGTGTTGCTAATCCTCTTCAGCCATCATACAGTGGTGCCTCGCAAGACGAAATTAATCCGTTCCGTGAGGCTCTTCGTATAGCAGTTTTTTCGTCTTGCGAAGCAAGCCCATTGACAGATTAGCAGATTAGCGCTATTAGCGGTTTAGCGGCTTTTAGCGGATCAGCTGATAAGCGGCTTATCAGCGGATCAGCTGATAAGCGGCTTAGGGCTTAGGAAAAGGGGGGGGGAGGGAAAAACCCCCGGAGGAACTCACAAGACATTTTCGTCTTGCGAAGCAAGCCCATAGGGAAATTTGTTTTGTGAAGCGCCTCCAAAACGGAAAACCCTTTCGTCTAGCGGGTTTTCCATCTTGCGAGGCGTTCGTCTTGTGGGGCACCACTGTATTTGTGTTCTGATGTCAGGCTTCAAGGGCTCGGCTTCTTCCTCCCCCCTCCCTTTGGCAATAGATAAGCAGAACAAAGAGAAAGGAGTATCTGACCAGTTAGAAATTTTAATGATCACAGCAAGAGAACAAAGAATCCATTCCTCGGAATTAAGGTGCTCCCAATTAAGGGTTCCACCCCAGTCACCCCATCACTTCCGCCTCTTGCAACCGATCTCGCAACCACTTTGCTTTCTGTGCTGCCACCTTACCTGCTCTTCTTGACCTTGGGCTGAGCGGATGAACGTTTTCCAGCGACAGTGAGTCTGTTAACTCTCTCTCTCCCAGTTCTCCTCCTCCTAGCTGTTCCCCATCCAGTACTTCCCAGCTTCTGCCTTCTGAACTATGTCCCTCTGCAAACCACTGTTCCAAGTCTATACTGTCCTCCTGTTCCTGGGAAGATTCAGGATCCTGATCTGGAGCAGGGGGAGGGGCAGGCTTCCACCATTCCTCCTCAGTACAGCCCTCCTCAACACGGTCCCTGACATCTCAGAATTCTTTTGATTGTGAAAATTATAACTCTAAAACAAGGATGAGAACCCTGTGGGTCTCCATGTGTTATTGTATTGCACCTCCCAGCATCACCACAAGAGGCAGTGATGCACCATCTCGGATGGCTTTAAATGGCATTAGACAAACTCATGGCATATTAAAGCTATCAATGGCTACTAGCCATGGTGGCTAATGCTCTTCCCCCATGGCTGGAGGCAGTAATGCTCCTGAAAACTAGCTGCTGGAAGCCACAGCAGGGGAGAGTGCTATTTATAGAATCATAGAGTTGGCGCTGTAGGTTAAACCACAAAGCCTAGGACTTGCCAATCAGAAGGTCGGAGGTTCAAATCCCCACGATGGTGTGAGCTCCCGTTGCTCGGTCCCTGCTCCTGCCAACCTAGCAGTTCGAAAGCATGTCAAAGTGCAAGTAGATAAATAGGTACCGCTCCGGCAGGAAGGTAAACGGCGTTTCCGTGCATGACTCTGGTTTGCCAGAAGCGGCTTAGTCATGCTGGCCACATGTCCTGGAAGCTGTACGCCGGCTCCCTTGGCCAATAAAGCGAGATGAGCGCCGCAACCCCAGAGTCGGTCACGACTGGACCTGATGGTCAGGGGTCCCTTTACCTTTACCTTTTTAGAGTTGGAAGGGACCCTGAGGATCATCTCGCACAACCCCCTGCAATGCAGAAATATGCAGCTGTCCCATATGGGGATTGAACCTGCAACCTTGTCATTATCAGTACCATGCTCTAGCCAACTGAGCTATCCAGCTGAGTCATGTCCTGCTTGCAGGTTTCCCATAGGCATCTCGTTGGCCACTGTGAGAACAGGATGTTGGATTAGATGAGTCTTTGGCCTGATCCAGCAGGCTCACCTTACATTCTTATTTACACAATCAATTTCAGCCCATTGCAGTGGAAGGGAAACATCAAAGACAATGCAGAAAATAATGTAATTATCTTCTTAAGACTTGCACACTAAAAGACAGTGAGATAGTGTGAATACTACTCGTATTCACTTGGGTGATTTCCATCCATGACCTCCAAAGAACATGCGAATGGCAGCAATCTCTGCTCCCGTTCCTTCTGATGGGATTCCCTGACATCCCTAGCCATGGGTCTGATTCACATTATTGTTGTTATGCCATGTTGTCACCTAAAATAAAATTCATATATGGATCAAACTCCCATGACATATGGTATCTGAAAATATGTTCTATACCAACTACGTTCCTTTTATCTATTTTGATATTGTCCAGACAACTTTTTTCAGAGTTTCATACATACAACATCAGTACACTGCCTCATACCATATATGCTGTCCAGCAACTGCACTCCTTAGAAGGGGTACTGCTGAGACTGCTGTGTACTTTGTTGGTAGTAGGTACTGGGCATTTAGTGTTGTAGCTCCAGCCCTCTGGAATTAGTTACCAGCTGAACAAGTACCTAGCATCTTGATATTGGACATTTTTGTTTAAGACAGTTTTCCCTGAAATTTTACCCAGTCATTTTATGGAATATTAATTGTAGAATCAGTTTTATTGGGATGTAAGCAATGCTAGTCTTCTCAGAGTAGACCCATTGAAAGTATTAGACATGGCTAACTTAGGATCATGAATTTTTGCTTGACTCAGTATAGGACTTACCTAGATCCAACCCATCTTTTTTCAGTTTATTGGCTCTGTATCTTTTATATTTCATCTAAGTTTATCATTTTGCATGATGTCGATAGCTTTTGACTGGGGAGCAGTATGCAAATCTGCCGAATAAATAAATACACGGATTCGTGTTTTTTTAAAGGACCACCTGTGTAGGAAGGAATAGAGAGGGTCCAGAAGGAAACTGCAGTTTAGAGGTCCGCCTTGCACTACCCTCAAAAAATAATATCTGCAAGAATGTCTTGGCGTAAACAATCAATTTCTTTACATAGATAGTGATAGAGAAGACGGGTGACGTCGTCTCAACCTTTTTGCTCGCCTTCTATCTTTGAAGGCTGATTTTTCTTTCTAAAGGTGGTGTGGGGGCCTCGGGTTCCACTTAAAAGTTTCTCGCCATACTTAGCCAAGAAACACAAAGTGTTGGTTGAAGTATAAACACAGAGCCCCTTTTTCTTTGACCACTCTTGCAGTGGGATGGGATAGTGTTGTTAGTTTATGTGAGAGAAAATAGCGTAGGCCCTTTGGGGTGGGGTGGGGAGTGGAATTGGATTAAGGCTTTTGTGTCTGACTCAATGCTGAGGGGAATTAGCAATAGTTGTAGGCACTTAAAGGCTCTCTCATGCTGAAGCTTATCCCAGATTTTACACAATAAACATTTGAATATCAACAGTGTTTTGCAACTTGCTGCACTAATGTATAAACTTCTCCCTTTTGAAACACACAAATCCCTGCCACTGCTCTCTATTCCCTCTACATAAACTTCTAGAGCCTATTGCAGGAAATACCTCGTATGGGATGAGGGTTTGATTTTACATTATTTCCCCCACCACTTTCCTCTATTTATTTATTTCTAATTCACAGATTGAAACGCTCCCCTGCGATCAGCTGCTTTCAGGATGTCATATGTTCCTATTTCTTTGCTAATTCACCTTTTCAGGTTTCTCCATCTGTCATCTTAGCTCATCGAAAAATGAGGGAATGAATTTAAGGTCTGCATAGCTTCACTAATCTTGATATTGTAGGGTGACAGTTAAATCAGGAATGGGAAGGGGCAGAGGACAACAACACTGGACATAGTCTTTGTTTAGATGGGCCTGTGTTCATAATTGCATAAGAAGTGTCACAAAGTGTTCAGTTTTTGCTACTTCTTTTTAAGGGAATCAGCTACATTTCTTCTGCAAGCTGCCCATGGTCTGATGAAAGTTTGGAAAAGAAAAACAGGGAGAGATTTGAATGAAGAGGGAGACAGTCAGATGCATCTCAGCTGGAGTCGCCTCTGCATCAATAGATTTTGATGTCATTAGCATTTAAGTGAGCACTCTCAATTAGTTCTAGGATCTGGAATTTTGTTACGTCACTGGCAGAAAATGCATGCTGACATAATCAGCCTCTTCTATAATTCTTGGCTGTAATCAACAAACATGGAGTGAAGATTAGGTTCTTCACCCCCACCCACAGAAGATAAGTCCCCAAGCAACTTCATTTGAATTCTGCCTTGCAAGCTGTACGAGAGGGGAAATCAGCCAAAAGACGGCACATTTCCCCCCCTCCTTTTTAGGAAAGAGCCCTTTTCTCCTTGTAATATATAAACCTGGGCAGAAATGTTTCAACACCCATGTACCCTAGATTAACATGGTCCCATTCTATAGTTCCAGATACATCTTGCTTTCTTGGGAATCATCGCAAGCGATACATTAGCAATCGTTCTATCCCAAGAAGATGATGGAAAATTAAATCTGATAAACAACATTTAGAACTCCTTTTTTTTTTTAAGGCTCAAATTTTAAAGAATCCTTTTTGCATGGGGGCTGGTGTGTGTGTGTGTATGTGTGTGGAATGAAGACATTACCAGCCTGTCCAGTTCTGGAGAACGTCGAAGCCTTTTGCCTATTGAATTTGATACAATGATGTGTAGATGAATAAAGTTATCTCCACTTTTGAATAGGATGGTGTCAGTGGGAGGGTAAGAAGGAAAGAACTTGGAATCTGAAAAGAATACTTAGGGGGGGTGGAAAGAACTTGAAGGTCAGAGTCCAGCTGCCGTGAATGGCAAGGAACAAACAAAATTGTGGACAGGCCTAAATAAGGACAACTATAGACACGCAAGTTGCCGCTGTCCCCTTGCTTCAAGTAGCTATTATATTAACCCACATTTCTAAAGCCAAAGAACATTTTTAAGGTTTCACACTGATGCAAACATAGAATGATCAGGAGCATCTGCACAAATTTACAGCTTTTAATGGAGCAGGTGACAGGCCAGCAAAGGTAGGAAACAAAAGCCAAACAAAGCTAAATTGAGGGGGGGAAATCTGAGAAAGAGCAGGGTGGAATGTTACTAAACTGCCGTAGAGCAATTACATGCTGTATAAATTCATCTGGGTTTCTTTTTCCCCAACTTCTCTCCCCCACCCCAGCAACAACTAATAGTAATTAGCTAGTAACTTGTGCAACTTTTTGTTTTCGGGTTGAAATGTTGCCAGTGGGCCTTTATTGATAAGTCAAGACTTTAAACGGGAATTAGTAACCCAAATGGTTTTTGTATAGCTTTTTGAGGGGTCAGAATAAAGTTTTAAGAATCAAAATCTGATTTTTAAAATTTATTTTATTTTATTTATTATTTTTTAAGCTCTTTGGCAATAGCTAAATAGAAAATTCAGGAGGTTGAATACTATTTTCAAGAAGGAAAGACTTCGTTGCATTGAGACATCAAGTCGACCTTTCCATCTTTCTGGACACAGAGTGGGGTATTGTTATCCATCTTGTAATTATTCCAAATGAAAAAAAGAAAAGCCTCTTTTTAACATAAGAGATATTAACGTTTCTCTCTCTCTTCCTCTCTTGCTCTTTAAAGCAGTAAGTAATAGAAAGTAGAAACCTGTTACATTTGGTGGTTTGTTTTGTTCCGAGTCTCCTTTGAGAAATGCGAGAAATAGATTGCAGAGCATCTAATAGTTGGAGGGAAACTTTTAAAAAGCAAAAGGCATTTGATTACTAGAATGGCCAGTTGACTCCATGGTGGATTTTTGCAAACGTTCATTTTTGTCGTGATATATTTTATTCCAAACATATATTTTTTTTAAGTAATCCAAGGCATTTTGTGTACTGTTCTACTGAGCCTTTCAAATAATGGAAATCATCATCATTGTTTAGCTTTTTCATGTAGAGAGGGGGATATTTTTGGCCTGTCTTAAATTGTTTTTGGTTTTTTTAAGAATTCCAACAGCTTCATCTTTTTACTTTTTCAGTCCAAATGTTTGTTAAAAGAAATTGCATGTCAATGGATAGATGATGATGATTGATAGATAGATAGATGATAGATAGATATTGTGTTGAATCAGGAATGTAATCTGTTGGGAGAGCAGTGAATTGGAAGAAGGGGAGAGGCCATAAAGTTGTCAAAGAGTTAAAAACCAGAATGCAAGGGAGCAATGAATCCCTTTAAGTCAGTGACATAAGAAAAGCAATAACAGACAGGCTTATGTGGCAGGTGTGTTCAATGCTCTGGGTGCCTTGAAGCTTCTATCTTTTGTCGATCGCTGGTTTTATTTTTTATTTTTTAGTTTGATCCAACCTACGCTGAGAAATCCAGGGATTAAACTGGAGGTTTAAATGGGAGGTTTAAATGGTTTAGCCACAGGTTGGGCTAGTCTTTATGAAAATGACAGTTGAGTTGTGTTACTTTCCACATACGTCTCTCTCTCTCTCCCCCCCCCTTTCTCTCCACCACCCCTCGGTTGGATGGGTGCCCCCCCCTTTACATGTTGTATCTTACAATTAGGCTGTTGACAGCTCTATTATGTTGACAGCTGAAAGAGAGTTATACAGGGAATTATGCAGGGAATTCTGATGTAAAAATGTTCCGCACAGATGTCTTTCAAGAAATGGTCATTGGTCCCATGTGTTCAGAGAGACGCTGCTGAGACATCCTCCAGGACTTGCGACCGTTCGAGCTAGGAATGACGACACATGGAGACAAAAAAGCAACTCGTAGCAACAACTTTTCGAGAGATTATGAGCCTGTCAGGAAGATGTCAATGGAGGTTTAAGGATGGTTTTACTGAAGCTGTTCTGAGTTAATAATTAATGGATCCCTTCCTTTGATAGCTCTTTTATATGGTGATGCGGCTGGCTGGAAATCAACCACAAAAGGAAGTTGATTCTGTTGGTCATTAATTTTGACTTTGCTTCTCTGACAATTGCTGTGCCCCGTCATCACAGCCATCCTAATCTAACCCTGATAGAAGGTGAAAAGAAATTTCTTTGATTAACAAAGCATATCAGCCCATTTTAGAGACGGCAGTGTTCCCGCCCCCCTGCCTTCATTACATAGTTTTCACAGTAGTCTTCAAAGATGTGTGGGGTGGTGATATAAGGAACAGTAGTCATTACAAATGAGAAATGGTAGGTTAAGAATCCAGGTCCTTGGCTTGTAGAAATTAGTAGTATTTATGAACATTTGCCTCAGATGGGGAGCGGATTTGACATTTTTTAGGATTCTGTCACTGGAACTCCAGGGAACTATATCCCTCTTGCAATTAACTTTTGTCTGTCTCTCTCTCTCTCTCTCTCTCTCTCTCTCTCTCTCTCTCTCTCTCTCTCTCAGAAAGTGAAAAAGTACTAGGTTGTTGTCTATGGCTATGCAAACATGTAAATCTTAGCAGGGACATTTGCAAGAGCAGATGATTGGTAGTAAGGAAGGGGCATTTAAAGTTGTTTTAGAAGCATTGTTTACAGCAAATACATATATGTATTTGATCATATCTGGAAGGCATGTACATACCTGAGCTCAAGGTTTCCTGGATTCCCAAATGTTTTGGAGGAATCTTCCCCTCCAAAATCAAGTGATATTTTCTAGGGAACACCCTGTGTTCACCACAGGAAACCAATAATTAGGAATGGTCACAATACTGTCCCTGTCAGGCATATAGGCCAGCAAGAAACCAGCACTGTGTGGTGTCTGAAAGAATGTACCTGGTTCCCCAAATCAACCTTTTGTGTTGGAAGCCAAATCTGTTTCTGACCCAGCTCCATTAAAATCAATAGGTGTTGCCTCTGATCATCTGTGCTGTATGTTATGATTTGCTTCTCTCCTCTTCAGTCCCCAATGATATGTAGAGAAGAGGTACAAGAAGCCTACAGTGCTCTTGCATCTAATTCTCCTTCTTATTTCAATGAGTTTTGCATGGCAGAACTTCCCAGCAGATTACGACATTAGTATTTAAAGTGTCTACAAAGATCTTTTTTTAAAAAAAAGTTATGGCATATTACAGTGTTTGGTATTTGTAAGCTTCCTTTAACATAGCCGACAGTAGATAATTAAGATTATTTATTTAGGTTATAAATTAATTAAACTTCTCGAGGAATGGACTGTTTCTTGGCACTTGGATCTCACAAATTCATTTTTGAACTGTGCAGAGAAATGGGACAAGAGAATATAATTTCATTCCTTTGTAGACCATTCCTGTAAAATTTCTTTGTAGGAGAGATAGATAGATATATGGTAGGATGTGGAAAATTCATATCTCATTTTGAGGCAAAGCTACCAAATTTGCAGTTTCCCAAACAATATATGAAACCAATCATGGTTCAAAATTTGCACTTCTCTGAATTTTGCGGTGCAGTTCTTTAGCCAAGTATTTGGATAAAGTGTGCTTAAAATGCATATATTAGTAGAAACAACATTCAAAATAATATCAGAGAAAATTGCTTTGCAAACGTGTTCATTAGGCAAAACTGAATGTGTATATTAGAAGAAATTTGCTGATGAATTGTCACAAGTCCTTTTTTGTGGAAATGTGGAGAACTGGACTTGACTGGAAAAATGAGAAACTAAGAGAAACCAAAACTGACAAGTTTGCCCATCTCTAACAGACAGACAGACAGACAGACAGACAGACAGACAGACAGAAAGACAGAGCATAGTGTTGGGCAAACATGGACAGGTATGTAGGTAAACCACACATAGTTGTCAATCAAATCCCTTCTCATAGAACACAAAGGGAATTTGTGTTCTGTTTGTATACTGGGACACTGAAGCTGCAAACCCACAGTTATTTACTTGGAAGTAAATCTGATGGATTTCAGTGAAAACATTTTTCGAGAAAAAATGATGGGATCACAACCAGAACCTCTGTAAAGTATGCCCTCTTTTCAAGTGCATTTAAAAGGAGAATCTACTGATAGTTTTCTTTTATTAAATGTGATTCTCTTTTCTCTGATCCACAAGTGCTTCTTTGGGGAATGGTAGTTCATCCTTTAAAAAGGTTAGAAAATAAAAACAAGTTCCTTGAAAAGAAAGGGGAAATGTTTTTTAATTAAAAAAATAAAATACCCAGAGCAACCGATTCCAACTGTTGCCATTTAATTAGATATTCTGCTAGTTCTTGACATGATCCATCTATGCTCTTTGCTTCTTTCTTGAGTGTTTAAATGTAGAGAGGTTTTCATTACTATTATTATTATTCTGCTACTGCCTCGTGTGCTGCAGGTTAATGCAGCTGTAAGAAGTCGTTTTTCACCTTTGCGGTGCAATTTCTGTCTTCTTGTTTTTATTCTTATTCTTATTTGTACAATGTTAGTCCTATTGGGGAGGTGACTTCCCCCCCCCCGCCCCAGAATGTTGATTGTAGAACTTGTGTGCAAACACTTATAAATGGTTTTTGAAGGCACAATTTAAAACTCCAAGTGGCACTCTTGAAAGAATGGAAAGAAGCCAAGCCATCGCTCCAGGGATCACTTGCAATTGAAAATGGTATCCCTTGCTTTTTCCTTATTTTTTTCTCTTTTTCTTTAAGAAGCAGCAACAACCAGACAGGTGTCATATATATATGGAAGCTGCTTGTATCTCTCAGTGTCCTTGTCTGTTTTCAGCGTGAGGGTCAGGGAAAAGATAGCTCTTCGGTCTTCCTGAATATGCAATTACAAGTTGAGGTGGACTTGACAATTTGTCAGAGCAGTGTAAGGAAAGGGCACCCCTATATATTATGGGCCATGGACTTTTCAAGTCTGGAGTCATAGACACTGTTCCGATATTCATGCAAGATGTCGGAATGAGATTTGTTCTCCTCCCCGCTAAAACCTGCCTCATGTAGATGAATGAGACGCAAAGAGATATAGTTAATTTATGCTCTGATTCTGAAATAAATTAAGCCTTATGTTTTTCATAGAACTTAAGTAGTAGAAATAAACCCATATTCAAGTAAGTTGTGCAAATGAGAATGTTTCTCTCCACAGAACAAGACTTGGGTATATAAATGAGAGACAGGTAGATAATGTTGCTTTCAGCTCTGATCCTGAAATCAGTTAAGCCTGAGGTTATTCTTTTTTGAATAAGTAAGCACACTGTGGAAGAACAAATATTATAGTTGATGTTAAACTCACAACCCGGGTTGTTTATTTCATAGAAAGCCCTGGTCCCAAACTACCTTAAATCCATGGGTTCTAGTGTCACCCATATGCCAAATCAACTTTATTTGCTTACATATTAAGTTAATAAATGCTGCCTTTCTAAATAAACCAAAAAGGTTTGTTGGGAAGCACTCTGGGATATAACTATGTGCCCCCACATTTGAAGACAGCTCCAAAATTTAGGTACTGATTTAACATAGCCCTGCATGTCAGCTAACAGTCTGTACAGTCAAAGTTGTTGAACTGCCACACTAACTGTCCTGGCACAAAATCAGCTGAAACCAAAATGGGAGCATTTGCAATTTAATTACATCTTCCTCCCATTCTGGTTAATAAAATTATTTTGCTCCTCTTTGAACCCCCCCTAAAAAGAGCAAGCATTCAAGCAAAACTTCTCAAACTTAAACTCAAATATCAATATCATAATTTTTTCACAGATAGACAAAAGGTAATAACAGCAATTTCAAAGTAATTGCTAAAGATATTAGATGATGACAGTCTTTGCAATTGAGGTAGCAAGAGCTGTACAAAAACACACACACCAAACACTGGAAAGAGGTATAAAGAACTAGAACTTTGGTTTATGATATTCCACTGAAATTTGTTTTATGGAGCTCCCTTTAAACAGTTGAAGAAAAGCCTTCTCTTCACAATAGTTCAGTTTACAGTTTTAAAAGCAAGCACACTTAAGAAATAGAAGGTTGCTGTAAGTTCTACTCAGAGTAGAAATAGATAGACATATGTTAGTCACATCCATTCGATTCAGAGGGTCTACTCTGAGAATAACTTACTTAGATTCAGCCTATTGAATTTTGTAATAGAAGTGATTAAACTCAGCCTTTCAGATTGCTCACACTATGATGTGCTACATTTGCACCAGTATGGATCTACATATATGAAAACACAGAAAATGTAAAATTCAGGTGCTTGCAGGTGACAAACCTTTAGTTTTTAATAGCAACTTGTTCTCTGAAAATTGAATTTTAACAATAATAACTTTTAAAAGAGTGTTGATAAATTACTAACATATCATGCTGGGGTTTAATTTTAACCTGATTTTATCTAAATGTAGCAGTCTGGTAACTGTAAGTAAATCACTGAATCATTAAATATTCTAATGACAAGGCTATATTTTATTGAGGAAAGGAATCAGGATGACCACGTATTTTTTGTTCTATATGTGACAATGTGATTCCTGAACATGCAATCAAAATTAATGCACTGTCAGGGTCTCATTCCAGATAAATAAACAAATTGCCCCAATGTCATTTACTCTGTTCCTTAATTCCCTTTCACTCCCAAGTGATCAAATTACTTGCAAACCTTTACACAAATGAGTAGGCTGGGAGGAATAGAGCATGGACAGGATCAGGGCCCTGGATCCTTCCCTTCAAAAGCTACCCAAATTTCCTCCTGCCTCTTTCTGCCAGAGAGGAATACCTGAAGACTCGTTTTAGTAACCGGCACAGTGGGCACCAGCATAATTGTTTGAAATGTTTGTGCTTGGAAATAAAAGCTATGTTAATGGGAGCTTTCTCGAAAGCTCTGCCGCCTGCGCTGCTAAGATGCCTTTGTTTTCGTTTGATGAAAATTATTAATACCACAAGGAGAGAAAAAAAGGCTTGAGACCACTTATACGAGGCACGTACCTATCCTCTTTTAGTTAAAACCAGTGATCCATTAAGGCTTTTCTTCTTTTTTTCCAAGCTGTGAGCATAGTGGGTATTTAAGTATGTGTAAGAATGAAGGTGGGGGGTAGGTTTAGTTGGATAAAAGATTGCTTGATATCTTGAGGTCTTTTGAAGACTTTTATAGGCTTAAAAACACTCAGGGTGAATGAATGCCATTTTCCTCCCCTTTTTACCTCTCAGCGTTATGGAAGTTTGTTAACCTGTGTTTCAATTAGGGAATAATTATTAATTATACTAATTACATGTTTAGTGGGGGGGAGCACCCCTACTTTGCAGGAAAGTTTAGTCTCAGGCTGTTGTAGACGGCGGGGTTGAGCGGGGAAGGCTTGTTACAAAGCTTTATGACTCTAGGACTTTATATCTTAATCTGAGAGTGGCTGCTGATGAAACGTTCGAGAAGGAAGAACATTGCAATTTGGGAGAGTAAAAGGGAAGCATGCAGATCTGGCAGTGAATTAATCAACAAAAGAAAAACCTTTGTTGTTGCTGCTGTTGTTGTTGTCTCAGGAAATTATCCCCTAATGGACATTATAGATGTCCTAATGAGTTTTGTTTAGTTGGGATGAATCAAGCAAGCAGCTTGTTACAGTTCTATCTTCACCACCTAGTTTTCCCAATACTTTAAATAAGATCCTGTGATAAAATATCACAATCACTTAGGAATCTGTTAGGGGAAAAAAGAGCCTAACTTTCAGGTCACTAGCAAGAGATATTTTTTGAGGCATAACAGTAACAAGGAAGAAAAAGAATTATTTTTAAAATATTATCTCACTAAACGCTTGGGGGGGGGGGTTTCCCCAGGGTGTGTGTGAATTTTTAAAAACAAGTTCATCAATGACTTTTTTCTAGACTTTAATTCTGTTGATATCAATAGATCCTGCAGATGTTAAGTTTCACCAGAAATGTATACTTGTTCTACCCCATTAATATTTAGATTATGTATGAAGAAAAAAAAGTTTTGGTTTGGGTACTGGCAAATGTTTGAAAGGGAAAGGAAATCTTCATTTTAACTTACAATCAACAATTTTGAAAACATTGTATAAAAACCCCAGTCCAAATATAATCTTTATATTTTAAGCACACATAGGAAGAATGTCATAGACGTAAGCCATAATAAATTTTATGTGCAAAACCCAAAACTGTATGAAAAATTCTGGGTATTTAATTATTCCCTTTACTGATGCAACTGCCCTTCATCTGTTATTATATTACCATGTTTTTACAATATGAAAAATCGTTTTCATCATAATACAACAGCACTTCTAGGGAGAAAAGAATAATTATATCCTAAAACAAACTGTTCACTGATAATGTTAATATATGATTAAAGTACTCAGGGTTTTTTGGGGGGTGACAGTTTGAATGTGGTAAATAGATATCAGTAATTTATAAAGCACCAAATTTGAAGTTAATATGAATATTTTAGAATTATCTAAGGTAGTTAATTATTGTTTTAGTTTAAATCTCCCTCTACTACAGCATTCTGAATTCCAACAATTAACTGGAAACTTAATCCATCCAAGTACACACAATTAAATCAGATATAAGCAGATGAAATTAGCTGCTATATTTCTGTTTCCATGAAGATAGAGAAGCCCCAAATTAAAACAAATTAACTAGGTTATTGAAATCTACTTACTAAGATCTTGATTTCAGATTACAAAACTATTTTTAAGCTGCAATTTAGGTTTGTTTAATAAATACAAGCAGGGAAAGAGGTAGCTGGATGACAGAAAAATAACTACATATATGTTTGTATGTGTGCTTCTTCTTATTACTCCTAACAAAGTTGTTTTAGAAAGCTGAAATATTTGCTGTAAAATGTAAGGTGTGGAATAAACATCTCATGCATTTAGAAAAAGTTGTTAGACTGGAGGAAACAGACAGAAGTAAGCTTATACTTGGAAAACAGGAACTTGGGAACATGATAAAAACTCTTTCAGGTGCAATTTTAAATGCTATTTACCAAAAAGAAACCACAGCAGTTGATTATTTGAATTATTGACTCAGATGCTAACGCTATAAAAATAAATCAATAGAAGTTTAATGGTAAGGTCCCGATCCTTATAACTTTAGCCAATAGGAGCAAATAAGAAATCAATGGGTAGCTGTTGTGTGTTCAAGGATCCATCCCCTAATGCAGTTATTGGAACAGCAGAAGCCTTCAGAAACAGTTTCTTGAAATAACATTTTTAAATGACCAAATGATGAGTTTGTCTGCAATTCAATTGTGTGTTAACTTTTCTTCTTACACCTCCTTCTCCTTCTACTTGATTACATTCAACAAAACTTGCATGGTATATTTCTTATTATTCTTATTATACTAGAACAAACATAGCAACTACGGCTTTAATATCAGGCATTCCCCTATTCATGTCATATAAATTCCGCTTGCATTTTCTTGTTACAAAGGGGGCTGAAAAATTAACTTTGCTGATGCCCAGTAAGTAAGAGAAAACAATTTTGCTATCTATCCTACTGCGCAGTACAGACAAGAGTCTGGATTCTAAATCAAATACATCCCCTTTAAATTATTTGCAGAAGCTCCATAATAGGCAATTTTTAGAACAATCCCTATGTGTGTGTTTTTTGTTCTTTTTAGTCACCATAATTCTATTGTGAGAGGAGACAATACTCATAATTAAAAGCAGATTAATAATATTCCAAGATGCTGTTCTACAGCAATATAGATCTCATGCATTTATACTGCTGTATCAGCCTCAATGAACTCAAAAGAGCTCACTCCTAAATAAGGTGTATACACTGTATAGGATAAGGTTACCAGACGTCCCCATTTCCCGGGGACAGTCCCCAGATTTACAAATCAGTCCCCTTACAAAATCCATCTATTTAGTAGGAAGTTGAAAAGTGTCCCCGGATTCATTGAAAAAAATCTGGTAACCTTAGTATAGGATTGCACTGCTACCCAAGACGCCACAGATTTTAACAGGATGGGTACTCAGAACTGGCAATGTTAATTTTCTTCCATGGTAACTAAAAACCCATCTTTCCTCATCAGCTTTGTCTTTCTAGCTCCTTCATCATTCTTGAAAATCTGCTCTGAATTCTCCCTCCTCTGCTCCACAAAAAAAGGGGTTCGTATCAGTCCTTTAGAAAAATAAGGAAATGGAGCATCTCAATTTAAAGGTGACTTTGCTTAATTTCTATCCTGTAAGGAACATGAGAATCCTATGCATTTGTACTTGGAAATAAACAAGGCTGAGCTCAATGTGTCTTATTTCCAAGTAAGTGAAGTGAAGGGGACTTGTACTGTAAGTTGAATTTCTTTCAACTATCGGCTGTGACCAAAAAAAAATCATACAGGTAAAACTTTAAAATAGGTATTTTATCTAGGCAGTTGTTTATCGTTAAAACAATTCATCACATCTTTCCCAATACGGCTTAGAAAGAAAGAAAGAAAGAAAGAAAGAAAGAAAGAAAGAAAGTGCATTGCCACTAATGCGAAAGAAGCCACATGTCACTTATTTAATTCCTAGCCTTTGTAGACATGGATTTCAGAACTTGGTCCTTGCAGGAGAGTGGGGCAGGCCGCGATGTAATGACTCAGAAACAAGGAATTGTGACCTGATGCAAGGCAAGGGGTTTGCCGCGGCAAGTGTGGCAAAACCTCTCATTTGAAAGTGAAGTGGGCCCCAGTGTTTGAGGGAGTAATTGGCCGTCAGCCGGAGAGAACCACGCCATGGCCCTGCCATGTTGCTTACAACAGAATGTCTGGTCAAGTTTCCCGTCTACCTCTTGCATAGCCAGAAGGGCAGCAAAGTTCTCCTAGACAACTTCACAGCTCCAAGAGAGAAGCGTTGGATGCCTGCCATCGGCTTTTAAAAAGTACTAAACTCCTACTATATTAAGGGAAGCCTCTGAAGGACATGAACTTCATGATATGTCCTCTGCTTTGTAACGGGAGAAGCTCCTTTCTCCTAATTTCTCGCATTCAATGAGACTTTTGTTTGGGTGAATTGATTCCCCCCACCCCACTCCTCAACAAACTACCAGTAATAGTCAAAGAACGGCACAGTTCCGCACAGTCAGGATGCCCCAACGGATTCCACAAGCACACAGCCCGCTTGCTAATTTGAGTGTGCAAGAAAAACACTGATATAGCCCTTGCAAAGACTGGCCAAAGGTGCCTTCCCTTCAAGGGCTGCCTCTAATTCTAGAGCTATGCCACTATTCAGAACAGATGCTTCCCATTCAGATTGGTCCAGCGCTATTGAACCTCGCTCGCCAGGCACTTTTGACTCGGCGGTGTGCCTGATTTTTGAAATCCTGATCCGGCAGCCCTAGTTAACCATATCAGTACTTACATTAGGAGCTGCCTCTACAACGGCGCTCAGAACTCCCTTTGAGGTCATCGGGAGGTGCGTCGGAGTAAGAAGTGGGGTCAGAACTATATTGACCTCCGGCAACAGTATCTAATGCTTCTCTGTGGAAAATCATAAGGCTTTCTATTACCAGCCAACATGGCTAAGATATCAGAATTCAAAGGGGTGAACTGCTGAGGCTACAGAGTTAACTGCGGCTTATGGTCTTGAATAGTCAGTGTGGGAAGCAACACTGAGCTTCTTTTGCTGCTTTGCTCACCGCTACACTTTGATGACAGAGGTTGGTTTCCAAACAGGTCTTAGCAATTAATTCTTCATTCCTATTTCTTTATTGACAATATTGTGGGACACAACTGCAAGGGGAAATGATCAATTGATTAGATTAGTAGTAGTAGTTACCATTTAGAAATTTTGGCCAGAGGGAAGATCATGACAAAGCAAAGGAACAGAAGAGGCCAGAGGAACATAGGAAGCCACCTTATCAGATCATCAGTTCATCTGGCTCAGTATTGTTTACTCTGACTGGCAGCTGCTGTCCAGGGTTTCAGACCAGGGCCTCATTCACCCATACCTGAGAATGCCAGGGATCAAAGCATTCAAAGCAGATGCTCTCCAGCTGAGCAATGGTTCATCTCTGAACAAGGAATATAAAAGGAGAAATAGAGTAAACTGCAAATTAGAGATGGGGTATAAACCTGATTCAGTTTGCATGTCAAGGCAAACCTACCTAATTTGTGCTTTCCAAAACAATATGCAAACTGAAACACAGCTGTCCTTCAAAATTTGCACAGAAGTTTTCCAGCTGCATAACATGTACAAAAAATCATACACTGACATAAAGTGTGCCTAGAAGTGAATAAATGGCTGAAAATAACCTAAACCATGCATTATATTAGGGGAAAATGTATATTTAAGGTAAAACTGCATGCAAAAAAAAATGTGCATGTGAGGAAAAATTTTCACAAAAATTCTAGTGAATTTTCACAAAGCCTTTTTATAAATAAAATTTTCAAAATCACGTGGAAATGTGGATAACTGAATTTGAGAGCTGAAAAATAAGAAATTGAAATGGACAGATTAGCTTATCCCTATATAAAATTACTGTGTGAAAATATTCAATCATTACAGTGCCCCGGTTTCACCTTTGCCCAGTCTGTAGTAGATAACTCTAGAGAAGCCCTAGGGTTTGCACACACACACACACACACACACACACACACACACACACACACACTGCAGCTTTCTCCCAATACAAAGCAGGTTGGGGTGAAGGAGACATGCAAAGGGGGCATCTTGACACCAAATCCCACTCTTCAATGATTTTCAAACCAGCTTCCCACCCCACCCCCTCCATGATAGAACTCCCATGGAAATTGTTTGCTCACAATTCTACCTAGCAAAATGAAAAATATCTTCTTTTGCCTATAAACTAAAACAAATGCACCTGTTGGAGACTTTGGTCTATTATCTAACCAACCTTCACCTAAGTCCACCACTACTGTCACCTTCCTGCCTTGAATTAATCCGCTCCAACATAACTGATAAATTAACTACATGTTAGTTCTGTATCAGAAAGAAAACACAAGTCGTAAACAAGCATAAACCAGGGGGATGAAATGAAATAAAATTCAGGTTGGATTACAAAGCACCCTGAGTACAAACGGCGGTCAATGGCCGCAGGTCTCAGTTAGTCGAAACTCCACCTGATCTGCTATAAGGGGAAATAAAAGCTTTGGCGGGGGAGAAACTTTTGATGTAAGTAACAACCTTGACAAATACCTCTCTGGTTTCCTTTGTGGCCATTTGATAACTCCCTCCCACTGTGGGTGGAAGACAGGGAGGCACACTACTCCCAATTGGTGTTCTGAGAGAGCATGGGGCATATTATCTACTCTCTTCCCCATTTTGATATCATACCAGCCCCTTCCTGTTCCCATTGCAACTGATTTCCCTCCCCTCAATTGCACGTAACAAGCAACAATGGTTACTACTTTGCTAAGGGCCAGTCATTAGGATACAAACAGCCTGTTCCTGTTATAACGGGGATGCTCCAACCTAAAGTATCCATGAGATTCGCTACTGGGGTGCATCAGAGAGCCAGTGTGGTGTAATGGTTAGAGTGTTGGACCCTGGGAGAGCAGGGTTCGAATCTCACTCAGCCATGAAGCTCACTGGGTGACCTTGGGCCAGTAATAAACAAAAAGTCTGTGTGCCAGCTAGCTAAAAAAAAAATGTGTGTGTGTTGACCATAGGATTGAACCAAGTAGAGCACATCTTTAGCACCATTCAGGTCAAACTCCATCACCCAGCAACCTCACACAGCCAGCAACCAAGCTCCCTAGCAAGACTCACCACGTGAAGAGCTGTTTTATGATAGAGCATCTGCTTTGCATGCAGAGTGTATCATGTTCAATCCCCAATATTTCCAGAAAGAGCTAGGAATGTCTGAAACCCCTGGAGAGTTGCTGCCAGTCACTGCTGAGCTCGATGGTCCAATGTTCTGATTCAGCACAGGACAGCTTCTTATGTTTGCCTTCCATTTTCCAACAGGATCCTGGTACATCCAATATGGTGTCGCTCCGGGTTATTGTGGGAGGTTGAAATGGTAGGCAGGTTCTCCAAGACAGTGCCTGCTGCTCAATGAGCCCATAAGGACATAGGAAGCTGCTTTCTAGTGAGGCCATCTAGCTCTGTATTGTGGACATTGACAGCTGTGGGTCAATGTTTCTGACAGTGGACCTTCCCAGCCCTACCTGGGGATTGAACCTGGGAGCTTCTGTTTGCAAGATAGATGTTCTACCACTGAGCTAAAGGTGAGCAGGTCTCCTAGGAGCCCCAGTAACCTGGAGCTGGTCCTTGCTCTATATCAAGCATAGCTACTCCATCTCCTATCAGCCCAGGCAGCATGGCCAATGGCCAGAGATAATGAGCATTGTAGTCTGACTCTGGAGGGCACCAGCCCTTTCCTATACTATCTGCAGCTGAAGCATCTGATCTTTAATCGTCAGAATCCTGCCTTCCCAAAGCTGGGCAGCTCCTCTCTCCATTGAAACATATATCTCGTTCAGTGCCAACAGCAAATGAGAAAGGGCTGGATCTGGTCTTTACAACATGACACATCAAGATGAATGGAGCTCATCAGGAAAGAAAGCTGGAACCTAGCATAATGAGATACTTCAGTGCTCAGGATTGGCAGGAAGCTACATTACACAAGATCAGACTAGTTTTCCATCTAGCCCAGTGCTGTCTACTCTGACTGGCAGCATCTCTTCAACGTCTCAGGCAGGGAAGGGTCTGTTATCATCTGTCGCTTAATTCTTTTAACTGGAGACACCAGGGATTGAACCTGGGACTGGCTCAGTGTTACTGTCTTGTGTAAAGGCAACAGGAGTGCATTAGCCCCTTCAATCCCAGGCAGGACTGAGAGAGAACCCTGTCTGAAAACCCGGACAGCTGCTGCCAGTCAGTGTTGGCAATGCTGCACTAGATAAACCAGTGGTCTAAGTCAGCATAAAGCTGTGTGCACATCATACCTTTCAAGCACAAACCTGGCATAGATCAGCTTCCATCATCCTGTGTTCCTAATTTGGTTGTGCTCACTGCTTTCTTTTGGTCGTGCCTGAACTCACTCATCTGCGGGTCCCTTCACTCACCCATCTCTCTTCCTGGCTATATTGAACAGAGGGATGGTGGAGAAATTCATTTGGTTCACATTTTAATGCAAACCTGCCAAATCTGCAGGTCCAGAACCAACATGCAAACAAAAAGCAAAGCTGTCCTTCGAAACTTCGCACTTCACCCAATTTTGCAATGCACTTCTCCAATTAAAGAATGCATACTAAAATGCATTTATTAGTGAAAAATGACATACAGAAATGCATTCTATTGGAGAAGAAGCTTGCAAAAAAAAGCATGTTGTTTTTAACCGTCTTGTAAGTCACCTAGAGACTGCCCTTTATGAGGCAAACAACAAACTGAAAATGTATTATTAGTATTAATGCTTGGAAAATTTGTGCATGGAATTGTGTGTACTGGGAGAAATAAGATAAAAATGCATATAAATTTTCAGGCATATTTTTTTAAAAAAATAAATAAATGGAAACATATGGAGAAATGGGGCAAAACAAGCTTAAGAATGAAGAAATGAGAAACGGAGAGGGATCGCACTGGACAGAGTCATCCTTTCCCAACTGAGAAAGACAAGGATCAGCCCTCTGAATAAGGCAGCGTCAGGCAGCTTTCTCTAAGCAGCAATTTCTTTATTTTTCAATGTTCTTTATTTTATTATTTATTGAATTTATGTCCTGCCTTTCCTCCCCAAAGAATCCAAACAGATATACAATCTAAAAACAAAACAAAGTTAAAAACATCCCAAAACAGATAGATACATTCTGAGAATAATTACAATCAAAATCATCTAAAAGCAGTTACAGTTAAAAAAATAACTCCAGATAAATGTACAGGAACATATACATAAATGTATGTTTATACAACTTTCGATAAATATAAGGCCATGCAAACAAGTGGATAAAAAAATGGCATATTCTAAGTTACAATAACTAATATTGCCATTAATATATTTTGAACCCAATTTCCATCACAAAGTTAAGTTCAGTAAAATATTGCAAAATGATAGCATTGTGCAGAACAAATCTCTTTTCTATGCTGTTCAGATTGTGCTTCCCCATAGTTCTTAAGGCTACTCCCATTTGCTTAAATCAATGAATGCATTTTTTTGTATCTAAGAGCTTTAAGGCATTGATCCTCCTCTAGACTCTGTATAGCATATAAATGTTCAGTAATTATTTTTTTAAAAAAAGAGTTGCATTTGAATTTTTTTGCTAAAGACTAAGATTTTCCATAATAACATTCCTTTAAAAACAAAAATAAAAAAACCACTCATAGATGTTGAATAGTTCAGGTGTATTTAATTTATAATGATATTTTTGCCACAAGAAGGAGGCATCATTTATCACAACTATTCAAACTTCTAGTTCAGTAATTTCCTACAAAAAGCTAAGGCCATTTTAAGGGGTGAAAAGTAACAGAGGAGGCTACTCACTGTATCCCTGACTGCACTACTGTTCTGGGATTGCCATTTTTCAGGAAGGCGGTACCCAACATGATGACTCCTGAACTAACCCTGGGGATAGGCTCCTCTGAAGGCAACCCGTATCTTAATCCTACACAAACTTTAAAAGTGAGCACATAGTGGCAGCCAGAGGGCTGCAGATTTTCAATTTTATTGGTCTTGATGGCAGATAAGTGGGACACACTGGCTCTGTTCATTTGCACAAGGGACCCCAATTTCTGTCCTACTCCAATGTGTGAAGGGCAGAGGCTGGGGCTGGCAGGAGATGTGATGTGAGGAGGCACAGGCAGCAAGTATGGTCTCACGCTTGTCAACATGCAATGTTCACACACCACACCGAGCACAGGTACCAGCTGTAGCTATCCATCTACAAGAACTGGTGTGAAAGCATGTACACAATGGTTGATTTGTGCATCTCAGCTATTGTTTATACATGTACACAGACCAAACTGCACAAGTGAATAACTGCATGAGTCTATACAGGTATACAGATTGTCGCCTCCATGAATGTAACACATGAACACTCCTTGTGCAAGGAAAGAAAGGGTGACTCACACTACTGTCAGCCTTCTCCAACCCAGTGCTTACCAAATGCTTTGGACTACAACTCCCACCAGCCCCAGCCAGTACGTTGTCTGAGGCTGATGGGACATGTAGTCCAAAAACATCTGGAAGACCCCAGGCTGGAGAAAGCTGATGTTCACAATGACTAACATAACTAAGGCTATATAGGCTTTTGCATTTATAGGATTGTATACTCTAGAACAAAGGCTGGAGGGCTTCATTCCAGACAGCAACCTGCATTCAATTTTTAACAGGAGAGTGGGATTTTCCCCCATATTGAGAAAGTTTTCTACAACATCTTTTGTACAAATGACTAGCACAATATTCCTTCCTTTTTTCTAAACCACATTTTATTTTATTTTTCAAAAGGGAATTCTGCTTCATAGGCAGTCCTGAGACAGGAGGATGTGACAGTGGACCTGGAGAGAGGATGCACAAAGGAATAATATTATATCAGAGTGCCTGCTTGGTGCCCTCTCCACACACAATAGCTCAGAGTAGCAGCGTATGGTAAGCGGATGAAGGCGTAAGCGGTATATGATCTGATGAGCTCAGCTAAGCTGGGGGGGCAGGAGCAGTGAGGGTGGAAGCCGCAGCGACCTTCTCCTCTACTCGGAGCTAAATTAAAAACCTCCCAGCAATTTCAGGCCTAATCACCCCCCTTGGATGCTGTAATTGATGATGGTCAGTTAACCCCTTTCTCTCCACCCTTTAGCAGAGCTCCTCGGAGTGTCTCTGTGGTCCCTTCCATCACTTAGCATGCACATCTCTAAAGAGCTAGCTAGAAGGTTGAGAAATATACATAAGGAAACAGATAACAGAATGTAAGCGGTCAGAGACTAAGCGGCTTTAGCAGATAAACCTGACAGACACAGCTCTTGTAGCATTTTGTGTGTGTTTATGTTCTCTCTTTTAGACAGAAGGACCTCAAGTGACACAGGGCATATGCTAACAGCAGGAAGAGCCCTCTTGCTTTCCGCTTGACCAACGAGATGCATAGATGTTCTGGGCTTGTGGGCATCTTGAAAAAGGCCACCAACCTAAGTGACTCTCCCATGGTTATGGCTCAAGGGTAGGCCCTACAGGGAAGGAGGGAGAAATGTGGTTCGTTTGGGATTCTAATATGAACTTGCCTAGTTCGAACTTTCTGAAACGCTGCATGAACCAAAACACGGTCACCAAAATTCACACTTCTCTGTATTTTGTGGTGCAGTTCTGCAACCCAATAGTCTGCACAAAAAATGCATATATTAGGGGGAAGTAGACATTAAAATGTATATATGAGTGAAAATAGCATATCAGATTTGGGGACATGGCTTGCAAAAATGTGTATATTCAGAGAAAAGAGCACTAAAATGCAGGTTGATGTTTAGGATGGCTTTTTTAAAAAACTGCAAACTGCTGTGGAAATGAGGAGAACTGCACATAAGACTGGAAGTATGAGTAACTGAGTTACACCAAATTTGACAGTTTCATCCCTCCCTAGATGGTACAATAACTTCTGAAAAGTTTCAAAAGCCCTTAAAATTGCTGAGCAATAAGTAGAAGGAATCCCCTCAGTTTCACTCTTTTTATTTTCTGTCACAATATTTCCGTGCTCAGTAAGAAAGGTGCAAGTGGGATATTTAAAAAACAACAACAACAACAACAAATAAACAAAACCTTTTCAGACTCTTCAGGTGATAAGAAATTGATCTGGAGTGGGTGAGGAAATGTATTTCATCAAGTCCATAGCAAATAAGCAAGACTAGATATGATGAGGACTTTTTGATCTGCTACATGGATCTCAGTATTTTGCTAGGCTTGCTTGCTTAAAATGTAATTTCTTTCCATAGAAAATTTCTGGCATTTGCCTACAAATTGGCTGTTTATTTGTCTGAAATTCAAAATACTTTTTTTATCAAAAATTGCAAATAGTTCAGTGCTGAGTTACACAGACTGAAGTTCTTAAGTATGGATGCAGGCATGCATTTTTCTCTCCTGTTTTTCTCCTGAAAGAATATTCAACAATTAAGAGAACAATTAAAATAATATTAAAGCATTCTTTGAAGGAATCTATCTAAGCTCAAGCAACAGTAGGAACAGTAGGAATCAAAGTCATTATAACCAAGATAGCAGTCAGGTTTTTAAAAAAGCAATACCTATCAGCCTCAGTCAGTGTGGCAAGCAATCAGGAAAGGTGAGAGTTGCAGACCAAAATATCTGGACAGCATCAGGGTGAAGTAAACTTCTGTAGGCGATGGTTATTTCAACAGGTATAAAATTATTAACAAGTCATTCTAATTTTTATAAATGCATACCACATATCATTATATTTATCCATACGCAGGCTGCGTCTAAAAGCAATCTGTTCATATCTTCTATCCATTGATCAAAGGGGGGCATAGTGTTATTTTTCCAATGAATCAAAAACAGTCATTTGGCAGAAGTAAGAGTGCAGAGTGCAGCGACATTGACCCACTGTCAAATCCCATATAGTTTGTATATGATTTAGAATAATACTATCGTCTGACAATTATAAATTTTCCAACAAAGTATTTTTTTATACATCCTAATACTTTCCTCCCCAAAAAATCGTACGGGTCGGACATTGGATAAACATATGTTTCAAAGAAGCAGTTTCCTTCTTAACATCTCAAGCAACATGTTGTCCGTAGATAGACCCTTTCTATACAAAAGCATCAGAGCCCAATCAATTCTAAATAATAATTTCATAGTATAAATCGTAGTTTACAATCTAATGACAACACATATTTGAAACGTGGCTACGGTTGGGAATGAGGATTAAGGGTGCAAGCCCAAAGGTCACGTGGAAAATGAGGAGGTTTTCAGGAGGGATTTCAAAGAATAGGGATAGGCTGGGGGAAGAGACTTCGATGCACAGGGAGCAGAAACGAAAAATTATGCAGTGCAGAATAAATCAACAACAACCTGTGCCTTTTGGGGAAATTGAAACTGGTTTGCTGTAACAATGCAGTTATTAATCATTTGAATTATTATTTTGTTCATGGTCTTATTGGGCTTTTTATGGGAATATTGTAAACTGCCCTCAGATGTAGGGAAGATAGATAGATAGATAGATAGATGGATGGATAGATAGATAGATAGATAGATGATGGATAGATAGATGATAGTTAGATAGATAGATAGATAGATAGATAGATAGATAGATGATAGATAGTTAGATAGATAGATAGATAGATAGATAGATGATAGATAGATAGATAGATAGATAGATAGATAGATAGATGATATTCAGACAGACAGACAGATAGACTGTACATGGATATCTATATATAACCTTCTAGATATTATGGTGAGGTACAGAATATAAATCAAATCATACAGTATAATATACACTAGTAAAAACACAATTCAAAACAAATACTGTAAGGGCAAATTTTAAAAAGAGCAGGGCAGACAACTATCCACTTAAATGCCTGGGCAAATAACTAGCATAATTCAAAATTCGACCCTGGCAACTTCTTCTTCTGTATTCTTCCTAATATTCAGTCACTTCTACCTTTGCAATGGCATTTCTGGCTCAGGGTTAGCCTATCAAAAAGGCAGGACTCTTAACGCTGCTAATTCTCACCACAACCTCTCAAAACAGAAGTATATTATTCCCATTTTGCTCAGATAGGACTAAGGTCAGGAGGGACTAAGCATCAGAGGTGACAATTTCACAGGGCTATAAATGAGCTCTGATTTGATCTCCAATTCTTTGGACCACATTGGCTCACATCACATCAGGGAAAGACTTTTCAAACACTGTTTTAATATTTTTCAACCGTCTTCCTAAATATTCACAGTAATTTCCTCCCTCCCTCCCTCTGGCATTCCGCTTGGATACAGAGATTTCCTAGGAGCTAATAATCCTGAAACAATTCTACCGATAGCAGTAGGTCTCCTCTGAAGTAAACTTTCTAATGACAGTTGTTCTGATTTTCAGGAGGGTTACCATATGTCCTCTTTTTCCAGGACACATCCTCTTTTTCATGGGTAGAGCCTTCATAGCAATCCACAGTTAAAATTAGAAGTCGGCAAATGTGTCCTCATTTTTGCTCTTCAAAATATGCCAACCCTAACAGGCAAGGATGTGCCTCTATCTGCATAGTATTACCCACAACCATTTGTTTACCATCTTACATCTTTTACTGCTGTGTCTGCAAACTTTGTAATGACAGGTAGTGTTGAATGCCGCAGTGTGAGAATTTCGAGCATTAGAAAGAAAACACTACCTCTGTTGCTATCTCCTACTAATAAAAGTCTTTAGAGAATTATCTTGACAGTGGGGAGCGAGTGGTTCAACTCTGCTCCTGTAGAGATTCTCTAACAGTAGGGAGGAAGGGGAGGGGGTGGAGAGAGAAATCTATCAGATGTGATGTATGTTTATGCTCTCCTGCATAGAGAGTTCTCAGCATCAGGCAATCTATAGCATGAATTATTCTAACTGATTTATCCCAATACCGTAAGGAGATCATTCTGCACTTTCTTGCCGGGGTCACTCTATCAGCTGCATCTGAAAGTTTATCTGGTGCCCCAGCATCTGACTGACAAGGTGCCCCTGTATAGACTTTAGATATGGACAAGGGGATTCCCTCCTCCTCATTCTCTGAGGTTATAACACACCGCTAGAGCAAAAGTCTCTGCTTCTCATAATACACCTTATATCTGAGTCTGGCACATGGCTCTATTGATCAGGGATTGCCTTCTTACAATATTTTTGTCTCCTTTACAGCCCTCTTGGTCCTAGCTGTTTTTGATCTGTTTTTACCCAGGTCTGAAGCAGATTCACCCACCCACTCAGTCTCATTTTGTCTGAAGTGTGCACACAACCAAGGCATTTAATAAATAACAGCATTACACAAAAGCAGCACTCTGGGGAGAACAGGATTGAGGAGAACCTCATCCAGGAGCTTACCCAGGAATCGTGCCTTTGGAAATGAGGCACAGAAGAGATGGCTGTGTCTTTAGGACATATGGTTTGTTTGCACATATATACAACCTGAGCCTATGATGGAGCATTAAGACTCCAAGAGGGTTGTTTCTCCCATTGCTGTGGCCTTGGATTCAGAAAGAAATCTGCCATGGCTCTCTGCCCTTCTGCTCCAGCTTGCTACATTTAACAAACTGAAACCTCTTTCCTCTAGGTCACATCACTGCCACTGCAACCCTAAATTCAATTCTGCTTTGTCTCAGCTACCTTTCTCTTCATTGAAGGAGGGGCTCACCCCCCACCTCCCATCCAGCACAGATTATTTGCTTTTGTTCTCCATAATGGCTCCTCTTCCAGGCGATTTCCTGAATGTGAGGAGCTGAGTCCAGTTATTAAGAGTCTGACCTGGCAACCCTAGAGGAGAAAGCTTGCAGTGCATCTGTGGGTCATCTTGACTGGGGCTCCATTTCCTCACCTCCCTACACTATTCAACTACCTCTGCACAGCTAAGTCACTCACGCCAATTCCCCCCCATCATTTACCTCCAGCACAGCTGCAACCTTCCCTAATGGAAAGCAGCTATGAATGGAAGAAGGGCAAGGTGATAGGATAAGGGAGATAACCACAAGCCTACCAGTCAAGAGTTCCTCATTGTGAGGAACAAACCTACGTGTGTGTCCAGCCTGCTTTTCCAAATGTTGAGGAGTTTCAGGATAGGCCTCAGGGGATGGGAGGGTCAGAAAGTGCTGTTTGAATGTAATCTCTGATGGATACAAGTCAATTTCTAGCATTTTTAACAAATGCATTTTAATAAAACATCCATCTATCGGGTTTATTTATTTATTTTATTTTATCCTTATGCCCTGAGAGAGAGGGGGGGGAATAACCAAAGTGGTTTACATATTTTTTTAAAAAAAAATACAATATAGCATGGCAGTGTAATAAAGGAATAGAAAACACAAAAACAATTAATAAAATAAAAATTGATCAAATGGCAAACTGTCAGACAGAAATGCCAGTGGCAAAAAATAGAAGAGGGTCGTTATGTTAATTAACCAAAAGCTTGGGGAAAATAAAATGTCTTCCTCTGATGCTTAAATGATAGCAGGGCAGGTACCAATTGACTAGTCTCAGGATGAGAGTTTCACCACATTAAAAGCTCCATGACTTCTCACCAGTCACCTCATCTATGGAGGTGGAGGCACCTTGATTTATGATCTCTGTGACTGGGCAGTGTCTTACTGGAAAAGTCTGTCCTTTATTATAGAGTCCAGCCATCGTTACAAATCCTGGGCTTCCGTTTTTTCCTGTCATTAACTGAAGAATAAAGTCCACCACCACCCCTTGAGAATATGGAGGTATGTTTGTTTAAAAGTGTTTCATCCGACTGTATACCTCCCATGACACCAGCATAAAGTTACATACCTTAAACAGTTAAGAATAAAGGAATTAAAAACAAATGAAATGGTACAAGGAAACAACAGTAACGATACCTGTAAGGCAGCCATTACAAACAATCAATGTTCATCTGCTCAAGAAACCAGGCAAATGGAACAGAATTGGGCTGGCAGCTAAAAGATAGTGAAGGGGGCACAAGGGATTTCCCACACACACACTAGGGAGAAAAATCCATAAAGTGATGCCATTAGAGCAGACCTTTGGGGCAGACATCCCTCTCAGGAAATGAACAGGAGGGCCCCAAAACATACAGCTGACTTACCACAAGTAAGTGACATAATAGGAAGCTGCCTTAGACTGAGGGAGGTCAGTACTACTCTATACTGACTGGCAGCAGTCAGTGAGGAGGCATGTCCTGGTCAGGGACTCAAGCAGAAACACAAACAGGAGTCTTCATCAAGAGAGGAGATGAGGGACATAGGAATCTGCCTTGTATCGAGTCAGACCACTGGTTCATTTACCTCAGTACTGTCTGCACTGACTGGCAGCGCTTCTGCTGCTAGGCTCTGTTGAAAATGGCTTCTCCGTGTGGCTGCAGTCTCCTGTGTGACGCGGACACCATTAGGCTGTTGAAGGAGCATGTATACCCTGTCTGTTTCCCTCCTCACGGCCCCGGGCACTGGCAACCCATGCTATGCAACTGTTTTCAGCAACCTAGCTAAGGGAGGTGAGGAAGCACTTGTTAGGTATTTGAGCATCAGAAACCCTTGCCAATCAACTGCAGTTCACCCAGAGCTCTATCATCAGATCCTGATCTACCTTCTGTCCAACCTGGTCCAAAAACATCTGGAAGGCACCAAATTGGGGGAAGCAGGGTTCCCAGAGTGGGTGGTGCCCATTGGTACTGGTAGGGTAGAAGGCAAGGAGACCAATAATAGGGGGCTCCAGAGCTTATGAAAGGCATTGTTTTGCCCTCGTCCTCCTCCTGCTGAGTTCTACTAGAGTAAAACTGAAACTAAGGAGGAGGAAGATGATATCCAGGGCTGCCCCCAGAGCAGTTGCAAGAAAGAGGGTCAGCAAGTGGGGATTGGCTGAGGGCTGTCTGAGTTTGGTGGGGCAGTGTCCCATTTGCCCTAGTGGATCGGCCTCCCCTGGCTGGTTGGCTGCTTGATCTCTCACCATCTCTGTTGTATCGCTTTATAGGTCAAAGCCAGACGCAACAAACGAGAAGTTGGCCCTCCCCACCATAAGGCCAGGAGCACTAGAAAATTAAAGCTGGCAGAATCAATACCCCCATCTTGTCTTTCTAATCTCATATCCCTTTTCTTCATTTCTCGCCTCCCTGTTTTAGCATCCAAGGCTGCAAACAATCACTGCCTTCACAACAATGAGCTGGAGACCGTGTTGCAAAGTCTCCTCCGCTCAAGCCATCAACATCTAGGCAATCATTAATGTGAATGTTTAGCACATAGAGCGTAGGTTTTCCAAGTGCTGGCGAAACGCGTCTAATTAACAAGTGACACTCCCCACAGGCAATGATCATTCCTACACCTCCCTCCGGTGAATGGGGAGCGTTTCAGAAACGAGTCTCACACTCCGTTTATTAGTTTCTATGTCTCATTTATGCAAGATGTTCTTCTTTTAAAATCCCCCCCCCAACACACACACTTCTTTTTCTTGATAGGTTTTAGTCCCCTCTCTTCATCGAGTACCAGCTTCTTCTTTTTTTAAGATTGTGATGGAAGAACACTGATTTAGCCAGAGCTAATTGGAAAATTCCTATTACCCGGCTTTTCAGTTTAAATTATACATACACACACACATACACACACAATATATGTCTGAGTAGAACAAGGTTTCTAAATTGGTGCAAAGTGTACTTAATATTGATTGCTCAGCTATTTCAAGAACTATCGAGAATCAGATACATGTAATTAGGCTTTTCTTTGAAATCTGAAAGGAAAAAAATATATATCAAAAGGAAGAAGTAGGGGGAAAGATCAATATAGTAACCTGACTGTGGAGATAGACAAAATGAATGAAATACATCTTGGGTAATTTACCCAGTGAATAAAATGGAATAAAATGGAAGAAGCATATTAATTTCTAGAGGGGAACACACACACAGACACACACACACAGAGAGACAGAGAGAAAGAGAGAGAGAGAGAATGTATGCATGTATGTATATAAACAGAAAGCAAGATTGTGCATAAGAATGTGTGTTTGTGTGTATAAAAAGGTAAAGGTAAAGGACCCCTGACAGTTAAGTCCAGTTGCAGACAACTCTGGGGTTGCGCTGCTCATCTCACTTTACAGGCTGAGAGAGCAGGCGTTTGTCCACAGACAGTTTTTCTGGGTCATGTGGCCAGCATGACTAAGCCACTTCTGGCGAAACCAGAGCAGTGCACGGAAATGCCATTTACCTTCCCACCGGAGCAGTACCTATTTATCTACTTGCACTGGCATGCTTTCGAACTGCTAGGTTGGCAGGAGCTGGGACTGAGCAACGGGAGCTCACCCCGTCGCAGGGATTTGAACCACTGACCTTCTGATTGGCAAGCCCAAAAGGCTCAGTGGTTTAGACCACAGCGCCACCTGTACCCCACTGTTTGTGTGTATATACACAAACAAAAACCCATAAATACAGTAGTTTCTACATGCCCACTCTCACACACCCCTCTCTACCCTCCGCCAAGCCAAGCAAAAGGCTGCATCAGAGTTTGAGGACTCACTGCAGTCAGGGCAAAAACATTTGGGGTTTGAAGCAGGGCCAGTGAAGGATATGGCACAGGGTGAGGGGGTGTGGCCTGAAGAGAGTTCTGAGGGCCAAATAGAAAGGCCTAGAGGGCCACATTCAGCTTCTGAGCCTGAGGTTCCATCACTCTTGCCTTAGAATGAGTATGAATATTTTTTTACCAAAATTTTGGAATAGCTTTTCTTCCCCTTGGTTTTCAAAGAAAGAAAACCTGGAGGCCCACACCTACTGAAGGCTGCTTTTCCCAACTCAAGTCTTTTTAAATATACCCACACCTGGAAAGAACGCTGCTCCTTTACTGCCCTGAGATGCAGAAGCTGCTATGGTGTTCTGTAGGGTTTTCCAGCAGAGTGTGATAACCACAATCTCTCCCCCCCCCCAAGGACTTTCCCTAGTGATTTCTCTACAGCAGGTCCCCTAATTTAACTGAGCCTCTGTTCTGTAGCATACTTAGCATAACCAAGCCCTGATGGTGAGAGACTGAACTCGAGTTGCCCGAGAGCCTAGCTACTTTCACAGACATTAATCTGCCCTCCTGTTTCTTTTGCTGTCAAGCTGAACCTCGCGTGACCGTACTTAGAGATGCCCAGACTCTGTAATTTCCCTAAATTACCAGCTGGCACTCTTCCTGTGGCAGAGCATAATCCCACACGGAGAACCCAAACAAACACATAATGAACGGCATTGCTTTAATGTCAACTGCTTATTTGATAGAAGTTTTCGCTAAAGAAGGAAATGCTTCTTAAACAGCAACAACAGCAGCAGCCTAGGAACCCCTTCATATAAATCCAACAGAGAGGGGAAATTAGTAGCTAGGGCAGCTCCAAACTCCTGAAGTGTGCACGTTCACTGTCTGCTAGGCTGTTATAAATTGCCAGATCACCCTCTGCTTGACACAGTTGTTCCCATAGTACCAAAAACACAAACATTTCGGTTTATCCACGGGGTGGAGTGAGGGAAGCCCACTCTTGAGCTTCCAAAGTTAATACCTAGGCCACATTCACACCATACATTTAAAGAACTGCCATGCTACTTTAACAGTGGTGGCTTCCTGGGGAGCTGTAATTTGTTAAGGGTGCTGAGAGTTGGTAGGAGGCCTCTATTCTCCTCACAGAATGCTACAATTCCCAGAGTTCCCTGGGAAGAGGGATTGACTGTCAAACTGCTGTGGCCACTGCAGTTTTTGTGAGTGGAATAGGGATCTTCTCAGCATCCTTAACAAACCACAGTTCCCATAATTCTTTGGTGGAAGCCATGATTGTTTATGGTTTGAGGCCTAAATGTGAATAATGCTAATGTTGTTAATAAATAAATACCCCCCTTTTTTTAGCTGACTAGCAAGTGTCCCAGAAAAAAACAGACACCCTGTTTTCTCTCACGAGAGCACCATTTTGGGTGCCATGATCTTGCACAATTTTGTGCCAAGATCTTGCTCCGAAAAAAATCTTGTGTGGCACCTCCACTGCATGTTTTCTGGTGCAGTGTGAGCAATCCTGAAGAAAGTGCATCTTTCAGTCTCTGTGATCTCATGTAGATCATGTGACTCGAATAGGAGCACTGGTGGGAAGATGCGCATCCTGGTTTGGAGACTCAAGATGTTGGATGTTATGGACTAGTCACATCTATACCATGTATGGTGTGGACAGGGGCTTGAGGGCAGCTGTTAACTACCAGAGGATGTCTCTGATTATGCACTATAATCACTGGACGATAGCATCTCAGCGACACCATGCATGAAAGTAATGAAACACAGATAACAAAACCAGCCAGATTCAATGTTCATCCAAAGTATTTCTCTGTGATTCCTTCGCCCCGGCCCCCAACTTCCTTTGGTTTCTCAAAGTGGTATTCAGAGAGATTAATGTTTGATTCCTGAAGATTCTAAGATGAGTCTGGTGGGTTGTGAAAACGCCTATCTCTTTATTACACCCTCCTGTCCTCTCCCAGTCTAATATCTAAGGACTCCATATTCTTTAATGTATTAATCTTCACAGGACTCTCATCTAACTACAGCTGCCACAGCTATGGAGACTGCTCTATAGAGGCCAATAGACAGAGTGAATAATTTCTAAATATGCACAATATTGTAATGAAACATGGGCTCTGCGTCTGGGAGGAGTGTGGGAAGTGACAGCCATGACAGGACTGGCTGCAGTCCACCCAGCCCAGGTCAAAGAGATGAACTTCCCCAGCCCCCAGTATGAATAAGACAGAATTATACAGTAGTGTGGCTCCGTATCAACCCGCCCATGCATTTAGATCAGCAAAGCAAGCTCTCCTGGTGGTACCTGCATGAAATGAGGTGCATAGAGTGGGAATCAGCGAAAGAGACTTTGGGGTGGTGGCGCTTTGTCAGTGCATTGGGCCCACCAGACACACACACACCACTGAAGTGTGTCTCACCCCAATATAGAGGGCACCTTGCAGAAGAGCTGTCATGGACCCCTGTGCACCCTGGAGGCTAGCACCCTGAGCGGAGGACTAATGGGAAAGGGAGGTCCCAGGGTGGTGGTGTGAAAGTATATGGGGCCACTACCTTGTTGAAACCTAAGCATGTCCAAGTCTAGCCAAGGCCTGGGGGGCACATGGATACCATCTTGAGTTCCACAGCAGATGAAAAGTGGGATATAAATGTAAGGCAGCAAATGAATTAATAAACCCCACCCCTCCCAAAATACATGCACACACTCAACAAATTCAGAATCCCTCCCCAAGCTCTTTTCTTCTCACAGATAGCAAGTGCCCATGAAAACCAATCACTTGGCTTCAGAAACGCCTAAGAGTTTCCCCCTGTGGTGATAACATTGCCATTAGTTTTTAAGACGGGTTTAGTTAATATTATAGTATTGTGGTTTCATATGATTCTAACCTGCCCTGGAACCTGTGATGAATGGCAGATAAGAAACAACAACAACAACAGTAAATATTTCCATTACAATATGTTGCTTTACAAAAAAAAAAAAAAAAAAAAAAAAGTTTTCTAATGTTCTGTTAAAGATGTTTAAAGACTTTTGGGTGTTGTCTTGTTGTTTGGGGGTGGGGTGTTGGTGGCAATTCAAATTCAAGCTGGATCAGGCCAAAGGGATCGAGCCCAGCATCCTGTTCTCACAGTGGCCCATGAAAAGCCCACCAGCAGGACCTGAATGCAACAGCACCCTTCCCACCTGCGATTCCCAGCCACTGGTATTCAGAGGCATACTGCCACTAACAGAAGAGGTAGAACCCTCCCATCATGGCTAGTAGTCAATGATAGCCCAAGGCTCCATGAATATGTCTAATTGTCTTTTAATGCTATCCAAGTTGGTGGCCATTTTTACTTTTCACCTTGAATGCATCCAAGGCCTTTGCACCTTCCTGGAAATTTCACGTCCCAACACACAGGCTGCAAATGCTCAATATATTTAAAGAACATTTAAAGCCTATGAATTTTCCTACAGAATCCTGGGACCTGGATTCAAACCCCTCACCAAGCTACAATCCCCAGCAGCCTTAAGAAACTACAGTTCCTCGGCGGGTATTATGTGCTTTAAATGTGTGGTGTGTACACAGTTGCAAACACTGAACTCAGAAATGGCACCCCTGGGCAAGGGGGGAAATATTATCTTGTACAAACCAGAAATCTAAGGAAATGAGAGGGAGTCAACATTCTCCCAATAAAATCCTAATGCATCCCAAATAGGCAAATAAGTGGGTAATATCCTAATAAATAATTAGTGAAGAACAACACTAGTCATCTAGGAGAGTTGCTTTTAAGCAATAATAATAATTTCACCCTCATTTCCCTTCCTCTGATATAAACAGTGCAGTCCTCAGTGAAGCTTCTATCAGACCGTTTAGTATCTACTGTAATACTCTATTAAGCAGGAAGATTACATCCCCCGGCTTTCACAGTTCAAAAGTTCATTCTGTACTGGGCTATTTTTAGTCGGCTTCACATTGCCTCCCCTATTCTAGGGAACAGCAAAAATGAAATAAACACACACACACTGACATGCACATGCACACATATAAAGCAGCCAGTATCACGAGAGTGGAAAGGGGGTAAACAATCATTTACGCCCTTATCAACCATTTCCCCAAGCATACGTCAGTGTTGCCCAAATCTTGAGATCTGAGTCCACTTAGGAACAGTATATGCACGCCCCCAAGAATACGGGGAATTGTAGCTCTGTGGTGAGGAAAACTACAGTTCCCATGATTCTTTTGGGGGATATTCTTTAAAGGTATTGTGTGTATGTAGTCTTATACTGAGCCAGACCATTGGCCCTCTAGCTCAGAACTATCTGCACTGACCAGCAGATGCTCTCCAAGGCTTCAGATATGGGACAATCCCAGCCCCACCTGGAGATGCCAGGGATTGAACCTGGGACCTTCTGCATGCAAAGCAGGTGCTCTGCTACTGAGATATGGCTCTTCCACCGAAATAACTTTAATTTTCTTCTTTAAGGCAAGCTTTCTTCCTGCACTCAAAAGCATGCATGCATTTTCTTAATATGCCCCAGTACACAGCTTATATTGCTGATATATCTGAATGGAGATGGATTTCTTACCATCATCCCCAGTTCATTAAGTATTTATATGTACTATCTGGGATGAATTTTATTAGCCAAGAGGAAATGTTTGCTACAGTAGAGTCCTTGGCAGTACTGAGAACAGAATAAGAACTCTGCTGGATGAGGCCAGTGTCCCATCTAGTCCAATGTTCTGTTCTCACAGCGGCCAACCAGATGCCTCAATGGGAAGCCTACACAGAGTCTTCAAGTGTCATTCTCAGCAACTGGTATTCAGGGGTGCATTGCCTCCAAAAGTGGTGGAGGAAACTCAGAGCCACCATGTTTATAACTTGAGAGGAGATCTATATGAAGAATGGATCTCACCCATGCTCTGTTGTGGATTCCAGCTTGTGAGCCATCTCCTAATTTTCTAGAGCTGTCAGTGGGTTCAAGAACTTGAGTTCATTGAAATCATTTGGTTGTTGTTTTTTTTTAAAAAAAAAAACAAATCATCATTTAATTCATTAGTTGGGTTGGTATATTTGCCGTTATGGGGAAAAAACCTCATTATAGGCTTAAAAGGGACATGAGAGAATTTAATAAACATAGCATACAATTTGGTAAACTCATAGTTAGGAAGAAAGGCTCAATGGAAGATTTTCTTTTCTTTCTCCTATTACAGTAACAGATCAGGAGAAAGAAGGCTTCAAAACATGCACCTAACTCACAGCACATGCACACACTCACACACACATGCTATTTGAGTGCTCAGCCATTTGACTAACTCTCCTAGCAGTTCAGCAAAGGGACAAACTACTAAAGGAGACTGTGGCATCTCCTTTGAAGGTTGACATGGAAGAGATGGAGAAGTCTCTAGAGACTCCTGCCTGGGGGCAAAGATTTCAACTAGTGACCCATGGGAACCCTCCTAAATCTACACTTGTGGCTGTCCTTTTGGAAGCAAATGAGGAACAGCTGTTGACCATCTCCTTGTGACCTGTAGCTATACTGTAGAGAACACTTATTCATCTGTTTTGTCACTGAAGGGAAGTTCCCAAAATTCAGCTCTTGGCAAACATTACAGCTATGGCATGGATTCACCCCTGACCAGCAGAAATTCAGTGCAAAGTTTCTGTTGCAAGATCAACCTGTACTTCGCGTCTGCCTCCCCTGAGATGTTTTCAAGGGGGAAAACACAGGTTATTCTGGAGCAGCCTTCTTCAACCTGAAGCCATCCAGAAATTTTGGACTAAAGGTCCCATCAGCCCCAGGCAGCAGCCAGTGGGAACTGTAGTTAAAAAACATCTAAAAGGACACCAGGTTGTGGAAAGATGTTCTAGAGTATAATGCAACTTTTTCTGCCTTCTGGGCAGAAACAGTTCAAATGAATTATATATCCACTGTCTAATAAAGTCCTGGGAATTGTATTTTGCTCTTCTTGGATTACACCATTTCAAACCAAAGATGAGAGTTGCATTCTTGAGTGTTTCCTGCAAAAACAAAATCCCTACAAGTAGAAAAATTAACATGCCGGAAAAGCAACCAGGTGAGAATTCTTTTCCCTGACTTCTAATTTCTTGCATGCACAGGGAATTTATACAATGCAATGCTCCACTTACAGCCTGAAGCTGTACAACCGAGGAACAGCTTTCTCACACGATGAACTGTTTGTGTAAATGGGGGTCTGAGAATCCCAGGAAGGCAACACAAATCCTCCTCTAAGTAACCCATTTTTGCCCCAAGGTGGCACATCACACATATCCCTCAAATGCAAGATGTCGAAGGAGATGCTTTGATAGCGGCCTGAACTCAATATTTAATTACTGTGTGATTTCTCCGTTGCTGACTTCAAAGCCTGAGATTCTGTATCAATACTTGCTCTGTTTATCTGTTGCTGGCTTTCAAGCTTAAAAGAAAATCACCATTCAGGAGTGTTGATAAATATTTCATAAAACAGTAGCCAGAGGAGACTCTTATATTCTTTTAGGCAAACACCGTTATATTCAGAAAGCTGGCAAACATTCCTCAAGCATATATTAATTTCAAGTAATTTTGAAGAGATTCTCTACCTTTTTTATTTTTTGCATAGCTGCTTTGCCCAATTGAAAACCAAGGCCGGGATGACTCAGTCCCAATATTGTCACATGCAGATTTTGCTATCTTCCCTTTCAGGCAATCCACACAAGAGCGGCTCAAGGTGAAGAGTGGTATTATCAAAGGGCCAGTGATGTAATGGCAAAAAAACAACAACCAAAACCTTGACTTCTGATTGTTGTATTAGTTCAGCTCAACTTGACCTTCTGCATATGAAGGTTTTTTGTTTTTGCAACCGCATGCAATGCATGATGCCTTTTATTACACTTGCAAAACAAAACTCGAAACCCCATACACCTCTCTCCACATATGAATAGGAGCTTTCAAGGATGCAATTTCTTTTTTTACCCTTTCCCACACCCCCTGCAATTTGAACAAATATAAAAAAGGAGAAAAGTGGTGAAGCTCATCTCTTTTGTTGGTTGGTTCCTCCTTACATTGCCAAAAAAAAAAAAAAAGGAATAGAAGGCTTTCATGGGTTTTGGGTCTGCCTGCCAACTTCCAAAATGCCACATAACAGGAAGGATGCCAAGGTTGTGGCGTGGGGATCTTTATCTTGTTAATGGCATGGATTTATTACCCGTCGTGAATCACTTGGAGTTGTGTTCCGCCCATGTAGCCTATGGCATGCGGTCAACCCATCTATTATTGCATGGGCCTGCGACGGCCCTATAAAGCGGACCATTAAAACCACTGAGCTCAAGTGTCTAAGGTGCTGTTTTTAATTACGTTTATATCTCTCTTCCTCTTTTATGCCCCTGTTTTTTATGCATTCCACATGGTTTCCTGGCAGGCATGGACGTCCACTAAATGGGGAGGAAAGGCGGCTTAAACAAACATGGTCAGGCAACCATGGCTCTCTGCAGCAGGACGCACTACAGTTTGGCAGCAATTAGGGTCCTATATATCTCCATACACATTCCTGATTCTTTTTCTTTCTCAAAAAAAGAAAGCCACGATTAGCTGCCCTACTGAAAAAGACCAAAGGTTCTTCCATGATAGCATTCTGCTTCCAACAAAAGCTAGCCAGATGCCTATGGGTGATCGTAAGTTAAGGCAATGAACTTCTCCTGTGATTTCCCCAACCCAGCTCAGAGAGACTCCTATCACTCCCTATCACAGCAAACTCAGGTGGTGAGTGCCACTGGTATTAGATCCAAAAGGTCACTATGAGAGGAGGGGGGGTATCCGAATGTAACTTCAGGGTTAGTAGATGCCAATAGGCAGGTTGTCTACATGTGTTATGGAGCTGGTAGTTCAGACATACAGGTCTACTATTCAAAACGTTAATCTAGAAATGATTGGATATCTACGATTCAAAAATATGAGTACGGAATTACTTACAAGGGATATTTCCAAGGCTAGATTTTGGAATTGGTTTCAAATTTACTGATAGCAGCAAAAAATGGCAATTGCTAAAGAATTGAAGAGAGGTCCAGTACAATCAATTCTGGATTGGTTTGAAAGGGTCTGAAATAAAATAAGGTTAAATGAAACTTGCATATTCTATCAGCGAGAGAAAGGTTCTTGGTTTTTAGAACAGTGGTCAATTTCTATTATGTTTTGGAATGATAAGGTACAGGATGATGAATAGCCATATGATTTATTTACATTGTTGCAATATTGCAATAGGAGTTTGTTACTCTTTACTTCTGTATATTTATTGATTTACTTACTTTATGTATTATTTATTATCTTTATGTTTTATCTGTTGTTGCCATTGTTATAGTTATAAATTAAAATATAAAAGGGGGGAAGCATTGGGGTGTCAAAATATTGTACCATCCAAACCAGCTCCCAAAAATACTAGTGCCATAAGGACTGAATATGCTCAGTGGCCACATAATGTTGAGCGTCTGTTGGGAAAGTAAATTGGTCTGGAGAGGGGGAATGGAGTGTCCTGAAGGAGGGCATGGCTGGCTCAAACCATGGACAGGAGCACTGCTGTTAAGGGGCAAATGTGTGGTTCAACATTTTGTCAAAGGTCTCACCTGTCATCATAACTAAAGCTAAGATTGCCACATCAGAAGCATCCCAGATGCTGAGATTTCAGGGCCCAAGCCTAGGGGCAGCATTGGTGATGCCATTGAGCATGACACATTAAGCATAACAGGAAGGCGCTGCCCTCCACAGCTGCCATTCCATCACTAACTGTCCCCCCCCCCCAGCACCAGCAAAGCCTCACTTACCAGGGTTACGTGGCTGTGGCTTCTGGGTTCCAGTGAGATCTTGTGAAAGGTCTGCGAGATCTCGCAAGAAGCCAGAAGCTGTCACTCTTCTCCTCACTTGGATTGCAGCAGCAGGAGCAGGCAGGGTGCCTGTGGGGGTGCCACCCCTTGGAATTGTGCAGCCTGAGGCGGCTGCCTCAGTCCACCTAATGGACAGGCAGGGCTTAAGGATTATTCATAAGGCAACCAGAGTTTTCTCCACTGGGGCTAACCACAGAAGAACTAGATTCCCAGAAGGCACACTGGACTGGCTTGTAATATCAGTATTATCTGTAAGCACAGATAATAATAATAATAATAATAAGAAGAAGAAGAAGAAGAAGAAGAAGAAGATAGATGATAGATAGATAGATAGATAGATAGATAGATAGATAGATAGATAGATAGATAAATATTTTTTTATTTATACCCCGCCCTCCCCGGCCAGAGCTGAGCTCAGGGCAGCTAACACCAGTAAAATTACAATAAAAACATAATGGGGGGCCAATTTAAAATACAGGTTAAAAATACAATTTAAAATGCAGCCTCATTTTAATAGTAGCCCATAGATCAAAACCAGAAGGGGAGGGAAACATAAGGGTCATGCTGAGTCTAAACCAAAGGCCAGGTGGAACAACTCTGTCTTGCAGTGCAGATATTCACTGGGCAAAACAAAAATAAGGTTATGAATATATTTTTCTAAATATAGTCACAAACATGAACATTCAGGGTTGTATTCAACTAATGAAACATTCATACCATACATTGAAAGCACTATGATACCCCTTTAAACTGTCATGGCTTCCCCCAAAGAATTGTGGGAAGTGTAGTTTGTTAAAAAGTACTGAGAGTCATTAGGAGCCTCCCTATTCCCCTACCAAAGCTACAGATGTTAAGAGTTCACAATTCAAGAGAAATTGATTGTGAAACCACTTGGAGAATTATAGCTCAAGGGGAATTGAGGGGGAGGCTGAAAACTCACAGCATCCTTAACAAACTACAGCTCCCATAATTCTTTAGGTGAAGTCATGGCTGTTTAAAGGGGCATTATGGTGCTTTCAATGTATGGTGTGGATGTGGCCCTAGTTCAAAGAAGACTCCCTGAAATTAATGGAGCTGAGAAAGTCATGGCCACATACCCTCCAAGTGTCCCTATTTCCCAGAGATGCCCCTGATTTAGAGAAGCCATACCAGTTTCTGATTTGATCCCGGAATGTCCCGCTTTTCCTTTGAATGTCCCTATTTTCATTGGAGACATGTTGGAGGGTCTGGAGGTTTCCAACCCCTGAGCTGTCTGAAGGCAATCCTGTATAGGGAAGGGTTGGGGTTTTTTTAATGTTTAATGTTTTATTATGTTTTTATATATGTTAGCCAAAAGTGGCTGGGGCAACTCAGTAAGATGTGTGGGGTATAAATAGTAAAATTATCGTTATGGAATGGGACATCCCTATTTTCATCGGAGAAATGTTGGATGGTATGTGGCCATTGATTTCAATGGGTCTGCTCTGAGTAAGAATAGCACTGGCTACAGAAACCTATTGGCTAGGATTCCTTGCTACTGAGATGTCATGCAAAAATAGGAACGGACATTTAAGTGGGTTAGGCAAACAACAACAACAACAACAACATTACATTAAAGCTCTCTTACACACCCTCTGCTTTTCAATCGCTTTATTTATTTCTTTTTCTGTTTGTTTGTTTGTTTGTTTGTTTGTTTGTTTGTTTGTTTTCCCCCTCTCCCAGGACAGCTGTTATCTCCCCCCACCAAACTCTTGTCAATGCCATTCAGCCAACATGTAAGTGATATGATTAAAGAGCATGCCATCTTGCATAATTGGCCATAATCATTGACTAAGGAGCCAGGGTGGGGAAGAGGTTACACTAACCCGAGACACAGGGAGACACAAACACAGCAAGAGCAGCATCTGCTTTGGGCCGATGCATCCAAGGATGGGACTGTGCTGGGAGTGGGGCTGAAGGTGGGGTGAGGATGAGTAGGATGGATTTGTAAACTCCTCTTGGCTAATGCCTCTATCCTGATGTGAACTCTGTGTCCCTGGGCTGCTTTAAAGGCCAAAAGATTAAAAGTGCCTTGTAAAGTTCACTCTGTCCTCCTGTGGCTCTAATATGAGATCTGCCAGCCTTAACAGACCATTGCCACTTTCACTGACCCCTTGGGAAACAGGTTTAAAATATCCCGTAAGCCAACCCAAAGAAAGGATAATCAACAGGCTACTTAGCTCTTATGCGAACCGGCCCTTCCAAAAACTGAACTGTGATTATTTTTTCCTGTAAGGATGTGGAGGCATGAGATGTTCCGAGGTGAGCTGTGAGCCCATGGGGATCAGTGGGACTGGTAGGGCAGAAGGCAGGAAGGCCAACAGTAGGGGGATCCAGAGCCAACGACAAGCAGAGCCACCTCCTGATGGACTGTAAGCAAAAAGGCAGGCAGGTTAGGGTTGGCCGAGGGTAGACTGAGATTGGTGAGGCAGTGCCCCATTTGCTCTGACAGACAAGTCTTGCACTGGCTGTGAGGTGCTCGTTCAAGCCTTATCCTTTATCAGCTTCGGTTTTGAGTGGCACTTGCATACCCTCCAACATTTCTCCGATGAAAATAGGGACATCCTAAGGAAAAGCAGAACATTCCAGGATCAAATCAGAAACCAGGACAGCTTCCGTAAATCTGGGACTGTTCCGGGAAAATTGGGACACTTGGAGGGTCTGTGATTGGAGCTGAGTGGCATGATATATATTATATCAGGGTTTCCCAGATTCCCCCCCCCCCCAAATTCTGGGAACTGTAGCTTTTACCACCACCCCCTAGTGTGACAGTTCCCAGCACCCTTCACCACCTATAGTTCCCCGGATTCTTTGGAGGAATCCATGTGCTCTAAATGTGCTTTAAAAGTGTGGTGTGAATGTGACCTGAGACTAGGGTTTCCAGACCCCCAGGGCTGACCTGAAGTCTCCATGTTTGCTTGGCCCCCTCCAGGTGGCAGGGAGAAGGCATGAATTTCCAGGTGTGTGCCTTTAAAAGTGACTTTTTTAAAAAATGTGAAGAAGAAGAAGAAGAAGAAGAAGAAGAAGAAGAAGAAGAAGAAGAAGTTGTCTAAGCATGCAGCTTGTAAATTTCATCCCAACAGGAGGCAGCTGTAAATTATTGCATTGTCTCAAGGGGATGGTCTGCTCTCCTCTGATCCCTCCTCCACCCTCCCAATTAACCTCCATCTCCAACCTCAGTGGTGTGAAGGAGTGCAAAAGAAGAATCAGCAGGGAATGCCCCAGTGCCATCACTTGGCCCTGAAACCTCAGGGTGTGGGATGCTCCTAAGTCTGAACAAAAGTGATAGGAATGAGAATTTGGGGGAGCCTGGGAAGGAAAGGCAGGCAATAAGATCAGGAAGCTGGCTGGCAGGTTAAAGCAGGGAATGGGAACCTTAGGCCTAGAGGTCAGGGACAATCCTCTAGGCCTCACTATCTGACCCTCTGGACTCTCCTCAGGCCACTATCCCTCACCAGCCACACTCCTCTCTCCAGGCCACACCTCTCACTGGTCTTGCTTTCCACCTTCCTTGGATATAGTTGCCTGGCTGGAATGTGCCATCGAACTCTGAGGATGTGTTTTGCTTGCCTAGATGGAGCATACAGACTGTGTTGTGTGTGAGTAGAAAATAGCCTACTGTACAAAACCTAACATTCATTGAGCTGTCCGCTTTTTCCTCTGGCCCCTGGCTTCCATGTTGCGCCAAGAAAGCTGTGAAGAAGAGAAAGCAGCTCTCTAGGTGAAAATGATTCCCCATCCCTGGGCTAGAGGATGAACAGGCAAAAGACCCTGGCAAAACACAGGTAACGACACAGACTTGACTGGGAAATATTTCTAGCCTGACCAGGTCAGGTGGATGAACCAGTTTGTGAGGCAGAGATGGGCTTGGGCTTGGGATGGCCATATAGTCTTCCCCTCTCCTTCCATGCTTCAGCCTTGATTTGCTACAGGGGGCATCATTGCACACACTAGGGCTCTCCCACTTTGAGTCCTGGCACACCCTGGCATATGGTACACTAGCAATGCCCATTAAAAAAAACAACTATTTGAGCCAGCTAAAATGAACAAAGCAAAGGAAGTCTCTGCATCCAACTTGAAAAATCAATGTATTGCATCAAGCCAAGTTATGCTGAAAGCCCCTGCTTTCTCCTTAGGCAGCCTGCCCTGTCCTTTGCTCAGGAGCCTCAAATTAGCTACCTGCTCCTGGGCCCTCCCAGAAGGAGATTAGCAGGTGATATTTTCATTGGATTCTGCAATAACAAGAAGCCTCCTCTAATCTCATTTGGCACATTACCCCATTGGATTTATGGAAATCCCTGAAGAACTTTGACCTCAAGGTGTAGTCATCACATCAACCATGCATGCCCAGAGTCTGTTAGGGGGGTCACGAGGAATGCCCTCTGCTTCAGACCCTCTGCTAAATCTTCAACCAGGTCTGCAAGTAACTGTTAAATCCAAAAGAGGGTGGAAGGAGAAAGAGAGGCAGAGAGGACAAAACAAGCAAAAAATATTCACGCTCTCAAATCTCTGCCTGATGAGGAAGGAGGGGATGAAAAAAGAATTAATAATGAGCAAGGGGAAAACAAAACAAAAAAAATAGCCAGAAACTAGAAACACCAGGGAGCCTATTTTGAAACTCAAGTAACAATGGGAAGACTAGCCATCTCATTAAATAATAATTTTGTTATTTTCCCTTTTTAATGGCTGAGGTTTCTTAAACCACCCTGACAATAATTCCGGTGTGAGTAGCCAAAGGTAAGTTGTAAAACTTTTAATGAGTCCTTGAACTGACCACCTGTGGGCATGAAATACCCAGCAAGCTTTGCTTCTTTAAAAGGCAACAGGGAGGGAACCTGAGAAACTGAAGGAGGCTGTTTTGAATTTTAAAAGTGTGTGTGCTGGAGTGGCTGAAGGGACGTTGTGCTGTTCCTGACAGCTAGGGGGCTTCAGACATCCTGTAGTGTTTTGTCTCCCGCATTCTCTGGACAATATAATGCACATAATTAACTCCCTTTGTTTCCACACAAATCCAATGAAATAACTAGGTCAGGGCTAGCCACCTTTTTCAGTCCCAGAGCAACATGCCAGTGGTGGGTGGGGTCAGAGACAAAAGTAGGTAGAGCAATGAATGCAAATTTTACTTTTGTACCGTGGACTAGTTTCCATACATGCACACACATCCAGGCAAGCAACAGGCATTATCAGAGTTCAATGACAAGATCCAGTCAGGCAAAAGCACTCTAAAAAGTAAAGGTAAAGGACCCCTAACAGTTAAGTCCAGCCGTGAACGACTCTGGGGTTACGGAGTACTGGCCAAGGGAGCCAGCGTTAATCCGCAGACAGTTTTTTGGGTCATGTGGCCAGCATGACTAAGCCGCTTCTGGTGAAACCAGAGCAGCACACGGAAATGCCGTTTACCTTCCCGCCAGAGCGGTACCTATTTATCTACTTGCACTTTGACGTGCTTTCGAACTGCTAGGTTGGCAGGAGCTGGGACCGAACAATGGGAGCTCACCCCGTCATGGGGATTCGAACCACCAACCTTCCGATCGGCAAGCCCTAGGCACACTCTAGGAGGGTGCAAATCAGTGGCTGGGGGAGATGTCAAAGGGCTAAATAGTGAGGCCTGGAAGGCTGCATTTGTGTCCCAGGCCTGAAATTCTCCACCTCTAAAGTGGACTCATACTAGGCTGATTTTTGCACTTCTCTGACCATTGATATATAAGCTAGCCTTAAATTCAGCATAGGTTCAAAGACTGTAAGCTTCAGGCTGCAATCCTAAAAGGGGAAATAACTGAAGGTGGTTGAACCATCCCATCCAACCAGGTCCAGCCCTTCCATTGGGCAAATTGAGGTGACTGCCTCAGGTGGCAGTTACTGGGTGGCAGTGGCAGTAGCCTTTGGCTGTCCCCTTCTGATGGAGGACATGGGGCTATGTGGTTAACAGGCCATGTCCTTCCTCACCTGTCTAACATAGCCTGCTGTGCCCCATGTGGTGAAGGACACTATCCTGTAATGAGGGTCAAAGTAACATTCAACCATTGGCCCAAACTGCGGCCTTTCTATGGGGAAGGGGTGCCAACTTGCCATCTTTCTCATGCCTTGGGCTAGTCCTTCATCCAGTGCACTGCTGGGATTATGCATGCAGGACAGAAATAAGGAGGGAGCAGTTCTCTTGCTGTCCTCACTCCTTGGCAGGCATCCTTCTTCTTGAACTAAGCATTTTCCTCCCATTATCAGCAAGATTAACTCTCCTCATTTCCTCAGGCTAGCTCAGTGTTAGCCAGATACATGTTTTTGCAAATATAACCAATACATTAATAGGCAACATCTGATTCATCGACTAACATTTCTTGATTCGATTAAAAGCAAATGATGCTCCATTTCCCTTTGAAATCAAAACATCAAGATAGCTTTCTCTGGAATGTGAGTACTTGCGGTAGCGGTTACCTCTGATATGCACCAAATAGCTATTCAAAGGGACAGCAATATCCTACAGCCAGACATGAAAGAAAGAAAGAAAGAAAGAAAGAAAGAAAGAAATGATATCTGAGTTAAATTTGCCCCTGAAACCAGCTGGCAATTACATGGCAGATAACTCAAAAAAACTGAGCTGCTTTTGGCAGCATTATAGAGATAACCTTTGCATAATGAGCAGGATTGGAGCAATTCATCCAGTGCTCTGGTCAGAAGTGGGTTCTCCTTGAATGCAGCACATGAATATCCTATTGTTACACTTGTTTTCATCTTGGACTTTTGAACTGGCTGTGGACAGTGGAAGGAAAATGAGGCAACTTCCTTTGAACAGTTGCCTTTCTCAAAGGATTGCTCACTGCAGGTACCAAGATTTGGGGTGTCTCTTTTTAATGTACAGTGTTTGCACCCCAAATAACATGGTGGGCACTTTCTGGATAATGGGATGCCACCTCTTAACTTTGCATTAATGTTGAATGAAACTCTCGTACCTAAAGAAATCCATTCCAAATCAGCATCCTTTCCAAATCACCATTCTCTTTCTCTCTCACTCTAATGCAGTTTCCTGTTTTGAAAATGGCTTGGAGTGAATGGGGGGGAAATGGCTGTGAGCTGTATTGTGACATCACCAACTCACCTCCCTAACAATATTTAAGGGGGGATGAAGTAAAGAATGAACACACACACATACTTTATTTATTTATTGAAATAATTTATATACTGCTTAACTCTAAGTGGTTTACAAATGTGCAATGCAAAAAATAAAAACCAGTTAAAACTATAACATAAAATAAAAAACCTTTCTTAGGTGCTGGAAGTTCAGTGGAGACAGGGACTGTCTGAAAGGAAGTTCCATAAAATTGGCCCACAATACTGGTGGATATAAGCTGTGTATCCCAACCACCAGAGGACCAAAAACTGTGAACATTGAAGTCCTCAGTGGTTGTGCTGGAGTTTAAGGAATTGAGCAGCCCTTGAAGCACTGCTTTTTTCAGGGGGTACTCACTGGCACCTCTCTCTTTTTGTTGTTAAAAAGTGTGGCACTTACTTTAACAACTTCATGGTGAGTACTGTACCAGAGACTATCGTGATGGGGGGAGCACTGCCTTGAAGTATCCTGGAACCAAGTTGTGAAGGGCCTTGCCAATTAATACAAGAATTGGAACCTCACCTAGTAGCATATAGGTAGCCAATGCAGATTTTGAGTACTGGAGTTATGTGCTGGCAGTAGTTTGTCCCCATCAGGAAGGCAATCAGGATGATGAAGGGTCTGGAAACTAAGCCTGACAAAGGAACACTTGAAGGAGATAGGTATGTTTAGGCTGGAAAAGAGGAGACTGAGAGGAGATATGATAGCCATCTTCAAATATCTTAAAGGCTGTCATATGGAAGAGGGAGTATGCTTGTTTTCCCCTACTCTTGAGGGTAGGGCTCAAACCAATGGCTTCAAGTTACAAAAAAGGAGATTCTGACTAAATGTTTGGAAAAACTTTCTGGCAACAAGAGCTGTTCAGCAGTGGAACAGACTCCCACGAGAGGTGGTGGACTCTCTTTCCTTGGAGGTTTTTAAGCAGAGGTTGGATGACCATCTGTCGTGGATGCTTTGGCCGAGATTCCTGCGTTGCAGGGGGTTGGACTAGATGATCCTCATGGTTCCTTCCAACTCTAAGATTCTATGATCAACAGTCTAGCTGCAACATTTTGCACCAGCTGGAACCTCCAGACCAGTCTAAAATATCCCTGCATGGAGTGTGTGTGTGTGTGTGTGTGTGTGTGTGTGTGTGTGCATGTCTGTATCTTTTTAAACTATAGAAAATGTGAACAGTTCACATAGTATATAACAGGAGGTGTGAGAAGGAAGGCTGTAATGTAAGCTATTGCCATGATAGATCCACAGGAAGATTGGACAACCAGCTGTGACTGATCTTTAGGCCCAACATCTGTCTTTACCTTTGCTCTCTTTCTTCTATATCTCTTGACTTGGAGACATTCTTCAGTGTTCAGATTCAAGGCTTCTAATAGACATGCCCTAACTTGATTGCTAATACATGACACTCAGAGGCATTTATTTACCAAGAGGCTCACTTCATGTGTAGATCAGATGTGGCATTTTCAGCTAAACTTAATGTGATGTATCAAAAAGGGCAAATGGTGCTGCATGACTAAATAATCTCCTTGTAACAAGACAGAAGCACAGTAGCTACGTTCAATGAATATTCTGTTATGAGCCTGACCAACCAAGAGCTTCCCTTCCCATCTTAGAAGTGACTTAATTGGTGCCACACTCAGGGAGGATTCGAATCCATAATGTTTCCACATCTGAAAAAGGCTGTTTCGTTGTGTCAGACACAAAACTCAATAGCATACTTCTTTTCTCTGAATTATGGCTGGGGAAACACTTCGCTCTTACCCTTCACGAGGCCAAGGCAGGCTCCACCTACCATTAGGCAGAATGAGGCAGCTGCCTCAGGGAGACTACAACTCCCCAAACATCTGGAATCCAAAACATCTGGAGGGAGCCAGGTTGTAAAAGACTCGTATAGAACAATGTAATGTTGACTTCATTTCTTTCTTTCCTCAAAGAAAAGAAACCGGGGGGGGGGGCAGGGAGGGTTTTTGGCAGGGGAGGGGGGAGAGATATTCATTTTAACAAGCAGACTGGTGTGACAGACAAGGACTATGCAACAAGAATTGCTTCAAACTCAACTTGTCTGTCTTCAGGCAATGCAACTCCACAGCTTGTTTCTCTTAATCCCTTGGCATCTCTCCATGCCCTGACCTGAAGACAGTGAGCTGAGATGAAGAAGCCAATTAGGTTATAACCTGAGGTTGGTTCAAATGGAGGCTCTGTAGGTGAACTCCACTTGCCTTCTCAAGGAAGCTCAGCTGGCTCACTATACATCTAGAATGTGTATGAGTTGCTATCAGCAACAACCCAAGTCATTATCTGGCTGGGACAAACTAGTTTTTCCCTCTGTGGATGTGTATGAAAGGAATAATTTTTTAAAAAATAATAATAATATTGCATTTATACCCCCTCTGTGGAACACATGCTCCCCTCTCCATGCCTTGACCTTCACAACACCCTTGCAAGATAGATTAGGCATGGAAATACTAATTAAGAGCACAGGAAGTTGCCTTATCCTGAATCGGACCATTGGCCCATCTAGTTCATTATTGTCTACACTGACTGGCAGCAGCCCTCCAGGGTTTCAGACATGTGTCTCTCCCCATGCATGCAGAGCAGGTGTTCTCCCACTGGGCAACATGTCGGATGGATTTAGATGAGTAGGAAAGGATATTTTATTTATTAATTATCCTCCCTTTCCTTACTTGTGTAAGAATGCAAATACCTATTTCAGCAGGGTAAATTCACCATCTGCGTGTAGCTTATCTCTAGAAGCTTTCAGAGACAATGTTGTATAACCTTCTGCTCAAACTATTATGAAATCCAAGGATGCTCAGGGAGACTTGGACCATCTCCCTTCTACATTTCCCCCTTAACAAAGAAAACACTCTTAGACTGTTGAAGTAAACAAGAAAAAAATATAAGGTTTACTCACATCAGAAGATTTGCCGGGATTGAACAGCTACAGTGATGAAAATCAGGCAGGCAATAACCCTTAAAAGTTACAAAAGTCCATAAAAGGTAAAGGTAAAGGAACCCCTGACCATTAGGTCCAGTCGTGACCAACTCTGGGGTTGCGGCGCTCATCTCGCTTTATTGGCTGAGGGAGCCGGCGTACAGCTTCCGGGTCATGTAGCCAGCATGACTAAGCACTTCTGGTGAACCAGAGCAGCGCACGTAAACGCCATTTACCTTCCCGCTGAAGCGGTACCTATTTATCTACTTGCACTTTGACGTGCTTTTGAACTGCTAGGTTGGCAGGAGCAGGGACTGAAGTCCATAGTCCAGTTCAAAATGGAGTGTGCTTTCTAAGAGAATTTACAGACAACCTATCCCATTGTAGATAAGAAGAAGAGTGTGCAGTGATAGGACGAAGATTAAACTTCTATTGTTTCCCTTCCCACCACAAAAGTTTAGAGGATATGACATCATACCCCCTGTTTGTGACTCTCTGGCAATCATGCATTTGTGATTTGGCTGCAGATCAATCCTCCCACGCTACGAACATTCCCTGGATAGTCATCCCATATTCTATGACATCAGCCTTCCCCAGCCTAGCACCCTTCAGATGTTTTGAAGTGCAGCCAATCAGCACAAAGGTTGAGAAGTCTTCTCAATGGCTAAAAAAGCTTCCCTCTAGGATGGTGGAGACCATGATCCTGCTGGGACCCAACTGCAAAAACAGTAAGGGATCTCTGATCTCCCATGACCCCAGACTACCACATCTGTGAACACTATTGAACAGGCCAAACCCTGATAACTACCTGCCTTGCATTATTGTATGTAAGCTAAAATATGTTTATTTATGCCTATAAGCCACCCTGAGAACTTTGGTTAAGGAAGGGAATATAAATACCTAGAATAAAGATAAAATAGATGAGATGATAGAGATAGATGATAGTTAGATAGATGACAGATAGATAGATGATAGATAGATAGATGATAGATAGATAGATGATAGATAGATAGATAGATAGATAGATAGATAGATAGATAGATAGATAGATAGATGATAGATAGATAGATAGATAGATATAGATAGATAGATGATAGATAGATAGATAGATAGATAGATAGATAGATAGATAGATAGATAGATGATAGATAGATAGATAGATAGATGATAGATAGATAGATAGATAGATAGATAGATAGATAGATAGATGATAGATAGATGATAGATAGATAGATTGATAGATGATAGAGATAGAGATAGAGATAGAGATAGAAATAGACTATAAAGGCAGAACACTGTTCCTCTTGAGTGTTTACCCATTTAACTTAGCACCTGTTGAACTTAGGTACCCAAGTCTCTACCTATGTTGTTTATTAACCTGGTGCCACCTTGATTTGGCAATAATAGAAAATCACGCCTCCTTAAGGTTTACCAATTTTTATGGAAGTACAGCCAAAAAGCTCTCATTTATAACAAGTGTCAAAAAGGAGCAAAATCTCTTCCTGCCACCCACCCCGCTTGGAACGTCGTCTTCATTTAGAAGAACAGCATGAGATGAGAAACAGAATCGGTCCTTTGCCTTACATGGGCAGAAGGCCCTTCCAGCAAGCAAAATCAGAGCACACAAATGACATGGGACACCGTCTAAACAAAAAGTCAGGCGCTCCTAATGAGGCTTGTTAGTGATGCTAATCTATGTAAATGTTATTAATTGAGAACATCTATCTTTTATCTCCAACATTTCGTAATCAGGCAATTAAAAAACAATGACATTCCCGGCGGTTGTTCTCCTGATTTTTTTTAATTTTTTTTGCCTGTTGTTGTTATGGGGGAGGGGGGGGAGTGATCAAAGAGTCCAGCAGAAGGGAAGGGAAAGTCCCTTATCTAAAGCTAGGCCCTTGCCTTAGGCTACCAGGCCTCATTAAAAGCAGAAAAGCTCTGTTGATCACCAATTAACCTGATTTGTAAGAACTCTGATAAAGACCTCAAACGACAGAGTTTTCTTCACTAGAATAAATGACACAGTTTATTGACAAAAATAAAAGCGTTAGATTTGGGGAAGGAGGGAGGGGGAAAAAGAGGAGGACGGACATAAAAGGACTTGTTCACATTCAGCTGCTGTGCCAAAGAGGGCAGCCTTGAAATGTGTCTGCGCTGTGAGCCATGGGTTAGCCACACTGGTGGCATCCTAGCCTGGCCAGAAAAGCAGCAAACCTTTACTGAGCACCATGCAGACGACTACCAAATGTCTACATATTTAGGAGCTGTCATCTCCATGCTGTCAGGCCTAGTCATAATAGTCGACAGATTGCATTAATTATGGATGTGCTCAGCTCCCGGATGGCAACGCCATGCTCCGGGTTGGGTAGGACATCTCGGAACAAGAAGAAAGAGTCTGGGTTTCTCGATTTGTTATTTGTTCTGTTGTTGTTCTTCTTGTTTTTGTTAGCAACTCTCTTTTTTAAAAAAAACAGAGCTTAATTGGGGGATGTTTTGTAAGACATTTTTCTAAGATCTTACCAATTGCTTCAAATTAGCTGTAGCATAAATGACCATATGCTTCTTTAACCCATTCTCTCCTCTCTTTAGAAATATGCATTTTTCTTCTTCTATGGTGGATAGACAGATATTAGATGAAACAGATAAGATAAATTGATTGGATAGATAAGGCACGTAAGATATGATAGGTAAGTTAGATTGATATCATTTATACAATTGATGACAGATAATATTAGTTGGATGATAGATATAGATAGTAGATAGATGATAGATTAGATAGATAGATAGATAGATAGATAGATAGATAGATAGATATAGATAGATAGATAGATGATAGATAGATGATAGATGATAGATAGATAGATAGATAGATAGATAGATAGATAGATAGATATTAGAGAGAGAGGGAGATGATAGATGATAGATAATAATAATAATCATCATCATCATCATCACCATCATCATCATCATCATCATCATCATCTTTATTGTCATTGCCCCCTCTCGGGGACAACGAAAATTACTTGGCTGCTCCATCCACCCAGGTAGGGCACTCCACACAAAATCAGAACAACTATAAAAACACTAATTAAAACAATACAGTATAATACAGCAAGGAAGATTAGATGACTTTCAAAGTCCAGGTTTCCCATTCAGGGCCGAGATCGCTCTGGAGAAGAAGCTGTTCTTGAGACGGCTCGTTCTTGTCTTCATCGTCCTGTATCTCCATCCCGACGGCAGAAGCTCGAAGAGACAGTGACCAGGATGCGATGGATCTTTTACTATGTCCATTGCCTTCCTATGGCACCTTGTGGCATAAATCTGCTCTAAGGTGGAGAGTGGGCAGCCAACAATGCTCTCTGCTGCCTTCACAACTCTGCACAACCCCATCCTGTCCTGGGTAGTACAGCTTCCGTACCACACACATTAGCCATAAGTGAGCATAAGTGAGATGATAGATAGATAGATGATAGATAGATAGATGATAGATAGATTAGATAGATGATAGATAGATAGATAGATAGATAGATAGATAGATAGATAGATAGATGATAGATATAGATAGATGATAGATAGATAGATAGATAGATAGATAGATAGATAGATAGATAGATGATAGATAGATGATAGATGATTAGATAGATAGATAGATAGATAGATGATAGATGGATGATAGATTAGATAGATAGATAGATAGATAGATAGATAGATAGATAGATAGATGATAGAGATAGATAGATAGATAGATGATAGATAGATAGATAGATAGATAGATAGATAGATAGATAGATGATAGATAGATAGATAGATAGATGATAGATAGATATAGATAGATGGATATAGATAGATGATAGATAGATATAGAGATTGGACACAGAGAGAGTTTTGATAGATGATAGATGATATAGATAGATAGATAGATAGATAGATAGATAGATAGATAGATAGGATAGAGTAGTTGTTGTTGCTGCTGCTGCTGCTGCTGCTGCTGCTGCTGGCAACTGTCTGCTGTGGCTGCAGAGACTGGTAACTTTTAACTGCTGCCTCCCATGTTGTTTTTGCTGCATTAGCAGCATCTAAGTGACCATCACAAGGCACAAGCCTGGGCAGTGTGTATGGAAGTCCTGGACCCACCCACCCCTTCTTTGCCTTGCTGATGTGGTCTAAAGGAAAGCAGAACAATATAACTGGCACCTGTTTGGTTGCAGGAGTTGCTGGAAGGAAGCATACAAGGCACCATCCAACCATCTTAAGGACTGCACTCCAGATTTGTGTAGGGTTTAGTCAGGGCTTTTTTTCAGCCAGAACTCAGTTCCAGCATCTCTCAGGTAGGCGCCATTGCCATTCTAAGAGAATCAGGGAGGCATTCCTCGTTTGTTTCAGCACCTCTTTTTCTAGAAAAATAGCACTGTGTAGTGGTTTATTTCCACAGCAAGGTCTCAGGACAATCCCTGTCTCCCATATCCTACTGCCACACAATCAGTGTGAAGGGGGAGGCTTTCAGCCACCAAAAATAAGTCTTCTCCCTCTTTGTGCTGATCAGAGCCAAAGAGAGAGGAGGTGAGTGAGGCACTGAGGATTGGTTCCTAGGGTCATTTTAGAGAAGGTGCATGGGAAGAAGCCAGAAGAGGAATTGTTCTCTATTCTCCAAAGTTCAGCATTTAGGAACATTGAAAACACAGGGCGCTTCAGTTTCAAGAGAGCTTCAATGGAACTTCAAGGAAAACACAACCTAAGTCACACCAAAATAATGTATTGAAGAAATCCAATTCATTTGCCTTTGTACATACACGGAAAATAGTAGATCTGGCTGAATGGCAACACATTAAGATCTACATTAATCATTGCAATGCATCTCTGGTTATGTATAATTATAGATTGCTGTATAATCTTAGATTGTATAATCTTAGAAGGGGGCATGGACTGTGACTCTCATGAAGGGACCCTGCACTTCTGAATTTGCCACAACACTACTGGTAAACACACCCACAAACACACACTGAGTATAGTAAATCAAGCAATATCCTCTACCACTCCACTGATCTGTTGGTTATTACAGGATAATTCATCTGTTCTGAGAAAGCCAAATATAATTGCGTATTCCTGTTGGCCCATCTCTATTTATGAACTATTTTAAGTGACTCAATTGACCGGGCCAGATGGGAATAGATTGGAAGTTGATGCTTACATGTATTACACAACAGAATGCAGCACAGCCAAACCATAAGAGCTGCTAGGCAGAGTCTAGAGGGGTGAAGGGTCCATTGAAAATCAGAGAGATTAGCAACTCATCACATTATTTGTGGGTTATCAAGAGACAGAGGCAACGAAAGTGAGACCTATATCCTTGATCAATAAGAGTTTGACTGCATTTTCAGTTCATTTTCTCCTGCAGAGAGAGAGACAGCAAGCCGGCTATTGATCACAGTGTTAATCCATAACTGGTCTGGGCCCAAGCCTAGTAAAACAAGCATGGGGGGGGGGATAAGATAATAAGCAGGAACTCTTGATCCTTTATTATGGTGTGCTAGATAAAGAAAACTGGGGCTTTGGGGCTGGGTTCAACGTGGAATGCTTTGAAGTTAACCCTTGCTTGGTTGCTGAACTTGAAGAGCAGGATATGAGTGAAAGATTTTAAATGTGTTTATATATACACAAACACACATATATAAACACACACACATACGCTGTTTTCATTCCACACAATTGGCAACTACAGTGGTACCTCGGGTTAAAAACATAATTTGTTACAGAGGTCCGTTCTTAACCTGAAACTGTTCTTAACCTGAGGTGCCACTTTAGCTATTGGGGCCTCCCACTGCCGCCGCGTGATTTCTGTTCTCATCCTGAAGCAAAAGGCCATGCTGAAGCAAAGTTCTTAACCCAAGGTACTATTTCTGGGTTAGCGGAGTCTGTCACCTGAAGCATATGTAACCCGAGGTACCACTGTATCAAATTTATTATATATCTTGTTGCTCCTGCAACAAGATATATAATAAATTTCTTTCTTACTAAAAAGGGTTAGAAAATTACTGAGGATTAGTTTATCAATGGCTACCAGTCAACTGAGCTAAATGGAACTTCTGGGGTTGTAGTGTAGTCTAGCCCTGAATACAAAGCTTTGAGGCCAAACTGCAAGAGGTGCATGTGAACAGCTTGTCAGCTTCCTGGGAGCGTCTTAAACATAAGAAACAAAAAGTGGGTGGAGCAACAAATGTGACTATTATTTTTGTGCAGCAGACTACATTGCAAAATCAGAGGTTTCTACATACACCCCCACATCATTCCACCCAGGCAAGCAAGTGGCATTATCACAGGTCAAGTACACATTCCAGCCAGCCAAAAGCACTCAAAGAGGAAGTGAAACAAGGCCAATGAGAGGTGTGGCCTGCAATGGTGGTGTGGCCTTGGGAGAGTTCCAAGGGTCAGATGGAAAAGAGCCATGTTTGGCCCCCATGCCTGAGGTTCTTCACTCCTAGCTAATATGAATCGCCCATTGAGGAGCTGACCAGCTCTGAGTGACCTCTCCACCATATTGACATGTCTCCCATATGGACCTACATATGTTTCAAGATCTCCTATGAGGCCATGCTGTGAGTCCCTCCATGGAAGTGTGGTGGGTGGTGACTTTACCTAGAAATGATTTGGGGATGATGCGCGTGGGGAACTGAAATGAGCTGGAGCATGACCTGTTGGCTCCAAAGCTGGGAGTAGCTGAATTAAAGGGGAACTGATTGGAGTGACCTGGGATGGGGTGCAAATTAACTGGATATTTTGCATGGGACAATTTGGATGGAGAATTAGACAGGTTGTCTTTTGTGACATTTAAATTCTAAATTCAATGCACGTAAATTAGCAGAGGCAGATTTAATGCAAAGCTGTGCCTATGGGTCCATAGCCTGAATATTTTCCATAACAAGCAGCACCCCTGAAGACAATTCTCCTCGAGAGAGACTTTGGGACTTTCTGACTGTTTGTGGGGGAAGAGTTGGTGGCTCTAAACAGCATATTAATTACTGCATTAACTTATTTCTTATATATAAAAAAGATTGTATACCCACTAGGCCAGGGGTCTGCAACCCGCAGCTCCGGAGCCGCATGTGGCTCTTTTACCCCTTTGCCGCGGCTCCGGGGCGGATACTAGCAAGGGGAAGAGGCGCATTGTGCGCCCCGACACTCCCCACTGTGGTGGGCACTGTACTGGCTGTGATGTTGCATGGGGGTGGTGCGTGCATTAGTCACGCACTGTCCCGACATCACCTTCCCGCCCGCCCGCTACATTGTAAGGGGCATGTACGCTGGTCACTGCATTGAAAGGGGGCATGTACGCTGGTCACTGTTTTGAAGGAGAGTGAAGAACACACACAAACAAAAAGGTAACTTGTTAATTTAACATTTATTTCTATGAGGAGGAGTAATTCTGAGGGGTCAAACAAATAAATAATAAAAAAGGGACAAAAAAGTTATTTTTATAATGACGAGTTTTGCGGCTCCCAGGTTTTTTTCCTTCGGAAATGGGTCCAAGTGGCTCTTTTTGTCTTAAAGGTTGCAGACCCCTGCACTAGGCCAAAAGACATTTGATATTTTAATAGCTAAACAAATAGTCATGCTCAGAGCATACATAAACCAAACTTCCCTTTCCTTAAAAAAAAAATCCTGCCCCTACCCCCTTTGCAAAGACAGAATCTGTCCACGTGGGGAGTCCCATCATGACAAATAATCAATCTAACTTGAGATGTGACAATATGATCCCCAAATAAAAGAAAGGAGCCTGAAGGAAGACAACATGAATCCCCAATTAGAGGATTCACAGAAACCAGGGACCTCACGTTTTGTGCCACCGTGGCAGTTTGCTGGAAAAAGGATCTGCATATATTGCATTTAGATCCTGCATGGAACTCTTTTGCATAAGGTCCTTGGTTCAATCCACAGCTTCTTCCAGAATGACTACATTGCCTTTTCCCCAATAGACCTACTCACCGCTTCACTATAGCACTACTACTGTAAATGACAGCGGGGGTGGTATTGCAGCTACCATTCTATGAAGACCATGAGACAAAAGGGGCGAATGGGATCCTATAAAGGACTCAGGTGCAGACTGAGATGCTCTTGACTTGCCAGTTCCATCTTCCATGCTTGACCACCTGCTGGCCTGCCAGCTTACAGATCATAACACTGAAGACAGAAAGCCACTGTGTAGAGATTCCAGAAACAGGAACTAAGGACAGCCAGAGCCTCTATCTTAAAAGGTGGGAAATATCATGGCTCAGTGGTAGAACATCTGCTTTGCATGCAGAAGGTTCGAAATTCAATCCCTGGAATCTCCAGGTGGGCCTGGTAATCCCCTCTATCTGAAACCTTGGAAAGCTAATGCTGAGCTAGATGGTCTGGTGATCTGATGGTCTGACTTGATGTAAGGCAACTTCCTACATTCCTAGGTGCTATTTTCAACCAATTGACAAAAGAGGCAATGTGATGTGCTGAAGAATGTGAGTCTAGAGCCCCATTGCAACCATTCTGCCAGCTGTGCATTGACTTCATTTTACTAAATCTCATAAAAGAAATTCAATTTGCAATCAACCTTGCTTGCATTGTTATTTAAAAGAAGCAGCCAGGCAACAGTAACGAAATTAATTCATTTTTCTAATAAACTATTGCAGGATGTTGAGAAAATTCTGATAATACAGAGGAGTCTTATTAGGATCATCAGTATTAACACCAAATCCTTTTGTGCTCATTAAAGGAAATACAGTCAATTCAATTAATGCACATTAATCCCCAGTTGACATTAAAATCTGCTAAAAACCAATATTGATAGAGATTATTAAAAGGGAAGCATTGAAAGAAGGGGTGGAGGATGGAGTTGGCCGCCATATAAGAAATAAAATGAACCTTTCTGCACAGCTGAGATGTATAACACATGTTGGAATCTCTTGACAAGATATGAAAAATGCTTGGAACTCCAATAAGAAAGGCCTCTTGGTCTGTAGACATACTCATGTATAGGAAGGGTGAATCAAGGAGAACCCATTTTGGAGTTCAAGTCTAGTAGAATAAGCACACACACCACATGAAAGATAATAAGCAGGAAGGCTTTGGGAACATGATACCTAGAGCCATCTAAGAAATCCCTCAACTGAAGCCACTGAGGACAGATGCCAGAGCATGGCTTTTTCGGTGGTGTCTCCTGTCTTTTGGAGTTATCTTCCAAGGATGACCTATTGCCCACCTTTCAGTGGTTAAGACATTTCTGTTTAGGAAGTTCTTTGGATAAGCTGTAGGTTTCAGAAGGTTTAGCTCTATACCGGTAGTTCTTGAAATTTATTGCTTCCGTTTATTCCGCCTTTAGAGCTTCAGGTGACTCATAAGATTATTTGCATTGGTGGTTATCAATCTGCACACTAAAGACCACTGTTGTGCCAAAAGAGGACTACTGAAGTTTTCTGAGAGCTGGTGGAAAGTTATACCAGTTACCTTGCACCCTCTCCAACATGCTGAAAAGGATGTTTTGCCTAGGTAGCTGAGTGTTACAGGTGTTAGAGGCATCTGAGTATTAACTTAAAAGAGTTTTCTCTGCTTCAGGTTGATGTTGATTTGGGGTGGGGGGTGGGGAGTTGTCCACAGATTGTTCTTCAGTTTCTGTGTCTAGGTCCTTTTCCTAATTTTGCTTGCTAGTTGAACATTGTCCAATCGTTAAGTCACTCAGTATTTTGTATAGAGTTGATAGTAAAAAAAATTTGACTCCAGTCATGTTCAGAATTAGTTTTTCAAATGGTGTCAATGGTCCAATTGCTTGAGATTTGACTGCTGAATTTGAAATAAAATGTGATACCTGGTGGACTAATAGCCAGTTCACCTTGCATCCCTTCAGCTTTTCCATGATTTGCCCTCCTGTAAGAGGGGTGTCATTTTCACAGAAGTGAACCAATCTGTACAAGTATTTTTTCTTTCCATCTCATATCAATCAGGTTTGTAGAAGGAGGGCTGCAACGAGAAGAGAATCAATGGTGATACAGGTGGTGTTAATTTTAATAACGTTCCTACTCTTACACGCACTGTGTGAATGCTTGCCTGCAATTTCATTCATGAAAAAGAAGTGTGCTGCAGCAATCAGAAATCTGGGAAACTCTGGTTTTGATCAAGCATGCAAATTATGTTATGGAATGACAACGACAACGACAACGACAACGACAACGACAATGACAATGACAATGACAATGACAATGACAATAACAATAATTTATTTCTACCCCGCCACTCTGGGCGGCTTCCAACAAAAGATTAAAAATACATTAAAACATCAGTCATTAAAAACTTCCCTAAACAGGGCTTCCTTCAGATGTCTTCTAAAGAGTATTTCCTCCCACCCCCCTTAAAATGTCATCATGTAACAAACATGGCATAGTCAGTTAAATAAAAATTAGAGTTAATTTTTAAATAAGAGGTAAGAATGATTTGTGCTAGGATGTTTTCCGTTCTCCTTAAGATCCGCGTAGGTGTGTTTTGGAGCCGACTCCGCTTCCCCTTTCGTATTGTCACACTTGCTTTCAAGTGTGTGAAAAATAGGGGAAAGTGTCAGGCCTTATCTTGTGTTTGACCTTGATATTTTTTTTCCCCTTCTTCGTTGGCAAGCTCTACTTCCCCTTATCTAGATAAATCCATTACTCTCACCATCATAATGTGGTTGAGCAAACATTACAGCCAGCCAACAAACAGCACCGGAGTTAACTTGTAATCTCTTCTTGACTTCTTAAAAAAGAGGCAAAAAAAGAAATTGCTGATTAGGTTTCAAGCTCTTTGGGTCATTATCTGATTTTGCTACTCACACGATGAAAAAGCAATCTTTTTGTATTTTTTATTATTTTTTTAAAGGCAGCCTAACAGAAAAGCTAGTTTAAAAAAAATGTGTGCTTGCTTTGGAAAGTGTGCTTTTTGAAGAGGTGGGGAGGGCAGGTGTTTGCCACTCTCTGCTGTGTAAACTAGTTTAACTCTTTCTTGAGGAACAAAAGCTTGGGGGAAAAGAAAGAAGCATGAGAGCCCAGGGGAGTGAGAACAATCTCTGCTTCCCATAAAAGAAAAGGTTTTTTTAACTATTATTATGTAAAAAATAAAAATAAAAAGGCTGCTTGATCTTTTCCCCTGTTAGGAGGACTTTGTATTGTCTGCTGGGGGTTCTGGTGCCTTGGTACCATTCTGATATAAGTATGATTATTATTACAGTGAAATACAGAACAAAGCACATTTTCCAAGAAAGATGAAACAGAGGCATATCTAAAGAGAAGTTATCCCATCAGGTTTTCCAAAGAGAGGGAGGAATTAGTCTCTCACTTGAAAGCTTCAGTGGGGACACAAATTCTTCTGTTGCAGGTAAACTGTGAAGACCAAAAAACTCTCGCGATTTTTTATGTCTGTGATGGTTGTGGATTTTGATTGATTGTGGGGGGCACATTATCATCTGCGCTTGCTCTTTGATCCTTTTCTGTCCATTTCCTAGCGAATATTCTCTTTAAAAAGAAAGAAAGGAACAGCAAAGATTAGCAAGGGGTAGGAAAGTTTGGTGGCCTGGAGATAAGGGAAAGAGGGTTTGATGTGGCAAGGTGAAAAGGCAGCATGTGTAAGGAAACCGCAAGGCATTGTTGAGTCCTGTTTGCACAGCTTACCTCTGCAAGTCAACTTACAAGGGCCCAGTATTCAGAAGTCGATCTGTAATGCCTGACTTGCAAACTCAGAGGGTGGTGGAAAATACAAGCTTCCTTCTAACAAGAGGCCGGAAATCATGCTTTCAAACAAGTGTCCCTTTACTGCATGAGCCAGGCAAGTGATAAATCACATTACGGTTTCTCAGATGTCAGTTTCATTTCCCCATAGGAAAATGAAACAGTGTATCTGATTAAAAGGCAAACCAGAACAATCTCTGGTATCAGCCAGCCCATCTTCTAAGTTTCTGGTGTAAGAGATGTTTTGTTTGTGCTGTGTGTTGCTCAGTAAAGGGTGCTACTGCTGCTGCTGCTGCTGCTGCTGCTGCTAATAATAATAATAATAATAATAATAATAATAATACTGAGAACAACAGTAACATCATAACAACAATCGTATTAAAAAAACACATATGTTGCAGTGTAATAATAAGCTTTTATGAGATTGCCTTTTATTTGTTACACCATCTTAGTTAAAGCTAGATGAACTATGGAACTTGCTCTCAAGGGAGGCAGTGATGGATCCCAACTTGATGGCTTTAAAAGAGGGTTAGACAAATTCATAGAGGAGAAGGCTCTCAGTGGCTACTAGTCATGACAGCTATGTTCTACCTGAGCTGTCAGAGACTGTGTCCCTCTGAATACCTGTTGTTGGGAACCACAGCACAGGCAAACGCTGCTGTGTTCAGGTCCTGCTTGCAGGTTCACAACAGGCATCTGGTTGGCCACCAGAGAGTGCAGGCCTTTGGTTTGATCCAGCAGGGATCTTCTTACATTCTTGTTTCATCAATCGTTACTCATCCAAACTAACATTGTCTGCATCACTCTTCGTGAACTTGGTTCTCTCCATATATTTTCTCATACTCACTTAATGCATCAGTTCAAAGGATCCATTACAGATCAGCTATGACAGTTGAACACCTCTATAAATTCATAGTGATAACAACAGCAACAGCAACAAGCCCAGACAGCCCCATGGTTTTCCCCGGAGCTGAGGGCGATGAAACAATCGTTGAGATGGCTAGAGTGCTGGTGGTGGAAAACTCATTCTGAATCGGACCAGACATGGGTTAGAGCTCAACGTCGAGCCTACCAAGTGGCGATGGCGATGGTGAAGAGGCCCTTCTTCACCTCCTCTATTGCATCTTCAGAAAACAGCAGCAGGAGACTCTTTCAGGTGGTTCACAATCTATTGGAACCACCTTTGTCATTGGGGCCTGGTAAGGACCCCAAGATCTCCTGCAATGCTTTTGCAAAGGTTTTTGTAGATAAAGTCACTCAGATTTGGAAAGAGGTAGACTCCACCATGGGAGCAGGGCCGGGGCAGGAGAGTGCTGGAGTCCTATCTAGTCATGTTATATGGGATCAATTCCCATCTGTTAACTCTGAGGATGTGGACAGGCTGCTTGGACGAGTGAAACCAACCACCTGTCTTCTTGATCCTTGTCCAGCCACCTGTATTCTTGATCCTTGTCCATCCTGGCTCATAAAAGTAAGCCGGGAAGGGCTGGGCGATGGGCTCTGTGGGGTGGTGAATGCTTCCCTCTGTGAGGGAGCCTTTCCAGACCCACTGAAAGAGGCGGTCATTAAACCACTTCTTTAAAAAAATCTTTAGACCCCACCAATATTGCCCAGTCTCAAATCTTCTATTCTTGGGCAAGGTGATTGAGTGGGTGGTTGCTGAACAACTCCAAGCATGCCTGAAGGATGCAGACCATTTGGATCCCTTCCAGTCGGGATTCAGGCCTCACCATGGGACTGAAACTGCCTTGGTTGCGATGGTTGATGATCTCCGGCAGGCTAGGAGCTGCTTCCTAGTTCTGCTGGATCTCTCAGTGACCTTTGATACCATTGATCATGGCATCCTTCTGGGCCGTCTGGGGGGGGGGGCTGGGAGCTGGGGTCACTGTTATACAGTGGTTCCACTCCTTTCTCCTGGGCCATGTCCAGAAAGTGGTATTGGTGGATGAGTGTTCAGCCCCCTGGGCTCTCTCTTGTGGGCTGCCTCAGGGTTCCGTCCTCTCCCCCATGCTTTTTAACATCTACATGAAGCCACTGAAAGAGGTCATCAGGGGATTTGGGCTGGGTGTTCATCAATATGTGGATGATACCCAGCTCTACCTCTCTTTTAAATCAGAACCAGTGAGGGCAGTGAAGGTCCTGTGTGAGTGTCAGGAGGTGGTTGGAGGATGGATGGCGGCTAACAGATTGAGATTGAATCCTGACAAGACACAAGTACTGTTCTTGGGGGACAGGGGGCAGGCGGGTGTGGAGGACTCCCTGGTCCTGAATGGGGTAACTGTGTCCCTGAAGGACCAGGTGCACAGCTTGGGAGTCATTTTGGACTCGCTGGTGTCCATGGAGACAATTCTGTGTCCAGGGCAGCTGTTTACCAGCTTCATCTAGTATGCAGGCTGAGACCCTACCTGCGGCTCTTTGGGGTTTCAGACAGAAGACATCCCCATTCCCAGTCCTTCCTTCAGGGGATGGAAAGTAAATGCTCTACCACTGAGCTACCTTCTCATCACAGGTCTTGTGCTCCATCTTATCTTCAGCTAAGGAAAACGTGTTTCTGGACCATCATCTAGGACCAGGCATACTTCAAGCCCAAGAAGATGATACTCTTCCTACCAATGAAGAGGCCTATTATTTTAATGGCCTTGCTTCCTTTGTAAAAATACCTAAACCTGAAACCTGCACTTCTAGATTTACAATGCCAGAGGCAGTGAAGAGTGGGAGGGAAAAGGCAACGTAATGACTAGAAGTCACAGTAAATGAATCTTTGCTTGGAGCATCCCAAAGGGGAACAATTCCAGCAAAAAAGAGAAGTGAGTACATGCAGCAGCTAGTCCACAGGATGCTCAGGAATGACATTTAGAAAGGCTGGCTGTGTGTCTGGGTAGCAAAAACCTACTGATGGTCTTGGACCACTTAATGATTTTTCTGTCTGTTGTAGCAATTGTAACATGCCGTGCTAGATGTTTGTGATTTTTCATTGTGTTTTTATTGCTTCTTTTATTTCTTAGGTTGAATTTTGTTGCATTATACTTTGCTTTCTATGGAATCCACATTGTAATATAATACTGAACAAGAAATAAAAGAAGCAATCGAAATACAGATAATCAATATGAATATTTTTGGGAATCCCTGCCTTAGGGTCTAAGGGCTGAGAGTAGATAATACTACCACTACCTATTGGACAGCTCCCTGTATCCATCTCAACACTTGCTGCAGTCTCCAGTCAATGACCAATTTGCCAGAGTTCTTCCTCTCAGACTCCTATATTGAAACAAAAAGACCAGTTGTTAGAGAGCTAACTACAGTGGGGGCTCTCACTTTCAGGCATTGCCTGGGGCCTTCCTAAAAGTACCTGGATGGTCGTTGTTGGGAACAGGAAGCTGGGACAGAGGAGCCCTAGATCTGATCTAGAAGGCCTCAAATTATGTACGATGAAAAACTGAAGAGTAGGTGCAGGCCTGTCTTTAATTTAGGAGAACACTGGGAAAGCACCAATCTTGGCTAGCCTTCTCAGCCAGATTTCTCCTGGTCTACTCTACCCCTCTCCCCACCCCCACAAAAAAAAACTTGTAAAGATCTATGGAACAGGTTATACCTGGAGAACACTTCAAGGCTGTTAAATTCTTGGAGAACTCAAAGGAACTCCAGATATAAAGGAGCAGTGGTGTAGTGTAGTGGCTGGAGTGCTGGACTTGGATATGGGAAATCAGGGTTCAAATCCCCATTCAGTCTTGAAACTCTCTGGGTGACCTTGCACCATGGGTAGGCAAACTAAGGCCCAGGGGCTGGATCAGGTGCAACAGCCTTCTAAATCCAGCCCGCGGCTGGTCCAGGAATCAGCATGTTTTTACATGAGTAGAATGTGCCCTTTTATTTAAAATGCATCTCTGGGTTATTTGTGGGGCACAGGAATTCGTTCATTTCCCCCCCCCCAAAAAAATATATATATAGTCCGGCCTCCCATAAGGTCTGAGGGATAATGGACCGGTCCCCTGCTGAAAAGATTTGTTGATCCCTGCCTTGGACAGATCACTGCCTTTCTCAGCCTAACCTACCTCAAAGGGTTGTTGTGGGGATTAAATTAGGAGAGGGAGATACAGGTACACCACCTTGGCTTCCTTGGAGGACAAAAGGATCCGAAATAAATAAATAAATAAATAAATAAATAAATAAATAAGGTCTGAATAAAATAAATATCAATAGATCAGTCTATGGCCCATCTAGTCCAACATCCTGTTTTCACAGTGGCCACACAGATGCTTGTGGGAAACCCAAAGCAAAAGGGTACTCTCCCTGCCTGGGGCTTCCAACAGTTGGTATTCAGAAACATTGCTGCCTCCAACTATGAAGGCAGAGTCAAAAAAAAAACAAACCACAAACCCACCATGCCTAGACAGAAGCCACTGATAACCTTGTCCAATCCTCTTTGAAAGCCAGCAGAGTTGGTGACCATAACTGCCTCCTGTGGGAACAAGTTCCCTAGTTCAACCATTGCACTGTGTGAACAAGTCCTTACTTTTATTTGTCCTGAATCTTCCAACATGCAGCTTCATTGGAGGTCCACGAGAGAGGGAGAAAAACTTTTGTGTATCCATTAATTTATAAACTTATTGTATATATACTGTATACTGTATATATAATACTCACACACAAATATATTCATATAAATGACAATATATACCTGCAACATACATTCTTTATAATACGAAGACCTGGGGAACGATCATGTCTCATTCCTCCCAGCCTGAGCCCCTCAACGTATTTCCCGATTAGCCCCCACCCTTCCCCTTGTACACACACACACCAGCCTCCAAGGCCTGCCGCTGAGTTAAATTATGATCCAGAGACTTTGGGGTGGGAACAATCAATCAGGATACCTGGGGCAGTGTGTAATGCGTCTGCTCTTTCCAGCAGAGAGAAGCTGCCCCGGCTCATGGTCTCCCAGTAGGTTAAATAAATATGATACCAGAAGACCAAACGGAGAAGATCAGATGACAGCCTCAGTCAGCTGTTGATAAAATACAATCTTCCTTTCATACACGCTGGGAAAGTTATTTAACACTTACAACAAGAGGGGGGGTGGAGAAACACACAATTGCTTTTCTTTCTGTCTGTCTCTCTCAAGTAAAATGAGAGTCGAAGCCTATTATGATTAATTATTATTATTACTATTATTTTTAAAAGGTCCCTCTTTAGACAAGAGAAAAGCGATAGAATGATATTCCGCCCCCCCGCCCGGGGAAGTAGATAACACAAAACGGTTTATATGGATACACACACACAAAACACTCAGCCTCCATAAGTTAGACACGGTGGACGGATAGAGACAGAGCAGCCCGTCAGGCTTAGGTACATATCGTTAATTATAGCATGTGTGCGTTTGTCGTTAGGTATTGACAGGCAGAGGGAGAGAAATCCCCTTTGCGAAGTGACTTGCAGTCTGGAGGGATTGATCTGTCACACAAGCCCGGGATAGATAGCGTCTAACGTTTGCATAGATGGAGAAGCACAGAAAGGAGTCAGGATTGTATAGGGTTTTGAAGCGTTGAAAGCGCTTTGCACGTATTCGTGACCCATCCTGCAACGCTGCTGGAGGATAGGTCAGTTACATTGATCCCGTCCCCGTATTACAGAGGCAAAGCCGTGGGTGTCTTGACTATGGCTACTTCTGAGATAAGTGGCAGAGAGGGGAACTTCGCACTGGGGACTTTCGGCTCCACGTCGTAATCCTAGGCACTTGCTTACTCGAGAGTAAATCCCAATGTGTTCAAGGGATTGCAAACAGAGGAGCCCTTACTCAAAAGAAGCGACCTGTTCCTTTTGTTGAATGCAGCTTGCTCCCAAGCAATTGCGCACCGGATCGCAATCTTCCTTCTCTGACAATTTTACGCAACAGAAGCGGGCAGGCTTCAGGCTCGTTATCTCTCTCTCTCTCTTATATATATATTTGCTATCATTCCACTAAAACCCCAAGATCTACCAAGGGGAGTCAAGGTGCAAAAGATAACAATTGGAATTAAAGGGCAGGATACTCCCAGCACATCTGAGCCTAGCGGGTTGTTTTCAGTCCCACAAACGGAGCTCCCAGTTCATTGGCACAAAGTGCACTTCTGGGTAAATTTATTCACTTTAGCAGCCTAATTTAGGTTTGTGTGGAGGGGGTGTCATTGTGTTGTTGCAGTTGTTAAAGAAACGCGAGTCAGTCAGAAGCCCTTGGCGATCTGGTAGAAATCCCCCAGCAGATCCCGATCTGCTCGCCCCTGCTGTGCATATCTACTCAAAACTCATGAGTTCAATGAAACTTACGCTCTGGTAAAGGGGGTGCAGGAATTGCAGGCTTATATAGTCGAAGCCTGTGGACGTTTATCCGAGAGGGAGTCCCCTTGAACTCGAAGGGATTTACTTCCGAGTAAAGATGCACTGATCGAACATACTTCAGAATTTGACACCCCCATTGTGTTGGTGTGTGTGTGTGTGTGTGTGTGTGTGAGAGAGAGAGAGAGAGAGAGAGAGAGATCTCACCTTTTAATAGAGATTTTCGAAGACACCAATGCACTGATTGTAGACTACAGGATCTACTTTGCTTTTGTTTGTCTTTTTACTAGAACCTCAAGATCCATTCGCCAGAACCTGTGACAAAAACAAACCAAAAACAAATGACGATGGTCATCTAGTCTAACCCACTGCATTGGCTTAGGCTAGATGACCCTCGTGGTGCCTTCCTTCCAGCTCTACAATTCTGCGATTCTATGATTCTATGCTTAGAATTAATTCTGAGCCCAGGGATTTGTTTTGAGTAACCAGAACCTATCGCAGATTACAGTCCTTCTACACCGAAATCCACTCCTGGATTGTTCAACCTTTCTTCATTTCAGTAGGAAATCATTGCCGGTCTACTGCAAAGCAGCTCGTAGAGATCTTCTAGTAGTTTGTCTGCTAGCAGGAATCCACTAGTTGCAGTGTAGGTGGGTGTGAGAAAGAGAAAGCTCATTTCACAAGGATACTGAAAAGTTCAAAGGGTGTTTGGGAAATGACATTTTAAAAAATGGTCCCAGTATTCTGAGGAATGTATATAAGAAAAATGAGAAATGGAACGCCAATTATGAATCTGGAAAGCGTGATCTAGCCCATATTATGCTCTGCTGTTGTACTGGGAGATTTATGTATATATCTGCCATTGGGCTTCAAACCGCACCCTAAATTTTCAGGCCACTTGCCAAAAAGAAAACTTATTGCGCACCCCTCTACGTGTCTACTCGGAAGTAAGACGCACCAAGTTCAATGGGCCTTAAGCCAGAGAAGCGCGGGTTGGGTCAGGAAGTATATTAGCTGACAGATCTCTGCATGATCCACAGTAGATCGGCAAGGGATCCTGACTCCCAACTGAATAACAGCGGCAACAGAACAGCTCCCACCCCAAAAATGAAACTGCTGCAATGAAGACAGCTAAGCCGGAGGGGGCAAGGTTGTGTGTGTGGACAAACTGCGAACTGAGCTCAAGGCTGGTACCGAAAACAAATCCACAGGCTCGGAGGCAGCCAACCCTTTAGCTTTAAATATCATTTATCTATTGCCCTTGGCTCTGGGCAGTAGATTTTAGGAAATATATACAGTAGGGAGAGAGACCAGGCTTCTCAGAACTATTTGGTGTACACTGTATACCAAATAAATATTGGAATATATTCTATCACACACACTACCTGTGTGTTATATTAATATATAATATATGCTGTGTATGTTTTATGTTGAAATACATATCGATATTCAGATCAATCGAATACACACATATGTCAAGTATATGCTGTGATATTAATATACAAACAAACACACATACTGCGTGTGTGTGTAAAACACATACACATACACCGAATATATGATAGAGCTAAGATAGATCTCAGAAACACACATATACTACGTGTGTGTGTAATTATGTGTGTACATCTCTCTCTCTGTGTGTGTGTATGTGTATACAGTACACTGCGCACCCCAAGGAGCTATGTGAAGCCTGATCCCTCCTCACCCCTCCTCTCTGTACGAAGGGAATCCCCCCACAGAACTCCCTACATTCTGTGCTTGTGTGGACCTGCCTCCCTTGCGCGTCCTGCCATTTGCCGCACCCCAAGACCTGGCCGCCTGATTCAGCGTCGCCTCAGGTGGGCTGCGGAGTTCGCAGGCTCCTTGGGGCGCAGCTACTCACCTGAACTGAGAGGAGGCGCGCGCTTGCGCTGGCTGCGGGCGAAAGGCGCGCCGCTGACAGCCCTGCTCGCAAACATCTCTTGCATGAGGTCAGAGATGATCGCATTTTCTGCCTCGCTCCCTCTTAAGGCCCCTTTGTTCACCTAACTAGCAATAATTAATGATAACTACTGGTGGGAAACGGCTAATAATATAGCTGGCATTTGCACAGCGCTGTCAGAGTGATCTGAGTGCTTCACACCCGCGCTTTGAATAATCCTGGCAAAGTAGACCAGGGTTAATGTTCCCATTTTACGGACAAGGAGGAGTAAGGTTGAGGTTGAGCCGATAGGGAGCTTATCAACCGAGGTTAGCCAGGTATTTCCTTTGGCTCACTTTCCTTTAGCCGGGAATTGGTATATAAAAAATAAGAATCCGTTAATCAAAGCAGTGAAGAGCTTCAGCTTGTGTGTATTCTTAAACCCGTTTATTTAAAAGCAGCGTGACATTTTGCCTAAATTCTTTCAGGCGCAAAACTACCTGGATTCAGCTAGGTAAATGTTATGGAATATTGCTAAACCACATCTGCCTGGTTGGGGAGTAAGTCCCGTTGAAGGGTTTACCTCTAAGTAGACATCGTTAAGGGTTGCGCTGTAAAACCAGGAACACCTTTGCATGTAAAGTGACAGTGGCTGCTATCCTAAATGCACTTTTACTAGTCAGCAAGCTGCCTTGAACTCAGTGGGACTTACTTCTGAGTAAACATGATTAGGCTTGCGCTGTGTTAGCAGAGTTGCCAAAGAAGGACCCGAACACAACCTGCCACTGAAATCCTATGAAATAAGCTCCACTGAGCTCAGTTGTGGGTGCATTTTCGCTCCCCTTCGAACTGACTCCGGACTTCAGACTTTTTTTTAGGCTAGCAAAAGAAATATTCTCCCCTTTCAAAAAACAAACAAGCAAGAAGAAGTTGAACGAACAGTTTAGAAGTAGGTTCAACAGAAATCAAGCAAGACTTTCTTTCCAAGTGCATGAACGCGTGTGCGTATATAATAGCATTCTGCACATTTGACTTTTATTACCTTCTTCTATTCCGATTTTAAAAAGAGGAAGAAGCTCAACAATATACAAAAATAATTTCGGCATTCAAAGGTACACGTCTTAAAAACTTGTTGAACCGCTCACGTTGTGGTTTAAAGCGATGGCCGCATTCTCTAGGTATGTATTTAAGCAAAATATAGCACCATCAGTGGGCACAGAATAGCTTTGAACCTGCCCCGAAGACCTTCCATTCATTATGATTTTGCATGGGAGAAGCGAAGAAAGGAGGTTCTGCAAAACCTGGGGGGTGGGGGAGAATATTCTCCGAAATAAAACAATCCGCGTTTGAAATCAAGGCTTTTACACCTGAGTAACTTTAGGTTCGACGCCTTTCCTAAACGGAGATACATATCTCCTGATTCAAAACAAATATTTTCTAGCTCCATTTAGCCTGCGAAGACAGAGTTGTCGCAGTCAGAATATATTTTTTAATAATAATAATAGTCCTAAACTCAATTTACCCCAAATGGGCAGAGTCCTTCGTATTCAAGGCTGAAAGCGGTTTATAATGAGGACGGTTAGAACAATATACATTCGATTTATTTCTTCCTCTGTGTCTCATTAATAGGCACTTTGTTTTTGTCAACCGGATAAGGATTACAACACAACCCAGTTATTCCGATATGACTGAGGGTTGCTTTTTTGGGGGGAAACTGCAGTCCCGATACCCTTACATTGACAATTTTTTTTAGATAAATTAAGTGACAGCCCCTGCGTTGGCAATAACAAATTTAGAAACAGGCTTTTTTAAAATAGGCCTTTGGGCTAGAGGCTGCAATGCTAGCCCCCATTTACCTGGGAGTAAGCCCCACTGACTTTAATGGGACTTGCTTCTGAGCAGACAAAGTTATGACTGCTCCCCTGTTATTTGTCCCTCTTTGGCTTAGTCTCATTTTAAGTCGGTTCCGAGTGGAAATCAAAAGCGGAGCCGGGGGGGGGGGAGCCGCATATGGACAGGAGGTTAGTTCTGGTGGGAGAAGATCCAAAAGGAAAGTTAGGAAGCTGACGGAGAAGGGGGAGAGAGAGTGCAAGGCTAAGCAGCCCGACTGTCTGTGCCAGAGCGAGAAACTCACGCTGACTTGTAATCAAAATGAACGTTCAGACGTTCAGGTAACTGTTCGGATGCCCAACAGAACGAGCCTCCCTCAGTTGTCCATGCCTCGACCACGCCCTTGAATTACCCCCTGATCCACTTGCTGAAAACCTCTCCCATTTGCCACAGGGCTTCAAGCCGAAGCGAACTGCAGTCCTGGGGGGGGGGGGGAGCTGTTACGTTTCCCTACCCCCAAATATGGGGTGGGTATCGTGCTGTCCCCCCCCCAAAGCTTGCTTGTTTGACTCGCAAGAGTAGATACCTGCCCGCTCGTCCCACCCCCGTCGTTTCCTGCAGTGGGGGGGCGGAAAGAAAGTTTGCATCACTTTTCTTGTATCGCCCTTCCTCTCCCGTCTGGTCTGATCAGAAATCATAAAGATCCGTTCTTTCTCACCCATCTGCCCCCACCTCCTCAATAGTTGCTCGGGAGTAAATCCTACTGAACCCGGTAGGAATATGAGTTCAAACAAACAAGCACATAGAGGCTCAGCTCATAGGCGTAGCCAGGATTTTTGTTAGGGGGGCAGGCCTTTTCTTTGAGGGGGGAGAACCTCAATTAGCTATGTCTTTTTTTGACCTTTATTGATTTAGGGGGCTCCTCCCTGGCTACGCCCTTGGGCTTAGGTGGCCTAAAAAGCTAGCACAATTCCCTCTTCCTCCCAAACACCCCAAATTTCTGCTCGCGATCAGTTGTATAGTTGGTGTGTTGGTCCAGAAAAACAATTAAAAAGAAAGGAAAGGACTGTGAACTCCAATATCACCTGTTTTAAAAGAGGAAAGGGGTTCCCTTATCATCTGTTATCAAAGGCTTTAGTGCAGAAGCGCGCGCATTTCAAGCTTGTCTGATCTACTCTGATTCATTTTATCAGAAACCCCGAGATCTACCAATCGAGCCAAGTTGGATATAAAGTTAGAAACAGTTAGAATGAAAGAACAGGGTGTCTCCGAGTACATTCTGCCTTTTGAGCATTCTGTGGATCTTTTTCCCACAGCGCTTTTCCCAGTTCTTCCTTTCCCTAGTTTTCTTCCTTTCAGCAGCCAATTTAGATGGAGAAAAAAGTCGTTTTTGTTGCTGCTGGAAGCCGGATATATTTGCTGATATGTTAGAGATCCGTCAGAGATCTTCCAGTAGATTCAGATCTACCGTCAGCTCACTCCGGTTGCTTTAGAGCAGGCCATGTCTGAAACATATGCAAGACCGTCAGAAATATGTGATGCTGAAGAGGAAGAGCTGTATTATTATTATTATTATTATTATTATTATTATTATTATTACTATTCATAAACCTGCATATATATATATATATATATATATATATATATATATATATATATATATCCTCAGAATTTAAACCCATCTAAGAAGGCGAATCAGGTAGGCAGCTCCAGGTAGATACGTCGCAGGCGCTTCTTGCGTCGGGAAGGTGCCAATAAACAGAACAGAGCTGCAGGCAGTTCGGAGGTCTTGAAATTGCCATGTGTGAAGATCCCGTGTTTGTCTACTAGTTTAAAATACATTTATTATCCTTTGCCCTAAAACTACAATGATCAACCTGTTTTTTGTTGTCATGTTCTTGTATTGAACATGTAAAATAAATTACAGTACACATATTTTTGTATTATATCTATCTATCTATCTATCTATCTATATCTATATCTATATCTATATCTATATCTATATCTATATCTATATCTATATCTATCTATCTATCTATCATCTATCTATCTATCTATCATCTATCTATCTATCTATCTATATCTATCTATCATCTCTCTGTCTGTCTGTCTGTCTGTCTGTCTGTCTATCTATCTATCTATCTATCTATCTATCTATCTATCTATCTATCTATCTATCTATCGCGGTGTCCCAAGACCGAGGGACGGAGAATGAGTTTGTGAAAGAGGGTGGCGAAGCTCACTGCGGCGCAGCCCTGCCCACAGGTTACTCAGAAAGCTCTCCCCACTTCAAGAGGATTTCAGCTGAAATGTGTTGCGCTCTTACTTGCGCGTAAAGCTGCGCTACTCCTCTGGGTTGTTGGCTTCTGCTAAACGTGCAGGCGGCCCCAACCTCCTCCTGTAGCATCGCTCGGAAGTAAGTAGTATTGATTCCTGCGACATATCCTCTAAAGTAAGTGTGTCCATAGGACGGTCTCGCCTTAGTCTCGCAGCGACCTTTCTATGGGCACACATACTTGGGAGTTTATCTCACTGGAAGTAACACGGTTTACTTCCGAGGGAGGCTACTGGAAGTTAGGTCTGCCCGCAGGTTTAGCAGAAGCGTTGGAGACCTGCTCACTTCAAAGAGAGAGGCTCGGCTACGACCCAGACAATCCCATTGAAATCAGTCGGGTTTTAAAACACTTGAATTGTTGTTTGCTTGTTTGTTTTGGCCTGGATAGCTCTCAGACTTTGTGAGCAGGAGGCATCGGGCAAACGCCCCACTCCCCCCACCCCCCCCCATGGCAAAATGCTGCGGATCAGGCCACGTTATTCCTTATTCTAGGAGATGTTTCCTTGGATTTAATGCCTTTTGCGCGGGGCTGGATTTGCGCGGGGCACAGATAAGGAATCCTAAGGGCAGGATTCCACCTTAATGGAAATATGATTGTTTCCCCTGGGAGGGTAATCGCTGGCTTCACCGCGGAGTGCATGGAGGAATTCATGATTCCGTGGCATAAGAGCCAACTCTTAGGGGCCAAAATATTTGAGGGGGGCAGGCCCCACAAAGTTGATAAGCATTCCCATTCAAATAGTGTGCGTCCTGTGATAGATTATGCCAAAAAAAAATCGAGTTGGCACCCCTGTCCCGTGGTTTTTGCGTTCCCACGTGTGCCGATACGCGATTGACCCCTCCGCATGTAATCCACGCGATAGCTGCAACATCAAGTGATGATTGACCACGAGGGAGGGAGAGTCCTTTCCAGAGATATCAGCTTTCCTGTGGCCCTTGATAGTGGTGCAGCCAGAGTAAGACTTTAGGGTAGAAGTCTGGGGCCCCATCCAGCAGAACAAATGGGAGGGTCCCCAAACGCTTCACGGCTGGAGAACCACATTCTTATGTCACCGAAGGACTAACATTACTTCCTGAAAGAAGAGGGTGGCTGGCAAGGTGTAAGGGAAAGAAGCCCGGAATAAAAGGGGAACGGTAGTTCTGCCGGTCTTGTTGGACTCCGGCGCCCCTGAGCGATGTCCATGGACGCTGGCTGGGGCTGATGGGAGTTGGAGTCCTGCATGAAACGTCTGAAGGGGCCCACGTCTTTCGCCAGTCCCTGCTCTAAGCGCAACCTAACTGCCCCGGTGGACGCTGGACTTTACAACAGAGCCTGTTCACACCTTCAGCTGCCGCTTACGCAGCCGAGTGTAGAGAAATCGAGAGCTGGATGACAGGCACGTGCGAACCCAGTTTCTATGCTCTCGCTCGGGTTACAAACCATCGCATTCTCTTTTTCAGAATTCACAAATCTAAGCCGCGAATGTCTCCAGGGCAAGAGAAGAATGAAGGGAGCGTAGGAGAATAGGATGCAGAAGAAATGTGTTGTTGCTATATTTTATTTTATTTTATTTTATTTTATTTTATTTTATTTTATTTTATTTTATTTTATTTTTAAACGCAACAACATAACCAGCCATTTCATAAGGCGCCTCCTTGGCTATTAATATTTCATCTTAGCCGCGCGCCTGCTTGGTGTGAACTTTGTCAGGGGGAAATTCAATCGAGCCTTGTAAATATTGATGGAATATGAAATGAACTTCTCGCTTTGCCTGCAAGTTGCAGGGAGCTAGCGCCTGCAAAAATGCAGCCAGCCTGCAGTGTGAGGATGGCCCCGGGGCGAAGGAGGCCTCTTCCTTGTCTCCCTGGCGCTTTTATTACCACCCGGCTCAGCCTGGGAGGAGAGATCGCAGCTTTGAGTTCACAGGTCAGGCCCCGCGTCTAGCCAAACAAGCTTCCCGGCCTCCGCCCCCCACCCCCCAGTCCTGCTCTTACATCTGCTCTGCTAACCCCGGTGGGAGCGCTTGAAGATGTCTCCAGAGGTCTTTCGTTCTTCTGAGAGCATACACGAAGCCCTGCTGGATTACATTAAAAAAAAAAAAAATCGACCTAGCCCGACATCCTGTTTCCAACGGCGGACAGCCTAGATGTCCCTGGAAGCTCATAAGCAGAGCGTGGGAAGGCCTCCCTCGCTGTTTGCTCACTTGGTGTTCAGGGGTACACTGCCTCTGAACATGAACGCTTTATTCTAGCGATCCTGGACTTAATATAGACCAAATCCTTTGTTTATTCAGGGTTTCCCAAAGTGGTCTATATTGTTTCTCCCGAGTCCATGGATGCAGTGCAGTGGGTGGATAAAGACCAGGAGGTCGAAAGGGAGTTAAGAAAGGGCCTAGAGGTGGGACAGAAGTTTATGAGGTATCGTGCAAATATATATATATATAATTAGAAAATATGAGCCTAGAGCATGGGCATGTACAGAGTGTACCAGAGTGAACCTTGCTTGCCAGTGTTCAACTTCTGTATGGTATAGTTATTTACACCGTCTTTTGAAGCGTTTTATGATTCCTAGTAATGGTGATGGATGACTAATAAATGTTGATTATATATTGATATTTCTTATTTCATTCACATTCCTAACAGTTTGGGTCGGGGACCATGGCAACTTTATAAGCTTATGGAGGGGTCAATGAATTCAGAAGCTTACTGGCCCTCAATGTGATCGCGTGGCAGTGAAACCCACTTCGCTTTGTCTGTGAAGAGGGCAACCCTACTCACCTCGCATAGCTAAATAGATTCGGAGTTTCTTCCTTCTAAATTGGGGGGGGGGTGTCATTTTCTTAATGGAATTAAATTTCCCTGAAATCAATGAGAATTTTGAAAGCGAGTTAGGATAAAGATCTAGGTACCTTTACAACCATCCCCGTGACTTCCTAACAACTTATTATTTCCAATTACAATGCAGATTTCCACAGCAAATTTGAAAATGTGCATTAATATAATATATCTGGCTCTGTGTTTCATGCATTCGTGTTATTGTTTTGTTATGTTTCTGTTAAGTTTTTCTTCTTGCTGTTGTTACTCTTTTGTACACCACTTTGGATCCTCCCCCCAATATAAAGCGGTATATAATAATTCTAAATAAGTCAATATTACCACAGTTTCTGCTTACGGAACGAGCTCTCATACTCCTTCCTTTAAAAAAAAAAAGTAAAGCAAAGCAGTTAGCTACTTCGGATATTAATAGTTCCTCGTTAATTTGTTGAGTAAAAACTCTTCACTTAAATGGATTGTCAAGACTTGGGAAATTGTTCCAATCAATGTTTACTCGGAAGTGACTCCCACAATGATTCATGAAGCTTACTCCCAAGTAAATCCTACTCTCACTTACCTGGTAGCAGGATCCATTGATTTCAGTAGTACTTCTTCAGTAAGACATGGTTAGGCTTGCACGCTCCCTCTCTCATTCATGGCCACATCTTTACACTACAAGCTGACTGCTTTTTTGCGGGGCTCGATAAATTCATGGTCTGTCGATGTCTTTCATAATAGTTCGACCAAACTTCCATATTCAAGAGAAGTATATCACTGAATCACATCATGCTTAGGAGAAACCAACGGAGAAGGGCATTGTTTTCATGCTTTGCGCCTCTCCGGTGACTCGCTCTTCAAACTGAAAGGTTATTACAGGAGTTGGTCTGACCCAAAGAGGCGTTACTGATGCTCTATTTTGAAAATGTTTTAAATTTGATTTCACTATTATATTTTGTGGTAGGCCGCCCTGGGGTCCTTCGAGAGAGAATAAGGTGGGGGGGGGGGTTAGTAATAATAAACATCATCACCACCATGCGTGTGTGTTTAGGTAAGATCCCTTGCAAGTCACAGGTAGCCTGGCAAGTCTCAGTGTCACAACTCAATCCTGAGGCCACGTTTACTCGGAAGTAAGACCCACTGAATTCAATAGGACTTACTGCCAGATAAGTGTGCCTGGGATTGTGGCTGAACAGCCCAGAACTTCTTCCTATTTTTTTCTCGACTTGCATTTGAAACCCAGTTACTCTGTCCACGCTGGACGCTGGTATTGATTTATCCCGGGGTGTGTTTAGCTTAGATCCGAAGAAACCCTAGTCAGATGGTTGCCTCGCCCCTCGGATCCTGGTTAAGAGGCTGTCTCCACTTCTCCCTTCGCCTCGACTTCGTTAAAAACAAGTCCATTAATTTCAGTGGGTCTCCTTTCGAGTGTGACGTCGTCGGATACAATCCGGATCTAAAAACGCTTCCCTGCCCTGCCCAGATAGATAACTCAGTTCAGCTTAGCACCAGTGGCGTCCATTGATGTTTGTGTGAGAGACAGGTGTTCTCAAACTGAAGCTGAAGATGGTCCACATTTTAGAATTTATCCTAAGTTGAAGAGGGCTTTGCATATTAGCAAATGTGCGTATAGGTTTTGGGGGACAAAGCTCGGAACATCGAGGGGTAATCTGCTAGAACGCTGATGTGGGGTCAATGCGTTACTCTGGGCAAGTAAGCGTCTCCTAATGCCAATGTGTCTTGCCGGATTGTTGTAATGGAAAATATCCACCCAACCTTCCAAAAAGCATATAGATAAATAGCAGGCCCTGTCCAAGGTTCTCAGTAACCTGTGCCATGTCTGGCTACACCAAAAAAGACTGCAACTGGAGGTCACATGACTGGATGCTATCTAATTGTGCATATAGAAAACTAGTTACTTGGAAGGGTATTAGTCTAACCTTTTTCCTGAAGTGCTGATTTTCTGTGTTCAGGGCTTTCCCTGTTGACATGCTAGCTTTCTGTGCTCAGGGATTGGTGTATGGGGAGCCTTCGGTCAAGTGAACTCCCACTAGCAGTCTGACTTGGAAGAACAAGTTTTTCTACCGGTTAAAATTAAGCCAAGATCATGCGCTTCTTCCGGTTAGTTAATCAGGAAATCTCTCTCACTCTCTCTCTATGAATGCGCGCTGTACACTCTTCGATCCTCCCATTTTCACAAATACTAATGGATCAAAACACATAGGCAGGTATTGTCAGGGCAGCAGAGGCAAAAGCCACCTTTATTTCCACTCGAATGGTGATCTTATGGATATGGGAGTCCCTAAACGGGCTGAGAGGGAACAGATAACTTCCCTAGTCCTCGGACTGCGCCCCCTAGGTTGGGAATCTTCTTTATCGGATTATATAAAGCGACCGGGATTAGGGTTAGGAGGCTCGCAGTCACTCTTAGTTTATCCTACCTCTCAGGGTTGCTGAGAGGATAAAGCGGGACGGGGAGGGGGGAACCACCTTGAGCTGCTGGGGAGTTGGGAGGGGAGAGAGAAGGTGGGAAGTAAATGTCCCAAAAGAAATATATGCCTCTGAAAACCCCTCGCTTGGAATCGCAGGTGGCCCAAGTGCTGTTGCGCTAGCCTCCACCTCGCCGGCTTTCCACAGCCATTTGGCCGGCCCCTGTAAGAACAGGATGCTAGGCTAGATAGGATAGGCCTGATCTAGCAGGGCCCTCCTCTTAAGTCCTTAAATAACGACATTCCGCTCCTCTGCATTGTGCCTGGTTGTTGCTAAGCCAACCCAGCCTGTAACGGCGTATTAAGCGTTCTAGAACCAAGAATGCGAGTTTATTATGATAGCCTCTTGATGTGAATGAAGGCAATCGAAGGACCTTTCCGGGAAAGGCGATGGGCGGGTGGGGTGGGGGCGCGCGGAGAGGGAATGCCTAGTTTTCGAAGCCAAGGAGCGAGGGGGGAAAAAGAGAAAGCGCTGACATTGAAATCTAGTTTTCTCCTCCTCCCAACTCTGATTTGTTTCCCTCTCTCCTTCTCTCCTCCAGTGTGTCATGCGTTGTCACCTCTTTCTCTGTGAGTGTGTTTTAGAGGACATTTGAATAAAAGGCTGAGTGCCAGGTATGGGTGACATGGTGGGTGGAAATTTCACCTCCCTACAAAGAGCTGGCAGCCCCCCATTTGCATAAGGTCAGGGTAGAGCTTCTGATAGAACTTCGTCAGCATCCCTGTCTCTTAGCAACCCTCCGGCTCCCTCGGTCCCAGCTTCTATTGGACTGGTCCTCTCCTTTTCTTCTTTTCAAAGGGAGGCTTACAATCAAATGTCACCCTCCCCAACCTGTGTCTGTCACCCCAACAGGTCAGCTGTTTCTCTTACACCTCCCCATCCACCTCCCCCTCCTCATCCCCAATTAGAGAGACAATCAGAGGATTCATTGAGGAGTAGGGATTCCAACTCTTCGTCTTTTTCTTCCATTTTTTACTTTACAGTTTTCATTTTAAAAAAAATCACACACGCACTTTGTTCAGCATTTATTGATATATTTATCCTCAATGGACGCAAAGCACTTTTTTTTTTTCTTCTTTCGGGATTAATAGGACTTAAAGGACTGAATGAGGAGCAGAAGAATCGGAATGTAGAACTACAGAGAAGCCATTGGCTAAGAGTGTGTGTGTGGGGGGGGTGCAAATTGGAAACACCTGCGGAACAATAGCTCTCTAGAGGGAGGGTAATAAGGCAAATTGAGCTGGGGAGGGGGCAAGGTTTTTAGGTCATCATCCACTCCATCCATTTAGTCGAGGCAAAGAGGAAAGGGAGAGGGAGAGGGGATCCAGCTCATCATCATCATCATCATCGTCACCATCATCATCAACACACGGGTGCCTTTCGAATCTGGAGACGGGATGGGAACCGGGGACAGCCCACAGAAGTTGATAGAGAGTGTTAATGGAGGGTCAGGGCTGGACAATGGTATCTATCGCTGCCCTCCTGCCTCGCCTGTCAACGGAGGCGAGGCTGAGTGGTCCAGCCCCATGATTAGGAGGAGGGGGGAGGCTAGTGGGAGGGGCAGTGCAAGGACTCCGGCGTCAAGCTGTCCAAGTCGTAAGGCAGATTTTGATTTTCACGCGATTACGCCTAATGGGTTTCCCCCGATGCTAATTAGATTCATTATTAAAACACACACATCGGCGCTACCTTAATTTCAATATATATACCTCCCCCTTTTCGGCGCTTGATATGTGTGAGAGAGGGGGGGAGGGGGAGATTTGAAGACGTTCCTTTATTTTGGAACCGAAATCATATATATTAGATTGGGGAAATGCTGGCGGATTTTATCAGGTCCCTTGCCGGTGGGTTTTAATATGTCCCCAAATTTTAACATGTCCCTTTGCGGTTTGATTATCCTACTAGCAAGTGCGCGCGCGCGCTAAGGTGAACTACGTGCTGCTTATTTGGCAACGATGAGGAGCCACACACGCCCCGCACATGTTGTTTCCTTTGGGTCTTCAGAAAGGATGATAGTCTGATGGTAGTTGGTGGGTTTTCATAAAATATTCACTATGGACCCCGGTTCATCAGTATAGAAGCTCCCTTCTCCTGCAATTAAAAAAAATGTTGTTGTTGTTGAAATGACAGGTAGTAACTCAGTATAGATTCAAGCTACGATCCTACACACAACTATCTGGGGGTTAAACCCTTCTGAACATAGTGACCCTGACTTCCGAGGATCCCCACATAGCACTGCCAGTAGATGAATTATTTCCTCCCCTGCTGACAATAAAATAAAATAATTGATTTTGAGGGGGCGTGGGGCGCCTTCGGAGTCCCATTTAGACAGCCCTGGAAATGAAAGTTCAAACAGATTTTTAAAGCGAGGAGTTTGGGTCCCATCCTGTGCAAGTTAAGGGGTTGGGAGCCACCTTTATTTCCAGAGGGAGAGCTGAGTAAGTGCCCAGTTTTCTCCTATGGAAACCAGCGGGGCTTCGAAGCGCTGCTGCTTGGTTGGATCGGGACCCCTTTCCTCACTCCAACTCTCACTCCACTGTCTAGATATATTCCATTCGGAAGACCTGGGTTCAAGGACAAGGATGACATCCAGGGACATTCCAATGAAGGAACTGAGGAAAAGAAGGCGACTTTGGGTCCCTTTGGGTCCCAATCCTATGCATGTTTACTTGGAAGAAAGCTCCCACGAGTCCACCGAGCTTGTTCTCTAATGAACATGTTTAGAATTGAGGTGTCCTCCTGGCATGTTTGCTAGTGTTGGGGGTTTTGTAACTAACATTCCAAGCCTAATTTTAAAATATAGAAGCAATCCTATCTGAACTCCAAAGTACCCCTTGATCACAGGAGGTCCATCATGCAAAGCCTTTTTGTAATATAAATCTTTCAGATTCAGCACGTGACTATATGGAATGCCAGCAATGCATATGGCGCCCCAGTTGCTCTGCCATGTCACTTTTCCAGACCGTGGTTTGTCCAGGCCCTTGGAATTCTGATGATGCGGATGCTGGCTGGAGTTGAGTCTTGGCTGTTAGGTTCAGCATCCAGTTCTCACAGGGGCCAGCTAGATGCCCATGGGAAGCCCACAAGCAAAAGTTAAAGTCAACAACACTCTTCCCACCTGCGATTCCCAGCAACTGGTATTCAGAGGCATAGTGCAGAGGAAAAACCAAGCCATTAGCCACTGACAGACTTCTCCTCCATGAATTTGTCTGCTCCATTTTTAAAGCCAGGCAGGTGGCCCTCACTGCCTCTTGTGGGAGCAAGTTCCATAGTTTAACTATGGCAGTTGCTGTATTTTTCAGTCTATAATAGACGTATGGAATTATAGTTTTGTTTTCTATTTTAGATTGCTGTCTGCATTGCATCTTGTGTTATAAGCCGCCCTGCGCCCTGATCTGGGGAAAGGGAGGGATACAAAACCCCTTGGAGGGGAAAGGAAATAACATGCTTGGGAATTAAGATTTTAGATCAGTTGAGGGATTATTTTAAATTAACATAAAGTCTTCTCAGCAAAACCACCTGCGTTCCATACGGACATCCTCTGTAACCTGCCCCTTCTTTTTGAGTGGGTTGAGTCTAGCACGGGACTTTCTCACGGATCCATAGTCTTTTGGGACTTCCTTCCTCTGGTCTCCGCGAGGAGAGGCGTTGTTCCGCGCGGCCCGTGCGCCGTCTGTTCAGGCAGGTGAGGGGGCGGCAGCGCCCTCCTGGGGTTTCCAGAGGGTCTCTGTCCGGTCCCAGTCTTTGCCTCGCTCGGCCCTCCTCCACCCCTCCTCGTGTACTCCCCGCTTTTTCTAGCCTTTCGAAGAAAACTCTCAGGTGATGGATTCCGAGAGAGAAAGCGAAGGAGAGGGTGAGAAGTCAACTGCCTTCCTCTTCAATAATTCAGGTGCCGCGTTTTTTCCAGGCCGTCAAGCCGTCGAAAGCCGACGGGAGGGTTCAGGGACCCGCCACAGACGCTGGGGCTGATTAGCCAGCCAAGGGGACCTCGACAAAGAGCGACGCTGCCTCCCTCTCCGCCGCCCGCCCCCCGCCCCTCGCCGGAGCCCCCCTATCTGCTTTTGAGATTACCATCTGCCCGACTGTCGCTTCCGCAACTTTGTAGAAAAGGGGGACGATTGTATACAGTCAGACAGGCTTATCGGCTTTCCCCCATAGATTTCCCTCCCACCCACCCCCCAAAACCCTTTCTGGTTGCCCAGACTCTCCTGGCCCGTTGAATCCATGCCTCCCCTCTCCCCCCCCCCGCCCCTGTCCCAGGGTCGTCTTTGGAACCGAGAGATGTCTCTCAATAACTTTGCAATGTGACTTTATTCTGGGAAGAGGTGTCTTATTTTGTTGAGCTGGCATTGACGTGTGTGTAGTGAGAAGGGGGCTCAGGATTTGTTGGGCGAGGGGGGCAAATGCTATGACCAGTGCCTACAAACTGGGGGGTTCTAACAGTGCAGTCCTGATCATTGCCTACACTCAGAAGTAAGCCCCACGGAGTTCAGTGTGCCTCTTTATATGTGGCGATCAATTGCTGCTAGCCTCGGCAGCTATGCTCACCCTCCAACATCTGTTGCGCTCGGGTTCAGTTTGAGGGTATCTTACAGCAACCATCTGGTTGGCCATTGTGACAACAGGAATCCTGGCTGGACTAGGTGGGCCACTGGCCTGATCCTACAGGGTTCCTCTTCTTCTGGACTACAGCAACTCGCATGCGGAAGGCTGATTTCGAACACAACCAGCCTCTTTACGCTAAATCAGCCCATCAGCCGCTTTATAGGGAATCCATTTATGTAGCTCAGAACTGCCGCTGTATCCCAGTTGCCGCGGTTCGTTAGTGGAGAGAGTTACTGCCGCGCTCACGGGCTTGCGGGTTTCCCAGATACACCTGGTGGCCACTGTGAGAAGAGAATGCTGGACCGGTCCAGCTGTGTTTTACCAGGGCGGCAACCAATTTTAATGGTATCCTCTGAACACAATGCAATATTATTCCGGGACCTCGGAATTTGCCCTCTCCTTATCCCTCTCCTTCTCTCCCCCTCCCCACCTTTTGGCAACATAGTATATCTTAACATACAGCGTACCCGCAACAACATATTTCAACCTCTAATGCTTCAGAGCCCACATCTAAACACATCTACTTAGAAGCACGTCCCGCTGTCTTCAAGGGCACTTACTCCCAAGTAAGTGAGCACAGGATCGCAACCTGTGAGTTAGTATTGATATGGTTACTTAAACATACATACGGCACAAAACCTGAATAAACAGAAAATAAGTTATATTGGCTCCGATCGCATCACAGCAGATAATCCTTTCTGAAAAGGACTCAGGTAAACGTGACCAGTTGTTCCTCATTTATTACTTAAAACTGAAATCCCCCACTCGGAAATATGTTCAGGGCGAACTACCTTTCTTGGGTTGTTTGTTTATCAGGTGCCTGGCTTGCATAAAAGCTTCTGAGGGGCGAGCAGGTGAAACAGATCTTATAGCAGAGGGCAACTTTTAGTTAACAGGTAACAGAACCTCCCTCGGCTCGCTCCTCTCCTCTTGGCTAACTTGAGATCGGTGTGCGCACATCACATTTCTTTGATGCGTTGCCATTTTCCCATTTTGTCTAAGTTTGCGCAACTCATCCTTTACCTGAAGGAAGCCCACATTCACCGTCTTTTATTGTCTACGCGTTTTGTCCTTCGGGGCCGATTTTTAAAAACGCAAATATATGATCCGTATTGTTTTATTGGTACTGTTGCTGCGGGTTTGCCTTGACATTTGGCTAGAACAAATTAATTTAAGGAAAGGGGGATGGGGAGAGAACACACACACACACACACACACACACACACACACACACAAATGTAAGTGTATCTATCCCAGAAGGATTGATTTTATTTGGCGAAGGGGATGTATTCATTCAAATAACAACAGAAGATGAACTTTTAAAAAATCACAAATAATAGAGCTCAAGTTCTTACTCACTGGTAAAATGTGATTTAAAAGATCCGTTATTTGGATTGCTACTGTCATACGTTAAATAAATAAATAAATTCTTATTAATTGAGAGTGGACTCCAACTAGGTCATAGTCAGAGCACGCCCACTGAAATAAATGGCGCAAGCCTAGCCCTGTCTAATCAGAAGTAAGTCCTATTGAATTCACGGGTGCTTCCTTCCCACTTAAGTAGGCTTAGGACTGCAGCCTAATATCAGCCTATTTATTTCAACTGGTCTACTCTGAGTAAGCTGAATACAACCTAATAATAAGAATAATGCCTCGTCAACATCAGGCTAAGCACTTGAATCCACTCATTTAAGATGAAATACAGAAAAGTTCATGACTCGAAGAAAGCATCCCAAGCTGCTAGAAAGAATGCCTTTAGTCTCCATTAAAGAATGTGCATGATGCCATTCTATCTTTGCTGAGATAAAGGCTCGATTGTTTGGAGCTGGTATCGCTAGCCAAAGCCATTGTCTTCCTACAGTCTTCCTAGGGACACAACATGTGTGTTCCTTCAACATTCCTCCCACACTTTCCTGTGGGGCTCGATCTCAGAATCAAACATGCCCCATCACTGCCCTGACCCATGTCTTTCAAAAGCAGTGGAAGGCTCACAGCAGGACCCTGGGCAAGTCCACTCAGAAATAACCCCACTCAGTCCACTGGGACTTACTCCCAGGTGTCTATAAAACTGCTGCTTTAGAATAATAAGACCCACTTCCTGAACTGTACCACTCACAGAGGCAGGGAATGGGGAATCATAGAATCAAAGAAGCATAGAACTGGAAAGGACCACACTGGTCATCTTTCTAATCCAACTCTCTGCAGTGCAGGAATCTTTTGCCCCAACATGGGGCTCAAACCCATAACCGAGATTAAGAGTCCCACAGTCTACCAACTGGGCTATCCCAGCATGGAGAAAGTGTGGCGTGAACTCAGTCCGGACTAACAAACCCTGAACACAGAAAACTAATACATTAATGAGAATACTAGAGCCCACACACACCCTCCCCACAAACATTCTAGCTTTCTATGTACAAGGAGTATTTTGGGTCACATTCCTACCATACATTTAATGCACCATGTCAGAGGTCAGCAAACTTTTTCAGCAGGGGGCTGGTCCACTGTCCCTCAGACCTTGTGGGGGGCCAGACTATACTTTGGGGGGGGGATGAACCAGTGGCGTAGCGTGGGGGGTGCAGGGGGGGCCGGCCGCACCGGGTGCAACACCTGGGGGTTAGGGTTAGGGGGGCAAATCCACGGCTTAGGGGGCGCAAATCCACGGGTTAGGGGCGCAAATTACTTGCCTTGCCCCGGGTGCTGACAACCCACGCTACGCCGCTGGGATGAACGAATTCCTATGCCCCACAAATAACCTAGAGATGCATTTTAAATAAAAGGACACATTCTACTCATGTAAAAAAAAGCTGATTCCCAGACCGTCCACGGGCCAGATTTAGAAGGTGATTGAGCCAGATCCGGCCCCGGGCCTTAGTTTGCCTACCCATGCACTATGTGATATCAAAGTCCTGGCATCTACCAAAGAATTATGGGAGCTGCAGTTTGTTAAGAGTGCTGAGAGTTGTTAGGGGACCCCTATTCCCCTCCCAGAGCTTTAAAGGGAAAAATATAACACACCAGAGCTCCACTGGTAAAGGGGCGTGGGGAGGACAGCTTCAGATTCTACGCTACATCACTGGAGCCACATTCATGGTATCCTTACGCAAGAAAAGAGAAAGAGAGGAGAAAGAAGGAGGAAATGGGGTGGAGCTTAGGCATTTAGTGGCAAAACCACAAAGTGTACATTCCCTGACTGTCTGATAATCTCAAGCCTGCCCTCTAGTGACTGGAGGCATGCACCACTGCCCCTACTGCTGGAGACACAAGAAGCGGCACCATCCAAGTTCAAGTAAGATGTTGAGGAGGTGCCTGGATGCCCTTCCTGAGACCCTGGTAAGTGAGGCAGAGCACCTTGCTTACCAGGGTTTTGAGAAGGTCACGAGAGGGCTCCACACGATCACGCAGGGCTCTCGCGGGATCTCACTGGAAGCCTCAGCCACATGACCCCGGTAAGCATGGTGCACAGTGTGTGCAGAGGGCGGCACCTTGCAGTTTCGCCTCAGGTAGCTAAACGAGACAGCCCCCCATCTGGGACTGCATCCAAAATTCTCTGTCCGCTAGCATGAGGACAGATTGACCTTGAGTTAGGAGATGGATGAATTTTAATTTTGCACAACAGAGGAATCCAATGCCATAGTTGAACCAGCGGAAACGCCTTGTGGAACAGTTTACACATTCCCTTGTGCAACAACATTCCATGGAGGTAAAACATTTTGCCAGCAGAAAAAGTATAGTAAGTGACTTCAATTTAGTGCTACAACCAGTGGTTTGTTTTTTCCTGGGGGTACTCAAGGGTGCTCAGTACCGGCACTCCCCCAAAAAACTGTTTAACGTGTGGCACTTACTGTAATAACTTCATAGTGAGTAAAAAGGTAAAGGGACCCCTGACCATTAGGTCCAGGCATGACCGACTCTGGGGTTGCGGCGCTCATCTTGTTTTATTGGCCGAGGGAGCCAGCGTACAGCTTCCGGGTCATGTGGCCAGCATGACTAAGCTGCTTCTGGCGAACCGGAGCAGTGCACGGAAACGCTGTTTACCTTCCTGCCGGAGTGGTACCTATTTATCTACTTGCACTTTGACATGCTTTCGAACTGCTAGGTTAGCAGGAGCAGGGACCAAGCAATGGGAGCTCACCCTGTCATGGGGATTCGAACTGCTGACCTTCTGATCTGCAAGTCCTAGGGCTCTGTGGTTTAACCCACAGCGCCACCCTTCATAGTGAGTAGTGGCACCTTTTTCTTTTTTAAAAAAGCTCTGGCTACAATGCACGTAACTCAGTGTCTTTAGCCTGGTGGGTCACAAGTTGTGTAGGTTTGCCTTATGAAAATATTTGCTGTGCATAGTTGAAAATAACCTTATGGATACCTGGGGACAAAAGGACCATCTTAGTGCCTACATATGGTACTTGTTGCTTCATGAATTCTCTCCTCTGTGTGTGTGTGAGAGAGAGGGGGGGGGCTACTGAGGGAGAGAGAGAGAGAGATCCTCTGTTGTGGTTATGATTTGAAAGCTGAGATGCTAAGAAAATCCCAAACATCCCCGTCATTTCCTAAGGCACTTTCTAGAAGAGAGAGGCACCCCTAGTTGTAGGGCTCTTCTGTAATCATGCAACTCACTCCTTTATGAAGAGGAGATGGTACATTAATACTGAAGCATGCTCAGGCACTTGCTGGTGGCGGGGAGGAGAAGAAGCATCCACTCTATCCAACTGGTGAGCAGCACTCCATCTCTCGTTCCTGGAACACTTTCCTGAAGATGCCATGTTTGAAATCCCCCCCATTGATTATATCAAGGTTTCTGCTAACACCTATCATTTGAAGTCATCTTCAGTCTGCCTTCAAAACCATCAAGAGCATTCCTTTTTTTTTATTCCACTTGCTGATGCTCCTTATTGAGTTCTCTCCCCATCTCTCTGCAGCTTGTCATAACTTGTAATAAAATGACCCCTTTTCTGGCCAGGAGTTAGTCCAGAGAGTATCAGATCTATTTTCCAACCAAGGGAGTTGATGGGAAGACAAGGCTTTGAGATTCTCTGTGTCTCTCTCACTTAAATCAGTCTTCAGTGTTGTTGTCATTGTTAACTGTTTCAGTGTGTGTGTGTGTGTGTGTGTGTGTGTGTGTGTGTGTAAATAACAGGCAAAAGGACTGGCAAAGAATTGCCAATTTTGCAATAGAAATTTGAATCTGCATGGCAAAGTTCCAGCACATCCAATATTCCAACCATGGAAAAGCATTTGCATGAGTTGTTTATTGAGCTATGCTGTGGACGCCATCCTCTGCATCACACCAACATTTGTATGTTGGATTTATTTATTTAGGACATTTATAAAACTGCTTTATATTTGAAAATCTCCGAGCACTGTGCACACTGAATCATGTATAAGACTTAAAACATACATACACATTAAGGCAGCTTAAAATTCTGCTTTGCGCACCCTAGTCTCTGAGCAGTGAGACTTCAGGGATGCCTGCGATGATCAAGAGCTTCATTTCCTTGGAATGAAGGTCAATGGAGACTGTGGTGTCTTTACGTTATCTAGTTGTTTTTTACACATATATACAATCTGAGCATAGGATGGAGGGGCTTGCAGCATTAACAATCCACAGATCTTACTTCCCCATTAAGTTACTATCATAGGACCCAACTCCTAGGGGCTGAGGGGACTTTGCCCCACCCAATATAATATTTGAGGGGGTTGGCCCCCCAGTTGATGGGCATTGCCATACAAATGGTGTGTGTGTGCACTGCATCTTGTGATCGATTATGTGGGGCGGGGCTTACCTGCCCCCCTCCCAATATTGTATTCAAGTTGGCACCCCTGGCCCAGGGACATCCCTGAATTGTAGCAGAGAGCAAGAAAAGCCTCTGTGTCTTCAGCTTCCAACATCAACTAAAACCCTCTCTCTCTCTCCTCTCTCTGTGTCTCTCATACACAGCACTTCTTGGCCTATTGTTCTCCATTCCATCCTAGGATAAGCTGGCACCCAGCCATTTGAGGTAGGAAAAGAGCCACCTATTTGTCTCCATGACAGCAGGGAAACCTCTTTGGACATGTGAATGTTGGTGCTTAACAAACCAGCCAAGGCCATTATAAAGAAACTGATCTGACTGGTATGTACAGTTTCATCTTCCACTAGATTATAAACCTTTGTGGTACAGAATCACAAGCCTGGAAGCGATTCCTGGACATCATCCAGACTGGAAACCACCACCACCACCCCAAGAAAAATGCTATAATGATACTATGTCAATAGCACACGGGCTGCGGGAGACAGGAGTTCTAGTCTGAAACAACCCCAAAAGCACCAGGTTGGGGAATGTTGACATAAGTTCTCAGAAATTGAATGTCACTGCATGCTAGCTAGTAGCTGCCAAGTCCTGCCAAATGTGCAGCAGCTATCAGATTTTGACACCAAATGTCTTCTGCTGTTTAAATGAAAGTATTCCATTTTTTCCATGGAGTAGTCAGCCAGCACTAGAAAATGCAGAGAAGGATCTGGAGAATAGCTATGTGTAGACATTTGTGATAGAATAGAGAAAATCTCTCAATCTGCACCTGGGCCGCTGCACGCAAATGAAAACCCTTGCAACCTAGGCTAGTTCAGAGTGGCAGCCCTCCAGTAACCATATTATGCAGACTGGCATATCATGCATACAGTCCATCATGCATAAAAGCACAGCACAGCAACAGAATTAAGGAGCAGGTCCTTTTGCTAAAGAATTCCTGGAGGCTAAACTGAATTTTTAAGGAAAGAAAATCATGCTGTTGACGATGCTGCCAATTCTGCCACAAGCCAACACCTTATCCCATCCAACCCTGGTGTTCTATTCCTTAGAACTGGGGGTGCCAGTGTGGCCCCCGATGACATAATCGCGCCTTTCAGTTCTTGTCTTGGTGCCCACAAAGACTCAGAGACACCAGCACCCTCACTGTTCTCTTGCTATGCAGAACAGAAGGAGGAAGTTAGAAGAGGGCCACTCTTTCCCACTTCCTCTTTCAGCTCTATGTACTTTCCAAGGCACAGATTAATTTCACTGGATCTGGCTTTTACCCATATCCTGTGGAAATGTGGGGTGGAGTGAGCACGCATCCTCCTTTCTGTGTGTCGGGGGTGAGGGGACAGATCCACAGGGGAGAGATGTGACTTGAGCAGGGCAGGGGGGCACCCAAAGCATTCATTCAGATATCCAGATGTGCCCACAGGCTTAAGAAGATTGTTGATCTTTGCCTTAGAAAGCAGGCGAAGATTCTGTTACGAACATGAGTCAGAGGGCAAAATGTTGGGCCTCTCTATGCCCCACTCCTGTGTTATTTTCTATCTGCTAAAAGGGCAACTCCCCAAAGACTCCGCTTCTGATTAAGTATTTATTGAGCCCCCCCCCCAGCTTTGCATAACATTTACTTGGCATTCCTTACTCTTTTGCTCCCTGCCCCTGCCCCCTCTCTCTGCCATCACCATCCCCTTGCAAACAGCTTCGATTCAGTCCCAGCCACTGCAATGATATCAGGGAAGACTTTGCTCTCGCTCTCACTCTCTCTCCCTCCTATGGTCAAAGCAAAGGGAGGTCATTCTAATAATACACAAGGTCAGTGGTGGGAGCCGCTGAGTCTCCCAGTCATTTTTCATTTGCTCGCAGCACTTAATGACAGTTACAGGGGACAGGAACTTGGAGCTGATGGCCGGGTGATGTCACTAGCACATGCTTGGGGATTATAAGGGCAGCTGGGGGGCAGAGGGGTGGATTAATAACTGTGGAAGAAATAATTATTCAATGCTTTGCCATTATGTGTGTGTATGTGCTTCTACCCAGGGTTGTTGTTGCTATTATTATTATTATTATTATTATTATTATTATTATTACTACTGCAAAATATGATATATCATCACCATCATCATATCTCCCACAAGGAATTTTATCTCCTGGCTTTTGCTTCACCAGGGTTTCCCAAACTTGGGTCTCCATCTGTTTTTGCACTACAACTCCCATCGTCCCTAGCTAGTAGGACCAGTGATCAGGGATGATGGGAACTGTAGTCCAAAACAGCTGGAGACTCAAGTTTGAGAAACCCTGCTCTACACAGAAGCTGCCTCATTGCACATGTTTCATAGAATCATAGAACTGTAGAGTTGGAAGGGACAACGGCGGTCATCTTTTCCAACCCCTGCAATGTAGGCATCTTTTGCCCAATGTGGGGCTTGAACCCACAACCCTGAGATTAAGAGTCTCGCCCTATCCCAACTGAGCTATCCATTTGCCTCACATTGAGAAGCTTTGTGGCTGTCCGTATAAGCGGTTCCTTCAGTTTCTGGAAAACAAGCCACATGATGGGACACTCTTGTTTCAGAGTCTAGATCAGAGGTGAGCACAAGCTAGGTTTGGATCTCTGGCTATATCTCTGGCTGGTTTGCACCATGATGATTGGTGCCATTTGGGACTGGCAGAGCAGAAGCCAGGGAGGCCAACTGCAGGGGGCGCCAGAGTCAATGACTGCCAGAACCGACCAATTCCAGTTTCCCCTCCATCCTCCTCCCTACTGAGTTCTACAAGGACAACACCGAGACTGAGGAGGAGGAAGATGACAGACAGTGCCACTCCCAGGACCAGATATAAGTAAGAGTACAGACAAGTAGGAGCTGGCTGAGGGCTGGCTGAAGTTGGTGGAGCAGTAACCCATTTGCCCTGACGGACTAGCCACAACTGCTTTGCAGCAGATCAACAAGGATCCTTTGCTGCGGTGATCCAGGTCCCCTGAATAAGTCCCCTTTCACCTTTGGCTTCATTCCAGGGATTGACCACACAGTGGGATTCCAACCAAAACACCACCAGTTAAGATGTCAAGAGCCATATTCATGATGAAAGTGGCCAAGTGTCCTACTTACAGAAGTGTCCTCTATTTGAAGAGGTGTATAGTATCAGTCTGGGACGCGGGTGGCGCTGTGGGTTAAACCACAGAGCCTAGGGCTTGCTGATCAGAAGGTCAGTGGTTCGAATCCCCGCAACGGGGTGAACTCCAGTTGCTCGGTCCCTGCTCCTGCCAACCAAGCAATTCAAAATCACGTCAAAGTGCAAGCAGATAAATAGGCACCGTTCTGGCGGGAAGGTAAACGGTGTTTCCGTGCGCTGCTCTGGTTTGCCAGAAGCGGCTTAGTCATGCTGGCCACATGACCCGGAAATTGTATGCCAGATCCCTCGGCCTATACAGCGAGATGAGCACCGCAACCCCAGAGTCGGCCACAACTGGACCTAATGGTCAGGGGTCCCTTTATCTTTTTATAGTATCAGTCTTAGAGCCTGAGTGGAGCGGTGGCTTCAAGATGCCCATCAATAGATGACAGCAGCAGGACCACAGCCTGAACAAGCACACAGCTCATCTGGTTGCAGCCTTCCTTGCTACAGTGAGATGTATCACACTCTGGGGAATAAGGATAAACCTAGCCATGGGGTGGACCCCCCCCTTTTTTTTTTACATCAGCTTAGCTGCTGGTGGGGCAGGCAATAAATAACACTCCTGGAGAAGAGATGCATCTCAGTGGCAGAGAGTGTGCTTTGCATGCAGAAGGTTCAATCCCTGGCATCTTCTGGTAGCCCTGGGAGAGACTTCATCCTAAAACCCTGGAGAGCAGCTGGCAGTCAGTGTAGACAATGCTGAGCTAGATAAGCCAAGGGTTCGACTTGGTATAAGGCAACTTCCTATGTTCCTATGCAGTTTTCACAACTAAAGTGGTCAGGTGTCCTACTTACAGAGGACAGTCCTTGGCATCACATTAAGGCATTGTGGGGCATGTAAATGTGGAGGGTCACCATCTTAATTTCCAACTATCCCCCTGAGTAATGCTGTATCAGTATAATTGTGACTTATTAGAATGCCAACACTGAGCGCCCAGAGTCAGCATCAAGAGTGGATCATGCAATGGCCCTGACAGCTTCCTGAGGATACCAGGTGTTGATGCAAGAGGGACTTCGGGGGCAACATCTAGTCTAGTCTGATGTATGCATTACTAGTTGCAGTTTGCTATAGATCATTCCCATAGTCTCCAGCAACAGTGTTTGAAGAATCATTGCCACAACTTCCTGGTGAGTGGGTGTTTTGTTTTGTTTTTTTAAAAAAATATATACCAGACAATTCCCCTCTCTCTATATGTGTGGGGGTTTATAATTGTTGTTGTTTACCTGCCCTTCACCCAAAGATTCCAAGGTGGGTTACAGCATTGAAACATAACAATAAAAGCAGCTGGAAACAACTTACCCTCACAGAAATAAGGTGAGTCCTAAAATTACATCTCAAGGGTCACCTCTGTGGGGAAGGAGTTCCACAACTAAGGGGCGGCCACAGAGAATGTCCTCTCCCAGGTCAGCATCCAGTCCTGAACTTATGAATACGGTGGAATAGTAGGCCTGTTCCAGCTGGCCCTCATTTTATTCCTCTCCGAAATAGTAAACCTATCTCAGAGAGAAATAAAATACTGAGTGTCGGTTGCAAAAGTAAAATGGAATTCCTGAGGCAGGGGAGAGGGGAATGGAATAGAATATCCTGGGACAGGGGAAGGCTGGCTCAAACTCACAAAAGGAGAGTAGCTCTTAGGAGGTGAGGATACACTGCAACCTTTTGTCACAGGAACAACCAGTCAGTCAATGGATCTAGGTCATGATGAGCCACAAGGTGCTTACATTATTATTTTATTTATTTATTTTATTAAATTTGTATACCGCCCTATACCCAAAGATCTCAGGATGGTTCACAGCATATTATTAGAGTGAGTGTAACAGTGAAACAGTGTAACAACACTACTGCATCATCCTCAAGTCTGTGAGCTTCCAGGGGCATCCAGATGGCTACCATTGGAAGTTATGGATTAGAAGAGCCTTGGCCACTATCCCGTGTAGCACCGAGGTAGTCACTTAGCTGCATGTTTGTTCCACTGTTTGTTTGTTCCACTGGTGACATGTTTCCACCAGCGGAATCAAGTTCAAGAGCATGTATAAGCAGGTTGCTGGCAACTTTGTGGCATAATTGATTGTTCAATGCGTTACGCAACAAGTTTCTGCTAGTGCAACGCTTGCTTTGGATCTCTCTGTTGCACAACATTAAAACTTACCGTACCTATCCAGGGGGTAGGGGGACAACCGGTCCCCTAAATCAAGTAAATAAATAAAGATGCTTAACTATCAGTAGAAATAATCAGAATATTTGAAATTGAAATGACAGCTTTTTCTGAGCGCTTGGGGTCAAAAGATAGTAATTTAAAGCAACTGTTGTTGAGACTTTTCATTCTGAATCTAGACAGAGCCAGACAAGAGGATGATGACAGGTGGGGGTCATGCCCCCCCCAACATAAATCCTGGCTACACCCATGCACCTATCCACTATCACTAGAGCCCTTGTGCTGGCAGAAAGCAAATGTTGGGTAGAGTCTCTTGAGGCTGACTCAAACAGGCAATTCTTTTTCACAATCAGCATATCTCTAGATGCTGCTGGGCTACATCAGAATAGCCTGCTGGATGAGGCCAGTGGCCCATCAAGTCCAGCATTATGCTCTCACAGTGACCAACCAGATGCCTGTTCAAAGTCCTCAAGTAGAAGCCAAGCACAGGAGCACTCTCTTCTCCTGCTGTTTCTGGTAACAGGTATTGAAAAGCATTACTGCCTCTGACCATGGAAGCAGAAGACAGTCATCATGGTTAGAAGCCATTGACAGCTTTTTCCTCCTTGGATAATATTCATGGGTATGGCATTCATGAATGAATACCATCCCATGACTACCATTCCCATCCTCCCTGGCCATTGGTCATGCTGGCTGGCATTATTAGCTGCAGGAGTCCAACCACATCTGCAGAGTCAACAGTTCCCTGTCCTGGCATTATATTCTGAAGAAGGCAACCCTTTGGACTAGTGGGAACAGGAAGCTTGTCTTAGGAGTGGCAGAGAAAACCACAGAAAGCAACCTTTACTAAAGCTCAAAGCCCAAACCTACTCACTATAAGATAATTGTGTCACTACCTAACCAAGGTTCTCTTCATGTTTCATTTGTCTTTTGACTGTTATTGAATTGTTGGAAAGGGAGGGTGGGGGGTGGAAGAAGACAAATTCCAGTCGTATTGAGATCTGTTTCATTCCTTGCTACCGTGGCCCATCATTAGATAGTTTTCCTGTCTGAGCAGAAGGTCAGAGAGTATAAATATAAATTGCATTTTGCATTACTTCTAGATGACTGAAGCTGTCAAAGCAATAATATAAGCTTTCAGTCCCGCATTCTACCACTTCTCTCCCAATTTTTGGCCAGGAGGTCATGTGCAAATTGAACGTGACAGCCCAGACGGAATGTCCAACAGACTTATATTGTTCAGCTGCTGGGTTGTGGCGCTCATCACAATGCACGGCCCGCATTGGACGGAGGTGTGCTGACAGAGGCCCAGACCTCTTGGGATGCTTCCCCCCCCACTCCAAAAATAAAATTAAAAAGTTCACTGTATCCTAGATGGCCAGAACAAAAGAGCTTCCCAAAGCAAGCATACTATTTCAGAAGAGTAGAGGGAAATAGATTAGTGCAAAAGCAGATAGGGTATTAGCTGTCCACTAATGCTTGTTAAAACACTTCTGATAATGTAGCTGAGGATAGCCCCATATAGGCCTCATTTGCACTGTGTATTAATAACAGTGTATCACTTTAAACAATCATGGCTTCCACCCAAAAAAGAATCCTGGGAACTGCAGTTTAAGTGTTGCGAGCTGTTAGGAGGGCCCTATTTCCATCCACACAGAGCTACAGTTCCCAAAGTGGTTTAATAGTCAATCCGTCTTTCCAGTGAACTCTGGAAACTGTAACTCTGTGAGGGGAATAGGGGTTTCCTAATAGCTCTCAGCACCCTTAACAAACTACAGTTCCCAGGATTCTTTGGGAGACAGTGTGACTATATGAAGTGGTATGTTTATTTGATTGAATCAAAAGGGTTTGGGCTGGTAGCATACTGGCTCCATCTGCACTATACATTTAAAGTAGTATCATACCACTTTGAGCAGTCATGGGTTCCCCTAAAGAATCCTGGGAACTGTAGTTGTGTAAAGGTATTGCACCATCCTCGGTTTATTTGACAGCTCTTCACAATTCTCAGCAACCTTCACAAACTACAGTCTTTGCACATGCTCCATTTCTTGGCTGTATTTATATCCCACCTTTCTTCAAATGAACTTGAGGTGGCACATGCACTTCTCACCTCTGTTTTATTGTCATAACCACCCTGTGATGTAGAATAGGCTGGGAGAAAGTGATCTGTCAGATGTCCCGCAATGAGCACCATTGCTGAGTGCTGAAGATAGATTTCTGCAGTCCTAAACCGGCACCAGAATCCTTCTCCGTTGCTCTGAAGCTGGTCCTGAGGCTCTGACAAGTGCTTATTCTTGCCCCTTTCTGGATCTGGTCCGACTTACAGTATGCTTGTGTTCTAGGCTGAAGTACAAATGTTAATGAGTCAAGTACTGTTGTTGCTGTTGTTATTATTTTATTTTGCCTTTCCTCCTCCTCCTTTCTTCAAACCTTCATCTCATGATAGTCATGGACAACTTGCAGGAAGGTCATCACTATTTTTGGCTGAACTAGAAATAAAGTGAGATCAATTAATTTTTTGTTATATTTATATTTACCTTATTAGCAGAACACTCTCACTCTCTCCATATGCACAGGCACACACACACAAACACTGTGCAGCAAAATCTCCAAAAAGCATAAACATAGCTGCCCACTTTAAACACATTTTGTCATGGAAATGACTTGGTAGCCTGGCTTTAGGGTAGCTCTCTGGTGGATCAGAGCGAGAGGTATGGTCCATAGCCACCCCCCTCCGTCCATATCTCCTTCACAGTTCACATACTTTACCCTTTGCATTACTACCTAGAGAGGAGCTTCATCCCTTCTCTCTGCACCCTTACTCTTGCACATCTTAATCTGGGTTTTGAGACTTGTTCTGCTTGCTTGGAAGTGTTTAGGGCATGGGTAGGAATTAAAGAACCTTTTAATGAGGGTGAAAGAGGAGAGTGCAAAATATGGTTTGAAGCTCAACATCAAAAAAACCGAAGATCATGGCCACTGGTCCATCACCTCCTGGCAAATAGAAGGGGAAGAAATGGAGGCAGTGAGAGATTTTCATGGGCTCCATGATCACTGCAGATGGTGACAGCAGTCATGAAATTAAAAGACGCCTGCTTCTGGGGAGAAAAGCAATGACAAACCTAGACAACATCTTAAAAAGCAGAGACATCACCTTGCCAACAAAGGTCCATATAGTTAAAGCTATGGTTTTCCCAGTAGTGATGTACAGAAGTGAGAGCTGGACCATAAAGAAGGCTGATCACTGAAGAATTGATTATTTTGAATTATGGTGCGGGAGGAGACTCTTGAGAGTCCCATGGACTGCAAGAATATCAAACCTATCCATTCTTAAGGAAAGCAGCCCTGAGTGCTCACTGGAAGGACAGATCCTGAAGCTGAGACTCCAATACTTTGGCCACCTCATGAGAAGAGAAGACTCCCTGGAAAAGACCCTGATGTAGGGAAAGATGGAGGGCACAAGGAGAAGGGGACGACAGAGGACGAGATGGTTGGACAGTGTTCTTGAAGCTACCAGCATGAGTTTGACTAAACTGTGGGAGGCAGTGGAAGACAGAAGTGCCTGGCGTGCTCTGGTCCATGGGGTCACGAAGAGTCGGACACAACTAAATGACTAAACAACAAGAAGGCAAACTAAGGACCGGGGGCCGGATCTGGCCCAATCGCCTTCTCAATCTGGCCTGTGAACAGTCTGGGAATCAGTGTGTTTTTTATGCGTAGAATGTGTCCTTTTGTTTAAAATGCATCTCTGGGTTATTATCTCTGGGGCATAGGAATTTGTTCGTTTTTATTTTGTCCCCAAAATATAGTCCAGCCCCCCACAAGGTCTGAGGGACAGTGAACTGGCCCCCTGCTGAAAAAGTTTGCTGACTCCTGGTTTAGGATAAAGATGTAGCAACAGCCTTGAACCAAGGCCAACATCATCCCCTGGCATCCTCAGGCTGCTGCAGAAGCTCTAGAACCACCTTTACCATCCCTCTTCTTAGCTGATTTACTGATAACATAATTAACCCTTAAATCACACACTGATTTACCACTGCTGTTACACCTACAACATTTTAATCATTAACACGCACACACACCAATTGTGGCATAGGTGTTACTGGGTTATCAGCCTTATTAGTGTGAAAAAGCAAAACTAACCCATTTCACAAAAGGAAAGGGGGGAAAGTGTCCTGTTTCACTTATCCCTTGATGACATGGATTTGATGTGTAGCTTTATCTGCAATGGCTATTTTCCAAAGATTACTATCCCTGAGATCTGTAGTAGGAGTCCTATTGCACTTCCATAGCTGAGTAATTGCAAGTCTGACTGTGACTAACATGAGTTTAATCAAGTCCTTAAATATTATGTCTCCCCCCTCTTAGCCAAACAATGAAAGTAGCCTGCATTTTGGTGTTTTTACAATTATTTGGCCAGTTATGATCTCCTCACAATCTGAAATCTTGTAGAGAAACGGCCTGATTTCTTAGCAAGGAAGGCTAGGTTCCTTTCCCTTTTCAGAAGGATTGTTAAGAAGGTTTATTTTGCCTTTTGGGCAAATTAAAAAGGCCACCCCAGCTTGAAAAGGAATGTGATGGTTTACACTTGACAGATCTTTGGCGGCTTGTATAAAATTAGCTGCTGGTGGCATTTGCTCATCTCTTCAAAGGATAGACAGCCTTGATAACAAAGGACTCTAATTGGTTATGATTTGTTGGGCTTCTCAGAATGAAAGGAAGAGGTGGACATGAAAAGGATGTTTTCTCCATCCCCTAAGGGGATGGTCCAGCCAGGTAGACATATAGGTGAGCACCTTACACCTGCGTTCTGAACTCATTTACTTGGAAATTAAAATGAACCATTAATGTGGAGCAGTGCTTTCAAATTCTCTTCAAGAAACACCTTTCATATCAGTTTGTCTTCTGAGAAATCCCTGCGCATCATTGTAGATTTCATACATTGTGTGTAGACGGTCCTCAGCCATTCCAGTTGCAAGATGTGAGATACAGAGCTAGGAAAGAGTTTCCTCCTGGGCCCTTAGAGAACAACTGCTCAGCAGAGCAGAGCAGGAGTAGCCAAATTTGGAGTAGTGCTCTCCAAATTTATCAGGACTCCAACCCCCATCAACCCCCATCTAGTACAGCCAGTGGATGATGTGAGCTGTAGTCCAACAACATTGGTGGGGGCACCATGTTGGCTACCCCTGCTCAAAATAAATGAACAATAAAAGTGATATGTTTGTAGTCTTGGGTGTAGCCGGGGGGGCAACTGCCCCCTCCAGCACGTAACTCAATAAAATATACTTAACTGAGTCATAACTGAGACCCCAACATAAATCCTGACTACATCCTTGCCAGCTGGATGGCTCTACTCCTCAATATACATCACGTTAGAAGAAGGTGTGGTTTTGTACTTTGGCCACCTCATGAGAAGAGAAGACTCCCTGGAAAAGACCCTGATGTTGGGAAAGATGGAGGACACAAGGAGAAGGGAACGACAGAGGACGAGATGGTTGGATAGTGATCTCGAAGCTACCAGCATGAGTTTGACCAAACTGCGGGAGGCAGTGAAAGACAGGAGTGTCTGGCGTGCTCTGGTCCATGGGGTCACGAAGAGTTGGACATGACTAAAAGACTAAACAACAAAAACAACAGCTGCTCAATAAAGCCAAAAAGCATTGGAGATTTAGTCAGATGCAGTAATGCTTCTGAATACCAGTTGCTGGAAACCACAGGAACTCTTGTGCGTACGCTTGTGCTTGAGTCCTGCTTGGGGGTTCCTCATAGGCATCTGGGTGGCCACTGTGAGGAGAAAAATGCTGAACTAGATGGACCATTGGCCTGTTCAGGCAGGCTCTCTTTATGTACAGAGGAAACTATAATTGCATCTTATTTGCCTTTCCTCTGTCCTTAGTTGTTGACCTGCACTACTGATAGCTATTTGCAGTTGGTGGACTACTGATGGACCCATGAAAGTGTGAAGACCAGAGCTCAAGGACACTCCAGCCCTGTACCTCTTTTTTCATTGATGGTTTGGTTAAGTGCCCTTATCACTCAGCCTACAGGTTCTTCCACTTCCTGCAAACGGTGTGTTGTGAACATTAATCAGTATTTATACAGAGCCTCTTTGAAGAGGAAATATGCCGATATACATGTGAAGTGTTATTAAACTGAGCTGAATTGGAACGGCTTATGTTAAAAAAAAAAGAACACCAAAAAAAAAAAACCCCAGGCAAGATCAAGGGTGCATATTCAAGGAGTCCTTTGAACATGTAAAAAAGCAAGAGTTAAACAGGAAGTACTAAAGATGATTTGAATACCAGGTGTTGTGGCAGGTAATAAACTCTGAGCAGAACTAGTGGGACCTTTGGGAGGTGGGGAATTTTGTGTCCCAGGGTGACTCTTCAACCATCCCCAGGATTAAAGATGCCACTCCCAACATGAAAACATCCATTTTAATGAAGAACAGTGCACAATCCCAGCTTTCTGCAGGTGCACGTATTAGGAGAACTAGGGTTGCTATATTTCAAAAAGTGAAAATCCAGACACAAATATTGTTGAGCTTTCTTTAGTCTTGCCCAAAGTTTTTGAGCTGTTTTTGAGCTATTTTGGGGGGAATCGGCAAAAATGACACTGCTGGTGTGGCTTTCCACACATCCGGATTTTCCCGGACATTGCCAATTTCCACCCAGACACTGCTTCCAACTACAGTGGTACCTTGGGTTACATACGCTTCAGGTTACAGACGTTTCAGGTAACAGACTCCACTAACCCAGAAATAGTACCTCGGGTTAAGAACTTTGCTTCAGGATAAGAACAGAAATCGTGCCCAGCAGCACGGCAGCAGCGGGAGGCCCCATTAGCTCAAGTGGTGCTTCAGGTTAAGAACAGTTTCAGGTTAAGAACAGACCTCTGGAACGAATTAAGTTCTTAACCCGAGGTACCACTGTACAGTGTTCTGGGTATATGCATACAGTTATCAAAGAAAAAGTGTTAATAGACTAGTATATGTTCAGTTCAGGTAAATGTTTGATAAATTCCTAGTGCCTTGATTTGGAATATGTGAACTCCTACCCAAAACTGTCACATCTAACTAAAATTCATTTCACTTTCATTATCAGATTTTTCTTCTGTAAAGAAACCTCCATATTCACTTCACACTTCTCATACCTGGGGGCAGGCGGGGGGGGGGGTCCAGTCCCATAGTTCAATCTGCTTTGCATGCAGAAGGTCCCATGATGTATCTGTTCCAAGTAGCAATTTTAAGAGATATTCCTCCAATTCACTTCTTTACTGCTATGGTTTGTGACAGGGGTGTGGTGGTGGGGCAGCAAGGCTGTGACCCCGGGCGCACAATTTGGTGGGGGTGCCTGGTTTGTGCCCCCATCCAAGCGCCCCTAGCATGGCATGACCCAGTGATTCTCTCTGTGGGTGTTGGCCAGCCAGGCTCCCCCCGGCATGGGCGGACAGGCAGCACAGTGCGGCCCCGCTTGGCTCTGGGGAAGGATTGGTGAGGGCTGGACTGGTGAGGCAGGCTCCATTCCTCCTTTCCTCCACACACACCCCAGTACAAACACACACGGCACACCCATAGCCACCCTCAGCAGATGTGTACCTGCTCCAGGCACCAGCCACCCATGCTATGCCACTGGTTTGTGATAATTATACTGACTCTTCTCTTTTTAAAACATTTCTTATCTTTGATTTCTGCCATTTTAAACATTTTAAATAAGGTCATGTTGTCTCAGTTTTGTGGTTTACATGGTTGTATTATGCTTTAAGAGTGTTTTGTCCCAAAAGGTGGCCTCAGAGGCTTGAGACTACAATGCTATACCCTCTAACTTGGGAGTAAGCCCCATAGAACGCAATAGGACTTACTTCTGAGTAGGAAGGTAGAGGGTTCTGTTGAAAGGCCACTACTCAGAGCAGCCTTCCCCAACCTAGTGGCCTCCAGATGTTTGGGGACAAATCCATGTCATATGTTTAAAGTACATTCAACACACACATTTAAAGTGCATGGCTTCCCACAAGGAATTCTGAAAATTGTAGTTTGTTTAGGGTGATTAAGCAAAACTACAATTCCCATGATTCTATGGTGGTGTGATGGTCTAGAGTCACAGAGTGAGGAGGAGTTTTGGAGACCCATTACTATTTTCACAGGAGGTTCCCAGTCTCCAGTATCCCAGAGCTGCCCAATCAGCATGAAAGCTGAGCTTTTTAGCCATTTAAAGTGAGTATTTTCACCATTTGTATTGATTGGAGCCAATCAGATTGAAAGGAGTTGAGTCAGGCATTGAGGATTCACTCCTAGGCTCACTCTGGAAAAGGAGGAGGAGAACACCAAGGAGCTGTTGTACAGCAAGCTCCAAAACAAACCGTTTAGGGACACTGAAAACACAAGGCACTTCCATTTCAAGAGAAGAGTCTGAAAATTCTGTTACATGCAATGGAACGTCCCAGAAAGCACAACTTAAGTCACACCAAGAGAAGATACTGGAGCACTCAAAATCATGTGCCCTTGTATGTGCATAGAAAATAGTAGAGCTAGCTAGACTGAGATCTGCACTGATTGCTGTTGTATAATTGTTGTATTATTGTAAGGTGGTTGTATAATCTTAGAAGGGGTGTGGCTGCGAGGGGGCATGGGTGTGACCAGGGGCGGAGGAAGGGGGTTGCTGTGGGGATGGACCACCCCAAGTGTCTTTGCTGAGGGGGTGACATTGGCAGTCGCAGGTAGGCGGCACACCAAATGTCCGCCATCGGCGGCTCACTCTGCTCCCAGCTGTAGGGCGCACACTCTGCTCCATGCACCCGAGCAGCTATCCAGCACCTGGGAGGGCACCCTCCACACCCTACCACACTCAGGAGTGCACCCACCCTGGGCAGCGCGAGCATATGTTCTGCCGCTGGGTGTGACTATCACCAAGAGCGCCTGCATTTCTGAATTTGCTGCTACACTACTGGCTGAGAAGCTACCCTGACAGTCCCAGCTGCCACGGCTGTGCTGGTTGGGGCTGATGGGAAATATAGTCCAAAACATCTGAAGGGAGCCAGGTTGGGGAAGGCTGGCTTCTTAGATGTCATCAGAATGACTCATGTCAACACAATTAGAGATCCTTCTGATTCTGTGGAGTTCCTCCCAGTTGCCTATCAAGCAAATCTTTGTTTAGCCTCACCAAAGTCACAGGGCACTCTCTCCCCATCTGTTCCTTTCATAATAAGAACTGTTTGATTTACTTTATAAAAAAAAATTAATTGACTAGAAGAGTATTACTAACCTGAGAGGGAGAGAGATCCCATACGTCAATCAAAAACTTCTTTCAACCTCCTGGCCTACTTTCCCCATTCTGAATCTCTTGGTAATATTGCAAAGATGTTCTTAGACAAATACATGCTTCTGTAAATGAATTCTTGCATTTGCTGAGAAATGACAGCTCCTTTCTTGCCATATGATGAATCAACCATATTTATGAAAACCAAATAAAACTCAAAGTGCACCGTGTTTATTTGATTGAATTATTAGGGCTGGTAACATAATTGCCCCATTTTCCCCATACATTTAAAGAAGTACCATGCCACTTTAAATGGTCATTGTTCCCCCCTCAAAGAATCCTGGCAACTGTTGTATGTTAAGGGTGCTGAGAGTTTGACCGTAAAACCACTCTGTAGGGCAGGCATAGGCAAACGCTGGCCCTCCAGATGTTTGGGACTACAATTCCCATCATCCCTGACCACTGGTCCTGTTAGCTAGGGATGATGGGAATTGTAGTCCCAAACATCTGGAGGGCTGGAGTTTGCCTATGCCTGGTGAAGGAGGACTAGGGATATCCTAACAAGTCTCAGCACCCTTAACTATCTCCAGCTCCCAGGATTCTTTGGGGAAAACAATGACTGCATAAAATGATTTGATGCTGCTTTCTATGTAGGGGACGCGAGTGGTGCTGTGGTCTAAACCACTGAGCCTCTTGGGCTTGCTGATCAGAAGGTTGGCGGTTCGAATCTCCGCACCGGGTGAGCTCCCGTTGCTCAGTCCTGCCAACCTAGCAGTTCAAAAGCATGCCAAAAAGTGCAAGTAGATAAATAGGTACCACTCCGGTGGGAAGGTAAACTGTGTTTCTGTGCACTGCTCTGGTTTCGGTGTTCCGTTGTGCCAGAAGTGGCTTAGTCATTCTGGCCACATGACCCAGAAAAACTGTCTGCAGACAAACACCGGCTCCCTCCACCTGTAAGGCAAGATGAGTGCCGCAACCGCAGAGACGTCTGTGACTGGACTTAACTGTCAGGGGTCCTTTACCTTTTACCTTTTATATGTATAGTGCAGATAGGGCCCATGAGTGTGTGTATAGAAAGCAGGCTACTGTGCAAAGGTAAAATTTAGCAATGTAATAATGTAACAAGCACATGTGAGAAAGTTAGAATTGCGCAGTTAAAGTGCTCTGTCTCCCTAGCACAAAAAAACCTACTTTTTAATTTTAATTTTTAAATTGCATTTCTCCAGTTTGGCAAGGGATGAGGAAATGCACTGAAAAATGTGGGAAGGAGAACTGATTAGTGGGAAGGTATGCAAATGCCCCACAAACAAATCCAGATGAATGTTCATTATCATACAACCTACCCACAAACAAATCAGAACGGATGTTCAATGTTTGTTTGTTTGTTTGACCAAAAATTGTATACTGCTTGATGGTTAAAAACAATTTTTAAAAACCCTCTGGGCAGTTTACAGAAATATAAAATAAAACATTACAATTATATAAGCTACTAAAGTACAAAATGTAAGTAAGGTGGTGTTTGAGCTGCAGAGGTCAGACATGGTGACATGTGGTCAGCTTAGAAGCATGGTGAAGAAAAGGGAGGCTGCCCAGGCAGGCAGGAAGTGTGTAGTGTTACAGTTTCCAGCTAAGGCAGACAAAGGAAGTGATCCCATAGAGTTCTCTCTAGAAAATTTTACAAGAAAGCTTCGTGAGCCTCAGCCAGGGCCGGATTTAGGTTTGATGAGGCCCTAAGCTACTGAAGGTAATGGGGCTCTTGATATGTCCAGCTGTCCTTTGTCAACAACAAATTGTTGCTGTTTTTTTGTGTCGAATATATGCTATATGGTAATTTATGGACCTAATGGGTATCTAAAGCCATTTGCACATAAGAAAATATGTATTTTATCAAAGTAATTGTTGAACTGAAATACAATTAAGAAGTATATTAATAGTGGGGGGAAATTAAGAAGTATATTACAGTCATACCTCGGGTTACAGACGCTTCAGGTTGCATTTTTCCAGGTTACGGACTGCCAAAACCCAGAAGTACCAGAACGGGTTACTTCCGAGTTTCGGCGGCCGTGCATGTACAGAAGCGCTAAATTGTGCTTTGCGCATGCACAGAAGCGCCGAACTGCAACCTGTGCATGTGCATGTGCAGATGTGCCGCTGCGGGTTGCGGGTGTGCCTTCCGCATGGATCACGTTCGCAACCCAAGTGTCCACTGTAATAGGGAAATACCGTATTTTTTGCACCATAACACTCACTTTTTTCCTGCTAGAAAGTAAGGGGAAATGTCTGTGTGTGTTATGGAGCGAATGCCTGCGGGTGGCGGGGGGTGGGATCTGCTGCAGTCGTGAGCAGAGGATCCATGGTTCCCCTTCCTTCCCTCCTCCGTGGTTACAAAGCATGGATCCACATGGATCCTCAGGATTTTTGCATTGGGCTACTCCAAACTCACTGTCAGATCACATGTCTGTGGCCACAGCATGAACCACAAAAATCATATATCCACTATTTCGTTTAGAATTTTTTCTTTTCTTGTTTTCCTCCTCTAAAAACTACGTGCGTGTTATGGTCTGGTGCGTGTTATAGAGCAAAAAATATGGTAATTATTAAGCTACATCATAGGAGCCTACATAACACAAAATACTGTTGCTGTATGTAGGTTTTATTTTATTTGTTTTTTATCTTACATTTTGGAAGGGTTTTTTCCTTTAAATTTTTTGCGGGGCCCCCAAGAGAGTGGAGCCCTAAGCTATAGCTTGTTTAGCTTATATGTAAATCCGGCACTGGCCTCAGCCCCTTCATGGGCCCTATCTGGCGAAGCATGAATTGTTGGTTTTGAATAATGACCCAGGGTAAAGAGATATAGCTGGGCAGAGAGGAAGCTTGGTGCTGTTGCTCCTTATTCCACATAAGGCCTGGAGGCACCCCTTCCATACAGAAGAGTTCGGCGAACTGACGGTTAGATGAGAAGAGGTAGAAATGAACCTTCCCATTCACTCGGATGCTGTAGAGTTTGGCTTTGGAAATGGGCACTGGTGCCATTTAAAATGTTCTCATGAAATGTCATCACAATCCCTTTGCACCTGTTATTTATTTTACTTGCAGTTGGAATTTTCTAAAATGGGTTTTCCCGATTGTTTCAGTGGCAGGGGGGTGGGGCTGGCAAGTAGCTCACTTATTCACCTGCATATAAACAAAGCATTAGTGACTTACACTGCTTGCTTACCTCTGTCATGCCTTACCTTTCTCTCACTGTCAATTGACATAATTTTTTTCTGGCTATCACTGATGTATCAAAACTGTTTTGCACTCCCAAGAAATGAGTATTTTGTCTTTCATTTTCATACACTGAATATGTATGTTGCCAAATTTCCCTTTTTTTAAAAAAAAAAAGTGCTGTCGCTAAGCAGAATGCTATACAGAGAAATATAAACAAAAAGAAAAGACTGATCTCTGCCCCAGGTAGCTTACAGTCTGTGTTTGGGTTGTGAGGAAAACGGTGAAGGAGAGCAGCGATAGGAGGAAATGAACAGGCTAGGACATGCCACTGTGGTTACAATATTGGCCTTAGAACTGGGAGACCAGGGTTCAAATTGCCACACAGCTATGAAGCTCACGGAGTGAAATAAATAAAGAAATGAAGAAATGTCGTGTGTTTTTAATAGACAAGTTGGAGTTGTAACAAAACGCAAGCCCCAAATTCACCACCCTGTTCACAGGTTGCAAAATTGGTGGGGATGGTATCATCAGTGGGATGAGAAATGGAAAAAAAAATATTAAATGCTTTAAGCAGAGGCAGCAACTTTTCAGTTCCCCCCTTTTAAGCCTCACCCACTTTTTTGTTTAAAAGAAAGAACACACACAGCTGTTTTAGTATTTTAATAATGTTTCACCCCTCAAAAGAGTTTCTGTTGGGTGATTCCCAAATGCACCAACTATTTCTCTCTCCCAAATGCACCTGGAATGCTGTTGTTGTGCCATGATGTGTTACCATTCCAGGGACATTGGATGTGAAGGGGGATAATTGGTGGACTGTCACAGGGAGGGGCAAAATGTTGGATTGCTGTTGTTTTAAAAAAGCAACAGCAACAACAGGCTGGATAGCTCAGTCAGTAGAGCATGAGACTCTTAATCCCATGGTATTGGGTTTGAGCCCACCGTTGGATGAAAGATTCCTGCATTGCAGGGGGTTGGAGTAGATGGCCATCCTGGTCCCTTCCAGCTCTGCAGTTCTATAATTCTATATTCTAACTCTTTGCCAAAAATTAGGAAGGCTTCTCAAACCTGTCAACTCATCCAGACATTCTTCCACTGAAGGTCTACTCAGAATTCCTTTGCCAGATGGTGCCTCTTCCCATTCCAGGTTCAAAAGCCACTCAGACCAGCAGATGAACCTTACATTGCATCTAGTGCGCTTCTACCACAGAGGTTCTGTCTCCCCTAACCAAAGGCCTCCCCTCCCAACAAAAATCCTGGCCACACCCATGGTCAAAGACTACTCTCCAGCCAAATTCCCCAGCCACACTCTGCAAACCAAAGTTCAACAGGTGTGGCCTTGAGAAAGGGAGTGTGGCCAGGAAGGGGTGTGAGCCCTGGGGAGAGTCTCATGGGCCAAATAAAGAGGGCTGGGGGGCAAGATTCAATCTCTAGGCCTCAGGTTCCTCACCTCTGATCTCAGGTCACAGATGAGGAAAGTGGCCCTCCAGATATTCCAAGGACCACAGCTCCCATCTTCCCAAACCATTGGCCATGCTGGCTAGGACTTATGGGAGCTGAAGTTCAACAACATTTCAGGGTGGGCAATTACCCCACCCTTGCCTTTTGGAAGACTGGTCCCAATTACCTATTGGAGCCCTTTGGCATGCAAAATGTGTGACAGAAGGCTTGTGACTCTAGTTAGAAAGTCAAATTGCTGCAGTCACACACAAGGAGATGCTGTCAGGGTAAGAGAATGGATAAAGTAGTTAATTATGACTGGGTAGAGGAGTTTCCATAGGGACGCAGGTGGCGCTGTGGGTTAAACCACAGAGCCTAGGACTTGCTGATCAGAAGGTCAGTGGTTCGAATCCCCGTGACGGGGTGAGCTCCCGTTGCTTGGTCCCTGCTCCTGCCAACCTAGCAGTTCGAAAGCATGTCAAAGTGCAAGTAGATAAATAGGTACTGCTCTGGCGGGAAGGTAAACAGCGTTTCCGTGCACTGCTCTGGTTTGCCAGAAGCAGCTTAGTCATGCTGGCCACATGACCCGGAAGCTGTACGCCGGCTCCCTTGGCCAATAAAGCGAGATGAGCGCCGCAACCCCAGAGTCGGCCATGACTGGACCTAATGGTCAGGGGTCCCTTTACCTTTAGAGGAGTTTCCAGTTTTAATCCATCTAATCTAGAGAAGACTAAGGCAGCCATGCTCTCTCCTTTGTTCTCTCAGAGGATGGTTCGAAAGTGACCTTTCATCTTGAGGTCCAAGAAAGAGAATTGGAGTGGGGAGGAAATTGTAAACAGGATGCAGCCAAAGAATATGATTCTAAACAACAAAGAGACAGGGAGGTCCACAGAGTTTAAAGATACAGGAACAGTCTGGGAATCTGGAGATTCCCTCACTTTATCTGTCTTAACTTCCATATAATCCCACTCTTCTGCAAGCTGACTTGCACCCGAGCTCCCAACACTGCCAAAGGTTAAAGCTTCAAGGAGGAGTTTGTCAGCACCCTCTTCTGGGAGCCATCTTCTTGGAATAGCTGAACTCCTGGAACTCTATAAAGTCCTTGGCTCCAGCTACCTACCTTTTTTCTTTCTCCTCTTTTGTGTGGCAAATATATCCACCGTCCTCTCAAAAGGTGTTACAACAGCAATTCAATTAGGGTAAATATTGTACATCATATTCACAGCTGGAAAATCCGGTGACTAACTGTGACCAAACGCTGAAAGGGAGTGTAGCTTATAACCAGTATTACCCCTTCCCTTTTTTTGTTGCTGACCACAGGTTAATGAATTTCAAGGAGCTTAGGATATCTAAACAGAAACATACTGAGATGCTGGCGAGAAATTATACAAAGCCAAAATGGGAGGAATTACAAAGATCATATGAAATTGACACAGCTGTGCCTTCCACCTGGGAATCACACTTAAAGGGGTTTCTTTACCTCCTCCTTCCTCCTGCCCCCCTGTACATTCAAAAGGCAAGCAGGATATATTGCCTTTTGAATATATACAGATAAAATTTGAGTGAGTGTATGTCTACTGTATGTGTGAAAGAGAGGGAGGAGGGAGGGGAAAGATCTTCATGTGGCTTCCCCATAAGCATCTGATGGGCTACTGTGAGAACAGGATGCTGGACTGCTGTTCTAGATGGGCCATTGGCCTGATCCAGCAAATTAATGCACACACAAAGCAATAACATTTATGTGCCTGTGTGGGTAAGAGAGAAAGACTGTATGTGAGAGAGGGGTGGGGAATGGGCATTTGTAATCTTAACAAGCAGTGCTGACCTTCCCAAGTGCCCCTGTTTTCCAGGGACAGTCCTGGATTTACAGAAGCTGTCCCAGTTTCTGATTTGATCATGGAATGTCCTTTTTTTCCCTTAGGGGGTCCCTAATTTTATTGGAGAAATGTTGGAGGGTATGGCAGTTATCTGGCTCTGGAGCCAAGGATATAAGTAACTATTCAACCTTTAGAAGACATCAGAAGGCAGCCCTGAATAGGGAAGTTTTTTTTAATGTTTAATGTTTTCTTATGTTTTTATGTCTGTTGGACACCACCCAGAGTGGCTGGGGCAACCCAGTCAGATGGGCAGGGTATAAACAGTAAATTATTATTCTTTTTATTGATGTCCCTATTTCCATCAGAGAAATGTTGGAGAGTATGGAAGTGACAGACCACAAACAAGATCTTGGGGTTGTAGTAGATAGCTCAATGAAGATGTTGACCCAGTGTGTGGCAGCTGTAAAAAGGGTGAATTCCATGCTAGGGATCTTCAGGAAAGGAATTGAAAACAAAACTTCCTATATCATAAAGCTGCTGTACAAAGCTAAGATGCGACCACGTTTGGAATACTGTGTGTGGTTCTGGTCACTTCACCTCAATAGGAATATTGTAGAGTAGGAATCGGTTTTGAAAAGGGTAATCAAAATGATGAAGGGGATGGAGCAGTTCTCCTGTGAAGAAAAGTTACAACATTTAGGACTTTTGAAGTTTAGGGAAAAGGTGAATAAGAGGTGGCTTGAAAGAAATTTATCAAATTATGTGTGGCGTGGAGAAAGTTGCTAGAGAAAAGTTTCTCTCTCTTCCCCGCCCCCCAATGACTCTAGGACATCCAATGATGAAGGAAAGTATTTCATACAGTGCATAGTTAAACTATGTAATCTGGTGAACCGGGTTCGCTTCCCTGCTCCTCCACACGCAGCTGCTAGGTGACCTTGGGCTGGTCACACTTCTCTGAAGTCTCTCAGCCTCACTCACCTCACAGAGTGTTTGTTGTGGGGGAGGAAGGGAAAGGAGAATGTTAGCTGCTTTGAGACTCCTTAAGGGGAGTGAAAGGTGGGATATCAAGTCCAAACTCCTCCTCCTCCTCCTCTTCTTCTTCATCTTCTTCTATGGGACTCACTCCCACAGGAGGCAGTGATGGCCACTTTAATAATGGCAGCTTTAGAAGAAAGCTAGACAAATTCATGGGGGAGAGGGCTGTTGAAGGCTACCAGCCATGATGGCTATGCTCTGCTTCCACAGTTGGGGGCAGTAATTCTTCTGAATACTGTACCAGTTGCTGGAAACAGCAGAAGGGAAGAGTGCTCTTGTGCTTGGGTCCTGCTTTCAGGTTTCCCACAGGCATCTGCTTGGCCACTGCGATAACAGGAAGCTGGACTAGGTGGTCCATAGGGTTGATCCAGCAGGCTCTTCTTACGTTCTTATGTAATATGTATCTGTGCATTTTTATTGCATATGTAAAGGTAAAGGACCCCTGACAGTTAAGTCCAGTCACGGATGACTCTGGGGTTGCGGCGCTCATCTCGCTTTACTGGCATTTGTCTGCAGACAGTTTTTCTGGGTCATGTGACCAGCATGATTAAGCTGCTTCTGGCGAAACCAGAGCAGTGCATGGAAATGCCATTTACCTTCCCGCCGGAGCGGTACCTGTTTATCTACTTGCACTTCATGCTTTCGAACTGCTAGGTTGGCAGGAGCTAGGACAGAGCAACGGGAGCTCACCCCGTTGTGGGGATTTGAACCGCCGACCTTCCGATTGGCAAGCCCAAGAGGTCACAGACCACAGCGCCCCCCGCTTTTGCATATAAACCCCACCTTTTTCTCCAAGGAACTCAAGGTGGCATACCTTGTTCTCCCCGTCCTCATTTAATCCCTACAACAACCCTGTGAGGTAAGTTACCAGTAGGCTGAGAGAAGGAGTGAATGGCCTGAGGTCATCATGTCTGAGTGGGGATTTGAACCCTTGTCTCCCACTAAGACACTCTGCCCGCTATACCACACTAACTCTTTTACATATGACTAATAATAACACTGCCCACACTTACAAGACTGTATGAGTTAAATTGTGTAATGTGTGCTGGATGCTCAAAAATTTATTACCATTACTTACTACTGTTATTATCATGCACCTAACAGGAGCATCAGAAATATAGAAACCATTGAAGTACATCTAGTTCATATCTGCCTGTCAGCCTATTTGCTTCCATCGCATAGAAACACCCTTAACACAATGCATCATTTATACGGTTATTAAGAGATCAGGGGGTGATTTAAACCGTACATGCGTTCTGCAGGGACATATTGGGGAATTATTTTAACAGTGCGTGCTGAGGACTGATAGTGCCTGGAAGTAGGCTTATTTTATTTATTTATTTGTTCGCTCATTCATTCAAAACCCCAAGGTGAATTTCCTGCAGTTTCCGAAGACTTGCCATCCAGCAAAGGGTCATAGGGGCATTCACTGCAATCCAGATGTAAATTCAAAATGATTTAATTTCTTGAGGGTGGGTGGCAAAACATTTCATTAAGGAGGCAATCTGTTCTTTGCCTCCCTGTCCCCATATATCCATATATTTAGTTCCAATAAGTTGAGGGGGATCCTGTTCATTTATGAATCTTGGCCTGCATTTTTTGAAATTTTATTTGTATTAAAAAACACACCTCCTCCAAATCCAAAAGCCAAGTCCTGGGAGATGAACGTAAATAATGAACATGATAAAAGCAGTGTTTCTTTTCTTTTTAAAAAATAATCCCAACTATTTTCTTGAAAAGTCTGAGTAAAAGAGGATTCAGGAAATCAGTAGGGGTGTGTGTGTGATTGTGTGTGTGTGTGTGTGTAAGCCAAGGTGCATGTTTATGCTCAGAACAACATCTATGTGCCTGCATGCCTTGTACCCTTGTGGCTACTTATCTAACTCTTCTAAGGAAGCTTATTTTTCCAAACAAACAGGATTGAGGAATATCTAAAAGTTAAAGGTGGGCTGAAAAGTCAGCACTCATGTCAAAATGAAATTTACAACTGTGTGTATATAGAAGTTTGAGGATTATCCAGGTGCTTATAAAGTCTATAATATTTTTTTTAATGACCTGCACACATAGGGCTATATTCAGTGCTCGCTCTACTCAGAGTAGACCCATTGAAGTTAATTGAAATTACTACCTTATAGTCATTAATTTCGTTTGGTCTACTCTGGATAGGACTAGTGTTAGAAACAACCCATAACCTTTTCCAGATAGCAAACACGTATGTGAGTGCACGTGTGAATGTATGTGTGTGAGAGAGAGAGATGGGAGAGAGGGAGATCTGACTGTGTTGTTCGTTATCTCAAAGATTCCATCCATACAGTTCAGTCCCTTTACATTTATTCCAGGACTTTTAAAGCGACTCAGGTGATGCAAATATCACCAACAACTGCAAAATATACTACCCCGCCGGAATACAAAGTCGGAGATCGTCAGAATTTCTCCCATATCCTTCGACTGCTCACACATTTCCATGTCAGTCTACTGAAAGGAAGAAGAACAGGAATTCGCTTCTTTGGGGATTCGCCAACCATTTAAATTTGGGCGTGCGTGTGTTGTTGTTTTTTCAATTAATCTTGGAGTTAACAGATTTTGTTGACTAAAGTGTCATCTTGACGAGAGAGGAGGAGAAAGGGGGGGAAATCTGGTTCCATCTGAAACTGAAGTTGAAAGATCTCGCCAGTGGTTTAGCGGGGAAGCATCGCACAAGTTTGAAACAAGCCAAACAAATCGTTCGAAGAGCGTTCGTGTTCCAGTCTCGTTTCCCCGTAAAAAGAGAGAGAGAGAGAGACTAGATTGGGGATGGGGTGACAAATGCGACCAAGAGCGGGGCGCGGGAAGGGCAGAGATACGGGCTGTGCCTGCGTGTGTTATCACGTGGAGTAAAATTCACTGCACCCAAGTTCTTGCAAAGTCGCTAGACCTCTTGGTTTAAATTTGTTCCTCGGGTTTCCCATTAGCTCCGTTTTTCATTTTAATCAGCCCATGGACCCACGCCTCCAACTTTTTTGGGGATTTCAGGGGAACTTATTACCAAGTCAAATGCATTTCGGGTAAATGCAGCGGGCAACGGAGCTTTTGCCCCTCTAGTCTGAATTACATTTCATTATTCAGTCTCTATCTATCAGTCATCTATGTATCATTTTTCTCATTCACCTCCCATCTCTGAGGGGCATCTGTTAGGCGTCGAACTCTCCCAGCACTCCGCTCTCTTTTGCGCGCACCCCGTCTCTTGAAATAGAGATTGTATGCTCCTCGGAACAGGAACCTGTCCTTTTTGTTTATTATGTAATTCTGCAAAGTATACTAGTCTGTACACTGAGGGTGGTATACAGATAACCGTTCTCGTTCTTTCCCCCTCTCCGTCTTTCATCTTTCCATCTACCTGTCCAGAACATAGCGTTTCACTATTTTCCTGCCAAAATAATGTCTGTTCCTCCCCTCCAAAAATTTTTTTTAATAAGACTGGCTAGCGATTATCTTTCGGCTCCTGGCGAAAAAAAAAATCCACGCACTTTCCCCCCATCCTGTAAAACTGATTCCTGTTAAATCTCTCTGATAAAAGCACCTTTTCGAAAAAAATATGTAACCTCTGCAGTTCTTTCCGTCTAATGTTTAATCGGTTTTTCGAATTGCGCACAAGACCGAGAGTTTTTTCGACCCCGTCGACTGCGGCAGGAGAAGCCTCCCTATAACGCTCTCCCGTTGAAATCAATGTATGGGTCTCAAAAATGCCTCGCTTTAACCTCGGCCAATGAACCCCGATATAAATTCAAGGGATTCTGAATTTTTAATATAGTACACTTTCTGTGTAATCACATGTCCTTTCTCTTGCTTTTGATGTTGTCGCTGCTAATATTAAGCTGCTTTCAGATACATATTTGCACCTGTTCGAATAATTCTGCTCCTTCCTCCGCTCCCAGGATGGTCTAATCCAGAAAGTTAGAGACGCAACTCTCAGGCACTGCTGGAACATACAGCACCCCTCCCTTATTGATCTCAGTAGGACTCCCTAACTTCGTCTATTTGGGAAGAATTCCGATGGGGTGCCCAAGGACTAACCTTTGAAAAAATATGCGCAGGACGGACACGCCCAACTTTCTTTGAATCGTGTCTGAAATACTTAGCTAAAACATCTCGCTACTAGCTCGCCTCGACCCCCCACCCCAGTACGCCGGTGTGCTTTATTGATTTCTCCCACTCCCGTCTACGTGCTTGTTAAAATGTCAATCCTCATTTGGGCAAGGTGGGAGTCGTCTTTAATTGTGGGTTATTTGCTAATTATCTGGTTACTTTTGATGGCGGAAGGGGGGGGGGTGAAAATCCCCCCCAACACGTTTTTCTTTGGTGCTAATTACAAAAGATGTCATTCTAGCCAAGGTATCTTTGTCGTGGGTGGGGAAAAAATGGGGAGGGGGAAGAGCGGAGCAGGGGGATCCTTTCAAACCGGACGCCTTGAAATATTCTTTAGTAGTCATTTCGAAAGTTAAAACTTTGAGGAATTTGCGATATTTATAAAGTTGGGGTGCGGGGAGAGAACCACCCCGCCCCTCTGAGATCCTTAGAGGAAGAGGTAAATGGGGAACATGAAATACATTTTTTTATATATTTACACACACACACACACACACACAGAGAGAGAGAGAGAGAGAGTATTGCCAAAGTTCTGAATCCCACCAATTTCAGTAGCAGATCACTTAATCTCACGGCCCCTTTGTTATGGAAGGCCATTTCCAAAACTGAGATTTGGCCGGATTGAGCCCCTTCTTTGAGCCCACGGTTATATATATGATCGTGCGTTCATAGATAGGATCCAAATATAGACGGGATCCAAAGACCCGCTCAGCTGGCTCCCTTGAAGTTCCCAAGGACACTTCTGCGCGACTATCTAACCATCATCCAGGCATGCTGGATCCAGGTTCACTATAGATAGATGGATATGATCTGGCCACAATTAAGCAGTTGTAAACTTCGTATGCCTTAAGCCTGTGAAACCAATGGGATTCAAAACACATGTGCACATGCACATGTGTGTACAGATATAGAGTTTCTCTCTTTACCACCAGATTATTAAAATTATTTTTTTATTTTTGCCTCCGATCATGATTGCCCACCAGCAAGGCCGGGGAATGATTTATTGTCGCGTTTCCTCCTTTTGGGTCCATAAGCAGGCATCTCTTGGGGGGAAAGATGCGGCTGCCCTCTTCCCAGTCATCGAAATGGACCTTGGCCTTTGTTTCTAAAGACTTGAATCTCAAAGTAAAAAAGAAAGTTTCTTTTTCTCCCCACCCATCAAACCTGAATTTGATCGACCGCTGCCAGTTAAATCGGTAAATATTTCCCCGTATTATAAGATACACACCGCTGATAACTCGACGCTGCTAAAAAGCTACCGGCGCTGCCTGTCTCTAACCTTGGCTGTTCATTTTGTCACCAAAGACCCTAATTAAAGGCAAACTCTGTCTTGTTTTGAATTTGGGCACTAAGTTAATTATGGGAATAAAAGTAGTAGTAGTAGTAGTAATAATAGAAATTACTTTTGCCATAAAACACCTTGTTCATTTCCGAAAGTTGCCTGCATCAAATTATTATTTTTTAATTCATAGCTCCATAATTTTCAATCAGCGACTTTAAGCAACGCGTGGTATTATTCAGCAAACCCAATGCGGATTTATTAAACATAATTAAGCTCTAATCAACGGGAATCTTGCACCTGATTTTGCTAAACTCCTTTTAAGCAAGACTGTAGCTTCTTCTCGGTGGTCACTGCGGTCGTATAAACAAAGCATCTCTATTATCTCCATTACTGTGTAAATGTTTATTTTAAACCTAAGTAAGAATTTGAAGTAAGAATATGTTTCTGTTTCTTTTAAAATAATATTTATTACTTTTAAAAGGAAAAAAGACAGAAGAGAAAAAACAAAAGAGAAACAAAAACAAAAAACAATACAATACAATATATAAACAATACAAAACACAACCTAAAGTAAGAATATGATTCTAACGTACGTATAAGTAATAGATATATATGAGACTCTTGTCTCCTTGAAGACTGCAGATGAAAGAGAGCTGAATGGGAGCTGGAAAAAAAATTATAGGACACTTGTCTTTAAAGGAAAATGTGATTTTAATGTTTGGCAATGGTGTGTGTGTTCCCATTCACAAGGAATGAACTCATTGGATGTCTTTTGGCAATAAACAATCACCAGCTAGATGAATTAAAAACAATGGATGGCAATCAATTCTGGATTTTTATTTAAAGAGGCAGTAGTAGAAAAGCAATAAATCCTCATCAACATTTGGGAAGGATTTGAGAGGAGGAGAACAACAAGAAATGGATTGAAACCTGATCCAGGAATCACGTTGGAAGTAAAAAAGCAAACGCTTTATATGCGGCGCTTCCATAAGGACCACAAAAACTCTTGCCAGTTCAATTTCTGTCTCTTTGTTTCTTTTGCAGAGTACTCAAGAGGCACCTATCTCAACCACCCTGGTTGTCTCTTCGCGTTTCACTTTGTTAGGGAAAGGGAATCCCCTAAATTCCTTTGAGTGATAGGAAGTTACAAGGCAAGATCCAATATCCTCCCACCTCCCAACTCTGTCATCCCAGAGATCATAGAGATGTCAGACGGTCTGTCTGGGAGAGGGGGCGTAGGGGAGAGAATCTGCCCTGAAGCCTGTGGCCATCTTGCATCAAAAATGCCTAGCCCTCTGGGTGATCCGTCTGATGGTCTGAGTTTGAAATATACACCAAGGAAAAGTCTCGTCAGCCTTCAAGTGTGGGATTTCCTCCCTTACCGAAAGTGAGAGCTCCAAGCAGTTCGGGGTTCGCTGACCTTTGTCAACCAGAGATCCTTTTCTTTCTATCTCTCTCCGTCGGGATTTCAGGTGGGGTGGGAGAAAATACTGTTCAGATGGGCCCCCTCCATATCATCATAACCCTTAGTAGGGCACAGAGTTCCTTAATAGGCATGGATCAGATAGCTTCGTGACGTCACAAAGGAACACACCAGAGTTAATTTCATCTCATAATTACCTGTGCTTTGCAAAACAAAAAAACAAAAGGGGGGGATTTCTGTTTCTCAACTCTCCCTTTCATAATATCATTTACCCTGCTTGCTTGTTTATCAGGGTGTTGCAATAAGTTTTTGGCGCGCGGCGGGGGTGGGGGGTCGTAGTCTGGTTTTTCTATTGCACCAGGGACATGTGGGTCTCACAAACACATTGGACTTGGTCGTGCCTATCTCTGGCATTGTCCCTCCGCGGAGATCACATGCTATTTGCAGAGTCTTCTGTTGCTAGCACGTGAAAGGTTCTAATCAACCTAAGTAGCTTCTCTCTTTGCAACCGACGAGGGCTGCTATTTTTCATTTCTCATTAAAGCTGTTTGCTTTGGACTGACTTGGGGGGGGGAGAGGGGGGGAGTCTGTCTGCTGTGTGTCTATAGGCTGCAATGTTTACATTCGATTTCCTGACGCAACAGATCCCCGTTGGTCATAATCCCCTCCCTCTAAAAAGTTCAGCCCTCTTTTTCTTACTACCCCCCCCCCCGACCACCACCCAAAGCTTTCTTCCGAGTTCAGCGACCAAACTGATTCCGCTACCTGCTTCGTGATCCGCTAAGATTTTTCACTCAGACAGGTTTTCTACACGCCACCCCCCCCCTCGCCTTTCCCCCGATTTCCGTCGCCCCCAGATAGATGGGTTTTTAAAATACTGGGTATCATCTCTCGACAGCTGTCACATTTATTGAGAGTCCAGAGCTAAACTCTCAATTAAAACTGTAGGAACTGAATGGCCACGATGAATAAGATGTGTTGCCTAATGAAACAGACCTACATCAAAGAAAGACTTGGTGGTCACGTGTTTGTCAATACATTACAAACATGCCTGTGATATTCTAACTTTTGTCGTACGCCCACCCACTTCAAACCTTTCTCTTTTGGATCCATTTCAACAGCGACTTCGCCATTTCTAAACTTATTTTATTTTATTTTTGCAAAAGTGTCTTGATGGGGAGAGAATTTGTAACTTTCTGGTGATTCTCTCTCTCTCCCCCCCCCCACTTTTCTTGTACAGTTAATCTAATATTCTTTCTCTGTCTTTCTGTCTTTCTCCCACCCCCATGTATTTCCCCTTCGATTAACTTATGAAACACAGCCCGGCATAAGTTTAATCATTTTCTCTAGATTTCTTTACCCTCTGCATCTGATTTGCAGGGTTTTCTCTTTTTTTTACTTCCATAAAAATGTATATAAAAACAAAATGTTACTCTTCCCTCTCCGCCCCCGCGCCCTCCCCCCTTTCCTTTCTCCTTGAAGCCTATATATACATAAGACTCCCCCCCCCACTCCCTCCTTTTTTCTTTTTTTTTTTAAGGGAATAGACCTCAGGGATTGTCATTAGATCGGATGGCAAGGCTTTATAGAGAGTGTTTTGCATAATTACATACCAAAGCCAGCATAGTCACCCTCACATTTTATGGGTCACAAACCATCAACAATTGACACATTATATTCCAAGAAACCTCAGTCCATTCAGCAATAGAGAAAACTATTCTGCTTAATCTAGAACTCAAGGAGAATGAAATTTTTTTCTAATAAGAAACCCCAGAAGAGATTACTGGCCAGCTGACACCGTGTTTACATATAGTTATAAAGTTCAGAGGACTGGTGTGGTGTGGAGAGGGCGGGGGGGGGGGCGCTGCGGCAGAGTGAAAAGCTGCCATCGCTAAAACATGATTAAGACGCTCATAGAGGCCTGATGTGGATTCCTCGTCAAAAAGAAAAAAAGGCTGAAAGCACAACCCCTCCCTTTTGTGAGCCCCCCATCAATACACACACACACACACACAACTCTTCCAGCCAGCCGCACTCACGCTCCCCACTTTCCCCCAGCTCTGCCCACCCCACCCCCTTTCCCACTCTAGCATTGCCACTCAGTAATTAAGATATTCCCTCTAAGGTCCGACAGGTCCTCTGGTAACTGAATCATATGAGTTACCTTTGATGTCAAACTTTCGACAGTTGTCACACTAAGCCTTAGTCAATGCATGCAGCCCAGCCTCCTTCAGTTGCCCCCTTCCTTACACACACGCGCGCGCGCGCTCGGGGACGCACACTTTATTCCTTTTACCGAGTAGGTGAGGGTGGGGGGGATCTCTTTGAAGGAAGTTAATAACTGCAGTCACTCGCCACAAGGGCCGGCGCTTCAACAGCCCAGCACCACCCGAGGTGAGAAGGTTAGAATTTAGAAATTAATTTAACGACACCCCCCATTAATCTTCGGCTCGCCCCCTACTGAAATGAAGCTGCACTCTGTGTCTTCTGGCTGCATTTGCTTCCGTGTTCCTCCCCGCCCTCGTTCCTCTTTGCTCTCTGTCTCTCTCTCTCCCCTGTCTTTTACCTCCGCCGCTGTGTAGATTGCAATATCCTAGAGACAGAGACCTGCCACCCCTTGCTGCTGTTATTCCTCGGTCTTGAATTGAAGGTGAGAGGTTGGCTTGTTTGTTTTCCCACCACCCCTCCATTTCCTTGGACCATCCTGGGGCTCTTTTTAAGTGGGAAGGGGGATTTCCCTACATCAGGCAATCCCAAACTCCGCCTTCCAGTTGCTTTGGAACTACAACTCCCATCATCCCTAGCTAATAGGAGCAGCGGTCAGGGATGATGTAATCCAAAAACAGCTGGAGGGTGGAGTTTGGGGGTGCCTGCCCTAGGTTCTCCAATACAAGGTGGGAACTCACTCCCCTTGAGAAGAGAAGCAGGGTGGAGGGCTCAGGTGAGCATTCAGCCCCCAGGCTTCTCATGGTCCGGAAAGGGCCTGCTCATCATTTGAAAGTATGTCACAAATTCCCTTAGCCACTCTAACTCCTTGGATTTCATTCTGAGCTGCCTGAACTTGGCTTTGGTAATGACAAGAGCGTTGGTTTGGCTCACCCAGAGTGGGGGAAGACAGAGTCTACCTGCAGAGGCCTGTTCATCCAGCAGCTCCTAGCACCTTGGCAGCCTCGTTCCCGGCCTGTTTACTCGGAAATAAGTCTCACTGCACTGGGCTGGGCTTACTGGTGGTTGAGTGTGATTGCAAACCAGATTGTTGAGAAAGTGCTTTGCGATGTGCATTGTCTTTGTCTTCACAACAGCCCTGTGAGGACAGTCACAGCCTCTTGCTTTTTCTTTTCTTTTTCTTTTTCACAAAGGAAGAACTGAAGCCGAGAAATTAAATGACTTCTCCAAGGCAAGAAAAGAAGTAATACAATCATAGAATTGAAGCGTTGGAAGGGACCCTGAGGATCATCTAGTCCAAGAATATGCAGCTGTCCCATACCAGGGATCAAACCTTGGCATAATGAGCACCACGCTCTAACCAACTGTTTGTGTCAAAGTTGGAACCTTAGCAGACACAGGGATCCAACTATACAACAAAATACCACTGAGAGCATTAGGCTTCTTATAGTAGCAGCAACAATAGGCTTAGATTATTTGTAGAATCATAGAATTGCAGAGCTGGAAGGGATCCTGAGGATCATCTAGTCCAACCCCCTACAATGCAGGAATATGCAAGTGTGCCATTTGGAGATCAAATCTGCAACTTTGGTGTTACTGGCACCATGCTCTAACCAACTGAGCTCTTCAAGTACATGTGCCTGGGTTTATTACATTTATATACAGTGGAACCTCAGGTTACGTACCGTCCTCCTTACGAATGCTTCCGGTAATGAGCTCCGCTAACCCGGAAGTAGATGCCCCTTGTTGCGAACTTTGCCCCGGGATGCGAGCGGAAGTCACGTGTCGGTGGCGTGGCAGCAGCGGGAGGCCCCATTAGCAAAAGCACGTTTAAGAACTGTTTCGACTTAAGAAAGGACCTCCAGAACAAATTAAGTTCGTAACCGGAGGTACCACTGTGCCACCTTTTCTCCAAAGGAGCTCCCATGGTTTTCCCATTGTTCATCCTTGCAACAACCCTGTGAGGTGGGCTAGGCTGAAAGATGGCATCTGGCCCAAGGTCATCAAGTGAGCTTCATTGAGTGAGTGGGGATTTGAACCTTAGTCTCCCAGGTCATAGTCCAACACTCTAACCATCACACCACACTGGCTCTCAAAACTGAAATTCAAAGGAGGGGAAGGAAAGATAATTCTTCCTTTTTTCATTTTTTTTTTTAAAAACCCAATATAGGTTAGAGACTGAGGGTGCCAGCTATAAGCCTCCCTGTTCTTCTGAAGATGGTCTACATTCAATTGGCCCATTGATGCAGCTACAGAATCATCACCACCTTCAGTCTATTTGTATGCCACTTTTCCACAGTGGTGCTCAAAGTGGCTCACAAAGCAGCAAATGAACAATATTAAGAACAACCAGAAATCAGAATGTCAATAAATACAAAAAATAAATCAGCACGATAACAATACGGAGGAGTTAATCTACCAAGAAGTTAACAGGGTAGAAGAAGTAGCAGTCAGTGCAGGAAGCTTCCTTGCCCTGAATCAGATCATGGGTCCATCTAGCTGACACGTTTTGAAGGGGAATCCAAGACCAGCTAAAAGGTTTGCGTGAAAAGCAGGGGGTAACAGGTGAAAGGTGTTTGCACCACCACCAGGTGGCACTTTAATTGTTCTAGGAATAGCTAGGAAATATGCTTTCTAGCTCAGTGGCAGAACATTGGCCTTGAGTGCAGAAGGTCCCATGTTCAATCCCCAGCATCTCCAAGTCAGGCTGAGAAAGCAGCTGCCAGCCAGTGTAGACCAGGTTTGGTTGGGGGGGGGATACTCTCCAGATGTTGTTGGACTCCTCTACCCATCACTCCTGACACGCTGGCAGGAGGACACCACATCTGGAGGACACAATGCTGGTTACTCCAGATGTAGACCAGAGTTCTTGATTCCTCAGATGTGGCTGAACTATAGTTCTCATCAGTCCCAGGTAGCTTAGGCAATGGTCAGAGACAGGGACGATGGGAGGTGGAGTTCAACAACATCTGGGGACCAGGTTTTTCTTAACAGAGGGGCTCGGGGAGGGCAGTGATACAGTGGTACCTCCAGCTGTGAACAGGATCCGTTCCAGAGGTCTGGCTGCATCTCAAGGAATTCACAACCGGAGGACTGCTTCTGTGCATGTACGCAGCGTGGTTTAGTGCTTCTGCGCATGCACGCGTGGTGAAACCTGGAAAAATACTTCCAGGTTTGCCTTGTTCACATCCCAAAGTTTACATATCCAGAGGGATAAGTAAGCAGAGGTACGACTGTACTACTAAACCTGCTGGCCTTATCACCCACCCTCATTAGATGATAATGTGAATTACTTCACAATGCACTAATGTAGGGATGTGTATTGAAACTAGGAGGGGCTATGTTTCTTAGATATAAACCTACTTTATGTTTGTGAGTTCAGCAGAGTACATCCCTTTGTCAGCAAAAATGAGGAAGCTGTTGATAAGCTAGCTTTAGCCATTTAATTTAAGTAATCCAGGATGCTTTACGGCAGGCTGGATTTCCTGCTATTTCCCCTCTTTTCTCCCCTTCAGACAATAAACACGCAAAACAGTCTTCTTGTAAGTAAAGATAGATTTACTCACTCAGTTTCATAGTAGTCTTGAGGCAGGCTTAAAATGTAGTTACAGACATATATTACAGTTTAGATTAGAATTGGAGTCTGAGCTGTTACTCTACATATGTCCTATACCCCTAGTTATTGATGAAACAATGAGATCAGATAGAAGGGATCAGCAAGAGAGCAGGCCAGACCTGACCATCTTATATAGGGTTGCGCCCCTTTACCTGGCTGGACACAGTGGGAGTGGCTCTCACAAGGAGGATTTCCTGTAGACCCTGTGAGTTCCAACTTCCTCTGTGTGAGTGCCTTTCTAGCAATCAGGGGTAGTTGGTTTTGACTGGCTTATTTTAGATATCCCACAGCTAAGTCTGTCCGGCTGCCTTTAGAGGTCCTGCTGCTCCTTCTGCTGAACAAGAAGCCCTGGACTTCTGCCCTCGAAGCCCCTCTCTGTCTGCACCACTACAGGGAAGACAAGATTTTTCTTCCCACTTATAACAACCAGGGCCCCAAATGATCGTGTGAATCCAAACGTCCTGAGTCATTGGCAAAAGGAGAGCCGGGATCATTTCTAAGTAACAGCTGACCCCTCATCGAAACAGATCCTGCTCCTGAGGTCCATTGAGAACCAACGGGGGGTGGTCTATATTGTATACCAAGTCTTGGAAGTTCCCAGAACTTACGTTTGGAGACCATCTGGGTTTGATATCCAGCCAAAGCGAGATGGGTAGGTAGAGACTATAACAGTCTCAGAGTTTGGGATTGGGATAAGAGGACAAATAGATATAGATGTATATTCTGGAGTGGGGCGTATTGATTCTTCGCCACCTCCCACGCGGCTTGCAGCAAGAATGCAGGGAATGATATCATGTTAAGGGAAAAGACCTTTCATCATTCCCACGGTTAACCTCAAGAAAGGGTACCTTTGGTAGAAAAGACGTGTTTCTGCCATCACACGAGAAAGGAACCGGGTGCGCGCGCGCGCATTTATTTCTGGCTGCAGGAGACTGGGCGGCCGAGCGGACTCTCGGCGCTTACTCCTTTCATCGCGAGATCCGAAGAAATTACCTAGATGAAAGCCGACTCCCCCGCCGCTTTCCGTTCCCACCCTCTCGGAGAATTCCTTGGGAATCAATAAAACAACTTTAATGTTCTTTATAATCTAATTATCTCCTAAAAAGTCTCTGTGGAGGCATCTGCTGCGGAGTTGGAGAAAATCTCTGTGGCTCCAAGCGAGAGAAAAGCTGTAGAGAGGCGAGGGGTATCTGGCTGGAGGGAGGAGGGGGGCGAAAAATCCTTGCTAAAGGGGGCTTCCCGTGGGATGCCTGTAGAAGCTACTCGACGAATTGGGCTTGAGCAATAAATTAGCCGGAGAACTAGGAGGGAGGACTCTGCCGCTAGGCCTAGAGTTAGGTGTTCCTTCCTTGCTACTTTGCAAGCTGTGCGGGGCTGGGACCTCTCTCTTTTCGCCTCATTCTATTAAGTGACATCTGAAGCATTGCTCTATACATTACTACTACCGTAGTAGTAGTAGCAGCAGCATAGTACTGCTGCATGTAGTAGTAGTAATTCTTTATGTAAACCGTCTTGAGATTACTTTTTAACACTCAAGCAGTGTGTATATATTATAAAATAAACACTACTTAATTCACTTTTATTGGACTCCTTAACCACAAATAAAAAGTATTTTCCCCTCGAACATTATAAAAATCATGTCACAAAAGGAATGGGGATTGGGAGGGAGAAGGATAAAAGAAACCTCAGGCAATATTATTTAGCTACTACTTATTATCTTATTAGCTATTATCTATTATTATTGTATTGGTTACTACTACATACTTATTATCACCACCACATATCACCTGAAGTGCCCTGTAAACTTACTCTGAAATTCAGTGGGGGAAACTTCTAATTAACAATGCAACTGCTACCGTAGCCCATGCCACGCGTCTTCACTCTGAGTAAGTCCTACTGAATCTATCAAGACTTACTTACTCGAGCCTAACTTTGGATGGGTGAGAGTCCACGTTAAGAACTGAGCACGTTTCTACTTAAAATACTCCTACCCTCGCCAGTAGCAGGGGTAGCGTTTCAAATCCTGTATGCCTGGCTCAGCTAGTTCGTCAGGGGACCTTATTCGTTTATTTGTTGAGAGCCCTGTTTGTGTTTTCGGGCTCCGCAGATGAAGCTTTTCCTAATGCGTCATCATGTCTATGCCCCCAAAAAACCCCAAAAAGTTCAGCAGACCACACTTCTGCCTTCTGGGCACCATGGCCCAGAAGTTCTATCAAGGGGTGGGTGGGTGGCATACTGGCAATGCATTCCATCTTTCAGATCTCAAATCTTCAAATATTTCCACTCTTGGGGAAGAAAGAAAAGAAAGAACTTACTTTTCAACCAACCACCGCAACATCTCTGTCTGTCTCATTTGGAAAGGAGTGAGTGTTCTTCAAGTCACCTCTACAGAGCTAATGGTTGGCGAGTTTGACGACTTCCTTTTCCCAGTGACGACTGCATAATCAGCAGCTCCAGATGAAGAGAAACGCTTTCCCCACCACCACCCAACATAGAAAAACAGAGTTGTTTATGTCCGCAAATGCGCTCTATGGGGTTGGTCTTCTTAACAGTCCCACTCCAGGTCTCAGGGTTTGCCGAGGCCTCTCACGCCAAGAGGTTGACGCCATGAGGAAAGTTCACCTGGGTGTCATACCGCCTTCTCTGTTAAAGCTAACACAACATAGTGCAGCTATATACATCCAAGTCACGTTACACCAATCCGGTGGGTTACTTTGCAGGTTCTAATCATCATGGTCAGGACCAAGTCAGACTTCAATCCTGTCCTATGCACACTTTCCTGGGAGTGGGCCCCATTGGTCCAGCGAGGTATACTTATGAGTAAACAGGCACAGCCCTTCAAAGGACTTATGGACTTCAACGGGAAAGATTTCGAATTCAGGAAACAGCCTTTAAGGGCGCTTAATGCTAGCTAGATTGTGATGGTGATGGTGGTGGCTGCAATGGGATCCGTTGTTTTTTGATCCAGTTACCGGTAATTCCCTTTAAAGGTCCCAGAGATTTCAGAGAAGCCTTGGGTGGTGCGGCTCTGTGTCTACTCAGAAGTAATCCCAATTGAGTTCAGTAGGGTTAGCTCCTAGGGAAGTGGGTACAACACTGCACTTAGCTCTCGCTTGTTGAACCGAAGCTTAAATATGCTTCCTCTTTGTTGTTGCTCACCATCCAACCTAGAGTTAAGCAATTTTTTTTAGCTTCCAATGATTTCAATGCCAGAGTGAACCTCTTTTGAACCAGTGGGACAATAACTTAGCTGGTTGCTTGGGGTAAAGTTGGGAGTATTGGTTTTTTGGATGATGGTAAATAACTAGATATTTCATTTTACGTTGTGATGCTGCAAGAGGGATCAGCGAGCCTTTAAGTGTTTCAGTTCCTTCCTCCGTTTTCTGGAAATATCTAATGGTCAACAATTAATGAGGTTCATTAAGCGAATTTTGATTGCTTACGATATAGTTAGTTCCCTGGTCAATTGTGTTCTCTCTGTGTGTCTCGTAAACCTAAATGTCACTTTACTTGTGAACGTATGTATGCGATGATTTAGTCGTCGTAGACAATAACACATTAAAAAAAAAAAAATCAGACTTCCAGGATAGTGGAGTTGCCTCGCTTTGGAGATGAAAACGCGCGGCTTCTTCGGCCCTTCATCCCTGGATCACAGACACAACCTGTTCTAGATTATCCACAGCATCTTTAAAGGGGGAGGATATCACTTTTCGTTTTAAATAGACGAGGCACCCCCTCCCCCCTTCTCTCTCTCCCTAACCCTTTAAGCTTTTCAAAGCATTTGGGGTCTGCCACTCAAAGGACGATGTTCTAATGGGGTTTGACAGCTTTTTTTCAAACAACTCGGCGATTTGGGGGAGGGGGTTGTTGCGGGATGGGGAGGAAAGAAAGTAAGAATAGAAAATCGATCTCCTACTTCTGAAAAGTTTTGCAACCCCTGCGTGTGTATTCCCCATATAAATAAGAATTCGGAATAAATCCAACGCCATGCTGGGTGAGGTGGTGCAGACTCCGACTAGATTGCGCCCCTTATAACCTATGAACAGTCGTGGGAATACAGGCAGTTGCCTTATATCAACTCTAACCATCAGTCCAATATTGCCAACACTGGTTGGCAGCATCTGTCCACGGTTTCAAACAGAGGTCTAGCCAGACCCACCTGGAAATACCAGGGATTGAACCTACGACTTTCTGCACGTGCTCTTCCACCAACCTTTGGCTTTCCCCGTATGGTTTGCCAAATAAGACTCAGCTGTTCATCTAATCCAGGCCTTAGCCGGGACATCAGAAGCAGGGTGTCAAAACTGAGGGTTGCTCAGTGTTCCCAACAACAGGTCCTCAGATGTCCTTGTCCCTATCGCTGCTCCAGTCAATAGGCGTTGACCTGCCCGCCCCCCATCTTGTGGTCCTCAATGCTGTAAGTTGAGGGCCTCACTTGGCAGAATGAGGGACTACAAATGAATCGGAAGCTTGTATGGCTCTTAATTCCAAACTCCAACATTAATTCCAGACTGGATGAAGAGCATGTTTCTACTGGCCTGAACCTACTGCCCTTCAGTTCTCACGTTCTGTGCTTCCTTTGGTTTCTACGCAAACACACTCACCTTAAATGACATCTCAGCATACCTAAATTTAAGATTCTCCACCTTGTCGCTGATGAACCAGAGTACAGTGCTCAGGGGTTCCAACAATAGTTGGGTTTCCCTCCGCCCCATCCCCTCCCCGCGTAAGTCCCATAGCTCTCCATCCAGAGCCAAGTCAAGCCAAAACATTTCTGCTCCCATTCACTCAAAGTCTGGTGGCAAACTAGAGGGGAGATCAATGGTTAGACACTTCCCAAGTGGGAAGTGATAGCGTCGTAGAAGAACCTACAACCTTAAATTTCATGTACTTGTGCAAGCTTGGAACGGCAGATTAATCAGCAACGTATGCCCTTGATTAATCGGCCATCCGTAATGCTTGTAATATCCCCAGCCCTTTGATTCTTACGGTCATAAAATATAGAAAATATTCCAGAGGGTCTGGCGGTCTACAAAGAGCCGTACCTTCCATTGCAAGTGATTTTGGTTCAGCATCTCCCCAAAGGCACCTTCCTTTACTTTCATAACAGGGCAAATGATCTCATGACAACTTAGGTAGCCGTCGATTATTCGGTTAAAAGGTAGGCCACTCGCCCGCTGAAAAGCCTCTAATCGACTGACAGCCATGGAAATATTTGTATGATAATTCCTGAAAGGGTAGAAATGGGCTGGGTGGACGCGAGTACAGGAAGCAAATTCTCAGGACAGGGGAGCCAAAACGGGATGAGCAGTTCAGTTTTCTCCTTTGCCCGTTTCTCGGTGCCTCAAGAATATTTTGTTAAAGACATTGGGAACGATCTAGTAGGAAGTCGTCCCTTGTCCCATATGCTGGAAAACTTATAAGAATCCCGTAAAGTGCTAAAGGGACTCGTCCGCCTCCCAAAATAACATGTCCCCATTTTTCTGGAGCTTAAAATAACCGGGCAATTGTTTGGAGAAGGCCTAAGTGTCGTCTCGGGGACTTTTAATAGCGTGGTGGTTGCTGCTCCCCTCGTCCGAGATACTTTACAGCAAGTAAAACGCGACTCTTCCTAATCCAGCCCCTAGTGACAAACGGGGCACCATATCTACCCTCGTATTCTCAACCCGCTTCCTGCTTTTAAGATTTACGGCTGCCACGCGGAAGAAATCTCGGGGCAAGGGTACCGTTCAAACTACAATCCCCAACCGAGTGAATTGTTGCTTTTCCCCCCAAGAACAGCTAAACGGCTTCCATGACAGCTAAACAGGTTTCAAACCAGGTTATATTTGTCATGTAGATCTGATCTTATCGAGAACGAGGAAAGCACGTTTCTTATAATGCCAAGAGCTTTCGACTTGTTACCGTCACATGATAAGAAAACACCGCTTGATTAACATGCAATCTAGACAAGGAGAGAGAGAGAAAACCAAAGGGGGGGGGGAATCCTAGATACTATTTTACCTCCTGCGATTTAGGGTGTGGGTATTTTTGGACTAATGTTGAAATCATGCTCCTTTTTGCACAACTGATTGACAATTTCTCAATAAGCATATGTTTCCCGTCACCCAACCCGCCTCCCTTTCTATATATGCAAACGTACTTTGATCTCTCCTATTCGTTTTATTTTAAGCAGAGGAAAAGTTTGAATTATGAACAGCGTTAAGGGGGGAGTGGGCCCGTGTTTACAAACACTTGTGAGCGCGCCTGTATCCTAAAGGTCGTTCCTCTTCGTATTGTTGTTGTTAATCTTGTACCCAATGCGCTTCCTAACTAGCCTTCTAAATTAGAGAAGGCGTCTATGTATCCTTGGGATGATAGCTTCAGAGCTTAAACCCACAAACTTTCCCGTTTTCCTTCACAATATGATTTCTCCCAGAAATACACTTGCAGCTGACAGTAAGCGAGTGTCTGGGAGCGAATGGGAAGAAAGTACTTTGCAAAATGTTTCCCCAGTAAATACGATTGTCTGGTTACATCTGCGGGAAGGAAGGGAGTATATAATGTGTATATAATATATATAATATTTCGGAGGAGGAGAAGGGGGCTTCTCCACCTCCTGCCCAAAGTATGACAACAAGCAATTGGCATAATAATAAAATGCACCGAGATTGTTATGATACATTTGGGAGCGATGAGGAAGGAATAATGCTGGTGGTTTCTTTCCAGATCGGGAAGTATTTCTCACAGCAATTTGGTGAGAAGAGCGGGGACGTTTGGTTTTTGTGTTTTTATTAAAGGAGAAATGGGTCGATGGAAATCTCCACTAGGAAAGAACGGGAAGGGGAAGGGAAAGAATAAAGAAATGTTTTTCTTTCTTTTTTTAAAGCAATTCACATCAACTTCTCTTTTGCGACTTCTTCCCTAGAAATTGTGGAAACTGAAAGAAGCGAGTCTTAATATCTGCGATGGACATTGTCATTACTTAGGGTGGGAGACGCTGAAATGAAATCTACGGATCCTTTCCTGGAGGGACAATGGTATGCAGGGGGGGGGGCAGGCGCGGTCCCTGTATTTTAGCTGCTAGTTAAGCGAGCAGATAATGTTCCCCGCTCGTTTTCACATTTATTTGTACCAACCGTCGGGTTAAAGCCACATCTGACTTCATTACTTTCAGAAGCTGTCTATTTGGCGAGTGTCACTTTTCATCACGCTGGGCAAATAAAATTCTTGGAGAAATGAATGGTGAAGGAAGGCCAGAGAGGAACATCGCGGCTGTTTCCCTTTGGACGCATCGCATCCTCCAAGGCCTCAGCCGCGCTTTGGAGCATCTTCCTTTGCTCTCTGCGTTCAGATGTATTTAAAACAAAACAAACATCTCCAAACTCAATCTATCGTTTGTGCTCCAAATGCACAAGTTGCCGGGTGGGGTGTCACAACTGAGAAGACCACAATGAAGGGGGATACAAAACACGGCAAAGATAGTTCTGAACTGCCTTTCAAATCTATTTTAATATCATAGAAACCGATGGCTCCATTAGGCCGCGTCTCACGCCTATTCACAGAGGAAATACAGAACCGGAGGTTAATTAGGAATCATTTTTGTCTTGATTTTTAATAGGAAAAGTCCTTGAAGGAAAGATGGGAGGGATAAAGAGCGCATCTTCTCCACTTCTACTCCCCACCATAAAAAAATTCTAAGGGGGGCGGGGGGGAGAGAGAGAGACAAGGAACAAAAGAAAAAAGTTGTTAAAACTAGTCAGTTTGGAAACAGTTCCTAAACCTCAGCGCTTTCTTTCACTCTCTCTGTTTTTAAAAGAAAATCTAAGTCGACGGAGAGCTAAATTAAAGACCTTAACATAGGAATCTAAGAACTGGATCATATGTGTTTGGAGGAAGTTGCAGGTCCAGATATTGGCTGCTTTGTTTGTTTTATTTGAAAGAAAGCAGTAACACGGCCTGATCATCCCCCCTTTTTTTCAAAAAGAGCTCGTCTGATCTTCAAATCCCAGACATTTTCGCCTCTGTTTCCAGGAGAAAGAGAGAGTGAAAAATAAATAAATTTAGGAGAGGAAAGGAAGGGAACGTGGGAGAAGCAGGTGCATGGCAGCGATTGGCATGTTTTCTACAAATCCCCCCTCTGCCTCATCACCTCTGTCTCGTAGCACAAAAGCGAAGAGAACTGAATCTCTCTCCGAACCCCGAAAACTTACGAAGAGAGAATCTTGTCTCCTGAGTTAATGCCTTGCTTCTCCAATCTTTCTCCTTGTACTCGCTCTGGACGCTGCCTAGGTTAAAATCAGTAACAAAACTTTCGTCGTGTTTTCGAGCTCACTTTTTAATAATTACGTTTATCTCTTGTAAGCCCTCCCCCCATTTTTAAAAATGCGCCTGGATTATGTGTGTGTGTGTGTGCATCTAAGATGTATCGAGAAAACACATGCTTTGCACTTTTCCTGAATAAGTCTCATTTCTACCTGCCAGTCCCCCACCCCCTTTTTGCCTCTTTCTTATTTAAGAAATCAGACTGTTTGAAGGTTTGTTTGCTCTATCTTGTCTTTTTTGCAGAGCTGCCCAATGGAATTGTAACCTTCTCCTAATCTCCGCGGCAGAAACCATGCTAATAAGGGGCTCTCTCGCCCAAACCTGTCACCTTGGAGCGCCACCTTGCCGCTGAAAGGCAAACTGCAAGTCCAGAAGATCTTGATGCTGGTGCTATTTGCAACTCCTCTCTCTCTCTCTCTCTCTCTCTCTCTCTCTCTCTCTCTCTCTCTCTCTCTCTCTCTCTCTCTCTCTCTCATAATCAAAGAGACCTAATAGAATCGGACACTTGAAAGTGCCCCTTTCGCTCGGAGTTGAAGAGACATTGTATCTTTCCTGGCTATCTCCTGTAGTATCAGAATGTGTGGGTGTATGTGTGAAGAAGCTGGGGTGGGGGGGGGGGGAGAGAAGAAACGCAAAACCAACCTTGGGTGTACGGTTTCTCAAAGACTTACAAGTTGTAACCTAACCGGCAATGTTTGAATTTAAGCTATACAATAACGGATAGATTTTCACACCTCGCCTATAATTTAAAACCCCGGTATTCATTCATTCATTCATTTTTTTAAAGTTTGGAGGTAACCCAAACGCACCCTTATGAGTCAATGGAAAGGAAAGCTATCGAGTAACGCCGAGGGGGGAAAAAATGCTCAGAGGAAAATCAAACCAAGGCAGAGACTCAACCGCCATTGGCGAGGGGATTATGTTCATATTTTAATTCTTGGCCACAATGGCGGACATTTCAGTTTTTCACACACACAGAGGCAGAAACCAAAACGTTTGCCTAGTCAAATCAAGGACAAGTTCTAAATCAGTGATTACTCTCTATCTGCCTGTCGATCGCAATCTCTCCCTTTTAAAGAATCAGACTTTAGCTAATAAACTGGGATATTTTAAAAACAATCTATTTGAGATAAATAACAGTATTTTTAAAACAGTGTCTGAGGGCCAGTACAAACTTGGGAGAAAATATATTTATGATCATCACTTCTGGTTGTGGCTGTTGTTTATTTTTCAAAATAACAAATATAAATATTCATAAAATGAAACATGCAGGGGGAGATGATGAATAAGGCGATCCTATGAAAGGCGCGAATTATATGTAAGCATCCCAAAGGCGTTCATATGTTACCGCAGACGTTTGCGGGGAAACGTTTTCCTCGAGACACATTTATTTTAGACCTAGGCTGGGGTTCAATTTATTATAAGCAAATTCTTAGAGTCCATCTATCTGTTTATATTACACTTATCGAACCGAACGGAAAAGTTACGTCTCTCGGCGCAGAGGCGGCTTCGAACAGAGCATGTTTCTGAGGTTTCTGATTCCAGGCTCACGCCTCGTTTCCACAATCTGTGAAGCAACTCAAAGATGCTGAGCAGAGGAGCAGAAGAAGGTACAAACATTTGTGCATCTGTGATGCGTTTTTAAAAATATTGTTGTTTCCCTGGCTTCTTGATATTTCCCAACCATCATTAATTCGTGTAGAGTGTTTTCCAGAGTAAAGAAAATAAAAGGGGGAGGCAGGGGAGCGAGTGAGAGTAAAAATGAGTCTAAACAGATTCTACCCTGAGAACAATGGATCCAAACAGCTGCGACAGGTGGACCCCCGTGATAAGTGAGGAAGACTTCTGTCTTACAATTTTGAATATTAGAGAGGACATAATACGCGGAGTCCACTTTCCTTAATAACAAAGGATTCAAAAGGCGGGAGGGGGGTGGAATTGAAGAGCCACGCTTTGATCACGTACATATAAAAGGGCTATATAGAGATAGAGAGATAGACAAGAAGACAGACAGTCACGAAATTTGGGGATAGTGTGAAGCTTTGTGTTGTTATCGTTTTAGACAAGCGCACCTCCCAAATCCTTGGGAGAAATGTCTGTGGGTGTTTGACCTTAAAATAAAATTTAAAAATAAAAAAGAAAGAAAGGAGCGAGTAGTCAAGAGAGGGGAAAGTTGGGGGCGGGGGAGAACCTAAAAATATATATATTTCCCCCCAAAAATAATATTATTGCCGTTACGTCTCCTACCACAAAGATGCAAAGTAAGGCTGTGGAATTTGTATTACAACCCGATCATAATGTTTCAGCGGTGGAAAACATGTAGCCAGAGGGTGTTGCTAATGATTCCTGGATTAGAGAGAGAGGGAAAGGAGGAGGGGGGGAGGAAACTGCTTTCATAAAAAAAAGCAGTCTGAAATTTAACCATTAATCCCAGGCACCGGAATATATCAAACCATCCCACACACCGCAGAAGGGGGAGGGAGGGGTGGGGAGGGGAAATCTATCATTAGCTTGATGCACACGCCAGGATTTCTATACTTTTCTCCCTTAAGCCTGCTCACGGCCTGTTCCTTGGAGATCTGAGGCTGTGGTGCTCAGGGTCGCTGAGGGTGGAGGTGAGGGCTGTTTAAACTGGGTGGGGGAGAAACACTGCAAACTTTTTTTTCCGGGTGGGGGCTATGCAAGGGGAGGGGGAGCTGACCCATTCCCCATGGCAGGTCAACGGGAACTGCAATGAAAGGGGAGGTTTGCATTTATGGGTCAGGGGTGGGTAGGGAGAGAAGGCACCCTCCTTCTCAAGGCCGAGGAGAGGAGAGATTTCTGATGTGAGGGGGGACTGGGTTGCATAGCAGACGCGTGGTTGTGTCGTGCGATTTTTCTCTCTCCCTTTTGCAAGATATACGTCGCTGGAGGGAGCGAGGAGGTTTCCTCCAGGCTTTCGCAGAGGACCACGCGCCCCAGAATCAGGGCCTTCCTAGTTCACACCACATAGTAGTCTCCCCCCACCCCGGGCAACCCGCGCGGTAAAGGATAATGTTCTATCCTGGAAACTGGAAAGGAGGAATCTACGAGCAGAGCTGCAGGAGAAGATCGAAGAAAGAGTCTCATGGCAGCCAAGGAAGTGCACTGAGAGTCCACGAAAAGCCCAATGGGTTAGGCTTTAGAGAGCTACGAGGTTCCCTGTTCCTTTTGCTTCTGGAATCTGGAAAACCCGGGGGATAATCGGTGGGGAAGAGAGGAAATTGATCGACTGACTGACGCCTAGGAGCAAGTCCTGGTGGCAATAAGGCAAGAGCAATAGCCACGACTCCGGGACTCCCTGAAACGTGTTGAGTTGTTTACAGCAGGGGGGTTGGTGCTTCTTTGAAGCAAAGTGTGTGTGTGATTAACTCCTCCCTCAACTTGCGATGTCCTGCTCTATTTCCCAGCTTGTTTGTCTCAAAGACTTTCCCCAACAATCCTCAAAGTAGCCCCAATCTCTTCCTCACTCCTCATACATCACTTCAGGGGTACTTCATCCGTGGTCTATCACTTGAGAATAAAACAGGCGGTTTAAAGGAAGTGCGCAGAAGGCCAAGTTCTTGGTCCAAACAGAGTTATTCATTCACCTAGTTGCGAATAACTATAAATGAACCGCAGTGCCTTAAAACGGAGAGCTCGCAGCACTGAAAAATTGGCATCACTCCGATTTCAAGAATTAGATTTAGAATATGTAGTTTGGACTGTTTTATAGCTTCTGCGCAGCCTGTCTCTCTCATTCCAGCATCCTTGGGATGCTAGGGTTCCTCTCAAGGTAAGTCTATCAAAGAGGAAGAGGACTGAATAGAAGAGGCGTCCACCGGCATCAAATCATCCTTCTCTTTGGAGTCCCATAAGATAGGAGAGAGAGAGAGAGAACGCTTCAGCTGAAATTTCAATTGTTATTGTTATTGAGATAGCTTGGACCTGTCCTTCACTCCGATTAATCCAATCTCCCCCTGCCTTTCATTATCGTAAAAACAGAATGTCCTGGTTGATAAAACTAGATCGCTATGAAAGTATTGGCCTTTTGTTGTTCATGGATTCAGAGGTATACTATTCCTGAACATGGAAGATTGCTTTAGCTTTCATAGATAATAAGCAATGACGTATCCACCATACGCTGTCTTGATTTTCTCCAGCCTTCCCTGGCTGTCTGCCCTCCATATGCGTTTGGACTACAACTTCCATCAGCCTCAGCTACCACTAGGGCTGATGGGAGATATAGTTCAAAGCACATAGGGAAGATTGGCTTAATCCGGGATCAACTCTATCACGGTATAAGGGCCATCAGCACATACCTTATGGTAGCGAGTCATTAAACCGATTAAATAAAGACGAACTCTTCTGCCCTCAGTCCAATCTGATCCATAACTTAACATCCATTACTGTAAAAGGATGGGATATCTTGGGCCCAGCCGGGTTCAGTCTCTCCGCCAAAAATTCTCGGGAGCAACTGTGGGCGAGGCCAAGAAAAATGGGCGTGTCCACCCACAACCCCGCCCCCCCCACATATAAACCCATGTACAGGACTCTTTCACCCTACTCGTTTATCGTACTTCCTGTCAATAATTTTACAGTGCAAATCGATGCATACTTACTTTCAAATCGGGCCCATTGACTTCAATGGGATTTGCTCCCAGGCTAAATTCCTAGGACCGGAGCCTTAGCTTAGTTTTCGAAATTAAAACTAGAATAATAATGGATGGATGGATGACAAAGACTATTGGATTCAGTGGCCCTGACTTGATGGTGGTGGTGGTGGTGATTTTGAATACATTTAAATTTTAAATGTAAAGATAAATATGTCAGCACCATCCCACAGATAATGGGCGAGTCCTTGCCCCTGGACTCCCGTACGCCAAATATGACCATCAGCATCTTGTCACAGGATTGTGATAGCTCGCGAACCTTTGCAACTGCCATCCCCCTATAACTGAGGGTTGGCGGGGAGGGGGAGGAATGAAACAGGGCTTGTAACCTTGGTTGTGCTGGAGAGTTTCTTTCATCCTGCCTGGGAATGTCTGCTTTGAGTACCATGTGTGCGAAGCACAGTAAGGAGAGGTGAAGCGGGGTGGGGGTAGATATTAGATGTGTGTATGAGAGAGAATGAGAGAGTTCTTGTACAAGATCTCGAGAAAGAAATGTTCCCTTTGTAAATCCCAGGAGTATCAATTGGCTTTGCTTGCTGCAAGATACAGAGCAAAGGAGGCGCCCTGTTGGACATCAATGGGGAAGAAGGGAGGTGGATGATTCGCCCCCTAGCCTTTGTCATTCAGCTGTGGCGTTTTGCTGCTGCTGCTGCTGCTGCTGCTTCTGTGGCTAAACTTCAGGCATGTTTAGCGGCGTAAAACAACACCCCAAATTGCGCGAGGAAAAATTGCGCGCGGGAGTGTTAGAGCTGGAAAGCGAAGTCTTGTGGGAGGAGAGGGGAAGGGGCGAGATGCGGAGCTCCTCGCCTGACTTCTCCCTTCCTCGTTAGACAGCGCCTGCTCAGAGCCTTGAACGCGCAGAAGAAAGCGCTCGCAGCAGCTGATTCCCCCGCCCACACACACAGCCGGTTCCCCGGCCTAGACCGCTCCGTCTTGACGTCATCAATTTCAGACGCGAAATTGACGAGGTCCGCTCTGGGTTTCTAGGGAAAGAAGAAACAGGTGTTGTCAGCTAAGTGCATGCGGGGGGAAGGGAGGGTTGCATGTCTTGGGCTGGGCTGGGTGGGTGGGTGGGAGAATCGAGATTAAGGAATAAAGAGTTGGCAGTCTGGTGGCCTTAATCTAGGTTAATTTGGTCCCCACTCCCCCTTTTGCAAGAGCTATAGAGTCAGGGAAAGAGAGAAAATGGACCACAAGGGCCCATTCATTCTCTCTCTCTCTCTCTCTCTCTCTCTCTCTCTCTCTCACACACACACACACACACACACACATACTGAACATTTTACTGATCTCCTACAGCAGCGTAAGAATGAGAAATGTTGCATAAAGGCAACGTGTCAGGATTCCACCCCTCGCATCCTACACCTCCCGTTCCACTACTTATGTTTAGTTTCCCTGGACATTCCCACTGTACATGGCAGCAAACTCCATTGAAAACAATGGGATTTACTTCCAAGTAAACATGCACAAAGATTGGAATTGGGGACGCTTTATTAGAACCCCTCGACTTCTTCCTCACTTTGTCCACCATTCAGATACACCTTTGACACTTTTTGTTTAGGAAGTGGAGCAATGCCAGTATAGTCAATTCTGTCGCCTTCCTTCCTTCCCCTATATTAAATATAGTTTCTTAATCCTTCCCTTCTTCCTTCCTTCCGAGAGGTATTATCCTTTGCCAATTTTTGCACGCCACTGTATGTGTGATTATATACATATACATATATATGTGTGTGTATATATATATATGTGTGTGTGTGTGTGTGTGTGTGTGTGTGTGTGTGTGTATGCATGTGTGTGTGTGTGTGTGTGTGTGTGTGTGTGTGTGTGTGTATGACCCGAGACTGTTCTTTTTTTGGCATGATATGCTCTCGCGAGAGAAAGGAAGGCGGTAAGAAAATGCGATGAGTGGGTTGTTGTTGTTGTTGTTTTGCTTTTTTGATCCCTCGTAGGGATCGCCTTTCTTATGTATGATGATAAAGCATAATTCCGTCAAGTAAAGCACTTTAAAACCTCGTGGATTTCAATGAGGGGTTACTTTAGAAACAACAACCAAAACACCTGTTTAACTGTCTTTTTGAAAACTATGGGACTTCAAAGTACCTATCCCTGGCCGGCTGGTATGTGTGTAATGTTTTATACCTACAGGTGTGTGTGTGTGTGTGTGTGTGTGTGTGTGTGTGTGTGTGTGTATACACACGTGATATTTTCTTACTTACTTACTTCTTCAACTCTAGCCCTTCTCTCGCAAGAGTTTGTCATTTCAGAGTTAAAAATAGTCTCAGGTCATAATTAAGAGTAGCATTAGGCACACGCATATATGTAGATAGATATAGACAGTGCGTGCAAATATGGTCACAGGAGAGTGAATTGTGTCCCTGTGCTACCTCTTGGAAGGAAGAAGTTGAGAAACCATATTTAATAGAGAAGGAAGGAAGGAAGGAAGGAAGGAAGGAAGGAAGGAAAGAGTAAAACTATATTTAATAGAAGTTAAAAAAGAAAGCTAGAGAAGGAAGGAAGGAATTGTAAAATATTTAATAGAGCAGAAGGAAGGAGTTGTAATATATGTACAAAAGATTTAAGAGTGACGCTTGGAGGAAATAAAATACACCCCCCCCCCTTTATTTCAGCATATTATCTTGCGAATATTGATAGAGGCCATGGGAGAGATATTAACAATCGAAGATGGAAGAGGCGGCCCTTCTCATACGTCATGTTCAGTACTAGCAAGTCCTGCTGCTCCACTTAATATAATTAAGATGGGATAACTCAAGTGGCCTTGGAAGGAAACAGATATTAATGGATTGCAAGGGAGAGCATTTGCGGGGAGAGATCCTGATGGAGCGGCGGTGGCGCGTCTTCCCCAAGGCGAGACTGCGCCTGAAGATAGAGACCCGGGCGGAGTCCTTGGGTGCTAGCTGAAATACCAGGCACCCCTCAGCGCACATATCGGCAGCTCAAATGCGCCTGGGTGCATTAGAGAGATCCACTTGGCCGAGGTGACCCCCAGACGCGGAGAGGCGTGTCTCCGGACATCTATACGCCAGGAAATGGGCACCCTGTTTGATTGAGCGCTTTGAGGGTGTCGCTGTTTGAGCGTCCAGGCAGGAAGGGTCGTGTTTGTGTGGAGAAGGGGGGGGGCACTCCCTCTTTAATTATCCAAGCTGACACACCCTCACTTTCAGCCAGAATTTGGTTTCCAGGCCCAAAAGCCAGCTCAACCCAACGGCCCTGCGTCTCCAAGCGATTTACACCCACCGGGGGTTCAAGGGGCTTCGATGGGTTTAAAGGCAAATACTTTTTAGGATGTGTTGAGATTATGAATCGGGGGTGGGGGGGGGGAGAGAGAGAGAGAAATGAGAAGTAAAATTATGCATGGGGCGGCCTTTTCTCATCTTCCTGCCCTTCCTCGGGCTGGAATCCACAATGGGTTGATTATAAATATTGCATCACAAAGCTGGGTAGCCCTTGTTTTCTCCTTGGGTTGTGTCATTCTTGCGTCTTCCTTGGTCAGCTTTCATATCAACAGGCGAACAGAGGTCATTTTAATTTTTGTTCCACACCCCTACCCCAACACAGCATCTGATGTTCTTCCACGTCCATCTGGTTATAGCGTCACTTCCCTCCTCCCACCCCAAATATGCTTCCTCCTCCCTTGCCAATGTAATCCACACTTGCATGTTGGTGGATAGGGACCCCATCGTCCACTGAGGACGATTTCTTCGTAGCGGTCCTGAGTCTGCCGAATTACGTAAGCCCGGCTTCCAAGCGACCCCTGCCACCACTCGCGGAATATTAATCAAATCAATCAAGACTGACAAATGAGAAATATTGGCGAGAAGGTGGCAATTTACAACTTTGTTATTAGTTAAGAATCGCCCGCCTTGTAAGAGTAATTAATAACTCTCTTGGATAGAGACAAGCTGAAGGCAAAAAGAGAAAAGAGAAAAGGGAAAGAGGTAGGGCAGCCCCTTGAAAGAAAAGAGAAGAACAGGAGGAGAAGTGAGTTACATGTCAGCGAAAGAAAGCATAGAAGTACTGGTTGTTTTTTTATAAGAGAGATTAATGGTCGTGTGAATTAGCATTTCCTACATGTGCATTATAGATTTCCTTTTATGTATGCTTGTATATATTTCAGAATTAATAACACACATACACGTGCACGCGCACGCGCGCGCACACACACACACAATGCACATGCAAATATAAATACATGCTAGTTTGTTTAAAACCAAATAGATAAGACACACAGGAGGAAACGTATCTATCCATCCGTCTGTATTGTATTGTCTCCTCTATATTGTCTCCTCTCATTTTTACAATCACATTACAAAGGGTATACAATTTCAGGAAAAGGGGAAATCAATTCGCAGAACTGGACCCATTCTTTTCCTAATGCATCTTTCCACCTTTTCTTTTCAAATGTTTTTTTAAAACGACTGGTCCTCCAAACTCAATTCATAATAAGAAGCTGGTTGCTCTCTTCTCAAAGCGAGCACAGTTCGGCTGCAATCCTACGCGCACGTAACTGAGGAGTGAGCCCCATTGAACGCAATGAGTCTTACTTCTGAGTAGGTATGCATAGGATTGCATGGTTAATTCTCCAGACACCCATCTTTCTCATTCCTTTCTTCACACACACACACACACACACCGGCACCTTCAAGCTCCACCCCTCTAATTCCAGTCCAAAACATGTCTTGTTTTTCTTACGGACACATAAATCACCCCTGATGGTTCAAGACTATAGTGAAGTAAATCGGCTTACTGTGAGTAAAGATCCAAGTCTTCCGGATTCCTTGTGCCACTGGTTGCAACTCCACAAACATCATCATCACCATCATCAAACAAACAAACAAACTTCCCACTTTTTTAAAAAAACAACAAGTGGGTGTTATATATATATATATATATATATATATATATATATATATGGCCGGGTGATGGGGGGGGGTGTCGTAGGAGGTACAGAGGCAAACTTTATCTCTTCTGTTTTTTATAAGCTGCCAGCCTTTGCCTCCGCTAAAGCCCAGGCTTGGCTTTACAAAAGGTAGCCCCCTTAGATTGAGATTTATTGGTTTCCAAATGAAAAGATTCATTTGATATAAGAGGTTAACTCAAAGTTCCTTAAACCGTGACTGGCATCGCCAAAGAGGTTTTTTGCCTACTCAGCACAAAGGCAGTTCAAAGGAGCCTTTAACACACACACACACACACACATCTACATACACACAAACACACTCTCACACTTGAGACTCAACTGCAATTTTCTTTTCACTTTTGTTTCTTTCTGCTATTACAAAGCCCCCCCAGCCTCTTTGTAGGTAGCTGGAGGGGTCTCCCCCCCACAAGCTGAACTTTGCCATTTTGGTGTTGACCAAATCCCCTCCCCCCTCATTTCTGCTTCTGTGTGTGTGTGTGTGTGTGAGTTTTAAACCATTAGTGAATGGAAAGCATGAAAAGATTAATCAGTGTTTTTTTAAAAAAAGAAGAAGAGAGAGAAATTACTGGAGACAGAAGAAGAGATAACTGGTAGAATTTGAAATGCAGAAAGAGAGAGATGGGAGGGTTAGAAGAGGGTTAGAGGGAGGTAAAGAGGAAGAGTTGGAATGAGGCAAAGGTATAAATGGGGATGGAAGAGATGGAGAATGACGAACAAAGGTCTTGTTGGGTGGTTACTAGAGAATCCAGACCTGCGAAAGGAGAAGGTTGTTGGCCGTGTGTGTGCGTGTGCGTGTGTGTGTGTGTGTGTGTGTGAGAGAGAGAGAGAGAGAGAGAGAGAGAGAGAGAGAGAATCCTGCGTGTGAAGTCTGCTATGGAAATGCTAATGAGATAAAATTAACCCGGCTGTTTGTTACGTTGGAGAGAGAGAGATCACTGCCTGACCCAGAGGCGATGGGGACATCTTACTTCTAGGCAAGATAGGCGAGACAAGTGCTGCAGTGGAGAGAGAGAGAGAGATGAAAATATGAGGTATTTTAGTGGCTGCTGTTTTCTAAAGAAGGCCTGGGGTAAACGAGAGTCTGAGGATTAAAGAGCCCCTGGCTGTCTCCATGTTCTGTGAACGATCCTCTTCCTTCCCCGCGCCACTCCACCCACAATCCCACCCACCCCCTTTTTTCACTGGGGTGGGGGGTGTTGAAGAGAAAGAAGCAAGCCTTTGAAATGAACAATGTCTACTTTCTTTTCTCTGGGTCCCGAGTCTTCAGACCGGAGTATCTGAAATCTCTTTCTCCTCCTGGTTTCCCCCTCCTTTCTCTGTCAAACACATGCACACATTGTTGCGAACCTTTATCTAAAGAGTATCGCCCTTGTAGTTAGATGAAAACAGCAGGGAGACGTGGACCCTTTTCATAAGAGAGAACTGACGTGGGGAATGTTGGGGTGTGATCTTCATCACCATCATCATCATCTCGAATATGGATTTTTTGGTAAGGGTGTGTGTCGAATATAGGGACAGAAGGATTGAGCACGGTTTTCACAACGCCTCCGAAACCTCGAAATAAATCATCTCGGTTAGGCAATTCTAACTAAAGGGCAGGAATTGTGTCTTCACAATCAACTGAGATGTCTAGGCTATCACTTCCATGGGCACTGGCGGGTGCTTGTGAATGTGGGACTGTTCTTGTTTTTAACTAAGACGTCAAAAAGAGTGTGTGTGAGCGCGCGCGTGCGCGCGCGTCCGGGCCCTAACCACACGACTAGGAAGAGTGGCAATACCAAATGATAAAATGAATGAGGGTTTAACAAGCGTGGGAAATAACAGAAGCGGGTGGAGAAGTGCGAGTATGTACTGAGGGGCGGAAGAGTATTTACCAGTCGCAGATCGTAATGAGAGAAAGAGCAAAAGTAGTTTAAAAAAAAAAGTAATTTCAAGAATCAATAACAGTGTAAGGGCGATGCCCTTCCAGCCTCCTGCTGTGGAGCTTTGCCTCTGATAGCAGTGATGTCCGAGGCGCAGGAGACTGTGGGGAAGAGCTAACCTAGTCAATTTCACGTCGGTTTCGCATCCAACGTTGCCAGTTTCCGAATGGACAGCCTCCTTCACAGGATGGTCTCAAGCTCTTTCGGTTTCTCGCTGGCTTGAAGACAGAGAAGAAGGGAGAGTTTTTCCTCGAAAGCGCGCGCGCGTGTGTGATCTCCTGGCAACCAAAAAGGGGGAAAGGGGGGGGGGGCGGCGGCGGGTGGAATCAGGTTCAGATAAAAATGTGTAGCTTCTGACAGCTGCAATGAATTTGGGAAGAGCTGGTAGGCTCTTAGCTGTTAGTTAAGTGGAATTAATACAATAAAATACAAGGACTCCATTCTTCCGAAAAGAAAACTTTTAAGATCCATTACCTATGGAGGGACACACACGTTCACACGTCTGTGGGAAAAGTCCTGTCCCAACAGGGAACTTACCCACTGAGGGTTTTTTAATTTTATTTAGTAGCAACCATTAGAGAGCCTTTCCAGACTGGTTCTGGAATTTATTGGAAGGATTCACAGACCAATATGAGGGGCAGTGTATGTTACTTGCCCATTATTCGGAAATGTGTAAAATGTCATTAACAGTTCCCCCCTCTGGCCGCACCATTTCTGACGATAAAGAGTAAATTCAGTGCTTTCAGTCCTAGAAGGAAGGGGCGGGGGTATTAGGTATTAATCAATAGGCCATCAGAAATACAAATTAATTGTTTTATAGCTGAAGAGGGACATTTCCCATCTTCTGTTAGAAATTCAGTCCTAGTTGTGGAAAGGTTAAAACTCTCTCTCAATTCATGTAGGATTTCGAAAAGTTTTCGCTCTATCAAGCGTCTGGAAGTAGGTAGTGGATGGTCATCTGATGTTACTGGGAAAGGAAAGCGGTAAAGAAAAACGGGGGGGGGGCAGTGGTGAAAGGGGGCGGGGGGCACAGAGAGAGGCGATTTTATAGAGCCAGTCTGCAGAATCCGAGAAGGTCCACTCAAAGTTCACCAGTGGTTATGGTAAACGACATTGTATATACAAAGCCAGGATTTTCTGCACACCACAACCAAGACTGCAATCCTAAATTCACTTACCTGAGAATAAGCCTCATTAAGCTCAACGAGACTAACCTCTGAGAAGTGGTTAGGTTCTCACTCCTTGCTCTCTTTCGGTTGTCGTATAGCGGCGAAATTTATGCTAGGATTCCAAGGCCAACATCTTCTGGTCGAGGCTGGAGTTCTCTACAGAACAATATTCGGAAGAGTGCGAAGCATCCTAGAAAATATTTATTTGTTCCTGATCCCCCCTCTCCCATAAAACACACACACACACCGCGATAATAAATGTTAAAAGCCCTAGTCTGAACCTAAAAGTGTGTGGGGAAAATTATTGCGAAGCAATACCAACTGGTATCTGCTGATCCGTTAAAAGTTTTTTGTTTTTTTGTTTTTTTGGTGTGTGTTTTAAGAGGATACCTTGTAGACACTTCCTTGTTACGGTCCAGTACTTGTTTACTCTGTAAAAGTTGAATAAGGGCGGTTTGCTTCTTAAGTAAGAGGACAGCGGACCGGGGTCAAGGGACATTCGATTTATTCCGATCCAGAGAACGTAAGCGCACTGAACTCCCGGTTGAAATCAATGCGTTTGGATAGTTCCCTTAGTGTTTCTCTCCCTCCCCCCCCCCACCCTCAGCAATAAAATAAAATAACATTTATCAAACGTGGAGGTGTTTCGAGGCCTGCGTTACAGTTTATTCACTCCGAGCTTTTACAGATCATTTCCTTCCGAGACTGCATCCCGCAGCACAGCCTTCCTTGAAGTAGATTCCAATTTAATGTGTGTAACGCAGGAGGCCAGCTCCCCATCCGCCTCATGTTGGAAGGGTGAAAGGATACTCAGGTTTTCACTTTCCACCCAGTCAGGTGAAACAGCAGCAGCAGCAGCAACAACAACAACAACAACAAAAATCCAAATTTATTTCGGCAAGAGGAAAGGCGTATGTGTGTGGGGTTCGGTTCTCCTTTTGTCCCTGGAGGGAGGGGAACCACCCCACCGAACTAGCAAGCGAACGAAAATGCAATCCTAGTCCGGTTCAGGGTAGACACCTCCCCGCCCCCTTTTGTAAGGAGGTCCCCGGTTTATGGGGACTTGATGGCTATTTCCATAAAACTCCAGCTCCTGAGCCAATGTCCTAGAACGCAACCGTTAGATTGCAAGGCTTCCGGCTACTTGCATCTTCCTGCACACGATTCATTTCGCCAGCTTTATTTCGAAGTTAAATAATTTGTGTGTGGGGGGGGGGGAAATTGGGGGGAACGGTGTTACTAACAAATATCTATGAAGAATAGGCTACCCTTTCTCTGGGTCCTCAGAAATCTATTTCCATGTGGGTGCAAGCACCAAACGAGGTGTGCAACGGACATAAAAACAGCTGCATGTGTTTCTCGATCTTTCTCCCTACATCCTCCAAGTCCGTCTTAAAAATCCGGCTAAATTGGTTAAAAAGGGCTGGGTTAGATGGGGTAGCCGTGGACACCAACCGTGACTCGTTCCAGAAACGGAATCAAATATATTTTCTTCCCTTCTTGACTATACGTCTTTGCACTCCCCGTTTCTGTCTCCCCTGCTCCCACGATAAAAAGAAAAGAAATATGTCTTTAAAAGCAGAACAAACTCTGCTTCCTGAGCAGCCCTGTATTTTTTCCCATCACTAGGCCCCCTTCTTGGCCCACCCCCTTGACACGGCTGCATTGAGGGTGAGGGTTTGGAGGTCTTTGGAGGTCTCTGAGAGCTACAGTACTTGGATTAGCTGGTAGATGGCACAATTTTCTAACGTTTAGAAAGAGAGAAGACAAAAAAGAAAAAAAACCCAACAACAACAACAAAACGGGAGCCAGAAGTCCATTTAAAAGCCCTTTATTTGAAGAGGAACAAAGATCACTTGACAAGCACAGTACAGGAGACATCTCAATGAAATTTCTAGAGGAGAATTAAAAAAAAAAATACTGCAAAGGAGCTTGGTGTGATTTCACAAGGTTTTACTTTTTATAAGAAATTTACAGTGCAAAATGTGTTCACAGCTACCTCTTTTTAAATATATATATATATAAATAAATAATAAATACCCAGCATTGGAATGAGAGAGTTGTACACTGAAATAGGGATAGTGGAGAGAAATGAAATATTGGGAAGGGGTCGTTCCTGGAGGGAAACGAGGTTCATAGACTTACAGCGGTTGTGAAGAGCTAGGAATACCTGTCGCTTAAGAAACCCAACAGCACAGATCCTAGAGGGTCCTATGAAATATTCCCCAGAATAAGGGCGGAAACTGTAGATAATGCCGTTGAGGGGAGAGGTGTGTAGTTAACAGCGTGTTTACACAGAAGCAAGTCACCAAGTTCAATGGGACACATTCCCAAGTAAGAGTGTATAGGATCGCAGCCTAAAGTAACAATGGACCCAGAGAGCTGGGTTCTGTTTCATTTTATCCACACTTCGCCCATATATATAGGATACCTACACAACGGGCGCAATCCAGCTGAAGGTGGTTTTGACTTGAGGCTGCGAACCTATGCAGACCTCCTTCTGAGTAAGGCCCATTAAACTCAGTGGACCTCACTTCCGAGGAAATATGCATCGATTCCAACTGTGGTGGGGGTTTTTTGTGAAGGTGGCCTCCTCAGAAACAAAAGTCATTGAGCTGACAGGTGCTTACTTCTCAGTAAATATGCCTCCAGCCTGGTGAAACAGAGGCACATACAAAGCTGTCTACACTGACTGGCAGCGGCTCTCCAGGGATTCAGATAAATGGCTCTCCGGGGATATGAACCTGGGAACTCCTGGGTGCAAGGCAGACGCTCTACCGCTGCGCTAAGGCCCTTCCAAAGTCTGGTTCACGCACGTTTACTCGTGATTCTCCTCATTATTTCAGAGAGACTTTCTTCCAGGTAAATGTGCATAGCGGATCGCCGGCGCATGGCCTTAGCTCCGTAGACTGCAACGGCCCTTCGTCTCAAATTTGGCTTTCTCTGGACTGGCTCATTCTCCTTTCCCAGTGATTTGTTTTTCTTTCCCCTATTTCCATCTTTAGGAACCCCCCTTTTCCTTAAATGTTTCCAGGAATGGAAGAAGTTAGAAAACGGAAGCGCATCAAGGCGAGATCACTCCAGTCTTGAATGGATTTTATTCGCGGGTTTTTTTTTTGGGGGGGGAGACAATAAATATATTCTCAAAACACAACATGGAAATTTAAGACTGAGTTCTCCGCAGGTCTGAAACGTGAAGAGGGCTGTTACTTAATCCGCAACCTGGGAAGCAGGGGCGGGGAGGGGGGCGGCGGACAACAATAAGGCACCCGGAAGAAAGAGAAAACCATCCAAACCAGGATCGTGTGTCTTAATTTCAGCTCCGAAACAACAGTTCCAAAACGAGAAAGAAAGAAGATTGCATCCAAGGCGCGGTACCAAAACAGAAAGGATAGCCCCCAACCCGATTTTAATTCCGATTAATTAATTCAGATGATACCCTGACACATCTCCGCCGCCACCCTCCAGTACTTTCCCCCATGTAGAAATAATGATATTGGTGTTGGGTGTTTCGTCATACTTATTCGCTGAGCGGGTCTCCCTTACAGCGCTTGGAGGCGAGTCCCTGTTGATAAATCTATCATTAGTACCGTTTGGAAACCGGGAGACAGTAAATTCACCTTACGTTTGGAGCGCGTTAATAGACATTTATTAAATGCTTCAGAGAGAGAGGGAGAGAGAATAGAGGAGGGAGGGAAGGGGGGCGTCTGATTACAGGCAAAGTCTAAGACACACGTTAACATCAATTTGCTGGAGGAGAAAACGAGCGGGGAAACTAAGACCGAGAATCAGACCTAAAGAGAGGAAAAGTTAGGGTGTAACTTAAATGACTGCAGGATATTATTTTTACCTTTGCTCATTTCAATTTGGTCTATTTCTCCTTAGTTGAGTGGCCACTGTTTCAATTTCAGATGGAGCATTATTATTATTATTATTATTATTATTATTATTATTGCCACCCACGTGTGATAAGCCCCCCCCCCTTAGATATGATCCACCACAACCTCTGCTTTTTTCTCCCCTCCCTCACTTCGCAAGCTTTTAACTCTGGTATCAGCCTTCTCTAAGTGAAGAATCCCCCAGGGATCTAAGCAAACTTGTGTAAAATAGTTAAACGAAGCGTGTTTCAAAGAGGATTGCAGCAATCGACCCCCCCCTTCTCTCTTTCCCTCTGTACACACAAGCACCTCGCGCGCGCTCACCTTAATAAGGTAAAGGGCTCAGTTCAAAAGACAATATTCAGAAATTTGTAAAGGAAGGATTAAAAAAAATCGAGATCCAAAGAAAATAAAGAGCCGCAGGGAGGGGGAGGGTAACACGTATTACTGCCTCTGTTCTGTAAACAATTCGATTATATCTCTTGATATAATTTTTATTTCATTTCCGCTTTGCCTCAGGTTAGTTTTTGCTTTTTCTTTTTAATCGCCTTCCAGGTAGGTTAATGGAGTCCCGTGGGCACCTATTTCTCGCAGAGAGATGGGATCAACGTCCCGTCCCACCCCCTCCAGCCAGCCAGCACTCCTCTCATTCTGTCCTCCCGTTTCTCATCTTCCTATCAGATTCTTTAAACTTGGGGCCGCGAGGCGTCCTTCGGGCTCAGAAACTGCCCAAACTTCCCAGTCCGCTGGGGAAGTTTTTCTTCGCCATCTACCTTGAAATCGACCTAAGGAATCCTAGTGAAACCCAACAACAGGGCGCAAAAAGAGAGATGTTCTGACCTTTGCCATTCCTTCGGGACACTTGTTCTCGGTGGCTTTTAAGACCATCCAGACAAAGAAAAGCAGAGAGATTTCAAGGGACGTTAAGGACGAGCCGGACAACAAGGCCATGTGTAATATACCAAACCCAGTGTATATAGGATCGCTGCCGCCCTAAGGTAAGAATCACGGTCAACTCCAGGAGCCTTACTCCTGTGTCAACATGCTTGGAAGCGCTGCATAAGCCAAATCAATGGGACTTTCCGAGGGCTGAACTTTCGATGGATCTTGCCCGCTGTCTAGTAATGCTACTACTACTAATAATGCCACCCCCTGAAGTTGGTGTGTGTGCGCATCAGTAGCTATCTCCAGCTCCCACACCTTTAAAAACGTCTATTCCCTCGGTCTCCAAGTTTTCTTCGGAAGAGGGGTGGAGAAAATAAAATAAATAGGAGTGACAATCTTCTGAGGGAAAGCTCATTAGTTCGTTGTCCAAGCCTAATAAAGGAACAGAAGTGCATATTATGGGAGTTCAGCCTCCACACACGCTCTGTCAACCAAAATCAACCCTCTGTAAGTTTGATCCAAATTGGGGCTAACTTGGACCGCGATTGTTGTCCGGGCTCCAGGCTTCCTCAGAGACGAATCTCCCAAACACCATCACGTTTTAGAAGGAGGTGGGGGGAAGAGAGAAAAGCCAGGGATTTAAAAAGCTGTGTGTTTTTACACATTGGAAAAAGTCACCAGGCCTTATGACTCACCCTTTCATTTCTCTTGCCGCTGCCACACTATATTAATGGGGGTTCAGAAAGTGGGGGGAGACAATGGATTTGGGGGATGAGAACTGCCTCCAACCAAGAAGATCCATTGAAACCCAAGCGCCTTCTTCCACAACTCTACTTTCCAAGCAAACGCAAGAGAATTTTCCGAATAAAATAATATCCCCCCTCTCCCGGCGTTTGCTCAATTAATCACAAGGCACCTTTGCAATAAATGTGATTCCCCCTCCTCAAAGAAACCCGGGCTGACAAGAGTCCCTTTCCTTGGCCAAACATATATGTCCTCTTCCCGCATTCTAAAAACGCTTATTCCGAAGTAAATCTCACGAAGTTCAAAGCCGTGGAAGACACTCCCAAGCATATGTGCCGAAGACCGAAGCATTAGTGGGAGGGCTTATCCCTCATGGATGGTAATAGTAATAGTAATAGTAATAGTAATAGTAATAGTAATAGTAATAGTAATAGTAATAGTAATAGTAATAGTAATAGTAATAGTAAAATAGAGATGTCTTAGCAAAGCCCTGCATCTCCAACCCAAGACATTATTTCAAATAATAGTAGTAGTAGTAGTAGTAGTAGTAATAATAATAATAATAATAATAATAATAATAGCAACTGCAACAACAACAACACTGTTGACATTTCACTCCTAGGGAAGAGATGGGCAAGGGAGATGGAAGAGGAGGGAATGCACATATGTATATAAATATATAAAGTTTTAATGGCACATCTGACATATTAAATTAGGCAGTTTTACAATTGGGCCCGGCTGCGATGCTAACTGATTACAACTGCGTTATCAAAAGGGCAATACGATTTATAACTTGTCGGGCACGAGCCCGGATGATAAACAATAGCGGAGATCTGGTTTGTATTAGGGAAGAGCGGAAGATCTAAGGGCTAAGCGATGGGCTTGCGCCGCGTTTCATGGGCTGTATAACCGTTCCGTGCAAAAGGAACCGACTTCTCCGTTTTCTTTCTTTCTCCCCACCCCCCCTCGCTCCCAATCCCCTTCCAAGAGACTCACGCAGGGGTCTCCCTCTCTCTCTCCCGAGCCTGTCACCTTCTTAAGCAGAGAGTTATTTACACTCTTGATGCGGGGCTGTTTATTCAAGAGGCCTCGCTTCTCCCCATCCCAACATTCGAGTTAAAGGGCCCCTTCCCCCAGGATGAGGTTTCACACACTCAGTTGGGGAAGGATGGGGGCAAAGTGTGTGTGTGTGTGTGTGTGTGTGTGAGAGAGAGAGAGAGAGAGAGAGAGAGAGAGAGAAATATCCCCCATTTGCTTCCTTTGGTGTGCAAAAAAACCAAAGGAAAACAAAACAAAACAAAAACCTACCCTGAAAAAACAAACAACCCAGATAATTTCTGCAGCCTTTTCTAAATCCACACCTTTTATTAAATAACAGGCTCGTATTTTCTCAGTCTGTTAAATTTTTTTAAAATATAAAACACAACACTCTTAACGCATGTTTACGCAAATTCAGCAACTGTTCTCTTTCGTGGTGTTTACTCTAAGGGACAAGCAGGAAGGATCGCAACCTTTTTTCCAAATAAATACCAAAACATTCATTCCTAAACTGGGGCGACGGGGTGGGGTGGGAGGGGGCACCTAGAAGTTCCTGTGACAAACAAACAACTAGGACTAAGCGTTTTTTAAAATGACCGCAACGAGGTAAAAATTTGCCATTAAGTAGACAGCCGCGCTGCGGGAAGCTTAACAGATAGAGGAGAAAATGCGGACGGAGGGAGGGGATGATCAGAAGCACTTTTCCCCTCTTGTAAACTCCTAGCCTCCCTTTTCAATAGACTCTAAGAAGGCCTCCATCTTCGTCAAGAACTGTCTCTGTTCTATGTAGACAAGACACGCTCTCTCCCCCTTTCCCCTAAAATATTAATAATAATTCATTGATTTTTGGGTTTCTCGCTCCAGATCAAGCTCCCAACGCCATTCCTTTAAAGAGCACCTTTTGTTATGAGATTGACAACACACACAAGCACAAAAACGCTTCATCACTTCTTTAAAAAAAATTAAATAACGCTCTGCAGAAGGATTCTCCCCCCCCCCCCTTCTCCAATGGTCGTGGAGCTTAAGAAAGGGATGTTTTTAAAACAAGCTGAGTTCCCAGGTAATTTAGATTCGGACGTGTACCCTAAGCTGAAAGAGAGCCCCTCTCCGCCCACCCCCTCGCCTTTGCAATATGGATGTCTTCAGTCACGTCTGTCCGCCCCTCTGCGGATACCTAACGCCAGACCACCTCAGCAAATCTCTTTTAAGTCCCTTCCCCAAACGGAAGACGATAGGAAAATAAACCTTATCCTAGAAACCAACCCCCAACCCCTATGCTAGGTTGAAGAGAGGCGAGAAGGCGGGCATTTTCCTCGAAATATCTCCTAGATACCCGCTCAAGCCCTGTCCACAGATTTCCCTACCTAAGTGTATAAATGTACTAAGCAAAGTAATTCCACATTTGAAGTGAGTGATCCTGTGACCAAGAATGGATTTCAAGAGGTTGTGGACGGCTTCTTCTATTCACACTGAATTCCTCTACCCACGGATTAGGCGCATGACATCAAGGGATAGATGCACGTGTGAGCCACCCTATCTGAAAAGCACCTTGAAGCCCAATCTATCTATTTCGAGATCTGCTAGAGCGAGAGCGAGAGCGAGAGAGAGAGAGAGACAGAGAGAGGGAGAGCATCACAAGTTTAGGCATTCGGAATCCTGTGATGGAGAACTGGACAGTGTAGCTGTGGAGGGTTTGTAATATCTCCCCCCTTCAACGCACACATCCTTGCTTCTTTAAATCCACAGCTAACCACTGGACTTGCCTTGACTCGATTGCTGGCTTGGGAGTTTTTGCAGAGAGGTGCCCCGCTGCCTGCAGCCTTGTGTATGCGTTTAAATACCAGCCTCCTCCTGACTTATTACGAGGATGAAGGGAAAGATCTCTCTCCTCATCACAACGCGATTCCTTTTGCTTAGCAGGACTCTCTCTCTCTCTCTCTCTCTCTCTCTCTCTCTCTCTCTCTCTCTCTCTCTCTGCAGTACACTTCTGGGAGACGCCATGTTGGCTGAGTTAATAGGACAACCCAGCTTCAAGGCAATAGTTTCACACGCTTTATCTACTCCCCCTCCCCAAACACACACCGCAAACATATTTCCTCCCCTCCCCGCAAAAAAAACGCCACTGAGGAGGACGAATTCACTCTTTAAGAGGAACGATCTGCTGTCTCTCCAGTAATTGCTACGGGGTTGGGGGCGGGGAACCGAGAAAGAGCGTGAGATCTAGCGTCAGACAAGCGGAGTGAATGCAATCCGCAGCGAGTAACCTTTTAAACCGACCTGCGCGCGAGTTGCGTGTATGCTACCGCTCGCTGGCGTGCGTTTCAAAGCCTCCATTATTCTCCGCGCGATCCTCACCCTGTCTTGTCCTAAGGCAAGCTCGATCCCCCAAACCCTTACGCTTTAACTTTCGGAATAAGATTCCCCCTCTCCCTTCACCCGGTCCAGTATAGTGAAGTTAATTGCTAGAGGGCAGGACGAAGGAGAGAGAAAATTAGAAGGTCTGTGTGTGTGTGTGTGTGTGTGTGTGTGTGTGTGTGAGAGAGAGAGAGAGAGAGAGAGAGAGAGAGAGAGAGAAGTGGGCGGAAAGAGAGCTTCTCCCATATGTGCTTTTAATAACATTATTAATAACAATCGTATTTCAAAGGCTCTTTCCCCTGCTGTTCTTTAAGTGGAGAGTCACTTTAATAATTTTACTTATAATTCCAACACTGGTGCTGGGAAGGGGAAGAACTCATATTTATTTTTATTTTTAAAAGAAATCCAACCAACCTAGAGAAGGGAGGCTTGAGGCAAATCTCCGGACACTTCAAGAGAAAGAGTTGCTCGTATTTAGCAGCTTTTTATAAGAGCTAGTCAATTTCACATAGGACTCCTTCTGAGTCCGGGCCCACTTCCTTTGTCCGGCTCAATTGCTCAGGGGGAGCTCCTTTGTTCTAAGTCAGCAGGCAAAGAAAAACTTTCCTTAAATGCCATAAACTCACACCTATCTGAAAGCCTTTAAACAACTCCACCTCTAAGCCTTTCCAAATATATGGATGCATATATGGAGACAGAGAGAGAGGGAAGGGGAATGGAATGGAAAATTTACCGAGGGAGAAGAAGGAAAGTGGAATGGCGGGGTGGTGGTGGTGGCTGGAACTGGGTTTTTGTTGAACCCCTTTTACATTTCTTTTCTGCCGCCATCTCTCCAGTCCAAGCTCGATTAGGAAGTTAACGTGGGGAAGCGAGAGAACGGAGGGAAAGCAACGCCAAGAGGGACAGGTATATAGAGGAAGAACAACTGAGCAACAGCCCAGATGTCTGAAGGTTGGGGGGGGGGGGAGAAGAAGAAAAATCAAGGACTGACTTTTCTGAGGAGCTGAACATCATTAAGTTGCAATATGCCAGGAAACACATTTTCAGTAAACGATTGTTTAAGAACAAACACCACCACACACGGAAAGCAAGCAGGCCAAAGGGGGTGAGATCCTTCGAGGTGAAGTTAGAGAAGGGTTAAGTTCCCCCTGTTAAGTTCATTCACAGACACAGACATCCTTTAGAGTAGCAGACAGTAACCAGCACGAAAAGCACCACTAAAACCGGAGGACCACTCTCATCTCTAAACCAGCAAGCATATTTATCTACGCATATCAAAAGTGCCTTGGGTTCATAAGAAAAATAATCATTTGCAGCCATTCGCAAAGAGTACACCCATTCCTCGAAAATAAATAAATAAAAACAATGTCTGGTCCATATGCCTGGAACTGAAGCAAGCCAGAGATGGAGTGTAGTTCACAAACTGGTGGGCTCTTTCCGTATGTATGTATGTATAGGTCAGAATGTGTGGCTGGGGGTGGGGGCAGAAAGCCTTAGAAGAGGGGACAAGGGGCTGTTTTGAGTACACCCTCTATACTGCCCTCCTCGCACTCAAATTCACAAGACATCAGAGTTTTTGTCAACCTGCTTTGGAGAGCTGAAGCGCAGGGAGAGTAAGAAAAATTGACTGTAGGAGGGGACGGAGGAAGCGTTTTTGAGTAATTTGAGGGCAACAGATAGTGGAGCCAATAATTTCAGTGGGAATCTGGCCTTTACTCAATATGTTGGGTTGAAACAAATACACTACTATTTACAGCACAATCTCCTGTGTGCTTCCTTCGGGATAAATCCCATTGTATTCAGAGGGGCTTGCTCCTAACATAGGACTGCAGCCTGAAGTGCAGCGTCTTTTGGAATCAATCATACTTATTTCTAATTATAGTTAGACTCAGAATGCATTATTATAAGTCCTTCTTTTATAATGCTAGGTGCCTACACACACACACACAACTTGTACATTCTGTCTTATGGTCTGAGAATCTTTGGCTCTCTAAAAGAAATGGTGAGGAAACTATGCAAATCCACTTCTGAGTTGAAAAGATCTCTCAGTGACAACCAGCACACAACAATTCCAGAGTTCTTCTCTATGTCACAGACATTGGGATTCAGAGCAAACAACTGACCTACATTTTCAATAATGCCACTTTGCTTGAACCAGATTATATACTCACAATACATACATACATACATGTGTGTGTTTCTGTGTACGTGTGTGTATATCAGTTCCTATGTAGGCACTTAAGTGTGACAGAATTAAGAGGTCACTGCTCTTTTAACCATCCCCTCTGCAGTTATTATTACTAGTATTATTTTTTGTAATTATCAAGAGGATAAGAGGAAAGGAAATGTTGCCATCTTAGGTTGCAATCCTATGTACTCTACGCACAGGTTGTGAAAATTATTTGGGGGCAAACATATTGAGGATTAGGTTGGCGACCTCATGAAGCCACAATTAAACCAGGAGCTGAAGCTGGAACATCTCACCATCACCACCAAACCACCACCTTCTATTTTACAGGAAACACACACAAACAACACCTATTGTGTTGCAAGCCGATTTTGAAGCAGAGTCTATCTATCTATCCAAGGACCAAAACCTCTTCAACAGAAGAATAAATAGGAATATTTTACCCCAAGACATTTAGGAGAGCCATACAAGGTGTCAGATATCAAATAATATTTTAATTTCTGAATACTTTCAATTTTTCCTTGGAATATAACACACAAAGACTGGACCAAACAGTTTTCAGTTATTATAACTTTTACAGTATACAGAAATGTTGCACTTAAAAAAAAAACCCTTCAGCTTTTTTTTCTTTAAAACACAAAAACTGTAAACTCTAAGATACTGAATCAACCACATTATCTATAAGTGCCAACAGTAGTGTTATTTTTTTTTTGTCATGCTGAATTCAATGGTTTTTTTTCTTTTTTCTTTAAAAAAGGGAAAATATCAACAAGTATTATAATACAAAGAGCTTGCAAATATACAAACAGATAGAGGAACTTGGTAACAATTTAGGACAACTAGGCGGAACCCAATTTTCATTCAAATTACAAAAAAGTTCACTTTGTGATGAAACCCTATGTGTGGTTTTGTGTGCGTGTGTGTATGTGTGTTTTCATCAAAACTGTGTTGTGTCTTAGACACAATTCCTTCTCCCTCCAAGAAATACGCATTCCCTTCCAAAATTCATGTTTTGTCTTTAAAATAGATATATATATATATATAAAAACCTAGTCAAGGGAAGGTGGGCTTGCGGGTGGGGGAATAGTTGTGGTTCTCTTTTATTCGATCTCAATAATTATAGCTGTCCTAGCTTGGAGCTAAATTTTGGCTGACTAGTTGTAAGTGCGCTTCCATCTTTCCTACTATTGTGGGGAATTTTTTTTTTCTTCTCTTTATGTTCTTCTCATAAACCTTTCTGAGACAGTTTTAATTCTTTCAGAACTTTTTTTTAAAAAGGATACACAGCTGTAGTTGTTTTTTTTTTTTAAATGAAGGCAAGATTATATCAAAATTATTATAGAACCACAGAATAAACTGGTTTGGAACCAGAAAAAATACAAAAAAAAAACCCCAAACAAAACCCTATAGGTACACAGACAACATAGGACAAATTAATAATTTGGAAGAGAGAGAGAGAGAGAGAGAGAGAGAGAGAGAGAGAGAGAGAGACTTGTTTCCATTCCATTAATTTTCTCCAGATTTCTTCTAAATGCACTTTTAGCAAGAGATTGTGTTTCAAGTTAAACACCCCAGAGAAAAGAAAAAAAAGAAAAAAATTCCTTTCCCCTTTTCTTTTAAAAAACAACGAGAGAGAGAGAGAGAGAGAGAGAGAGAGAGAGAGAGAGAGAGAAGTAGCAACTTCTGGACAACAGGGGAATTCTTAATTCAGTCTGTAAAAAGTTCATATCACAAGTCTTTTTTTTTAATTAGTATTCAGTCCATTCCAATTATTCTCTCTTCATTTTTAGCCAAGATGCAACATCCTTGCTTAGCTGAAGGACGTTTAAACAACCGCCAGACCCCAAAGTCACTCGCAAAAATCCTCCGTTCCAAAATTTCCAATTTTTTTTTCAAATTCTCTCATCTGTGGGTTTGTTTTTTCCTCTCTCCAACATTTTTTCCCCTTATTGAATGGCCATATAAGGCCAGTTAAAACTGCTTCCAGACAGTAACATATCCCTGATAAGGGTTTCTATGGGGGTTTTACCTACCAAACGGACGAAAAACAATTGCTCTATGACTGAGGAAGAGACGGTGCGGAGAGATGGGAGGCGTAACAACAGTTTCCCAAATCGCGTAGGCTGGTTCGGATATTGACTCCTTACGTACTCTTCCAACGCACACTGGGACTTCTCTTGTAAACTTTCAACGTGGGCTACGTCGGAGAGACCACACGCATCTGGAAGAAAGTTGGTTTCAAAGAGAGAGGGGAAGGGAGGGGGAAAGTGTCGTCAGTATCAAACAAGTTATAGTTCACCCTTGGAATGGTTTAAAAACCAACCCCCCCCCCCCGCAATCAAAACAATAATAATAATGTAAATAAAATCACAGCTAAGAACTGTAAGGATGAAGTCGTGAGCATTGCAAGATAGACGCTGCTCTTGAAATCTTTTGAGACTTGCTTCCTAGCGATTTAAGTCCTGCGGAACTTGGGGGGTCAACGTGCTTTGGGTCGATCTGCTTGTGCGCGCCCAAATCTGCGGATCTCTCCCTCCAACCCTACAGGCATTTATTTTCCCTTTTGAAAGTCAGGCTCGCTGAGTTCAAGTCTTGGACTTCCGAATAAGCCGCGAGGACATGATTCAGTCCAAGTTAAGCCCTGCTCAAGCTACAATTCCAAGCACAGAGGAGTCATGTTGCAGTCCTGTCTGCACGCTTCCTAGGGAGCCAGTCCAGCAAGATTTTTCCTCTGAGTAAACACGCGTTTGGATCTCCCTGTTCTTTCTTTCGGTTTCAACAGGAGCACGTGCTCTTTTCTTTTTTCTTTTTTAAATAATATTCCAAAAGTCTCCCCTCCCGGCCAGGATTTTGGCCTGAGGTCTTGATTTTAAAATTAGCCCCAAACCTTTCAGTGATCTCACCAGATTTTCACTGCATTGGGATGCGGGAGGGGGGGGGAGTCTTTTGGCGGCGGGGGTGTATGGAGAAGGAGAAAGATAAGACATGGTCTTTCCTCACAACACACATGCTCGCATTGGGGAAATAACTGTGCTGAGTCTAATCTCAAAAGCCAGAAAAGAGAGTTTCATAAAAAAAGAAGGCGGCAGCAGAAACCCACACACGTTAAGAAACTGGCTCAACTCAGGATAATGGAGCCCCGCACCCAAAAAGCGATTCCCCCCTAAAGGAGACACCGCCGTTTCCCTCAGTCTTTGAAAGTGATTTAAGTGGTCCTTTAAAACTGATCTTGTCAGTTTAGCCTATTCAAAGGCAACCAAGCAAACTCTGATCGCTCTCTTCATTAGAGCTGTTTCTCTCTCTCCCCTTCTCATTCTCTGTCTCTCCCACTCCCCTTTCTTTCCTCGCCTTTCTTTCCAATCATACGAATATATGCTTTTTATTTTTTAAAAAATGCATCTGTAAGATACGATTTTTTAAAAAGAAAAAAAACTGTTTAAAAACAATTTAGAATTCTTGCCACGCTTTGCACTAATATATAGATATATATATTGCCCCACTTTTGACAGGCTAAAATACAATGAGGTCCCTTTTAATCAGAAGCTGCCTTTGCTCAGGTTGTGACCTTAGCTGGCTGGGCAAAGCACTAACACATGCATATTTTTCAAAGCCATTAGAATCTAGATATAGATTCTATAGAAAGCACCAGTAGATATTATATGAAAATTCTCTACATCTAAATAACACATCAGCCCCAGTGCTATTGGGGCGTCTTAGCTGACAAATCCCTGCATCCGTTCCCCCCCATGTTTTATAACCCCACAAAACCAGATAACAGAAGCTTTATCTAAGCTGGGAAGGCAATTTACATACAGATCCACATTTTGCAAACAGTCATAAATTTCGCACTTTAGACAACAGCTGAGAGGTTTCCCCCACAAAGGTAATAATATTAATCACGCTACTGCAACCCACTACAACACCAGATTTGAAATCAAATGTTTGGGGTTCATATGTAGGCCTTAAGAGGCTCAGAGAAGATCCTCAAGAAGTAAATAATGTGTCCTTTTAATAGAGGACACACACACACACACACACACACACACACACACACACACAAGCACAAGTACACTGTTCCTTTCTAGTGCTGCCTCTGATAATTGATCACCTCTGAGTCCAACTAATTTAGGTGGGCAACAAATATTTTTGGCCAGGGGGTGGGGGCAGGCAGAGGTGTAACTGTGGAAAGCAATAATATATAAAAGGAAGTTCAGGTCACGACCTAAATTTTGGACAATGTCCAGAAAGGCACTCGGTTTCCTCAGACCTCCCTTAACATAACAAGGACTGGATTGTAAATCCTAATTTTCCCACATAAACTACTGATGCCTTGGCCTATTTCCTCATATCAAAGGTATCTTTAAAATGAAAGAAAATATTTTAAAATATATATATCTATAATATATATATATATATATATATATATATATATATATACCAATGAGTGATTACTTTACAGATCCTGCCTCCATTCATATGGTCATCACATGACCACTACCCAAAGCTGCATCATTACTTACAAGATAAACACACACACACATCACTATTTATATTCTGAGAATCTAGCATACTGTTAGAGGCCTAATCCGATGAATTATATTTTTTTAAAAAGAAAGTATGTCTTGAAATTATGTTGCCTCCAGAGTTAATATCAGATATATTACTCACCCAGGTTGAACCACAGCTAATTAGATTTCATCATGCATTCCATTATTGTTTTATAACTGTAGCGCTATTTATATGCAGCAGAAAGTTGGCACTGAAATCTCTCTCTCTCTCCCCAGTCCCCCCCCCCCCTCTTTTTTGGCACTTTTGATTGTTTAACAGTGCAACTCTACACATCTACTCAGGAGTAAGCTCCACAGAGTTTCATGGGGATTGCTTCCAGCCAACTCTGATAAAGGACTGCAGCCTAAGTGACACTTTTTCAACATGCATTTCTTTTTTGTCTTTATTTAAAGAGGAGTTAAAACAGAAACCCATAATGTTGCAATTCAGGGACTACAGTTGCAACACTTCTTCACATTCCTTATCCCCGCTGCTGTTATGCATGAGTATTGCCACTACCGCTAGGTTTTTGTATAGGGGGCAGCAACTTGAATTCCAAACACACATTCTTGCTTCAACTTATTATTATTATCATTATTATTTAAAATACACCTAGCCCCTCTGACCATGGTTTAGACCCACTTTCTCCCCCTTGGCAATCTGCTCCAAGGCCGCCAGGTCCATGAGCGTTTATTCACCCTCAGTCCTTTCCAGAATGTGATTGATTTGTTTATTGGATACTCTAGTTAGAGCTCCAGCACATATCAACCTCCAATATCCCTTTAATTTTAGGATTATTCTATCTCCTTCGAAGTAGGCTTTCTGCTTGGTTAAGAATTCCACTGGTTATTATATATATCTAAAAAGATCAGATTCCAGCATACTCTGGTTATTTATCAACTTGCTATGCTTTAACTATATCAACCCAGAGGTTGTTTTATTTGAACATTTAGCGAAAGTCTTTATTCCCCCTTCGCCAACAGTGACTGCACATGGCTCAATAAAAAAGTTATTCTGTCCATATTACATTAAAATTGAAGGCAGAATATTTGGAGGGTTTTCCTCCTCGAAATAAATCCTCTCTCTCTCTCTCTCTCTCTCTCTCTCTGCTTCAGTGCTAGGCACCCTTGGACTAACACTGGACGCAGCGAGCCTTACTTCCGAGTAAACATGCAATAAATAGGATGAGAGATGTAATCTGCTCATTGCTTCTCCCTCCCCCCCCCAAAAAAAAAACCCAGTTGCGGTGTTACAAGTTCAATTCCGAATTTTCTCACGGAAAAGCCAAGGAAGCTGGGTTGGGGCAGGGGAGACTTTCAGATTTCCTCGCTCCCCCCCTCTCCTCAGAGCCCCCACCCTGTGGCTTACCTGAGGTGAAAAGGACGATGGCCTTCAAGCAGCTGTATTCCGCCGAATCCACGTGTAAGGCCTTAAGTTTCTCGACCTGTTCTTGGAAGATTCGTATGTGGTCCATAAAGGCTACAACTCGGTCGGCGGACATGGGCGAGGCGTGCAGGCCGGCGGCAGCCAGGAGCGGGGCGACGTGGAGGGGCATGGAGCACTGGGCCGCGTTGAGGACAAACAACTCACTCCAGGTTAACCTCAGCAAGGCCACCTGGTCGGTGATCTGGAGATCGGGGAAAAAGGGGATATTCCGGGCCCACTCGACGGCGCTGAAAAGCATCCGAGCCGCCAGCTCGCAAATGTTCTCGATGCCCATAATGTTGTTGGGTTGCATGCACTGGCTGCCGAAGCGCGAGGTCGGGTAAGGCTCTGCCCTCAGCAACAAGGAGATATATCCGGAGAGGTACGAGTGGCAGTTCAGGGGGTCTCCGTTGGTTAAGGCGAACTGGCCGTGGGTCGGCTGAGTAGGTGGCATTCTGCCCCTCTGGACGGCTGCAGTAAATAAGGAAGAAACTACAGCAATTAATATCTGAATTGCTAAGGAAGCCCCTTCTGGAGCTAGCACATCTAAAGCTACTTTATTTTTTTTATTATTATTTTTTTTGGGGGGGGAGTTTGCTCAGATTCAAGGGTGAATTAAAGAAACTCAGGAGGGTCAAGGAGGTGCAGAGAAGCTGGGTCTCTCGCTCCCCAAATTGCTGAGAAGACAGCAACTAGCACTTTGGCAAATATGTCAGCGGGTGTCAATCCAAATGTACTTTTTTTGTGGGTCGGGGAGAAAAGATGGGTGAGGGATCAAAAGCTTGGGGGGGATGCAGAAGGCAAAAAAGTAATGCCCCTTCCTTGGCCAAACGAACAGCCAGCGGGCAAAACACAACCACAAGCGGCTCTTCCGCCCCCTCCATTCAATCGCCAGACGTATCAAAACACAATTAAAATAAAATACTCGAATTATCTTCTCTCCACATCGCTATATTATTTTTTTTTGAAGGGAGAAACTGGCAGGCAAGGGCCCCCTCCCCATATTTTCCAAACGCCGCTTTCCCCGAAGGAGGAGAGTTGCTGCTGCTTCCTTTTTAAAACTACAACACAATCTATATCAAAGGAGGAGAGAGATCAGATTAGAACTGCAGCCACACGCGTCCATAAAATAAAATAATATCAAACAGCACGGCCTATTGTTACATTTCCTCGCCATTCATTCAGAGGTGGGGGTGGGAGCGAAGCTTTGGAAAACCCCGGGATCGGCTGTTTTTATGGAAAGTGGGCCTCTCATTTGGTTCATAAATTTACATGGTGACAAGAAGAGAGAAAATGAAAGAGAGAAAGACCCACAAAAGCGCCGAGAGAGGGGGTGGAGAAGGAAGACGAGAATGTGGACGAGAGAATGTTTTTTATTTTATTTTGCAGGGGCTGGATCTGGCTCCAACGTGGCCCAAGGTGGAGATTGAGCGTTTCAGAGAGCGAAGGAGGGCAGCCTTTAACCCCCAAACATAAGCCAGACACCGGAGGTTGGGAGGAGGGGAGAGGAGGAGGAGGAGGCGAGCGCAACGCCATTAAGGAAGCTACAGGCTCGCCTTTCCTTGCCCTCTCGGAATCTTCCACCACCGAGCTCCATCTTGCTCACAGAAACCTCCCTGGTTTAAACTCTGTATTTATTTGTGTGTTTCCTTCCGGTGCTTAAGATCCCCGATCGCTCTCTCCCACTCCCCGCCCCCCCCCCGCAACCCGGCTTGCTCTCCTCCACCCTCCCAACCCCCGGGAAAAAAGAACTGGAATAATACATAAATGAAATCTTGATTATTATCAGGGGCATAGGCCAAACAGGACCCCGCGCGCGCGTGTTTTGAGAGCGCGAGGGTGAGCTTTCTCGCCCGGACTGCGGAGGAGAGAAAGCCCCGGGAATTCTTGGAAGAAGCCTCGCAGAATTTCTAACCGAAGGGAACCTCTCTGGCAATTGACTGATTGATTGATTATTGGGATTAGCAACGCGGGGAAGGCAGAGAAGTTACAGAGCTACGTCTGAGGTTATCTTGCACGTTGTTTGGGGAGTGGTGGTGCCTACGGATCGCTGCGGGCGGTGGAAGGGTGGCCAGGAGCAGAAAGATCCCAGCCAGCCTCTGACCCCCGCCGTTGGACAGAACCTACCCCCTGGAGCCCATCGAATCCATTCTAAGGTATAACGCACAGCATTTTCGTGGGGTAGCCATTGTGTTTGGGGCTGGTGGGTTGAGAGGAAAAAAAAAATGGAATCTAGCTTTTCTTGGAATCAACAAGCGGGCCAATGTTTGTCAGGGAAACGCACTCCCCCCCCCCACCCCAGCCTCTCACACTCCACACCACGTTTCCTTGTCCTGTTAAACTCACCTAACCCTGCTTTCCCAAGGACAGCACCACACTCCCCATTCCAGGCCATTGCAAAAGAAGAGGAAATGTACACAAGCTATGCAATCCCAGAAAGCAACCCATCTCTAAAATCCACGGCCCTAGTCCTCCTCATCCCACGCTGGTCTCTGTTTACATGCGCACGCAAATCCAGAGACCTCCCGCCCTCTTTCCCCTCCTCACCGGGGTTGGTTGAGAAGTGGAAAACAAATGAAATTCCAATACCTTCCCGTCTCATTCCAACCTTGAGGCATTTTTTGAGGCGACAATATTGGCACTGGTTGCGGTGATGTTGGTCAATGGGACAGTTCCGGTTGGCGCGGCACGTGTAGCTGAGGTTCCTGCGGACGCTGCGCTTGAAGAAACTCTTGCAGCCTTCACACGTGAATTGCCCGTAGTGCTTGCCGCTGGACTTGTCCCCGCAGACCACGCACTCGATGTGCTGCTGCTGCTGCTGTTTCTCGCCCTGGCTCTGCTGGCTGCCTTGGTTGGTCTGCGCGGGCGTGCTGGGAGGGCCCCCTTGGCCCGGCGTCTGCGGGGTGTGCGGGGCGCCCGTCGGGGGTCCCGGCACAGGGGGCGCTTGCGAAGGCTGCGTTCCTTGCGGGCCGGCCACATCGTCCTGCGGGTCTCGCCACGTGCCAACTACCATTGCCATATCTATGGGACACCTTGGCCAAATTGCTCGCCCCCCGTAGCTTTCGGTTGCCAGCGGATCCGCTTCTTCCGAGGGCTGAGCCCGCAGCTCTTCAGCTAGGAAGCGTCCTTGCGAGAGAGACCTATTTATCTCTCTGTCTAGATATAGATAGATATAAATATATAATTTAGTCCACTTTTGTTTTTATTTGTTTTCTCTTTCTTTTGCTGTCCTCCCCAGTTCGCGTTGGCGAGTTTTTGTTCCCCCCTTCTTTTTTCCCCTTTTTTGTGGAAGTTGTTCGGCTTGTGTGCGGTTTCCCTTCTTTTTCTTCTTCTCTTCTACCCTCCTCTGGTCCTTTCTTTTTAAATTAATTTAATGTCCTTTTTTTTTCCTTTGCTTGCTTGCGCCCCACTTTTTCCTTGCTGGGCAGTCCCCCAAAATAAAGTCAGCAATGCGGGTCACCAAAGTGGGATGGGGAGGGGAAGAAAAGTAGAGCAAGAACGAGGAAAGAGAGAGAGAGAGGAAGAAAGAAGAGAGGGGACGAGGAAGGGGGAAACAGAGCAAAGAGGTTGGAGGCGATTGTCTGGTAGCAAATGAATAAAGGAGAAAAGTATAACAAAAATACAAAAGAGGAAGAGAGGAGGGAGAGAGAGAGAGAGAGAGGGAGAGAGAGGCGATTCTCTTCAGAGGTGCCCCCCTCCCTCTCTCTCGGGGAGCCGAGCAGAGTTGCAGGAGGAGAGGCTGGTGTCTGGGGGCCAGATCCAGAGAAGCCCGCAGTCAGCCATTCAGGAAAGCCATCGAAAGCCAGAGAGGGGGGAAAGCTCGCAGCAGCGGCGGCGGCGGCGGCGGCAGCAGCAGTAACTCCGGCGCGCGGCCGCTGGAGGAGAAGAGCGAAAGGCGCCGCGGCAGAAGATCCCACGCTCGGCGCGGCGCTCCGGAGCCCCGTCCTTGCTGCGCCGCCGCCGCCGCCTCCTCCCGCTGCTGCCGCCGGTGGGAGTGCTGGGATCGGATGCCCCGCTCGGAGTTTGGCGAAGCTGTAGAAACATCAACCAGGGAGGCAGGGAGGGAGAAGAGAGGAGGAGGACGGGAGGGAGGGAAGGAGGGAGGGGGGGGGAGGGAAAAGAAAAAGAAAAGAAAAAGCCCTGGCCAAAGGAAACAAACAAAAAAAGCACACACGGGACGCGCGCGCACACACGAGACACGCACACACGCGAAATAGGCTAAGGGAGCCTTTGGGGGGTTCAGGTTCCCCCCTGGTTCCTCGGTGGTGCGTCCCTCTCTCTCTCGGCGTGCCTCGCTCTTCTTCTTTCGCCCAGCTCTTTCTTTCTTTCCTTCCTCGCTTCTTTCTTCCCCCGTTTCTTTCTTTCTTTCGTTCGTTCGTTTGTTCGTTTTTTTCCCTCCCCTCCTCCTTTGCTGCCGAGGCTACTCCGGCTCGCTCGCTCGCAGCCGCCTCCTGCTCCTGCTGCTGCTGCTGCCGCCGCCGCTTGCCGCCGCCTTATGCTGCTCCCGTTTCTTTCGCAAGTGGGTCTCTTTAGCAAAGCTGCTTCCTCGCACAACACATGGGGCGATAAGGGGAGGAGGAGGAGGCGAGGGAAGGGAGAGAGAGAGAGAGGGAGGGAGGGAGGGAGGGAGGGGGTTAGGGAGGGAGGCGGCGGCACTGGAGGAGGTGGGTGGGTGGGTAGAGAGGGCTGGGGGGAGGGAGCGAGCGAGGAAGAGAGCGAGAGCGCGGTGGGGGGAGACGAGAGAAGAGTGAACTCTCCCCAAGCTCAGGAGCCCCCCGACCCACCCGCCCCCCTCAGCTAGGGAGAAGGATAAAAGGAGTGCAGGAGGGGGGAGGGGGAGGCGGGGGCCCGAGTGGGTGTCGTTGGGTGGGGGAAAGCAAGGGGTGGAAATTAATAAGAATTAATAATAAATATCAGAAGCAAAGAGAGAGGGGGAAAGGAAAATGCACCAGATCCCCCCCCCCTTTTCTTTTTGCATGCATGCAAAAAGTGGAGATTTTGGAGCGGTCCTTTGGCGTTGGGGGTTGGAGGGGGGGAGAGGAAGAGAGCTCTCCTTGCAAGCAGAAGAGATGGGGGCAAGCGAGAGAGGGTTTTGCACGCGCACAAAAAGGTAAAGGGGGAGGGGGCAGCGAAAGGAAGAAAGAGAGAAGGCGAGAAGAGAGAGAAAGAGAAACGGGGGTAAGAAAAAGAAAAGGGAGGGGAGGGAGAAAAGAGAGAGCGAGAGGCAAGGAAAAAAAAGAGAGAGACCGAGAATCCCAGTGATCAAATATGCTAAGGAGGGTGGGTGGGTAGGTGGAGTGGGGTGGGGGGGTTAAAGGAGTGAATGCGATTTATAGGAGCGGGGCTGGGGAGAGTGGCGAACGCTTTCTCCGCGATCAGCTCACCCAGCTCTCTATATAGTGAACTTTGACACGACGGCTGCAACTTAGCACACGTTGCCATGGCGACCGCTCGCCTTATAAGGCAAGAGGCTGCCTTTGACTGGTCAAAAGCTCCCGGACCTCCCCTCGCCCCTCATTGGGCAGTTCAGCCTTGTGCACGGCTGGGATGGCTGGAGCCCCGGGAAGTCCGCCAGGTCCTAAAGGGAGCTCGGTTCTTTGCTTCTTCTTCTGCTGCTGCTGCTCCTTTCTATCTCGTCAACACCCCCCGCGCGCCCTTTCCCTTTCCCCCCTTCTTCTCTCTTTCTCTCACTCCGTAACCCCCCCCCCCAATTTCTTTCACCCAGCTTTGAAACTCAGAGCAACAAAAGTAAGATTTGAAGGGGGAATTTTTCTTTTAAAAAGAAGAAGCATTATACATATTTTATTTATTGTGGGAACGAGGGATCTAGCAATGATATTGTTTTTTAAAAGAGCCTTGATTTTGCGCGCGCACACAGACACACACACACACATATGCGAGAGGGTGGGTGGAGGTCGGGACACCACTTCTTTTTAAAGGATGCTAGACAGGTCTTTGTGAGACGACGGACTTTCTGAACTCTTTTGCTGGGAGACCAACAGTACGGTCCACCCCCCTGTGAAAGGCTGAGGCTTGAGGAAGAGAGACAGCTCTATCCTCTTCCTGCCACTGTTGCTGAGCTTAGGTGGGGAAAAGCAATTTCGTTCTTATAGGGAAGGGTCATTTCAGCTGAGCAGTGGCGTTAGGGGAGCTGTATGTGCCTGGGTTAAAGAAATTAGACAAATACAGCACTGTAGACAGCTTGGGTCGCAGCGGTGCTGACACAGATTGACACAAACGCTGCCCATTTCGGATTAAAGTTCTACAGGTAGGTGGGTTGAACTTTTAATTGCTTGATGACACGCAAGTCAGAGAATTGTTTGTCTGTTTTTCTTAAAAAGAAACACCTCTTCTTTTAAAAAAGAAAAAGGAAGGAAAGAGAATACACTCTAACCTTGGCACGATGGTCTTGTAGAGAGATCTATGGACACAAACGCTAACATGCTCTCACTTTCTGACATGGATGTGCAGCGAGGGAGGCCGTTAAAACTGGATTTCGAGCATGTAGATAATTCCCATTTCTAGCTTAGGAAGTCTCAGCCTTCCTAACACTCTAGAGGAGGCTGGCCCGTTGGGGGAAAAGATGCAGATAAACTGATTTGCTGGCACTGCGAAGGAATCTTTTGAAAGCTGCTTGCTCGACACATACATTAGATAGACATCTATCAATGTATAGGGGCGCACACATCAGAGGCTAGGGTAACAGACCTCAGAATACTTAACCACACACTTCATTGTTCCCTGAAGCCTCTAGCATTCCAAGAACCCATTCCCTTTGCTCCAAAATCCAAACAGAAATGGGGAAAAATTAGCATACAAATACACACATGCATACATACGCGCAGAACGCCTGGCCGCCTGTATATACTCCCAAATGGGGAGACATTTAACCCAGATGCCTTCTCAGGAGGAAGGCGATGATAGCGAGGAAGGGGGGAAAATCAGAGAGGAAAAGGGAGGAAAAGGATGGAGTTAATCAAACCCAGAAAACACATTTACAGCCTTTTCGCATTGGATTGGAAAGACCCAAAGTTCCCCCCTCTCTCACCACCCCTTAAGAAAGCATATTTCCTCTTTTATGTTAACAGGAAGGAAAGGGGGAGAATTTCAGAACAAAACAAAACACCCAAGCATGGGGAAGTACATTTGAACCTCTGCAACTTGATTTAATTTTATAGCCTTAGACGAGGTTACAAATTTAAGTCATCGCCTAGCTGTGGGATCTCTCGCGCTGCAATCTAGAGGCAAACTGACCTCCAGGCAGAGAAGTAAGTGTTCCAGCGAAATACATTTGCTGAGAAGGACAAGAGAAAAATGATAAATGGCAGGCTAGAAACAGACTCAGAACTGAGAGTATATATATTTATATAACTCATATATACCCCCACACGCACTTGCACACACAGACTTCTTGGAGTGTGTGTGTGTTTATATATATATATATATACACACACACACACACACACACACACACACACACACACAAATACACACGAGGTATGTCAAAGACACATATTAAATGAGACAATGGGGATCCCAGATACAAATATCTGGATCTGGAGCTGTAACCCTTTCTATCAGCTCAACGCTATCATGTTGCCACGTTCGTACCACCCACCCCTTTCTGGTGAAGAAATAAATGTCTGTTGCTAAGCTTGCAGGTGCTACGGACGAAGGCAGGAAAGTTGTAACATGAACTCTGCTTGTTACTGGCCCTGGCAATATTGTCCGTTTCATACGGTCAGTTTCAAAGCGAGCGGTGGAATATTCTATTGATTAGAAGGACTTGGCCGCCTGTAAACAGTGGAAGATGCCCTCTATGATCCAGAAGAGATGGAAATAATCGGCCTCTAGGATTGCAGAGAACTAGCGCCTTGATACACCCCCCTCCATATCTCTTTCTCATATATATATATATATATATATATATATGTGTGTGTGTGTGTGTGTGTGTGTGTGTGTGTGTGTGTGTGTGTGTTTCAGAGTATGGAAATATATATCCTGGATATATCCTGGATATATAGGTGATCGCAGCCTATATAAGGAAAATTCTCCCCATATATCACCACCATATCTTATTTTTATCAGAAGAAATCTTATGATTCTGCTGAATGCAAAGACTACCAAAATAAAAATTAAAAAATCCGAAAGGGGAAAATAACGACCCTTCTGTATTAATCGTTTTCCTGCAGGATCGCAAAAAGAGAAAGCAACTAATCACTGAGAACTAAAATAGACGGAGCTCACTCAAGCCCTAACATCAAATGCTTTGATAGTGTACGTCTGTTCATCCAAAGGATGGAACTATTAAAAATAGCAGAGGTGGGGAGTTGGCAAGTTCATGGCTGACTGGCTGTTCATTCTCTCTTTCTCTCTCTCCCCCCTCCCCACATTACACAACAACATAGGATCGCTTAAAGAGAACGATTCTCAAACCAATTCATCATCCATAACTGTCAATTTACAGAGCTCAGTTATAATCCCAGACCTTATTTATTGCCTTGCAAGTAAGGATCCATTTTGCAACTTCTGGGGAGAAGCAATAGTGGTATTAATAAAACGTTCCCATTTTTTAAAACAGGTGTACAATCATCAGGAGATCCGGGATGTTAAATAGAAAAAAGTGTGGAACATTTTAAGGGAAACGTTAGGCTAAACGAGGTGGGGAAGCAGGAACCTCCCCTCTTTATTTTTCCCTGGCGAAAGGTGCGGGGATGGGGAGAGTTTGGTAAAACAACAACAATGACAGCAAGAAACCCCCCTTTCAGTTCTTCCTGGCTTCTTTGCAACGAAGTTTGGACCCTCTGAAGTGAAATCAGTGGGGGGAAACCGCTGGGTTACGTGGGGGGAAGACTCAATGAATGCTCACTGTGTTGTTTGCCTCCCCCCCCCCGCGTCCCCCTCCCAGCTCCATCCGAAGAGCTATGAATGGGGGAAAGTGGCCCTCCATTGTGCGACACTGAACTTTCAAGTCAATGTAATTTTTAACCACTGGCTTGTGGTACTTTGAAAATCACCAGGGGCTGTCAGAGTCGGGCCCTCTGAAAAATTTACAGTGCTAAATTAGAACATATGCTAGGAGAGCGAGAGATGGAGAGAGAAAGAGAGGACAGAAGTGTGTGTATTGGTGTGTGTGAGGCGGGGGGGGGGGAGAAGAGGACCGGCTGGAAGACTCCAGAAGTACAGTATGCGTCTGCCCCCTAGCGTAAGTCTTTCATCGGCCTGAAAAAAATCCAACTTTCAAAGAAACGCTGCTCTTAAAGGGAAAGGGACGTGGGGGGAGGACGTAGGCAAAGCGAGACGGGGGGGAGGCAAGCAACTCCTAAACTTCTGTACGTTTATAATATGATTAATTCCTCCGGATTGCCAGTTAAGGAGTTATGTCATTTTAAAAATAAAATAAAATAACATCTTTTGTGCTCCGGACTTGCAAACTTCCGAAAAAAATGTGATTTTTTTTTAAGGGAGGAGGCGACATAGGATGGATAAGGAATCCCCCCGCCGGTCTCTAATAGGGAGAAGCGAGTGTGAGCGAGTGAATGTGCGTGCGTGCGTATTTCTCGCGCTAGGGAAAGTCTAGAGCTGTTCCACGCGGCTTTTTTTTTTTTTTTTTAAGTGACATCAGCCTGAAGATTATTAATCCCCCCACTCCCCAACTTCCAACAATTAAAAGGAACAAACAAAACTTTGCTCCTGGAAACCTGGATTTGGCAACAGATATCCCCTCTGGCAATGGTGAGTACCTCTACTTTATCATCCATCAGAGATTTTAAGGGGGTAAGAATAAAGCGGAGCTGCCGAACGGGGACTGCAAAGAAGGCTAGTCGTGAAACTCAATTTTGCTTCTGGAAGAAGGGGGGGGGAGAGAAACCCAAGCAAAAACGCACGTGGCTACAAATTCTTGCAGTTTCATTTCCTATTCCCTGCCTTAGAGAGGTCCCTTTTCCTCCCCCCTTTTCAATCACTGCTTATACCCACAGCAATACGACCTTGAGATTTTAGACTGGTTCTGACTCAGAGAGGCATCATCATCATCGAATCCGAACCGGATTTGGAAGGGGGGGTACCCTTTGGATAGCTGGAAATGGGGCTTTATAGAGAAGCATATTTTTCACGACATACACCCCCACAAACATAGGGACCTTTCTCTCAATTAGTAGTTGATGTAAAGTCCACACACACACATCGTCCCCCCCCACGCTCCCGGCACAAATCCCGCCCTCCCCACGTAACCTTTGAAAGCAGAGTTTTCGTCCCCGACCCTCAAACCATTGACTTCGGGGGTGCGGGGGAAGTTCTCTGAATTTCAACGCAGGGCATTACTTTTGCGCTTCGGATTTCAGCCTTTAAAATGAAATAAGTAAGGAATGAGAGAGGGGGAGAGAGACCCGCACGGCCACAAACCAGGTCGCAAGGAGAAGGGGAAAGAGAGAGAGAGAGAAAGAAATTTAAAAAAGAGAATGAAACATACCCAAAACATATTTGCCTTGTTCAAGATCCCAGATCGCTTGCATCTTCTTCCTGTTGTTTGGCAGCTGATGGCTTTTAAATTATTATTTTTTTAGGGGGAAAAATGGGCAGGAGAAAACCCCCCCTTAGGCAATGAAAACGTATCGCCCTGGTATTTATCTTAGCGATTGTACAAACTGATTTTGGAAAGGAGAGCGAGGGGTGGTTACTATTGGGGTGGGGGTGGGGGAGAACCTGAAGGGATCAGCGAACGAAAAAGAAAAAAAGAAAAAGAGCGACGAAAGGATAAGATCTTTCTCAATCTATAAAGGAATGTGTTTTGCCCCCCTGTGTATTTTGAGCGTGGAGCCTTGGAACAGGCGGCAGGGAGGAGAAATGACAATAATAATAATATCCTATATATGCACACTCTTAAGTTTAAACAGAGCGGGTCCGAGGGGGAGTTTGCTTCACAGCGGTTGAAGAATGCGCGCCTCGCCTTTAAGAAAAAAAAGGGGGGGGGGAGGAAAGAGCCCCCACCCAAACGTTAAGGTAGCAGATATCTATCTTCTCATTCCTTAGAAGGAAGAATGCCTCGTTGCACCTTGTTTGGGGCTGGAAAGACGACACTTTGGAACACACACAGACACACACACACCCCTCCCCCGATTGGAAAAGAGGAGAGAGAGAGAGAGAGAGAGAGAGAGAGAGAGAGGAATGCGCTTTCCAAATTAATGCACGTATTGGTAGAGATGGACTTCCAAAGCGGAAAGTCATCAGAAATCGGGGTTAGTAGGACTTCAGAGAGTATTAGCTTTTCAGGCAATGAAGGAAAAGAGAGGTATATTTAAAAAACCCCCACCAAATGGATTGGGGGTGGGGTCTTGGGCGAAACAGAATGAGCTGGGGCAAAAAGTTCGAAGAGTTATAAATCCGGAACTTCCTCCCCCCTCCCTCGCCACTTTTCTCCTTCACTCTCTATCATGGGATCCCCTCGATTTGGAGCGTTTAAAGCGACCCACAGATATCTGAGGTCCTTTATGTGCTTGTCAGACTTGGTGCTAATTTAAATAAAACAAAAATACCAACAAAGATAACCTCCCCTTGTGTTAATACAGACACCCCCACCACCACAATGGGAAGGAAAAGAGCACCTTTTGAAGTCTCCCCCGAAAACTGCTTCTGGGGTTGCCCATAGAATTGTTCTTAATTTTGCACAAAGTGTGGGTGGGAGGGATTCAGTCTGTACAGATTGTTGTTGTTGTTTAAAAATTACAAGCGGCCACAAATTTCGTTTACCTATCTGAGCTTTTACAAAAAGAAGAAGAAAAATATATGGGGGATGCACTTAATTTAATAAAGAGAGGGGAATGTGCGTGTGTGCGTGCAATATCACCGAAGGTACCTGGGAAAAAACCGTACTGTGAATAAATGTCACAGGTGACAAAAGGATCATACCTTTCCTTTCCTTCTGCTAATTTCTTAGATTCCCCACTCCCGGCCTTTAAAAGATGCTTCTGCAATTAACTCCACCACCTCCTCCAGCGTTAATTGCATGTTTACAGGGCTAATGAAATTTACAAATGGGTTTGGCCCACCTCAAACAATGATGAAAAACTAGAGAAGCAAGTTTAATTACGTCCACCGAGGAGGTTTGCTTGGTGAGGGTGGGGGGAGAGGAAAGACAGGGTATTGATCAGGGGGGACGGGGACGGGGGGGGGAAGGTGACTCATTTTCTACAGGTCATTAATGACCTTAGATTATAGGCCTGTAAAAAAAAAAAACTTTCCTGGGAATGCCTTCGAAAGATTGAGACTCATCCCAGTCGGATGGATTTTGATGATGGTTCTGGTGGGGGCACCTTCTATCAAAACGCACCCCTAAATCCTTCGACCCAGGCCAATCTTCCCAAAAGAGGAACCCCCCAAAACTATATTTAATTCTTCTTAGAGTCTCTCTCTCTCTCTCTCTCTCTCTCTCTCTCTCTCTCTCTCTCTGCTTGTATGTAAGAGAATTACAGTTCCTCTTGTTTTCGCTGCTGATATAATTATCAATACCTTTCAAAGGATGTCCCTTTCAGAAATCCTTCAGACACACGTCTCCCCTTCTGTGTTGTGAGAAGAAGGGAAAGCGGAGAGGAAAGATTTGGGGCGGGTGGGGGGCGTTTAAAGAAGAGAATTCCACCAGCTACAAATGGATTCAGTCTCCAGCCTCAGCATTATCCACCCCCCTCCTGCCTCCTTGCAGATCAGCCTTTCCAAAGTTTGACTGAAGTTATGAGGATATCTGAGGCTTTGCTATGGAGAGGTCAGAGGTGAAGACTATTTTAACCCTAAAAAAGCATGCCGGTTTCCCTACACCCAGAGTGAATGCTCCTGCCCCTCCTTACCCAAAAAGCAGAACAAAGCATGAATCGGATTTCACAAACACACACACACACACACACACACACACACACACACACACACACTTTAAAATCCCAGTCACATAAGATGGAAGCACCAAAGTATTGCGTTTAAGATCCTCTCTGTCCTCTCTCTCTCTCTCTCTCTCTCTCTCTCTCACCCCACACTCCAGTTTTTCCAAGGAACTGGCTGAGGGTTTTTTTTTTTGTCTTAGGGGGAATAGTGGGAGGGGGTGTTTGAATGGTATGAAAGGGACGAAGAAGGTCCCGGGCAATCGATTTTTCTTGTCCTCTCTGTCTTTTCGGATCAGTGCCTTTCAATGGGCATGGAGGTGCTCTTTCAGACACAAACTTGTGCTACATTTTCTGCCTGTATTCCTGCTAAATACAATAAAATGCTGGGCAGATTCTACACTGGCACTCACACAAATGCACAAACACACGCACATACACCTCTTCCACACCCTCTTTTCTTCTTCCTTTGGGTAGAAAGCCCTCTAATTAAATTGTTTGATATGCCCAGTCAAGACAGGGCAATTTAATATGCATTAGTATAAAGATATATTCTGCGAGGAAGCGTTTTTCTACTTTTCCTTATTAGCAAAAGGGTTTTTTTGGGGGGGGGAGGGAGGGAGGAAAGGGCTCCTTTTAAACATCCAGACATTGACAGAAGACGGTGCTTTAGTTCTCTTCACTCCCCCCCCCCCCCAATTCCTATTTTACCTGGCTGGAGCAGGATATTTATTTATTTATTTTTAAAGAGGGAACCCGCAGAATCTCGGCACGTACTCAAGTTCTTAAGAAACATGCCCTTTGTATTTCTAGCCTATTTGAACACCCCGGGGGCTTACTTCAGAGTTACCGCGCATAGGATCGGGCTGCAGGTCTCTCGGTGAGAAAGGAAGGTGTCGGTTTCGCAGCCCAAAAAGGCCTTCCGAAGGAGAAATTTGAGGATGAGTGTTTGCTTGTTCATTTTTTTTTCTTGGGGAATAATTGGGTTCCCTACCCCCTCCTACCCCTAAAGGCACTGGAAGTTACGCATTCTCACGACCATGTTCTGGGGTGGCGGTGGAAGAAAACCTAACTGCGTGGAAAGCATCGTCTCTATAATTATACGACGGCTCTAAGAACTGCAGGCACCTATACGTTTATTTATGTTTGTTTTAGACGCTCACGTCCTTATGTTATTCCAGACAAACATCTGTCAGCTGGGAGACTCCGTGCCTATCCTTACCGGAGAGAGACACAGATGACTATGATATATATTATCAACCCAACAACACAGAAATACTACGCTCCCGCTCCCCCGTAGTGAAAGATACACCGAGTGGGCATGATCCAAACAAATTTAACAGCATGTTCATGTTGCAGTCCCATGCACACTTCTTATGTGGGAATGAACCCCATTCAAGGGAATGCGCTGCAGGCGCCTTAATAGAAATCGTGAGAGCAATCTTATACTTGCCTAGTCAAGCTCGCTGAATTAAATGGGATTTACTCCCAGGTAAGCGGGTAAAGGACTGCAGCTTCAAGATGCCTTTCTTTCATTGTGCTTTTCTCTAACAGGACGCGAAAGCGTCTTAGCGTTGACTAGATCGCCTGTCTGTTTTTAGAGATACACTCTAGATTAATTTCGCCGCGTTCACACGAACCCTTTGGGTCCCATTCCCAGCAACACCAAAGCTATAGGTCTCCCAGGTGTTTCCCTATGCTTGGAAGGGCAGGGAAAGGCCTGTTCAGACATAGAACGAGCCTTTTACCCTAAGATCCTCCCTGGCCACAACATGTGCCTGTCCTGTCGTGTGAACAAACTGGCCTAACAATTTTCCTGCTTTACTGGAGCGTCTTATTCATTCTTATCCTAAACAGGCGGCGGCGGGGCAATCGTTTTAAGGCGATTTCTTCTTCCTTCTTGGGAAGGCAATAGTTGAATCGGTCTCCCTAGATGAGGTCAAAGAAAAGGTGGGCATATTTATCGGTGCGTGAAAGAGAGAGGGAGCATGACTGATGGACGGATGTGGAGAACGAGCGACAGATGCGACTAAAGAGATGGATCCATACTGCACGCATCTGAAGGACACGTGTACTTTTATTGCACGTCTGCATTTCAGGGGTAAACGCTTTAGAGCTCTGTGGAGCCAGGGGTCATATTTTACCTCGAGGAAGTGCTTCCTCGGCCCGCACCTGGATCACAACGGGAAACCATTTATACGGAAAAACCGCGATGCGACCCCACTCGCACTCCAGTGCTGAGCCACCCCCCCCCCCCCATCCCGTCCATTATTTACTTCACTGGGCATGAAAGTCACTGTGAGGCTGCAGATCCGGGAAGGTGATCTGGGGGGATTATTCCCAAGGAATCCAGCGGGAATGAGGGGGTGACTTCGATTGAAACACGCCCAGGTTCCTGACTCCTATAAGGGGAATAGATAGATAGATAGATAGATAGATAGGGACTGCCTGTCTGTCTATCCCAGCATGAATGGTATTTTTGATACCCGCGATTCCTTGCCCATTGTAGGTGGAACTTAAGTGGAAGTTTCGAAAACGCCTCCTATAAATTTAACTTGGCGTGCTCAGAATTATATATAAAATACCCCTCTCTCTGTGTGAGAGAGAAATTGTTCAGATAGAATCCCCCCCCCCCTCGGCCGCTGCGCCTTCAATTTGGCAAGCGCGGCGATTTCAGAGAGTTTTGTTCCCACTGCGGGAGCGTAACTTGCGCGCTCTTTTGCCGAAAGTTTAGGTTTGTTTTTTTTTGTTTGTTTGTTTTTTTAAAAGGAGGCCGGAGGGGGAGAATCGACAGAGAGAGAGGAGAACAATTTTCGTGTCGAGAGCAGGAAATGGAGTGGAAGAAAGAGAGAGGCGGAAAGTATCAGGGTCTGAGCCCCTCGCCGCGCTCTTTTCCCGATTGCGCTCCTGCGCCGCGCGCATTTCAGGCGCAATAAAGCCAGCAGACTTATTTCCAAGGAGCCGCACGTAGGATTGGTGGGGGGCAATCTCTCCCTCCCTCCCTGCTGTCCCTGCGCTATAAGAGAAGGAGACGTCTAAGGCAGACCTCACCTCTTGGACAGCCCCCCTCCCTTTGAGACTGGGCTAGCTCTATTGATCCAGAGGAGACGCTAGAGGTATCACCAGGCTAAATATTTACCGATCACACACAAACAGTCAGGTTACCCGAACGATTTTTCCCTCCCTCCCCTCCTTCTCTTTCTTCCTCCCCCCCTTTTTTTTTACTGCGCGGAGAGCGGAGTGGAAAGGGAGAGAGGGGGGCAAATCATTTTATTAGTGTGTATAAAGCAAAGAACACATTCTAAGCAGGAGTGTTTTAAGATGTGTCTTCAGCGGGATGAAAAGAGTTAGCGAAATCGATACGGAGTGATTAGGAGCTCCCGGAGTGTCACGGGTGTGGGGGGAGCGAGAGAGCGCAAGCGAGCTGTGAATTTCTTATATTTGCTAATCCCAGGTTAAGGGGAAAGAAGGAGAGCGCAACTCAAAGAAAGAGGAGTCTGGACGCGACGGCCGGAGATTTTCAGGCACGGTGGGGCGGGACGGGATGGATAGAAGAATGAAATCGAACCAGGACTGTAAAATGCTGGCACACATTTCCTTACCCGGATTCCCCCAACGCCTCCCCCATCTCCACCCGCGAAAGAGTCCCTCTTAGCTCGAGGAAGGCGAAAGAAAACCTGAAGGATTTCTCAATTAACCCTCTACGAAGCAAGCAATTGCATGTGTTTAATTCCCCCCCTCTCCCCAGTTATTAACCGTGTTTATGGCACGTTACGATGGTACTTGGAGGGTATCTACGTGTGGATAAAATATAAGGGGTTTGTGTTTGTGAGAGAGACCGTCACCCAAACATGTCAGAGAAGCCCAGGGGCTGGGATTGTCAACTCCTGGGGGTCCATTTGATGTCCGACTATTCCGCTGGTTAGGGTGGGGAGGCGGGCGCAGTAAATGGAGCGATTCAGATCGATTTGGAGAAGAGGGGCGTTTAAAGCTTGTGCCTTGGTTGAACTTTTCTCATTTTGCCCCAGTACATTTGCACTCCCCTTTCCACGAGAATGGCTGTGTCCGGGAGACAGAAGGTTGTGGAACTGATAAGATGGCTGGGATGTGGGATGGGAGTTGGTGCGTGTGTGCTCCTTTCAAAAGAAGGATCTTAATAAACGCACACCTCGACAACTTGAAGAGAGAGATGTTTGCTTCTCTTTCCACTCCTGGGGTGTCGTCATTTCAGCTCACGGAAAGGTAGCAGGAGCTGAAATGTACAGAGGGAGAACAGGCGGAGATCTTGTAAAAAACCCAAACCTCAACCCCCAAGCACAAACACACGTTTTCCGAAGGGATAGAAAGGTTGAACCGAGTCTTCACACGGCAGTTCTTTCAGAAAGTCAACTTATTTCCAAGGAAAGTTCTCTCAAAGTGGGGCAGTTTGGCTGAGGAGGCGTTTGTAAGAGAGAGACCCCCCCCCCGCCGCACTTCCCTTCGGGTAGACATTAGAGTTAAGAAGCTGGAGGGGGGCGGGTCAACTAACTGGCTACATGAATCGAAAGGGGGGGGAGAAGCCTTTCCGTAGACCTTGAGCTAAACTCCCCCCCCCATACAAATGATCTCCATCACCACATCAGGGGGTGGGGTGGGGAGTCAAATTTACCTCGATATTTTTTAATGGCTACTTTTTCAGAGTCTACAATGCTGGTTGGTTTAAATTCTACAGTTCTTAACAGTCCAACATTAATTTTTTTGTGTTAAAAAACCCACAAGAAAAAAAGAAAAAAGGGGGTGCGCACCGTCCATTCCCCTCTTTGACTAATTCGTTAGATTAGAGATAGGAAAAGTTTGACCTCAAAGGTCGGGAGCAGCTGGGTTTCATTAACTCTTGCTGCCCCAGCACAGAACCGAGGTTGAAACCCAAATTTAAAGCGGGGTGGAGGACGGAGGTGTGACTACGAGGTAGGTAATGTTTGAAATAAAATAATAAAATAGAAAGGGGGAAAGCTATGGTAGATAGTGGGTCTAATATCTGCAGGGTTTTATTTGGGGTTTGTGTGTGTGTTCCCCACCTGATTCTTGGAGTCTAGTTTAAATGTCTGGAAAGAGAAAACAACAACATTTATTATTAAGTTAAAGCAGAATTTAAAACAGGGCAGCCCAATCCTATGCACGTTTCCTCGAAAGTAAGTCCCACTAGGCTCCAAAGTACTCCCCTCACCCCCAGAATGTGCACAGGGTCGTAGCTTCCCCATCAATTAACTGCTGCCAGTTATAGATGCATTCCCTAATCAAAAATTTCAAAATGTGGATTTTAATTGGAGCTGTGAAAAGAAGAGAGAGAGAGAGAGAGATGTTCTGTGAAGCGATCTAAGCACATCTCTTGTTTCCTGAAATTCCTTCTAAGAGGTTAGGGGTGATGATGGTGGAATTGGGCCCCACAATATGAACTCTCTGCATCCTATAGCTGAGAAAGAAAGGAGAAAATACATCTTAATTCACAGGCCACCTTCATGTTACCCATCTGGAGTGATTCACATTTATTGCTGCACATTGGTATGTATTGCAATCAGTTAATTTGTTGATGAATCATGTAAAATCAGAAGCAACCCTTTAATGAGTTGGTAGCCAAAGATGGCAAGTACTTTTACAAGAGGACAGTCACAAGCAACCTTTCACACACAGGAAGTCTGCACAGATATAACTAGCATGCAGTAGAAATGTATGTGTGCATGCATGGTAAACATGCATATGTATAAAATACGTACAAATATACATGTATGTGTTTGCAGGTGAACTGTGCACTCATATAATATCTAAATGTGCAGATAGACACTTCCAGTACAAGATGTACTTAAGAACACACAACAAAACACACACCTCACAATCCTGTTCGTAAGATTGATAAAGAGGCTCATCGTGCAAAATAAGCAGACAAAAATGTGAATTTTAAAGGAAGCAGGAAAGTTGACCTCTACAGTTAACATAGCTGCAGCAATGGATGCACCCCCCCCCAGGAAGCCCTGGTCCAAAAAATGATTTAGCCTTAGGAGGAAGGGAAAATTTTTCTTTATGTAAAAGGGACAAATCAACTGCTGGAATATTTTTTTTGGTTTGAACCTTTTAAGCATCACTGCCTCCTCTACATTGAAGGTGTGTGTGTGTGAAAGAGAGAGAGAGAAACTGTAAACATCTATCTGTTCTGAGCCATAATTTTAGAATATTTTAACTGTTCTTATATTCTGAATTGATTCCTTGATTGCCATTTCATTAAAAAAACAAGTTGCATGTTTCAAGCCAGCAGGTTCTATAATGCACACACACAAAAATCATTGTACAGGAGCCATCATATTCCTATTTTAATGGTTTTCTCTCCCATCTGAAAAAGAGACCAACTATAAAGAAATGAATGCATGTTCAAATAAATAAATATGTTGACAAGTGAGATCCATATATACTAAAGGCATAGTCAAATTATTTTGATAGCTTCCTGTTATTTTTGACACAGGCATTCCAAGGACTAGTAACAATGAAACAGTTTCCAAATGTTTTCATTCAACTGAAAATGCCAGTTTTTGGGGAAAAAATTAAAATAACCCAGATTACAGAAACCTCTTCTTTCCTTTCCTTTCCTTTCCTTTCCTTTCCCATAACAAATATTTTCAATAACCTGACAACAAGGAAATTTTGTGGAGTCATTTCTGGTGGGGTTTTTTTTTGAAGCATATTCCCAAACTAAGGAACAAAATTGCCCCCAAACATGCAAAACAAGGGCTTTAAAAAAATCACATCCCTTAAAAAACAACAAAACAGAATCACTTTAGACTTCTCTGCATGTATCTATATTGCAAGCCAATGTTAAACAAATGGGAGCTCAAATTAATTCAATGTGACATTTTATTAGTTTCCAGGCCCTATGTTAAGGTTTATCTAAACAAAGAACTGGCATTTGGATCACACTATAAACCTGAACTGATCTATGGGCTGAAGCATAAAGGAGAAGCTCTCAGTCGAGAACCCATATGACTTTAACAGATAGAAAAAACAGCAACCCACAAAACCCACCACATATTAACGAGCCTTGTAATTATTAGCGCACCCTTGATCCTCTTGCCTGCAAGAGCCTAGGATTTCCTTGCAAAGATTTTAAGTGCCCCTTTAAGATGGTGTCTCCTAAAATGAGTTAAGACGAACTGCTCTCAAACAACAGTTGAATACTTGTCTAAAAGGGGATGTTTAAACTCTACTTGTTTGCCCATCTGCCCCCCTGCTCTCAAATTGACTTTTACTTGTCTCATTCCTCTTCCCAATGATGACACTAAGTTTGGTATCAAATATTATTTTCTGTGTTGCTGTTCTAAAAATAAAATAAGCAAACATTTATTTTCATAATCTTGCCTGTTTAAGTGGGGTAAATGGAATGAAGATCACATCACATTTAAGAGTTAGATCGCAACTGAAAAAAGCAGCTGTGAAGTACCAGAAACCATGAAAATGGTATCTGTGTTTGTCAGATAAGCTTGTTGTGAAAGTTGCAAAATACATTTTTGTGAAAAATGAAGTTTTAAACACCTCTCATAGGCATCTTTCCTTATGATCACCCCCCACCTAATAATACTACCAAAATCAACTTCCTCTATGCCAAAGGATCAATGTAGCTGTATGTATGTACTGTGTTATATACAGGCTGTCAACCAATTAAAAAATTGAGTCAATTAATAAGTTGCCTTTTCACTAGCTAATTGATTGATCAATGAAGTACATTGGCATGTTACCAAAAAAAGTCAAGGGGTCCCATTTTGACTTACTGAAAGAAGTGTGAAGAAATTTTCAGTGTTATAATCATTTCCTTCCACCCCCCCTTCCCTGTTATGGGGACAGAATAGAATCAAAATAGGCTAAAATAAATACTTAACTTTAACCTGTGTCCTTAATGATCAAAACTGGCCTCTACTTTAGTTAATTAATCTACCAATTAAACCAATATTCCAGTTAAAGCACATACACACTTGGTTAAAATAATCTCATCGATAACACCTCTCTATCCCACTCTTTCACCGTTTCATTCATTGCTTTAGATTCTGTATTCTAAGGTGTATTTCCAGAGATCTATTTATTTAGCAGAACACAACATTCTTTTGCGCCTCTACTGCACTTGTATGGGTGCATGATGCCCAGCACTGAGTCTCCCTGAGACTTAAGAAGGAGAACTCACAATAACATTTGTACATTTGGTAATTAAACACCTGCATCTTGCATTCTGAAAGTTGATCTTGCAAAGTTTGCCATTTTTCATCCACTGCAACTATTTTTGTTTAAAGGTTACATTTAAATATATCCACCTTGTTATGGCAACCACATTTCAACCTATTTTACAACCATGTTTGTGTTTAGTACAGTTCTGTGATTTTAAAGTCTCTCTCTCTCTCTCTCCCTCTCCCTCTCTCTCTTATGAAGCTTGTCCAATTTTAAAGGACATCATAATTTTTGGGGCCGGGGGAGGGATTTTTTTTACATTACTTGAAAGTCACATGCTTCTGTCATGGTGTACATTGTAGATGATCAGGGTATGGTTTTGCCATAATGTAGTGTTTACACCCCCCCCAAGCTCCTGTAATTTATCACTTTAAAAAAATCATCCTAATTTTGGCCCACTTCAAGCATCTGTATTTTCATCTTTTTGGGTTTTCATATAGAAGAGGAAATTGACAAGCTCACAGCCACATAATCTTAGAGCACGTCTGTTTTTGAAATAGAGGCTAGGGGTCAAAGGGCAGGGAGTTTTACTTTTATTATTATAATACTTTTAATAGTTTTAAGTTTCAGGGCAACAATGCAGTCATTTTGATAAGGGAGCTCATGTGTTTCTGTGACACATAAACCCCCCCTCTAAATAACAAAAAGAAGAAACTATACCCCTGCTAAATTAAAAAACAGGGCATATGTTAAGTATGGATCATATTATGGACTTCAAAATTCTTTGCCATTGCAGGGAAAGTCTCAAACATTTCCTGAACTCTGTATACAGCCTCAGAATAGAGGGTTTTGTTTTCAAAGTTGTTGACGAGCACCCTTTGGCATACTTAAAATGGAGACAATTTAAGTTCTAATCAGAGTAGATCCACTGAAGTTAATGAACCTAAGTTAGATTTGTCCATCAATTTCAGTGGTCTACATATATTGGCTATCACTTGATGTATTCAGCAACATACATTTTACTGACTGGTTAACTGAGGTTTCCTAAGCCATATGGGAGAGAACTTTTCCCTCATAAGCTGAAACACTATTTCATTTCTATGACATTTCATGGCTACCTGGTCTAGTAAGTCTTCATCCATTCTCTGCTGGGTCAACCAAATTTGAATCAGCAAAACTTGTCTTATAATTTCATTCATAAGGAAAATTCTATGATGCCAACAATGACGGTTTGTAAGTTGCAAGAAAGGAGAGATCTTTCAATTTTAATGCTATGGTCCTTGCGTTGTGTTTTCAGATCCTATTAATTTATTTTAAACCAGTAACATCCCATTGGTAAACCACAGGGCTTCATGAGCCAGCAAACAAGCATATATATCAAAATGGAACCTAAACACACCCAAAACTAAAAGAAGCATCAAAGCCTGCTAAAAGCAGCAGAGAAGAAGGAGTGCTGTTTTCAGATTCTTTGTAAAAGTGATGGTGCCATAGGAAACTGCTTTATTCGGAGTCATCCTATTGGTCCATCTAGCTTATTAGTATCAACACTGACTGGCAGTGGTTCTCCACTGTTTCAAACAGAGAGTATTCACAGCCCTACCTGACAATGCTGGGCTTGGAAATTGGGACATTCTGGGGGCAAGGACAATGCTTTATCACTGAACTATGGCTCTTACCCTGATGGCAAGTCAAGGGAAGGGTGTTCCAGAGCTTATGCACCACAACCAAAAACTCCATTCTCTTCACTGATGTCCATCTCACTCCATTCTTTCTGAATAACCTCTTAATGATCTGGAAAACTCACATGTGTACACGACTCTCTGGGTACCTTCATTCAAAGCCTTTTAGGGCTTGTGCATATGCAGGTGATATGTTAGTACAGTATGTGTTTGTAGTGTTTTTTCAGAGGGTTGTACTAGCTAGATGAACCTTGGGATATCTTACAACTCTGCAAGTCTATGATTCTATGTACCTGATATTTCACCCAAGTTCATGGACTTCTTAACTGGAAGAGTCCCTCAAATGGAAGAGGATGCTTTCACCCTGGTATGCCCCCCCCCTTTATCACATACACAGCTCAACAAGACAACGACAAGAATCCACCAAAAGCATACAGATCAATATGGCTAACCTGATTAAAAAACACCCACCCCACTCACACATGAAAACAAAGTTCACCACAGCCAATCACAAACAACCACACCCTAGGCGAACCCCAACCTCTCTCACCACCAAAGGAACACAAGTGAATAGTAAAGAGAACCCGCACAAGCGACACTGACACAAAACCCCACACATTAAGTAAAATAGAAACATTGCCACCCGACTCCACCCCCACTCACCATGGCCCCCTCCACCTCTTTCCCCCTTTTCTTCCTAATGTAACACTAATGTCTCAACAAATGAAACTGATCTGTAGAAAATGTAACTTGCAAAAAGAGACATTGCACATACTTTTGTGAACCAAGAAATCTTTAATAAAAATACATTTTAAAAAATACACTGGGAAAGTCCCTTGCTACCAGAGTCTGTGGTGGTCCATGCATATAGAAAATAACCTATAGACTAGAACGGAGTGTCTCCAGAGAATATAGGGGGCCCTTCCTGTTCTAGGGTGCAGCCCAGGAGTTTGGGACCTCTTTATCAACCTAAGTGACCAGAGTGGTGATGCAAACAGAACAGTCTCCTCCTGCATCTTTAGTAGGAGCAAATAAGCTTTGTCTTTGCTAATCTTTGCTCCCTGAGCTACTTATTGTAGGGTCCCTTAATAAGATTCAGAGCAACCTCTGGATTCCCCAAACGGCTGTCTGAAAACTTCTGGCTAAGCCAGGTGACCACTTTGACAACATCTAGGTCTCTCCCAGCCATTTTCAGAAAGAGGATCACATTCTGCCCCCCCCTTCTCATATTTTGTTGAAGAGGTAGTGTTTGTTTGTTTGTTATGCTCCTACACATCAAATTAGAAAAAGCACAAAGATTTCTGTGATCTGCAGTTGAAGGCAACTCAACAGAGAAAAATAAAAATTTCAGAAGCAAGGATGGGCGATTATAGAGAATTTATTGAGTGGCGTATTTATTGTGGGATTAATTTTTTGGGGTGGGTGGGAGGCAAAGCTGTGACTGGAGGGCAGGAGAAACACCGGCTGTCCCCCCCCTTCTCAAGGCGTTGCTAACTTTTATGATATTTCTCCCCGCACTCTCTCTCTCTCTCTCTCTCTCTCTCTCTCTCTCTCTCTCTCTCCTTTCTACTATCTGCCTTTGTGCCTTCAGGGGCAGTGAAAGAAGACTGCCGATTCTAGATTGCTTTCAGAGTTTGCTTTGCTGATGATGGATTACCATGTCAATTTAAACAGCATAGGATTAATTTGTTTCAATGATTTCTCTTTAGGCTGAATGCCAGCCTTTTTCCCCTTCTTGTTGTTGCTTTCTATCTCTCCCTTTGCTCTTCAGAATAAGAATAAGAAAAAAAAAAATGCTGTCCACCACCAAATCCCTTTCAATGCCCCCCCCCCCCCCCGTTCTAAAAAAGGGGACAATAATAGAAATGGACAAGTTAGGTGTAAAGTTGCAATACAGTCGCAGGTTTGAGTGTGTGTTTTTATCTCATTTGCAAAGGCTGAAGCCTCCTGTCAGTCACATTAAAATGAAATTGGATCTAACATTTATTCAATAAATACTTCTCTTGTAGGTAATCCAGAGCAGAGTGCTTTTGACACACAAGGACTTAATTTATCTCAGATAAGAAGTTATTAATATGGTACATTTAAACTTGCCACCTACAGTAAGGTCATTCAGATCTTTAATGTGATTCAGAAAAACGGGTTTGAGGGGAAGAAGGGGACCAAGTTTGAGATGGCATTCTATGTGTCCGCAGTGGGAGGGAAACACAATAGTTAGTGCCAGGGAAATAAGGTCCTATAGTGGAAACATTGACCATCATTTCTGCTCAGCCTGAGTTTGTTGGAGAGTTCATTGCTTTTGAACCTGACTTTTCCATCTGCAAAGCAGGAATGATAGGAACATAAGGAGACTGCCTTACACCCAGTCAGATCATTGGCCCATCTAGTTCAGTACTGTCCACACTGACTGTCAGCATCTCTCCAGGGTTTCAGGCAGGGGACATTGCCTGGTCTTCCTGAAGATCCTTGGGGTTCTATCTGGGACCTTATGCATGTAAAGCACATGCTTTACCACTGAGCTATAGCCCTTCCTCAAGAAGTCAGGAGGCTGTATTATTTGCTGGTCAAACAGTTTGTCCATCTAGCTTGGTACTGTATACTCCAGGTGTGAGGAACCTCTGATCTTCCAGATGTCACTGAACTACAATTCCCATCAACATGGGGAACGGCCAGGGTTGATGAGAGTTGTAGTTCAGCTACATCTTGGCAGGCTAATCTCCCCACACACCAGAATCAGCTCTCCTTGAATCCCCAAATGAATCTTTTCCAGTCTCCTACCTGGAGATTTTGGACATCAGACCTGGGACCTTTTGGGTGCAAAGCTCCTGTTCTGTCACCGAGCCACAGGCCTTCACTGAATGTTGCTTCCACCCTACTCTGTATAAATGTCGGATCTGTATAAAATGTAGTGGGCGAATCTTGCAGCCTGCCAAGACATATATTGTATGTACCAGAAGGTTCTTATGGCAACCAGACAAGCTGCTTCAAAATCAACCCAATAGGTGCAACGTGGGCTTTTACACTTTTGTGTAACAATGCATTTATGTATAAAAATTTTCAGGCACCTCCATAGGCATGATGAGGTGGTTAAAAGATCAGAAGCAGGAAAGCTAGCTTAAGTGATCTTAGAAATGCGTTGGAGGAGAGAAGCATATCATTTGGAAGGGTGACAGTCAACTTCCCCCAACCTGGTGGCCTCCAGATGTTTGGACTACAACTCCCACCAGCCCCAGAGCTGTGTTTGTTGGGGCAGAGGAAAGCGGTATTCTAAAACATCTGGAAGGCACCAGGTTGGGGAAGAGTGGCTGAACTAAAGCCCATTCTGCTTATTTATTTGATCAATTAACAACGTCTCACATCGTATGATGTAGCCACCTTTATTAATGATTTAAGTAAGTGTATTTATATCCCCCTTTCTCCCACGTTGGTCTTCAAGGCAGCTTACAATTATTATTTTTTTTAAGAAAATCATAATAAAATACAAAGTTAGAAAAACAAACTAGTTAAAAGCAATAGTTAAAATACAGTACACTAAAACACATTTAAAACAAGCATCAAAGTACAGTTTTCCCTGAGAGAAGTAAAATGGTCAGCTTTGTATTATGATCATTCTACTTTGCTGAAGCTAAGGTTTGCCTGGGTCATATCAGTTCTTAGATAAGTGATTACCTAGGGACTCCCTTGTGTGGCACCTTGGGTTCTGTTGAAGAAAAGTGGGATTGGAACACAGGATCACGGGAAACGGCTTTATGCCAAATCAGACAACTGGCCAAACTAGCTCAGTGTTGTCAACATTGACTGGCAAAGGGTCTTCAGGGTTTCAGGCAAGGTTCTCTCCCAGACCTATCTGGAGATGCAGGGAATTGAACCTGCGACCTTCTGCCTGCAAAGCAGATGCTCTACCACTGAGCCATCTACTATCTTCTCTGTAGATTGAGAAGATGACTGGAGGGCAGGCTGGTTTCACGCAAGAAGTCTTGGTCCCAAGTTGTTGAGGCCATTGTATGCTAACAACAAAGCATATGAAGCATATCCTAGTAAGTTGATGTCACAGACAACAAATGGAGGAGGAACTTTCTGGTTCACCTCTCATCACCATGCAGTACAATCTCATGCATAATTACTTTCGGAAATAGATCTAACAGTTTCCTGGGGGGGTTACTTCTGAGTAAGTGTGTTCAGGATTGTGGTCTTGGCTACTTCATGATGTGAAGTCTTGTTGATGAAGATAATCTACTTATATAAAACAAATAACGATGCCAGTTAAAGTTATTTTTCCCATTTATCCTAGGAATTCCTGAGGATGGTTCTAATGGAAAGGCCATGTGACAGTGCCACATGTTTTCTAGAAAAAAGGAAGAAAGCAAGCACAAAGAACTGTTGACAGACTTGCCCAGGGGAGCATTTTCTCCACATGGTATAGAAATCTGCCCCACCTTCATGTGCAGAAGGTAACGTTTGCATAGGTTACACATCTTTGTGTATGTGTGTACGTAGAGGAGAAAGACTGCATGAATCAAATTTGTGGACCATATAGGCATATGCAAAGAACACACGAGGCCCATGCAGATGTTCAGAATCCATGGTAATGAAGGCATGGGGAGAAGGGATTGTGCCTTTTGCGCAAGTTCCTGGTGAGCACGTATTTGTCCGAAAGCCTGACTGCTGCACTAAATGCACACAAGCTCTCTCTGAGCAACCAAGAACCTTGCAGAAGGCAGTGCCCTCAGTTGCACATATAGTAGGACATTATGTGGATGCAGGAGGTGTGATCCCATCCACCTCACATGCATAAGAACATAAGAAGAGTCTGCTGGACTAATCTAGTCCAGCCAATGACTAGTCTAGTCCAGCATCCTGTTCTCACAGTGGCCTGTGGGAAATCAGCAAGCAGGACCTGACTAGGTGACGTTGGGTTGGTCACTACCTCTCTGCTTAACCTACCTCATAGGGTTGTTGCACAGATGAAAAATAAATGGGAGGGAAGAACCATGTACACCACTTTGAGCTCATTAAAGGAAATGTGGCATATAACTGTGATTCACAAATAAAAGGAAAAGAGCCTTCAACAATGAGCCCACACATTGCTCATTGGTGTGATGGGTGTTAACACAAGAGTGTCCCTAGTTTCTTAAGTAAAATCCCCATTGAGCACGGAGGGATTTATTTCAATGTAAACATGTAGTGCATCAGGCTACCTAAGACCAGAAGAAGAGTTCTGCTGGATCAGGCCAAAGCCCATTTAGTCCAACACCCTGTTCTCAAAGCAGCCAGTCAGAAGCCACAATGGGAAAGTCCACAAGCAGGACTGAGGGCAGCGCTCCCATGGTTCCCAACAACTGGTTTTCAGAGGCATACTGCCTCCAACACAGTAGGTAGAATATAGCCTGGAGGCTAGTAACCATTGACAGCCTGAGTGGGAGAGGATATCAAAAGACAGATCAAGGGAAGGAAGAAAAGGAAAGAAGAGAGAAGAAAAGAAAAAGGAAGTCATGGTGTACGTGGGGGGTGTCTTCTTCCAAAGTACTTGACCCACCCAGACAATTTTCCATGTCTAGTTTCCTCTGCTAACAAACTAACAAACTCCAAATGACCCCATTTAAATTCTGAGGGGTCTTTGGCAAAACACACACAGCCATTTTGCGCCCATCTTGTTTGCCCACCACGAGGATCCCAGAGCATAATCCATCTTTAAATATTATGGGTCTAATTTGACTGAGCAATATTTGTTCGCGTGTTGGCAGCTAATGTAAGGAAAACAAAAAAGGGGGAATCCCGGGAGTTGTACAGTTGGGATCTGCATGGCCGCATTAACCTCGAGTCGCTTCCTGTAGCGGAGTCGGAGCTTAGGACTCAAGTGGCGCTTGACAGATGTGTGTTAAAAATGGATAAACTAGGAAGGGAAGGTTTTGAATTCTCGACACTCATCTTAACCTTACGCTACTAGTAAATCACAGTGTTCCAGAGGCCTCGTTTCAGATATCGCCTTACAATATATTTTGCATCTTTCTCCTCCCGCCCTCCACCCACTAAAATGGAGCGTCATGATGAATGGACACAGCAGGGTTTGGTGCGCTGTCTCAGTGATCGCAACTGTACAGGTTAGTGGCTGAATTCCACAATTTAATTTCTCCCAGCTTTTCATTTTAGTCCTGTTTGAAACCAGAAAGAAAAGCCACCCCCACAAAACCAGCATTTTTCTCCCAGCACAGTGTATGAAGGGTGCAATTTCACATTTTAGGAGTTCTTATCAAATTTAAACGGTGCTTTGGATGTAGTCAAAATTAAATGCCCTGAAAGCAGTATATTTTAATTCCCCTGCTTCATATTTCATCATAGGCATTCACTCCTTCTTGGTTGCAGTCTGTCACCTGAAGTGCTGGCCTACCTCACAGTGTTGCTGTTCATAACAAAAGCAAGAATAATCATGTACAGCAGAATCTTGTGCAATTTTTACTTACATGCAAGTCTCATTGTGTCCAGTTGGGCTTACTCCCAGATAGCTGTGCAGGTAACCCTAAGACTAGTGTTGCAAACTGCAGGGTGATGGCAATTTAAAACACTGCAACTGTTTCAAAACTGCAGTTGAAAACTGCAGGTGATGCGTTCAGCGGTAAAGTCACCCTTTTGCAGCAACCCAGTATCTGATGGCTTCATACTACTACCCCCATATTACAGAGGAGAAGTTGAGAATGAGACAGAATGGTTTGCTACTTAAGGCCTCGCAAATTAGATAATGCCTGTGTGGCACTCAATAATAAGGACTTCTTGACTTACAGCTCTCATTTGAACCCTGGGCACTTCACTCTATGTTTAACCCTCTGCCCATTAGGCCACATTGTTTCAGTTTTAGAAACTTAATGTTTCCCAAGTCTTGTTCAAGTTAGGAAAAAGCGTCGTCACACTTGAGTGAGGAAAAGGCTGGCAGGAGTTGCTAATTAAATGGACAGAGAGAATTAATTATTTCTTTTTTTTAAAAAAAAGTACAATCTAGTCTCCCATTTTCACTTCTAGTGGAACCTTCAGTGAAGGCGTCTCCAAGTCTCCGGTGATGCCCAAGAGTGTTTAGATGGAGGGTCTAGATGGAGACACCTATTGAAATGTGTCTGAAGAAGATTAATAGGACTTGTCAGTGTTGGGAAAAGCGCTGCTTTGCGGTAAATTTCTACCAGGAGAAGATGAATTACCGATGAATGCTGAGTTATCAACCCCATCACTATCATTCGACACTAAATCAAATTGAGCAGTTATCTGCAATCAGAATTCCCCCCTCTCTCCACACACACACACACACACACACACACACACACACACAGGCTATGCACACCTTTCGACTTAAGCCCTTTAAATATAGAAACATATGGGGCAGAACAATTCTTTCTCTGCCTCGTGCGTGAAGTAAACGGGAGCTTTTTTAAAATACAGAAGGGGTCCTTTCAGAGATGGATACCCCAGGAAAGGGAAGAGAGAGATAGATAGATAGATAGAGAGAGAGAGAGGCCCCCACTCTCTACTGAAATGTATGTGTGTGTGTTTTGCAGATGCATTCTGCATTCTGTAACTGGTCACATCTGCAGCATACCTTTAAAGCACATATCTTTCCCTCAAAGAAGCCTGGGAACTGTAGTTTGTTAAGAATGCTGGATACTGTATCTCTGTGAGGGGTCAACTGCCATCCCCAGGATTCCCATCACAGACATACAGTACCCAGCATTCTTAACAAACTACAGTTCCCAGGCTTCTTTGAGGGAAAAGTGTGTGTGTATCTATTATATATATATATATATAGGTAAAAGGTAAAGGTACCCCTGCCCGTACGGGCCAGTCTTGACAGACTCTGGGGTTGTGCGCCCATCTCACTTAAGAGGCCAGGGGCCAGCGCTGTCCGGAGACACTTCTGGGTCACGTGGCCAGCGTGACATCGCTGCTCTGGCCAGAGCCAGAGCCAGAGCCAGAGCCGCACACGGAAACGCCGTTTACCTTCCCGCTAGTAAGCGGTCCCTATTTATCTACTTGCACCCGAGGGTGCTTTCGAACTGCTAGGTTGGTAGGCGCTGGGACCGAACGACGGGAGCGTACCCCGCCGCAGGGATTCGAACCGCCGACCTTTCGATCGGTAAGCCCTAGGCGCTGAGGCTTTTACCCACAGCGCCACCTGCGTCCCTCATATATATATATATATATATATATATATATATATATATATTGCAGGGACGCGGGTGATGCTGTGGGTTAAACCACAAAGCCTAGGACTTGCTGATCAGAAGGTCGGAGGTTCGAATCCCTAAGACAGGGTGAGCTCCCATTGTTTGGTCCCTGCTCCTGCCAACCTAGCAGTTCAAAAGCACATCAAAGTGCAAGTAGATAAATAGGTACTGCTCCGGCGGGAAGGTAAATAGCGTGTCCGTGTGCTGCTCTGGTTTGCCAGAAGCGGCTTAGTCATGCTGGCCACATGACCCGGAAGCTGTACGCCGGCTCCCTTGACCAATAAAGCGAGATGAGCGCCGCAACCCCAGAGTCGGCCACGACTGGACCTAATGGTCAGGGGTCCCTTTACCTTTACCTATATATGTAATCATTGGCACACCAATGGATCAGTAGCAGCAAATTCATACTGGTCTGTGCACACAGCATTCTGTTTTATTAGTTGTTAGTTGCCATCTGGAGGGGCACTATTGTGCTATAGCACAACCACAGCGGAAATCACCACAAAAACTGCATTTGTTGTATATGTTCCTCCTTGGATGTCCTTTTCATGGTGAATTCATGTTGAGTTTTATTTTATTTATAAAAATATGTATATGCTGTTATTCATAAAAAGTATACAAAAATGACACTTAAAAACATATAGTAAAAACTATACAAACAATTAAAAACCAGAAATCAATTAATTATCATGGAAAGATGTATTCTCAATAGCCCTCATAACCCTGACAGAATACAAAAGTTTTTCAGCAGGCATTTAAAAGCTGAAACAGAAGGCTCCTGCTGAATCCCTTTTGGAAGAGTATTCCGCAGTACTGAGTTGATGACACTAAAAGCTTAGTTTCTTCTTGTTGTCAGATGAGCCTTGCCAGCTTGGGGAATGACCAATGATGCTCCTGCAGAGAATCTTAGTGACAGGGCTCTGGTGGTCCTTGAGGTACCCTGGACCTAAGTTGTTCAGGGCTTTATATATCAATACAAGAACCTGGAATCTGGCTCAGTAGAGGACAGGCAGTCAGTGTAGATGCTTTAACGATGGTGTGACATGCTGTTGACTAAATGTAAGTAAAGGTAAAGGGACCCCTGACCATTAGGTCCAGTCGTGGCTGACTCTGGGGTTGCGGCGCTCATCTCGCTTTATTGGCCAAGGGAGCCGGCGTACAGCTTCCAGGTCATGTGGCCAGCATGGCTAAGCCACTTCTGGCGAACCAGAGCAGCGCACGGAAATGCCGTTTACCTTCCCGCCAGAGGGATACCTATTTATCTACTTGCACTCTGACGTGCTTTCGAACTGCTAGGTTGGCAGCAGCAGGGACCGAGCAACGGGAGCTCACCCCATCGCGGGGATTTGAACCATCAACCTTCTGATCAGCAAGTCCTAGGCTCTGTAGTTTAACCCACAGTGCCACCCGCATCCCTACATTGACTAAATGTACCCATCGGCAATTTCGCGGCCACATTCTGCACCAGCATGAGCTTCCAAACCAGACCCAAGAGCAGTCTCACATAGAGGGCATTGCACTAATCCAACATTGAGATTACCAGCATATGAACTACAGTGGTTAGGCTCTCCCTGAGTCAAGCATTTCTGTAGCTTGTACCTGGAAATTTTTTTGGGATGGACATTCTGCTTTGTTTCCAATCGGTTCATGTCCCATAGCTCCCTGTCGAAATCCTGCAACTTTCCCTACTGCAAGCATCCTTTTTCTGCTGTTGTCCTGCTGTTGTGGTGCTACATAGCACAAGAGGGACCTTCAAGATGGCAATAATGTGGTAACATTGGGAGGTATGATATCTGTACGGTCTGGTATAAATCCACCACGAATGCATGGAGTTATCTACCGTTTATCTACCGTTCACTATTGTATCAATAACACGTTGCAGAACACACCTGCAAAAAGACTCCAGTCTGAAGCGGTCGTCTGCCATGACACCTCATTCCAAAAGTAACTGTCTTTGCAAATTCTCCATCAACATCCACATGCCATTTCTGCCCATTTCAGAGAAGAATATGTACTAAAGAGAGCCTTATTGTATCAGAAGGGTGATCCATTTGGTTCAATATTGTTGAGGCTTTGTGAACACTGTATCCAGAAAACACATTCAAAGCACATTCTTTCCCTCAAAGAATTCTGGGCCCTGCACTTTACCCCTCGCAGAGTTACAATGCCCACCAACCCTTAACAAAATACAGCGCTCAGAATTCTCTGAGGGAAACAATGTGTTTCAAAAGTGCCTTAAAGTTATAGTGTGTACGCAAGCTTGAGCATGGAAGCATAAATGGCCAATAGGCATTGATAGACCTCTCCAGTGTCATGAATTTATGTCGGCTCCTTCTTAAAGTTGCCTAAGCCAGTAGCCACGATCAAATCCCACAAGCTAATTGCATGTTGTGTGAAAAAGTACCTTCTTTTTCTCTGCCCTGAATCTACTGCCAGTTAATTTTGTCAGATGACCGCAAATTCTAGGGTAATGAGAGAGGGCAAATGAATTAATCTCTCTCTACAAATCCACAGTTGGTTTAAACTGCTGACAGTATAATACAGCATGATGGCTAAGATTTCATGGCCTCCCTTCTGATAATGCAGCACAGCTGGGCTAGGTAAACAAGTCTGAAAAGGCGCTACAGACATAACTAGGCATTGAAGAGGGTGTGCTCATATACCAGCCTATTAAGTAATTTAGGCTGCAATTCTGTACTCAGTTGCCTGGGAGGAAGCCCCATTGAACAAAGTGGGACTTACTTGTGATGAAACATGTGGTAGATTGCACTGCACTTCCAGTTAGACAGGTCCTTGTCTCGAGGAGCTTACAATCTATAAGGCTTAACAATAATGGAGGGGAGGGAAAGGTAACACAAGCTCAGAAAGACCTCTGTCTCGAAGTCTAGAAAACTGCTGCCAGTCAATTTAGAACATTGGCAGCCAATGTGGTTGTTGGACTCTAACTTCCATCAGCCCCAAACACTGTGGCTTGTGGTCAGGAATAATGAAAACTGGAGACCCGTCAAATCTGAAAGGCAACAACAGCCCACTGGCTACTCATGGTGTACAAAATGCCAAGCTAGATGGATCAATCGTCTGAATTGGTATGTCAGTTTCGTACATTTGTGGACTGGATTTATCTAAGCCTCTTTTAAAGCTATCCTAGCTAGTGGATGGGTTCATATTGACTGAGAAAGATGGGATGCAAATGCTTTCAATAAACAAGCAAACAAATGAATAATGATTTGGGGTGGGGGGAGGATGAGAAGCCTTTCTGAGTTGGCTGTTCCTGGCCTAGACATTAGGTGTTGAGATGGGTGAGCCTGTCAATTTCTGTTTATCTCAGTTTCTCCTTTTCCCTATTTGCAATTCTTTTAGGAAAAGTCCTAATGAAAATCAGCCAGCATTTTAATGTGAATTTTTCCTAATATTCAGAGACTTGTATGCAATTCCCTCTAATATATACATCTTTCAATGTGCTTTTCTGTGTTTTAATGCATGGTGTGTGCTACTTCCAGTAATATATGCACTCTTTCCCATAGTATATGCATATTTGCCCCTGTTATTTGGATAGTGAACTGCATCACATCATTTGAAGAGGTGTGAATTTAAAAGGAGGGCTGTGTTTTGGTTTGCATATTGTTTTGGGACATGCAGCTTAGGTATATTTACTTTTATTTGCAAACTGAACCACATTTCTCCTCTCCCCTAGTTAGGTGCATCAAGCAGGTTAACATTTGACCCTAGATTTTACTGGCTTAAATGTATTCAGCTGTTTCCTTGTCTGCTATTCTCAATTTCTGAATAGCCCAACCAAACTATGATGCACATCTGCCAGGTTCTACAGCTAGATCATCGCTGATTTTTTTATTTTTTGGTAAGGGATTCAATTCTTAGAAAGGACAGTATGTTCCCTCAAAAGGGAAAAGTGATTTATTTCAAAAGCCAGGTTCTTTCAATAGGCCTTTGACAGTTAGGACCGAGAAGTGTACCCAAAAAGTGGAATAATGCACCATTCAGAATTTTAATAGCCTTCAAGAAGCTAGTTCAGGGACAGCACCAGAGAATTACGAAGCATGGGACATGATCCATAAAGTCCATTTGGCGAGCATGATGTGCCAATCTGTATTTATTACAACCACCCTCTGATGCATCTACAACACAAATGGCCAGATTTATATGCTCTAATGGTCCCACAATTAGAAAAACATGTGGTCTTTATCTCCCCTTTCTGCCCAAAAGAATCCCTCCACCTACTTTCTGGGCATTGCCTTGTCTGGGTTTAATCACAGGGGAGCAAAAACGAGCATTATTAAAAAATAAACATATTTTCAGAAGCAATCAAAGGGTTGGAAGATTGATTCAGCATGGAGACAGGACATAATGGGAAGCAGGTTCCCTCTAATGAGGACTACTGGGATGCAAAGGCAGGCAGGCAGAGCCACCCATTTAAAGCGTTAGGGCAATTCTGCTCAGCAGTAGGTTGTTTGCTTGCTATCAGTTTCTCTGTTTAGCGGGGGGTGGGGAACCTGGGTGGAATCTACACACATATAAAAATGCTGTGAAAATGCTTTTTTAAAAAAAGTTTTGAAAAATATATTGAATTTGCCATAGCTCACCATCACCATTTAGTGTCACATTTGTGTATCACACTTTAGGTAAAGGTAAAGGGACCCCTGATCATTAGATCCAGTCGTGACCGACTCTGGGGTTGCGGCGCTCATCTCGCTTTATCGGCCGAGGGAGCCGGCGTGCAGCTTCCGGGTCATGTGGCCAGCATGACTAAGCTGCTTCTGGCGAAGCAGAGCAGCGCACGGAAACGAGGGACCGAGCAACTGGGGCTCATCCCAATCACGGGGATTCGAACTGCTGACCTTCTGATCGGCAAGTCCTAGGCTCTGTGGTTTAACCCACAGCACCACCCACATCCCTTTTGTATCGCACTTTACAACACCCTTAAAACATTTTATTTGCAGTTGTGTAGCTGAGTCCTGGGTGTGGAGAACCTCAGGCTCTGGGGCAAAATTCTCCATCTGGTCCTTAGGGCTTTTCATAGACCACATCCTCTCCCTAATCACACACACCATTGCCAACCACACTTCTGCCTTGCATCCTCCTTGGGTGTTTTTGCTTGGCTGTGTTCTTAGACTCTGATGATGCCTCTTACTTGTCTGAATGGAAAATAGAATGTGTGTAGAAACCAGCCTATTTTTTCATGTCACAAAATGTATATATTCTGATTGATTGTATCAAAACCTCAGTTTTTTAATAAAAGAATAAAACAATAAAATTATCAGTAAAGAACAGTTAAGCAAAACTATTTAAAACATTCAAAAATGATTAAAATCACTAGTAAGTTGAAAATCAGGTTTAAAAGATAAGTCAACATTCTACATGTCTGAATAGAGAAGGTGCCTTGCCTGATGTGAATAGGCAGGGAGTCCAAAGTATGGGTGATGTTACATTAAGATATCAGTTTCTTACAAGTACAGAATGTGTATTATGTTGCACTTATAAACAGTGCTAGTGTCACAGAATAAAGCAATCGTGGGGGCATATATGTGGGGGTTTTTTGAATTAATTTTTATTAAGTTTTCCATTTTTCCAATATTAAAGCATAACAAATAACATAATTCACAGTTCCGAAATTCCCCCATACTTCCCTCAACCTCCCTCTCTGGTTTATTTCAAAATCATATCATTTCCTGCATATTCAGTTTTTCACCCATTTTTTTGGGTACTTTTACTTGTAGATTATATAATTTTTGCTAATTGTAAATGATTATTCAAAACTTGCTAATGAGTCCAATTCTTTGCATTGATTCTTTATGTAGGCCAAAAATGGTTCCCATTCTTTCTTAAATGATTTTTTTATCCTTATTTCGAAGTCTTTCCATTAGTTTTGACATTTTGGCATATTCCATAGGTTTTTCTTGCCATTCTTCCTTGGCTGGTATTTTATCGTTTTCCCATCTTTGTGCCTGTAGCATCCTTGCCGCGGTTGTAGCAAACGTGGGGGCATATATGTGATAAGGCAACCTTGAACTGAGATTACTGAGAAGGTAGGTCTCTGAACTTACAGCACACAGGTAATATCTACATTCATTGCTCTCCTCCTTTTTGCCTCTGGCCCAACCAGTGCTAGCAGGTGGCCCAGAAGGGAATGTGGCACTCAGGTTGAAAAAGCCCCCTCACCCCTGCTTTAGCAAAACGATTCATTGTTTACATGCACACACAGCAGACGCAGAGAAGTTGTAGTGCGGATTCACACATGCATTTAAACCACATTTAGGTGTTATAGATCCAACGTAGAGCAACACAGGAATGGAACTGCACGAAGCAGCCACACTCTCTGTTGTCATCTGCAGACACAGGATGTCTACAGGCAGGGGCTCAATGCATATGAAAGCTTCTGTGCTCCCCAGAACCCCAACCATGCTTGGTCCATACAAAGGCTTTCAGCAAATACATGCAACTTCAGGTTTTATGCTATACATGGATTTCTGGGGGCAGGGCTACTCAATGCACTTGGTGGCAAGGGCATGGCTGCTCAGCTCAGCCATCCTCTCCTCCAGTGGTGAACGTGAACAGGACTATATTTTACTCATTTTTAAAATACTTGAACACTGTATACTTGATGACTTCCAATTGAAAGGCGAAGTAGATAGGACCTGTGTATTTAAACTCAGAACTCTAGAGTAGCAACATTCACTTGACTGATCATTTTTTAAATTGAACATCTAAAAATGTGCAATCAGTGCAGATAATAATAATAATAATAATAATAATAATAATATATTTATACCCCACCTATCTGACTGGGTTTCCCTAGACACTCTGGGCGGCTTCCAACAGATTATTAAAAATACGATAAAACATCAAATATTAAAAACTTCCGTAAACAGGGCTGCCTTCAGATGTCTTCTAAAAGTCAGATAGTTGTTTATTTCCTTGACATTTGATGGGAGGGCATTCCACAGGGTGGGCGCCACTACTGAGAAGGCCCCTGCCTAGTTCCCTGTAACCTCACTTCCTGCAGTTAGGGAACCACCAGAAGGCCCTTGGAGCCAGACCTCAGTGTCTGGGCTGAACGATGGGAGAAAGCTGCATGACATCAAGCAAGACCATTGATTCATCTCACAGTATCATCTGCACTAACAGGCAGCAGTTGTCCAGGATTTCAAATGGGACATTCCCAGTCCTGCTAGGGATTGAACTCGGGACCTTCTGCATGAATCTATCACCAAGCTATGACCCTTCCCCAAAAATCAGGATGCCGTTTTCCCTCTTTTTTATTTGAAAAAAATATTATTTCTTATACAGGTATTTCCAAAAATGTGTAGATGTCCAGCATGGTCTGCTAAGAAGTATGCACACCCTTCATTTATACCCAGGAAGGAGATACATCTTCTAAAATGATGCCTGATGCTAAAAAACACAAGGCAGAGGTCATATGAAAACAAACCAAGTGAGCGTTGTGCTTCCAAACAGCCCTTTTGACTCAGGCCCATATTAGTTGAATTAGCTGACCAATGAATTGATTCATTGACTAAATTTTGCATGATCCATTGATTAAGATTGTTCAACCAGGGGACTGTCTTACAGACTTTCTACCACGACACAGAACATAGGTGGGGGAACCTGTGGCTCAGGAGCTACAAATGGCCCTGAGCTCATTTTATGTTGCCCCTAAATGCCTTCTGCAAATGGGGCCAGGATAGTTGGTTAATTCAGTTTGTACCTCAGTTTGGAGCTTGTGTCTCTAAGCACAGTTTCATGTGTGAGACTTGAACTGACTTGTACGTATGCCGACTGGTTTGTCACACAGATGCAAGGCCCACATTGCCTGCATTTAGGGATAGGGGAGAGGTTGGATTTAGTTCTCATTGAAAGGCAAACTTATCTCATTTTTCCTTTCCAAAACATTAAGCACAAGCTGAAACAGAGCTAGCCATCAGAAATTGCAAATCTATGGCTGTTGCAATTGACTTTTCCAGCAAGGCAACATGTACAAAAATGCACACACTTGGTTAATGTATGCATGAAAATGCTTATACTATTAAAAATAACATATAAAAATTATATTAGGGAAAATGGCATACAAAAATGTGTGTATTAGGGGAAATCCACATTAAAATGCTGATGTATTTTCATGGGGACTTAAAATTCTTTTTTGCATACTGATGTAGAAATGTGGAGAAGTGAAATTGAGACAGAAAAGAATGAGAAACTGAGAGAAACTGAAATTGACAGATTTGACGGTTCCTTCCTAGAATGCAACTTCAGTTTCGTTTGCATCTTCTGTCCTCCTGCAAAACAAACACACCCCACAAGTGCTGTAAGAAAAGTTGTGAGACACATTAGTATCTCACATGAAAAGGGTCTACAGTCCTCCCTTGTGCTTGAAGAATGCACCTCTTTGTCAGGCAGAAACTGGGCACATGTTATTATTGTATTAAGCCAGCCTGATAAAAGCTATCATATAATCTACACCACCCACCTAGCAGGAAAACATGGAAAAATGCAGCAACATTTTAAAGAAACAATTATAATCATGCTCACACTGTTGATAAGAAAGGAGACAAAGTTTGAATTTGGGAAGCAGAAACCTCCCCAAAACAAAGTATATCACAGGTACAGCTCACCTGGGAAAGATCAGAGTGCCCAGAGGTTTTAACTGGAGTCATAAATTGCCTTAACAAACATACATCATTAGTCATTTCTGATGGGATACTGAAACATAAGATATATTTAATAGGCTGCAATCCTATATTCACTTACTTGGGAGTAGGAATGTCAGAGAATTCTGACAACAAACAGAAATGGCTGATGTTTGCTTATTTGTCTCATATCCAGAATGGAAATAAATCCAGTGAATATTATATTGTCGTTGCTTTCCATCCACAAATGATACATGACATTCACATTGCATTTCCATTGCATTGAAATAATGGGGGTGGAATCACATAATGCAAGGGTACCAGATTTGTTTCAATGAATCCAGGGACACTTTTCAACTTCAGTAGGAATGATAGGATTTTGTCAGGCGACTGATTTGTAAATCCAGGGACTGTCCCCGGAAAACGGGGACGTCTGGTAACCTTATTAATGACAATATGATTTGCACAGTTTACATGAATTACATCATTTTGCCACAGCTGACAGCAATAATGTAGTTTTGGGTGGAAGATGAACTGCAGTGGATCAGAAACAGTGCTGCATATGAGAGATAACAGTGCCTCTTTACATCCCTACCTGGCCCACTGAAGTCATTGAGACTTTCTTCTGAACAGACTTGTATAGGATTTTGCTGTAAGGCAGTGATAGCCACCAACCTAGATGACTTTAAAAGAGGATTAGACAAATTTTTGGAAGAGGTTATCAGTGGCTGCTAGCTGAGATGGTTATGCTCTGCCTCCATGGACAGAGGCAGTAATGCTTCTGATACCAGTTGCTGGAAATCACAGGAGGGGAGAGGGTTATTGTGCTTGGGTCTGGCATGCCAGTTGTGTACAGGCATTTGGTTGGCTCTGTGAGAGCAGGATGCTGGACTAGATAGGTCATCGGCCTAATCCAGCAGCCTTTCCTTGCATTCTTACTTGCAACTCTAAAATTGACTCTAACCAGTTGACTGAAGATTTAAAAGTTGAAGCACTAGTATAAATCTTCCACCTAGTTTTAACTTAGGTCCATATATTGCAGGCATCTTTTCCTCCTTGGGAAACACCAGGTTGAGTGGGCGACATTCTGAATGTGGAAAAATACTCAGAAAGGTTGAAGAAGTCTCTTTCTCCCTACACAGAACGTCTCCACCAGATTGCAACCTATTTATTTAGCTGCTTTAGGTTAAAAAAAGGCATATATATATATATATATATATATATATATATATATGCATGCATGCCTTTTTTAACCTAAAGCAGCTTGACTGAGTGTCATGAGTTTCACAAATAGATTGGTTCTAATGACTGTTTAGCAAATTATGGGGAGCAAACCTGCATTTGCTATTGAGGGGTAAACTAGATTCAGGCTTTGGAGATTTGGGATCAGGTTTCATATCTCTAAACTGGATTGGGATCACCATGCTGCAGGAAGGGTTAAACCGTCTCCCTTCCATTTTCTCCAGTGTATTCTATTACTTGACTCACCAGACTCAGGCTGTAATGAGTCTTATTGGGGAGAAACATATGGGTTTATAGATGTGTTCCCTAACAGGGCAAAGTAGCAGGTTTGTGGGGTGTGCTAGCAAAGGGTGATTTGCACTGAGTTAACCCTTGCATTGGATTAACCATTGCTTTGCAATTCAGTCCCAATCTAATTTGCTCTTTGCTCAACTGCTTCTAAAGGGAATTTAAAGAGATGGGATATATAATAATGGTTCTCCATGATCATCTCGATTGGCACTGTACCAGTGAAGCCTTGGTTTCTGTCAAGCATATCTATATGAAACGGGTGTTTGTCACATCTGAATGCCACATTTTAAGGAACCGCATTTAAAATAATCTTAAGTGTACACCTTAAATGTGCAATAAGTGAAGAAGCCCTTAATTAAGTGTGAACAATGTCAGATATACATACTGGATATGAAACACTAGTGAGTTTTACGCACACACACACACACACACACGCCCATGTTGCAATTTTCTGATCTGTTCCACCCATCCACAGCCAGGCTCCCCAAGCGAATAAAAGATTTCTTCAAAATCAACACTACATGGGAGCCACAAGAACAAGTTTTCCTTTGTTGTGAATGCTATAGCATTATTTGCTGTAGGTTTTTTTTTTTAAATATACATTCTAAATTAGGTCTGTGAAGGCATGCTTCATCTTTAATTCATCACTCTCAGCTGAAAGAGATTAGCAATGTCTAGCACGCACCCCCTAGTTTGGTGCTGACCTCATCAAGTATGGCCTGAAATTAATTAGCCTCATTCATTCCAAATGGGGAGAAAAAGGATAATGGAGCAGTATTTTTAAAGATGACCACCACAAATTGCACAGAGTGTGTTTAAAAGTATAACACCCCCTTCTCAAACACATACATTGTTTCAAAACCATCTAAGCTAACAAACTTACTAGCTCTTGCAATGTTATGCTAAAATTAGCAAGAGATCAAGATAGGAGGGCCCGGTTATATTTAGGAAGTTCGTTTACTTGTAACAAATAAGCTGAGAATCAGAGTACCTGGAATAAATGGACCGAGATGTGGTTCTGTTTTGGCTGAACTAAGCACATTAGTGTATGTGCTGTTGGCAGAGGAATGTGTATAGAGCTACGTGATGCATCCCTCAGATGTAGTTGGACTACAACTCTCATAATCCCCGAGTCAGACAATTGGTCCATCTATCTCCAGTACTGTCTACACCGACTGGCATGGGCTCTCCAGGGTTTCAGGCAAGGGACACTCCCTGCCCTACTGGGGGATGCCAGGGGTTGAACCTTGGACCTTCTGCACGCAAAGCAGATATTCTGCAGTGAAATAGGGTCCATTGTTCACCTATTACATCTTTGGAAATTCCTCTACATTCTCACAGGAAATGTTTTTCATGACATGAAACAGCAATTCTAACTTGCAAAGGGCGAAAGGACTGTGTAGGAATTAGCCAGGAATATTGAACAATTGCAAGCATTATCATATGAAGGTGTTATTGAATACTCCTGGGTCTCCCCCCCCCCCATTTTGGTAAAAGGATGTAGAAAGTCCTCATATTTCTCTCTCTCTCTCTGCTGTAGCAAAGCCGTAGAAAATTATCAGCAAGAAATGAAAGCTGTCTCTTCCATCTTTGGTTTAATTAACACAGGTATTCCAATTGAACTCCATTTATCAAGCGATCATGGATTAAACAGTAACTCAGGGCTGACAATGAAAATGTTACCAGGAGGGCGGTGAAGAATAGATTGAAGAAAACCAAGTGAGTGACTTTGCCATTGTGGGCAAGAACGAGCTTGTGTAAATATTAGCTAGGAAACATGGTTTTTTTATTCAGATGGAGGGATTGTTTTGTTTTTGCAGCCCGGAAAAGTTGGTTTGCCAGTCGATGCATCTATTCATTAACACTATGAATTGTGACTGGTTTTGGTTTTTTTAAACCCACCAATGTTTTTAATATACCAGTTTCTCAGCTAAAACCCATAGACTTTTTAGTGGAGTTCCTGAATAGGAAGAGGCAGCAATGCTTTGGAGGCATAGAGGGGAGAAGATTGCTCTTGTGCTCAGCTCCTGGCTTGTGAGTTTCCTACAGGCTTCTGGTTGGCTACTATGACAACAGGTTGTTGAGCTGGGCTCAAAGTCTAGTAAATGGCACAGCCTGAATTTACTGCTATGTGACTGAATTCCACCCAAATATATTGGCAGCCTGGAAGCATCCTTCATCCTTTTGGGTTCTTCCCCCTCCCTAAAGGCATTTTGACACCCACACATTTTGAGGTGTGGTGTAGTGGTTAAGTGCGGTAGTCACGTAAACTGGGGAACTGGGTTCGTGTCTCCGCTCCTCCACATGCAGCTGCTGGGTGACCTTGGGCTAGTCACACTTCTCTGAAGTCTCTCAGCCCCAGTCACCTCACAGAGTGGTTCTTGTGGGGGAGGAAGGGAAAGGAGAATGTTAGCCGCTTTGAGACTCCTTTGGGTAGTGATAAAGCGGGATATCAAATCCAAACTCTTCTTCTTCTCTTCTTCTCCTCAGCCTGTTGTTACCTCCCTCTTACAACAGGGATAGTATAAGGCATCATTTTCCTTCCACCTGGTATATGTCACATGTAGCAGTGTTTCCATTCTGCTGCATTTCGTCTTCCACTAAAAACGATGTTGTTTTTCTTGTTGGCAAAATCCAGCCATAGGAACTAGTGAGATGAATAGCATATGTTTCAGCATAAGCTGAAGTGTAGCAGAATGGAAAAGGCTCTGGTTGTGACAAACACAGGATGGGACTGAAATCATTGCCTCCTTACATCCCTTCTGGGCTTTAGGGAAGGCCTAAGCAGGCCACGTGTGGCCTGCAGACTGCTCACCTGCGAGCTAGACAAAGGAGCCCCCTAATAATGAGTAAAGGCATTTCAACAACAACGTCAAAGTTAGTAGAAGGAATAAGACCAAAGAGCGTGTTGATGTTGATTGTTCCTCAGTTTACTGGGGTATCCCCTAAGCACACATTGCAGTAAAATAAACACCTGCCAGCCATATAGAGAAGCAAACCAAGCCTTTCCCTTTCTTCCTTCCAGTCGTCTTTTTATAAATATATATAAAGGAAACGGAATCTATAATTGTAGATGCTTATCTGCAACAGCTGTCTCTGAAGGAAAACACTAGAAAAATGGCTGCTGGGATGATGTCGCCGGTGCAGTAGGACACTTAAGGGCCAAAAATGTGTTCTTGATAATTAAAAAAAAAAAAAAGCAGCGACATAACATACTCCCCCCTCTGCCCAAATGCATTCCCTGTTCTGAATTACCTGAGCTCACTCATATCTCCTTCAGGAGGCATATCTGCTGAGCACAACAGCCTTAGGAGGGCATCTAGCCATGGAGTTATAATTAGTGAGGCTTGTTCATAATGGCTTCAGAGGGTAGGGGAGCAGTGGTGCAGACCAGGCCTGGGGGCTCTTTCTTTCTTTCTTTCTTTCTTTCTTTCTTTCTTTCTTTCTTTCTTTCGTTCTTTCGTTCTTTCGTTCTTCCGTTCTTCCGTTCTTCCGTTCTTTCTTTCTTTCTCATTCATTGCCTTGCTTGGGGGGGGGGAGACATTGTGTACATGTGATGCTACTGCCTCTCACACCAGTCAAATTGGAGTAGGAGGGTTTGAAAGGAACATAAGAGAGAGAGAGAGGGGGAGGGAGAGAGAGAGAGAGAGAGAGAGAGAGAGAGAAAGAATAGCTTGGATCACTGACCATTTACCAAATGTTAGGGGTGGGGAACAGAAACACAGATTCATACATGGTGGAGGCCAGAGCTGGGGAAGCTTTTCAGTCTGAGGGCCACACTGCTTTCTGAGCAACCTTCCAGGGGCCACACATGCCAGTGGTTGGCAGGGCTAGAGTGGTTGGCAGGGCTAGAGGCAAAGGGAGGGAGAGCAATTAATGCAAAATTTGCACTGTAGGTTAGTTTTGACACTCCCTTCTGTATCCTCCATCCAGGAAGCACAAGGCATTTACTCCAATACAAGGACACATTCCAGAAGCAGGGCCAGTAGGAGGTGTGGTCTAGGAGAGTGCTGAGGGGCCGGTAGAGAGGCTTGTTGAAAGATGCTGCACCAGAGCATTGTGGGAAATTTAAACTGGTGACTTGCCTTTGCCAACTGTGGCTCTGTCACCAGTGGAAGGAGTCAACTAGAGGGCATGTTGTTTAGGGCCCTCTCAAGCCTAGAGTAGAGGCATCCCAGCTTGAAGGGTTGGGTTTAAGATGCCCCTGTCTCCTACTTTACAGAGGACAGCCCTCTGTTTGAAGGAGTCCTCTATTTAAAGGGCTGTCTGGTCTAAAACTAGCTTAAAGCATACACTCCAACATTTCTCAGATGAAATAGAGATATCCCATTCCATAATGATAATTTTACTATTTATACCCCTACACATCTCATTGGGAGGCAGTGGAGGACAGAGGTGCCTGGCGTTCTCTGGTCCATGGGGTCACGAAGAGTCGGACACGACTAAACGACTAAACAACAACAACAACATCTCATTGGGTTGCCCCAGCACTCTGGGCAGCTTCCAACATATATAAAAACATAACAATACGTTAAACATTAAAAAACCCCTTTCCTATACAGGATTGCCTTCAGATGGTTCAGGGGTTGGATAACTCCATACCCTCCAATCAAAATAGGGACATCCTAAGGAAAAGCGGGACATTCCAGGATCCAGTCAGAAACTGGGACAGCTTCTCTAAATAAGGGACATCCCTGGAAAACAGGGACACTTGGAGGGTTTGGCTTAAAGGCAAAGAGCTATAAGAAGGGAGGGCAGACAACAGAAAGCTTCAGGCCCTCAAACTGAACAAGTGCACCAGTCATGTTGGTGCAGTATTCCCCACTAGGGTGAGATACACTGCAGCTTTCAGTAGATAGCAATTATTTCTATTTTTGCATCTATTACTATACATATGTAAATTGTATGCAAATATGTGTGCTTTATTCAGTCCTCTCTTTTTTCCCTCTTCTTATGGCAACCCATAGCGGACCCTCTAGTTGCCCTACAAGGCTTGAGTGGCGTGTGGAAGAGGAGAGAGGGAAAGAGAATCTAGGGGATTTCCAGGAGAATAGTGGTGGGGACAACTTGGTCTCTGTGAGACCATGCCCATAACTTGAACCTTCTCATATCAGGAACATTCAAATTGATTTTTTTCCCTTTAAAATTTTGCTTTTAATTAAAAAAATAATTACGTTGATGCATGTGTTTTAATCGATGCTGTGAGCTGCCTTTAATCGATGCTGTGACCCTGCCCTTGTGAGAAAGGTGGGATCTAAAATAAGTATATAATATTCTGCATGCAAAGCACCTGCTCTTCCACTGAGATACAGCCTTTGATTCATGGAGGAGAAGCTACTAAATAAGCTACTGAGAGGCTACCTTCAGGTTCAGAGGCCTCTGAATGCCATTTGCTAGGGAGCAACAATAGGAGGTGATTCAGTGATAGAGCACCTTATTTGGTCCCACGTTCAACCCCCTGCACGTCTCAGATAGGCCTGGGAAAGGTGCCCTGCCTGAATACCTGGAGAGCTCTTGCTAGTCAGTGTGGACAATACTGAACTAGATGGATCAATGGTCTGATTCAGTATAAAGCAGCTTCTTATGTTCCAATGATTCAAAGCAGAATATGGCTGGCCCCAGTGGAAAAGAAGATACAGTGGTACCTCAGGTTAAGTACTCAATTCGTTCTGGAGGTCCGTACTTAACATGAAACTATTCTTAACCTGAAGCACCACTTTAGCTAATGGGGCCTCCTGCTGCTGCTGCCCCGTTGGTGCACGATTTCTGTTCTCATCCTGAAGCAAAGTTCTTAACCTGAGGTACTATTTCTGGGTTAGCGGAGTCTGTAACCCGAAGCGTATGTAACCCGAGGTACCACTGTACTGGATTAGATTGACTTCACAAAGTTCAAGAGGGAAAACACAAGGGTCAAACTATTTGAGTGAATCTTCAGAATTTTTCTTTTTTTGGGTGGAGAGTAGACAGGGAGTGGCAGGAATGAGAGAACATTCCCATAAACATTGTTTTCCTTGGAAACCGTGCAGTTTGATATGAAATCCAAACCTGATAAAATTCCAGTCAATATTAGCAATGCTAATGACATGTCCCCTCATTCCTATTTTCAAATGTTGGATTTCATCTATACATAGTTAAAAGCTAGTAGCCAAACAAAGAAAAAGTGGGGGTGGAGTGGGTGGGTAAGCACTGGGGAATCGAAGCCCATTTGAAAGAGAGACAGACAGACATACAGACAGAGAGAGAGAGAGGAGAGAGAGAGAGAAGGGTGGGGGAAAAATCTACATTTTAATGAAAATATTTTCAAGCCATTTCAAATAAGAGTCCAAGAGAAATAATTACAAAAGTTTGGAAAGAAAGAGCATTAGCTTTGATAGCTTTCTCCTCTGTGAAGCAATTAAAACGAGCCATTTTTCAAATACTAAGCAGAAAATTACTAATGGACGGACTCAGAAAAGCTTTCATTTCAATCTCATGTCCTTTATTCTTCTAAAAAAAGAAAGAGGGGGGAATAAGGTGGTTTTCAGATAGATTACTACATAAAGGAGTCACTCGCTCGATGTCATAAAAACTATGGCAGCGTAGAATGACGGAGATTAACATCCAGATTTAAATCACGCAACAGTCCAGTTAATAGCGACATCTAATTAAAGAATGCATTATAAGTCTGTAATGTTGATTTGATGGAGAAAACCTCAACTTTGGAGTTTTCCATCGTAATGTACTGTTCATATAGCAGCAGATGTCCAAGTAAGACGATTCAGTTCCTCATTCCTACCACACTTATCAATTTCTTGGGCTACCTTTAGTAAAAAAGGAAGGCACCTTATACCGAGTCAGACCCAGGGACAATCCAGGCAAAGCCTTGGTTCTAAGACCAGTGTCTTGAATCTCTTTGGTCAGAATGGTTGCTGTGCTATTTGGCTAATTCAGCCTAAGGCCTTGAGAAGCAGAGAATGGTTATTTAGTCTTTGCTCCCTGAGACCTTGGAGACATCCAAAATACAGCCTGATAATCTCATGGATCAGTTTGTATGGATAGATAACAGGTGTAGCATGTGCTTCAACTGTCCTGCTGTGAATGGGACATCCTAGAATTACAGAAGACATTCCAGCTTCTGTCTGGATCCTGGGATGTCCTGTTTTGACTCCTGTGCGAGCTCAGCCTTGAAAGATGCACATTTTGTGATGTTGTGCGCTTGCATGAGTCTTGTGATGTGCATGGGAGCACGACCACAAAGGATAAGCATCCAAATTTTCCTCTGCTGCAAGTTGGAGAATATGGTGTGGTGATAGCTTACAACTGTTGGGGTTTGGTTTGCCCCAGGGGTTCATAGCAGTTGGGAAAGTGCTCATCTGGGTCTTGGGTCAGGCTGAATCCTTAAAAAGGCTGGCTGAACTAACGTCCATTTTATTTATTTATTTTGTCAGTAATGATGACATCACAGAACGCTGCATCCATCATATCGGCTTCACTTTGCTGAAGCTAAGGTTACTTTGGGTCTCAAGTCTCCACGGATGGGAGACTACCTAGGGACCTCTCCCGTGTATACCACTTTGAGGTCACAGAATCATAGAACTGTAGAGGTCTGATGAACAAAAATGGGATAGGAACATAGGATCACACAAAATTGCTTTATAATAAGTTAGAACATTGTTCCATCAGCAATACCGACTGATAGCAGCTCTCCAGGGTTTCAGGAACAGGGACTCTCCCAGCTCTACTTGGGGATGCTTGGGATTAAACCCGGGACCTTCTGTATGCTATGGTCCTTGTTGCAGTAGAAAGCGGCCTTCTACTGTGTGAGACCATTGGCTGATCCAGAATAGTATAGAGGAAAAGCCACCTATTAGGCATGATGTTCAAAGCACTGAATCAAAGCATGCCACTTTGCATGCTACTGAATACTGGAGATTGGAGAAAGGCAACAAGGGATGTCGTTGGACCACAACTCCAATCAGACACAGCCAGCCTGGCCAGTGGTCAAGGAGGGTGGGTGCTTTCTTTCAGCATCATATGGAGGGTAGCCCCCTTGGTCACCCTTGTACTAAGTAGTATCTGACTGGTCATTGTCCGAATCAGAAGGCTGTTCTGGATTGACTTTGCAGCAAGAATGTTTTGTTTTTTTATTGAATCAGAGCTTCTTCTTCTCTCATTAAGAACTATTTGGTCAGCTATTTAAACTGCATTGAACTGGAGTCTTCCTGTTCTTGGGCTGACTCCCATACTCCTCTGTGTGCCACCTGACTGAAAAGCATATACAATAAGGCATGATAACTCAGTTCTATTCCTGACCCAGTGGCACCTCCCCAAATACAGTGACTGCTTGCAGATTCAATCCACGTCTTTTCTCCATGAGGACTAGATCATTGTCTTTGCTTTTGAAGGAAAGCAGGTAATTCTACACCTTTACACCTTTGTGTGTGTGTAGAAAGGTAGCATGCACAACAGCAAACAGGGATTTGTAATTCCATTATTGATCTACCAAATCCCAGGGAGTGTGCTGCCAAAATCTAGGAAGTCTGAAACCTCCAAATAACACAAATGACCTTAGGAGGAACATGCCAGGAAGGCATTTTAGCATTGGCTAGAAGAGCATATTAAAATACAAGGCATTCGCTGTAGTAAAAACAGGGTACCTCATTCCAGCTGTCTATATATATTCCTTTCCAGCACTAAATCTGTCCAGGGACCTTTCAGAAATACTGCATTAAGCCTCATGCCTTCGCTTAGTGAATAGAAATGTGAAAAGGATGGAGATAAAAATCAGAGGGACACACAATAGCGAATGTTCTATGATTTAATCACCATTACAGCTTAAAACAGCACAGTCGACATTCACCCTTGGTAAGTCAGGGATAAATCTCTGTCTATGGCTGCCTGGAAGAGTGACGGCATGGTAACACCAGGTCCGTTGACAAAGCAGACCCCCAGAGGCGGTGCAAGGAAAGAGTTGAAGGGCACTGGAAGCTGCCTGTTTCAAGAACTGCTGTTTACTAGCAGAGAGCCCAGTCATTGCAGTGGCTGCTGCACCGGCCTGGTGTATCTGCCCAGAATCTTTGGCCAATTGCATCAGAATATCTTGGCTCCGTCGCCCACATGCAGTTGCCACAGGTGCACACACACAGAGGCACCCATCTTCCTGTTGAGCAGAGGGTGTACAATACACATCTCCATCATAGTGCTGGGCCAGACAGAGAGGTTTCTCTGGCCAGTGCAGCCTGTGCAACAGGCATCAAAAGTGCTTTGTCCCAGCTTGACTATGTATGCTAGTTGTTGAATGTTTGCTCTATCCCATTGACTGTCCTGCCCCTGGATCATCAAGTCAAAGGCTGGAAGGGCACAGAGGAAGACTTGGTGGGCTGCTTAGGCCTGTAGTCTGGAGGTTCCCTGGCCCTGGTCTACCCTGATGGGTAGATGCTCCTCAGTGTTTTAGACAGGGGTCTTCCCATCCCTACATGGAGATGTCAGGTGTTGAACCTGGAACTTTCTGTATACAAAGCACACACTTTATAGACTGTTGGTTCATAGTTCACAATTGCTCATTGTTCATATAGCTCTATCAGCACGTAATGATTTAGATAGCGACATAGGTAAAAGTAAAGGGACCCCTGACCATTAGGTCCAGTCGTGACCGACTCTGGGGTTGCAGCGCTCATCTCGCTTTATTGGCTGAGGGAGCCGGCGTTTGACTGCAGACAGCTTCCGGGTCACGTGGCCAGCATGACTAAGCCACTTCTGGCAAACCAGAGCAGCGCACGGAAACGCCATTTACCTTCCCGCCAGAGTGGTACCTATTTATCTACCTGCACTTTGACATGCTTTCGAACTGCTAGGTTGGCAGGAGCAGGGACCGAGCAATGGGAGCTCACCCTGTCACGGGGATTCAAACCACGACCTTCTGATCAGCAAGCTCTAGGCTCTGTGGTTTAACCCACAGCACCACCCACGTCCCATATATATAGCAACCTAAGCAACAAGAAAAAGGCTTAAATTTGGCAGTTGCAAGGGGAAGAGGAAAGAAGGAAGGGAAAAAAAGGGAGAGGCTTTAAAAGAGGATTAGACAAATTCATGGAGAATATGGCTTTCCATGGATATTAGGCACAATGGCTATGCTCTACCTCCATTGATGAAGGCAGTATGCCTCTGTACACCAGTTTCTGCAAATTGCAGGAGGGGAGAATCCTGTTGCTCTCAGGTCCTGCTTCTGGTCTTTCAGTATGCACTTGCTTGGCCCTTGTGAGAACAGGATGTTGGATTAAATGGGCCTTCAGTCTGATCTGGCAGCAAAGTTCTTATGTACTGCAACTGGGGATGGAGTATGCATTTAAAGTTGAATGCACACAATTCACACGTATGAACTGAAACACAGCTATCTTTTGAAATCTGCACAGCTCTGAATTTTGCAATGCAGTTCTCCTGTCAAGTCATGGGCACAATAATGCATATACAGCGGTACCTTGGTACCCGAACAGCTTGGCTCCCAAACAAAACACCGCAAACCTGGAAGTAAGTGTTCTGGTTTGCGAACGTTTTTCAGAAGCTGGATGTCTGACACGGCTTCCCCTTGAGTGCAGGAAGCTCCTGCAGCCAATCAGAAGCTGTGCCTTGGTTTTCAAATGGTTTTGGGAGTCAAATGGACTCTCGGAACGGATTAAGTTCAAGAACCAAGGTATCACCGTATTAAGGTAAGGAGTGCCTATATTAGTGAAAATAACATAAAAATGCATTCTGTTGGGGGAAATAAAAAGTATTAGGAAAAACATGTTCCATAAAAATGGGTCCATTAGGCAAAATGTCATATGAAAAAATGTATAGTGAGAAAAATTCACATTAAAATGCTTGTGAATTTTCATAATTTTTTAAAAATTGCTAACTAATGTGGAGAACTGAACTAAAGACCAGAAAAAATGAGAATCTGAGAGAAACAAAGAGAAGCAGATTTGCCCACCCTCAAGTAAAGCCCTCATGGGGAGGCAGATTCAAGGGATAGGAAACTGCCTTATGTTGAATCAGTCCATCAGTCCACCTCCCTTTGAATACCAGATTCTGGGGATCAACATTAGGAAGAGGACTGTTGTGCTCGTTCCTTCCCTGTTGGTTTCCCAGAGGCATCTGATTGGCCACTGTGGGGAACAGGAAGCTGTACTAGATGGGCCTTTGGCCTGATACAGCAGGCAATGTGCAAGCTCATGTATTAAGGTAACATTGAGTTGGAGCTTTGCAAAAGACCTGCATATATCTGAAACAAAACTGAGGAAGGGGAGAGGGAAAATTTTAACATGCTCAGGAAGACTGGTTTGGTTTTTAGAAAGTTGCCCCATGCATTTGGGGCTTGTTTCTCTCTTTAAAGGGCACAATTCTTTTGCAGCTTCTTCGACAGAGAACAGATCAACATTCTTCACTGAGGTTCTGGCAAGGACAATGATGTTAGTTCACCGAAACAGCAGAAGCAGTGGCAAAAGTCTTCTTGAACTGTATCGCTTTGGACTGCAAGTGGAGCGGGAGTCTGATTTTTGAATGGCCCCTTGCACTTAAATTCCCCCCCCCCAAGCGATAACTTACACGTCCCATTATGACTTCTGAAGCCACTTCTCAGAGGAGGAAAACCAAAACAAATCACTGCTTGTCTGCATCCCCAGACCTGGAAATTTTGTCTGGCAAGATGGATAGAAAAACAAATTTCAAAAACCCCAGCCTTAAGAAAGTTCAGTGGCTACGGACTTCAGACGTGCATGTTGAGGAACATCAGAGGCACAATTCATACCTTGGAGCACTTTTCCATTATCAAATGGGATTCCCACTCCAGCAACTTGAAAACACACACATCTCCTTGGAGAATTTCCTCAAAGATACGGTGCGCATGGCCTGAAGAGCTCGTATTTCTAATCCTCTTCAGAATGGTTTTATTTTTTAGGGGGGGAGGGGTGGTGGAAATGAAAAACAGCAGCTCATACTAGAAAGGAGATGGAGAGGAAGGCAAAGAATCCTTGGCTGGAGAGCTGAGAAAGTGTGGCAGAAGTCAAACAATCTTGTATGAGATGAAAGCGGTTACAGACAGCAGAAATGGCATTTCCTCCGGGGGGAAGCGACACTGCAAATTCGTTGTTCAAAGTTCTCATGTTTCATCCTAACAAATTCCATTACATTGGGAATATTAGAAAAAAAATGCATTCTGTTTCCTTGGGCTGTGAAAATGTAAGCAAAATAAATTCAATGAGGAAGGGGGGAAGGAAGGGGTGGGGAAAGAGATGTGATATTTTCCTTCTCAGTATTAGAAGGATCCCAATATTTGCACCTAGTGCAGCAAAGAAATGGGGGACGTGGGATTGCATAAGGAAGCCAGGAATGTTTTGAAGTCCGTGTTCTCTGTAGACCACATTTTACATGAACAAGAATGAAATGGAGAGACATGGGCAGGATTATGAGCTACTGTTGAAAGATTATTATTCTGAACAATTAGTCTTATTTTTGGAAAGGTTTTCAGGCAAAAAGGAAGAGGGAAAAAAAGGAAAAAAACAAAACCCAAAGGCATGTGTTAATGCTGCTGGGGGCTGAATTCTGAGTATTTTGGCACTAGCCACATTTTTAGGGAACATTTCAAGAATGCACAGCTCTTTTTCGTAATGATTTTTTGGGGCATCATTTGCAACACACACACACACACACCACCCCACATTCATCTGTATTCCCCACATTTGTTTTTGCCCCCAAATGACTTTATTTGCCACACTGCTAAGTCCCATTGGCTTTGTGGCACAGTAACGTTCTCTTTACCCTGTGTTCCCTGATTGGTTGGAATCACTTATATGACTACTCCAAGTAGGTGAAAGATGCAGCAATGAGAGGGGAAATAGCCACAGAACAACAGCCAGGGGAAATGGCCACAACAAAGAGGATAAAAAAATGTGGCTTCTTTTTTTTGGGGAAAGGCATCATAGTACATCTGCAAAATAATTGTATAGAATACAAAATCATTGTGTAGAAACCGTAGAATATTCAGCACACTTTTAGTACTACAAACACACAACATGCTTGGCAATTAACTCATCGGATAACAAAATCCATCATGCAAGTGATTGTGTGGATATTCACTGGCAGTTCGATTGGAGCTGGAAAGCACTTAGAGTGGGCATTGCAGTGGTACTGAGAGGTCAGAAAGAGATGGAATCAAGTGGTGTTCACTGAAGGATGGCCAGTGAGGAATCTGATCTGTTGGCTCTAGACAAGGGGAGGGTCCAAACATCAGTGGACAATCATGCAGACAGTCCCAAGACTAGATCTCTGGCTTCTCCCACTTTTAAAGAGTCTCAAGTGGTAGAGTTGAGGAAGATCTCTCTCTGCTTGAAATCCTGGACAGCTGCAGCTGCTCAACAAACTATTGGCCGAGATGGACCAGGACAGTTCCATGTAAGGGATTACTTCTGGCATCCATGATTTCAGTCATACATTAGTTGGAAAGTACTTTCTTTAAAATGTTCATATAGCCAAGAAGATGCAAGAGTGCCCAGTTTTAGACTTCTGTCCCAGATCCTTGAATCCAATGCACAATGACTATAGCTGCAATAACTCTCCCTCTGACTCAGCTGTCCGCAGCATACTCAGCATCGTAATCATGCAAATTAAATACAAATTTTAAAAATTGCCCCCATTAAAATGATCTATTAATGTTGTAAGGCTCCAGCACTTATGAAGAACGGTTCTAATTGCCTGATCTTGCCATTGGCACATCTTAAAAGACCTGGCAGATCTTGAAGATATTTACACCTCTGGGATTAATTTCATTGTAAGGAATTAACTTTTGGCAAAGCTTGGTTGCTGCCACTAGGAGGGAAAAAAAGGTTGCTAACATCTGCTTTTAAAAACTGTTATATTGCTAGAGAAAACGAAAAGCATTGTGCAAATTGCCCGAATAAAAAAGTAAGAATGTGCCACTTCCCTCACATATATATCGCTTTTAAAAATATAGTTGAACTCCAACCAAAAAAACTAGCTGGTTAGACCAAATCAGTCTGTAAAATTCAGCCTCACCTCCTCTCTCACTGCAGCTGATCTGCAAACATGCCAATGGCTTCTGTGACATCACAGCTTTTCAGCCAATCAGTGTGAAAGAACTAAATCCAGAGTCATAGCTTGGCATGTGTCCTTTGATTAAGCACTGGGACCACTAACTTTCAATAGATTATTTCTGCAAAACTGCAACCAACAGAGAAGGGGCCATAGTTCAGTGGTAGCACAACAAAGAGGATAAAAAAATGTGGCTTCTTTTTTTTGGGGAAAGGCATCATAGTACATCTGCAAAATAATTGTATAGAATACAAAATCATTGTGTAGAAACCGTAGAATATTCAGCACACTTTTAGTACTACAAACACACAACATGCTTGGCAATAAACTCATCGGATAACAAAATCCATCATGCAAGTGATTGTGTGGATATTCACTGGCAGTTCGATTGGAGCTGGAAAGCACTTAGAGTGGGCATTGCAGTGGTACTGAGAGGTCAGAAAGAGATGGAATCAAGTGGTGTTCACTGAAGGATGGCCAGTGAGGAATCTGATCTGTTGGCTCTAGACAAGGGGAGGGTCCAAACATCAGTGGACAATCATGCAGACAGTCCCAAGACTAGATCTCTGGCTTCTCCCACTTTTAAAGAGTCTCAAGTGGTAGAGTTGAGGAAGATCTCATAGTTCAGTGGTAGCACACATGTTTTTCACTCAAAATACCCCAGGTTAAGTTTCTAGATGGCACAGGTAACATTCCCTGGCATCAGCGAAGACAATGTTGAGCTGGCATAACATTGAGCCACTACAGTGTAGTGACTAAGAAGCTGGAAGCTGGGTTATGAAAGAGGAAGACCCTGATTCAAGTCTTGCCTCTGCCACAAACCCTCTCAGAAGCTCCTCTCTCCTGGTCTCTGACACCGCCCCCCACCATTTGTAATGTGTGCTGCAGGGAGATAATACAGACTTTACATGCGACAGTGTTTGGGTGCCTGTGGGCCTCCAGATATTGAGTGGACTCCAACTCCCATCAGTCTAACCCAATTATGCTCCTGCAGGGTGACTGGTTCCTTATCACTGTCTGAAGAGGCAAGGATTACAAGAAGACCATGCATAGCAAGTGCTTTGAAGCCTTAGAAGTGCTGCACCAATGCTAAATCTTACTGTTATCAAGCTCAATCAAGCATCCAGAACATTTCCCAGCCTGGGGGCCATTTTCACTTCTAGGCAAACTTTTTTTTTTTTTAAACTGGGGAGTGGGTGGGTGGGTGGAGCCAGAAACAAAAGCGAGGGGAATAACAGGTGTTACTGGTATATCTGTTCAGCAAGTTAATTTCTACACACACAGTCACACACTGCCCTCCGTCCAGGCAAGCAAGAGGCCTGATTAGACTTCAGTGGCACATTCCAGCCAAGCCAAAAATGCTCAAGAAGAGTGTTGGGGTAGAAAGGGGTGTGGCCTGGGGAGATTCTTGGGGGCCAGGGAGAGAGGTCTGGAGGGCCACATTCAGTCTCTGGTCATGAGGTTCCCTGTCCTTAAGGTAGATGGAACAATGGGCAGATATAGTATGTCTGCTTCCTAAGATCACATATCCTACAAAAAGGCCTCATTTATTTATTTAGCTCGGACCAGCAAGAAAACTGCATTGCAAAGCCTGCTGCCCTGCTGGCCTCCTCCAGCACCTGACTTGCCCGTCCTGATTTGCAGCATAGCTTGCTGCTCCTAGCATGATTTCCTCCCCCTTCCTGCCCCCTGAGCAGAAACTGGAGCAAAGTTTAGCAGAAATGCATGTCATTGAATGGAGCTGAAAAGAAGGAAGAGGCAAGTGATAAGATCAGAGCCTGCAGCGCCTTGTTTATGAGAACATCCTCTGTGTAATATATGTCTGGACTAGGTGAAAGGATGGTGTCACCCCCAACATATTTTAAATGCTGCGACTGTCAGGCAAAAAGACAATGATGTACAAGTTTATACAAAACACGCACACACAAAAATATGGCATGCAGCAAGGAGAGTTTTCACAAGTGAGGCTCCTGCTTCTGTGGAGTTTGCAATGCAAAACTTAAAAACGAAGACGGCATTGGTTAAAATGTTTATTTGTGTTACAAATAGCCAGTCTCTTTGCTTTTCCTTCTGTGTGAAACAACACTTCGAGACTGGTGAAAAGGTGACTTCATATGTGAAAACATCTTTATAGGGTCAGAACCTCACCATACATTTAAAGCACTATTATACCACCTGAACAACCATGGAGAATCCTGTGACTTGTAGTTTGTTAAGAGTTGTTTAGAGATGCCTATTCCCCTCACAGAACTACAATTCTCTGGGTTCACAGGGGAGAAGGGTTGATTTTTAACCCACTCTGAAAACTGTAGCTTTGTGTGGGGAATAAGGGTCTCCTAACAACCCATAACAACCCTTAACAAACAGTTGCCATGTGCATTTTAATTTGCTGTCCTTGTCTGCTCAGTGCAGACAATGGAAGATTCTCCTCTACATCTCACCACTCTTCAGAACTCCCTAGCAAGGCTGGTGCCAGCAACTAGCATCTTCTGGTAATTTCCAGATCCCAGCAGTCAGGCCCCTGACAAGGCTTGTCTTGCCTTTTCCTCAATTGCCCCACCCCCTGACCAGGAAGATAATAATAATAATAATAAATTTTATTTATATCCCGCCCTCCCCAGCCGAAACCAGGCTCAGGGCAGCTAACAACACTAAAGTAGTGCAACATTATAAAAACATTATAAAAATTAATTAAAATCAAAATTGATGGCAACCATAAACTAAAGTTTTGTAAAGATTGCCAAAGGAGGGAGTCAGGCTGCGCCCTGACCAAAGGCCTGGCGGAACAGCTCTGTCTTGCAGGCCCTGCGGAAAGATGTCAAGTCCTGCAGGGCCCTTGTCTCTTGTGACAGAGCATTCCACCAGGTTGGAGCCGCAGCTGAAAAAGCCCTGGCTCTAGTTGAGGCCAGCCTAACCTCTCTGTGGCCTGGGACCTTCAAGATGTTTTTATTTGAAGGCCGTAAGTTCCTCTGTGGGGCATACCAGGAGAGGCGGTCCCGTAGGTATGAGGGTCCTAGGCCGTATAGGACTTTGAAGGTTAAAACCAGCACCTTAAACCTGATCCTGTACTCCACCGGGAGCCAGTGCAGCTGGTATAGCACCGGATGAATGTGATCTCGCAGCGAAGACCCCGTAAGGAGTCTCGCTGCGGCATTCTGCACCCGCTGGAGTTTTTGGGTCAGTCTCAAGGGCAGCCCCATGTAGAGCGAGTTACAATATGTGCCATGTGGCCAGATTTAGCCACCCTTATAATTTCCTGAACCTATGTGCCTATTGCTGGCCACTCAGCACTGCTTTCAGCCAGGTAAGCCAAACCAGACCCACTGACAACCTCAGCCGAGTTTCTGGAAACTACAGGAGGGATGGCGGCTGTGCCCTCATGCTCAGTTCCTGCTTGTGGATTTCCTAAAGACATCTGGTTGGCCACTGTGAGAACAGGATGTTGGACTAGATGGGCTACTGATCCAGCAGGCTCTTTTGACGTTCTTATGATGGGCGCTGCCAGATGATGCATTGTCCAGGGCCCTCTCAAATCTGGAACCCTTTCCGCCCCTCTAGGGTTTTCTCTGGGAGGCCCATCTCATGTGGGAAGAACTGCCAGTTTAGCTAATGCAAAGTTCTTTGAAGGATGTGTTTTCAACTTCCAGGTCCCCCTTCAACCCTTTCCTCCAAAAAATAAAAGAACAGGATTCCTGGAGCAGAACATAGGGTCTCTGAGTGGAAACCTACACCCTCATTGGCTTAATTTAAAGACCCACAGTAAGGCTCCCTGCCTCTTTCAGGAAGATCTTTGCTTTACTCTTAGTAAAGTCACCACACAAAGCAGCCTATTACTTATGCATTCTCTCTCCCTGTCCCCCCCCCCACCATTGCCTCGTTCCCCATACACAAGAAGGTGAAAATAATAGAATAAACATCATATACTTCATTATGATATCGGTTTACACTTCTAGCGCGCACAGAAAGAGGCCATTTCATCAAGCTAATTGCCTGAAAGTAAAAGAGAGGGAACTTTGGCTATTAGTCTATTATGGGGCTTTTTTCTTAATCACAAATAGGGGGCTGTGGATCCCCAGGGAGGATGTGTATTTCTAATTTACAATTGAACCACAGATCCAAGCAATCAATCTTGGGCAGCACTTTTACAGTATAATTGCTGCAACATCACAAATAAGAGAGAGTCAACGCCGAGTTTCAGCTTAGAGGTAGAGGATATTTACTAGGCATTGGTTTAGGATGGGGAGGGGGGACAGAGAGTCACACACACACACACAGACTCCACAGCCATGAATATGCAATGAGGGCTCATTAGTGCCCTTGTGTTGCCATGACGAATGGCATTATCCCCAGACCGGTGCGGCCTAAACATGAATTTTATAACGACCCATTTATCATGACTTGTCATGGGCTTCTTTACTGTATCTTCCAGTAGCTTCTGTACCTTTCTTCACGTTGACATCAGAATTCTCCCTCTGCTCTTCTACCATTGACTTGATTATGGGCTCTTAGTTCTCTTTAAACAGTGAATGCTTATATAAAAATACATGCAAGGTCAGCAAGATGCTTCCACAATGGTAGAACTCATGGAACAGGTGGTCTCTGGGTCAGGAAGAGAGGTGTGCTTGTCCAGAGTTGTGGCAGGGTGGGTCAAAGATCCATTACTATTTCTGCAGCAGGGTCCTTGTCTCAAGCATGCTAGGGCTGCCCAGTCAGCATGAAAGGAGAGGGTTTTAGCGACTGAGAATAAGTCTTCTCACCCTTTGTGCTGATTGGAGCCAATCAGAGTGAAAGGAGGTGAGTCAGCCACTGAGGACTGGTGCCCAGCGTCATTCTGAAGAATGATAGAACACTGAGGGAAGAGCACTAGAATCCAGCAGTGAAGTTGGATGGTGGGAAATTCAGGCCTGACAAAAAGGACTTCTTGATATAGTGCATAGTGAAATTATGGCATTTGCCATCAAAGCCCTGCCAGTGCTGGCCAGTGGTTAGGATTGCAGCCTAATAGGATCTATGGCAAGTAGTAATAATTTATGAAATGGCAGCTTTAAGATGGGAGCTGCTTTCCTACCACTTTTCTCCAGGGTTGCTCCATTGGTAACTCCAAGGTGTTGATCAGAGGAAAGAAAACTAAACACATAAATAAGAAGAAGAGGAGAGAGGAAGTAAACAAGAAACTGTCCATGGGACATTCCAACTTTAGGCTTGGAAGCAAACGGAAGAGGTTTAGAGCAAACAATTTGCTATAGAATGTTATGTAAGATTTTAGATTCCTGGGACAGTAAGATAAAGAAAGAATTTAGTCTCGATATCCTTCTGGTAAAACTTGCCAGTTAGCTATGCACAGCTTGATATGCTAGTGTTCTCTCTTTCCTCACTCCCTAAAAAAGGTTGCAATCTCCCCTTGCATATTTTGTTTCCCCCTTTTCCTTAACAAACAGGATGGAGCAGGCAAATTATATCCCTGTTTGCTCCACACTGGGTCCTTGCAAGCTGCTCTTTAAAAAAAATAAATTCAAATATTTCAGCTGTTCAATTTGAGAGAAGTTAACACTTTGCTAATTACAACCCGACTTAAAATAAGCAAGGCAAGCCCTCTTTGCCTTCTCTGCCACCGCTGTCTTTACTGACATCTTCAGTCATTAATGAGTTAATAAGAATCTCGGCCTCATCTGCGGAAAGATAAGGCTAGAAAGAAAGAAGAGCATTGTACACATAATGACAGGTTCCCTGTTGCCTCCTAAGATGCCATGGGTCAGCCATGTTAAGAATGTGTGTGTCCAATCATCTGCTGATGTTTATCAGAGGGGCCTGGAGCGCAACCTGACACAGGGCAGTTGGGGAGTTACAATGAATAAAGAATGGCTCCCCTGGCTTGTTGGCGGCTGTGTGAGAGCGCAAGGGGAGGGCGAGGAGGGGTGAGCTATATATACTAAAACACGATGACATGAGCAATCAGTAAAGCAATTACAAGACAAGTTATTGGATGAAGATGGCGCAAGGCTTCTGGGGCACTTTGAACATGGGATCTGGGGCGGTCCAGCTCGCCACAAGAGGAGGGCTTAACTCTTCAAGCACCTGGATGAATGTCTAACCCTACAGGTCACAGTGGCAGCAAGGGGAAATGACGGGCATGGCATTGCCCGGAAGTGTTGGGCGTTGATGTAGCACTGTGTAACTTGTGGTTTCCAAGTCTGAATATAGTGCAACTCTTGGGGATTAGGAACCAGGGCAGGCTCAAGGTTGCTGTGTTAATTCACAGAGCCCTGAACAACTTGGGACCAAATTAGCTTAAGGACCACTTGATTCTTTATGCTCCACCTCAATTGCTGAGACTCTTTGAAGGGGCACTTTGGGCGGTCCCCCATGTCCCTGAGGGTTAGTTGACCTTTACCAAGAGCTGATCCTTTAGTGTGCCTTTGGAACTCCTTGTCAATAGAAAGCTAGCAGGAGTCATCCCTGCTTTCTTTAAAAATCTGTATTTTTTCAGACTGGCCTTTGACCCGTGATCATTTCTTTACCAACCAGTTTTTCTTCTTTTCTTTACCAACCAGTTCTTACTGATATTATTGCAGTTTTGTGGATTTTTTTTTTATACACTGCCTTCTTGTATTTCCTATGCAATTGATAAATATTTTAACAAATAAAATAAACCTAGTAATGTAGGAAGTTGCCTTCTACCAAATCAAGACTATTGCTTCATTTAGCTCAGTATTGGCTACGCAGAGATATGTCCATATCATGAGACTTGGTTTGTAGATTCTGAAATATTGTTTCCTTTGTTCTATCATTGCACGAAGATTGATGCTGCTGAATTTAGTGCCGCCCTCTCTCCTGGTCAATTTTATAGCCCTTATGGCTGTACACAGAGATTTGTAATAAGGTGTGGCCATCATGCACGCACTGTTGGCAAACGCTCTTGGGGAGATGGCGACCCCCCCAGAAATTACCAGGCTATAAGGTAAGTCTATGATCTCACTCTTTGCCAAGGAGAACCTAAGGGGATTTTGTTTCTGACACCCCTGTCAATTGAAAATGAACAAAACCAATGCATGTTGACTCATGACATTGGGTGTCATGTTACTTCCTGCTGCACATGTTCTTCAGACTTATAGAGGTTACTGGTTTAAGGGAGTCATTGTTAGGTTAGGGCTGTGTTAGTTGTATAAACCAGAGTTGGTAAACCTCAGCCCCAGGGGGTCAAATATGCCCCTCCAGGTCTCTCTGTTTCTCTCTTGGGGTCCTTCCCAGACATATCCTGGTTCTACCTGGATGAAGGTGGGAGTATGTGTGTGTATCCTACTATACAAAGCTAAGAGTCACAATTACCACTTTTCCTCTGCCCCACCAACTTTTGTCTTTTATTCTGCACACCACTGGCATGTGGCTCCTGAAAGACTGTCAGCAAGGCAATGCGGCCCCCAGGCTGAAAAATGTTCCTCACCTTTGATATAAATAAAAGTAAAACAACTAAAACTAGTAATAATATCAGTGTGGCCAAGGTCTGAATAATTAAAGAACCCGGGATGGGAGGTGGGATGGGGGGAGGCCCTCAGTAGGAATTTTAAATAAAGGCTGTTTGCTTTAGAGCTAAGAGACTTCTTCAAAGGCTTTCTCCCCACACCCATAGATTTTTAAAAATCGTCTGAGCATTTAAAAGTGTATTTCTCTTGCATATTCCTAACACATGCTTTCCTTAAACATAAATCCTGCACCGACCTAGGACTGTTCATTAAATAACAAGCAGGGTTGTGGGTTGTTGCCTTTTTTTAAAAAAAAAAATCCAACAGTTTAAGAACTCCTTCTTCTTTAATTTGAAAATTAACTTGTTGCCTAAAGGTAACACTTCTCCGTTGACAAAATAATGGTAAGAGATTGACCTTTTCATGAATGGATTACAGGCAAGAAATAATATACTTTGTCACAGAGCATTAACTGTGCCTGTTGAAAAGGTAAAGACTGTGTACAGAGCTTATGATGTCAGTGGCTCCCTTAAAAATATTAATTATGTCAGTTAAAACACTTGAAGTCGTTGAGTCAGTGTCACATCCTGATGACTGGCATCTCTTAAATTCTCCTGCTTACAGCTCCATCTCAAAGAAAACAAAAGTAGTCATTGGGGGCGGGGGAGGGAGGAAGAGAATCCCCCTTTCTGTTCCTGAACCCAAGAGGCTGCTGCAATATGAACAGCAAATGTGGAATTCTTCTAAGGAGGTGGGGGAGAGAATTTAGTCCTGATTTGTGATGGGTATCATGTTACCTTCAGCTGCACATGTTCTTAAGACTTGTGGATGTTATTGGTTGAAGTGGGGGGTTATTTTCTGTACCGTGTTAGATCTACACATTGCTTATTTGAATGCAGAATCTGGGCCCCTTTGGACCACATCTGATTTTTTTTTGTTTGTGCATGTAACAGGCTATGCTTTATTTATTTATTCTGATTTAGAAAGATTTATAAACTCCCTAATCAAACAGCTCTCTAAGCTGTGTACACAATAAAACTGCAGATAAGACACAGCTAAAAGCCACAAAACTAAAAAAAAACAAATATAAGTAAGACAATTATAATTAAAGCACAGATAAAATCAGTAAAACTTTTAGAACCAAGATAGGTAACTGAATTATATGTTCTGGGTTGGCTTGCATCTAAAACCACTTAGTGAGGCTGCCTGCTTAATGTCAAAGGACTCTGAAAGACCTCCTGCCCTGTGTAGATCTCATTTATTTATTTAATACCTGGCTCTTCCTCCACAAAGAGCCCAGAGCAGCAAACAGAAACACAAGCTAAAAACAACAAAAAGCAAAAGCATTCTAAAACATTTAAAACATTCAAAAATCTATTGCAATTAAAAGCATCTAAAAGCAGTTTCTGTTACCCCCCCCCCCACATTATTCCATGCAGTGGTCACGGGGCTGGCCAGAACAGTCACCAACTGCAAGCGTGAACGGGAATGTTTTCAAATTCCTCCTGAAAGTTAATGATGATGGAGACAGGCACACCTTGCTGGGGAGGGCATTCCACAACTGGGGAAACCAGGGAAGAACACTGGGATCAGTTGGATTTGGCACTGCATCCTGCATAGGGTGGTAACTGGAAAAAGTCATCTTCTAGTATTGACACTATATAGGGCATATATAAAATGGGACTTAGAAGGATATTGTATTAGATACCTGGGGGCCAGATTGTTGTGGGTGGAAGTGTCTGAAACTGACCCCTGAAGAAGAAGCACCTGGCCTCATCCTGGGACACTACCCTCCTTCCCAGACAGAGTGCATATGCAGAGGAGAACAGTAGAATAGATGTACCTGGTCTGCCCCTACCTAAAGCACTCTCTTTCTCTGCCTTAGGGATAAAGTCAGGCAACAGTTCTGGATGCAGGAAAAGCAGCTAAAAGCAACATTGGGAAAAGGCAGTAGCACTCCCACCTTGTGGAACAAGACCCTCCTGGCAGTGGAGGGTGGCCCATTATAGCAAATGGGGCACTGCCCACTAACCTAAGCTTGTTCTCAGCCCCGCCCCCACCTGCCTGCCTTCCTACTTACAATCAGGGCAGAGGATAGCGCTGTCTGACAGGTTCCTCCTCTGTCTTAGTAATGTGTCTTGTAGAACTCAACAAGCAGGAGGATGGGGACAAAACTAGAATTAGTTGGCCCTGCCTGTCATCAGCTCTGGCTCCACCTACTTTTGGCTCCCTGTCTCCCACTCCAACAGTCTCCATGGACACCTGTTGCCCTGAGTCTATGGTGGCCATCTTCTGGGAGACTCTCTCTCTCCTCATGAAAATGAAAATTTGTCAGCATTTTAGAGAGAATTTTTCCTAACCTTCAGATTTTGTATGCACTTTTGACTTACAGACACATTTCTGCAAGCAATACCCCCCCTCCCCCCATTTATGCACATGGTTGGAGATCTGCCTTGCAAAATTTAGTGAACTTTGAATAGTGCAGGATATTGTTTCGGTATTGCATTTTGTTTCAATGCATTTGGTAGTTTCTCCTTTTAATGCAAACTGAATTGATTTTCTCCCCCATCTCTACTGAGGAGTGTGGCCTGTGGAAATGAGCTGTAGGGAGTTCCAATGGTCAGATATAAAGGCTTGCAGGGACCCCATTTGGCCTCAAAGCCTGAGGGTCCCCTTCTCTGATATAAAGAGATTCCACCCTCAAAGGAACAGGCAAATACGGAGCCTAGGCACTCATGGTGAGTTAATTCAGCAACACCAAGACCTGCATTAAACAATGTTTGGAAGATGAAGAGTTTAAAAGACCCTGAGAAATAAACAAAACAACAGGCATTCAACCTGGTACTGAAAAGACCACAAAGTGGGTGCGAGGGAGAATATTTCACAGCCAGGGAGCTAACACTGAAAGGGATTTCTCCAATAGTTACCCCTCACACTTTGCTTGCTGGGTGCACCCAAGAAGGGCTTTGGAGGATGATCTCTAGGTCCAGGTAAGTACACATAGGAAGAGACAATCCTCAGTGTAGAGCAATAGAATTGTAGAGTTGGAAGAGACACCAAGGTCATCTAGTCAAACGTCTTGCAATGCAGGAACCACAGCTAAAGAATCCCTGACAGATGGCCATTAAACCTCTGTTTAAAAACCTCCAGTGAAGGAGTGTCTGTCACCTTCCAAGGTAGTCCATTTCACTGTTGAACAGCTCTTGCCACTAAAAAGTTCTTCCTAATGTTTACTCAGAATCTCCTTCTTATCATTGGTTCGGGCCTGGGGAAACCTAGACAGATGGGTGGGTATAAACTAATAATAATAATAATAATAATCCTATCCTCTTGAGTAACAGGAAAGAAGCCCTTGTGACAGCCCTTCAGATATAAGAAGATGCCTATTGTATCACCTCTAGATCTTCTCTAGGTCAAAGATGCCTAATTCCCTCAACCATTCCTCATACGGCTTGGTTTCCAGACCCTTGTCCATCTTGGTTGCCCTCCTCTGCACACGTTCCAGCTTGTCAATCACCACCACCACCTTTCTTAAACTGTGGTGCCCAGAACTGGACACAGTGCTCCAGGTGGGGCATCTCACTTTGAACTGAGTTGGAAGATGGGCTGGAAAGGATGGCCCTTCCTTGCAGAAAATTTAGGCAGATAGGAAACTTTTTATGGGGACACTCCCAGCTCTACCTGAATTGCGAGGATCTTCATGCACAGCAGATGCTTTGCCACTGAACCAGGGCACTTCCACATAGTTCTCAAGTGCTGTCTCCATGATATGCGATAAATGTGCAAATGCCAAACATTCCTTCCTCTGTAGAGGTTCAGAAAAGTTCTACGCAGTGACTAAACCACACGGGTTTGGGGTTTATTATGCAGATGGATTCTGCACTCTTCTGTTTTTCACCCCCCTCCCTTTTATCCACTTTTTGTGGATAAAATGTTTTGAATTAGAATAGCTTACTCAAGGTCACTGAAGGCATATGGTCCTGCTCAAAACTTTAAACAAAACATTAGTTTTTACAACCCTTTGTAATTTGGTATTGTATACAACACGGTCATCGACGGGCTCACTGTAATCTTTTTCAGTGGGTGACAGAAATATGAGAGGCAAATTTATAAGCCATTTAGTGAAGCATTTAATCAATTTCATGCATAGGAAATAACTCCAATTGCTTTGCTTTATCAATCTTCCTTTTATTCCCCCACCCCGCCATCCTGCAGAAATGCTGTTGTCGTGCTTTCCAGATATACGGAAAAGCTGGAACAATTGATGACGGATGCAGACTCTTGCAGCGCATCAGGAAACTTCTGAGGACCAACTTAGTTTGCCATTCATTGCCAGCTTCAAGAATCCCATGTTTTTGGAAACTGTGAACAAGTTTCCAGGGAGGGTACAGGGAGGAAGAATTTTGAACATTTGCAGAGAGCAGCACAGCGCCATAGTTATTTATTAAACCCTCCTAGCCTAGAATGACCTCCTGACATTGCACAGAGAAGCAATTCCTAAAGTATCCACAATGGCTCAAACATATAAAGGTGATCTAGGTAGCTCTGCTGGGGTGCCAAAATTAGGAAGGGGCCATATCCCAAAGGCAGAACATATGTTTGGCATCCAGAAAGTTTCCACTCCAGGCTCCATGATCCTGACTTAAATCATGGGCAAGGGAGGGGGGAATTTCTGTTGAGAGCTGCATTCCCTCAGAGGTAATCTATTGGTAAGAGCAGGAAGCAAAAAATGGAGCCAGACCTAAATATACCATTTTTCTTTTTGCTGTTTGCTAACCTAGTCTCCCTCCACCCTCCCTCTCCCCAGGACTTTTTCTCCTCTCTCTTTCCCACCCAGGGAAGGGACAATTTTCTCTTGCTGGAGGTCTCAAATGATTGCTTGCAGAGACCTTATTTATTAACAAATAAATTTACACCATGTGCAACAATGGCTCTTATTCTTTATTATGCTGTTTTCATTCATTCATTCTTTTATTCTTTATTTAACCTTTTCAGTGTGGGTGGCGCTGTGGTCTAAACCACAGAGCCTATGGCTTGCCAATCGGAAGGTCGGTGCTTTGAATCCCCACGATGGGGTGAGCTCCCATTGCTCAGTCCTGGCTCCTGCCAACCTAGCAGTTCGAAAGCACGTCAAAGTGCAAGTAGATAAATAGGTACCACTCTGGTGGGAAGGTAAACAGCGTTTCTGTGCACTGCTCTGGTTCGCCAGAAGCAGCTTGTCATGCTGGCCACATGACCGTGAAGCTGTCTGCGGACAAACACTGGCTCCCTCAGCCTATAGAGCGAGATAAGCGTGCAACCCCAGAGTCGTCTGCGACTGGACTTAATGGTCAGGGGTACCTTTACCTTTTACCACATGGCTCCAGAGATCTGGGCTCCCATAATAATAGAATGTTTGACAAATGCGAAGAGCCACACGCTGACCACTGGATGTTTGTGCCTAAAGTGTTCCTTGGTAGTATAGGCTCATGTAGGTTCAGATTAGCGAAGAGCCATTGGGAGAGCTTATCTTTTCTGAATTTGGTTAGTCCTTTTAAAAAGCCTGCTCAGGATTGTGATCACTTCATTATTATGCATGGATCCTGGTCACAGTGACCCTTATTTCTCTGTCTCTGCCCCTTTTCATGCCACCCACCCCGCATCCACCAGCTAATGGCTTTGAGCAGAGTTGGAGAAATGTGAAAAGCATGCGGCAAATCGTACTAGATGAGCGTTCCCCATCCTAGTGCCCTCTAGATGCTTTGGACTACAACTCCCATCATGCTGGTTGGCACTGATGGAATCAAAAACTTATGGAAGACACCTGGTTGGTGAAGGCTGAGCTAGATGATCTGAAGGGGGAAAGGACAGAGAAACTAGATTTGTAGTTGCTCATTTTGACACGTTTATAGTACACTCCTCCTATGCATGTTTACTCAGAATTGTTGGTTTAGTAGGGCTTACTCACATATAGTGTGCTTAGGACTGTAGCATTAAAATGCAATTCTGTGCATGTTTACTCAGAAGTAAACCTGTCTGTGTTCAGCTGGGCTTACTCTAAGGACTGCAACTTTACTGTCAAGTCTACTCCAGCCTCGCAATAAAACCATCTCTCTCTCTGTTTTCAAAACATAGTATTTTATGGAAGTAATTTATATATGAAAAAGAAGGAGGCGATTCTCAATATTATCTTTATCTTCTAGACATAAAGTCACAAACAACTCCAGTAATCAAAATTTACTACAACTGTAATAGGTTTTGGCACCATTTATGTATTGCAAGAAATGTTAACACAATGTTGACTTCCTGAGCTAGGGCTAGAAAGTTTCTTTTCTTTTTTCTTTTTTAAAGCCCAATTTCATTATAAAACATATAGTGTATTCGTGGCTTTTATGATGTCGGAGAGATTAATTCTCATAAATAAGATTGCTTGTACCTTCTTCTAATGAAAAAGCCGACACTATCTGTGATGGTGCGCAAGCGAAATAAGAAGAAAAGTATTTCAGTATGTAATATGTGTGGCATCAGGGGCAATGGGCAATGAGGGCATAAATGCAGTAGGACAGCTGTGCTTGATTTCTATCTGTCACTGCATAATAATAATAATAATAATAATAATAATAATAATAATAATTTATATCCCGCCCATCTGGTGGCTCCCAAAAGAATATTAAAAATACGATAAAACATCAAACATTAAAAACTTCCCTAAACAGGGCTGCCTTCAGAAGTCAGATAGTTGTTTATTTCCTTGACATCTGATGGGAGGGCATTCCACGGGGCGGGTGCCACTACCAAGAAGGCCCTCTGCCTGCTTCCCTGTAACCTTACTTCTTGCAGGGAGGGAACTGCCAGAAGACCCTCTGAGCTGGACCTCAGTGTCCAGGCTGAAAGATGGGGGTGGAGACGCCATTTAGGGCTTTAAAGGTCAGCACCCACACTTTGAATTGTGCTCGGAAATGTACTGGGAGTCAATGTAGGTCTTGCAGGACCAGTGTTATGTGGTCTCGGCGGCCACCAGTCTAGCTGCTGCATTCTGCATAAAGAGATGGGTAGGCTATTAATAGAAATGGAGATACTTGATAACTTTTTCACTTTCTGGAAGGTTGCTGAGTCTTTCTGTCATGTCATTTAAATTAACTGGTGCAGCCATGTTCAAATTTGTAGTGATAGCACTCCTCAAGGAAGTTTCAAGTCCTCATGATGGAACAGAGGATTTTGGAGGTGGGGAGGGGGTGTTGTAGCACTGTGCCCTAGAAGACAAAAACCATTGAATTAAAGAAAGCCCTGACATTATTACAGCATTCTTTATTTCAAAAGATTTTGTATTTCTTTTCTAGATTGGGTCAAGGTGCAAATGATCAGTACACCATACATGGGAATACTGGTGCAGAGGAAACTGGGTGGGTATGGGAGATGCAAGGCAGCCTGTGGATTTGATAACCTCTCCTGCTAAAAACTGATCAATGGAATAATGGAGCAAGGCAGAGTTCACTGGCTGCCGGTACATTGATGCTGGCTACATACAAGAACTCTAGTTTTACTGGTTAGATCAGTAAATTACAGGCCCTAATGGAACCTGGATCAGCCAATTGGAAGTTTTCCTCAGAAGGTTCATTCTGCACATGCACCTCCCTGATTGGTCCCTCTATCCTGCCTCCTCCCATCACCAGTTCCTTCCTTTGGAATAGTCTCGTTGCCTTGCCCTCAGAAAGCAATTCTGTAAACATGGATTATGCGATATAAAGACCAGCTTTCCTCCACTACAATTATGTCCCTGGCTAATGGTAGTGTCTGGCCAGCTCGCTTCCTTGGCCATTTAAAGGGACACTCGCCCTGCTTTCCAAGTTGGCATCTATCAAAGAGACACATTGATTTCCTTTCTAGGGGGAAGCACATATTTCTTCCCTCTTCCTAAGTAGATAAATCTGACAGCTTTTAATCAAATGTAGTTGTTCACAAGTAGAGAAATGTTCCACCAGCGCAGAGCAAAACATTAAAAACACAACAAAAAAATAATCTGGTGGCAGCTTTGTTCTGGGCACCCTCCTCTTCCGCGACACACACCTGTGCTCTGAAAACCTAAGTGTATGCACGAGCCGTTAACATTTCAGAATGCCCCGAGGGCAGGTTTAACTTTACTACCCTCCCAACATAATACCTTCCTTGTAGTGGTAACCATGAATACTGCTATAGTTAAAGGTCTGCTAGTGGTTCCACCATAAACTCTCCTGTTTTCCAGGTTTTTACAACTCTGCCGTAAAAAAAACTCTCTCCAAGTTGCAGCTCAGCAAGGAAGACGGGATTCAGAGGGGGGTGGGAGAGGCAGGTGAGATACACACTGATCCATCTAGCTTGTAAAATTAGCTTTTCTTGTTTATAGATGTGCTTTCCTTCAGCTCGTGGGTATGATGCTGTGTATGCGTATGTGTGTGGAAGAAAAGCAGTCGAGCCAGCCACCCCCATCAAAACACAATCAAATTTCATCCAATCTAAAAAAGGTCAAAACATTCCCACTTTCTTTTTCTGGTTTAAGCTTGAGTACTAAAAGTCTGGCTAATCATTTTTTATTAAAATTTTCTATTACACATTTTCGACATTTATACATTAGCCAATTAAACAATACATCGAACGTCAACTTCCCTTCCCACTGCTTCCTTGGTTCCTTTTAATATCCCATTATTACTGCATATTCTGATTACTCCATATATAAAAGTCCAGCTAATCAGGTTGGCTGGGAATGTGTCCTAACAGGGCCGGGCCTATCATTAGGCAGAGTGAAGCAATTGCCTCGGGTGGCAATGTTCATTACACCTGATCCTCCTGAGCCTCCTAGGAAACACTTTCTGTTGGAGACCAAAGCTATATGCATCACAGGCCTATTATATACTCACTAAACTGCCTTGCTGCACTCAACTGCACTGAAGTAAGATTCAGCTGCCAGTCCAGTCAGCTTCTTCATCTGAAATTAGGAGGTCACCATCTTGTCCTTTGCCTCAGGAGCTCCTTGCTTTAAAAGATGCTTGGACTTAAGGTTGGGTGAAGATGTCAATTTTAGTTTCTGTCATAGCACTGGATCAGACTGCAATTAAAAGCGCATATGACTGAGTCCACATTCTGGGAACTGTAGTTTGCTAAGGGTGCTGAAAGTTGTTAGGTGACCCCTAGTCCTCTCACAGAGCAACAGTTCTCAGAGTGGCTTAACAATCAATCCATATTTAAAGGGAACTAATGGAATTTAACAGACCATAGTTCCCAGGATTCTCTGGGGCAAGCCTTTGCTGTTTAAAGTGGTGCTATAGTGCTTTAAATGTATGGTGTGAATGTGTCTTCAGTTTCTCATTTTTTCCAGTCTTAGATTTATTTCTCCACACTTCCACATCACTTTATGATTTTTTTAAAAAAATTAAATTGGTATAAGTTTCTCATAAGGTATACATATTTTCATGCAAAGTTTCATAATACATACATTTTTGCACAACAATTTTGACTTAATATGTTTCATTTTTGCAGGCCATTTTCACTAATATATGCATTTTACGCACACATTTCTCTAGATGGATTTTTGTGCACATAACATGGCTAGAGAACTGCATTGCACAATCTAGAAGACTGTGCATTTCGGAGGATAACTGTTTTTCAGTTTCTGTATTGTTTCGGGAAAATATGAATTTTCACCTTTCAATGTAAATGGAATCCAATTCTTCCCCGCATCCGTGTTCAGCCACCATAGCATTGCTAGAGTGTGTTACTTCTGTGGATCCTCAACCCACAACCATCTCCGTGTCTCAAAAGAGCAGAAAAGCTGCATTACTGATTTGAAAAGTAAATTTCAAGGTTTCTTTTCTATGTGGTTCCAATGGGGGGGGGTGTTATCCATCCATCCCCCTTTTAGTTGATTGTTAGACACCTTGAATTATTTGCATGATAATGCCCCACTATAAATGGATTATATTGTAACCTATTGAGCTTTGTTGGTTTAATGCTGACAATGGCATGATTCGGAAGTAAGATAGCAAATGGACTCTTTAGAGAAATTTCTTTTGATAAGCATGAGGCAAAGAAGTTGGGTGGACAGGGAAGATAGAAGAGGCGTTGAATGAGAAGAGTGGCGGTGAAAGGAGAGAAGGCTATACATGAAGCAGGGAGTGTTCTGCTAGGGAAAAAACAACAAATCCAAATTTTGCATCCCTTTCCAGTTGTGATGGATTTGGATACAGGAAATTAATGAATCATTGTAGTATATTTCAACAGGATTATGTACATTTCTAGGGAGCAGATTGGCCCTTTACCAGCTATAGTAGCTAGCAAAGAAACAAAATAGCTGGGCCATCACTGCCGACAGGCCCAGCAACATCCAAAGGCTGGGGTGGATCGCACCCTGCACCTTGCAGAGTCAGGCTGAGGTTGCCAATGGGCCCCGCACTGGTGGCAGCAACAAGCAGCTGTAGCTCGCCCAGCCCTCCCCATTGCCACCTCACCACTGCACTTACTTGACCTGTGGGTTCTGGATCACAGGCTCTACTGGTCAAAATGGGAGCCTCAGCGACCACCCTCTCCCACCAGAAACAAACCAGGACTGCTCCAACAAAATGCACATGGCAAAAAGGAGCGCTAGGCCCTGGTGGGCTGACCCCTTACCCGCTTGTGATTGGCCAAGTGGCTAGCCAGTCAATCAGGATTTTTTCCCTTCACTTCTCACTTCCCTCTGTGGCCCCCAGACTCTTGCTGTGGCCTCTCATTAATGCATTTTTCTCCTGTGGCCCCCTTAGAATGTCCTGGCCCCCCCATTTGGGGAGCACTATTAGGGAAACTGCCCTCTAAACCTCAACCAACCCCAATCTTCCTCCCTTCTTATTTACAACCAGTCCAGAGTGTGATGCTAAGTGTCAATTTTCTTTCCCCCCTTAGTCTCAATGTTGTCTTCCTTGTAGAACTCAGCAGGAAGAAGGATGGGGACAAAGATATAGGTGCAATATATTCTCAACAAAAGGCCAAGTTAATTGTAAACAATGTGGTAACAGAAGAAATACCCATAGAAAAAGGTACACGGCAGGGATGCCCAATATCCCCTTTGCTTTTTATATCAGTCCTGGAGGTTTTGTTAAACATGATTAGAAAGGACCAGTTGGTTAAAGGAGTTCAGGTCGGAGTTAGACATTACAAATTAAGAGCATTTGCAGATGATCTAGTATTGACCTTGCAACAGCCAGACACTAGTACTAAAAGAGTATTAGAACTAATTGAAATATTTGGTCGAGTAGCAGGTTTCAAATTGAACAAACAAAAAACGAAAGTGTTGGAAAAAAATTTAACAATGGAAGAAAGAGAGAGTTTTCAGAATGAAACAGGCTTGGAAATAACAAAAAGGGTAAAATACCTGGGGTTAAACTTAACATCCAAGAATGTGAACCTATTTAAGGATAATTATGAAAAAAGTTGGGCAGAGGTAAAGAAGGATCTGGAAATATGGTCAAGGTTGAAACTTTCCTTGTTAGGCCAAATTGCTACTATTAAGATGAATGTATTGCCTAGAATGCTATTTTTATTCCAGACGTTGCAGATTTTGGACAAGATGGACTGTTTCAAGAAGTGGCAGAAAGACATATCAAAATTTGTCTGGCAGGGCAAAAAGCCCAGAATTAAATTCAAGATTTTAACTGATGCAAAGGATAGAGGGGGGTTTGCCCTGCCGGACTTAAGACTTTACTATGAATCGGCAGCTTTCTGCTGGTTGAAACACTGGCTACTTCTTGAGAACACTGACATTTTGGACCTGGAAGGGTACGACAATAGCTTTGGTTGGCATGCATACTTATGGTATGACAAGGTAAAGGTGTATAAAAGTTTTAAAAACCATATTGTAAGGAAAGCATTGTATAATGTTTGGATTAGATATAAAGATCTGCTGGAAAGTAAAACCCCTAGGTGGGTGTCACCAATGGAAGCTAGGGAAGTAAAAAAGCTTAATATGGACTCTAAATGGCCAAAATATCACGAGATTCTAGAATATGATGGTGAAAGGGTGAAACTTCAGAGTTATGAGAAACTAAAGCCTAAGGTTCGAGATTGGTTGCATTACCATCAGATAAATGAGACATTTAAACAGGACAGGAAAATAGGATTTCAGAAAGAGAAGTCAAAACTAGAAACAGAATTGTTGGAACCCAATACTAAGAACTTATCAAAAATGTATAACTTGCTGTTGAAATGGAATACACAGGATGAAACGGTGAAATCAGCAATGATTAAATGGGCACAAGATATTGGTCATGATATTATGTTTGCTGACTGGGAACAGTTATGGACCACCGGTATCAAATTTACTGCATGTAATGCTTTAAAAGAAAATATTATGAAAATGATCTATCGGTGGTACATGACCCCAGTCAAGCTTGCAAAAATTTACCATTTGCCTAATAATAAGTGTTGGAAATGTAATGAGACTGAAGGCACTTTCTACCACCTTTGGTGGACCTGCCCAAAGGTTAAAGCTTTTTGGGAAATGATCTATAATGAAATTAAGAAGGTCCTTAAGTGGACTTTTCCTAAGAAACCAGAGGCTTTTCTCTTGGGCATGGTTGGCCAAGTGGTGTTAAGGAAGGATAGGATGTTCTTTATGTATGCCACTACAGCAGCAAGAATTCTACTGGCAAAGTATTGGAAGACGCAAGAACTACCTACTCTGGAAGAATGGCAAACAAAGGTGATTGACTTTATGGGACTGGCCGAGATGACGGGCAGAATCCGTGACCAGGGGAAAGAGACAGTGGAAGAGGACTGGAAGAAATTTAAAATATATCTTAAAAATAATTGTAAAATTGAGGAATGTTAAGATGTCAGGGGGTAAGAGGTAAAGAATTGCAGCAGTAATCAAAAAAACCTAAAGGAATCTTTATGAAAGGGAATTAAGACAATGGACCTAAGGGTTGCTAAAGAACCATTAAACAAGGATGCAGGGATGGGGAGGTATGGGGAAGTCAAAAGAAAGAAGGGTATGAAATGATGATTTTGAAGTTATATTGTTCTATACTGTTTTTTTATTATCTGTCTGAAAAACGAATAAAAATTATTATAAAAAAACAAACAAAAAAAAACAAAAACAAAGATAGTCTCAGTTGGCTCTGCCTGTCATTGGCCTTGGCACCACCTTGGTCTTCTTGTCTTCCACCTTGCCAGTCCCAATGGACACCAGGCACAGCTGCCTTCCAGCCCAACACTGGCCCATTAAGACCTCCAACTGATCCAACCAGGCAACCCTTTCGTGATGTCTTATTTAAGTTCCTGTTGCTAACGGTCCACATTTTATTTTCTCTTTGACTCTTTCTTCCTCTTGATGAATTGAGAAATATTGTCTTCAAAAGCACTTTGATCAATGTTTTCTAAAAATAAAGCGAGGAAGTTTCTCTTGGAAAAAAAGAGTTGACAGAGGCCTTTGAAATTGTGGAGTGGAACTAAACTATTAGCCAACCTACTGTGCGCCATCACGAGAAAGCCTGATCCCATTTAAGCCCCACTATGCATTGCCAGAACACTTTAAAGAGAACACGGAACTCGGTGTTTTCTTAAGTCTATGAAGCACAACAACACTAAAAAAGTATATATTTTAAAAAATTGGCTTCTGCACATTATTCACCAAATAAAGAACGTTGACAACAACACAGACTGAAATCTGTTCTCTGTGTGTATGTTTGTTTCTTGCTTCATTGAAGTCAATGGGATTGCACGGATGTCAAAAGAATTTTGCTCTTTGAACGTTTCAGTGCTTTGCTGAAAAGCTTAACTGATACTTTGTTTCACAGAGGCATTTAGTCTAGTTTAGACCCAGGGTTGTTGGTCCCCCACCCATTGCTTTTCTCCAACCACAACTAAAAGAAGGAGGAAAATCCATTAAAAGGAAAGCTGGTCAGTAGTTAATTTAGAGTTGAATTCACACATATGGGTTTGATATTTGATGACTGCTAGCTCAAGGGGCAATGCCATCCTTAGACACCCATAAAGTCATGAACTGGTTGGTTTGGAGGAACTTTTTTTGGGGAAAAACAGTAATATTTTTATCATCATCACCCTCCATTTACACACGTGTGAATGCAGTATCACATTATCACAGATCTGATGAAAAAGATGAAGGAGTTTTAGAATGTCCCACAATTTGCACATTCAGCTGACAATCCTCATGAGTAAAGTTGTCAAGTGTAAAGAAGTCAAAGGCTGTGGATTTGTGTGGGAGACAGATTTATAGCCACTTATTTGTGTACTCCCCCACCCATCCAATGTGGGCCCTAATCTGACCAGGGACAATCTGAAACAACACATCCCAGATGAATCAGGGCCCTTGCATACTCTTTAATTGGGGTGACTGAGAGGGTGAGTGATGACGCACCCAGGTAGTCTGAGCTATGTCTCCTCCTCCCCCATTCCCCTCACTGCTCAACCACCCCCTTTTTAAGAGTTCCAGATCCCAGCTTGACCAGAATCTATCCAATTCAGTTTGGGATCTGGGATTTGGCCATAGCTGCTGCACAGATCTAGCTCTTAGCACTATGGCAATGGAAGCCATTGCATAGCTTACCAATATTACCCGTCATTTACAAGACGAATCGAGGCAAGCTACGTTGAGCAGACCACAATAGTGAGCTGAAAAGTTGACACTCATAAAAATGTAAGAATAGCCTTGCTTGATCAGGTCAAAGTCTGATGTAGTTCTGCATTTTGTTGCATGGTGGCCAACCACATGCCTCAATGGGAAGCCCATCATCTGGTATTCAGAGGCAAGCCACCGCTGCCAGTGGAATAGAACTTAGCCATTATGGCTAGTAGCTTTATCTTCCATGGATTTGTCGAATCCTTCTTTAAAGCCATCAAAGTGGCTGAATGCCAGTAATCTCAGACAAATCTTGTATAAATAGAACAATGAGTCCACATCTGCTCATGTCTATTTACTTGGCAGTCACCACATATGGGCCTTGTCTTGGTTTTCACAACATTTTGAAGATCATTTGTGAAAGGTTGTTGCCAAAGTAATCCAAAGTCCTGGCTTTCAGTTCACATCTTTACAGTTCGGAAAGGCAGGTAGCAACTGGCTACTGGGCAAAGTGCCTGGGTCTATCCTGCAGGAGTTGACAGGGGGAGGAAGCATGGACCCAGAAGAGGCTGGACATCTGCTGGTTTCTCTGGTACTTTATATCAGGGATGGGGAACCTTTCCCAGCCTAAGGGCCACATTCCTTCATTGTTAACCTTCTGGGGGCCATAAACCAGTGGTAGGCAAGGCCAGAGAAAAAGGTGGATTGGAACAGAGGCAAAAGTGGGTGGAGCAATGGTTCTGACTCTTATCTTTCTATAATAGGCTATATTCAAGTCAGAGGTTTATATCCATCCTTCTTCCAGGCAAGCAATAGTTCAAACATACATTCCAACCAGATAAAAGCCTTTGATGAGGGCATGTAGGTTCAGGGCTTGGAGGAGAAGTGAGGGCCAGTTAAAGAAGTTGTGAGGGCTGCATTTGGCTTATGGAGCTGAGTTTCCCAACCATGCTGCCCATGGAGCTAGCTGATGATGGAGACCTCTGCATGCTCTTGGTCTTGGCTCTGAGGAGCAACAGTGGTTAGCGATTTGAGGTCACAGGGGGTCAAAGACCCATTACTATTTCTGAAGCAGGGTTGCTGTCTCCAGAGGCCCACTGCCACCCAATTAGCATTAAAACAGAGTTTTTTTAGTCACTGTATGAGGCAAAGCTAAGTGTTTAGGAAAACTGAAAACACAAGATGCTTCAGTTTCAAGAGAATGGTGTGCAAGTTCTGTTAAGTACAGTGGAACTTCATGGAAAACACAGATTAAGTCATTCTGAAACATGGTATCAGAGCACTTGGAATCATTTGCCCATGTACGTACACAGAGAAGAGTAGATCTAGATGAAAGGTAACATACGGAGATCTGCATTGATTGTTGTAATACATTCCTAATTACAGTGGTACCTCGGGTTACAAATATTTGAGTTTCAAACACTTCAGGTTACAGACTCCGCTAACCCGGAAGTAGTATCTCGGGTTAAGAACTCTACCTCAGGATGAGAACAGAAATTGTGCGCTGGTGGTGTGGCGGCAGTGAGAGGCCCCATTAGTTAAAGTGGTACCTCAGGTTAAGAACGGTTTCAGGTTAAGAACGGACCTCCGGAACAAATTAAGTTCGTAACCAGAGGTACCACTGTATTATTATTATTATTATTATTATTATTATTATTATTATATAAATATAAGATTATTGTATAATCTTAGAAGGGGCATGGCTGTCACGGGGACTGTCATAAAGGGATCCTGCCACTGCGCGCTGGTGGGCAGGGTGGAGCAGGATGAGGGTCTCACAAATGTTTACACCCTCCTTGTCATCTCCAACTCACAGAGAACCACAAAGGCCACAACATAAGATACATTGCATGTATGAATCAAAGTGAACACTTTACAATTGGCGGTTCACACCTTTTGTGACTTTTATTACCTTCTATCCACTCCGCATCATCATATATGTAATCGACCATTCCCAATGTGATAGTTCAGAAGAACTTTTGTTCACTATGTGGTCATTTGGTGAAAAGGCCTCTAAATGGGAAAAAATCAATAATGCTGATGATGTATTGTGCAAATGCATTTCTGTTGATGCGGCAAACAGATATGATGATGAAAGATCGATTTTTGTGGTGAGGTCCTTGCCTCTCAAGTGATAGCAAAACATTTTTCATACATTTATGCTATTGACATTTGGTAAGATGCAGTGATGCTGGCTGGTGTCAGATCTCTCTCTCTCTCTCTCTCTCTCTCTCTCTCTCTCTCTCTCTCTGTCAGACACTTCTGGGCACTGCTTCACAGTGATGTGCAATGATTCGTCAAAAAACTGTGACCAATCCCAACCAACTTTAATCTATGAATGAAGCCTCAAAAGTCTAAGAAAGTATCAAATATAGAAAGAGCTTGAACAAAAACCATTGGCATAGAAATGCATCCAAGAAAGGTAATGTGAGAAGACAGTACTACTGCAATACTCCAAGTAATCTGGAAAGTGTTAAGACTTTGGGCAAGCAGAAACTGTATTAAATAAGAGTAGAATTTACAGAGGGTGATGTGTTAGATAGACAATGAATTATGATCCTTGAAGATAACCTATTGAGACAGCAACTTTATTGTTGGCAGAGAACATAGGGTTCTACTTGGAAGTAGGGTGATCAGATCAATGTTAGGGCTGGCCCAACCATTAGTCAGAATGAGGTAGCTGCCACAAATTGTAGGTATTGAGTATGGTTATGGTATCCACAAGCTTGTACATTGTGTATCCAACTAAGATTGAATGTAACAGTTAATGCAGCAGATGTTACAGAACTTCCTTTCTCTCTCCTTCCCCCAATTTTCCTCATATCAGCTCTAAGTTTCCCCCCATGCCTTTGAAGCAGATAAGGGGGTGGTGTTGGGAGAATACAGAGGAAGAAGAAGGAGGGGAAGTTATCCTGCATAAGCAGACATCCTGCATTCACGTGGACATTTTTGCCCCCTACTTGACTCAATGATGCCAACTTGAGTTGATTCAAGTATGGTATGGTGGACAAAGTATCCATCTTGGAGCAGGAAGACAAGCTTTCAAACCCCTGCTCAGCCTTTGAAGCTCACTAGGTGATGTTGGGTCAATCACCCCCTTTCATCCTACCTCATAGTGCTATTTATAAGGATGAAATGACATAACCAGCTTCAAGCATACTGTATATACAGTAAATAACCATACAAGTCCTGGTGTCCTGCTAAGACCCTTTGATCCAATGGAAGCTTCCATTTCTTCTATGATATACATCCAATTGTGGTTCTCCAGACACCTCTCTCCAACCCATGGGACTCCCCCCATGTCACGCACACTCTCCAGTCATCCCACCTACTGGGCCTGCTTTGAATGCTTTTGGTTTGCTGGAATGAGGACTTGGACTCAGATCATGCTTGTTGCAAGCTTGGATGGGGGAGTCTATTGTTTTGGAAGTTTTGAAAGTTCCTCTCCCAAGACACCCATTGCTTTTATTTACTGTCTAGAAACTCAGGCTGGACTGAAGGAATGCCTGTGCCTCCTCGTTCCTCTCCATTTTAAGTAACCTAATGAGTGACGGCTGAACACTTGATCAGGAAGCAGAGAGAGAGGGGAGTGAACTCTGTCAGTATCTTGCCAGCGCCCAACTTTGATGTCTCTCTACTCCTATCTGTTGTCTGTGGAAAGGTTTTCCACAGGCCACCAAGTGTTCAACTTTCACTGAGATAAATAACACTCTCCTAGAAGGCGTTCTGGCCTCCTCTCTCTCTCACACACCGCCAGAATTGAGTGCTTCCGGAGTGGCCATTCATTACCTTCCCAATGACCTGTAATTTATCCCAAATGGAGTAGGTGTATTCAAACAGAAAGATAACCATTGATGATAAAAGAGAGAGAGGGAGGTGGGGGGAAGAGAGAGAGATAACACTTCTCTGTAACAGATGCTTCTTTTTACGATGGAAATGGGGAGAGCTGCAAGCTGCAGGTGCAGGAGTGACATTACGTCTGCAGAGAATCATTACAGCCTCCTTAGAGATCTAGGTTTACTCTGTGTTTAATCAGCCACAGTCAGAAGAAATGGCTTCATTTCAGCTTGATGGGAGCCAGATTACAAAAAAGGAAGATGGATAGCCAATAAGGACCATCCCTATAAGCATACTGTCTTAATTTGAGGGAACAAGCTGGCATCCTGCACCGAGCAAAAAGTAAAGAGCAATATGGCAAGTATCACATGCCACTTGTTTTGAAGCTCTTCTGCCTCCCATAATGAGAAGCGGTTGTTTGTACTTCTTCTTTTTAACTAACAACCTTTTCATTATAAAGCAAACACAACACACCGGATTGCTGACTGCCACCTCAGTGGCTCTGGAGATGCCACCACTTTATGTTCCAGAAGGCAGACAGCTATTGAAACATCTTTACCTGCTTTCAGAATAATTCCCTAGCCTTCTCTTTCTTTCTCTTTAAAAATAATATTTGAGTTGACTATTGATCACAAAGGTTCTGGGAATGTAATATGAACATATACGTTCTAAAAGGGTCACAGTGGAGCCATCTATCATGACCTCCCATGACAGCTGCGTTTTGCTGCTCCAGCAAAACTGCCAGACAATTTGGGGAGGTTTTCTTAAGAATTGTAAATGGGATTTTTGAAAGGAGGTGGGTTTTGGTCTTGCATGAAATAGTGCTATCTTCTGTGTCCTGACTTAGTCGCTTTGAAGCAAGAGAACCAGTCCATTCACTATGTTACAGGATTGCCTGTGAAAATGTTTTTTCCAGATTTTGCTTGTGAACTGTGAATGCATGATGATCCACCAGAGCTTGATAAATCCCTTGCTGTTTTTCTGAGATTGCACAAATTGAGGAAGTTGGTCACTGGGCCACATGTGGCTTGGTGGATTAGATGTTGGGCAGTTCCCTTCTTGAGTGGAATATTTGAAACTGTGCATGAGGCAAAATGGAAAGACCAGTTCTATGATCAATATTTGACCTCCCATGTTAATAGTAGAATTACACAGGGTGGGGCAACTGTGGCCTTCCAGATGTTGCTGGACTTCAACTCCGACCAGCCCTAACTAGCATGTTCTGTGGTCAGGAATGATGGGAGTTGGAGTTCACCTGGTTCTCCAACCCTGCAATACATATTTATTGGAATTTTATCAATATATTCAAGTGATTCAAGTCAACAATACTTCATAATAATACTGTGTGTGTGTGTGTGTGTGTGTGTGTGTATCCCAAAACATTAGATGGCCTGATCATGGATGTTTTGTGTCATGTCTGGTTTTGGTCCATGGATTTTATTTGTATGCTGTGATGAAGGTCACTGGCAGGGGTAGAGAACTTCAGACATGCACACCAAAGGCCTATCTTGCCCTCAGGACTCTCCCCAGACCACACCCCTCATCAGCCCTACTCCACACCCTCGCCAAGTGCTTTTGCCTGGCAGGAGTGCGTCTTTGAATCATGACTATGCTTCTTGCTTATCTAGCTGGTGAATGGACAGCTGGGGGTGTATAAATATCTGACCTTTGAGTTGTTGGGATATAGCCTACTTTGCAAAAGACTCTGGCCACACCCATTTGCCCATGAGAAAATGTGGACCTCAGGCTGAAAGCAGCTCCCCACCCCTCGTCAATGGGATTCTAGGTAAAAGTAAAGGTAAAGGGACCCCTGACCATTAGGTCCAGTCATGACCGACTCTGTGGTTGCGGTGCTCATCTCACTTTATTGGCCGAAGGAGCTGGCGTACAGGCTCCAGGTCATGTGGCCAGCATGACTAAGCCGCTTCTGGCGAACCAGAGCAGCGCACGAAAATGCTGTTTACCTTCCTGCCAGAGCAGTACCTATTTATCTACTTTCACTTTGACGTGCTTTCGAACTGCTAGGTTGGCAGGAGCAGGGACTGAGCAATGGGAGCTCACCCCATCGCAGGGATTCGAACTGCCGACCTTCTGATCGGCAAGTCCTAGGCTCTGTGGTTTAACCCACAGCGCCACCCGCGTCCAATGGGATTCTACTCCCATGCTAACATCATGATGCTGGTAGATCGAGGACAGACGAAGGAAAGGACTTCTTCATGCAGCACATAGTTAAACTGTGGAACTCACTCCTCCAGAGGCAGTGCTGGCCACCAACTTGAATGGCTTTGAAAGAGGAGTAGACAAATTCATGGAGGATAAGGCTATCCAATTTATGGCTACTAGTCATGATGGCTATGTTCTACCTTGACTGTCAAAGGCAGTATGCTTCTGAATGCCAGTTACGGGGAACTGCAGGTAGAGAGGTTGCTGTTGTGCTCAGATTCAGTTTACTGGATTCCCATGTGAGAACAAGATGCAGGACTGGGTGGGCCTTTGGTCTGACCCAGGAGCATTATTCTTATGTTCTTATGATGTCTTCAGTAATCTTACAGGTTTATTGAAGAAGCAACAGACTTATATTGGGTCAAATTATAACGTAGAGAGATTGAAAGACTTCCAGTCTCCCTCTTTGTCTTCCCCACCCCTTCCCCAGATCTCTGTCTCCACTCTCCCCACCCTCTCTCATCTCCACACTTCATCCTGATGTTGTTATTTAACACAGTGAGAAAAATGTCTGTTCCGAAGAGGGAGGGGGGAACCACCCGCAATCATGTCACAAGCTTCCATTACATCACAGAGAATGAAGTAATTCAACACAGGTTCTCATGCACCTTGGAAAAAGTAATGAAAAGGTGTGTTTCCCTCTCCTTTCCTGCTCCCCTTCAGACAGGTGTGTGACTGATAAAACTTAGGGTATCAGATGCCAGAGCTGAATTGTTTGTTGTGGGTATACAAGTAGCACAAGGGAGACGAACACCTGCAAACCGGATCCTTTGTACACGATGGTGGCCGACTCTAGTTATACAATTACACTCTTTCCCAAGAAGTCTGCAAAAGGCAATGAATGCATAGGGAAAAAAGTCTCCAGCTTCTCATGGAGATACGTGGCAAAATTCTCCAAATTTGTGCTTCAGTGCAGTTGATTGCCCAACGACCCTTACAAGCTAATGAACCTGTAATACATATTCAAATATAGTACTTTTATAATTCGTGGCAGCTTGTGTGGGGCTTGAGGTGAGGTAAGGATTCATTTGGGAGCACTCCAAATGACTTTGTTTAGCAGCCCCTCTTCATGAATTTATATGGGAACTGCTTTGGCCAGAGGCTGGTGTGGGGAGGACTGAAATGAAACCATCTTTGGGTGTCTGTAACTGTCATTAGTTTTCCAAGTACTGATGAGACTTACACCACATTTACACCATACATTTAAATTAATATGATGCCACCTTCATGGCTTCCCCCCCAAAATTATGGGAACTGTAGTCTGTTAAGGGTATTGAGAGTTGTTAGGAGACCCTACTATTCCTCCCACAGAGCTACAATCCCCAGAGTTCTCCTGGAAGAGGGATAGATAGTGAAGCCATTCTTATTTATTAATATTATTTAGAATATGTATAAACCACGTGATCAGGAAATACTCCTAATGGTTTACAAATAAAATAGAAGAACACCACAGCTAAAATCCACTGTCTAGTTAAAAACAATGGGTGGCATTCAACATCAAACTAGTGCCAAATGTCCTTGTGAAAATTCATCACCATTCAGTGTGAATTTCTCAATATTTTTGTATGTGATTTTGCGTAATCTGCATATTTTTGCAAAGCAATTTCCTCCAATATAGTGCATGTCTATATATTATTTTCACTAATATAGGCATTTCTAAGCACAACTTACGCTAGTATATGCTTTTTCTTCACCACATTACCTGGCTGGAGATCTGCATTGCAAAAGTCAGAGAAGGACAAATTTCCAAGGAAGGATTCCAATTTGCACATTCTTTTGGAAAGTACCGATCAGCTAAATTCACCTTTAAATGACAACTGAATTTAATTTCTTCGCCATCCCTATGCGTGAACTATTGATCACACAAGGTTTTCCATTTTCAAACCTCTGAGCTCCACTTGACAAATTTGGGAGTAGCACAGTGATGCGGATGTAGCACTGGAACAGTACCAGAAGCCTGACACCACGCCTGTTTCTATACATAAGTATTCTACATACCAATAAAATGCATTAATCGGGTTTGAGCCAGCTGCACATTGTCTGTTCTACTGACATACACACACAAAGTAGGGTCAATTAAACATCTTACTTTTCCTGCTGGTCAAATATTTTACAACCTGTATTTACATCTGGAAAATGGCCACGGTTCCCTTGTCTTTGATAGATCAGCAGCTGCTGTGGATACCTGGGAGGAAAATAAACATCAAAGGTATGTTTCTGCACTGAGAAATTCCAGACTATCCAGGTGACAGCGTGTGTTTGGCTGGAACCCTGCTCTGTGGAGTGGTTAGTGCAACAGCTGATCTGGCCCTGAACAAGTTCCTTGTATCTTAGCAATTGGTCGGGCATTATTGCCTGCCATATAATGCTTAAAATGAATTTTAATCTGTTGATAGCATTTACCGAAGAGGTTAATATTCCTAATAAATACCCCCTTAGAAATAATCTCATGCACGTCTTTTTGACAGAAGGGTCAGGGCAGCTAATGACAGTAACGACTACAAAACGTAATCCAGTCAATTACTTTAATTAAATTTCAAACTATGTAATGTCTTCCCATTTATATAGTAAACTAATAGGAGAAAAGGCCGTCCTTTCTCGTCAGCCCCCATTTAAGTGCGCAAAAATGTGGCCTTGCGGTCCATCTCAACACATCGCTCTCGCAGCCTCTCTTGGAACATTAAAGATAATTACGGGTTTTTAACAAATACAGCTTATTCATCTGCAAGAAAAGGTTGAGTTTTCCTCCCTCTCCCCTTCTGAATGTTCTTTTATAGAAGAAGAGCTCCCCCGCCCATCTGCAACACACACCCCTTTGCAGATCATAATCTGGTATTTACAGACTAGCTAACATTTGATAGTACCAGCATTCCAGAGTAAATGGGGGGAGGGGGGACATGTCTCCATTACAACGAATCCTTTTTTAATTATATTGCTTGAAACAGGAGCAAAAGTGGGCTAGGAAGGAACAGCTGTCTGGAAGTTGTACTACTACATTTGGGGGGGAATAACAAGAAGATTCAGGACAGACAAAAGAAAGCACTTCTTCACACAGAGCAGACTTAAACTATGGAACTGGTTCCCATGAGAAGTCAGGAGGAGAATGGCCCCTAGTCACAATGTCTGTGTTGTACCTCCACAGTCAGAGGCAGTATACCTCTAAATGCCAGTTGCTGAAAATCACAAGTGGGAAGAGTGTTATTGAGCTCAGGTTCTGCGCTTGGGCTTCACAAGGACATCTGACTGGACACTTTAAGGAAAGCATGCTAGACTAGATAGACCATTGGCCTGATCCAGTAGACTTTTCTTGACAGGCTGTTTAGACAGGCAGAATCATAGAATTGTAAGGAACCCTGAGGATCATTGAGTCCAACCCCTTGCAAAGCAGGAATATGCAGTTGTCCCATACGGGGACTGAACCTGCAACCTTGGTGTTACCGGCACCATGCTCTAACCAACTGAGCTATCCAGGTAGAATGAAGGATGCTTTGACCGTGGATCAGATCTATAAGTAATGCAATCAATTATAGTTCATTACATTTGGAGAGGGCTGAAATAAAGAATATGGATGGGGCTGAAACACAATGTTATGCATTTGGGAGGGTAGTCTGCATCCTTTCTAATTCTTAGGATCCTGTATCTGTAGGGGTAGAATGTATGACAGCAAGCTTGCCGAACTAGTTCCTTCATTAAGGAACTTTGACTAGTTAAGCACCAGGATTAGCATAAACAAAGAAGCTGCTCTGTGCCATAGAACAAATGGGTGAGCCTTCTTCCCACCGCCACCTCACCTAGTGCTAGGTAGGAGAACAATAGAGTGGTATGTGTGAGCTAACTGGAAGTTGTCTGGAAGCTGGATATACAGAGACATGCTTACTCTGTGCTGGTTTCAAGGCTGTGACTAATGGAGAAGCAAGATCTCTGGGGGTGTCAATGATGTGAGCCCCTCTATCCTATGATCAAGTGGTATGTATGTGTATACGAAACCTTATATTCCAAAGGCACTACGGCCTCCACTAACTTTCATTCCAAGAAAACCGAACTGTGTGCAAGGGCTAGAACCCTTGGAAAACCCCACCACTCAAAGATTGGGGTGGTTTGTAACAATACTTTCACCTCCCCCACCCAAAAATATTCAGAATTATGGTTGGGCATGCAACCACAAAAGTCCACAGCTTTCTTCATGAGTTAGTTCCTGCAAAGCAGCAATGTAAAAAAAAAAGAAACGAATGCAGGGACCATTTATTGAGGTCCCCCCTCCCAAGGTCACATGAGTTCTTCCAGTCCCTCACATGCTGAAGGATAACTTCTGTATTGGGGAAGCATTTCTATCCATGTAGGCCCTGAGGGGTGGGGAGCTCTTTCCATCCAAGGGCTGCATTCCCCTCTGGGCAACCTTCCATGGTTCACATTCTAGCTGCAGGTGGGACCAGAGATATATGTGTGTGGAGCAAAAAAAGTCCATGTGACATTTGTACCATAGTTTCAAAACATACACATCTGTCTCTGTCCCCTATCCAGGCAAGCAAGTGGCATTATCAGAGTTCAAGGACACATTGTAGGACAGGTAAAAAACATTTGGTGGTGGTGGGTCCTCAATCTCATCTTCTGAAGAAGGGGAATCTGGCCCCAGGGTCATCACACAAAAGTCGCAAGAGGCCACCCCAGCAGAAATAATGTGCAGAGCAACATATTATGCCTCCCCAACAAGTACCTGTCCTTGGTGGGGAAAGATGTTCCAACAGGACCCCGAGAGAGCAACCTTCTCTTTCTGACAGCTTAGCCATTATCCTTCTCCTAGAAGCCTGTTTGGTGTCATCTAGGGATGCGGGTGGCACTGTGGGTTAAACCACAGAGCCTAGGACTTGCCGATCAGAAGGTTGGCGGTTCGATTCCCTGTGACGGGGTGAGCTCCCATTGCTCGGTCCCTGCTTCTGCCAACCTAGCAGTTTGAAAGCACATTAAAGTGCAAGTAGATAAATAGGTACTGCCCCGGTGGGAAGGTAAACAGCGTTTCCATGTGCTGCTCTGGGGCGCCAGAAGCGGCTTAGTCATGCTGGCCACATGACCTGGAAGCTGTACGCTGGCTCCCTTGGCCAATAAAGTGAGATGAGCACTGCAACCCCAGAGTCGGCCACGACTGGACCTAATGGTCAGGGGTCCCTTTACCTTTAGGGTACACCCTTAGTTTGTCTAAGGCTGTTGCAGGGCCCAGCCACAGTCTCAGCCAGTCCCCATGTGAATTTAATATGGCCCAGGAACTTCTGCAACACACAAGGGGCTCAGGAGCACAGCCACTTATGTGCAGAAAAGCCTCCCTCAAGACAGAAAGTTTGAAAAACACTTCATTAGGGATGAAGTGCATTCCGAAGACTCTTTTAAAAAAGAACAAAAAACTTTTCTCTCCTGTCTTGAACTCTCTGTAGTTTTGATGAATACTTGGGCACCATGATGGTATCTCCAGCGTGTTTCCATGTTCTTTGACAACCCCATAAATTTTGTGGGGAAGGTGAAGTCTGAGGGTGCAATTAACTCCAAAAGTGGTACAAAGCAATCGCTTGGTGATACTGGCCTACAGTGCTTAGCACTTAACTCTGAGATGCCGATAAGCCCTATCAAACGAGGGTTGTGTTTAATGTTCGCTCCTGCTTACGTACCAGACATACAACCGAGCGGTCACTGTGTTAACACTCCCCAATATCTATTACAATTAGTTTTTGATTAAGAGGCCTCGCCTGCCTTTTGAAGACTTTTTATGTTGTGTCAACCAGCTAGTGATGGAGTGAGCCATGCAGACACCTCCCAGTAACAAAGCATCTTGTAAAAGGTTTCAAGTGAACTATTTTATCATCCTAATGGAAACCAGATGACTCCGACTCCCTCTTTAATTTCAACTATTTACTGAAGAGCCTTGTTTTTGAATTACTTAAAGATTTATTCAAGAACACTATCCTTGTGCATTAAGGATCCCATAATAGCAGACCTATTTGAGAAGCAGGGAGGGGAAGGAGAGGGTGAAAAAGCTTTTAAATGTCTTTTTCCATGTTTAGCCCATGGATTTACTGGCCATTTTATATGCCCATTCATTTGTGTATCTCTGCTGAAATTTGCTTTCCTTCCTAAACACCTTGGAACTCAGTGTGTTATGCATTGAATATAATCAGTGCTTATTCTGTGTTTTTAAAAAGGGTCAAAATTCAGCACAGACAACACCTTGATTCTGTTACCTGTAAACATCATGCAGTTTCATATGTATGGGATTATTTCCCCTGCATCATTTTGTTTCTTTCAACCATGAGAAGGGAGATGGGGTTATGCTGAACTCCTCCCCCATCTCCACTGAGAAACCTATTCCAGAGACCTGGCTTCATAGATTTCGTGAGGCATTGCACAGATCCTTTCAAGCCAATTAATAACAATCTTGGGGACTAGAAACTAAAATCATGTTCTGACTACTATACCCATTTCTGGACAGAAGCATTTAAGCAGTTGCAAATCTAATCTCAGAGCCATCTTTTACACACCACCAATGCAATCCTATGCATGTTGACTTAGAAGTAAGTCCCCCAAAGTTCAGTGGAACTCCTTCCCAGGTAAGTCGATATAGGAGTGCAGCTGCAGCAACCATCTTGATTTAAAACAAATCCCACTAAGATGGCAAAATATTTCCTTTTCATCTTCCACCTTTGCCAACACGGCCAACCAGATGATATCATGGAGGCCAGCATGGGATCAGTGGAATGTGTGTGGATCTCATTTCCTTCAAGATCCAGTGATCTTTTCCACATGGCTTCCACACTGGTCCATCTAGCTCAGCACTGTATACAGTGACTAGCAGTGGGTCTCCAGGATTCCAGACTGGGAACATTCCCAGCCCTACATGGGAGATGCTGGGGATTGAATCTGGGACCCTCTGCATGCAAAGCAGATGCTGTGCCGCTGACTTATGACCCTTGCCCAAACGCTTCCCACATTTTGGAACCACATTTCTGTTGGCAAGATGGGGGAGAGTGAGAAAGTGCTCCTTCGAAACCACCCCAGAGTAGGTTTGATTTCTAAGGTGCCTGTTTAATTGTAGTCCTTGCCCTTTTCCAGAAAGGGCGTCTATCATTATTTCCTCACGCTTCGTCCAAACTGCCAGCTTCCCGCTTGTGTTAATTATTAATGTGACCTGTTTATGTACCCATTACCCAGCTAACCATTAATATCTGTTTACACAATGATGACCTTTGCAATGGAGTACCAGGCTCTTGGCCTGTAAATGTCAAACATTTTTTAAATAGTTAAAATGCTCCCTGCACGTTCTGACTGTCTAATCAGCCCCTGCAAGATTTCCATCTCGAAAAGAGAAAGCTCAGATAAAGTGCCATTTGCTTGCCAAAGACTACAATTTTGATTTTTTTTTTTTTGGGGGGGAGGGAATCAGGGAAGACAAAAGTAGCCAGTTAAAAACAGGAGGGGGGCATTTACTTGAAGGAATCTTTCTCTAAAGTTCTTGCTCCCTTTTTGTCTTTTTAAAATAAGAAGAGGGCCATGGAAAGGAACACATTTTATCAAAATGCCAGTGTCATGCAGTTCCAGAAGTCTGGAGGATTTCTGTCATATTAGCTAATCATTCTCCATTAACCCTAATGCCTACTGTGCCTTTTGGATCCATGCTTCTCTTGGCTAAATATTAGGCACTGTGACTGTCGATGTTTCAAAAAGCTGACTTTAGCCAATCCCGGAAATGATTTGTTATTTAGTGGTGGAAGTGGATGAACACAGGCAATAATCTTACCACATGGTAAGATTTCCTATCATGAAATTGCCTGTCATCTGTACTAATGCAAACATGATGCATTTTTAATTTTCCTGCCAGCGTTCTGATTTTTCTCCTTCACTCCTAATACTAGAACTTGGGTTATCCAATGAAGCTGAGTGTTTGGAGATTCAGGACAGGCCTTCTTCACACATTAGTCAAACTATGGAATTTACCACTAACTTGGATGGCTTCAAAAGAGGATTAGACAAATGCAGGGAAGGCGAGGCTATTGATGGCTACTAGTTACAATAACTATGTTCTGCCTCTGCGGTTGGAGGCAGCAAGCTTCTGAATACCAGTTGCTTAGTTTCACAACTGGGGAGACTGCTCAGGCCCTGCTTACAGGCTTCCTATGGAAATCTGGTAGGCCACTGTGAGGCTAGATGGGCTGATCCAGCAGGACTTTTCTTATGTCCTTATGCCATTCTAAACATCCTATTGCATTTTCTCATTTGTTGAGCTGCAACTTCACTATGATTAGCAGTTTTCAATGCAGTCTTGGGAGAGTGCTTGGAACCACACCTGTAGTAGTGTGTCCAGTTCTAAGCACCACAATTTAAGAAGGATATTGACAAGCTAAAACAAGTGCAGAGGAGGGTGGACAAGAAGACCAAGGGTCTTGAAACCAAGCCTTATGAGGAATGTTTGAGGGCATTGGGTATGCTTAGCCTGGTAAAGAGGAAACAGAGAGGAGATACGATAGTCTGTATTCTGAATAGTGACACCAGGGACCCAGAAGGTGCAGGGCTTGTCAGTCCAACCCCTGCACAAATTCATCAGGGCTGACCTTAAGGCAATTGGAGCAATTTGGCCAAATTGGGCCCCGCGTGCCACTCCTAAGGGGCCGCCCACACCAGGGCAGTCTAGATGGATTTTATTTATATCTATAAGATTTTGCAGACTTTGGCTGTGAACTGGGGCTGTACAAGTTGCACCCCACTGCTTCAAATTGGGCCCCACTGGCTAGCCCTGAGTCTCATAGTTGCTGGGCCTGAGTTGCCCTGCCCTTGCATGAAGTCTTGGGTTTACAATTTTGGGAGAGGGGAGACTGCGGCACTGGGGAGAGGGCAGACTGGCAAGGCCCCCTATATTTAGAGGCTTGAGTTGCCCTGCCCTCACATGAAGTCTTGGGTTTGCAAGTTTGGGAGACGGGAGACTGCCTGCTGGGGAGTGGGCGAGCTGGCGAGGCCCCCTAGATTTAGAGGCCCTAGGCTTCAGCCTACTTAGCCTATACATAAATCCGGCACTGCCAATCAGTATTCCATTATTGCATCCATCAAAACTTATTTACACTGTTGAATGCCACCAGGGGCAGAGCGCGCACCCCTCCACTGCCTCTGCCATCGCAGCAGCAGCAGCCCGAGGTGAGGCGAGCAAGCCCCGATTGGCCGTCCAGCAAAGCGGCGAGCTGCGCTCACCGGCTGCCTCTCCTCCTTCCCAACAGGTGGCTCCGCATCACCACAACCATACCCGGCGTATAAGACGACCCCCGACTTTTGAGAAGATTTTCCTGGATTAAAAAGTCGTCAGAACATACAGTAATGCTGCCTGTGTTTTCAGCTGTACACAATTATTTCCCATATATCAATAAACGTTTTCCAATCTTCTTTAAACGTATGTTCTTCTTATTCTGTATGTTAAGTTGTGCATATTCTGTCAACTTAAGTTGCCATTCTTATTTGGTTGGGACCTTGCTCATTTCCATTTTTGGGCTAACAAAACACGGGCCGCAGTTGTAGCATACATAAATAGCCGTTTTTGACATCTGGGAATTTCAGTCTGAATTATCCCCAACAGAAAGGACTCCAGTTTTTGTTTTTTGTTTTTTGGGGAGTACTTTTAAACATTTTTTTCCAATTCATTATGGATCATTTCCCAATACTCTTTTACCCTTTTACAAGACAGCCACATATGAAACAACATTCCCTCCAGATTGGGCAGTTTGCTTTCAGATCTCTACTCCCCATGGAGGAGTCAGCTGGGCTTGATATTCCTACAGAGGAATTTGTCCATGCTGTAGCACATTTCCTGATAAGCGGCATTGCTATACGGGATAGTTATACACTACTCCAAGCATATAAATGCCTTTCGGGTTCTGCGTACTGAATGATAACTCAACTTGTCTTCCTCAGTGAGTGAAGTAATAAATAGAATTCTTAGACTAGGAGAGGGACACTCCTGGTGTCCCGGAAAAGACAAGTCAGCTGAATTACCATGCCAGCCGCTACATAAAGATTGTCAAATTAAATGCAGAGACCTATGTTTAAATAACGCCATGATGAAACATGAGAAAAGCCGACAAAAGCTACGGCTGACACTCTGACCTCAAGGCAAAGCTCTGTGAAAGATTAAAAAAAATGTACTCAGCGGCATGTATACTGGAGTTTCAGTAGAAAGATGAGGAAGCGAGAGGCTAGAGTAGGTTAATATGGATTTACAAACTTTCTGGAATAACTGCCCTCTAAGGTGTTGGAATTCATGTTCCATTTTCCACTACACCACTCACTCCACTTATGCTGGTGGTCCCTTCAATTCATTTTCCATGCACTACGATCCAAGCTAACCACCTATCCCATTAATTTCAATGGAATGTAATGGGGCAGGCTTCCCCAGGCCTGGGGCCCAATTGTGCCGATTCACGTGGGGCGACACGGTTTTCTGACACCTGCACATCAGAAGAGCCCTGTTGGATCTCACCATCAAGTTCAGCCTCCTCTTTCCCACTGAGAGGCCTATAAACAAGGCATGAGGAACAAGAGAACTCTCCTGATCTTGTTCCCTAACATGGCTTAGGCTGCATTCACGTGTCAGTTTATTCTGTTACCCTGACGATTCCCTAACTGTCTGCAATATATTTTAGCCTTAACACAATATAAAAGCCATTTCTGGAAAACTAATGGTATGTGGTGCATTTTGAGCAGTCATTTCTGTGTTATTCCACACACAAAAATCCATAACTACCAAACTTTTAGAAGACATCTGAAGGCAGCCCTGTTTAGGGAAGCTTTTAATGTTTAATAGGTTACTGTATTTTAGTGTTTTGTTGGAAGCAGTCCAGAGTGGCTGGGGAAACCCAGCCAGATGGGCGGGATATAAATAAATTATTATTATTATTATTATTATTATTATTATTATTATTATTATTATTTGCAGCCCCCTTAACCTGGTGGCATGGGGTGCCTTCTGCCAGCTTTAGCTGGTGGCCCAGCTATGCCCCTACCAGGACAGGGAAAGCCTAACTTCTGTGGCCTATGCTCTGGTGACTTCTAGGTTGGATTACTGCAATGCATTATATGCTGGGCTGCCTCTGAAGACAATTTGGAAGCTTCAGCTGCTGCAAAATGCAATGGCCAGATCGCTCACCAGAACAAGACAGTTTGAGCATATAACACTAATCCTGGCAAAACTGCACTGGCTGCCAATTAGTTTCTGGGTTGTCCTATAAAGCCTTACACAGCTCAGGACCTAAATTCTTTAAGGATCACCTCTCCCCTTATGAACTGATCCAGACCTTGTGCTAGCCATCTGAGGCCCTTCTCTATGTCTCCTCTCCCAGATAGGTCTGGAGGGCGGCAACAAGAGAACAGGCCTTTTCTGTGGTGGGTCCTCAATTGTGAAATGCCGTCTGGCACCATCACCATTACATGTCTTTAGGCACCAGGCAAAAACATTCCTATTACCCAGGCCTATGGTTTATCTTTAAAAATCTGAAAGAAAACACTGGTAAAGAAAATGATTCTTGTGCAACACGACTTCCCTCTCAGTGGCCTGGCAACCACCCTAGCCCCAAACTAGGGGAGTTTACAAGTGGGAGTTGGATTGGGAGAAACAGTGACTGCCACAAAAACAAATAATTAACAGCGACTGTAGCTCCATCCACTGTCCAGCAGAATAGAAAATAATGGCGGCTGATGCACAAAGGCTCAAAGTTTGGATCCCATGGCTCATGACTAGGGATGGGCAAATCTGTTAATTTCAGTTTCTCTCAGTTTCCCATTATTCCAGACTTAAGCTCAGCTCTCCATGTTGCCACATCAATATGCAATTCGGGGGAAAAAAGTTCTTACGAAAATTCATCAGTGAATTTATTCTATTTTTTCCAAATGGCACATTTGTATGCAATTTTGCCTAATACACACATTTATAATAGCATTTCCCCCTAACATAATGGATTTTTGTTTATATTTGTTCTTATGCACACTTTATGTTGCTATATGCATTTTTGTAGACATTAGAGTACTTGGTTTGAGAACGGCATAGCAAAATTCAGAGAAATACAAATTTTGAACCATGCCTGCATTTTGGTCTGCATATTGTTTTGGAATGATTAGGTCTGTTAATCTTTAAATGCGAACAGAATGGAACCCTCCCGCCAAATCTCTACTTCTGACACTACCAAAACTATGATGACCAAGAGGAAAAATGTACTTCGTGAGAACGTCTGTGAATGAAAGCTGCTCCATTCCCCGTGGAAGGGGAAAATTTGGCCCTGACTTGTACCATCTTGTATGATGAATTCATCCATTAAAGTCCATCCTCACAGGGTCAGTGGAGAGTCTGAGAGAGATATCCAATTAGAGGTCTCTCCCTCCCTCCCTCTCTCTTTCTCCCTCTTTTTTTTCTTTAAAAGTCCTTGTCTGTTTCCCTCACTATTTTGAAAACACCCTGAAGTAAACCATACATCACGTTGAGGTCAGAGCAAAATACAAAGAAGAATATCTAGCCAACAACAGTCCACGAGCAATGACAGTTCTCATTTATTATCTGGCAGTCATGTGAGTTTTAAAGCCACCAATCATCATCAATGGAAGAATGCAACTACAGGCCTGACAAGGAAGAAGCTCTCCACAGCGGTGTAATATTCAATTTACGGTCAAGGCTGCTGACTTTGGAAGCAAGAGGAGGATAAGAGCAGGAATTGATTTCCTACCTCAAAGTCAACTTGGCTTTGGAATGATAGAGTCTGAAGCTGGGATCGCTGACAAGGAGCTTGCCTCTCTATTCTTAAGGGTTGTTGAAAGCACTTCATATGCTTTCATTTGGATATGAACGAATGTGTGGTGGGAGGTGATCTCGGTCACCTTCATTGGACCTGCCCATGACTTCCATGTGCTTCAAACTGCTGCTTGCAAGGAGCCTAAGAACATACAGACTTCCTATTGGCTGGTTTTGGGACCCTCAGTTTTCTAAGGCAGTGGTATCCAACATAATGCCCTGCAGATATTTGGGGTTCAAACTCTCATTATCCCTGACCATTGACTCTGCTGGCTGAGGCGATTGGGAATTGTAGTCTACAACACTGAGAGGTCACCATGTCAGGCCCTTGGCCTTGCTGCCTGGGGCTGATGAGAACTGCAGCCCACAATGTAGGGAAGGCACCAGGTTGGCTACCCCAGAGTAGGCATGACTGGGCCAGATAGACCAAGGCCATATCTGACTGGACATGCCATGGATTCATGTTTTCTGGGGCACCATATTATGTGCCCTGCTGGCTCTAGGTTTTGGGCAATATGTCCTTACGGGGGTCTCCCTCCATCAGGGTTAGTGCCATGAGTAGGCATGTTGGGACATCTTCCAAGAGCCTGTGCCCCTCTGACATGAACCCTCCTCCAGACCTGTTCCTGTGCTTCACTGTTGCAACCTGCTTCCTTGATCACCTGCCTCTCATGCTGGTGCAGAAAATGTTGGCAGTGAAGAAACAGTAGATAGATACCACAGCTTGCTCATTGGCTTGATAATATATCCAACAACTCAGAGTAGACACACTGAATTTAATACACCTAAGTTAGTCAAGTTCAATAATTTCAACGGGTTGACTGTGATCAGGACTTGAACTGGATACAAACCAACGGCAGTGAGGAGGACTCACTGAGGGAGGAGAACCCACAGAAGATGTCTTGACCAAGGCCTCTCCAAAACCTGGAACTATCAACAATACAGTCCCAGAGTAGACCCCCCCCACTCCATATTGCTGTTGCTACTGCCTATTCCACCTCTCTCTGCACCCACTTCACACCAACACAAGTCAAAGGCTGCTGCGTCTTTTCTTTGCTTCTGTCACTACTCACTCATTAAACAGATTGCTCTACCCATTTCTGGAAGCCTCAGGAGGGGAGAGTGCTCTTGGGCTTGAATCCTGCTTGCTGGTTTCCCATACACATCTGTTTGGCCACTGTGAGAACAAGATGTTGGACTAGATGGGCCATTGGCCTGATCCAGCAGGCTCTTCTTATATTCTTATGATCAGAGGAATGAGCCATGATACCAACGAGTGGCAGTAGAGAGGGGCACTGTTCTACCCCAGAGCTAGGGTCCTCCCCTAGGTTGTGGTGCACACTTGGTTGCAGTATATTTGTGTGTATGCTGCCCATGACAGGCTGTAAACGCATTCAAAAATGCTGGCGACCTCTGAAGTGTGTCTCCCTTAGTTAACTGACGCTGAGAGAGAGACAGATAGCGAGAGTGTGTGCAATTTCCACAAGGTGATGATCAAACAAAAACATTCCTAAGATGGATTTCAACCTAAGCCTCACAGGCCAAAGTCCAAAGCACATGGTATCATAAGAGCAAGGCCAGTTAAAGATGTTTTGTTGCCTGAGGTAGAAGAGCAAATGGTGCACAGGATTCCTGGATATAGAACTGGCTTTAAGGGAACTTTTGTGTGTGGTTTTTAAAAATAAAAATATAGGTAATCCAAACACAACTTACACTACTAAGCCCACCTTGACTGTATTCATTTAAGGCACTGTGATGCCACTTTAAATAGTCTTTCCCAAAATAATTTTGGGAGTTGACATGTGTTAAGGGTGCTGAGAGCTATTAGGAGAACCCAATTTCTCTCACAGAGCTGCTATTCCTGGAGTTCCCTGTAAAGAGAGATTGTTTGTTCAAGCACTCTGGGAGAGCAGCTCTCTGAGAGGTAGTGGACCTTCCAAACAACTTTCAGCACCCTTAACAAACTACAGTTCCCCAGCATTTTTTGGGGGGCAGGGATGTGCTTTAAATGTATTGTGGGCACACCGCCTCACTTTTCATAATGATTATGATGTTAGTGGTTTTCTCTGCAAAGCAGAGGCAGGGAAACTTTTCAGCTCAGGGCAATCTTCCAGGGTCCAAATGGCAGGACTAGAGGCAAAAGTGGATGGAACAGTGAATGTGAATTTTACCTTTGTACACCAGACTGGATTCTACACACCAGCTCAGTCCTCTATCCAGGCAAGCAGGAGTCATTATCAGCATTGCAGGACTCATTCCAATCAGGCAAAACCACTCACTGAGGGTGAAAAGTAGGGGCAGAAAGTGACCTGGGCAGTGGTGTGCCCTAAGGAGCACCTCAAGGGCTAGGTAGAGAGGTCTAGGGACCACATTTCAACCTTGGGCCTGAGACTCTCCATCCCCACTCTAGAAATTTGTCTTTCCTGGAACCTAAACATGATTATCCATCTTACAGTGTAACTCAGAAAGTTTTTACTTCACTGGTTGGGATCCTGAGGAGGTTTGTTGACTCAGAAATAAGCCACACTATTGGCATAGCTGTCAACTTTTCCCTTTTCTTGCGAGGAATCCTATTTGGAATAAGGGAATTTCCCTTAAAAAAAGGGAAAAGTTGACAGCTATGACTATTGGATCCCAAACAAGTTGGCTAAATTGTTTCACTGATTTCAGTGACACTGAATTGCAGCTTCCTTTCTCTGGATTGGGGCCCTTATATGTTATTGCAAGAATATATAAACAAGTTCATGCAGTAACACACATTCATGCAGAGTAATTCAAGGACACATTCCCCTCTTTTATTTTATTTTTTTAAAAAGCGACTAAGCTCTGTTCAGCTTAAACCTTTCTCCAAAAACCAACTGATATTTATTAACTGCAACTACAAAAATCCATTTGCTCTCAATCAAGCTCGATGACTGAGGACTCTGCCTCTCTCAAGTGGCGAGAGTCAACAATATTCAGCTAAATAATGGTGAACATTTCAAGATAGTATTAACACAATTGATTTATTGGTGATTGCACAATGGAAGGTTATCTTTTGTTAATTGACTCGGTAAATAAGCACAATGGTGTCACTGGAACACAAACACACTCCTACACACATCCATTAGGTATCAGGAAGTTGCAGAGGCTTTCAAGTGAGTGCAGGTTAGTGGTACTGCTCACAAAGCCAGGAGAATTTTTAAACTTTTTTTTTTTTTTTAAATTGCAGAGTTTCCACAAGTCAACAAGAAAATGCCTCGTTCCTTTCTGAGTGTAACTGAGATAAAATGAAGACCACTCAGCTATTTCTGCCCACTGAGCCAGCAGGGGCAGGAGTGTGGGGATCAATAGCAAAGCAAAGGACCATGACGAACATGCCCATTGACTTTCATTAAACTCTCCTAGAGAGTGACACTGAGAAAGCGATGGAAGAAAAAGAGAATGCCCTGAAAATGAGGAAGTCGCCCCATTAGGCCACCAAAGCTGTCAGTCAATGGACCAAATGGAGAACATGAGGAAGGGACAAAGGGGCGGGTCTTGAACTGGTCAAGGCACACAGGAGTCTGGACCCAATTCAAGATGGGCTGCAGGGACTGAACTGTGCTAATTTCACCTACCTGCAGTCTGTTATAAGGCCAGGTTTGACAGGATGAATACAGGGTGAGGTCTGGCCTGGATTGAAATCCTCTGACATTCCTATTTGTTGAAATGGACATTATTTCAGAAATGCTGCAGCCTTTACTGCAGCTGAATCTGGTCCCAGAAGTAAATGAAACCCTCACGTTTTGGCTTAAATCCACAGGGGAGAAATCTGATTCAGTTTGCTTTTAATTCACCCTTTCCAAAACAAAATGCAAAATTCGACAGAGCTGTCCTTCAAAATTTGCAGTTCTCTGAATTTTGCAATGCAGTTGTCCAGCCATGCTATGTGTACAAAATCACATATACTACGGTATATATATAATATATGGATGAAATTGTACTTATTAGTGAACATAGTGTACAAAATGCATTATATTACAGAAAATTGCTTTGCAACATTTTGTATATTAGGCAAAGTTGCATGCAAAAAATGTGTATTTTGAATGAATGTTAACACAGCGATGAATTTTCATGAGGACATAAAAATAATAATCACAAACTGATGTGAAAATATGGAGAGCTGAACTTAAGAATGGGGGAAAAAGAGAGAGAAACTGAAACTGACAGATTCACCCGTTCCTACTTCTGCCTAGTGCAGCTCCCCCCGCTCTGATTCCAGCTGTTCTCAGCTGTCAAGCAAATCACCCACACTCCTCTTGGCCCAAAACAACCAATAGGCATGTGGGAACCAATAGGCATGTGGGAACCACAGCCCAGACCCCAGCAAAAGAGACACGATTCTGAGAGCAACATTTGCTTCTGACCTGTAAAATGTCAGCTGCATAATGAAAGGAATGGCTTCTCTCTCTTGCTTTACTTGAAGGCTGGTGGCCTGGAGGGATCAGCTGTGGTGGGTCGCTCTCTGTTTCCTGGGTCAGAGGAGAAGAGGACTGTGCAAAACGCAAACAGCCAGAGTCACCCGTTAAGTGTTGTTGTTGTTGTTGTTGTTGTTGTTGTTGTTGTTGTTGTTGTTATTGCTACACAGGCTTATGGGAACCAATGTGCTGCTGATCTCCAATCATGAGAACACCAGGGACTTTTCCATCCTTGAGTGTGTTTACATTGCTAGAAAGCCTATGAGCGCCCTTGTGCCATTAAAGGTCACACAGGAACATAAAATAGCCCAGCTGCAAACAAGGGCAAGCCTGCAGATATTTCCTGAAAAATGGCATGTGTCATTTTCTGGCATGTCTAGCTATAGGGGGCCACTGCTCATTGCTACAAAGCTCCACAGCTTACTTCCCTCTACCCCACCCAAGAGGTAGGTCATGCACATGGATTTCCCTGCATGGGGAGTGCGCATTGTGTCTTTTGTTTCTCCTCCTCTTTTTTCATGCTCTAAAACTGAACACAAATAGTGTGGTTTGCTCCATGAGCACAATTCCTTGGGTAACGGGAGTCAATGGCAAGAATAGCCTTTTAACTTGGCACTGTTCTACCGCCATAAAATCTCTCTCTTTCTCTTTCTCTTTCTCTGCTGGACAATAATCCAAGAATTATCCTGGATCAGGCATAAATCAGGGACATACATGTAAGACTCAAGTTTCCCTTCAAGCGGCTGGAACTCAATCCTGGATAAGGTTGATAATGACCATGTGGAAATCCATTTCCCTTGTGCCAAATACGGCTCTGGATTCCTGGTACTTCAGTAACATAATAAATACCTACTACTGCTAGTACTGTGCTGCTGCTATTATTATTACTATTACCACCATAATAAATTCATCTGCTGTTACTACTACAGCCAAATGGGCTTGGTATAAATAAGAAAATTATTATTCTTATTATTACTATAAATACAATAAATGTTGCTACTGCTACTATGTTGTTGCTGCTGCTATTACTACTAGTGATTAGTTACTAGTAATTAGTAACATAGTAATTAATGTAATTAGGCACTTGACTGAAAATCTACCTTCCTTCAAAGCTTCCAGAGATCACAAATATTTAGTAGTCAACAAATTCCAAACTACTGTATTTTTCGCTCTATAACACGCACCTGACCATAACACGCACATCGTTTTTAGAGGAGGAAAACAAGGGAAAAAACATTCTGAATGAAACAGTGGATGTATCATTTTTGTGCTTCATGCTGTGGCCACAGACATGTGATCTGATGGTGAATTTGGGCTGACCCAATGCAAAAATCCTGAGAATCCCTGTGGATCCATGCTTTGCTACCACATTTTTGCACCATTGCAGCCCCAGGCAACAGTGGGTGCATGATTTTGGGGGGGCAGGCTGTAGCCATGGACATGCTATGTGCTCTGATGGTGAATTTGGGCTGACCCAATGCAAAGATCCTGAGGATCCATGTTTTGTAACCATGTTTTTGCACCATTGCATCCCCAGGCAACAGTGGGTGCATGATTTTTGGGGGGCAGGCTGTAACCATGGACATGCTATGTGATCTGATGGTGAATTTGGGATGACTGAATGCAAAGATCCTGAGGATCCATGTAGATCCATGCTTTTTAACCACATTTTAAGTGGGGAGGGAAGGAAAAACACAGAAGGGACAAGGAGCAGGAGAGGGGTGTGCAGAGAAGCAGCTGGCTAAGAATGCAGGAGAGGGGTATAGGGAGGAAAGGAAGGCAAATGTTTTCCCTCACCTACCCACCCAAGCCAGCCAGCTCTCTCTCTCTCTCTCTCTCTCTCTCTCTCTCTCTCTCTCTCCCTCCTGCATGTTTTCAGCTTTCCCCTCTGCTTGCCTGGAGGGGAGGGGCTTTCCCTGCTCTTTGTTCCGTTTGAGCAAACACAGCAAGGAAACAGAGGTGGGCGGGCAGTAAGACCCTGAGGCAGAATGCCGGAAAGCAGCCGCTTCCTCTTTCAGGTTTCCCTTCTAGGAGACACGCGATTTGAATTTTGCCTGCTTTTTTTTGCCTCCCCTTGCACTATTTGGCTCCAGGGACCACACATTCGCTCAATAACACGCACAGACATTTCTCCTTCCTTTTTAGGAGAAAAAATCTGCGTGTTATAGAAGGAAAAATACGGTATGTTAGGAGAGAGAAAGAATTATGCAATCAAAATTCATCTCACAATGTGAATGTATTTGAGTACATTCTGGTTGGGCAGCTCACTTGGATTTATGTGTGTGTAAAATCTGGATATTATATCCATTCTTAAAGGTAGCTATTAATAGGAGGAGAGTTGTGTTTCATAAAATTTTTGGAATAAAATCGGAAAGTGTTAGGATACTTGCAAGGTGATAAAGTAATCATACTTTTGATTCAGGATAACCATTCTCTGAAATTGTTTCTAGGCCACTAGAAATAGATTCAGTTTTATTCTCTGCAACCATTCAGTCAGTTTTTGACAGCAACTGACATGCAGCTATCAACTTGACTATCTGACTGTCAACATGCAATAGCATCCAGTATTGAACAATTGACATGCAGTTTTGTTTTTGTTTTTGCAAATGTTAATGTTATTCACTAATCACTTTAAACAATCCAGAAACAACTTGAATTGGTAAGAAAAAAGAAAGATTTCATTTCACTCCCCATTCTGCAAAACTGACTCCCAATTTCTGAGTGTCAAGATTCACATGAAATAAAGTGTAAAATTAGCTCCAATTTTAGAATTTGGGCAGAATTTGGCATCCCCTCTTTAGACTTCTTCCCTGGTAAAGATGCAAAAGTCAGCATCATTCCTCAGCAAATTCACCGGGAGCATCCGGTTGAGCCACTAAAATGGTTCGGTAAAACCCACAGAACGTTTCCATGGCTACACGCAACCTTTTACTGCCTTTCCCTAACATTCTGGCCACGTCATTGGCTCCCAGTTCTCCTCTAACAGTTGCTGCTGCCATTGCCCTTGACCTAAGCATAGCATTTAAAGCCCCCATGTTGAGTCCCGGTCACAGATGAGCAGGAACGCGTCATCTGTCAGGAGGGCTACTGACTTGGAGCTGGTGGGTCTTCGCCCCTGCCCCCCAGCCCAGCCCCTGCCCTGCTCAGGTCTATGAGGACCATGTGTGAAATTCCTATCAGGTTCAGTTACTTCTGAACAGCAGGGGCCAGAATAGTTGAACTTCATAATCTGTTGGAATGCTTCTTAGCTCGCTTGATATAGCCATTCCTTTAGGCATGGAGGAGGAAGGAGGCGGTGGGGAGGAAGGCAGCAGTAACGCGGGTATCAGATGGCAGGCACAGGTGCTGACCATGGAAGATCGCCACAATGCAATGCCATTCATTTCAGAAATCACAGCCTGGCCTACTCCTTTAGACCTCTCCAAATGAAGGGGTAAGAAGAGAGATCTCATGTCGGGAGTTCCATCAGCGACGACTTAAAGGAAAATCTTCAGTCCCACCTCCCAAATGCACCCCCCCCCAATTTGACTGAAATAATTGTTCTGGAAAAACTGAATCTCCTTGATATCATATCCCCTTTTATGTCCCCCTCTTGCAAACTCCCCAGATCTCTGTTGTAAATGCAACTCACAAATGCATGTATGCATGTCTGTTATGGATGGGAAAGAGATTCTGGTTGGTTTTCATTTTCATTTATTAATATGAAACTCCCAGAAACAATAAGCAAACCGAAACACAGTTTTGTGATGCGTTTTTCAAGCTCAATACTCTGTACAAATGTCTACATCGGGGACAAGTTGGCATAGAACTGTAGGTATTAGTACAACTAATATACAAAAATGCCTTATATTAGGAGAAAATGCTTTGCAAAAAAAAAAAGTGTTTTAGGAGAAATTCACACTAAAATGATTATTGATTTTCATGATTATTTTTTTAAAAAAACATGGAAACTGAAGCAGATCTGAAAATTGCAAAAGGAAGAGAAACTGAATTTGACAGCTAAAACCATCCATAATGTTTGCATGTATTTATATACTTACATGCCTTTCATAAAACTCTTCAGCTAACAAATTTCTGAAACAGCTACAAACACATCTATAGAAATTTGCATTTACAATGAAGAAGAGCTGCAATTAAAAGGGGTGCTTAATGCAAAAGGGTGCTTAACACACTTACTTTGCCTGCCACTTGCTGGCTATTCCAAAATACAGCCCCTGTCCAAGTAGGTTTCCCTGCTCCAGGTCTCAAAGGTGGAATATGGCAGCATGTAATTCTTACCCCATTGCAGTTGGGGGGCTCAGTATGAGTCTTTTCTAAGGTGACCTACTGAATCCATGCCTGAGGCAAGAGCTGATTTGGGGACCTTCTGACTCTCAACAGGCTAAGGTTACAAGAGGAATTGCTGGAGTCTGTAGACTCCCCATATAACCTTGAAAGTCAACATGATGCAGCTGATAATTTTTGGGCTCACTGGGAGCTTGATCGTAGATCCTTAAGGACTGCAAGAGAAATTCCAAGCAGGATCAGTTTCTTCAGGACAGCAAGGAGGGGTTTGGATTCCTTAATCTGTCAGAATGTGTCTTAGCTTGATTGACAGGGCCATTCCTTTCAGCTGAGGAAAAGGGGAACAAGCATCTTGGGAGCCAAACGGATCAAGTTGCTCAAGATAAAGGCCAGGCTGCTCCACACATATCAATAAAACAATGAACAGGGTGGTGATACAATGACTACTGCAATGGACACAAACAAACAATAAACTTCTGTAAACAAACAATAAACGTCCATAAAAATGACAAAAGTAGTTTCTTTCCCAAATAGGTTTTATCTTAAACAATAGCAAACACACTAAATAGTTCACTTGTAAAATATCTGTGGTTCAGTGCTCATTTCTTCTCTTTCCAAAATGGATTTTATCTTGAACAATTGCAAACACAGTAATAGACTCCACTTGTGATATACCAGTGGTTCAGATGTCGTTCCGGTAATCTGATGTTTCGTTGCAAAAGAGCTTAGTCATCGATCTTTGTAGTAAATAATATACAAGAGAAAACAGTATGTAAATGACTTAAAGCAGGAGTATATCAGTCCCATATGCATGTTTCCATCGGGAGGAGCATAGTAAGAGGACGATGTCCTTCAATTTGTTAAACAGGTCATTTACATACTGTCTTTTCTTGCATATTATTTACTACAAAACTCGATGACTAAGCTCTTTAGCAATGAAATGTCGGATTACCGGAACGACGTCTGAGCACTGAACCACTGGTATATCACAAGTGAACTCTTTATTTACTGTGTTTGCTATCAAGATAAAACCTATTTGGGAAAGTAACTATTTTTGCCATTTTTATGGATGTTTGGGACGCAGGTGGCGCTGTGGGTTAAAGCCTCAGCGCCTAGGGCTTGCCGATCGAAAGGTCGGCGGTTCGAATCCCTGCAGCGGGGTGCGCTCCCGCTGCTCGGTCCCAGCGCCTGCCAACCTAGCAGTTCGAAAGCACCTCCGGGTGCAAGTAGATAAATAGGGACCGCTTACCAGCGGGAAGGTAAACGGCGTTTCCGTGTGCGGCTCTGGCTCTGACTCTGGCTCTGGCCAGAGCAGCGATGTCACGCTGGCCACGTGACCCGGAAGTGTCTCCGGACAGCGCTGGCCCCTGGCCTCTTAAGTGAGATGGGCGCACAACCCCAGAGTCTGTCAAGACTGGCCCGTACGGGCAGGGGTACCTTTACCTTTTATGGATGTTTATTGTTTGTCTGATGATATTATCTTGTGTCCACACATATGGCAAAATGAGGTGGTGGGATGCTGAGATGGGAGGGTGGATTGCTTTTCCTAAGACTACAGGTGGGAGAATACTACATTTCAATTATCCCCCACATAAAAACAACCCCTGAAATAGAAAACGAGGGCATCAGGAGAAAAAGCTGTAGCCCAGACATTAGCCTGATGCACTACTTTTCTACTTGCAGGGTGTTTATTTCATAATGTATTTAGGGATAGGGCTGAAATTCACCTCTTGAAACAATACATAGGCTGGAACAGTGCTACCCTTTGAAATTTTGAGTTCTCCAAATTTCGCAATACAGTTCTACAACCAAATCATTTGCACAAAGATGATTGCACTGGCGACACTGTGCATAGAGATCTATCTATTAATGAAAATTACCTATAAAAATGCACAATATTGGAGAGAATTGCTTACAAAAATGTGTAGAATATGCAGAATTGCATACAAAAGCATGTATATTAGGAAGAAATACTGTCTAAAATGCTGATGGAAATTCATTGGGAATTTTAAAAAATCATAAATGGTTGCAGAAATGTGTACAACAGAATTTTAGATTGGAAAATGAGAACCCAGAATAAAATGAAATTGGCAGGTTTATTGATCCCTGAGTCTAGGAGAGCATTAACTAATGACACCCCCTCCTGCATCCTGAAGTGGTACAGTGCATCCTACCGCCTCATTCTGCTGCATGTTGAAAGGCCAGATGCAAGAGAGTACAGGGCTCCTGCACCTTTAACAGTTCTACCTCACAGAGGTATGCAATGGGGCCTTTTGCCCCCCTCCTCCCCCTGCACCTCCCAATTGACTCAGAGAAGGAGTTGAGGGAAACCCCAGGTCAGCACACATGGGTGTGTGTGTGTGATCATTGTGTTGGTCAAGCCATGATGCTTGTACTCACAGAATTATCTCCTTAGCGCTTCACTGAACTCACCCCAATATATTTTATTTGTTTGCTCTTTTGATGGTGCATTTCCTTTTTTTAGCAATAGGTTAGTGCCTGCTCTGAATAAAAATATCTAAAAGCAAAACAAAACCAATGGTTCCCATACCTGTTAAATAAGCACCATGGGAAAGTCTGCCTCAGCAGTTATTGCACCCCACCCCTTGAACCTTAACGTTGCCAGTGGCTGTTGTTTTTTTAATAAAAAATAATGTCTCCCCTCTCATTTCCGAACCTCAAGTGAAACCTCCCACCTTGAGAGCTTAATATTTCTGGCCTCTGCAAAAGCCTGGTCTAACTAACACTGCCAACCTGGATTTTATATGATTAGTTAGTGAAAACTTGCCAACTTGAGTTTGCCGGCTGCCAAGTCAAGTCAATTTACTGTGATGCCTTGGTTCTGTTAGAAGACCTTAATCCTGCTTTAATCTCCACTGTGCCCTTGACATCATGGAATGTAGTTACAAAGCTAATGTCATCAGATGAGCTGTGTTAACTGTTTTGGTGAAACCTTCTCTCCCCCGCACCCACCCACTTCTTTTTGCACAACAGAAAGAAGTGTGTGGCAGGGCCCCTGTCCTCCCCCCAAATATTTTTACTCTAATGAGCTTGGCAGGGATCACCTTGCAAATGTGTGGGGAGACCTGGAATGGGGGAGTTGGGGGGGGGGAGAGGAGAGAGAGGAGGAGGAGGGCAAATGAAAATAAGCCTTCTGCTTCATTACAGCTCTCACCCAGCCTTGTGCAATTTGGGATCTCGATGCTATCCAAGCATCAGGTTGTTCTGTATTTTATTTCAAGTTTGATTGATTGGATAAAGAGATTTACATAGCAGAAGCCGCAAACAGCTCAGTGTTATTAGGAAGGCGTGTGCCCTTTTAAACTCTTCCGCTGGCCCCAGAAAAAGGGGGTGGGCCACAAACAGCTGAAGCATTTCTAACCAGGGAAGCAGATCAATCGAGCAGAAGAGTTTGAGGAATGCACAGGAAATAGGAAAACAATAATGCCGAATAAAGAGAAACTGTTGTTCTAACAGTGACAGCAATCCAATCATCATTACTGCAGCCTTTACTCAGAAACAAATCCCATCAAATTCAATGGGGATCATCTGCTAGCTGCTATGACCCCAAGGTCATATTCTTGGTCAGTCACTTCCTGTTCACACCCTTTGAGCTATATGTGAAATTAAACATTTGTTTTGTTGTTGTTGTTGTTGTTTGCCCCTACATGCATCAGTTTACATTAATTTACAGTGATACTTCAGTTTTCGAACGTCTCCATTGACGAACATTCCGGTTTTCAAATGCTGTAAACCAGGAAGTAAACGCTTCGGTTTTTGAACACGCCTTGGAAATTGAACATACCACGCGGCTTTTGCTGAGTACAAGATCCTGAGGCCTAGCTGCTGGTTATTGAGTTTTCGGTTTTCAAATGTTTCAGAACTCGAATGGTCTTCCAGAACGGATTACGTTTGAAAACCGAGGTACCACTGTATATTGAATTGCATTTGCAATTTTACAACCCTTTCACTCAGGTTGGAAAGGTCATTTGGGAGCTCTATGTTCTTTTAAACAAGGATCAGTTTAGTATCATCAGCAAACCCGGCCACCTTACTGCTCACCCCAAATTCTAGATCATATATGAACAAGTTAAAAAGCACAAGACCCAAGAACCTTGGGGTGGGGTGGGGGTCCACTTTCTGCATCCCTCCATCAGGATAAGTGGCTACTTTGCTTCCTACAACTTAACCAATTCCTGATCCATAAGAGGACCTCATGTCTTATTCCACAACTGCTAAGCTTACTCAGGAGGGTTTGGTGAACTACATAATCAAAAGCTTTTTGAAAGTTCAAGTACACTAAGTAACGATGGGCTCACTCACGCTTTCACTTGACCCACATTTTGACCATATTGTGAACAAATTAATTCCTCTGGGTCCAAGAGCTTTTCTTGCTGTTCTGCGGCTGTGCCTTGTGAAAATCTGATGTGTGGGAAATCCAAAGAGAAATTTTGCTTACCAAACTTCTGATTTAGTGAGTAAGACGAGATTTTCTCAAGGAAAAACAATAAAAACTTTTGGGCCTGGGAGAATTAATCTGTTCACAAGATGACCCAACTATGGGTCAAATGTATTCTGCCACACAGGAGAGGGGATTTGTAGAATGAATGAAATATCACACACAAAACCCATTGACCAGCTTGAAGGTAAAAAGAGTGCAGCAAAAAACTTCACACCCCAGTCATACTGATTTTAGATAGACAGACAGACAGACAGATAGATAGATAGATAGATAGATAGATAGATAGATAGATAAAGATAGATAAATTTGATAATTTACAAATGCAATTTCTCTTCTGATTCACTGAAAGAGAATGGTAGAAAAATACAGAAGAAGGAAGAAAGGAGGAAAGAGAAACAGAAGGACGGCCTGCTGGATCAGCTCTATGGACTCTCTTGTCCTACTTCTTGTTCTCATAATGACCAACCAGATTTCTGTGGGAAACCTACAGGCAGGTCAGCATAGGGCTGGTGATGGCCTTTATAGGTCATTAACAGGCACTTTATGATTGGTCCACCATCTCCCCCTCCCTCTGGAAGTCTTTTGAGCCTTCCTCCTTCATTAGGTAAAGGTAAAGGTACCCCTGCCCGTACGGGCCAGTCTTGACAGACTCTGGGGTTGTGCGCCCATCTCACTTAAGAGGCCAGGGGCCAGCGCTGTCCGGAGACACTTCCGGGTCACGTGGCCAGCGTGACATTGCTGCTCTGGCCAGAGCCAGAGCCAGAGCCGCACACGGAAACGCCGTTTACCTTCCCGCTGGTAAGCGGTCCCTATTTATCTACTTGCACCCGGAGGTGCTTTCGAACTGCTAGGTTGGCAGGCGCTGGGACCGAGCAGCGGGAGCGCACCCCGCCGCAGGGATTCGAACCGCCGACCTTTCGATCGGCAAGTCCTAGGCGCTGAGGCTTTAACCCACAGCACCACCTGCGTCCCTTCCTCCTTCATTAGGGTAGGGCAATTCACTCTTGGCTGAGAACATAAGAACATAATAGAGGCCTGCTGGATGTGGCCAATGGACCATTTAATCCAGCATCCACTTCTCACAGTGGCCAACCAGATGACTCTGGGAAGCCTGAAAGCAGGACCCAAGTGCAATGGCATTCTTCCCACCTGTGGTTTCCGAAAGCATTACTTCCTCTGAATGTATAGCCATCATGGTAGGTAGCCACTTATGGCCTTCCCCTCCATGAATTTGTCCAATCCTCTTTTAAAGCCATATCTGAAGGAGCATCTCCACCCCCATCGTTCTACCCGGACAATGAGGTCCAGTGCCGAGGGCCTTCTTGCGGTTCCCTCACTGCGAGAAGCCAAGTTACAGGAAACCAGGCAGAGGGCCTTCTCGGTAGTGGCACCCGGCTTGTGGAACACCCTCCCACCAGATGTCAAAGAGAACAACTACCACCAGACTTTTAGAAGACATCTGAAGGCAGCCCTGTTCAGGGAAGCTTTTATTGTTTGATGCATTACTGTATTTTAATATTTTGGTGAAAGCCACCCACAGTGGAGGCCCAGCCAGATGGGCGGGATTTAAATAATAAATTATTATTATTATTATTATTATTATTATTATTATTATTATTATTATCCAGGTTGGTGGCCATCACCGCCACCTGTGAGAGCAAGTTCCATGGTTTAACCAGGTGCTGCATGAAGAAGTACATTTATCTGACCTGATTCTTTCAACATTCAGCACCACTGGACTCCCATGAGCTCTACAGTTGTGAAAGAGGGAGAAAAAACATTCTCTTTCTGCTTTCTCCATAAACTTCTACCGTGTCACCTAAACATCTAAAACTAGACCCTGCTTTGAAAAAGCTACTCCTATTTACATTTTCCACCAGCATCTCAAGCCCCCACCCTTTTGGAAATACTAATATTTCTGGGATAATGGAACACATGCATCGGGCCCTCGTCTTTTCCTGCTCCATTGCTCCACATCGGTTTCCTCCTTCCCCCCTTTTGAGTCTATTTATTGCTTGTTGTTCTTGGCTCCTTCTCACTTTCCATTTTTCATTATTAGTTCTTTATGATCTTCTGTTTCCTACCAGCCCCCCTTCCACTCCTCTTCTTTCGTGGCTCCTCTCCCAGTTCTTCTCCTCTGAGGCCCCTGAGTTTCCCTGAGCTAATGAAACTGGAGCTGCCCAACTCCTTTTGCTTTTGCAATCCAGCTGTTTCCTTTTTAAACATAAACTCATCTTTATTCAGTGGAGTTCCTGAGCAAGGCTGAGTTGGCTAAAAATGGGTGGATGCATTTGGTGACGGTGAAAGAAGTTGGGGAAATCATTTTGGGAGGGGGGCAATTGTCTATGACAATACCAACGAGACTGGTTCTAAACATGCATTCATATACATTTGGTGGTGATGATGATGATTCATTATGGGCTGCACCCAACATTCTCTGGTCACTAGTGTGAGGGATCTTGCACTAGTGGAAACTCCTTGTGCCATCTATCACACAACAAAGCAGCCAGCAACCTGTTTATGCATTCCCCTGAGCAACACATTCAGCAGGGGCAAAACATTTCACCTATAAAACAAGTGTACTACTAAGTGACTTAAATGTAGCGCTATGTTGGATACAGCCCTTTGTCTCCTTCATTTTGGAAACAATGAACCTGTCTTCCTAAACTGTGGTTGAGAAAGTAGGGGACCACCCAAGGACATTATGGGGTTTCCAGGAAGAGTGGACATTTGGGAAGGCTGCAAAATGCAGACCAGTGAAAATCAAGTATATTAACAGCATAATCCTAACCATGTCTACTCAGAATGAAATGCTATTGAATTTATTGGGGCTTACTATCAGTTTAGGGTTTAAGCTTAAGGCGTCTGTCAAATGTACACTGGCATGAGAATGAGCTTAATTGGTGAAGGGCAGTTTAGAAATGATGATGATGATGATGATGATATAATCATCAGAATCAATTGCCAGCTTTTCACCCTAAATTCTCAGGGTGGGTCACAACAATTTAAATACAACATTAAAAGCAGTTTTAAACTGATGGAACTCAAGGAGAGTTCATAGTAAGCCTTCACCAAGTTGCACTAAAATCTTTGGTCCTTTGCACATATATTTGGAAACAAATCCAAAAGAACCAAGTGGAACTTACCCCTGTGTAGGATTGGGCTATACTGAATTGTTCCTCAAAGAGGGAGAGTTAGCTTTGACAGGGTCCCTTCTGATTTTGGAGTTTTTAGCAGATCCTGCATGTTGCCAATTTATTTTCTGCAATTCTGAGAGATGTGTGTTTGCTGCTTTAAAGGAAAGAAGCTGGGTTTCTCAGAAACCCACATTCTGCAACTCGAAATGTTCCTATCTCGGGATCTTTCCAAGCAAAGCAGCTGGCAAACTTGTCTCCTGCAATCTCTCGGCATGATCCAAGTAAGTGTTAACATCTATGGTAATAATTCAATGATGATTTGGCTCTAATGAGGCGGGGGGGGGGGCGTGTTGCAGGATAAATCCTCGGTAGGCTTCCCCAGGAGTGTGTGATGAAGGAAGAGTGTTGATTGGAGGGAAAGAGTGAAGAGGGGAAGCAGATGCTTCTCTGTCCTTCCTCCCAGAATAATCGGTTCATTGTGATGAAGTACACTGGGGTTGCCAAGAGTTTGTGGTCTGAGGAGAGAACAGGTTTTGTCAGCTGCCCTTCAATTAGATCTATAATAATCCGATGGGCTTTATACACATTACAGAGAACACCTCGGCCAGCAGAAATGGCCTGATTCTTTTAACCGGTGCTGCTGTGCTCATTAGGTTTTAATAGGAGCAGTTGTTTAAAAGGGCTGGGGGTAGAAATTGCAGCCGGTTATGCACAGAGGAATGTGCATTAATCTTCTTAATGACAACACAGTTAATGGCTGGCAAAACATTACTTTTGAATTAACCTTTTTTCTCCTGTTCTTTCACAAGAAACAGAGCCAGGGCCACCAAGGCTTCCAGGAAACCTGCCCTGAGTAAAGAGAAGGATGCAGGATTTCCTACAATTTGATGTCGTTCTTAATTTGGAAGTACATTGGCAGCATATGCTTGCATGTGCGAGGATGTTTCGCTGTAGCCAAGTCAATGTTTTCTATTATGGCTCGCATTCCTCGCTTAGCCAAAGCTCACGCTGTTCTGTTCATCTTTTGCATAAAAAAGAGAAACATCCCCTTGCCTTCTTGGGGGCCTTTTCTTGCAACCCCCCACTCCCTTTTTGGCTTGTACTGCAAAGCTACTACTACGAACATATGTGTCTGCATCCCATAAGGGGCATCTTTCTGCTTGGGAGGGAATGCAAGATGTAGCAACAAATATGAGGGAGTGAAAGAACGGGGGGAGAGGGGTCAACAAAACAATATGGGAAGTGCTGAGCGTCTTTTTGCAAGCTTCTGTCATCAAGCGAGCATGCTCAGCATCACCATGGATTGGGAGGCAGATGCACTGGGGGAGGAAGAGGGGGGTGGGGGGAGCACACCGCCCCCAGAAGCGCAATCCTGGTGGGGTGCCATCACGGCTGTCCCCCTGCCCGTGCTGGGCGCCACGTCCCTGCGAGTGGCGTGCCACCCCTCGGGACACATGCCAGCCACGCCTCCGCCTGCTCTCAACCCCTTCCCGGCATTAAGCGTCGCCACTGGGCAGACGACATCCTGCCCATGCAATACTGCTTGTCGGGAAGTATTGCATCAAGGATGGGGGACCTGTGGCTCTCCCAATGCTGTTAGATTGCATAAGAATATAAGAAGAGCCTGCTGGATCAGACCATAGGCCCTCTAACCCAGCAACCAGATGCCTGTGGGAAACCCTTGAACAAGATCCGAGCACAGCACCGCTCTCCTCTCTTGTGGTTTCCAGCAACTGGTATTCAGAAGCATTAGTGCCTTCAACTGTGGAGACAGAGCACAGCAACCATGGCTAGTAGCCACAAATGCAGCTCCCATGACCATTGACCCTTGGCCACATTGGCTGGGACTGATGGGAGCTCAGGGCTGGCTCAGGGCGTTTTGCCGCTTGAGGGGCCCCTGCCACTTCTCCCTGCTGTGGGTGCATCCTGCCTCCTCCTCTGCCACTTCCTCCACTGCAGGCACACCCTGCCCCCTCCTCCTCCACTGTTGACGTACCACACCACTGCTGTGAGTGCCCCCCATCAGCACTGCAGAGGCACAGCCATAGGGCCAGGGGGCAGGCTGCGGCAGTGATGTGGCCACAGCAAAAGAGTAGGCGGTGGTGTGTACATACTGAAGGTTGTGTGCAATGTATCATTAAGTTAATGTCACTTAGCAGGGTATACTTCTACCACTGGCAAAATGTTTTGAGCTAATGAAACATCTTTGCACAAGATGAATGCATAAGCAGATTGCTGGTAACTTTGAAGTGCAATATGTTGTGCACCGCCCGTTGCACAACAAGTTTGCACTAGCACAACTGTTGCACTGGGTTTCTCTGTTGCACAACATTAAAATTTGCCCACCCACAAGCACAACAGCCCTTGTACTTGTGGACTGAGAAGGTCATGAGTGTGCATGAACACAAAATAATAGAAAAGGTACATTTTTGCAGTTCCAAGGCTATCTTAAAAACAAAACAAAGCAGTTTCCCACTATATAACATTATCCTTCATAAAAAATGATATTTTAAAACAAATAGGTTGGCAAAAAGAACAATTGGTATTTAATGGAAGGTTGGGATCAGAATGCTTCCTGCTCCCCCTCCCCAGTGAACTGTGGAGCAGAAAATGAAAAACATTCAAGGTCCAGCAGTCAAGCTCCTTATGGCTGGAAGAGCTAAGAAATGCTTAACAAAGATTTTTATGGCTTCATTTGCTGAACATTTGTCATTATTCCTTTGGCTTCACATATTCTCCCCTTCATGCCTCTAGTTTGAGTCACGTGAGGCTTTTAAAACAAGGTAACTGTTGTTGTTGTTACACTAGTGTGGTTAGGGCACTACAATTCCCAGAGTTCCCTGGGAAGAGGGAATAAATGTTAAACCACTCTGGAAACCGTAGCTCTGTGAGGATAACAGGGGCCTCCTAAAAACTCTTAGCACCTTTGCAAATGACAGCTCTCAGAATTCTTGGCGGGAAGTCATGTCTGGTATCATAGTGCTATAATATATGGTGTGGCTGTGGCCTGAATGTGTGATAAAACTAACTTTTTAATGAGGCCTACTCAAGGTCAGACTAGTACTATAGGATGGGTGTACCCAAAATGAGACTGAGAAGGATCAGAACTCCAAGTCAGGCTTTTGTGAGGTCAGTGAAGTGACTTGAATGATGAAAAAGACCAAGATGTTGAGTTTGAAGTGTGGCAAATGGAAGGCATCATTGACCAACGTAGGAAGCAATCTTATAACTAGTCAGGCCCATTGCTCCATCTAACTTAGTGGTTTCTACACCAATGGTCCTCAGTCTTTTCAGATCAAGGAACTGAAAACATATCCACTTATTCATTTTATTCCATATATGTAATGTTACCATTGCAACCCACCTTAGGACAGGCTGTGATGCACCAGTGGGTCCCAACCCACCATCTGAAGACCAGTGGTCTACACTGATTGTCAGTGAGTCTTCAGGTGCTTCTCAGACCTATCTAGAAATCCTGGATATTGGAGCTTCTGAGTGAAAAGCAGGTGTGCCACTGAGTGACAGCTGTGCCCCAACCAAGGAAAGGAGGCAGGATGATCCCCTGGTATTTGTACCAGGCATAGTCAATCCAGTAGTTTCATATTGTCTGCAATTTGCAGAGACAAACAACCTCTTCTTAAACTGAGAAGGGTTATGTAGCCCCAGCACACAGTATCTGCAAACCACAGTAGATTAAGCCCAGCCACAGAATCTCAGGTTCCTAGTTCCAGCCCCTTGGTCTGTGACAGGTACTTCCTGTTTCATCCCTTGTGCTTCCTGTTTCACTGCCACCATTGTCAGTGCACTGGAGACCTGTAGGCACCCTCTGCTTTTCTCTTCCCTGTTCAGTACTCAAGGCACAGCACACAGTTGGTTAACATTTAACTGGGATACTCTGTCTCCTCTTTTCCCTTTCCAACTATCTATTTATTAAACTTATAGACAGCCAGTCTGGTTTGAGAAGGTGATTTCCTTGCTATGGATTAAGGATCCATTTGTGAGTCAGGCACTTCAATGGAGGAGATTTTAGACCTGGAGGAATGTAATGTAAACAGAATAATGTACTCTCAGAATTACCTCTCATTCCAAAATATGTATTTACTTTATACAGTGTAATGGCTTTTGAAGAACCCATTAGGGCATGTATTTAAGCAACAGAGGGTGGTTCCCTGCGTTTTGCACAAACCTTCTATTTAGGCCTAAAGTAGACATGACGTGCAGTCGCATGGATCTTTCCCCTAACGTGTTTTGAGTTTTGCTTTTATGTCTGTATGTGGCGGGGGGGGGGGGGAATGTGCAGAAGCTTCAGGAAGTTTGAGCAGAGAGAAGGTGGGGGAAGAAAAACTGTTCAGCTTAACTCAACTCTTCCCTCCATTTTTCTGCTTAAAATCAGAGAGCCAGTGTGGTGTAGTGGTTAGAGTATTGGACTAAGACCTGGGAGCAGTGGCGTAGCGTGGGTTGTCAGCACCCAGGGCAAGGCAAGTAATTTGCGCCCCCTAACCCGTGGATTTGCGCCCCCTAACCCTAACCCCCAGATGTTGTGCCCGGTGCGGCCGGCCCCCCCTGCACCCCCCACACTACGCCACTGCCTGGGAGACCAAGGTTCAAATCCTTACTAAGTCATAAAGCTCACTGGGTGAACTTGGGTCAGTCAGTCACTCTGCTTTAGTCAGCTACTTCACATGGTTGTTGTGAGGGTAAAATGGGGACTCTCTCTCTCTCTCTCTCTCTCTCTCTCTCTCTCACACACACACACACATACACACATACACACACACACAGCATCAGTGAAGAAGCTTTCGATTCAGGTGTTCCTTATATTTGGGCATAGTCTATATCTCAGAACAAATTTGTAACCTGGGGTGGTTAGTTCTTTGAAAATAGAGTGACACATTTTGCAAACAACAAGAAAAACAGGTTTCAAAACTGAAGGCAGAGAAGCCAAGCCAGGGGAGGATGGGTGTGGGGCAGGTGGATTCATAATAAGACTGAAAACATTTCTCTTGGTTATATTCAAGACTGAATGGCCAAAAAGCAGTATATGAACAAAAAACAATGTTATTTTCATTGATCAAATGGCTGACACTTTTTTTTTTTACAACAAAGGGATTTGTGATATGCATACCCTTAATCTCCACCTCTTTTCTCTTTCTCTTTTCTTTATTACTTCACATAGAAAAGAAAAATGCAAAGAAATAAGGTAAAACCAAAACAGGAAGGGATAGTAAGACGCAAGTATAAATGCATTTGGTTTAGATATAAATGTATCAGTTGTTGCTCTTGAAAGTGTTTCCAAATATTACATATGGTTGGACATTTTCTTGGGTCTTATTACACCAAGACATCACAAAATCCTTTAAAAAAACAACTAGCCCTGCAAAATTCACTTACCAATACACAAATGTTTTGAGAAAGATGTGATCAACTCAGTTTTGTCCAGTTTCACTTCATTTCATCTCCATTTGGGTGGGGAAACTCGGGTCTAAGGGCTGGATGTGGCCCTTCATGTCTCTCTATCAGGTCCACGGGACCTTAGGTCACGCCCTCATTCCCACGTCCATACCCCTCACCAGTCCTGCTCTGAAATCACCTGTTGATTTCACCTGGCTGAAACATGTCCGTCAAGTGTGATAATACCATTTGGAGGGGCGGAGCCAGGTCAAGAGGCCATGGATGTAGCAGAGGCCAAATGGTCCCATTAGCCCCTGCCATGGGTTTGGATTGCTACCAACAACATGAAAATTATTACCGTGGGTAGAAAATCCCATGATCCCATGGGTGGATTTTGGAGAACTAGCCCCAGAGTGAGTGGGGCACCCAACTATGAGTATTTGTTTTGGAAAGGCAGATTCTTCCCCTGACCCTGCCACTCAAAGCAAACAGAAGCATTTGTGTCACACCACAAATGAAGAAGTCTTTTGGTATAAGCATGTTTACATCTGGTGGTGCACCCAACAAACTCATCCTAACCACAACTTTGCCATTTGAACTTCCAGTGGTGACATTTTAGCTTCTTCCATGATAGGGGAAAAGTTGTGCATTGCTGTGAGCCAATAATCACTCTTTCCTCAAATAAGGAAATTCTTTCCACAAAGTTGTGCAAATCCGTTCGCCATGCACAACAAGGTAACCTTAGCCTCAGGAATGTGCCCACACATGCTCCCCCCCTTTTGAAGGAGAGATATGTTTTCTCCTGCCTTCTGTTTTCATGCCATGCTTATCTCTCCTGCCTCATGCCAATTTCCATTCAACCGCATATCTTTCCCTCCTTCCCTGTGCTACGTACATGTGGGTGCCAGTACAAATTCACTCCCTGTGCCAAAGGAGGTTGGCCCATGAAGTTTCAAATCAGTGTCCCAGAGGGCAATCATGACCACCAGCAGTGCCTCTGGGCAGGGTGGGAGAGAAGCTGCTATCGATATGGCTTGGGCCCAGGCCCAAAGATTGTATCAAAGATTGTACAGTGGTACCTCTGGTTACGAACTTAATTTGTTCCGGAGGTCCATTCTTAACCTGAAACAGTTCTTAACCTGAAGCACCACTTTAGCTAATGGGGCCTCCCACTGCCACCGCGCCACCGGCACGTGATTTGTGTTCTCATCCTGAGGTAAAGTTCTTAACCCGAGGTACTACTTCCAGGTTAGCGGAGTCTGTAACCCGAAGTGTTTGCAACCCGAGATGTTTGTAACCTGAGGTACCACCGTATCTGCTTTTTTAAACGTGACTGGGTGTTAAGATCCTTGTGTGAGCCCCTTCTCTCAGTCCCATCAACATCAGAGGCGCAGTTGGTGGTGACACAAGTATTTTTTGTGTCTGCTCCCATACTGTGGAATTCCTCCCCAAGAGAGGTCAGACTGGCTCCCTCTTTGTTATCTTCCTACCAGCAGCTCGAGACTTTCCTGTTCAGACAGGCCTTAGGAAACGAAGGGGTAGACGATGCTGACCACTGGGCTGCTGTCAGAGCAAACTATATTTTAATTGCTGGTTCTTAATGTGTTTTGATGTATTTTAACTATAGTATTTAACTCGTTTGTTTTTATTACTTTGTATTTTTAAACGATGCTTTAAATGCCGGAAGCTGCCTTGAATCCCAGCTTGGGAGAAAGGTGGCATAGGAATACATTAAATATGTGAAGAGTAAACATTTTCTCTAGCCCACAATGCCTCTGTAATGATGGTACACCCAACACTCCTTTGTAAACAGTCAAAATCCTGCATATTTGCTGCACAGGAAGGTGAGGCCGCTACTTGGACTGGGCTGTGGAGGGACAGCAGGGACTGTAGGGACTGTTCCCCTTTGTTTTGTGCTCCACACTGTGTCTCTTAATCTAGTCTGCTGGTGCAATGGAGAATGCCGTTCCATCCCCACTGTTGAAATAAGACTCCACTGCCAGTTGGCTCAAGCTCTGTATGTGGAATGCAGGGGTTCTAACTTGCCCTTTGCCTCAGGCAACAAAATATTTGGGGCTGGTTGTATGTATGTAGAAGGGAAGTGGGGTGGGACTGCATTCAGTCCCTCTGGTCCCCCTACTCACCGAGGAACAAAATGTTATGATTTTGGTTGTTTTGCATTTTAAGAGGGCTACACGTGCACAAGTCAGCTTGATTGGATCAGAACCAGAGCTTTTGCAAATGAGACTAGTGATTTGTTGCCTGCTCTATCAGGTGCCCTTTATACGCTCCTTAGTATCCTCTTTGCATGTGAAAATGTGTGCTATTTGTAACCTGTAAAGATGAAGAATAAATTTGATTCAGGTTGCATTTAGATGGGAGCATACTGAATTTGCATTTTCTGAAACAGTTCACAAAGCAAAACACAGCCCGTCTTCGAAATCCACACTCTCCAAATTTTGCAATGACATTCCTCAGCCAAGTAAAGTGTATAAAAATGCACATACTGGTATAAAGTATGCATATGTGTGCATATATTAGTGAAAAGAACATACAAAAATGCATTATATTGGTGAAAATTTATTTGTAAAAAAATTGTGGATTGGCACAAGTGCATACAAAAGTACATATATTTGGAGAAATTTGCACCAAAATGCTGATGAACTTTCATGAGGAGTTGAAAAATAATAATTAGAAACTGATATGGAATTGTGGGGAACTGAACTTAAGAATGGAAAAATGAGAAACTGAAATTGACAAATTTGCCCACCTCTACCTTGAGGCAAGCAAGGAAAGACGTGCCCCTTACTCAAAATTGTTCCAGCTTGATGCGTCTGCCTTGCACATATTTTATTGAAGCCATCCAGATGAGAGTTTGCTTTCCAGCAGTGACAGCCACGGAACATGTGTTCCATTGGCTACGAACATTCCATTTGACATGTTTCACGTTACATTGCAAGACAGACTTTGATAGGAGCTATCTGCGGTGGAGGAATTTATGACCATTTTACTGTCTACAGCATGTTTACATTTCAAATCTGTGTCTAACAGTTGCTGCGCTCACTTGTTATGTCTTGCCTAAAGTTAGCTCAGAAACTCTCAGAGCTGCTTTACTGGTTTTTCTGCATCGGGGAACTCGGATGGCCAAGGATGGCGGATAGACAGTGATAAATAAGGTCATCATGTGCCGACTTCTCCTGACACTGATGTGGGCAATGACCCCACATAATCTGGTCAATCCACTGAGGTCATCAAGCTCACCTGTATCCCTTGAAAAGGGAAGACCTCACTTCATCCTCTCCCATCTTTGGAAGAACTGTACGGTTCCCGTTGTCTTAGGAAAGCAAACAACATCCTGCAGGATGCATCTCACCCGGGATACAGTCTGTTTGCACTACTGCCTTCTGGCAGGAGATATAGAAACATCAAGTCAAGGACAAATAGACTGAAAAATAGTTTCTATCCAAGAGCTGTGGCCTTTTTAAATGCTGTAACTCGATAGTGTGACCTGGGAGTTTGATGGGTGTGGGTGTGGGTGTGGCTGGAATGTGGTTTGTTTGGTTGTTGTTGTTGTTTTGCTTTTGTTGTTTTTAAGGGATGGCATCCAATTTCGTTGCACTTGTGCAATGTTGCACTTGTGTAATGACAATAAAGAATCTATCTATCTATCTTGTGTTTGTCACTGCCAGCCAAGGTATGGTTGGCAGGTACGGGAAAGGGCCTTCTCTGCTATGGCACCCAAGTTATGAGACTCCCCACCCTAGCAGATCTGGCTGCCTGCACCCTTGATATTAATAAGTTAACATTATCCTATCCTGTCAAATGCACTGCGGAAAAAAATATGTTTTCATATGCACTGGTCTCCCCACCTTAATTTTAGCTAAAAGCAGACAGTTTCTCCTGTCCTTATGGCCTTTGAGGTTTTCTGCCGCTCTCAGCCCGTTCATTGGTTACACCATTTCTCAACTCCCAACCTCCTCCCTTCTCCTCTTCCAACTCTCCTTTCTCCAAGTTCTTGTTTTACATTGCTTGGCCTCCTTTGTTTCCTTCCACTTTTCATCTTCTCTGCCTGTCTTGTGGGCCCTCTTTCCACTAAAATTTCCAGTACAGTGGTATCTCGGGTTACAGACGCTTCAGGTTACAGACGCTTCAGGTTACAGACTCTGCTAACCCAGAAATAGTACCTTGGGTTAAGAACTTTGCTTCAGGATGAGAACAGAAATTGGGCAGTGGCAGCATGGCGGCAGCGGGAGGCCCCATTAGCTAAAGTGGTGCTTCAGGTTAAGAACAGTTTCAGGTTAAGAAGGGACCTCCAGAACGAATTAAGTTCTTAACCTGAGGTACCACTGTACTTCCTACACATCCATATGTCTCTTCCTTTTACTAAACCCCACATGAGGGCTCTTTCAGATAAATTCAGCAGGTGCACGGATATTCGATACAATCAGAGTTGCTGCCAGGGCACGAGTCTTTCCCAGCCCTACCTGGAAATGCCAGGGATTGAACCTGGAACCTTCTGCACACAAAGTAGATGCTCAACCACTGAGTTATAGCCATTGCCAGCCCCTGATCAGGTAGTATGTTAAATGCTTCCTATTCCATCTGGGGTTCCCCCAAAGCCATAGCTGTATTCACTTCTGACTCCCAGCACATGATTTCTGGTTCCTGACTTGTGCTTCCTGATCCCTCCTACAAAACTCAAGAGCATATTACTACGGTGCAGATACTGCAAGAATATTGAGCCTGGATAGCTCAGCTGGTTAGAGCATGGTGCTGATAATGCCACAGTTGCAAGTTTGATCCCCGTATGGGACAGCTGCATATTCCTGCATTGCAAGGGGTTGGATCTACAATTCTATGATTCAATGAATGAGTGTTAAGAGTGTTTTTGAAGATCCCTGAACCTTGTGCTATGACTGTAGCCTGCAGGTTTGACAAACACCTTGAAGATCTGGACAGGTGTGTTGAAAACTCAGGGTAATCTTGGGGCCATCAGACCCACCACATTTGACCTAAAGGGATGCTCACACTTCTTAAGCAATTCCTGGTTGTTCTTATTGCTTGTTTGTGTTGCAAGTTCACCTTTTAAATATATGTGCTAAGTTCTTCTTTCTCCCCGCCTCCCCCAATTTTTCCTCCCTCTTGCATCCAGTCTTATTAACCCGGTCAGTTGACCTGCATCATTCCAGCCTTGACAAAGATAGGCAGTGTGAACCTTAAACTGTCATAAACACTTATAAAAGGTGACCTTCCTCGCAATGCCCTGATGAGGCTTTGACAGAATTACACCCGTCATCTGATAAGCGCAGGTCAAAAGTCATGCAATTGCTTGCCTTTTTGTTTGGGTGTCAAAGAGCCCAAAAGCTTTCCATGTTTTAATAAGCAAATTAACCAAACACTTACAGAGCGGCAGCGTGTGTTAACTCATTGGCAGCTTGGGGATGTTGTTTTGTGGAAGACAAGCTCACCAGCTATTTCAGCCTGGAAGGCAAACCATGATCTGATCCCCACTCCAATAATAGGGTTACGGTCATGGAAAATAAGGGAATTGCCTCTTCTTTAGTTTATTATTATTATTATTAAACAGACAGACAAATTCACAGAATAGCTAAAGTTGATTCCTTGGTAGCCATGGATGTCTGGAAGGTGTTTGCTTAAATAAGCATTGATAGCTGTTGGTTCCTAGCTATTCAGAGAGAGAGAGAGAGAGAGAGAGAGAGAGAGAGAGAGAGAGAGAGAGAGCTTGGGAGACCCTGGAGGGGAACAGCAGCCAACAGAAGAGAAATAAATTTTGCTGCATGTGCCAAAATGTCACCTTCTACACAACCATTAAGGGCACAGGAACTTTGTCCCTCCTTCATGTCTGATGATCTAGAATAATGGTCTCAGCTATGTCGGGAGAAAAGAGACCCGAGAAACAATAAAAAATAGTAACGATTCATTGTTTACACCACAGTACCAACTTGAATAAAATATTGGGGGGGGGGGAAGGTAAGTCCCTCCCCGCATAACTGATCACATGATGTGGCACACACACACCTTTTGAATGGCAATGCCCATCAACTTGGGGGGGAGGCTGGAGACCCCTTGGCCCCTAGGAGTTGGCTCTCATGGTTTACACAGTAGTGGACTGGATGAGAATCAGTCCCTTGAAACCAAACCCCAAGAAGTATTTTTTGTTCCCCAAAACAAAGGAAGCAAGTATGTGGTCTGGGAGTTCCCCTTGATTCTGTTGCTTGAGTTCCACATGGTCAGAGTGGCTTGGCAAACCTTTTACCAGCTTCAGCTGGTGCCACATAATTGGACTCGGACAACCTAGCCATAGTGACACTTGGGGTTGTGTCCAAGGCTAGGTTTTCTCAGTATAGCCCAGAGAAGTTAATGAACACGAGTACTTTAGTTTCATTCATTCTACTGGGTCAAATCTGAGTAGGACAAACATTGGACAAACAACCCACAAGTACATGCTGTTATATTCTTATGAGATCAATTGCAAATCTTTGTGTCTTTCTGAAGTCAATTGCAAACCTTGTGTGACACAGGCTATTAGTTATGACAGTAAAGGTAAACGGACCAAGGGAGCCAGCGTACAGCTTCCGGGTCATGTGGCCAACATGACTAAGCCACTTCTGGCAAAACAGAGCAGAGCACGGAAACACCGTTTACCTTCCCGCTGGAGCTGTACCTATTTATCTACTTGCACTTTGATGTGCTTTCGAAATGCTAGGTTGGCAGGAGCAGGGACCGAGCAACGGGAGCTCACCCCGTTATGGGGATTCGAACCACCGACCTTCTGATCAGCAAGTCCTAGGCTCTGTGGTTTATCCCACAGCACCACCCACGTCCCTGTTCATTATGACATTAATTGCAAGCAAATATACAAGTCTAACTTGTCAGAACCTATACATTAGTAATAGCAGTGCTTTTTTCTGGTGGTACTCATTGGTATGCAGTACCAGCACCTCCCCCCCCCCCCGCTGGAGATGCTCAGCTGCAAGGGGAGGCATAGCTTGTGCAAATTCCCACTGGGGTCTGGCCACTGCCACCACCCATCCAGGGCCAGCTGAAGCGCAGAGTCCTGCTCCCCGAGGAGTGTGGAAGTGGGCAGCGTGACATTTGGCTCGCGATGGTTGTGGCAGGGTGGGCTCAGGAGTTGCCAGAAGTGCCAGAGTCATCAGAGCCCCCCCTTTCCTCCACCAGTGCACTGACTATTAGTATTATTATACAAGAAGTACATGGTGTCTTGCTGAGTCACAGTTCTTTGCTCCTATGGAGCTTGCGAACTAAAATAGACATTGGGGAACAACAGACAGAGGGGCAGGTGAAGGATAAAGGTAAAGGTAAAGGTACCCCTGCCCGTACGGGCCAGTCTTGACAGACTCTGGGGTTGTGCACCCATCTCACTTAAGAGGCCAGGGGCCAGCGCTGTCCGGAGACACTTCCGGGTCACGTGGCCAGCGTGACATTGCTGCTCTGGCCAGAGCCAGAGCCAGAGCCGCACACGGAAACGCCGTTTACCTTCCCGCTGGTAAGCAGTCCCTATTTATCTACTTGCACCCGGAGGTGCTTTCGAACTGCTAGGTTGGCAGGCGCTGGGACCGAGCAGCAGGAGCGCACCCCGCCGCAGGGATTCAAACCGCCGACCTTTCGATCGGCAAGCCCTAGGCGCTGAGGCTTTAACCCACAGCGCCACCTGGATAGCATGGATTAAAGTTTTGTTTTGTTTTTAGAAAATGCAAAGGGTTGTGCTTTAATGTCCATCAAGAGGAATAAAAAAACTACATGGAATAGATTTTCCAAATCTGAAAAGCCACACAGTGATTTCAGCAGGGTTCATGTCCTCTGCTAGGCACTATTCTATATCTATATAGAAGGTGTGCAGCATAAGGTAGGGTGGTTTACTCTCTAGAAAGTGTGTTCAGGATTGCCTTATCCTTATCCACACACACACACACACACACACACACACTCTTCTGGAAGGATGAGGGCCTCTTAGTTCCACTGCTTTGACTTAGTTCCCTTCCAAAATGAAATAAAAAACACGGAAAAACTGCCTTATTTACAAAAGCTATTAAAGTAATCTAAACCTCACATTAAGCTTTGCTGGCACAGCAGTTGGCTCAATCACAAACACATATTGCTGTCACTTAGATACGAGATAATTTACTATTTTTAAGATCTTATGGTATAGTGAGCTCCATCCTTCGTTTCCCCTCCCCTTCCTTTTTAGCACTCTGGGCTTTGTGAGTTGCCGTGCTGAGTTGCGGTGCTGAGGAGTCCTTCTATGTGATGATTTCAAGGCACAGCAACACCCCCACAATCCATTTATATAATGCAGGGATTTATTTATTTTTTTAAAAAAATCTTTCTTTTATTGCAACATTTTGCAAAATGAGCTCCTTCACTGTGGTTCCCTCAGCCTCATGCAAATCACGAATGAAGTGGGAGGGCGTGGTCAGGCTTGCTGGCCCCACCCTCTCTTTTTGTATGAGGCTTGGTGTAGCTTCATAGACGAGAGACTGCAGTGCAAATTAAGAAGTGCCTGGTTCGAATCTCGCCTCTATCTTAAACTCCGTAGCAAGCCACTCAGTTTCGGCCTCAGTTTCGCCATCCCACACCAGCAGTACAGGATGTACAATGACACCAGACTACTTTACAGGGGCGTTATAAGGATTGCAATGAGACAATGTACGTGAAACTCACTGGAAAGTACCATAACCACATGTGAAGCATTGTTGGGATTAGGTGCGCAACACTAATCAACCTGCTTGGAATGACTCAGCACTGTGCAAATGACTTGCTTAATACAAACAAATGATTCAGCATAGTTCACTAAAAAATGACTCAGCGTAGTGCAAAAAAGGCAGCTCTTCCTAAGCTAAGCATGAATTCAATTAGCGTGCACATTTATTTTTTATTATATGCAAAGAAAAGTTGTGTGGAAAGCTTGGGTAGCCTGAGGACTGGGGTGTGTGTGTGTGTGTGTGTGTGTGTGTGTAGACAGGAGGGTTTTTTTTTATCTCCCTGTCACAGTCATGACAAAAAATATATATGTATCTTTGATTCTGAAAGTTGCATTTCAAGAGAAACCTCAAGTGTGGATTCCTTTGAAATACAAAGAACAGCTTCAGAGAGCTGGTTGTCGGGGCTGTGGAAGAAGGAAGATAAAGTTGACCTTCTGCTCCACCCTCCACAGTCCTGCAACACAACTGCTTTTACAAAAAATAAATCAAAATATGCATTTTCACTCAGTTACCACCATGTCTCACAGACGTTAGTAATTGGAGAGCTTTGCATGCATGCAAATAGTGTGCTAGATGGGGGAGTCAGAAATGAATCTCAGCCATAAGGACTTTCTAATGTTGGTATGTTGGTACATAAGAACACAGGAAGCTTCTGTTTATTGAATCAGACCATTGGTCCACCTGGCCTTCCTGTGCTTACAGAAAAGCCCAGCTGTGGCTGTTATGAATATATGCACATAGGAAGAGCCTCCTGGATCAGGCCCATCTAGTCCAGTATTCTTTTCTCAAAGTGGCCACCCATTCCTCTGGGAAATCTGTAAGCAGAATCTGAGCACAAGAGCACTTTCCTCTTCCATGTTTCCCAGCAACTGGTCTTCAGAGGCATTGCTGCCTCAAACACTGGAGGCAGAGCATCGCCATTGTGGCTGGTAGCCATTGATCACAGAATCATAGAATGATAGAACTGTAGAGCTGGAAGGGACCCTGTGGATCATCTAGTCCATGGGTCGACAAACTAAGCCTGCAGGCTGGATCAGGCCCACGGATGGTCCAGGAATCGCCACATGGACCGCCAGCATGCACACATTCTTTCCCTCTCCCTCACAAGGGGCCACCACCGGTGCCCCTCCCTCCTCCTGGCTTCTCCCCGCCCTGCCTAGAGGAGGAAGGGGGCTGGGCTTTATTGATGCCAGCAGCAGCAGTGCTCAAGAAGCCGCCATTTTAAGCAGCCCCTCTCTAGAGCCCTTTTGCACGCTGCTCATCATCCCGCCGCCGCCGCCACCAGCCCCTGATGCTTGCAAGACACAGGTAAGCAGCCGCCAGGGCTCATGCTGCTCTTGCATCACCCCCCCAATAGTCTGGCCCCCCCACAAGTTCTGAGGGTCAGTGGACCAGCCCCCTGCTGAAAAAGTTTGCTGACCCCTGAATTCTAGTTCAGTCCCCTGCAATGCATGAATATGCAGCTGCCCCATATGGGAATTGAACCTGCAACCTTGGCGTTATCAGTATCTCACTCTTAACCATCTGCGCTATATAGCTTATGGGAATTGGGGGAGGTGGCAGACTGCAGAGCACTGGAGAGATGATTTGCAGAGCAAAGACATTCAGAAACACCCCTTGGACACCTTGAAAGTAAGAGAAGCACCAGAATTTCAAAAACATTCTCTACCCCAAGCATGAGTCTTTTGCTGAAACTTTCCCCTTTCCTCCTCCCGCCCGCACCAGTGCAATTTATTTTCTGAGAAATTAGATGGAGACTGCTCAGATGGTAAGGATGCAGGGGGGAATTTTTCTGCACAGCACTTGCTAGCCCTGAATAAAAGGCAACATTTCTCCAGTATTTTTCTGCAACCGGAGAAACAACCACAAGAATGCACATCTGACCTTCACTGACACAATTAATGCAGCTATTATAAAGGATTAACACTGTGTATGCACAACAAAAAAGGTTATTGACTGCCATTAAGCGGTAACACCTTTCTGAACAGACAGAACTCATTGCACATCAGTCCAGGATATACTTGACTGGAAGCACTGGGTAAAATGCTAAATTATAAATCTACCATGAAGAACATTGATGTTCCACAGAGGACAGTCCCTGATGCCCAGGGACACATAACAAACAGTTGGAGACATTGATTCAAAATGTCCAGAGAATTACTTGTGTTCAATGGTGCCCAGAGAGGGAGATTACAGACAACTGCATGATGCAATGAATAATAGGACTGCCAAGCACAGGGGTGAATTTCTCAGAGCTTCAGAAAGAATGGTTGACAAATCTTTACCCTGGAGAAACACAAATCATGCACTCTGTTGACTGGCAGCTCTTGCCTGCTGGGACCTGTGTTACAACCCCCCAAAGTCAAAACCACTTTGGAGATATTTTGCATAGGGCATTAGGGAAGTGTGTTACAGGATTCCTCTAGAAGGTAGGGGTGATCAGATCAGCATACCATTAGACAGAGTGACACAGCTGCCATAGATGGCAAATGTTGCTTTTAGTGGTGCCAGTACAATGGAAATAGCCCTTACCTTCCTCTCCTCCTCCCATGACTCCTGCTATGCTCTGGGGGTTCCCCCAACCCATGGGGGACAATTTGGAGTAGGAGGGAGGAAATGGAGGGGGAGTTCCATTGTTGCACAGGCAACAACTTGAACAAAATAGGGGAGGGGGCCCTCCTGCCCTTCTTCCATCTCCTTGCACTTCTGTGGAGCACACCTTTCTCCACTGCGTGCAACTGAACACAAGCTTCCTCTTCCCCCCTACCCTCTTGCCACTTGCCCCCCTGTCCATGTGCAAGAAGTGTGCAAGAGGTTTCTGCTGACTCACTTCCCACATCCACATCCATGCACCACCTGCTCACCTCTTCTCCTGGTTTGCCTGCCTGCCTCTCCCCAGCTGCCCCAACTCAGATGCGCTCAGAAATGGTACCCAAAGCTGGGGGTCCAAGCTAGGAAAAGAGGGGGAGGGAGGTGGCTGCCTGAAGGAAGAATGGAAGGAGGTACCAACTTGCAGAAAATATTGTGGGGCCCAACCCCTAAACATTTTATTGGTGGGGCAGAGGGACCAGGAGGGCCCCTTAGAGTTGGCACCTATGATTGTGGAAGCAGAAGCCATTCCACCAGGGGCAGTCTGTTCTGTTTCCTTAAAAAGGTAAAGGGATCCCTGACCATTAGGTCCAGTCGTGGCCGACTCTGGGGTTGTGGCGCTCATCTCGCTTTATTGGCTGAGGGAGCCGGCGTACAGCTTCCGGGTCATGTGGCCAGCATGACTAAGCTGCTTCTGGCGAACCAGAGCAGCACACAGAAACGCCGTTTACCTTCCCGTTGGAGCGGTACCTATTTATCTACTTGCACATTGACGTGTTTTCAAACTGCTAGGTTGGCAGGAGCAGGGACCAAGCAACGGGAGCTCACCCCGTTGCAGGGATTCGAACTGCCAACCTTCTGATCAGCAAGTCCTAGGCTCTGTGGTTTAACCCACAGCGCCACCTGTGTCCCTTACTTGAGGTGAAATTGGAAAGTGCCATCTCCCCACCCCTGCTGAAGTGTAGCAGCATCTACGTGGAAGCAGTAGCAGGTTCCAGTGAGATCTCACAAGATCTTGTGGAACTCTCACAGGATCTCATAGAGCACACAACATTCCACAAGAGCTCAGTGAGATTTTGGTGTCCTCTCACTCGACGCTGATGCCACTGCCACCACTGCTTTTCTGCTGCCAGTGGGGTGAGTGGGTGTGGGGTCTACCACCTGAGGTGGCCCTGCATTCCACTCACACAATGATTTAACTGGATCCAACCCCTTGCATTTGTCAGGCTTTGGTCTCCTAATTTTCCAGTACAGTGGTACCTCGGGTTACAGATGCTTCAGGTTACAGACGCTTCAGGTTACAGACTCTGCTAACCCAGGAATAGTACCTCGGGTTAAGAACTTTATTTCAGGATGAGAACAGAAATTGCATGACGGTGGTGCGGCAGCAGCGTAAGGCCCCATTAGCTAAAGTGGTGTCTCAGGTTAAGAACAGTTTCAGGTTAAGAACGGACCTCCAGAATGAATTAAGTTCTTAACCCAAGGTACCAATGTAGGCCATAAAGATACAATTCCAACCAGACCAGTAATAGGCAGACCCCTCTACCTTTGCGCAGGCATGGGAAGAGCTTCACCCGCTTAATTTCTACCTGCCATGCTCCAGTTAAGAGCATCAGAATAGGGCTGGTTAAAAGCATTACCATTTATTTATTTTTTGCACCGAAGTAAGATGTGCTTTGTATTACAATTGCACAGTTGTTCACGTACCAGGGCTAAAATGTGTTTGCAAACTGCCCGTTGCGTATTGCAGCCCCAGATAATCTAATGCAGCTGCAGAGTACCTGTAGCTTCTGGAAAGTCATATTTCAACAATTAAATACAAGCTTGCCAGGTTTCGATGTTAGATCCCCAATCTGCTGACAATTACAAGAGATAGTCCTGTACTGCTTAATGTATTTCAGTCAAACCGCGGAGAGCCTTGTCTTCTAAATTGAAGCTCTGCTCTTCTCTGTCTCAAGGACGGCGCTTCGCCTTTCAGAAGCTTTTAAACAGCGCAATCTTTTGGATTAAAGACAGCATGTCAAGGCAGACTTATTAAATGGCAGTTTGTTACAAATTTGAAAATCGGCATGTAGGTTTCGTGGAAATATATCATATTCTCTCTACTGAGCCAGCAAGAAAGAAGAAGGAAGAGGAGGAGGAGGAGGAGAAAGCAAGAGAAAAATTCACTCAACTCCCCAACGCAACCGTTAATAACAACAGACATTGCAGGTGCTGCTAGTATACACCAGAGATAAGTTAAGAATGCTCGTAACATTCAGTTCAAGGGTGGGGAAACTCAGGCCTAGGGACCCCAAAAGACCCTCTAGAACTTTCCTCAGGACGCACCCTTCGCTGACCTTGCGTCACACCCCAAGTGCTTTTGCCTGCCTGGAATGTGTCCTTGGAATCTGATAAAGCGTCTTGCTTGTCTGGATGGAAAAGGGTGTGTGAGAATGTGTGTAGAAACTAGCCTACCGTAGAAAGATGAACTTTACATTTGCTGCTTCATTCTATTTTTGCTTCTGGCGCCACCCACTATGGGAATGTGGTCCTTACAATCTAAAAGATGGCTAGGAAGCAGCAGAGGAAGGAGTTAAAAATCACCTGTCCTTTTCCTCATAGGAATGTAGGAAGCTGCCATTGGTCCATCTAGCTCAGTATTGTCTACACTGACTGGCAGTGGCTCTCCAAGGTTTCATGTGTGTGTTTCTCTCCCAGCAGTACTTGGGAATGTCAGGGACCGAACCTGGGACCTTCTGCATGCAAGGCAGAAGCTCTTCCACTGATCTACAGGCCTTCCTGCTAATGCCTTGAACAGATATGGTCTAAAGAGGCTATTTTATGGGAGTGTGCAGGGACTCTGTAACCCATGTTGAGTTCAGGTGTGAGAGGGGGCAAAATTAAAATATAAAATTGGGGCTCCAGAATGCAATTTTCCATTAGCAACCACCAGCATTGGCAAGAAAAGGGGGATTTGCTGTCTTCTGAACATCTGTGCTCAAGAAATACCCTGGTTTTGTGAGGAGACCAACCCTGTTGCAGGCGTAGTGAAGCCTGGCATTTCAGATATGCTACATAATTTGGTGACTGCTTCCACATTCCACATTCCACTTGGATATACCCACAAACCTACCTTCAAACACCAGACTTTTCCAGAATTTGGTGGCTATTCTATTCAAATTTGACATGGTGGCCTTGGGGCATGGATCATAGGTGACAGAGGTGGTTCAAAATTGGGTATTTCCATCCTCTTAAGCCTGCACTTCATCAGAGTGGGAGACAATATGGATTCAATTAGGTAGTCACTGTAGAGAAAATTGGGCTTTCAGAAAGTCTGTTTCTGAGAAGCAATTGTGGTACATGAGGGCACATAGGTTTAGAGAAGGTGAAGTGTCCCAACGTAATATTTCATGTGGACAAGGTCTGTACAGGTGTCTCTTTGATTTAGTGTGAGTGGATGTGAGATAAAGCCTCCTCACCTTTACTCTGGGAAACATCCTTACTCAGGAAAGTCCTTTAAACATTTACATATGCTTAAGATGGACATAGGTTAATTGCTTTCCCGGTGTTAAGACCTGCATAAAGAATGAAGATTCCAGCAGATGTTCTCAGCCTGCCCCTCACATTTCCAAGAGTCAAAGGGGTTTCAAAACTTATAATTTTAGATAGTTCACCAATAATTCTAATCAAATATAAGCTTTTATATCTGCCATTGAATCTCAAATGAAGGGACAACCTCTCAAATGCATGCAAAACTTGTTTTGTTCGCTGCTTCAACAATGACAAGGTCGATGCATTTTCACAAGAAAACAAATTTATGGATGAAAATATTACAAATGAAGAACCAAAGAGGCATTGGGAGATTTTGGCTTTCACTATATTGGAAGAGGACTGATGATCTTTCCAAATCTATGAAGGGAGAGATCTCATATGTAGCCACAACCCTAGCTTGACCTTAGTGAGCCAATGCTCTGGTAGCCCTTCCAGTTAGACTACCCTAAAGCACTCTATCTGGGACTGCCTTTGAAGATGGTTTGGTAACTGCAGTGGACTCAGAATGTGGAAGCTGCATTATTAAGAGGAAGTGGATGTTATGCTGGTGCTAAGCAAGTTGCACTGCCCAAGTCAAATGACTGGTTTTAAACATTTAAGGCCCTTTAGAACCTAGGACCTAGATTCATTCTTGGCCATTGGGCCAGATACAGTATAATATATAAATCATGATGTTCATGTATTTTATTTTATTTTTAAATATTGTCACGATGGATACAGGCAACTAACGCAAGAAGTGAAACCAGTCATATTCAAACTTAAATGTAGATATGAAGTGAGAGGAATCATCTCCATATTTCCTCATTTCTTGTTCTCTTAATTTCATATCATGCATCATCTCTAATTAGTTCAACAAAGCATAACAAAGCAAATGGACCATCATTCATCATGATTTTCATATCTCAAATAACAGCCAGTTTTTTTATTGAAAAAAACACAAACCAAACAAACACAGAAATACATCACAGTCTTTATTTTTGAATGTCAGTGGAAACGGGAATTGTCAAAACTGAAGTTTCTAAGGACATAGAGATGGTCAAGGTAAGATGGTGGCAGCTTAGTCATCTGCATCTTCCAGACAAAATGTAAGGAAGATTTTATTGCATATTTACTTGTTTACACATTAGGCGCAGAGACATACCTACAGGTTGGCAAAATTGGTCCTTGCTGGGGGCACAGAGTGAAGGTGGGGAGTGTATTATGTATATGCGTATTGTGGTGAGATCAAACACAAGAGAAGCTTCCAGTCTTTCTCACACCCTGGCACAAAGGTTTGCAGTAAAGTGACTTTTTCTGGGGAGGAGTACTGATACAGTTCCTTGCCAATGGCCCAAGGAACACTAGGTATGCCTGTGATCAGACATGGAGATGTAGAAGAATGTATGGTAAAAAGGGATGGGCAGGCAGTACTTCTGTTGTAGAGTACAAGTTTTGTGTACAAACGTTCCAATTCCTGGCATGTCACGGCAGAGCTGAGAAAACCTCCCTTCTGGAGATCCACTGTCAGTCAGTGTAAACAGCATTGGGCTACAACCAGTGGCCCTCCAGGTGTTGCTAGTGTACAACTCTCATCATCCTTGACCACAGTCCATTCTGGTTGGGGCTGACGTGAGTTGTAGGCCCCTGAGTTCCCACCATTCCTGACCATTTGGCCATGCCAGCTGGGGGCTGAATGATGGTGGAGTCCAACAACAGCTGGACGAACACAAGTTCTTCAACCCTGAGCTAGATAGACCAAGTGTCTGACCCAGTATAAAGCAGCTTCCTATGCTTTTGTGGTCATCTGTATGGGCTCCCTGTAACTATAAGAGACGTAGCACTGTAGACAGCTAGAGTAGGGGTTCCCAACTTTTTTAGGCCCATGGGCATGCTTGGATTTTTGAGTGCTTGCCATGGGCACCAACTCCTCTGGTCTCATCTCTCCTTCCAACTCATTGTTATAAACCTGGGTCGCCACCCCCAAGAGACAGGAAGAGGGTGCACACACTTCCTTTGCTTTTCCAAGGGATGTTGGTAACAGAATTTATCTGACCCACAAAAAGACGATAGAGATGAAAGAGGAAGAGGGAAATAGTGTCACTCTTCCAACTTCCTCCTTCAGCTCTATGTACTATTCACAGGAGGAAAAGGTAACCACCCTCACCAGCTAATAACCAATGGGGCAGTGTGTGTGTGGGGGGGGGGAGGCTTTGAGGTTTTGTGGGCTGAGTGTGTCATTGCACCCATGGGTGCTACATTGGTGACTCCTGGGCTAAAGGTTTGTGGCAGCGGCAGTCAATTCTGCTACCACTTGTATCACCTATTTTGACCTCAGTTATATCTTCTTTTTCTTCTTTTTCTTTGCAACCCTCCTGATCACATCAAATTTTATTGTCCCCTCACAGCTTCTGTATGGAGAACAGAACCAGAAGGGGAAGTTGTTTTAATAATCAGTGTTCCAATATCATTATTACCTATTAAAAAGTTAAGGTCCATTCTGAAATGACAGTTATAAATAAAGCATTTCCAATAATAGTAAAGAAACAGAGTGTTGCATCCAAGGAAATGTCTGAAGAGATTTTATTTTTTTTAATGATTTCTTTTAATGAGTTTCCTATGGAATTCTCTTTTGGCATCGACAGTCTTCTTTAGAAAGTTGAACTTTCCATCATGCCAGCCCCTCCCACTAGCTTGGTATGTAGCTCTCATACCAAGCTTAACACTGCAGTCATCCTTTGCAGAAGACATTTAGCTTGGGGAAGGGTTGTAGCTCAGCACACAGGAATGCAGGAAGCTGCTTTATACTGTTTGTGCATTCCCACCTCTACCTGGAGATGCTGGTGATTGAATCCAAGACCTTCAGTATGTAAAGCAGGTGCTCTACCAATGAGTGATGGCCCTTGCTGCAACAGAAAGTTGCCTTCTGCTGAGTGAGATGATTGGTCCACCTAGTTCAGTATTGTTTACACAGACTGGCAGCAGCTCTCCAAGGTGTCAGACTAGGGTCTCCTCTAGCCCTAACTGAAGATGGTGGAGATTGAACCTCAGACCTTATCTGAGGTAAGATACCTTAAGGAAGTTCATGAAAGGAACATTTCCCATTTCTTCCTGTCTCCAGCAGGCAGGATTTCACATTGTTCAGAAGTGTCCCCTGACCCCTTTGGAAAGGCTTTTCAGGAATTTCAAGGATAAAAAGGAGAGAGGAATCTTTCTTTCGGTGAAGTGTCTTGAACTGACTTGCCTCAGGAGTTGGGCCTCTCATTCAAAGCATTTCATTTCCACTATTTCAATAAATCCTTATAAAAAACCTTGTAAAGTAGGTCAGTGCTGTTATCCACATAGGTGGGTGCATGTAGTGATTACAGTGTCAGGCTAGGACCTGGGAGACAAGGGTTCAAAGCCCCACCCATGAAGCCATGAAAATCACTGGGTGACCTTGGGCCAGTCACTGCTTCTTAGCCTAAAATCTATAGCTCAAAGTGGTGTTTTGGGATAAAATGAAGAGTGGGGAGAACCACACCATGAGCTTCTTGGATGAAAGGTGGCATAGAAATGCAAATACCGTATTTTTTGCTCTATAGGACGCACACGACAATAGGATGCACCTTGTTTTAGAGGGGGAGAACAAGAAAAAAAATTATCCCCCTCTCTGCGCAACACCCCTTCAGCGAAGCGGCAGGAGAAACGGAGCCCCTTCCAAGGTGCGTTCAGTCACCTTCAGTGAAGGCAACCCAAAGCCTCCAGAGCACAGTGGGAGTTCCTGCTGCGCTCTGGAGGCTTCAGGCGGCTACCTTGGTGCGCACCAACCACTCTCGCTCTCCAGGCTTCACTGAAGGCAACCCGAAGCCTCTGTAGCGTGGTGGGAGTTCCCGCTGCGCTCCGGAGGCTTCGGGTTCCTTTCGCTGAAGCCAGGAGAGTCCTGGCTTGGAAGCCTGGAGAGTGAGAGGGGTCGGTGCGCACTGACCCCTCTCCCTCTCACTCTCCAGGCTTCAGTGAAGGCAACTCGAAGCCTCAGGAGCCTTCCCGCTGCTCCCTGAGCTTGTGGGGCTGGCAGTGGGGAAGCCCGGCGATCCCCCACCCCAGCCCCAAAGAGCAGGTTGGGGCTGGCGGGGAAGCCTGGGTTCCCCCCCAGCCCCATGGACCACACATTCGCTCCATAAGACGCACAGACATGTCCCCTTTGATTTTAAGAGGGAAAAAGTGCATCTTATGGAGCGAAAAAAAACAGTAAATAAATAAACAAACAAAACGAGAGTGAAGAAACTGGGTCAAGAGTGGTCTGCCTAGGGCTGCCTAGTGATCTTATGGCAGAGGTGTTATCAGAACCAGAGTTCGCGCACTTTACATCTATCAGCTCCAAACAATGCAAAGAATCTGTAACCAATATTTCCCAGACTTTTTCTTCTTCTCCTAGGTAATTCCCCTTCTTCCTGTTAGCAACAGTTGGTGGCTGATTTTGCCCTGCGGCACAGCAGTAATTTACATCCTTAATTCATGTTTTATCCTCTCTCGATGCAACTGTGGGTGTTCACATTATGCATATAGCCGTCTAATAATCTTAGATTCTAAGCCCTGCTAAGCTCTTACCTCAATCGTAATATATTTTGTGGCAAATAGTTCCACGTGTTAATAGCGGTAGGATATATATATATATATTCATATTCCTTTCATCTTTTGGAAACTATGTGCTCTCCCTGTTTGATTCTGTGTTCCGTTGCCCATTTTGCATTCTCAGGAGATCATGTGGAAGATCCCAGTTTGCTTTCTTTATAGCCAATAGCTCTCCGCCTCACTTCAGAATCTGCCTTTCACAAATGTTTTGAAAACTCCTTAAGTGGAAGTGCTGCTAACACAGATTAGAACTCACGGAACTGTCCTTTTTGACTATGTCTGACTTTGCATCAGTCCTACGGAGAACTTCCTGCTTCTCAGATTATTATAAATTTCTGCTTGTACAGAATTTTGGTTCTTCTTCTGGATAGTCTTGAGACCAGGAAGGTAAATCTACATGCTTTTAATCAAGGCCTGGCTTGCACGTGCAGCAAAATTAGGTGGCAGAATGGCTGTGATCATAACCCCACTTTCCCTGAAGTAGGGACGTTAGAGAATTGTGATGAAAATCGAAGTGGGAACAGAAATTGCTGATGTTTATTTATTAGTCCCATGTTCAGAGCAGAAATGAATGAGGTGGAATAATACAAAGACAATGTAATTTATATTAGTTAATTAATTGCATACATTATGAAATTTTGCTACAGTGGACAGTGAGGCATTATAATGTAGTTCTTGGCAGAAGAACGCTTGCGGTGGAATGAAAGCATTGCTGCGTGTAAGGTCTGCAGAGCAGATAAAGAAACAATGCCTTCTTACACCAGTGAGTAAACCCTATTGAATGCAGTAGGACTTCTGCATAGACATGGCTAGGATCAGGCTGTTAGAGTACAAGTTATCATTTTGGATTTTTTTAACATTAGTGAGAAATATTATAGCTCAGTTCACTTTTCGTTGTGTTTGCTTTCTAGTTGCAAGAAGATAATTTTAAAAAATTAATAAGGGGAATGTGCATAAAAAGCAGGGTCCCTTACTTGTAGGGGAGGAAGCATGCATGAGGATGAAGCAGGAAGGCAGTGATGGCCACCAATTCGGATGGGTTTGATAGCAGTATGCAAAGCCATTAATGGCTTGGGACCAGGGCCGGATTTAGGTTTGATGAGGCCCTAAGCTACTGAAGGTAACAGGGCCCTTTATATGTCCAGCTGTCCTTTGTCAACAACAAATTGTCACTGCTTTTTGTGTTGAATATATGTTATATGTTAATTTATAGACCTGATAGATCCATACACAACACAAAACACTGTTACTGTATGTAGGTTTTATTTTATTTGTTTTTTATCTTATATTTTGGAAATGTACATCCAGGTTTTTTCCCCTTTAATTTTTCTTTGGGGGCCCCCCAAGAGAGTGGGGGCCTAAGCTATAGCTTGTTTAGCTTATACTGTACGTAAATCTGGCACTGCTTGGGACCAGTTTACCAGATATATGCCCACCCAACAGCTTCGATTAGAGGCACCACATAACAGTAATCCTGCACTTGCAAGACATTAACTTTTTTTAGTCTGGTAGCGCCTATATTTTGGAGCCCCCTCATTCTTGACACTAGGCAAGCACCTCTGCTGTACTCTTTCCAAAGCCTGTATAAAACATTTATGTTTAGTCAAGCTTTTCCAGATATGCAAAAGTTAGATGTCTTTTATTTCTTTCTAGCTGCTTTTTACTTTAATCATATTATGAATATTTCAAATAGCTGCTTTTTATTGATAAATCAAATGCTTTTTTTTTTTGGCAAACCACTTAGGGCTTTTTTTTAACACATAATCAAGCAGTATAAATTGTGTTAAATAAATGGATAAAATAAATATGTAGGATGCATGTCTCTCTGTGTGTTTTTAAGTGACACGCATGCACATGTGGGACCTCAAATTGAATGTTGCAGTGTAGCATGCGCCTATTTGCTGTTCTGGTCAATGAGATGTGCTTTCCCCCCAGGATATTCCATTTTCATATCCTCTCCATTCCATTTTCTGCCCCCACCCCCAAATACTTAGTTAACATTCCATGCTGACTGAGCATGCTCAGTCCATATTTGGCTCTTGGGGCAGTTGGTTACTTTCCTTGGAATTTTCCCCACCATGTAGCAGGGAGTTTCCCAGGCTCAAGTTGGATCGTCAAATGAAAGGCTTCGTCTGCTGTGGGCTATGCCGACCGGGTGTCCGCACTAAGTTCAGCATCTACCATACAGATTTTTGTTAATTCTTCTTTGGAACTCACCCAAAGCTGCAGAAAGCTCCCTGTTGGGCATAGAAGGTGCTGTTTCAGTTACATAAACAAGAGCATTCCTGCCTAAGTTTCAGAAAGAGAGGGGATGGTGTGTTGCTTTTTGAATGTAAGAGTGGAGTGTGCCTCCAGTTTTAATTTGTGTGTGTGCGTGGAGCAGGGGGGGGGGACTGTGCTCCAGAAATCAAAAGTCTGGGAAACACTCCTTTGAATAGCCCCAGGAAAATGTCTTTATTTTCTTCTTATTTCCCCTCCTCCCTCCATTCGCCTTCTCACAAAGCAAGTTTCAGGTATGGGCCTGCTGGTTAAGGCGAATGCTTAGCCTTCCCATTTAAAAAACACAAGTAGATTCTGCTATTCATATGTAGGAAACCTAATTACACACTGAGCAAATTCTCTTCAGTCGACCAAACACAGAGAGGAAAGGAGGTTTTTTTTTTATTCAGAAAAAAAGCCCTGGCTCGCTAGCTCACTCACTCGCTCACACACGCACACACACATACACTGAAAGAACCTGAAAGGCCAAAGAGAGAGAAAAGAGTCCCTAAGACCTAATGAATCCAAACTAAACGCCTCTCCACCAAAATGTCAAACATTTCTTTTAGCACAAAACAAGGCTTAAAGATTTCTCTGCCTTTGTCTCTGGGCTAATTCCTTAAGCAGAGAGGGGGATTTTCTCTGGGGAGTGTTATTTCACAAAGAACCAAACAGCAAATAAGCAAAAGACTCTCAAAGAGTGAGAGAGTATAAATAAAATTCATGACTCCTTAAAGAGTTTACATTGAAAGAATGTGGGGGGATTACTTACAATTAAAAGCATAGGCTGTGGAATACAGTTGCAATTGGAGGAGAGAAATGAATAAAGGGGGAATTTTTTTATTGAGCTTGCGCACAATACCACTGCACCTGGGTACTCTCTGTTGGGTCATATGAAGAAAAACAGCTTGCTCTAAATGTTGGTATTTTGCATTACTGTTGTCAGCAAAGTCCATTTAATGCGCTCTATACTTACTCTAACACTATGGGTAACGAAGAGATGGATCCAAAGGGGCCCTTTTGCATGTGGAAAGACTGATAGTAGAGCCAAGAAGAAGCAGCTTCCCATAATTATCCATCCTAATTTAATGTGGCAAAATGGGTGTGCGTGTAAAATATTCTGATTTACACATTCATCGAAATAACACGAGTCCTGTAATAGACCAACATATCCAAACATCTCATAGCTGGGGCACACTCTTCCCTTTGGAATTAAAATTGTGAAGGCACACTTCACACATTTGCTTTCTTTTCAAGTTTACTTTTAGAGTGTGGAAAAATAAGTAACCTACTCTTAGGTGGAGTCACTCCTCTGTGTTTCTGCACAAGAAGCAGACATGGGTGTGCAAACTACCAGAAACAGTGATTCCAGCTGATCTAGTTTCCTACCTTCTTCGATGGATGCCATTGGGCTCATATTACTTATTTATTTTTCATGGCCAACATTGGTGTGCCTCTAGCCATCATCCAGTATGGGAATTAATAGACTAGGCATGCAGGCAAAGGGAAGCTTAGAGGACAGCTGAGTTTATTAACCTTGGAAAAAATGTCTCTAGTGATGGTAAGGGATGTGTATTTGAGCTATTGAAAGCGGCAGCAAAAATTAATGTCCCTCTTTTTAAAAATAGTATTTTCTGATGTCAAGAGAAAGACAGAAAGAATAGAAGGAATGTCTGATCATCTTGAGATTAGAAAACTCCTGCTTCAAGAATTTACAGGAGATCATTTTTAAAAAATGTTTTGAATCTCCAGAAGTGCAATGAAAGTAGTTTTGTAGTTACAACCAAACAAGGAAGACTGTGTTGCAGTGTTTAATATTCCAATACTGTTTGTGGATGAACTCCATGAAAAAAAGAGTAGGTTAATATCAAAGAGAAGAATAGATAATAGGTAAGCCGAACATGGAATGGAAGTGTGTATTTCATTTGCAATCAATTAGGATGAGAAAAAAGGGCAGTTACTAAGATAAATCAGCACAGGATGAAGTAGTCTATTCAACATAAATCACTGAACAAATAACTTGCTTTGCTATTTTGATGTGAGCTTGTGTGTGTGGGAACCACACATTTTGAAAATGGCAGCCGACCATTTGGTTAACAAAACTAAGTGTTAACAGCCAAAGAATGGCTGTATTTTTATTGAGAACTCTATGCATAGAAGATTTGTATGTCTCATGTATATATGTGTTCTTATGTTGCTTACATCAAAATGCATATATGCATTTTAAGGTCTCCATGCTGCATCTAAAGAAAAGGCCTTTGGACTTCTGGGTGTGTTTTAGTTTGTATATATTGCTTCATATCTTTCACCTGTGTATTTGTCTGCTATGGTGATGGAATTTCTAGCTGTCTCTAATCCATCTGTCCTCTGTATATCAGTGGTGTGTTTTAAGGGGGAGTGCATCTTATAGTTGTGGCAATTGGGCTTCCAAGCCGCTTTTTCTTTCTTTTTTTTGCCTGGCAGGCTTATTTCAGGCACCTTGAGTGACAAGCACAGAATTTAAGATGCTGCTGAATTTGCAACAAAGTTTTGATTGAGTTTTTGCCTGCCATGCCTAAAACATTCAACCGCGCTGAGGACATGAAGAGTGTTGCTGTTTTAGCATCTGCTTCCCCCCTCCCTCTGCTCCCCTTCTCAGCACAAAACTTTTGCTACTAAGAAAACCCAAGCTCCAGGGGAAAAGAATCTGAATTCCAGCTGGGCAGTTTTCAAAATAAGATGAAAAGTTAAGCAGGCAATTGGTGTGTATTTAGGGCTCAAAACACCTTGCCTTCTAAGAAGTCTTGAAGGAGTTAATCCCTTCTCAAGATAATCCACTAAAGACCATCCTTCATTATGATGTTAAAAGCAAGGATCAGTGCTGGGGGAGTTTAACAATAGGACAGGGGTACTTTTCAATCCCCACCACATTCTTCCCAAGTTAGAAACAGAAACTGCTGTTATTCCAATGGAGAAACTGACTAAGGTTCTCCCTTGGTGTTAAATATTCAGATATAAGGAGCAGTAGGGAGTGTGTGTATGTGTGTGTTTAGAATAGCTAATCCACTATATTAACAAAATTCTTATCTCACTGGCTACCTTAATTTTAAATTTTGTAGCAACTCAAGTAATTTTGTCATTATATGGCAAGTCACAAATGCTAGAATCTCAATGGACCCATGATCACAACTTTAACACAAAGACATCTCCTTCTCAGCATACTCTGTTGGGATATTGTGAGTATTCCTGATTTTCTCCAATTCCCCCCTTAACATTTGGTTGAAAGTGACAGAGGGGAAACATGGTCATAAGATAGAACCATAACCAATTTCATGATGTTAACTGTCTGTATGAGCATAAGTGCTTTAATTCAGATCAGCCAAGACATGTTACGGACATCAAAGATTATCTCCACCAAAGGAGATGTCATGCACAAGAATACACCCACAATGTGGGAAAACCATTGATCTTTCTAGGAATGTTTCCCCCCCTCTCCTAAATCACCAAATTGGATTCATCCAGGCCAGTAAAACAACAACAACAACAACAACTCTTAAGAGCATGGGGCTGTAGGGTCAATTCTTTTAAATGTTTAATATTGATTATGTGATGATTGCAATGGGGGATATTCAGAAAACAAACAAACACTAGAATCTGAGCATTTCAACTAGAGGAAAAATAGGACAAAAAGCTCAAGCCAAGGAGAAATTGGAGTTCCCAAGGACCCATGGCTGGCCCAAGACATTTTGCCGCATCTGTCAAAGGACAAGATAGCATCCCCTCTCCCGCAAACCCACATTTCATGTGCAGAACCTAAGTAGATTGGCTTCGAGCCTGACAAATAGGGCAGTGAACTCCATCACAATAAGAAGCCCAGAACGGGCCATGTAGCTCACACAGCGCTGTCCTCCAGTACTTTGTCGCTGCTCACTAACACATCTCACGATCATGTGACATCTAAGGCTGCTGCTACACTCTGCCTAATGATAGGGTTGGCCCTGCAAGAACCAGCCTGTTATATTGTGTCTTCCATCATGGAAGGGATGTGTTGTGGTGAGATCACCTACACTGCCTCCTAGTTGTTGGGGCGGGACCATTTGGATAGCCACAACACCCCATTGGTTGTTACTGGGATAGAATTTGGCTGTTTGGGGACTCTAATTGGCAACAGAGGGGCTATTTAAGCTGCTACACGTTGCGTGGAGCTTTCTCTTTTTCGCGACATGCACTGGATCATCCTCCCTATATTTAGGGCTGTTCTTATGACCTTGCTATGCCTGTCTAGGAGGTTGTCTGTTTTTGGAGCAAGGGCCCGGTAGGAATTTTGCCATTTGGCTGATTTGCTGGTGCCATTTGGTTTTTGCCTACCGTGTAGCAAATCGTCACAACTTTGTAAGGTTGGCGGTTAGGCATTGGTTCAATGTTTTGTGGAGGGGAAGTGGTTGGTTGTGCCTGCCCCTCCATTGGTGTTGCTAGGGAATTCCATTAAAGAAATCCAGGAGCTTTGCCTTGCTTTTGTCTGAACCCTGTCACGGGGGTAGGGCCACGCCAGAGTCCCTGGGAGCATCTGGGGTGAGGTGAGAGACTGAAGCTAGCTTCATGCTCCCCCAGAATGCTTTCCCTTACTGACTTCTGGTGGTGTCCAGTTGTCAGTCCTTCCTCCCACTGTGCAGGTTCAGGTAGTTTGGAACCATGCCTAAGCAACCACTCACATGCTGTAATCATTAAAGTTGTGGCCAAAATTATTGCCAAAAACCTTAAACTAAAATTATGTGTCTTTTGTGTTTTATTTCTTTGGGGTGGTTTTTTGGGGGGTCTTCACACGCAACTTAGGCACTTTGAATATACTCCACTGTCAGAAGCAATATGCCACCAAATCCCAATAGCTAGAATATATGAGTGGGGAGAGTGCTGTTGTGCTCAGGTCCTGCTTATGGGCTTCTCATGTGGGCATCTCATTGGCCACTGTGAGAACAGGACGGTGGACAGGATGGGCTTAATAATAAAAGCCAGGCTCTTATTATGTTCTTCTCCCAGGCAAAGCCATGTAAGCTGTTTCTTCAGGCCTCATGGAAATCAGCTAATAAATGCAAGGCTGGCCTGCATAAGGCAAGGTGAAGCAACTGCCTCAGGTGGCAGGATCAGCTCCAACACACACACACACACACACACACACACACACACACACACACACACCAACATTACCTTAGTCAGTGTTATATTGATAACTTCTTGTAGAGATAACCATTGATTTTCATTCACTGGGGCTGCTTTCATATGACAAGTTTCTTCTGTTTCCCTGACATTCCTCTAACTGTTAATTTCCACATTATATCTGGGCTTTCAAAAGATGTAAAAGCTACTTCTGGAAACAGAGTGGAATATAGGTAAAGGTAAAGGTAAAGGTACCCCTGCCCGTACGGGCCAGTCTTGACAGACTCTGGGGTTGTGCGCCCATCTCACTTAAGAGGCCAGGGGCCAGCGCTGACCGGAGACACTTCCGGGTCACGTGGCCAGCGTGACATCGCTGCTCTGGTGAGCCAGAGTCGCACACGGAAACGCCGTTTACCTTCCCGCTGGTAAGCGGTCCCTATTTATCTACTTGCACCCGGAGGTGCTTTCGAACTGCTAGGTTGGCAGGCGCTGGGACCGAGCAGCGGGAGCGCACCCCGCCGCAGGGATTCGAACCGCCGACCTTTCGATCGGCAAGCCCTAGGCGCTGAGGCTTTAACCCACAGCACCACCTGCGTCCCGCAAGTGGAATATAGTGCAAGTTTAAAATCAATTTCTGTGTAATTTGCAAATGCAGAAAGAAGCGCAAAGCTTGTGCTAGATTCCACTGTATTTCTGGAAGTGTTTTTTATGCTGTGTGAAAGCTCAAATATAATGCAGAGATTCACAGTTCAGGAAACGTTAGGGAAACAGAAGAAACTGCTGTGTCTCTTTCTTAAATCATCAGAGATCAATTTAATTGAAAGGGTATTATGTTTTCTTAATAAAACCAGGGCTGAAATCCAGCCAGGATGCGCCTTACATGGCAAAATGTACACAGGTGTAACTCAGCACTACAGGCCTTCATGGATAGTGTTGCTTGCACAGTAGTTAACTGTGTCCCCAAATGTCAGCCACTTTCCATTTACAGGTGTGTGTATGTGTGTTTTCCTGTACACAAATAAGCACCTGAGGCAGAAAAGATAAACATAAAATAAAAAATAAGACCCATGAAATCTATTGATTTTTGCCATTGGAGTACACACTTGTCTCACATTTCTGTCAACCACTCAAAAAGACAGCCTGGCCTCGAGTGAGATAAACATTCATGTACATTTAATGATGAATGATGAATGAATCAGTTTAAAGGCAGATGATTACCCAAGATTCTTTAAATCAGTGGTCAGAGGCCCGCATCTGTATGCCACTGGGCATCTAGGAATCTGAGAATTTCCCCCATAATCACCACCGTGCTCGATTATATGATGAAACAAGACATCTCTCTAAACAGGTGTCAACAATATTTCAGTTCTGGAATTACTTTTTAATGGCTCCGAGATTGAAATCATCTTGCTTGCATGTTTTTTTTCTTTTAAATCAACAACATTTGACCAGAGTAAAAGAAAAAAGAGAATGAACGAATGAAAAAAAGATAAGCTTCGTGGCATAAAGAAAGATGTCTTTTTTTAAAAAAAAAGACCCTCTTAAGTTGATGATCTTTTCAAGTCACGGTTCAAGTCGTATTGATGGCAATTTGGCGTTGCATCTATCTGCCCCCATCAGTACCGGCTCAGTGTTTGTTTCTGAAATGCCTTTAAGATTCCGCATTCCTTCCTTTGCTCCTAATGAGAATGATAGCAACCAGCTTTTATTACTATTATTAATGATTTCCATCTTTTGTACATAGGTTTCAGTTCCTCTTTAGCATTTCAAGAAGTCATTCATTTATTGCATTTTTTTCCCTTTTTTAAAAAAGAGAGTGATCCTGTTGGGCTTGAATGAAACTTAACCCCCCCCCCTTTGGTTGAACCAATAACTCAAACGCCTGATTATACCAATTAAAGACCAATTTGAGGAAAAGCCTCTAGCACAGAGAAACAGCTGCCATTTAGCCACAAATTATGTGCCTTATATGTGGGTGGACATGAAGATCTTTTAGAGACAAATGGATGGGGAAGGAGGCGGGGGACTGTTTTAGGGAACTGAGCCATGGGGGGTATTCACTGGGTGTGCTGTTAAAATAAAGAGGCAGTTCTCAATGGTTCTTTTGAGTTCAAGCCCATCTTTTCCACACCTGTAGCTTAAATGGGATTAATCACAGTCAGTAAGCAAGCTAATTCTTCTGTTTTGAATGGACTTGGAAAATATCAGCCTAGTCTGATAATATTATAACCCAATCTTGTATAATGAATATGTTATTTATTATTTTTTTATTTCTTTAAAACATTTATATACTGCTCCTACCCACCATTTAGAGAGGTGTACCTTCAGATGTGGGGAGTTTTGTGTTAATTTTCCTGCTAATAGGACTGGTATCATAGAATCATAGAATCATAGAGTTGGAAGAGACTACAAGGGCCATCGAGTCCAACCCCCTGCCAAGCAGGAAACACCATCAGAGCACTCCTGACATATGGTTGTCAAGCCTCTGCTTAAAGACCTCCAAAGGAGGAGACTCCACCACACTCCTTGGCAGCAAATTCCACTGTCGAACAGCTCTTACTGCCAGGAAGTTCTTCCTAATGTTTAGGTGGAATCTTCTTTCTTGTAGTTTGGAACCATTGCTCCGTTTCCCCTTCTCTGGAGCAGCAGAAAACAACTTTTCTCCCTCCTCTATGTGACATCCTTTTATATATTTGAACATGGCTATCATATCACCCCTTAACCTCCTCTTCTCCAGGCTAAACATGCCCAGCTCCCTTAGCCGTTCCTCATAAGGCATCGTTTCCAGGCCTTTGACCATTTTGGTTGCCCTCCTTTGGACACGTTCCAGTTTGTCAGTGTCCTTCTTGAACTGTGGTGCCCAGAACTGGACACAGTACTCCAGGTGAGGTCTGACCTGGTGTTTTTGTCACCTTTTCTAATGTGCCTTTCACACTGCAGGACCTGTTGCATTATAGAATGGACCAATATACTGGTGTGTTGCAGTAAAATTTCATGCACACCGTGGGCGTGGTGTCAACGCCACAACAAATGCCATTGGGCAACACTGCTACTCCCTCACTTTGTGGAAGGTGCATGCTTCTGTCATGTCATGTCCACTGGTGGAGGAACGGGGGAACAGGAGGAGTGCACTGCCCCCGGCACCATCGGGGAGGGGGGTACAATCGTGGTCGCCCTCGAACATGTGGCACGCACCCCCACTGCACCATGCACCACACCCCCACGGGTGACGTGCCATGCCCCTGGGATGTGCGCCCTGCCCCGCGGGACATGCGCCAGCCATGCCCCCGCCTGTTCTTCGCCCGAGGTGTCGGAGCATGCAGCTTCGCCACTGTGTCATGTCAGAAGGAAATGCTGTAACTGTATGCTGTTAAATCCCTATCCCCAAATTGATGAAGTGGTGATCTTATATGAACACAATGGGACTTCCTTCTGAGTAGATATGCACAAGAGTGTATTGTTAACCAGTCACTTCTCATGTTGAGTTATCCGCAGAGGGGCCACCCTCAGGACAGCAGCTCATTCAGATAGGTAAGTAAGTGGTAGACTGCCCTGAAGACAGATGTCCCAAAGGTGCAAAGTATGATAAAAACTTTTATTGAAATTTTATTGTGTGAACTTGTATTGTTTTGTTGTTAAACAGTTGCTTTTGTTTGCATTCTGATCATTTGTATTATGTCTACTGTTTTCAAAGGTCTGTTCTATTGCTATTTTAATTAATATTTCATAGCATTTAATAATAATAATAATAATAATAATAATAATAATAATAATAATAATAATAATAATGTTATTATTTGTACCAGCCCATTTGCCCCAGGCACTCTGGGTGACTTCCAAAAAATATAAAAAGCATAATAGTTGATTAAGCAGTATATAAATTTAGTTAAACAAACAAACAATCAAAAATAACCAAACAAATAACTAAACAAATAAACAATCCACAGTCAGTGAAGTTATTTTGGCACCTGAGGCAAAAAATCTTGCAAGCACCTGTCCCTGCTCCCTGGAAATAAAGAGCAAAATAGTAATACATTATATATGTAATGATTTCCTGCCTTTTCATGACACCCACTATCTGTCACCTCTGGTAGATGCAGATGCCTGCTTCTCTCTAATGGTAGGGCCAGCCAACAATACTTCTCCAGCTCCAGCTCTCCCCAACCTGGTGTTCCCCAGTTGCTTTGGACTACAACTCCCATCAGCCCCATCAGTTAGAGGGCATCAGATCCTGAACTGAATCAGGCCAATCAGGGACAACTTGGGATTTGGCCAGATCAGGCTGAGGCAGCCTTGGGGCGCCAAAACTGATGAAAGGCAAAAAACTATGTTCTTTGTCTTGCTGTCCGCCATGGTGAATTTATTTAGTTAGCTAGTTTACATACCACCCTTCATTCAAAGATCACAAGGCAGATTACATATGTGAACACAATCCAAATTGGGGGGTGGCATATAATTTGCAGATTGAAAAGAACAACAAGGAATAGAGTCATACCTTGGTTTTTGAACAGCCAAGTTCTCGAATGTTTTGGCTCCCGAATGATCAAAACCCAGAAGAGACTGTTCTGGTTTTTGATTGTTCTTTTGGAAGTTGAACGTCCAACGGGGCTTCTGTGGCTTCTGACTGGCTGCAGGAGCTTCCAGAAGCAGGGGCTTTGGTTTTCAAACTCTTTGAAAGTAAAACGGACTTCCAGAATGGATTCCATTTGACTTCCAAGGTACGACTGTATTGATTATATTTTCTGGATTGATTGCTGTTCTGGACATGAGATGGACAAGTGAACACCATCAATTTCTGCTCATGTTTCCATTTTGGATAGAATTCGCCAACACCCCTTTCATTAAACTTAGATGCCTACCTCCAGGTGTAGTGGAAGAGCCTGTTCCATCACCAGAAGGGTAGTGGTTGACCCATCACCAGGAGGGTCAATGCCCTATTATTATTTCTTCTGCAAGGTTGTAGCAGGGTCCTTGTCTCCATCATCCTAGAGCTGCCCAATAAGAATGAAAGGGGAGTGTTTTAGCCACTGAGAAGAAGTCAGACGGAAAGGAGGCAAATCAGCCACTGATGATTGGCTCCTGGAGCCACTCTGGAGAAGGCATAGGGCATTTCCATTTCAAGAGAACCGTATGCAGTTTCTGTTATGTACAAAGGAACATAAAGGAAAACACAACTTAAATCACTCTGAAAGAAGATATTGGAGAACCCATGTACGTGTGCAGAAAATAGATATTATTATTATTATTGTTATTATTATTATTATTATTATTATTATTATTATTATTAAATAGATCCAGCTGAAAGGCAACACACTGATTGCCACAATGCACCCATAATTCTTATTGTATAATTAAAAGGCTATTGTATAAGGGCATGGCTGTGAGGGAGCATGACTGTGACTATCTGAAAGGGACCCTGCACTTCTGAAGTTGCCACTCTAATGTGTTAAATTGTTAAAACTCCTATTGTTAAAATAGGAGTCACTTGCCAGCTGGTCAGCTGCTGTACATAGGGTGTAAGAGGGCACCATTCTGACCTCTGCCATAGGCAGCAAAGTGTCTCTGTGGAGAAGGAATTCAGCTTATGAACGATGGGTGTTTCCAACATTTGTGGACATCAAACTGGCTATGACAACAGCTAAATGTACTTTTTCTTTGAAATGGTTGTGTGCAAAGATGTTTTCATCTTTGTATGCAACAGTACCGCACAATGCATATGGTTAATGAACATCTTTTGATGCATCTTATTTTATACCAATTAATCTCAGCATCTCCACATTTCATTTTACTGGCGCACGACGCGGACGTATCACTCAGAGTTTTCCGTTCTGAAGTCTGATAAAACTAATAATCCAAAACTGCCAGAGGTGCCACATAAAAACTAGCGAAATGGTTTCATCTTAATTGGATATGAGCGTTCCTATCTCTAATAACCCCGGGATACTTCTAATTGGAGTTTTCTTTATTTCTCTTTCTTCTTCTTTTTGTTTAAATCACTAATTTCATTGATCAGCCTTAATACTTCTCTCTCCCTCTGCCCCCAGATGGTGAAATATGAAGCAGGTAGTTGGTCTAATTTCCATTTAATGAAGGAGGAATATTTATTTGCAATGCGCTCATAAAAGGGAGATTACGCTGAGAGGTTTGACTAAGACAATATAGTTATTGACGTTCTACCCAGCCACGTCTTGAAAGTTGGTTCTGTTCGCTGCCCTGCGATTCACCCCAGGCCACCAACTTCTCAATTTTCAGATGCTATTGCGAGACAATGGCTCCCATTGTTTCCTATTGCATTGTCATTTTACGGTAAATGCAGCTTAGCCTGGCCTACAGGGTGGAATCATGCTTTGGGGGGGCTGTTTTTTGGATGGCTTTGTAGAACATTTCTTGGTTTATCCTCATTGATGTGAAAGCTATCATTCTGCCTACAAACAAAAAGGAAATAAAAGTTGCCTTATAGTTTTCTTGGTTTTCTGTTTCAGCCAGGAAGTGGGGTACCATCTAAGACAGGGTTAGCCAGATTATTATTATTATTATTATTATTATTATTATTATTTCCCAACTTTCCTCCAAGGAGCTCAAGGTGGCTCGCATGGTTCTCCTCCTCCTCATTTTATTCTCACAACAACACTTCAAAGTACATTAGGTAGAGAGAGAGTGACGGGCCCACTATTTAGCGGGAAGAAACTGGCAAAGTAAGTAAGCAGACTAGTCCAAGGTCACCCACTGAGTTCCATGACTGTGTAGGGCTTTGAACCCTGGTTTCCCAGGTCCTATTCTAACACACTCACCATTATACCACACTTTTAGTCTACAACACTCCTCATCTCTGAGCATTGGCCATGCTGACTGGGGCTGAAGGAGCTGACTGGGGCTGACTGGGGCTGAAGGATGCCACAGCATAGGATATCTGGAGGGTATCCAGTTGGGAATGGCTGAAGTGTCACCTTGATTAAGGTGTTTTGTCAGCACCTTTTAGTTCTGTCAAGAGGATCTTTTGATCTCTGGGAATCCAGCCAGTATTGTTAGTCCAGCCAATGAGCCAATATAGGTTGCTGGTAGGCCATGCATGTTTGGCAAGGGGTGGTCAAAATGGTGTTCTCGAAATGTTGTGGGCTACAGGTACCATCTTCCAGCTCCTATTGGCTATGTTTACAAAAAAAAAAAAATAAAAAAATTACTGAGATTTGTTCCAACAAAATTTTTATTGTGTTATTTTTGCAGGAGCTGTTTATGTTTCAAAACTTGCTTCTCTGATAAATAATTCAGATTTCTGATGTTTATCTGTTTCACATTATTCACTTCTTCAGTTATACATTTAAACTAAGGTCCGGGGGCCAGATCTGGCCCAATCGCCTTCTAAATCCAGCCCGCAGACCGTCTAGGAATCAGTCTGTTTTTACTTGAGTAGAATGTGTACTTTTTTAAAAAATGTATCTCTGGGTTATTTGCGGGGCATAGGAATTTGTTCTTCCCCCCAAAAAAATATAGTCCAGCCCCCCACAAGATCTGAGGGACAGTGGACCGGCCCCCTGCTGAACAAGTTTGTTGACCCCTGCAAAATAGCTCCTACTAATTATCATTTTTCTCACTGAAATGGCAAAGGTGGCCTGTGTTCCAACTATGTCTGCCATCTAGGTGCTAACTCAAGATTGGGAAATTTATTTATTTCTTCCATTCTGAGAGCTGTATCTGTCCCGGCTCTTAGTACCTCAACCGATGAGGATCTTTTCTTGAGTCTGGCTCATCCAACTATTCCATCTCCTCCTACTTCTCTTTGTCATCTGACCACCATTCAAGGAGGGCATGAAGGCAGGTGAGAGGTGGGGCTTAGGGGTAAGGTGTTTCATTAGAAAAGTATGTCCCGGAGAGAGCCTCTAGGGTCAGATAGAGATCCCTCCCCTCCACCCCCATTTTTTGCAGTTCCTTCCTAACATTTTGCTAAAACAGGAAGTTTGTGAATTTTCTGGTGGGTCACCACACATTGCTGGAGCATCACACCAGGCATGTGCAGGCATGTTCGGGAGTTGTGCATCCTTATTTCTTTATGCATTCTCTCTCTCCCCCATCCCTCCTTCTCTCTCTTTTACACACACTCCTAGAGGCAACAGCACCACCACATCAATTTGATGTTAAATTTGTGTCATGCAAAATCAGCTTCAATTTCTCTTTACACTTATCTTCTCTTATGATGAGGAGGCAATGTTAATGCAGAAACACACACACACACACACACACAATAAAGAATAGAAAGAGCAAAGGAGGCAGGAACAACAATTTCCTGACAGCACCAATTAAGCATTTTTTTAAAGGGAGAGAAAAGATCCTCCCTCATTGTGAAAATGTATTCTGCTGGGACATAAACCTGTTTATAAGCCGTTCTGCTCAAACCCAGCTCCCCCTCCTTCCTCCCCATCCATTGCAGAATATCTATATAATAGCAGAAGTAATGAAGTCTGTGGTTATACACTGATAATATATTTCACAGTATATTTATCAGGTGAAAATGGGTCAGCATAAATTAGCATGATGGGTTCTATTGCGTTAGAATAGTGCTTCCTAATCTGACACACACTGAATTAAAACTGGAGGCATGTCCGACTCTTATACAGGGGTCAGGAACCATAGGCCTAGGGCCAAATGCAGCCCTCTTGGCCTTTGGGCTTGGCCCTTGGAATTGTCTCCTCGGTCACAACCTTCAGCAACCCTGCTTCTCTCCCTCCTTGAGTGATTTTGCCCAGTAAGAATATGTCACTGAACTGGGATGATGTCTCTTGGTGGCCTGAATGGAAGGTGGAAATATGTGACTACAGCTGTGATTAATATGTGATGGGAAGTCCATACACTCTTAACACTTTGAAGCCAAAAACCGGGATGCCATCTTCGCCAGTGCCATCTTCCCATTATTTATCACGAGGTGGCCATTGTGGTAGCTGTGATTTTGCGCCATTTTGCACCACTGTTTTTTCCTCCCCCTCCTCAAAAAAGACCACTGCTCTCTTGTTATACAAAATGGGATGTCTTGGTTTTTCCAGGACATTTGCAGGGTATGTTAGTCTACTGCGCAAAGGTAAGAAATAGCCACATCCATTGTTCCACCTACTGTTGCCTCTGGTCACAGCTGTTTTTTGCATCTGGCCCACCCACTACAGGCATACTCCCCCCCCCCCGCCATCCTACCCAAAGATTTGCCCATAAAGGAATTCAGCCTTTGGACTGAAAAGAGCTCTCACTCCTGCCCTTATAAGTTCACTTTTCTAATGCATAAGACTGCATTTGTGGCCTTATGGGGTATCTAAGAGCCTTAAGTAGGTTCTGTATCGGTAGGATAAAATATCAGAGCATGATCTTTATTAAACTGTTGCAACAGGGTCCCCCACTCCCCCCAGGCAGGGAGGGAGAAGAACCCCGAACAATGGTGTGCAAGCTCTTTTATAGACTTTTGAAATTGCTTCCCCTATACCTCAAGACCACCCCCCAAAACATCATACAAACATCACGGGGGGGGGGGGGGGCGGTCTACAACAGAAAACCTGTCTGTCAGGATACCTGATAATGGTCAACCATTGCTCAACCTAGGCAGCCTGGCCATTCTTTTGTGATGGTAAATACTTTAGTTCCTGAATCTCTTATATATATTGATAGTTTGCTCAGCTTAACAGATACTTGGCAGACTGTATTTGCAAAGGGAGGTGTAAGCTCCTATAGTCCAAAGACAACTGGAAAGCTTTTCCCATTTCCTTCCTCTTTGCAGAGAAACATTTGGGGTCAATTGGGAGAGTCAAAATGGCTCCAGGATTGCACTCCTGTACTGTTTCAGACACTATACTTAGACATGTGTGTTTGCCTTATACATTTATGAACATTTATTATATATATAAAAAATACCTTAGAATTCCTATAACAGTTATAAACAAGAAAAACAACAAAACAAACAGCTGGTCCCTGAAGTGCCCCCCCCAGCCAGTTTAGCCCTCTGAGGCCTGGGGCAAGTGAACCCACTCCCCTCCCCTCTGTGCATAGGCCTGGGTAATTCTGTTCATGGTTTCTGGACTGGGCCTGATTGGATAATCCAATCACCTGATTCAGAAATGCAGCGAATCTCCTGTTCTGTAAGTGGATGTGGATTAGAAGGAGGTAGGACCAGTAATTCATGCGAAGATGCCGCAAGCAGCCTCCTCTAAGGACGGTGAATTCTGCTGGCAGCCTAGGAGTGACTGAGTTACACAGTTGTATGCCAGATGCAGAAATCCAGCCAAGTGACCCACACTCAGTAGAGTCTGAGTGGAAAGGGGGAAGCTCAGAACAGTGACTCATGCAGAGACAAAAAATGCAACCCGAGGTCGTTCTGCTGCAGTCAGATATCCATTCAGATGCAGCTGAATAACCCACCCCCAACACCTTTCAGTAGAAAGAGGCAACTCTAGAGAAGTGACTCATACAGAGACAGACACACATACAGCAGGCTCACATTCTCTCTGTGTGCTGGTCCCCGGGGGGAAGGTACCGTGATCGTAGTCAGAGTTCACAAGATGAGAGGCGAGGTCCGAAACTGGGAGCCGGGCGGGAACAGGAACACTGGAAGGTCAGGAGCAGGAGGCCGGGCAGGGAACAGGAACGCTGGAAGGTCAGGAGCAGGAGGCCGGGCAGGGAACAGGAACACTGGAAGGTCAGGAGCAGGAGGCCGGGCAGGGAACAGGAACACTGGAAGGTCAGGAGCAGGAGGCCGGGCAGGGAACAGGAACACTGGAAGGTCAGGAGCAGGAGGCCGGGCAGGGAACAGGAACACTGGAAGATCTGAAGCCAACAACGACGTTGCTCCCGCAACCTGGGACCGGGCTGACTGACCTTTATCTTCTTCTAAGGCCAGGGGCGGTCCCGGCCCCCAGGAGCCCCGCCTCCTCTGGCCTTAAGGCGAGCACTCCTCCTGGGAGCAACCAGTTCCCTTCGCCTCTCTGCCCTAAGCCTCTGTAGTTCAGGAGAGGCCGAAGGGTTACCGGGCCCCGGAGGAGGCTCACCTGTAGCCACTGAGTCCTCAAGCACCTCTGGGGCCAGAAGGGTTTCACCTGGTGCCTGCTCTTGAGGATCTGACACAGGTGCAGGCTCCTCAGAATCTAGGCCTTGCCCCAGTTCAGCCGGCCCTGGAGGCGGGGACTCCTGTGCAGGCTGGGATTCCTCTGGTTCAGCCTCTGAATCGGAATCCCAGGCCATCACACTCTGGCTAAGTTGTATTGACTTCACTACTTAATTCATTTCTCTTGGCACTCTAGCCATAGCCTCCCATAGGAACAATCATTTAGACATACCTTATTAAACTATTTTAGAAATGCAGAAGAAATTATTATATATATATATATATATATATGGCAGGGGGAGGAATCCCTCACCATTGATTTATATTTACATATGAGGCAATTAAATCTGCAATACCTGGAGTGCAGATGAATGGAGATCAAAGGGTCTCAGGAGAAAGGGCCTTTATAGTATCAAAGCTACAGTGACATCACAATTGCCTTTTATGCTGAGGTAGATAATTGCATATAATCGTCACTCTGAAAGATGTTGCCAGAGGATTCTCTCCCCCTCCCACCCCACCCCCTGCTCGCTGCCTCATGGAGACCCAGTTCATAAACCCTCTAATGTATCATTTAGTGAGAGCATCCCTTGTCAGGAAGGAAGCCAACGTCTTTTCAACTGTTTCACTGTGTAAAATGGCTGAATGAATAGTTTGGTAATTAAAATGTGAGACTGCAAAAGACCTGTTAGAAAGACAAAGTCCACCATGCCATATTGTGAAGGAAGAGGCGTAAGCAAATAGAAATATTTGTGTCCATAAGTTATTTGCATTCATGGGAAACGACCTTAAAAGTCCAAACATACAGTGGTACCTCGGGTTAAGTACTTAATTCGTTCCGGAGGTCCGTTCTTAACCTAAAACTGTTCTTAACCTGGAGCACCACTTTAGCTAATGGGGCCTCCTGCTGCTGCCGTGCTGCCAGAGCACAATTTCTGTTCTCATCCTGAAGCAAAGTTCTTAACCCGAGGTAATATTTCTGGGTTAGCGGAGTCTGTAACCTGAAGCGTATGTAACCTGAAGCGTATGTAACCCGAGGTACCACTGTACTCTGTTTGGAAGCCTCTCCAGGTTTCCCCTATGGAGTCTCATGGCCTGAGCCAAGATGTTCATGACGGGCATTAAATTCTGGAAGGACAAAATAAAATGATTGCTCATCCAGTGCGTCGTTCATTTATGAGATATGCTGTTACACGGCGAGGTCCATTCTGGTCTTCCAGTGGAGCCCATACAACCTGACCACTGTAGTCCATGCATTGGTAATTTTGAGGATATCATTTTTCTGTTACAATATTGTACACACATAAATCATAAAACATGATAAGACTGACGAAGAATGGGTCACTAGGGGGTAAAATACTAAACTTATTATTTTACAGTACATAATAATGAGATGATTACAGTAAACTAGTTCAATGAATTTTTCAATAATTCCATAAATCAACTTGGAAAACAGAACAATAGGAGTGAGCTAATGAGTACTGCCTGCTTATCTGTGCCATATTGCAATATATGTTGTATCGTATTTCTCATCCGTGTGTTGTTTCATTTGTATATTTAATAAAATCATACCATACTGTGTACAAAAAATAAGAAAAGAAAAGAAAAAACCCAAACATGTGTGCTTCTGTCCTCCCTTGATTCCCCCCATGAAAATGGCACAAAAGAACTGTATGCCAGTATACTGCCCCAAATTTTGCCATATTACTCCCACAATTTCCTGGGGTTGCCCCCTGCCCAAGATCAAACAACATGGAAATGGTGTGCTGCGTTCCATTAGTTTTCTGGAAGTGACTTTTACTTGATGGGAAAGTTCAAACGTAATGCAGAAATTAACAGGGAAATGTTGGGAGGAAATAATCTGCTGCGTGAATGCAGCCTTAAGGAAACTCCTTGGGTTCCTTGGGTCCAGGGGAAGATACCAGTGTGGGGACTGGTCCTGGTTCTGTTGGCTCTGGTGCACTGGGATCCAGACCCTCTAAGTGTCCCTATTTTCTAGGGACGTCCCTGATTTAGAGAAGCCATCCCAGTTTTTAATTTGATCCCGGAATGTCCCACTTTCCCTTAGGATGCCCCTATTTTCATTGGAGAAATGCTGGAGGGTATGGAGTTATCCAACTCCCTGAGCCGCATGAAGGCAATCCTGTAAAGTGGAACCTCGGGTTAAGAACTTAATTCATTCTGGAGGTCCGTTCTTAACCTGAAACTGTTCTTAACTTTAGCTAATAGGGCCTCCCGCTGATGCCGTGCCGCTGCTGTGTGATTTCTGTTCTCAACCTGAAGCAAAGTTCTTAACCCGAGGTACTATTTCTGGGTTAGCGGAGTCTGTAACCTGAAGCGTCTGTAACCCGAGGTACCACTGTATAGTGGTACCTCCGGTTACGAACTTGATTCGTTCCAGAGGTCCGTTCTCAACCCCAAACTGCTCGTAACATGAGGCGTGCTTTCACTGTTGGCGCCTCCCACTGCTGCCGCACTGCTGGTGCGTGACTTCTGCTCGCATCCCAGAGTAAAGGTCGCAGCCGGGAACATCTACTTCTGGGTTAGCAGAGCTCGTAACCTGCAGCGTTTGCAAGGGGGACGGTACATAACACGAAGTTCCACTGTATACAGAAGGTTTTTTTTAATGTTTAATGTTTTATTATGTTTTTTATATATGTTGGAAGCTGCCCAGAATGGCTGGGGCAACCCAGTGAGATGTGTGTAAATAGTAAAATTATCATTATGGAGTGGGACGTCCCTATTTTCATTGGAGAAATATTGAAGGGTATGGGGATCTGGCCTAGGAAGCCATGCCAGGGACGCCTTTTACAGCCACTGTAGACAATACCAGACTGTATGATTCCAGGGACTGACATTGTATAAGGCAGCTTCCTATCACTTTCCCCTCATCTCTTTTACATTACATTTTTATTCAGCCGCCACTGCCTCTGGATGGGACGTTTTGCTCCCTCTCCGTCACAAGCCACCACCTGCCAAATTGCTGGACAGGGAAACCCAAATGGATTCGCTAGATGGACTCAACTCTGTGTCAGGCGCAGAGGTTCATTCAAGAAAGAAAATTGTCTCCGGCATACCAAAACACCAGAAGGCAGTAAAGATGATGGAGATAATGTATTCTGGTTTCACTAGCATTAACCCATTTAAAACGCAGTATCAGACAGATCAGCAGGCTTTTAAAACATTGTAAAATGCCAAACAAATGGAGGGAAACAACATAAATATGAATACCATTTGCCTCGAAAGAATGCCAAGAAGACAGAAGAGCCATTTGTATTTTACATATGATTACTCAGTTGTATTTGCAGCAGAGATGCATACCAGCTGCCAGAGAATATTTGCTTCCATTCATAACTCCTGGAATCTGCAAGGGTCCCTGAAATCCACAGAACATCAGGGCTTCAGGCAAATTCAGAAGTTCAGGGTCTCTCCATGATAGTCACAGCCATGCCCCTTCTTCAGGTTTTACAACCTTTTAAGATTATACAACAATACTAGAAATAATAGTAATTATGGATGTATTGCAGCGATAAGTGTGGATTGCCTTTCAGCTACATCTACTCTATTTGCTGTGCACATACATGGGCAAATGATTTGGAGTGCTCTAAAACCTTCTTTTGGAGTGACTTAAATTGTGTTTTTCTTGAAGTTCCATAACAGAGATCACACACCCTTCTCTTGAAACTGTAGTGTTTTCAGTGTTCATAAATGCTTAGCTTTGGCACATGCAGAACTACCCATCCTTGATGTTCTTCGTTAAGTGACACCAGCTAATTGACGAGGTGGATCCTGGTTTGGGGGATATGGCCTCGCAGGGCAATTTGCATCACTGGGTGGGCCAAGAAGGACCCATGGCCCAGAGGTTCCCCACCCCTGCTCTAAAGTAATCTCATACTGGAGAGGCTACTCTCGATTTTCCATCACTTGAGAAAATAAGAACAAAATGATTTTACATAAGTAGGGTATAATCCTTGCAGAATAACTTATTCTTGCAAGCTTCTTCTTTCTTCTTCTTCTCCTTCTTCTCCTTCTTCTCCTTCTTCTCCTTCTCCTCCTCCTCCTTCTTCTTCTTCAAGAAAAAAATGATATGATTTATGGGCATAGCTGCCCCAAATTTCCAGACTCAGACATCAAGTCATCTGTCTTTTATTTTCTTTTATAACCAAAGGAGGGGCAAGGAACTAACACCCCAAAGGAACCCTTGCCTGACCTCCTCACCTTATCCCTGTTCCAAACATCAACTGGCCTTTATATACAGCCCTGTTGTGGACAATTGCACGGTCAGTCCCTTGGACAGACTTACTGCTTCTGTTTATTTCATTTTTATTTCATTTTAAGCAGCCTTGGAATCCCACACCATCCCACTGAGAGGCAGAATGCCTGACCTTTCTTTTCATCATGCTATTCTCGAGAAGGAGGTTTTTAATATATATATATATATATATATATATATATATATATATATATGAATTATTTTCTCGCCACTGTTTTCTATTTTGGTTGATGACGATCTTACTGTCCAACCCTATACAGCTTTAAAGTTGAACTGAGTGGTGGTGTGTGTGTTTAAAGGGAGATGTTCTGTAAACCATCTGACTTCTTCTGCCCCATCGGCTGTCTGGCAGTAACCTCACTCCACTTATCAAACTGTCATTAGCAGAGACAGAGCCCTGTAAACAACTGAAATGTCAATGCAACAGCCTTGGTCAACAGGAATTTAACTTTAATCTGTTCATCACTTCAAGGAAAGTGTACGTGTGTGTGTGTGTGTGTGTGTGTGTGTGTGTGTAATGAATAAGCAGGGGGAGACTGCATAGGTAGGAGATTGTGTGACAGCAAACAACAACCACAACCACAACCTGGAAGAAAATGTATGAGAAATGGAGAAAAGACCACTCAGCCTGTTAACTTGGAAAGTATCTGTTCTCCTTGTCCTCCTTCCAAAAGGGACAATGCAAGTCAAGAAAAGATGTTAAGATCAGATGCTCATTTTTTAGCTAGTTAAGAATCTCTTATAAGGTCACATTGACACCATACATTTAAAGCAATATCATATCACTGTTCAGTCATGGCTTCCCCCAAAGGATCCTGGAAAATGTAGTTTCCTAAGGGCACTGAGAGTTATTAGGAGGTCCTGCCTCTATACACACAGAGCTACAATTTTCAGAGTTCCCTGTGAAGTGGATGATTGTTAAACCAAGCTGGGAGTTGTAGCTCCGGAGACCAGTTTCCTAATAACTCTCAGCACCCTTAAAAACTACAGTTTCCAGGCTTCTTTGGGGGAAAGCCATGACTATTTATAGTGGCCTAAGGGTGCTTCAAATGCATGGCATGAATGTGGACTATACGTTTTGCTTTGTTAGATCGCATTAACATCAGACTAAATCCTGCAGACCTGTCTAGAATTTTACTTGCTTGGTGTCCTGGAATAACTGAAGGGAATGAATCCAGGCAAAAATAATATATATCTAACTAATTTCTTTATTGCTGTTAGTGCAGGCATTAGGGATCGGAAGTGAGGGTTGGTTTGGTTTGCATTTCAGTGCACCCATCCTGCCCACTTCACACTTCCTGCAACAACAACTATCCTTCAAAAGTCACGTTTCTCTGAATTTTGTGATGTGGTTCTCCAGCCAAAGTATGTGTACAGAAATGTATATAGAGGGGGAGAGTGTGCATTGAAATGCATACTGAAGAACATATCCAGACATGCACTATACGGGGGAAATTTGCTTGCAGAAATGTATACATTTGTGAAAATAAGCATGCTAAATTTGTGTGTATTAGGAGAAATACATAAAAATGATTACTTCATTTGTTTAGGCTTTTTTAAAAAAACACACACACACAAACAAATTGATACAGGAATGTGGTAAACTTGATTTAAGATTAGGAAAATGACAAATGGAAAGAAACTAAAATTGGCAGAATCCCCTACACTTAGCAGGCGCACACACACACACACACACACACACACACTGACACACAGACACACACACACACACTGACACACAGACACACACACACACGGAATTAGTCATGTGATGTTGGTGTAGTGGTTAGAGTGCTGGACTAGGACCCAGCAGACCAGACTTCAAATCCCCACTCAGACACATCCCTCATTCTCAACCTAACCTACCTCACAGGGTTGTTGTGAGGATGAAATGGTGAGAAGGAGAACTATGTGCACAACCCTGTGTTCTCCTTGGAGGAATATAAAAGCAACAAACAAACAAACAAACAAACAAACATTAGGGCTGACTATGTTACTGGACACAACTTTTTAAAAGTTTGCTTTGAGGAGGGGTATATCCCTCCTCAAAATGTTTTAAGCTGTTTTTTAAAAAATTAACCCCCCCCAAAAAAAAACTTTATTTCCTTTCTTTATAAAAGTCTTCACATGCTCAGAGGCACTCATCATTTTTTTATCTGACAACTTTGATACCAAATAGCTATTAAGAGATGCGTAGGTTAAAAAACATGCCCATTTCCCCCCCCCCAAAAAAAATATATATCTGCACCATAATCCATATCATTTTAAATTAAAGGGAGAGAACAACTCAATGCTGGTCTAGCAGCTTACGAAAGAAAAGCTGCCCAAAGCCCTTTCCGTCTCTTCCCTTTGTTTACAGATATATCCATTTTTTGGCAAAGGCACGGGAGGGTCTGCGGATCCTCGCCTCACTCGAGAAAGACACTACATATTTATAAAATGTAAACTTGGCAGGCGGCCAAGCCCTCGCATTTTAAGTGATTAACAAATGTTTCCCTTCAAGTGGACACCTCTCCGTTTAAATATATTTGACAAGAATGTAAAGAGTCAACCGGAGGGGACGAAGGTCAGACCACAAGCATTCTCGGGCGGAGGCCCTTTGCCAGGGTGGCTGGGCCCGAGCGCAGCACCGCCAGGCCGCCTCTGCCTGGTGCCAGCTGAGTTCAGGCTGCTGCCCGCCTATGGGCAGGCGGCCAGCACATGCAGCCTCCCTGCTGTTTAACGACAATGGATTTACTGCTTCTCTGCATATTGGTGTTGTTTTGAGTAAACAAGGTTAACACTCCTTTTAAATTAAATACACCACCTGGTGACTCAGTGGGTGACCTTGGCAACGAGATTTCACCTGGCCTCCAACTCTAAAGGAATAATATGCCACCCCCCAAACACCTTCAGTTGTGTGGCTGTCCTGCAGCCTTTTCACTGCTCTGGATATCCTCCCCCTGCTTTACTTTTATTTGTAAGGAAAAAGGGGTGCCAGGATTCGAGCCTGCAAGGAAGTGGAGTGGGGAGAGGGCTCTCTTTCTAACTGGTTCGACCAGTGAAGCTGAAGGAAGTCTGCCACATAATTAGAATCAAGGGCAGAAGAGGTGGGAGGAAATCAGGCTCTGCCTGGTGGTGTTTTGGGTCAGCGAGTTTTTACTAAGTTCCACATGATCTTCCCAGATTGTGCCCTGTCTCTGCCCCCAGATGACAGACAGACTAGTTTGGCTTGTGGGTGTGTTCTGTTTGAGGTTTAGAAGGACCAGGGCTTGGGTCCAAATCCAGAGGTGAGTGCAAAAACAGACTCAATTCACCCTGAATATACAGCTTGGAAAAACTGCAAGCATTTTTTAAAAAAAGTGTATTTGCAACAGTTACTATTCTTTGGATTGTTACTGAATTATAAAGCGCAATCCTATAGAGGAGGGATTGTGCGGACTCTCAGGCCCTCCAGACCCTCTCTGTCTGGCCCTTGGGACTTTCCTCACTAGGAAACCCTCACTAGGGTTGGCAGACCTCCAGGGCTGACCGAAGTTTTCAGATTTCCCTGGCCCACTCCAAGCGGGGGGGGGGGGGGGAGAGTGGGGGCTTGAATCTCCAGGTGAGAGAGAATGTGTTTCAATTGCTGCTGCTGCTGTTGTTTTTAAATTTTTTATAAAAAAATTATTTATTACAACATACAAATACATACGTATATATTTCAGATAAGTACACACATATATAAAAAGAAGAAAAAAGAAAAAAGGAAGAAAAGAAAAAAGAAAAAGAAAGAATAAGGAGAAGAAGAAGAAAAATTGGAAGAATTTCTTCCAGATTTATTCTACAAGTATCTCAATAATAAAATTTCATTGATTGACTTCCATCACTTACACTGCACTTCCTATATACATGTTGTTGTTTTTCGTTCAGCTTGCAAGCACCAGCCTGGCAGAACACAGCTGAAAATGATTGCCCAGACTTTTGCGGGGATCTGCCCTCCTCCCCTCTCCCAATGAGTGTCCATCTCCAGGGCTCAGTGGTGGGGAGGAACGCACAGGGAGAATCACCTGTGACCACCCCTAAGTTTCAGGTTTGGATCTCATATTCTGAAATGCTCCTGACCTGGCAACCGTAATCTCATGGGCTCTGCCCTTTGCCTTTCTGGAGTGCTTTTTGCCTGTCTGGAATGTGTACTTGAACTCTGATAAAGTTTCTTCCTTGACTGGCTAGACTAGAGGATGGCGAGATGGTTGGTGTTTGCATAGGTACAGTGGTACCTCGGGTTAAGAACCTAATTCATTCTGGAAGTCTGTTCTTAACCTGAAACTGTAATTAACCTGAAGTACCACTTTAGCTAATGGGGCCACTGTGCCACTGTTGCACAATTTCTGTTCTCATCCTGAAGCAAAGTTCTTAACCCGAGGTAATATTTCTGGGTTAGCGGAGTCTGTAACCTGAAGTGTACGTAACCTGAAGCATATGTAACCTGAGGTACTACTGTACCTCTTACTTTTTCACGGCTGCAACGTACCCTACTGTAGAAAGGTAATGGTTGTATCCATTGCTCCACCCACTTTTTCTTCTTCCCCCGCCCATGACTGCCATGTGGCACCCCTCAGAAGGCTGCCTCGGAGGGAGCACATACCCTGGGCTGAAGGATCTCCCATCCCCACTATACATGTTTACTGAGATTCATATAATTGTAGAGTTGGAAGGGACCCCGGAGTCATCTAGTCCAACCCCCTGCAATGCAGACATCTCAGCTAAAGCATCCATGGCAGATGGCCATCCAGCCTCTGCTTAAAAACCTCCAAGGAAGGAGAGAAGTTTAAAGGTTTGAAGTTTAAAAGGAAGTTTAAAAGTCAACATGGCTTAATAGCCAGCCCCTCTTCCCAGGGAACTCTGGGAATTGTAATTCTGTGAGGAGAATGGGGGCCTAACAACCCTCAGCACCCTTAACAAAGGACACTTCCCAGCATGCTTTGGGAGGAAGCCATGTCTGTTTAAAGTTGCATAATACTGTTTTAAACGCCTAGTGCTGATGGGAAGCTCACTGATGGGAAGCCATGGGCCAGCCATCCTCTCTCAGCCTCGCCTACCTCACAGGGTTCTTGTGAGGATAAAATAAGCGGGTGGCGGCGGGAGGGAGAGAACTGCGTATGACACCTTGAAGGAAGGGCAAGATATAGTTGCCACGGATCTGTAAAGAACGCGAATGAAATGCAGCAAACCTGTTGAGTTCTCTCTGCCTATCTCATATTTCAAGTTGTTCACCTTTTGCTCCCCTTCCTGCCTCCTGCTGCTTTGTCTCCACATTTGCTCTGCACACGGCTGTGCCAACTACATGCCAGCAGAAACCAGATTTTTTTTTTTTAATGTTAATTTGATCAGCTTCTCACAGTCTATGCTCCTCTCTTCATCTGCTATTGTCTCCTGTGGCGTTGTTGCCGCAAGGGCTGGACAGGAGCCAACGCAGAGCAAGGAAGCCAATGAAAATAAATAGATACATACTGGGGATAGCTGGGATTAACATACCTACCGTTCTGAATTGCCCATGGGTAGCTGAGAAGTGCCAGTGCGTCAAGGGGACCCGATCCACTGTTACTGGGGAGCAGGCAGGGAGGTGGGGAGGGGAAGAGGAGGAAAACTGTTTGGTAATCATCAATGTGAAAGTATCCGCACCATGCATTAAAATCAGTATTATGGCACCACGAACCATCGTGACTTTCCCTAAAGAATCCCGGGAGCTGCATTTTATTAAAGGTGTTGAGAGCTGGGATAGTCCCGGATTAACAGAAGCTGTCTCAGTTTTTGATTGGACCCCAAGTCCCCAAACCTTTTCTTAGGACATCCCTATTTTCATCGGAGAAATGCTGGAGGGTATGGACTTATTTCACCCCTGAGCCATGTGAAATGTTAAATGTTTTATTATGTTTTTATATATGTTGGAAGAGGCTCGGGTAACCCAGTCAGATGGGTGGCATATAACAACAACTACTACTACTACTATTAAACAGGGTGTCCCTATTTTCATCAGAGAAAGGTATGCAATTCTCAGAGTTCCCTCTTTAGAAGGATTGACTGCTAAACCCCTCTGCTATCTGCTGAAGTTAGCTGAGGAAATTACAAGAGTAACTGAAGTCACTTTGTTTTCAATGAGCCACAAGTGACTTTAGCTGGATCAGAATAGTTGCGTTCTCCAGCTTAATCTCTTTAACAACGGCACCATTTGCAGAAAGCTTCCACTCACATTTTAAAATGTAGAAGTTCTGTGGGTTTTAATACTTTTGACTGGGAACAGGAAGGCGGTTTGCCTCCTCTAATCGGCTGGAGCAGTTTAAGACTTCAAATGAAGCCCAAATAATTCACTCTTTTACTTAATTGTGTGTGTATCTCTGTGTGTGCGTGTTTTAACACCCCCCACACTTTCAAATGAATCCTTTGTCACCCTCCGTTCAGAGATCTCTTTTGTTGAAAGGACCGGGCCCTGTAATTGGCTGAGTATCGCTATCCAGTCTGAGAGGGTGACCTTTCACACCCTATCCCAAAAGAGCCCCATAGAAAGCGAGGGGGCGTAATCTGGGTTAAAGGCTTCTTACGAATATCTCGAGAGCTTGTTTCGCACACGCAAGCACACAACACATAGACAGTTGCAAGAAAGGCTGGAGCCCAGCGATAACTTAGCGCCACTTTCACACGTCGCTCTTGAGACAGCCTCTCTCATGAGAGAAGAAAGAAAGCCTCTTGTTTGAAATGCAGGCCCAGGTCTCGGCTTGTATGACCGCTGCCTCACAAGAAACTGTGAGGGAGTTAAGAAAAGTGAAATGGACGGTGTGTGTGTGTTGGTTCTAGAACTGCAACACATCTCCCTCTGAACCATGTGTACTTGTGTGCATGCACACACCCCAATACAAAATATTGAGGTTGGTGTGGTCCTTGCTATTGGGAAAGAAAATGCACAACAAAGTTGAATGGTCTATCCAGGGCCACATTCACACCATACATATATAACATTTTCAGATCACTTTCAGACCCCCTAAGAGTCCAAATTTCCCAGGGATAGTCCTCATTGGAGAAATGTTGGAGGGTATGCACTTTCAACACACATGGCTTCCTCCAAAAGGATTCTGGGTTCCTTTGTTCGTTAAGGATGCTGAGAGTTGTTAGGAAACCCCTATTCTCCTTGCAGAGATACAATTCCCAATTCCACTCTGAGAATTTTAGCTGTGTGGTGAGACTTAGAGCCCCATAACAACTCCCACCGTTCTTAACAAACATACCTCCCTAGGAGGAATGGTTTGAGAAGATATTGAATTATTTGGGTAGGTTTGAACAATTTGGGGCAATTAAAATGTTAAAAGTTAAATAAGCATTGTGGATGGAGGAGCATTGACATATATAAGATTGTACATATGGCTGATGTAAATATGTTATTATTGATTATGTATACCCAATGTATCAGGCGCCTGGGGGGTTTCACTGTTTGTGTTTTGGTTGTTGGTAAAAAATAAAAATTTAAAAAACAAAACAAACAAACATACCTCCCATAAATCTTTGGGGCAAGTCGTGACCATTTAGAATAGTATCATAGCAGGGGCAGGCCAGCCTGTTTCACCACCTGAGGTGAAATGGGAATTGTCACTGCCTGCCCCCCCTTCTGCTGCTGCCCCCCCAACTTCTGCAACCAGAATGCCCCAGCTCTCACAAAACTTCACAAAGCTTTGCTGCTCAGCTCAGGGGCGCAGGAAGATGAGCATCAACGTGGCATGCAGCAACACACTGGCTTGTTCAAAACTTTGCAAATGTCCTGTAAAGTGTTGCCACTTCTCCACTCAGGGACATGGAAGATGAGCAGCAACAGCACATGCTGGAATCTCTCCCTCTTGCCAGCAGTGGTGGAAGCAGTGGGGCAGGCAGAACATCACCTCCTGCATTTTAGCCGCCTAAGGCAGGCTTTTCTTCCTGCCTCATGGCTCTGTATCCTAGTGCTCTAAATGAATGTGGCTTTCCCCATGATATGCACAATTTTATATACCTCTATCATAGTTCAACAAACCCACCTGCAAAAGGTCATTAGTTATGCTTTAAAAATTGTGGCATTGCAAACCTTTCTTGCACTTATTTTATGGTTTATTGTCAAAACAGACCAGCCCACCAGGCTGGCGATGAGCATTTTGGATACTCCTGAGCAACTATCTTCTGAGGACCTCCAGCACCAATTTAGCAAAAGGATTTGATTCACACACCCACCACCCGCCCAATCCTCTGTTGAATTTCCCATCACATATGAAGTTGCATAATTCAGGCTGGCATGTGTAGCCCTCAGCCTTGCACAACCTGTGGCAACAGATGACATTGCATGCTAAAAGAGGCCATGAGAGGTCTTTCAGACTGTTTTGTGTTCGTAACAATGGCTTATGCTGCCAGTTAGGACACAGCCCAAACTCTCAGCATCACTCTGGCAAGAAGGGGTCGGACTTGGAACTGAAATTCTGAACCTGGCCAAAATGATGCCAGTTTTTCAGAAATGAGGATTTTGAGAGCACATAAATACAGACAGAGTGGGCCCTGCAACATTCAACAGAAGGAAATAGACACATTTGATGGATGATATGCAAATTAGGAGTTTGCTGTGTGAGGACGAGAGTGTGCTATGCAATAAGTGAGCCAATTCCACAAGGCGTTATATGGTTACTATGTCAGTATAGAGTTAGGAGATCGCAAGCTGGAATAATTTCTATACATTTTCCCCACTTTTTCTTTTCTTTTCTTTTTAATAATATTTATTAAAGATTTTCAAATATAACAAAAAAAAGAGAAAAACATCCAATTTTAAGGCCTTATTTTCAATATCATCTTTCCAGGACTTCCCCCCTCCCCACCCCCTCTTATATTCCAGTTCTTTCAAATAGATTCAGCAAATTCTTACCCCAAATTTTAAAATTATTATCATTAACCCAATTTAAAAAATATTTTCCCATCCCCTAAAATCGACCTGTTCCCTTCCACGAGTTCCCCTCTTTAATATAAGATACAGATTAACATAAAAAAATTAAAAAAAAGAATAAAATATAATTTAACACCCTTTGGATTCCAAATTTCCCTCCCCCCTTTCCCGGTTGCGTTCCCAATGTCCATCAATATCTACTGTCTCCTGGAGCTCCCACATCTAAGCCATAATCCTTCACCAGTCCGCTTTGCCGTCTTTTTAATAGTCTTTACCGTCTTTTAATCATCTTTAATTTCAAATGTCCAATCTTGGAAGGGGTCTATCTTCCAACTTTGTCCAGTTCTTGTTATTCTTGTTGTTCTTGTTATTCCCTCTTCTCCTCTTTTTCCCCCCCCCCCTGCTCTCCTGCACAAATGTTCTAATTCCAAAAAGCTTGTAATTCCTCTACAGAGGCTTTATTATTCAGGAACAAAACATTACGTCAAGTCCCTTCCATTCTTCAATAGATAAATCTATTGTCTCCTTTAGTGTGTAGACCTCTGTAGACAAAATAGTGTTCCATTTCTGCAGTTTCCCAGGAGATAAAAAGTCCGATTCAAATTCCATGCCAGCGATACTTGTAATAACCCACAGCTCCTCTAGAGGGATTATAGTAACTCAGTTTCATTCCCGATCTCACCCACCAGTCAAAGTAACTTATTATTCCTTGTTTTAAACAGTTTATATCCAATTTATAACAAATGTAACCAGCAAAGTCCTCGTAACAAAGTTCTCTTTTTGTTCTTCAGTTTTGGCAGCTCCTTTGACAGCTGTCAAAACCTCTATTTCTCCTCTCCAGGCGCTCTCACGGATCGCTCCCGGGGTTTCCGGGGGGGGGGGGGTTGTATTTTAATTCACATTCCACTCTTCTCCTCCAGCCCAGCTTATAATTTTCCATCGCGAAATTAATAACTTTATCAAAAAAAAAGGTTGCACTCGATCTTAGTTGTCAGGTCCTTTGCTTTAGCTCCTCTACAACAGGGGGGAGGTTGACTTCCTTTTTATACCTCCCCCGCTCGCTCCGAATTTAAGAAAAAAATTATTCCCCTTTTTAATCCAAGTTCCAATTACTCACGGGTTATTCTTTTAAGTCCAGATTTTCAATGGAAGAAGTCAGCGCTCTCCGCCAAATGGCATGCGGCTTCGCTCGGCAGGGGAAGCAGAGGACTCACAGCACCCCCCCGTCACCCGCTCCGCAGCCTTTAAAAAGGCTCCTTCGCGTGGTCGGGGGGGGGGGCGCAAACGGTGCCAGCCGAGTCACCATGCCCATGGGTTTCAGCACCCATGGTTTTTGAGGGTCCCCGCGTCGCCGGCGCGGTAGAACCCAGCCCCTGCCGAGCAGACTCCCTCCGGAGCTCGGAGGGAGCCCGCCATTCGGCGATGGCGCCAACCCGGAACCATTTCCCCCACTTTTTCTTCTTTTTGCAAGACACCTCCAGATCCTTGAACATAGAAAAACAGGACATCAGGGATTAGCTACTCTAGAACTCTTTTCCTTGACACGTTAGCTTTCTGCAGACAGGATCTAATAATCTGTTTGGTTCTGTTTTTTCAACACCAATGAAAGAGGTCTGCTCTTTTTGGTTAAAGATATGCTTGGAAAAATATAATTACTACGTTTTACCTATTAAATTATCAGCAGTTCAGAATTAGCCTCCTCTGTGAGTGAAATTGCAGGCTGCGCACTGCATTGATTTACTTGTTTACTGCATTTATATCTTGCCTTTTAGGCAAAATCCTCCCAAGGTGGCCAAGGAAAAGTCAATAAAATGCAAATATCAAAGAAAGCATTTAAAAAAGCAAAAAAATTAAGAATGAAGGCTGAAATCCTAAGGCCACCTACTTGAGATTAAGCCCCATTGAATTCAGTAGGACATGGTTCTGAGTAGACATGGTTAAGCTTGTGCTGGGGGGAAAGAGCAGTAATTATTATTACATTTTTATGTATTATCCAAGGAGCTCAAGGTAACATACATGGCTCTATCCCTTCCTGTTTTATCCTCACAACAACGCTATATGACAGGTCTGCCTGAGAGACAGTGGCTGGCCCAGAGTCACCCAGTGAGCTTCATAATAATAATAATAATAATAATAATAATAATAATAATAATAATTTTATTATTATTAATATCCCACCCATCAGCCACTCTCATGTCTGTTTGGCCGAGTCCAACACTTTAACCAGTGAGCTACACCCATGAAGGCAATTCCCTTACCCTTTTAAAATTAGATAATCTGTTTTTTTCTTGGGGGAGGGAAGGGGCTGGAACATACATATACACAATGCCTGAGCCAAAAATTCATCTACATCTGTAATCAATAAAGTTGTGGCCATTTCTAATTCAGATCCTTGTCTGTTTGAGTTTATTAATCATATCTTACATTTAGCTACTGCCCAGGGGTGGGACACTGCGACTGGGCCTGCAACTAACTAACTAACTAACTAACTAACTAACTAACTAACTAACTAACTTTCTGGGGAGTTCCCCCACATTTTTTCCAGAAAAAAGCACTGAAGGCAACATAAAGCTATCAATCAAATGCCAAGTGGAACAAAACCTTTTTAAAATGTCTCCTTTAATACCATCAGTGAGGAAGCCAGACTCACTACTTGGAGGAGGGAATTCCAAATATGTGGGGCCATCATTGAAAAGGTCATGCCCATGGTACCCATCACTCTGATTGTGTCTTATCTCAGGACTCAGAAAAGTTTGCATGGATGCAGGGAGTCTTTCAAATAATGGATCCCAAACCATTAGGACTTTAAGGCTCTGAAAGTCATGCACTTAACTTGGGAGCAAGTTCCATTAAGCTTTAGGAGGCTCACTTCTATTATGCTGATATTTTTTACATGGACTTTGTAATTTTAACCCATGTGCAACTATCATCATTTTACATGCCTATTTTATAGTTTTGTTGTTCATCTTTTAATTTTCACTTGCTGTTAAAACTGTTCTCTCTGTTTTATATACATAAGAAAGTGAAAATTCAAAAACTTTACACACAAAAACGTGGCTTGCTTATGAGTAGACATGCGTGGAATTGCAAAGTAAATGTCGTAGCTAGCGTAGAAGCTCCAGGAGTGAATAAACACAAACATACCCATGTGGTTTAAACTTGTGGACCCCGAGGAATGAAAAATCTAGCACCGGACACTAACAGCATTCCAGAAAGACGTTTCCAAAAGGCAAAGATGAAGATGAACACAAACAGGATCTGAGTGCAACAGTGCTCTTTCCACTTGCGATTTCCATTAACCAGTATTTGCAAGCATAATGTCTCCAACACTTTGCTTTCAATTTTGTATTGGACTTCAAACAGAAGACTCCAATGAACAGAAGATTGTCCTCTGTACAGTAGGACATATGGGCAGTCGTGCACAGTCCCTGATAAATATGTAATAGCTGGGTTATATTTCCATCTAAAACAAATCTGAAGTATGAAAATAAAGAGAAACACAATGTGAAAGACACAATGTGAAGTTTGCAGGTTCCAACAGGCTTCAGAGCAGTGAGATTATTGAGGGATGTCATCATTAAAATGGGTTGAATACCAACTAAGGGTTGCATACAACGATAGTCAAACTCAGGGAAGACCCATTGAAATTAATGGACAGGACAGGAGTAAGGTTCATTAATTTCAATGGGTCTACTCTTTGTAAAACTTTTTTAAAAATAGTTGATTTCGAAGGCTAGTTTCATCATTGAAGGCAAACGAATCAACAGGGCTGTGAATAAGTTAAATGCATTCTTGTTTATTTTTCAAAGCTATTTTGATTCTGGCGTGTTCCTATAAAAACAAGGGATGGAAAATAACATATTCAAGGCAGCATTTGCTTCTGACATTGTAGCTGTTCTGTTTATTACCTTTTACATAAAGTTATCTCACACTTCTTTCAATATTTCAATACAAGGAAAGGAAAGGAAAGGAAAGGAAAGGAAAGGAAAGGAAAGGAAAGGAAAGGAAGGCTTTGGTGATAGATTGGTTTTGGTGACATGCAGATATATTTAAATGAAATGAACTGATTAATAAGCAAGTGATTAATCAACTATTTTTAAAAAGATGATGATCAGTTAACAGCCCTAAAATATATAAAAATCCCTTTCCCCTGGCAGAAACATCAAGTGGCTACAAGTTTCAGGCCTGTTTTTAGATGCCTGAGGTAATTTTCAAAACCCTGTGAGGAAAAAACAATAATTAATTGTGTCTATCAGTTCAAATGGGCTTGTGATGGAAAGATATATGAGAATGTTTAGCATGTATGTGAGTGTGTGAGTGAAGGTGTCAACGGAAAGTTAATACAGTCTTTTCCAAGAAGAAGAAGAATCATATTCAGTGTCAGGAATAGAGGAGAGTTTTGTTGAGTAGTTAAAAGTTTTATGTTGTTGCATGGTTCAAAATGACTTTTCTTTCCCTCAGCAGAAGGTGAAAAATCAACATCCTTACAGATGAAAAATTGCGAGAAGCAGAAGAGAAAAAGAAACGTCAACGTATCTCCTTGCTGAGTAACCACATTTGTGACCAAGTAGGGATGATTTACCCTGACATTGCTTCTGAGGTTGCTGAATTAACAACACTGCCCATGACAGGGAAATCTCACATCTTTGCTGTCTCTACCAATATTCATTGTGATGAGGGCTGGGTTGAGTAATGTTTGCACAATCACAAAGGTCCTGGGTTCACATAACACTTCTTTATAACACAGGGGTTCCCACAGATGTTGGTCACTGGAGTGGGGCCCTCTCTGTCATTGGGGTTTCCATGTAGTTGTATATGTTATGGCAGGGGAAATGGCAGCTGCACCTATTACATAATATGAAGTCCACAGGGCAGGCTTCAGGTTTGAGATGGCTCTAGTCATAGTATTTTGTTGCCAGCAGGGGCAGCCCAAGACATTTTGCTGCCTGAGGTGACACAGCAAATGGTGTTCTCTTCCCAAGGTCAAAGTTTCTTTATTTAGACCATTTACATACTACTTAATATAATGAACATTATCTCTAAGTGATGTACAGCACACTAAAACAGCAAAGGTTACAAAAATACGCAATAAAGCATTGGTACAAATTACTAATAAATAAAACACTGATATAAATTTCATCTTTTGACACAGTTCATCACTCATAAGAAAAGCCTGGTGGATTGGGCCAATTCAAGGCTTCAAAATGCCTGGTTGGGGGGCAGCCTTAAAAAAATAAAATAAGGACCCTCCCCTTTTATTTTCCCATTAGTTGAACCTAACACTATTTTCCATTGTTAATAGCAAGACTTTTACAGCAAGCTCTCAGATTGGCACGACTTGCCCTCAGCTTGTGGCTTGCAGAATCTAAGGAGACTTGTAAAGCATTAATCATAATAGTAAAAGCAAAAATTAGGGAATTAATATAGCATAGTAAGGACTAGCAATAATCCCAATTTGCGCTGTACCGCTGCAGTTTGTGGGTTGTGGTAAGTTTGTAAAGGGTTTCTAGGAAACCCCAAATGTGGTTAACTACAAAAAAAGAGAGAAATCCTTGCTGAAGCTCAAGCTATAATATTCTAAGCACAGGATTTCCTTTTGTGGTCTTCTGAGATAGGAAGACGGATAATAAGTGCCTGCAAGAAGGCTTTCTTGGGTTTGAAGGGCAATATGACACTTTTACTTGGAAGCTGATTTGGTTCCATATCCTTGCCTTCCAGAGAGCTCTTACCATTGGATTCAGAATGTGTTACTTGTATTAGATGTTCTCCAGCCTTGTGCAGACCTTCATGGTGTGTAGAAATGAATATTTAGGTAGGGGTGGGGTGGGAAAACAAACCCAGTGGCATTTTCTCCTAATTCCACATTTTCAAGGCTTTGCTTGCTCAGGGATCTCTGCTTTTTACACCCTGCAGAAATGAAGAGTGGTTGGTTTATTCTGAAGATTATGAATGTCCACCGCCCTTTGTGCTAAAGAGACTTTAGATGTATGAGCTGGTGGATAAGGTCAGGTAATGATCCTGATGCCTCCTTCCATGCATTCATTTTTATACACAGTGTTTATGAAGTCATCGTCAGAAATTTGTCTTTGGTATGTATGTTATTGAGCTGAAATGAATTTCTCCACACTTTCCTTAATGAGCGTTTTAAGTCAAATCTTGTTTGACTTAACTTTTACTATTACTATTTATCCATCCTTCACCCTAAGTTCCAGAGCAGGTTACAAGAATGAAAAAACATAATTAAAAACAGATTAAAACAATTTGCAATCACAGAAATGAGATGGGTTCAACAACATCTGGAGTGCTGCAAGCTAGGAACCCTGAACTAGTATGTCAGTCTAGGACTGGAGAGTAACAACCTTCTTCTTCCTCTATTTAGACTTCTTCATAGTAATCTCATCTGTGTCTATTCAGAAGTCAGTCTCATTGATCCCTGGTAAGTGGCAATTTTATATACTCTTATCCAGGAAGTGCCACTGAACTTGATGGGACTTACTTCTCAGTATACATGTATAGGATTTGCACTGTTAGAGTAGTATTTAAAGTGTGATACTCCTGTGGACTACAAATGGAGATTTTTTTTAAAATTAATAATCCTGAATTTGATGTTTTCATTGTTTCTTTGCTTTTCTATTTATGTCTGTATATTTTAATCCATGTGTGTGTGTGTGTTGGGCTGTTTTCAGTTGTATATACGAAATTGTTCTTACATATGGAGTTGGTTTGAATTGTTTTTACACATGGAATTGGTTTTAATGGTTGATATTTTCTGCTGTGAAATTGCTTTGAGATATTTCGTGGGAAGCAATTCATAAATGTAATCAAAGAAGTAACTAAAATGCACTGTACGTTATCTTAGCTGCTTTGAAAAGTGGAATGGTGTTGTTGTTTTTTTTTAAAAAAAAAGTAAAATAAATGTGTCATTTTCCTCCAGCCTGTTTGGACTTTGGGCAGCATCGTAACACCACACACACAGCAAAAAAAAAAAAAAAAAAGAAAAAAAAAGAAAAAAAAAGAAGACCCTCGAGACAACAGGAGAGAACATCACTTTTTTTTTTACAGCAATAAAAATACTTTGGCATCTACCCTCTTCTTTCTGCTTCCGTACTTGAATGGTGAGCTGTAATATCATGGGAGCCAGTGCAGTGTAGTGCTTAGTACAGGATTCACCAACCCTGCCCCCTGTAGCTGTTTTGGATTACAATTAGCCCTGCTATTTTATGTGCACAAACATGATTTCCATTCATGACTTGGACTGTATGTACACCATACGTTTAAACCACAGTCCACACCCCACCCCAAATAATCATGGGGACTATGGTTTGCTAAGGGTGTTGGGAACTGTAGCTCTGAGATAGGTGCATTACAGCTCCCAGGATTCTTTGGGTGGGGAGGGGAATTGTGCTTTCAAAGTGTGGTTTTCCAAACCACAAGCATGAGCGAAAGGATTCCAAAAGAGTTAAAACTTCTCTCTGTCTCCCTTTCTCTCTCTCTTTCTCAGGTGACCTTTCAGGCATGTAGCAGCAAAGAAGTTAATACACTTTGCACATGTTAGAGAGCGACAGGTGGCTGCTAAAGCCCCCCATCTGAGCTGCCTGCATTCCTCGCTTTTCAAACTGGTGGCCCTGGTATTCGGGATTTATGCTACCTCCCCCCCTTGCCCCCGGCTCTGACTGACAAGCTAATCAGTGTGCCAGAGAGCCCCTAAGCTATTGATTCCAATGTAACAGAACACCTCCCAGTCAATGGAACGGCAATGAAATGCTTCAGCAGCGAAGAAAAGAAGGCAATAGACTGTTGAGCAACTTGGAAGAAATTTGCTTGCTGGTTGCGCGGCAGATATGAAAAGACTCTTGAGGAACAGGCTTCAATAACCAGGTTATTAAAGGGGAGGGGGGCCCTGAAAAGTCACAAAGTCAGGCATTGGGTGAGCAGAGAGGCATAGTTAGGGCACAGTAAGGCATACCAAAGAGGAGAGAATAAATTGTCCCCTCGTGGTGTCAGTGCTGTTTGACAGTGGGACGGACTCCCTTGGAAGGCGGCAGACTCTCCTTCATTGGAAGTTTTTAAGCAGAGGTTGGATGGCCATTTGCCAGGGATGCTTTAGTTGAGATTTCTACATTGCAGGGGGTTTGACTAGATGACCCTTGGGGTCCCTTCCAACTCTACAAATCTATTATATTTTGATTCAGTGGCTTCTTTTATGGCTGATTGGGTTGGCCCAGCCATACAGCAAGATGAAATGGGCTGTTTTAGGCCACAGAATTTAGGACAGGGGTGGGTGGGGAAACTCTGGCCCTTGGACCGTATGTGGCCCACTGCCTAAGTATCTGAAAGACCACCTTCTTTCCTGTTAAGATTTGAAGGGGGTGGGCTTGGTAGTTCCCCCACTCTCAGAAACTTGGTGAGAGTGTGGAAGCCCAGGAAAGGTCTTCCTCTGTGGTTGCCCTTAAGTTACAGAATTCCTTCCTCACAGGGGTGTTTCTGGCACCTTCATTATGTAGCTTCTGTCATATGCTAAATATGTGACACCAGAGATACATATTTTAGGATCCACCCTATTCTCTTGACTATAGTTTGCTTCAAACTGATTTTAATACTGTAGTGTGCCTTGGAGCCTTATGGTGAAGGGTGGGTAAAAAAAAAAATGCCTCAGGGCACTCCCGGGGAACTCACTTAACACAGAAGTGGCATATGAGATGGTTACCCAGGACTGAGGTATCATACCCTCCCAAAGCCAAGCCCTGTCTTTAGGCCACACCTCTCACAATATTGCTCCATGTGCCTCTTTGAATGCTTTTGCCAGACTGGAGTCTGCACTTGAACTTTGATAATGCCTCTTGATTGCCTCATGTGTGCGCAAACCTCTGGCTGTACTCTGTACAACTCTTGCATTCGTCTGGTTTTCTTGCTCCTCTGATAATGCCAATATTCTTTTCTTCTAAGAGGGTGTTCACCTTGCCCATATGTATGGCAGGAGGCCTACCTGTTTAGAACTCACTTGTCTTCCAAGTATCCATGAAGCCCAGATTTGTCTAGGTGCTGGGTTTTTCTACTTGCCCAGGACCCCCACCCACCCTGCCACTTCCTGAATACTTCATTTATTATCTCTCTTTTTGTTCATTTTGAGTTAAGCTACAAATACCGTTCAGAAGAAAAAGTAACGGTCCTCTGATTGGGTATTTGAGAAAATGTTCATCACTCAGGCAATTGGCCACACAGAAATGTTGGTTAATTTTTCAATGACACCAAAGTGGCTGACTTGGCACAAAGTGTAACTGACAAAATTAGTCTTCTTAGGAAAGTTTTAGAAAAACAGTTAATCAATTATGACTTCTTCTAGTTTCATAGGAATGTAGGGGAACTCCCCCCCTCCCATACCCCTTCATCTGTCTCTGTCCGGGCACAGTTTCATTCATGCAATGTTAGCGGTTTTTGTTTTTCCGTAACCTGCAGATGCATAAATCTTGATGTTCCTCTAAACTTCCACTTCCATCTTCATGGATTTCTGTGTAAATCACTCCACTCTCAACTTATACCTTGTCCCTTATATGTCCAGTGGGTCGCTGTTGCAGAATTTATCATTGCAGTCCCTAAAATATCAGAAGCCTGCTCCACAGTAACTTGGAGCAGAGTTTTCATGTGTGGTGCTCTCTGTTTTGTGGAAGAGCATCCCTGTTGAGATATAACAGGCACCCATTATTTGGACAATTGCAAACATTTTGGTTTCATCAAGCTTTTCCAGCTGGGAAGATATCCCTGCCTTAGTTCTTTATTTTGTATTGTTTTTGAATCTATCGTTAATTTTTTTTAAAAAGTATTGTTTGTTTGTTTTTTTATTATTAAAAATGTGGATTGCCTGGAGACTCATGTGAAAGACAATTAATAAAAATTAAATAAGAAATAATGCAAGTTGCATTATCCAGTTATTCTCAATGCAGAATTCCTGGCTATATTTAGCCATTTGTTTAGACTGGGAATGATGACTCATCCGTGGAACAACACAGTCTGAACTTGTCCCAAGTGATGCAGGCTCACAGTGCAAAAGGCTCAACCCTGAAGACATGCTGGATGCCTGGAACCCTTGTAGACGATAATCAGTTTAGTCTACATGAAACCGGAATTCCTGCAGCAGCACTTATGCACTCCTCCCGAAAGAAAGAGAAGTCCATCTTTTTTTTGAAGTTGAATGCAAACAGGGACCAATTCCTTTGCAATCAGCCGGCTCGCAAAGGGCTTACTGTTGGCTTTAGATTAGCAATGAAGTCAGTGCTGGCGTGGCGGCCGGCAGCTGTTAATGCCTATCGCTTGCTGTTGACAGGCATTAATAAAAACCTAATCTGAGGAAATTATGAAAAACCTTGCCTTTATGCAATCTGGTTTATGTTTTGGCATGTGGCAAGAATTGGATGGGTTTTCAGGGGAAAACGCCGGTTCCAGCTTCTCCCTGCTCCAACTGGAAGCACCACGCATGCATTTTGTTTTATTTTTAGGTGTAACTGACCATGATGTTATAATGTTGCACCAGCAGTGAATGACACTCCTAAGGACACTTTTGTTAGCATGGTATGTTGAGAAACGGATCCTTTAATGCTGTCCCTCCCCTGGGGAAAAAGTAAAAAAAAAACGACTCTCAAAAAATGTGGACTTCAAATCATGGCCTCAGATTGTTATGGAAAAGAGAAGAATTGTGGTCATCATTGCAGGAAAACAGGTTTCCTGAAAACCAAGGCCACTCCTCCTGTGTCATTATACTAATTAAAGCATTAGGAATATCCCAAAGCTTTCAGAACATGAGATGATATGACCCAACCTTGGGAGCTGAACCCTCATCAAGCACACTGCTTCAAATACAGGGGGTGGACATGTGGCGTTTTGGCATATTTACTGTAAATTCCAATCCACCAATTACAATGGAAGAAGCAATGCCACCACAGATATATGGAAGTTAAGGACACAATCTATGAAGGTCTTCTTCACAGTATCCATCAAACTGAATGAAAGTTGGACAAAGTATGCCTCTGGAGTGTGAATGAGAGCTACCTTTGCCAACTCCCGTTGCACAGCTCCTCTTCCTTTCAGTGAAACTTGCTTCAGGGAATGTCCTACAGGCTTCTGTGTCATTTTAGCTAGAAAGCACCAACTGCGATCCCCATCGCTGTATTGCCTTGCTTTGTGTATGCCTCCACTGTCAGAAGCAGTATGCTTCCAGTTGCTGGAAAACACAGGAGCGGGGAGCACTGTTGCACTCAGGTCCTGTTTGCAGGTTTCCCCAGGGGCAGCACATCCTGTTTCGCCACGTGGGGTAAAAGAGGAAAGTGTTGTCCCTGCTGTACCCTTGCTTCCCAAGTTGCATGGTGGCAGGTTCCATCAAGATCTCTTGAGAACGCCACAAGATCTCATGAGAACCCTGATGAGATCTCACGAGAACCCAGAAACCACTGCCACTTCTTACTTCTCCAGTGGTGGCACCCACTGGATTCTACCAACTGAGGCAGCTGTCTCAGTCTGCCTCATGAACAGGCCAGCCCTGGGTTTCCTCCCACAGGCATCTAGGTGGCCAGGATGCTGGATTTGATGGACCATTGATGCAAGGCGCTTCTTATGTTCCTTTGGACTACCACAATCCCCATGGGTAAGGCTTATTCAGGATATATGTAACTGCTCTTTGCTGATTCAAGCCATGAGACCATTAAGCTTAGGAGGCCTCTGAATGCCAGTTGCTGGGACTCGCAAGGGAGTAGAGTAGTGCTATTGTGCTCATGTCCTCCTTGGGGGTGGGGTTCCATTGGGGCATCTTGGGGGCCACTGTGAGAACATGGTCTTTTAGCCTGATCCAGCAGGGCTTTTCCTGTGCTCTTCTGCCTGTGTGTGTATACAGACGAGAGAGAGTACAAAATAAAAAAGTACTCCCTAGAAGAAAGGAGACAAGGAGAGAGAGAGAGAGCCAACTGCACACACACGCACACACAGAGCACTCAATGTAATAAAGTCAATTTAAAATTTGTTCTACCAATCTTTTGCATCTGTAATTTTCCCATTAAACGTAAATGCCCATGAGGCATGCCATTTGCATTACATTGCATTTGCAGTCTTTAAAACAAACTATAAATCCCCCCTCCTTGTTTTGTGTGATTGATGTTGTGTGTATAAATACCACCATAAACCTCAAAGGGGGCTAACAGTGACAGTAAATTAAAGTTTTCGAGTCTGCCAGTATCACAGCACTTGAGCCCTTGATCTTAAGCAGTGTTGTTAACCCCCATCTCATTGCCCTACTGAACTCACCTCTCCCTCTCCCTCTTTCTCCAGCTCTGCCCCTCTTTTAAATTTCTTGGGTAACACCTCCACATCCATAGAAGCCACACGAGTGGCGGGAAAATGGATTTAATTAAAACAAGGCTCTGCATCTGCTCCAATGTGGCCCAGAATTGTGCAGATATATTTAACTTTTCTGCAATGGGGGAGGCTGAGTGGAAAGATACGGGTGGGGAGGGGAAGCATGGCTGAGCTTCCCCAAACAATCATCAGCAACTCCTCAGCTCATTATAAAGCCCTCCTGAGAGTTTGTTGCTCTGGTGGACAGCCACCTCTGCTCCATCTCACTTTTTGTACGTGGTCTGCTCAGGCCAAAAGCAAAATAAATAATACCAGTAGAGGCTGATCATTAAGGCTCATGAGGAACTGCCCCACCAACTTTGGTCTGCCCTCAGATAGTCCCCACCTGCCTGCCTTCTTACTTACATCCTAAGAATATAAGAAGAGCCAGTGGTGTAGCATAGGGCGGGTTGCCCTGGGCACAAAATTGCTAGAAGTGCAGAATTTCAACACCTACTGCTACCTCAATACAGCTGCACACTTCCATTGCTGGGCTCTGTGGAAAACAGGTTCTCCATGTGAACCTGGAAGTGACCTCTCCAGACAAGAGAATGACTCTTCTCTTATATCTGTGGCTTTGATCTCCTGGGTGACATGGATGCTGTTAGGCAGTCAAATGAGCATGTGTACTCTATCTGTTGCCCTCCCACCCACCTACCTGGCACCACCTACTGCTGCCCTACCAGCCCTATTGGGTAGCAACTACCACCAAAGAATACCCAGGATGGCAGAGCAGAGGGAAGGGAGCTAACCTCATCCATTTGTGTTGTATCTGACTTTTTGAGGACATCTGAAGGCAGCTCTGTTTAGGGAAGACTTTAAGGATTGATGCTTTTATTAGATATGTTGTAAGCCACCCAGAGTGGCTGGGGAAACCCAGCCAGATGGGCAGGGTATAAATAGAATGTTGTTGTTGTTATTGTTATTGCATTTTCAAAGCATTTCCTATTCTCCCCTGTCCCATTGGGAAAAGTCATGTGGCCCAACGTATCTGTCAGCAATGAACATTATGGTGGGCCTTCACAAATATTTTTCTGCCCATGAGCTTTGTTCTCTAATGGGCAACCTTTGGTTCGGGAGTGGCAAACCACTGGTGAGTGGAGTCAGAGGCAAAAGTGGGCAGAACAATGGGTGTGAATTTTGTGTTTGTGCAATTTCTGCACATATGCACCCCTCTCTATCCTCCTTGAAGGAATGCACGAGGTGTTATCAGAGTTCACACACACATTCCAGATGGGCAAAAACACCCAAGGAATGTATTGATGTTGAGAAGGGATCTCCCAAGGGCCAGATGGAGAGGGATTTGGCCCCTGGGCTGAAGGTTTACCATCTCAGTCTTGGTAAGGCCAGGCCAGACCAAGATGCTAGACTTGAAAGGAAGGTAGAAATTAAGGTTTTGGTTAACTGTGGTTCCATTATAAAAACAGCTTTTCACATCTCACAGTGAATGATAATGTATAAACGAAAGGATCACAGATATAGTCACTCATATTTTCTGTGCACACAAACACAGAAATCCCTTAGAATTATAATTGTACTTATGGCCACTCCACCTTCTTTTTTTAAAAAAACACAATCCCATAAGCCAAAAATCAATTTTTAAAAAATAACTCCAATCAGTCTTCACAGAGGGTACAGGGATATGTCTGGATTCTTACAGGATTTGTAAAGTCTTCTAGGAAATTATTTTTCAAGACCTAGGTCAAAAGAGGAAAGTGAGTAAGAGAAAGAGATGAAATGAGGAAGAGAGAGGTGAAACCCAGGAAAAGAGAAAGCTAATTAATTAATTCAGGTTATTAATCTACCCCATATGTCCTTGGAGCAACTTGGCTATGGTGGAAGGTCCCATGTTGATACTGACTGATGTATTGGCTAATATTTGTACATTTCTGAGTTGTTAAGAAATTCATTTTCAGTGCTATAGGGCTACACAACATATGATGCACAAACACTGCACCATATCACAACTTAAGCCCAGAGATTCCATTCTAGCCTACAGCTTTTGGATGAACAGAAGTGGAATTGTCCTGTCCCCCCCCCCCCCCATTTTCTTATTTTATTTGTAAGTTGTCCTGACTACTTCTTCTTCTTCTTCTTCTTCTTCTTCTTCTTCTTCTTCTTCTTCTTCTTCTTCTTCTTCTTCTCCTTCTTCTTCTTCTCCTCCTCCTCCTCCTCCTCCTCCTCCTCCTCCTGCTGCTGCAACACAAGCCTTCTTTTCTGAAGTTTTATTTTGACATCTTATTTGCACATATGGATCTGCACTATGCATCTTAAGAAGTATTAAACCTTAAACAGTCATGGCTTCCCCTTCCCAAGAATCCTGGGAGCTGTAGTTTGTTAAGGGCACTGAGAGTTGTTAGAAGACTCCTATCCCTTTCAAAGAATTACAGTTCCCAGAGCGGTTTAACAATTAATGCCTCTTCCCAGGGAACTCTCAGAGTTGTAGCTCTGTTGTGGGAATAGTGGTTTCCAGAATGCTTTGGAGGAAACCATGGCTGTTTAAAGTAGTATGATACTGCTTTGAATGTATGCTACAGACAGGTCCTAAGATCTGTCTTTCTTCATTCTATGTGTTATGTTAAACCAGGAATGGGGGGCCTCTGGCCCTCCAGATGTTACTGGACTGCAAATCACTTCACCCCTCACCATTGGCCATATTGACTCAGGCTGATGTTAGTCCAACCAACTGCTTGAGGCCACCACACTGGCCACTCCTGCGTTAATAGAGGGGATACTGGCAAAAAATTAAGGCTAGGTTTACTTTATCCACTTAAAACACAGTGAGGTCATTTCCTTTCACTGCATTTCAAGTCACATTTGCATCTTGTTGTACACATCAGAGAGGGGATGGGGATGTCTTCACCCAATGCACACCACCTGTTTGATTTTTCCATGCTTGCAACCACCCCCTCTCCCATAACTCCTATTCAGGAAACTGTCTTCTGTGCATGCATGATGGCTGTCTCAAATGTACATACCTGGCTTAACTGCAAAGCAAACATGGCTCAGGTTTTATAGTCCAAATGGAGCTAGCTTGATGTACAACACACCAAAAACAGCAATGTTTGTTTTAAAAACAACAGGACCAGGATCAGTATGGATTTTGGCCAGTGCTGAGTGTATGTAGATTCAAAAACCAGCAATGGGAAAGCATAGCATGTCAAATAAATGGTAATGTGCACACAGCCTTATTCTCAAGTGCTTCAGTAGTAGAGCACATGCTTTGCTTACAGAAATGCAGAAGGAAAGGTTTGAGAGACTCTTGCAGTTGAAGTAGACAAAACTGAGCTAGATGGATGAGTGAGTGGTCTGGCATGAAATGAGGCAACTTCAGTTTGCAAACGCACATACACACAATTCTAGCTGCACAAGTAGAATAGGGTTTCTCTCTCATGCTAGGTGAGGAAGGCTTCTCAGAGCTTGGGTAGACAAATTCTGAGGCTATGTGATTTCTTTCTCTGAAGACTTGAGTGTTGAGTGTGCCACTGGTCTGGCTCCCCAGTCCTTTGAGCAGCAGCGACTCACCTCATTCAATTTACACTTCTCTGAATTTTGCAACACGGTATTCCAGCCAGATAATACACACAAAAATGCATACATTAGGATAAAGTGTACATACAAATGCATATGTTAGAGAAAAATGAGATGAAGAAATGCATTGCATTAGGGAAAAATACTTCATAAATATGTGTGGATTAGGCATGTGTACAAAAATGTACATATTTGAAGAATTTCACACAGAAATGCTGATGAATTTTGCCCTGGTAAATGTGGTTTTGTTCACCTTGCTTGGCTGGAGGGCTACACTGCAGAATTCAGAGAAATGCACATTTTGATGGCTGGCTGTTTTTTGTTCCTTTTATTGTTTCAGAAAGTGCAAAATAGGTAGGGTCACCTTTAAATGAGAACTGAATCAAATTTCTCCATCTATATCAACAATGCTTGTTTGGAGGACTGTGATCTGAGTCTTGAGCTTCTCTGGGGGTGGTGAACAATCAAGATTTATTGGAGTCTTCAGCACGCTGGGAAATGAAGCCACCGAATCTCATTAGCATGCCTATTAAAAAGCAGAGTCTGGGGTCCATCTCAGAAAAGATGTATTCCTTTTTCAACTGTGCAGCAAACTGTGAAGTACAATAGGGACTTGAACTATTTTAAAATGCTCTAAGCTTAAGAAAGGTTAAGGGGGGAAATGATGATCCCTTGCCTCACTGCACCCCCAAACTTTTTTTTTAAAAAAACTACCTCATTGTTTCACACAGTTATCATATTTTTTTTTAAAAAAAACCAAACTATATATTTACTTTCTTCTAGATAGTCAGCCCCTCTCTTTGATGCCAAGGTTGAGGGATCGTGGTGAGTTATTTAGGAGAGAACACAATGGGGGGGGGGGGGACATGAACAATGACCACTTGAATTCAAGTTAACCCCAATTATAAACTTTCACCTTTGTTAATTGGATTAATTTGTCAGCAGGCACAGCATTATGGAAATACACCAATCCAACTTTTGCACCATTTATTAAGAGTTCATGTGTGCAGTCCCCAAACTATTTATGTCAAAATAATCCTGTTTTCGACTGAATGACCCTGGAGTGAACAGAGGCATAGGAGCATAACTGCCTCAGACTGAGTCAGACTTGTACTCTGTCTAACTCAGTGTGATCTACTGTTCGTTTATTTATTTACAAAAATATTGCTATACCACCATGTCACGTCACAGTAGAACAATACAAATAAACATTAAGGTGACTGGTGAATAAATCTAAACAGCTGCAAAGGCTGGTCTGCATAAAAAGGTCTTCAAGAGATATCTGAAAGTTAAACGTGAGGGTGCTTCTGTCAAATCTCTGCTGGAAGAGGGTCCCACAGCACAGGACCAGTGACACTCAATGCCCAACTTCCAGTTGGGCTCAGTCAGGCCTCTGTAACATGTGGGACAACTAATAGCACTCCTCTGGAGGATCTCAGTGATCCTCTAGGATATAAGTTCACCCAAGTTGTTCAGGGCTTTGTATACCAGCACAAGAGCCTCAAACCTGCCTGGTCCAGTAGCAGCCAGTGTAGCTGTTCTAACAGAAGTCTCATATGCTGGTGCGCACCTGCTCCCATCAGCAGACTAGCTGTTGCATTCTGCACAAGCTGGAGCTTAAAGACTAGGTCCAAATACAGCCCCACACATGGCTTATTGCAGTAACCCAGAATTTTTACTGGTGGACACTTCTTGGATCTCATGTTGAGACCTTTTCCAATTTTCTACCAGAGGTTCTTTTAGTGGAGAAGTCAAGACAGCATGTATTTTTTAATGTTTTTATTGCATTTGCATCCTACCTTTTCCTCCAAGGATCCCAAAGTAGTTGTCCTCCACCTCATTTAATCCCCACAGCAACCCTGCGAGAAAGGTAAGGCTGAGAGGCAGTAACTGGCTCATGGTCACTCAGTGAGCTTCATGTCTAAGTGGGAATTTGAACCTTGGTCTCCTGGGTCCTAGTCCAACACTCTAACCGCTATACCACACACACACACACACACTAAGCTATGGTCTCTCCCATTGCTTGGAGCAAGTTTACTGTACAATGGGGTGAACTGGAAACAGTTTTATGGAGGGAGCTCTCAGTTTGTTTTTTATTCCTTGATCATAAGACATATGGGTTCAGTGACAGATTTGTGGATGAGTGTAGACTAGGGATGGCAAACTTCAGGCCCAGGGGATGCAGGTCACCCCTGTCCCAGGTTTCTCTACCTAATCCTTGGGACTCTCCTGTTACTCTTTCTGCAATGGGGTCCCAGCAAGGTCCTTGTCTCTACCCTCCTCCTCCACATCCTTCTTCAGATACAAGCCTCTTCATGTTATCTCCCATGTCCTCCACTGTTTGCTATCTGCATCCCCATGAGCTCTGCTGTTAGTTTTAGATTACACACCCACCCACCACATAGGTGTTCATCCCCTTGCTCTTTTAAAATTGTATGGTCTCCACACCAGCATGGCTTTGTTCCATCAGACTGAATCATCTTTTGCCACATCTCCTACACATGCCCATTTTAACTTTGCAACCTTTTGACAACTACATTCAGCATCCTATAGCAGACCAATCAGCACGAAAGAGGAACTTTTTAGCCACTGAGAATAAGTCTTCCTACCCTTTGTATTGATTGGAGTGAAAGTCAGCCACTGAGTATGGCTCCTAGGCTCACTCTGGAGAAGGCACATGGGATGAACACAGAGGAGGTGTTTGTAAAGCTAATCACTTAGGAACACTGAAAAAGCAAGTTGCTTCAGTGTCAAGAGAAGGTGTCTTCAAGTTCTGTTATATCACTCTGAAAGAAGATATTGGAACACTCCAAATTATTTGCTCATGTATGCACACAGAAAATAGCAGATCTAGCTGAAAGGCAGCACACAGCATTGATCATTGTGATGAACCCCTAATTACTATTCCTGTATAATTATAAGATTATTGCATAATCTTAGAAGGAGCTGTGGCAGTGATGGCTCTGTGCTACCATGAAGAAACCATGCACTTCTGTTTTTTTTTTATAATAATTTTTATTAATTTCCACACATATAATAAAGAACAATATAAAACAGTATCACATCATACTCATCGGTTCTTACCCTTCTTTCTTTGACTTCCCCATACCTCCCCATCCCTGCATCCTTGTTTAATAATTCTTTAGCAACCCTTAAGTCCATTGTCTTAGTTCCCTTTCGTAAAAGTTTCTTAAGTTTTTTTGTTTACTGCTGCAATTCTTTAGTTCTTACCCCCTGACATCCTAACATTCCTCAATTTTGCAATTATTTTTAAGATATATTTTGAAGTTCTTCCAGTCCTCTTCCATTGTCTCTTTCCCCTGGTCCCGGATTCTGCCCGTCATCTCGGCCAGTCCCATAAAGTCAATCACCTTTGTTTGCCATTCTTCCAGAGTAGGTAGTTCTTGCGTCTTCCAATACTTTGCCAGTAGAATTCTTGCTGCTGTAGTGGCATACATAAAGAAAGTCCTATCCTTCCTTGACACCGCTTGGCCCACCATGCCCAAGAGGAAAGCCTCTGGTTTCTTAGGAAAAGTCCACTTAAGGACCTTCTTAATTTCATTATAGATCATTTCCCAGAAAGCTTTAACCTTTGGGCAGGTCCACCAAAGGTGGTAGAAAGTGCCTTCAGTCTCATTACATTTCCAACACTTATTATTAGGCAAATGATAAATTTTTGCAAGCTTGACTGGGGTCATGTACCACCGGTAGATCATTTTCATAATATTTTCTCTTAATGCATTACATGCAGTAAATTTAATACCGGTGGTCCATAACTGTTCCCAGTCAGCAAACATAATATCATGACCGATATCTTGTGCCCATTTAATCATAGCTGATTTCACCGTTTCATCCTGTGTATTCCATTTTAGCAGCAAGTTATACATTTTTGATAAGTTCTTAGTATTGGGTTCCAACAATTCTGTTTCTAATTTTGACTTCTCTTTCTGAAATCCTATTTTCCTGTCCTGTTTAAACGTCTCATTTATTTGATGGTAGTGCAACCAATCTCGGACCTTAGGCTTTAGTTTCTCATAACTCTGAAGTTTCACCCTTTCACCATCGTGTTCTAAAATCTCATGATATTTTGGCCATTTAGAATCCATATTAAGCTTTTTTACTTCCCTAGCTTCCATTGGTGACACCCACCTAGGGGTTTTACTTTCCAACAAATCTTTGTATCTAATCCAAACGTTATACAATGCTTTCCTTACAATATGGTTTTTAAAGCTTTTATACACCTTTACCTTGTCGTACCATAAGTATGCATGCCAACCAAAACTATTATCGTACCCTTCCAGATCCAAAATGTCAGTATTCTCAAGAAGTAGCCAGTGTTTCAACCAGCAGAAAGCTGCTGATTCATAATAAAGTCTTAAGTCCGGCAGGGCAAACCCCCCTCTATCCTTTGCGTCAGTTAAAATCTTAAATTTAATTCTGGGCTTTTTGCCCTGCCAGACAAATTTTGATATATCTTTCTGCCACTTCTTGAAGCATTCCATCTTGTCCACAATCTGCAACGTCTGGAATAAAAACAACATTCTAGGCAGTACATTCATCTTAATAGTAGCGATTCGGCCTAGCAAGGAAAGTTTCAGCCTTGACCATATTTCCAGATCTTTTTTAACTTCTGACCAACATTTTTCATAATTGTCCTTAAATAAGTTCACATTCTTGGATGTTAAGTTTACCCCCAGGTATTTTACCCTTTTTGTTATCTCCAAGCCTGTTTCATTCTGAAAACTCTCTCTTTCTTCCATTGTTAAATTTTTTTCCAACACTTTCGTTTTTTGTCTATTCAATTTAAAACCTGCTACTCGACCAAATATATCAATTAATTCTAATACTCTTTTAGTACTAGTATCTGGCTGTTGCAAAGTCAATACTAGATCATCTGCAAATGCTCTTAATTTATAATGTCTAACTCCGACCTGAACTCCTTTAACCAACTGGTCCTTTCTAATCATGTTTAACAATACCTCCAGGACTGATATAAAAAGCAAAGGGGATATTGGGCAACCCTGTCGTGTACCTTTTTCTATAGGTATTTCTTCTGTTACCACATTATTTACAATTAATTTGGCCTTTTGTTGAGAATATATTGCACCTATACCGTTTTCAAAACCTTGGCCTACCCCCATCCCTTGGAGATTCTTTTTCATAAAAGTCCAACAAATATTGTCAAAGGCTTTCTCCGCATCCACAAAAATCAAAACTGCTTTCCTATTAATGTCAACATCCAACAGCTCCAAAATATCTATAATGTTTCTCACATTGTCTGACATATGTCTACCTGGGAGAAAGCCTGTTTGGTCCTTATGAATCTCTTCTGCTAAAACTCTTTTCAATCTTTTTGCCAAAATGTCTGCAAAAATTTTGTAATCCACATTGAGTAAAGATATAGGGCGGTAGTTTTTAACCTGGTTCTTCTCAGTCTCTGTTTTCGGTATAAGTGAGATGAAAGCCTCTTTCCACGATTCAGGTGCCTTTTTCCCCTTCAAAATTTCATTGCAAACTTCCTTCAATGGTTGTGTCAGCCATTCTTTCAACATTTTGTAGTATTTGGCCGTCAGGCCATCTGGTCCTGGTGATTTTCCCAATTTCATATTTTGAATGGCACCCTCTATTTCTTGTTCTGTTATTTCCTCATTTAAGATCCTTTTACTTTGTTCTGAGATTTTTGGTAAACCGTATTTTCTGATGAATTCTTCTATTTCTTGCTCGTTGATTGGCCCTTGTGCATACAATTTCTTAAAAAAGCTTTGAAAACAATTGTTGATCTCATTGGGTTTATGGATAATTTTTCCATCCATTTCTAAACTTGTTACAGTGTTCATTTTCTGCCTTTTTTTCAATTGCCATGACAGAAGTTTCCCACATTTATCCGCTGATTCAAAAGTTCTTTGTCTCATTTGCCTTATCTTCCATTCTATTTGTTGGTTCATAAGCTCCATGTACTGCATCTGATAGAACTTTATTTCTCTCAAAATCTCATGGGATTTAGGTTTAGACCTCAACTTCTTCTCTCCTTCTTTTATTTTTTCTAAAAAATTTTCCTTCTTCTCATTTTGTTGCTTCCTCTTAATAGAATTTTGTTGAATTAGGAAACCTCGCATCACGGCTTTACTTGCGTCCCAAATTATTCTTTTTTCCACATCTGTTTTCCTGTTGATCTCAAAGTAATCTTTTAATGTTTTAAGGGCCTTCTTGTGGATCTCTTCATCCTTAAATAGGGTGTCATTCATTCTCCATCTAAAGGATCCAGTTGTTGTTAGTTTCATCTCCATCTTCACCGCATTATGGTCGGAGCACGTTTTTGGACATATTTCTACTTTTTTTGTTCTTGGCGCCAGACTACTAGAAATCCAGATTTGGTCTATTCTTGTCCAGAAACCATGCACTTCTGAATTTACCACTGTACTACTGATGCCTCCACATTAGTTAGTGTATACATGACAGCCACTTTTTGTGAGATCCTGCTGCTGCAGAAATATCCATTGTCCATTGCGGGACAGCCTGTTTACTCAATGAGCACCTCCGTGTGAAAATCATCCAGCAACAACACAATTGCAGACAAGGAATAGGAGAATTCCTACTGTAAGTCTCTGGTACAGTAAATTTTGGGAAACTGCCAGAGCAGAGTATCCTACGCATGACATCCATGTCATCAAGGGAGAAACAAAGCAGGACGCCTTTTATGCAGAGTGGAATAATATTATTTTTCATACTAGTAAAACTGACAGTACAAGGACCCTCCCAGCCCATCACATGACAGTTTGAAAAAAAATATGTAATGATTAAATGACTGGGAATTATAATCAATTAGTGTTGGTGATAATGCTTTAAGTCATCTCTGTTGGACAAATATGATAGTGGGGAATGCTTTCTTCTATACTAGAGCCTTAACTAGAAACCAGAGTTTAGGGGTCACCAACCTTTTTGGACAAATGGACTCATCCGGAATTTTGAGAATGTGTTATAAGTGCCAGTCATAAAAATGGCTGTTGTGGAAGTGTGGCATAATGGCTGCTACATTTGAAGGAGGTATCGGGACCACAAAATGGTGCAGGCTTGCCCCTTCCATCAGCCACCCCATTACTGCCCCTACATCAGTCACCCCAAAACTCGCCAACAGAGAGAAATGATTTGCACCTCAGAACAGAAGTGAGGGAGGGAGTCAAATTATGGCATCCAATGAAATGTTGGTATGTTAAAGGGGGTACATCTAATTTAGGAGAGGCTGGGCCAGTTCAAAGGGGAGCTGAGTAGGAATCTAGAATAAGTCTAGAAATTGTGGCCGTCCAATGAAGCTGAACTCGGTGCAGATAAAAGTGCAGCACATTGCTAAATTATGGAATTTGCTCCCACAGGAGGCAGTGATGGGCACCAACCTGGATAGCTGTAGAAGAGGATCTGAGAAGTTCATGGAGGACAAGGCTATCAGCTTGATGGCTATGTTCTGTCTCCACTTTCAGAGGCAGTATGCCTCTGAATACCAGTTTCTGGGAATCTGAGGTGAGCAAGAGTGCTGTTGCACTCATGTCCTGCTTTCAGGCTTCCTACAGGCATCCGGTCAGCCACTGTGAGAACAGGATGCTGGACTAGATGGGCTATTGGCCTGATCCAACAGACTCTTCTAATGTTTGCATGTTATTGTGTTAAGAGCAAACAGCCTATTGTGCAATGTGAGTTTTTCAGGGGATACTTACTGTGACCTTATTGGGATGCCATTAGAAGCAGTGGCAGGCATACTTTTAGGTCCCATCTCAGTAGCTTCTGGTGCATTACGTTAGCTCAGCTGTCATCCTACTGCAGTTCTTGGGCCCTTTGGCTCAGAGTTTGTTTTGTTTAACAGTGTTGCTGATAGTCTTAATGGTGTTCTGCTGCATACTGCTGAAGGAATGGCAAAGGGCTGCCATCTCAGTTCTCTGAGAACAGAGTGCCTCTACTTATTGACCAGCATGAACAGTTAATAAAATAAAACTGTGAAGCACTTTTGCCGTGAATTATTATCCTAGCTCTCTCCTTAGAAATAGTCACCCACCCATACTACTTGGAAGCAGGAGGGATAACAATTAGTTACATTCCACTGAATATTCCATAGGTTAATAAGCAAAGTTGCAGACCCTGATTTCAGTTCATAATTGGTGTGTTATGTCTTCATTCCAGGGGGAGCAGAAATATCTGCCTCAGGCACCAAAACAAACTGCTTAGCAGACTATTATGGCATTAAGCAGTATATAGATTTAATAGTAACATCAATAGCAATAAATATGTTGTTTATAGATTCAGGTAGGTAGCCGTGTTGGTCTGACACAGTTGAAATAAATAATAATAATAATAATAATAATAATAATAATAATAATAATAATAATTGTCCAGTAGCACCTTAGAGACCAACTTAGGTGCTACTGGACAATTTTTTAATTTATGTTGTTTCTGTTATACTGTTCTCTAGTTTCAAACTTCTGAATTGTTTCTCATTGCAAATTTTAGGTGAAAGCCATGTTGATGACGTACACATTCATAAGCTGCTTTATAGCCAGAGGCCATCAAAGCAGTATACAAAATGAATATATATATATAAATTCCAAAAGCAACAACCATTTCTACAGACTCTAAACACAATAAACCATTTCACCTATATGACACACTTATATCAGTTTTAAATCACATCCAATGGGATTTCCCTCAAGGAATTCTGGGAATTGTAGTTTAGGGAGAGATAAATTACTATTCAAGCAGTTTGAGCATGCAGTGTACATATTGTAGTGGCACCCGGAGATGCAGATGAACTGACAGAGTCCCTCCCTGGCGTTCATTGGGTCTTCTTGCCCATCCCACTCACCGATATTAGGCTTGAAACGAAGCACAAAACATATTGTGGTGTGTGTTTGGGAGTGGTGTGTGTGTGGTGCCCACAACTGTTTCTCTGCTTTGCAAATATGCATCAGTGGGCAAGCTCCTTACTGGGATAATGGGGTCCAGTTGCCTTTGTTTGCAGAGTGAGCAGCATTTGGTTAGTGAATCTGGGTTGGAGAGTAGACTTCACTTGTTACAACCACACAAAGAGAGATACTTGTAGGAAAGAAAGCAACAACGTTGTTCATTGTAGGAAATACATAATCTGGATAGAATAGTTTCTAGTTGTAGCCTAACTAGTCTAGGGTAGAACAAAGCAGCCATGCTTTGCTCCTTTGTTCTCCCAGAGGATGGTTAAAGAGGAAGTCTCATCTTGAGGTCTGAGAGAGAAGGGTGAGGAAGAGGGAGTTGTGAACAGGATACAACCTAAGACATGTCAGTCTAAACAACAAGAAGATAGAGAAGTAAGCTGATAGGCAGGGTCAGCAAACTTTTGCAGCAGGGGGCCGGTCCACTGTCCCTCAGACCTGGTGGGGGGCCGGACTATATTTTGAAAAAAATAATGAACGAATTCCTATGCCCCACAAATAACCCAGAGATGCATTTTAAATAAAAGCACACATTCTACTCATGTAAAAACACGCTGATTCCCGGACCGTCTGCAGGCCAGATTTAGAAGGCAATTGGGCCGGATCCGGCCCCCAGGCCTTAGTTTGCCTACCCATGGGTTAAAGGCACAGGGACAGTCCAGGAATGTGGAGACCTCTCACTCTATCTGCCATAACCCTATGCAAACCCCTCTTTTGCAAGTTGTACCAAAACTTCTAATACTGTCTTTAAGAATCAGGTCAGTTGTGGTCAGATCTTCAAGGAATGAAGGAATGATTTGTTTTTAAAGTTCTGAATTGGTTCCTAATTATTTGCACATGCATGTTCTTGCACTTGGGTAATTGTAGTTCTGTAGATGAATCTGTCAATTTTGGTTTCTCTCAGTTTCTCACTTTTCCCATTTCTGCATCTGTTTGTGATTTTTTTTTTAAGTGCTTGTGAAAAATCATCAGTATTCAGGCAGGAATTGTTCTTGATAAATATACTTTTTATGCAATTCCCCCATATATACATATTTTTAGCAAAACAACTTTCCCCATTAATACATTTTTGAATGCCATTTTCACTCATATATGCAGTACTTTTTTTCTAAAAAAATTGTTTAGGGGTACTCTCATTTTGACTCAAGAAAATCACCATTTTATAGTTCAAATTGGGAAAAATAAATACAGTAAATGGACAAAAGTACAAAGATTCACAAAATGTTTAGGGGTATGTGTCCCCCTGCATCCCCCCAGAAAAAGCACTGCATATATGCATGCTATCATCATCATCATCATCATCATCATCATCATCAAAATCATCATCCAAGGATCACAGGGCAGTTTACAGTACAAAAACTCAAAAATACGCAGCATAATAAACAAAACAATACCTGCCAGTTTAAATTAGTTTAATTAGCCAAATTCCTGGGAGAAGAGGAATATTTTTGCCTGGTTTCTACACACTTTATCCTCATATACACATTTTTGTATGCATGGTTTGGTAGGATAACTGCACCGCAAAATTCACCAAACTTTGAAGGAGAACTGCCTTTACATATTGTTTCAGGAAGTGTGACTTACTGAGTGTTGCAGTAAAAGGCAAACTGAACCAATTTCCTCCTCCCCCCATTCCCTAGTAAAGAGTTAATGCTGTTCAACGTCTTTCTGTGCTCACCCACAACGCAGCTGGCTTTGTAGTTCATGTGGTTTAACAGCAATGAAGGAGTGGTTCGGTCAGCACAAGGGGGTTTAGCATTAAAGAACTTTTGCATATGTTCCTACAAAGTTGTTGGATCTGGGTGTGTGTCTGGTCTGTCGAACACTGACTGTCAAGTTACATTTTAGACTGGAAGAGATATTTGGGAGGAAATGGCTCTTGATTCAGAATACAGCTGATTTTTGTGAGCTAGACAGATTCCTATGCCGAGTGAAGGAATGACAAATTTCAGTGGCATTGCTGCTTTACGTCTTACTTATGAGTTGTAGACCATATAAAAATAATGGACGTGACTAACTTAGGCCCATTGATTTTAATGGATCTACTCTGAGTTGAAGTAGTTGGGCACGCCCTATAGAAATATAATCCAGTAATTTGGTGTGTTGATGCTGGCTTGTGGTAAATCTAACCAGCAGCACTCACAAGTGAAGGTTGGGGTAAAAATGAAGGGTTTGAGCCCAAATTCTTGGCACATGCCTTATTTTCAGAGGAAGTGTGCTCCAGACAGCAAGTACCACCTACATTAAAGACCCTACACCAAGTCACAACAAGGTGAATGACAGGAGCATGAGGCATCACCAAGTGGGCATCAGCAAATGATAGCAGTGACCACATGAGGTGTGCAAGGGTGAAATATAGTCTCTCAGGTAACCTGTCCCCAAGTTGTTTAGGGCCTTAAACTTGGCCCAGTAGCATATTTGCAGCTAGTGTACTTCCTTTTGCAGAGGAGTTCTGTATTGGTGATTGGTTGTTCTATTCAGCAGCCTAGCCATTGGCTTTCAGACTATCCACAGCTTGAAGGGCAGCCCCACATATAACACACTGAAGTAATGGTGTCTTGAAGTTCCCAATGCATGGACCACTGTGGCCAAGATAGAACCCTGGAATGGTCAAAGTTGATAAAAGGCATTCCTATTGTGGGAAGAGGGATGCGGGTGGCACTGTGGTCTAAACCACTGAGCCTAGGGCTTGCTGATCGGAAAGTCGACGGTTCGAATCCCCGCAATGGGGTGAGCTCCCATTGTTTGGTCCCTGCTCCTGCCAACCTAGCAATTCGAAAGCACGTCAAAGTGCAAGTAGATAAATGGGTACCACTCCGGCAGGAAGGTAAACAGCATTTCTGTGCACTGCTCTGGTTTCTCCAGAATTGGCTTTGTCATGCTGGCCACATGATCCGGAAAGACAAACATCGGCTCCCTCGGCCAGTAAAGCGAGATGACCGCTGCAACCCCAGAGTCGTTTGCGACTGGACTTAACTGTCAGGGGTCCTTTACCTTTACCTTTTTATCATGGGAAGAGCAGTAGCACCTGGCCCTATCTGAACTTTGCAGTAAAAGAACTACCAGTCACAGCTACTTCTAAAGAACCATTGGAATTGTAGCTTGTTAAGGGTGCGGAGAGCGACAATTCTCAAACTTGATAGGGAACAGGAAATGGTTTTTAAACAGCTCTGGGAGTTGTAGCTCAGTGAATAAGGGGACTCTTAACAACTCCCAGTCTTCGTTTCAGTCCCTGGCATCTCACAGTGGGACTGGACCAGGAGATGTGGTGGTGGAGCAGTAGTGGTCACCTGACCTCATGACAACTGCATTGTTGCTGTTTACCATTGGAGGAGGAGGGGAACAATGAGGCGCTGGGGGTGGGGAGTCAGCACAGTGCAGTGGCATACAGGAGCACCAGATTGGCTCTGCCACTGCATTTGCACCACTACAACCTCCCCACATCCCTTCTCACTCCTGGTATGCAGCAGTGAGTGACTCAGCTGTTATGCAACCCACTACTGTAGGTCTGGGAATATCCCCTGTCTGAAAACACTGGACAGCTGCTGCCAGTCAGTGTAGACAATATAAAACAAGGGTTTGACTCTGTTTAAGGCAGATTTCTTGATTCCTTTCTTAATGGTAGATACTTGCCACCCTTGAATCCTTGTGGAGGAAGGGCACAATATAAATTCAAAAAGCAAATAAGCAATAAGTAATGCTGTTTCTCTCTCTCTTGTTCCGATTCACCAAATGCCACCCAAGCTGTGACCTCAGAGTTGTCCCTGAGCCATCTAGATCCCCTAGTTGTCTGTGGGAGATGGCAACACAACCCTTGTTCTGAAACAATCAAAGCCTCCCATGAAATGAGCAAACAAATTAAACCCAGATTATGGAAATTACAGAAGCCTTGCTGTTTTATGCAATGCTTATTAGAGATCCAATTATTTTGGGGATAATTTAAGGCTGCCTCTTTCCCTGTTGAACTGGCTCACCTGTTGAAAGCTGATGAGCTCTTGAGATGGATCAGACCCTGCTAATGTACGCTGACAGTAAATTATGAAAACAATAATCGTGGTTCACCGGCCCCCTTTTGTGGAAAACTGTTTATTCTGATTTCAGTGCCAGCTGCCTCAAACTTTAATTTAAGTGCTAGCTCGAGGCGAGACATTTGGAATACTAGTTGAGAGTGTTTTATAGCCCCAGCAATATGTTTTACTAACCTCAAATACTATGGTGATGATGATTTTAATGGGAAGTATAATTTGTGTGCTGGGGTTTTGGGGTGAGCTTTGATTTACCCAGAAATAGGCACATGGTTGGGGGGTGGGGAAATACTTTGTGGTTTCTGACTTAACTAGCTGCCAAATCTGAGATCAAATGAAGGAGTAAGCCACAGGGGGTGGTGGAGGGGGTGGCAGAAGGAGAGAGCTTCAACCTGAAAAGCAAAGGCATAGCAAATCATTTACCACACTACCTAGAGCTTAATGATAGATGGCTGTGCAAGCAGGACAGGTGGCCACGAGGGAGGGGGAAAGCTGGGTGGAGGGGCCATCAAAGCAAAACTTAAACTGGAAAGCCTGAGTAAGTGCTCCAACTCAATACTAGGAACATGGGAAGTCAGGCCAATGGCCCACCTAAGCTCCATACTGTCTACACTGACTGGCAGAAGCTCTTGTAATACCAGAGCCTGGGGGCATCCACCAAAGCTGAATGCAGGAAAATTCAGGAGAGTGAAAGGAGGCATTTCTTCACATAGAACAGAGCCAAACTCCCAGGAGATGTAGTGTTGACTTGAAAATAGCATTAGACAAAATCCACAATGTTTTCTGTTTTTAAGTATTCAATATTGGAGACAATATGCCTTCCAGTACCAGTTACTGTGAATCATAAGTGGGGAAAGCACTGTCATACTCTCCAACATTCCTCACTCCCACCCCCCAACTGACCCTCCTCAACACCCCCCCCCATTTTTTGTCCCCACCCTTCAGAAGAAGGGTGAGACACAATGGGACACAACACACATGCCCTCCAGAGTCCTGAGTAGACCCCTTAATCCTGATTTTATTTTATTCCTTGGTAGATTTACAAAAAGAAAAAACACAAACCAATAAGCAAATTTTAGAAAGGGGCAAGATTAGACATGGATGCACAGAGTATTAGAAAAAAGGACAAGACTCCTTGTGCTCTGCTCTAGTCCCCTTTTCTTCCTGCCCCTCAGAGTCATCGTGCCACATGGGGCTGGGCCTCAGCAGCAGCAGCAGCAGCAGCAGCAGCAGCTTCTCTTCCTCCTCACCTGCTCTCCAGCAACCACTATGAGCTGCCCAAGATGGAGGTTGGCAGCAGTGGCCATGGAGAGGCAACAGGATGTTCCCTCACAGCCATGGCCACTCCAGGCAAGCACTGGTTCATCCTCCTCCCCAAGCTCAGCACTGGCACTGGCAGGGGAAATAGGGACATAGGGATATAGGCTTCTCTCCAAAGTAGAATAGGTGGCCACACAAGACTCTTCTGTACCACATCAATGAAAACTATAATTCATATTTTGGGATTTTTTATAGGGTTCAGGTCTATGCTATGATCCATCTATCATACTTAGAAGTTGAGTAGTGGGGTGTCAGCTTCATCAGCCCTGTGTTTGAGTATGCAAGAAGGTGGATGCTTTCTTAAATAATCTTGTTTCACCAGACCAGCCATGAATTGGACTTTGTGGACTCTAGCCATTCTTATTTATGAACACACTGGGTAGAATGTTTGAGGACCCCCACCAATACATTTTGAGTTGAAGCATCCTGATGGGAACTTGGAGTGGGGGAAAAAAACACACTTAAATCAAAACCACACCTCCAAGGCACCCTGAAAAGGCAATTAAAGTCGTTTCCCCATGTACAGCAATGATAATGTTTCCTAAATGCTCCTAATTTTCAACATCTGTTATGCCTTGTCAGGAGTTCTGCTCCCCCACCCCAAAACAATTTTTAAAGATTTCTGCCAATGTAATTTAATTTAAAGCTTTTAATGTCAACTCAACGGGTCATGCAACTTTCCCCACGTCTGGGTTTGCCTCATGGAGACAAGGCAAGAAGTATGATGAATGCTTTTCGGCGGAGGATTTTTATTCAGAGCAAATTGCAATGGCATCTTGTTTCATTATTTGCAAAGCGTGCTTTGAAAACATTGCGCACTTCCCCTGTTCTCTTACATGTGCACACAGCACCCGATATTTGCAAGCCGTTTTATTGGTCTGGTGAGTTATTTGCAGTTCTCCTGCATTGCAGACAGTAATTCTCAACCAACGGCAATTATTTGCAAAGTGCTATTGTAACTGTTCCTCCGCTGTCTGCGGAACTGTTTGCTAAACAATAAACTCAATCATGCATTCATTTCGGCAAACGTTGCCCTAAGCGAGTGAGCGGACACAACATTGCTCCTCATTTCAGATATGGCCACTGAGAAATGTGCCTTGGTAGCCTTCAAACCACCACAGAAGCAATTAAATCAATGACCACCAAGCGTGCTGAACGTTATTTGAAAACAAAATTTCCACTGCTGAAACCTGGCTGAAGTGTCTTTCAACTTCCATTCTCCCAAGATTCCTCAGATGTTTCCCCTGAGGAGCAACCTCCAAACAGCAAATTTCACTTGAAGCCAAATTTGTAACAATCTTGACTCCCACAGTCTCTCCCTGAGAAATATCTCTGGTCTTATCAAAACCCATTACTGTTATGACACCCAACATAGCTCCACCCTCGAGGCAGCCCATTGGTCCTCCCTCAGCTGGCCTGGCTATAAATACACCCAGGTCCACCTGACCCTGGGTTCAGTTTCCTGACACCCAACCTGTGTTTGTTGTCTGCTGAACCTTGGTTACTCATTCAGGCTCCACACACTCTGTGGACAATATAACAGTTTTATGAAACAAGGTTACATCCAGCTTCTAAGCACCAGGTTTCTCTTAATCCAGGGGAAGAGAGGGAGACTCATTTTTTTTTGGGGGGGGTGGTGGTTTGTGTGGAAGTCATCCCACTTTAATATCATATGTGGAACTTTAATGACTCATTCAGGCCTTCCCTACTGGAATTGGGCAACCCTGTTACAGACCTGTGCTTTAGAGCCCTGACAGCTTGTTGTAGATACACTGGTGGAGGAAGAGGAGTGTGGGGGGAGCGCACCACCCCCAGCAGTGTGATCCTGGTGGGATGCCATCGTGGTTGCTCCCCCACCTGTGCTGGGCGCCATGCCACGCCCCTGTGGGCAGCACACCACGCCCCCAGGACACGCACCAGCCCTGCCCCTGCCTGCTCTCTGCCCCCCGGTGCCAGAGCATGAAGCTCCGCCGGTGTGTAGATATCCTTGTCTGGTGTCATCAATGCATTTGTAGAGCACAATTCCAAAGTCAAGACTGAGCAGACAATACCCTCTGTTTCCCACAACTTACTACATCATCCTCAGCTCCGCCTCACTTTTGGCTTGGAATCTCTCTGAAATTGGTTGCCATCAATGGACTGCTAAGTTGGAGACAGCTTCAGCTACTCCTGATTTCAGTTCTCCCTAGAAGAGGGCAAGGGCCATAGCTCAGTGGTAGAGCATCTGCTAGGCATGCAGAATGTTTCCAATTCAATCCCCTTGCCTGACTCCCTGACTGACACCCGTGAGAGCTGCTGCCAGTCATAGTAAGCAGTATTGAGCTAGTTGGCCTGACATAGGCAGCTTCCTATGTTTCTGCACTCAGAGAAGGGTAACCATCATTAGGTAAGGAATCCAAATAAAGCTGACAATGTCCCGATGTTATACAGTATGGTGCAATCATTCTTGGATTAATGTGTGTGTTTCTGGTTGCCACGTCTTAACAAGGATATTGTAGAGCTAGGGAAGGCCTGCATCTCAATGGTAGAGCATCTGCTTTGCATGCAGAAGGTCCTAGGTTCAATCCCCAGCATCTCCAGGTAAGACTGGAAGAGATGCCTGTCTGAAATTCTGAGCTAGATGGACTCATGTTCCAGCTCAGTATCTAAGGCAGCTTCTTACATTCCTGGAAGAGAGTCACCCCAATTTGCCGTATGGCTAGCTTTCCCTCCATTTTGGCTTTCGTGCGGACTGGCCTTGACACTCTCCCCAGCTACCAGTCCTTATTCGTCCAGGATTTTTGCTTCAGCTCCTGCATCCCCAGCATGGAGAGAGAGAGAGAGAGAGAGAGAGAGAGAGAGAGAGAGACTGAGACTTTGTGGGGCCATTGTGTGTGTCAGCACAGAGGTGGCCCATCTTCTGATGTGGTGACAGGGAATGAAGCTGTGAACCTTTCAGCATCAACCACGCCTGACATCCCTGACCAGCACAGGCTACCAAGGAGAGTCTCCCCCCGCCCCAGACGCCTCTTCAACCCGGCAGTCCCTCTCCACTAAAAGAACTCAAAGGTCAATTTTCAATGAAGTTCTTACTTACTTGAATCAATGTCGCCTTGATTCTTTGTGAAGGGTGCAGCAGGCATAAAATGTGATATTGATTCTCGAGATGCAGAGCGTTCCTTTGTTCCTGGCCGTTTCAAAAAATGCAAAGTATTTCTTTCATCCCACTGCAGAGCATGTCACCTTAAACAAACTTGAGGTCAGCACCCTTTCCTGCCATTTCATGTTGGCTTGCACTGGCTCCTTCTCAGCCCTCCCTCTTTTTTTATATATATCAACTCTCTTCTCGCTTATATCTTCCTCTCCTCATTTTTAAAAAGACAGACTCTCTTCCTCTTATCTTCTATTCTAATTTCTGTATTGCCCTCCGCCTCTTGATCTCTGGAGTACTCTTTGGATTCTGATCTAATTTATCATATCCACCTCTCTCCACAATGCTGTGGCTCTTACCCATCCTTTGACACAGAAACTCTTTCCCACCTGATTCCCTGTTGAGTTTTAACCATTTATTGCCAGCCTTTCCACAAAATCTGCTTAACAGTACAGTAAACCCAGAAAACTCCCCCCCCCCACTGCAATAGGACCTCTTTGCACAGTTTTTCATGTAAGGTTCTCAGTTTTGTTTCTCCAGGTGAAAAGGCTTGGAGACAAGGCATCGAAAGAATCATCTTTACCCATGTGAAATTGCCCACACCTTAAATCAGCATCAGAGGCTCTGCTGAAGAGTCCACAGTCTTCAGAGGGGAGACAGGAGGCAACCATTGACAGGGCCTTTTCAGTGGTAGCACTGCTTTTTCTTAGAGCTCAGTCATCAGGAAGGGCTGCAGAACCTTTGCCAGTCAAATCAAATCAAATCAAATCAAATCAAATCAAATCAAATCAAATCAAATCAAATACCCTTATTGGCATCACAGTATAAAACATTTCAGGTCACTGGGATATCCTTTGCCAGTCAGTGTTGATAATACTGAGTTAGATGGACCAATGGTCTGACTGGTATATGGCAGATTCCCATGTTTCTAAATTCAGGTGTAACCTGATCTGATAGGCTCCTTCTAGTCTAATGTACAGGTCAGAACTTAGGTCACATTTGCACCATACATTTAAAACACTCTCGTACCAATTTAAAAGTCATAATAGCTGTCAGGATAGGACAGGAGACTACTCTCTGCACTTTCCAAAAGCAGTTGAATACATATTTGTTCTGCTAGGCATTCCTAGCTGGATAAAAAAAGGTTCTTCACCATGAATGTCCTCTTGTTAGGCCCTTAGTCTTGTGTTTTTAACTGCTTTTAATTATCTGAGATGTCAATCGCGTTGAGATGGTGGTTTAGAAAACAATTAATAAATCAATGGTAACAACAACAACAACAGTAATGGACCCAACCAATTCTGGTTTAGTCTCCATTCACGTTTCTGCCGAGTTATGCAAGGGGTGGAAATGTGACCAAAGGAGCAGGGCTGGATCAAGAAATTTTGCTGCCTGAAGCAAATGATGAAATGATGCCCTGCCATTCCCCATACAGAAGTGGACTGGACTGGCAGTTGCATCAGCACTGTGGTGGGATAGCCTTCTTTACAACCCCAGAGGGCAGGAGGCTGACTTAGTACATTCAGGGCAGGACACACAGCACGTTTAACTCTTTCCTCCAAAATCTTGTTGCTGCTCCTTGTCACCCACCATCTTTCACTTGAGGCAGCTGTCTTATTCTGCCTCCTTGCTGAGGATGGGGAAGGAAGCCAGCAGACAGTGCCAGACCCTGGACCGGTTGTAAGTAGGAAAGCAGGCAGGTGGGGAACTGGCTGAAGGCAGACTGAGGTTATTATGGGAAGTGCAGCAGCCTCCACCAAATGGACTGATGCACCCTTTCCTACTTAGCAACTTAGGGTTTTTTTTTGCTCGGTGGTTTATATAAGGTTAACATAGTAGGAAAAATAAAAAAAATAAAAATGGATATTTTATATATAGTGGAATTGGGTAGTTAAGGAAAGGGTACAGTTTGCTTGCTACCTCAGGCTTGAAAATTTTTCTTACATACTCCAGCACGAAGAGTATTAAAGCAGAATGTAGTGGAAATGCAATATATGGCAATGAATGTCTCCCAACCAGCAATTTAGCACTGAAGCTGAGGGCAAGCTGCCTGTGCACCGACTTTTAATACCCAGACGATTTGTGGCTGCGCACAGTTCCTGCCTTAGGCCAGAGTTGTGCTGGTCTTCTAATGGGTCTAGTTTGTTTGACTGTCAGAATCGCAGAGGAATGGGGAGCAGAGAGAGGCCCTCATCTTGCAAGCGGAAGAGATAATTAGAAGGTCTGTCACGGGGAGAAGGGGGCCAGAGCACTTCATGGGCTGTCAAAGGGCGGCAGTGGCTTGGGAGAATGTGGAAGAATCTAGGGCACACAACAAACGCTTTTGCATTTGTGAGCTGCATGTTACCTACACAAGTCACTGGCTCGCGACCCTATGGTTTCGGGAGAGGGCACGGCCACAGAGACCAGGGCAGTGTCCAGCTGCTGCCCCTGGACAACAGCTAAGAGAGGGTGGAAGGGGCGATGCATGGATCTGCTGCCATGGATGAGCTTTAGGGGATCTCCTCGCTTGCCCAGGGTGGTTTCTGCAATGCCTCAGAGATTTGTGCTTTGTTTGATCTTCAGCCTGTGCCAGCCTGATTATAAGTTGCTTCCGTGGTAGATAACATGCATAAGAGAATGACATGCACCTATGAGTCATAAGAACACAGGAATCTGCCTTATACTGAGTCAGACCTTTGGTCCATCTAGCTCAGCACTGTCTACACCAACTGGCAGCAGCTCGCCAGGATTTCAGGCGGGAGTCACTCTCAGCCCTACCAGGAGACGCCAGGAATGGAACCTGCAACCTTTTGTAAGCAAAATGGATGCTCTATCACTACGCTATGGCATTTAATCGATATTTATATATTTAAAACGTACCTATTACAAGCAAATCTCTAAAGCAATTTCTGAACATTGGCTTACCAATGTCTGTTTTGTGAATGACCACTGCTATGCACTTAATTATCGCTGTACTTTTTACATTTCGTTTCATTTAATTTTTTACTGTCTCCCCCCACCTCACCATGTATATATATTGTTTATTTATTTAATTCATAAAATCTATACACTATTTGATGGTGGTTTTTTTGTTTTTTTAAAAAACGTTTAAAAAATTAAAATCAGCACACAATTAAAACAGGGAAAATTAAAATCAGCAATCAAACTGACAATCAGGACACAAAAGTTGCTGAGCTTTTTTGGCAAAGTTGCTGAGCTTTTTTGTTTTGTTTAGCCAAATTCTACGCTTCTGACATAGTTGCTATACGTCTGGATTTTCCCGGACATTATGTGGCGGTTCCTGCCCGGACCCTTTTTCCCACAGAAAAATCCTAGCTATGTCCGGGAAATTCCTCTGATGAAGTGCACTGTAGTCTATGAAATCTAATACAATTATGAATTTGTTAGTCTTTAAGGTGCGACAACACTCTGTCATTTTCATTCAAGTCATGCAATTTTATCAGATTTTTTTTAAAAAAAAAATGTGATTGCACTTTTATTAAGTTCGTAAGTTCTGCTGGTTTCTGGAGGTCTGCTCTAAGCATGACTTAGGACCCAACAAAGTGGTACTCAGAGTACAACTCTCAGTGGCCCATTGAAATGATCAGACCTAAGTTAGTTATATATGTTAATTTCAATGGGTCTACTCTAAGCAGAACTAACACTGGATACAATCCAGTATCTGGATCCAAACCCTATACTTTTGCAAGATGCACAAAAATCTGCTTTTCTTTTAATATATATATATAGAGAGAGGGGGCGGGGAGAAACTGCTTCTGCCATGATCAATTGCAGTGCTGCCTTACAAGCTGACCATTCACTTGTCAGATATAGGATCATGGTTTGTTGATGCTGTAATTGATTTTTTTTTTTAAGGAATAAAATACATGGCTCATATTAACGGATAAAATATAGCCTCCGCATGAGAAAACATTACCTTGAAATATTAGCAGTGTAATATGTTAATTTTGATGGGAGGATGTGACTTCTGATATATATGGGGAGATGGAAATTTCCCTGCACATTTCCTGGCACTTCCTGTGTCAACATAATTCTTAGGAACTTGCCTGCACTATTTTGTGATGACTTATATGATGATGTATAACAGCTTAAGAGGGTTTAAAATGCAGTATTTTGACTAATGCAGTTTGGTAAATAGCTCACAAGACAATTTTTTCACCACCTTCTTAGTTTTATGAGACAGTCCTGCTAGTCTCCAGTATTGATAATAGCAATTGCATAGTAAAAAAAATCAGAAACATTCAGGAATGTTGGCAAGCATCTGCATAAACTCATATAGCCATATGAAATGCTATTAGCAAATATAATTATCTTTATGGATACAGTTTGTTCATTGTTGTCTCCCCATCTGTAAAAAAAGTGATTGTAAGATCCTGAGGGCAGAGACCTAGCTGCGTGCGCATGCACACACTTTTCTTTCTTACTGCACAAAACACTATGTGCATAGATAGACCTATATTCATCATCATCATAGGTGCTAAACAAGCTCATATTATCTGCAAACTGGAGGGTTAATAGGGTTTACATTCTTTTTTGTACTTCAGCATTTTGAAATTATTTTTTTTGCCCACTGAATTTCCATGAAGACATGCCAAATTTCTGTTAAAGGTTAAGGTGCCCCCCCAAATATGGCAAATAAGACAAAAAGGAGGTGATATGAAATTGAACCAACTTATACACACACACACACACACACAGAGAGAGAGAGAGAGAGAGAAATCAGAAACAAACAATAAAACATGTCTTAGTTTTTAAAACCAGCGGCATTAAAAAATTCATATCTGAAATATTCCCACCCTCTATCCAGCACCAAAAGAGGTTTTTTTCCCCTTTGAGCAAAACTACAGTGTGTGTGTGTGTGTGTGTGTGTGTGTGTGTATATATATATATATATATATATATATATATATATATATATTAACACTTTATATTCTGAAAACTTTGTCATTGTTTTCTTCAAAACTCCTTGAGAAATATTGGTGTGTATAATATTAAAGCTGTATTTACCAAGTTAAAATAAAGAGGAGGGTGCTGATCATGCCAAGGTTACAGATTTGATCCCTGTTTGGGATGGCTGCATATTCCTGCATCACAGGGGGTTGGACAAGATGATCCTCGGGGTCCCTTCCAAATCTACAATTCTGTGATTCTGTGATTCTATTTCTTTAGGTCAAAATATGAGACCATAGTGCATACACAGACACATACACACACATGCCAGGGTGGCTATGTTCTGTCTCCACTGAATGTCAGATGCAGTTGCTGGCAGTCACAAGTGGCGATAGTGCCGCTCTTGAACTCATGTTCTGCTTACGGAATTTGCAATGGCATCTGGCTGACCGCAGGAAGCACGAGATGCTGGACAACAAGGCAGCAGATAGTGAGCTCCAGCTTTATGGAGGCATTTGGAGCTGATTGGCTCAGTATATCACCTGGCCAGGTGTGTGGTGCAGCTTGTAAATTCTGGCTGGGTGGAGCTTCTGGTCGGTGCAGCCCAGCGCATGCTTCCTTTATCTGACCAAGCTGGACTATTCAGATGTTACACTCAGTCCAGGTTCAAGCTGTCTCAATAGTGGTACAAGTATTTGTGTGAAAGAGTGTACACTTGTTTATTTGTACAGTTCTGCACACAGATTGTACACTGATTGAACATCACATATGAATCATTGTCTGAATGTAGAACTCAACTATTTGTGTGCATAGTTACAGATCATGTACTTGTTGAATGTAATGTGTGAACATCTCTACTAACACAGGGGGAGATTCAGAGAGCTGCTTATCAGGGCTCTTCATTCAAGATCCTTGAAGTCTTCTTACAGTATCCATACATTCCCCTGGTGTGTTGTGTTGTGTTGTGTTGTGTTGTGTTGTGTTGTGTTGTGTTGTGTTGTGTTGTGTTGTGTTGTGTTGTGTTATGTTATGTTATGTTATGTTATGTTATGTTATGTTATGTTATGTTATGTTATGTTATGTTATGTTATGTTATGTTATGTTATGTGTGAGTGTCTGGAGGCGGTTGGAGGATGGATGGCGGCTAACAGATTGAGGTTGAATCCTGACAAGACAGAAGTACTGTTTCTGGGGGACAGGAGGCGGGCAGGTGTGGAGGATTCCCTGGTCCTGAATGGGGTAACTGTGCCCCTGAAGGACCAGGTGCGCAGCCTGGGAGTCATTTTGGACTCACAGCTGTCCATGGAGGCACAGGTCAAATCTGTGTCCAGGGCAGCTGTTTACCAGCTCCATCTGGTACGTAGGCTGAGACCCTATCTGCCTGCGGACTGTCTCGCCAGAGTGGTGCATGCTCTGGTTATCTCCCGCTTGGACTACTGCAATGCACTCTACGTGGGGCTACCTTTGAAGGTGACTCGGAAACTACAACTAATCCAGAATGCGGCAGCTAGACTGGTGACTGGGAGCAGCCGCTGAGACCATATAACACCGGTCTTGAAAGACCTACATTGGCTCCCAGTATGTTTCCGAGCACAATTCAAAGTGTTGGTGCTGACCTTTAAAGCCCTAAACGGCCTCGGTCCAGTATACCTGAAGGAGCGTCTCCACCCCCATCATTCTGCCCGGACGCTGAGGTCCAGCGCCGAGGGCCTTCTGGCGGTTCCCTCATTGCGAGAAGCAAAGCTACAGGGAACCAGGCAGAGGGCCTTCTCGGTAGTGGCGCCCACCCTGTGGAACGCCCTTCCAGCAGATGTCAAAGCGATAAACAACTACCTGACATTCAGAAGACATCTTAAGGCAGCCCTGTTCAGGGAAGTTTTTAACGTGTGATTTTACTGTATTTTTGGTTTTTATGGAAGCCGCCCAGAGTGGCTGGGAAGGCCCAGCCAGATGGGCGGGATATAAATAATAAATTATTATTATAATTATTATTATTGTTATGTTATGTTATGTTATGTTATGTTATGTTATGTTATGTTATGTTATGCTATGCTATGCTATGCTATGTTATGCTATGTTATGTGTTATATATATACATATATATATATATATATATGGAAGTAAGTTTTCTCATACAAACTTGAAATGGTCCCTTTAAAAAGGAATGTTTCTACACCCTTTAAAAATAGGGGCAGGGAATAACACAAGCTAGTACATAACCAAAATTTAGCTCTTCTTAATTTAGCTCAGTCTCTTCTGTAAAGTTTTAATGGTAAGAGCAGTTATCTAGATGCGACATTGCTGAGAGATACTAGTCGGTGTCAAGTCTGAGTATGAAAAGCCTGAACACTCTGCACACTTTTTGAATCTGGTCCTGTTCACTCCCACGATGACGTCACCACCGGAGGTCTGCCCACAGCAGAAGAGGCGGATTTGGTAACAGTGTGCACACCTTAGTTTAAAGATGAATTTGCATTGTCTTGTGCATTCCAATCACTGTGAAGCTGAAAACAAAACAAAACACGTCAACTGCTTTTCTTCTATTTCTTCAAAAAGAAATAGGACACACACACTACTGAGAACTTCTTTTGGACATGGGTTAAAAATACAGCATCGGAAACACAGTGAGTGCATCTTAAATTAAGTGTGAACATACCATTAGTCTCTTGAAACAGAGTTTTCTGCCACAACTTTGTTGTGGCATAAGCATCTGTGGCTCCAAGGCCACTTTGCCAGATGCATGAAGTGAAATCTCAGCTGGCAGGGATATAAGGGTGGGGAGTGAGGCAGGAGCTCAACGGCAAGGGGATGCAAACATTAGCAGCCAGTGACAGTTAGCACATCAGTGTATGTTAAATAGGTACACCTATGAGTGATAAGTGATGGAAGGATGTCTCTTAAGTCCACTGTTGAAACTGAGAGGGCCTACGAGTGAGCGTGTTTAGTTGGACTGTACTTTCAGCACCATTGTGCATGTTTTGTTAAGTTCACTGGTAGTGAATCTCTCAAACATCATGAAATCTACTTTTTTTTCTAGCATGAAAGGAAGGAAGAAGGAAGGAAGGAAGGAAGGAAGGAAGGAAGGAAGGAAGGAACTAGTGGAGTTATTCCATCCTTTAATGGCCTTCTCAGATGCTCCTGTTTAAGCCAGAGAATGGTCCAAAGTAACATGGCACCCTTAACAGAACAGAAACGAGAGAGCAGGACTGTGTACGTCAAGAGGTAACTGCACAGAACCCCACTCTATGCTAGGCCTCTGCAATCAAAATTCATTGGGGTCATTTTGGGCTTTGATAGTCAAATACAGCCAGAGGGTGTGGGTCTGAAGCTCTAGCTGAACAAGTAGTCCACCCCCTCTCTCTTGAGAGAGCCATTCCCTGTCCAGCTATGGCTAGTCTCATTTGTCTCCTGCACTGTCATTCACAAATCCACTCTGTGAATCTCTTTAAATGTAAAGCAGCTGCTGCGTGCGGCAGGGCTGGCTTAGGATCTCTCAACAGACAGCGTCTCAAAAGCCGGCCCTGAATGCTGTCCATCCCATAATGCTCCTCATTTGGAAACAATTAAACCCTCCATTGGAGATCTTCTCAAAAGGACCCCATTCCATGAGCCCTCTAATCTGCTGAAAAACCCCGTCCTGTTTTTCCCTCTTCCACCCCCAGCCTTTGCTTTTGGTCAGGGAATAGTCACCGTCTCCTTTAAGAACATCTGAGAGCTGGCAGCTGCTTGGCAGACAGTAACCATATCCGTGGTGGGGGAATTTGCCATCTTAATTTTATTTATTTTGCTGCACTCATCCGTACGGCTCAGAGAAAGCCAAGCCAGAAAGAAAGAAAAAAGCAAAGAGAAAGCAGGCCGGCCTTTGCTCACACGCGGGGCGTTCCTACACGAGTCCACATTTCCTTGGGCTCTTTCCCTGGATCACGGGGGTCTTGTTCATTTTACACATGTTTGCCATCAAGCGCAAGGCCTCGGTATCGCCGCGTCTCAAGTGATATGATGAACTTGAGATTAATCTCTTCTAAGGAGAAGCATCTGGCTCTGAGCTAATAAAATCTCAATTTGTAACAGGGCAGGGGAGCTCACAATCAGAGAGGCCTCACTCCATCGCTTTGACACCCGAATTGGCATGAGGAGCTGAATCTTCCTTCTTGCCTCCCTAGGCCACAGCCTTCGCTTCCTCGAAAGCCTTGCGGGTTTCTTTGGAATGCCACCCTTCCCACTGTTAATCACATCACAAAGCGCTGAATCCTGCTGGTCCAAAGCCTTTCCTCCCTGCTCCCCCCCCAACCAAACGGTTTGTTAGCCAGATGTGGCAGACCCCTTGCTGGGACGTTAAACTGGCAACACTCTTGATCCAGGCAGACAGACACTCAATCGGCAGCTTCTGGAAAACTTCCCTCTACACTGGGAGGCTTCTGACACAAACCAGCTGAAGACATTGCAATACCAGAAAGTGCGGCGGCTTGACTGTGTGACAGATTGGCAACACATAACGCTGACTCGGAGTCCTTCATGGAGGGAGGAGAGAAGGAGAGGGAGGATTGCAAAACTGCTCATTCATTGTCCATGCGTTGAGCCACTAATCACAGTTTACATTAGGCAATTGGATACTATTTCACTACAGAATGTATCTGCTTACTGGTTCCCTCACCTTCCTGAAGCATGCATGTGTGAATTAGTGCATGGGCAGATGAGGGGCCTGGGACTGGCTAAAGGGCAGAACTGGGCTGTCTTTACCCGGGGGTGCAAGGGGTGTGAGGCACCCGGGTGCCAAATTCTGGGTGGCGCCAGGCACCCACCGCTGAAGCCACCTAAGTTCTTAACTATCTAAAGGTAAAGGGACACCTGACCATTAGGTCCAGTCGTGGCCGACTCTGGGGTTGCAGTGCTCATCTCGCTTTATTGGCTGAGGGAGCCAGCGTACAGCTTCTGGGTCATGGCGCACAGAAACACCGTTTACCTTCCCGCCAGAGCGGTACCTATTTATCTACTTGCACTTTGATGTACTTTCGAACTGCTAGGTTGGCAGAAGCAGGGACCGAGCAACAGGAGCTCACCCTGTCACAGGGATTCGAACCACTGACCTTCTGATCGGCAAGTCCTAGGCTCTGTGGTTTAACCCACAGCGCCACCCGTGTCTCCCACAGCGCCACCCACGTCCCCTTAACTATCTACCTGTTATGAAATAATAAATAATTTTGATCAAGCTAGAAAATATAGTAATATCTAGGTATTACTGAAATATATACCTACTGTTTCACTAAAGGACTTTCGACTTTGTGTGCTCATTTACCAAGGATGGGCTGCACCAGCGGCGGAGCTTATCATTCACAATGGCATTGCTTGATTCAATGTTGGCGCTTGTCATTCTCAACGGCACCGTGCATGTGAAATTAACTCTTACATCCAAATATTATGTTACGTATTGTATTGAGCTGCACTGCTATGTCACGACTGATGTTTCTCCTGATTAGGTGCCTAAAAAATACTTATAAGTTTAAGTGTGGTGGTGTTGTATACTAAAGTATAAGTGTATTGTAAATAAATGAGCAAATAAAAAAGTTTGTTTCTTTTTCCTCCCTTCTATCGTAAACAAGAGATAAGGTATAAGCGTGGTGTCTGACATAAGCATAATAAAAGTTAATTTGGGGGCTAAACTAAATTTGGGGGTGCTGGGCAGATCTTTGCACCCCGGCAGCGCATATGCTAAAGACTGCACTGGGGCTGCAGTTCTGGCTCTAGACCTGTGGTTCCCAATGTGGGGCACATGCCCCACAGGGAGGAAATTTGATTTTTATGGGGGGCAATTCAAGAATGAGTTATTAACAGTGAATGGCCTTTTAGGCTTCCTCCATGTGAATAGGAGTTCACTTTTTGAATAATAAGAATTACATGTCACTGGAGGGGGGGGGGAAGGATCAGGATTTTAGAGATGCTTAGGTGGGGTATGGCCAAAAATAGGTTGGGAACCACTGCTCTAGACTTTCAGGGCCCTCCACAATGCAGTATCAAAGAATTTCTGAACCATTCGGGGTACAAAATAAGCAGGGAAGCACACTAGGTCTGAGGTACAAGATGAGAGAATACTTCAGAGAAGGGATGAGCAGATCTAACTGTTTTGGTTCTTTCAGTTTCTTGTTTTCTAATCATAAGAGTAAGTTCTCCACATTTCCAAATCTGTTTGTGATTTCTTGTAAATAATTTTTATTGGTTTTACAATTTCAGATTCAACAATTATTTTCCATCAAAAGAAAAGAATGAGAAATACAAAATATCCAACATGAAATATAAGAACTAAAACAAAAAACAAAAAACATATTTTCGGAGGTTCTCTTTAACTTCCTGACTTCCCTCCATTTCCTTTCCTGGTTCATTGACTATATATATTTTCTGCATAATTATACTTAAACCTCTTTTTTCTTATCCTTGTTATTTTATCTTAATTACATACCACCAGTTTTTATTGTTTCAGTCCATATTTCCTTCCATAAACTTTATCTTATTTTAACTGCTTGCAAGTGTTAAAGCTGCCAATGTTTCTACTTGTTTACGATGTTTTTGTACATATACAATAAATGCCTCCCTTTTTTAAAAAAAGTTTCTCAATGTCAATGTCTCTGAGCTTTTCTGTAAGTTTTGCCATTTCTGCATTGTCCATCATTTTCAATTGCCATTCTTCTATTGTTGGTATCTTATCTTCCTTCTACCTTTTGTTTGTGATTTCTTTAAATGAAGTCATCGTGAAATTTTATCCTCATCTTAGTGCAAATTTCTCCCGTTATACACATTTTTGCATGCAATTTTTCATTATGCACATTTTTGCAAGCAATTCTCCCTTATGAGATGGAGTATAGAAACTTAAGGAGTTGCTTTATAACAAGTCAGATAATCGGTCCATCTTGCCAAGTATTGTCTGCACTGGCTAGCAGAAGCTCTCCATGGTTCCAGGCACAGGGTATTCCCAGCCCTACTTGGAGATGCTGAGGATTCAACCTTCTGCATCCAAGGCTCTTACCACTGTGTTTTGTTTTTTTCATATAAATTTTTATTGGTTTTCCATCAATTATACATATATACAGTCTAGATTACATAAGTTGCATATAACATAGCTGTTACAAGAATCATATATATAGTACACAGTTATTTTGGGCTCTGCCGAGCCTCGGACTTCCCTTCACTTCATTGGTAAGTATCAGATAATTTCTAAAGTTACGTGTTTTATATCCTTTACATATTTGCCAAACACAGTTACAGTTGTTCCAACCCTGCCAGAGTCATCGAAGTTCTATACTTATCTCTTATATACGTCAGATATTTGTTCCAATTTTCATGAAACTTCTGGTCATCCTGGTCTCTTAGTCTTCCTGTTATTCTAGCTAGTTCAGCATAATTTATCATCTTGATCTGCCAGTCATTTATAGTAGGTATTAATTCCATTTTCCAGCTTTGGGCTAACATAGTTCTAGCGGCCGTTGTGGCATATAGAAACAGATTTTTGTCCTTTTTTTTGATTTCCTTGCCAACTATTCCTAGCAGAAAAGCTTCAGGCTTTTTGGGGAAAGTATACTTAATTTTTTTTTTAAGTTCGTTGTAAATCAGTTCCCAAAAGCAAGGCTCTTACCACTGTGTTATGGCTCATCCCTTGAAGGGGAGGAATTTTGCATTTTCATAAATACATGCATCAATGTATATCTATATCCCCATTTCTCTGGAGAACTGCATCAGAACATTCAGAGAAGTGCAGTTTTCGAAAGGCAGCTGTGTTTTGGTTTGCACATTGTTTTGCAAAGTGCAAAGTTCACCTTAAAATCTCAACCAAACTGAATTTCTGCTCCATCCTTACATATCAAGAACTTTAGGAACATAGGAAACTGCCTTATACTGATTCAAACCATTGGTCCACCCAGCTCAATTTCATGTGCAATGGCTGAGAGCAGCTCTCCAGGTTTTCCTTACCCTGCCTGGAGATGCAGAGAAATGAACCTGGGATTTTCTGCATGCAGTGCAGCCACTCAGCCACTGAGTGTTCTTGAGATGGGAGCTTAATATGAAAGAAAACAGAAATCCTCTCTGTAAGCAAAAAAGAAATAAAATAACAGGTTAATATAAAGATATAATATAATATTTTATTATTTATGCCCTGCCCATCTGGCTGGGTTTCCCCAGCCACTCTGGGCGGCTTCCAACAGAATATTAAAAACACGATAAAACATCAAACATTAAAAACTTCCCTAAACAAGGTTGCCTTTAGATTTCTTCTAAAAGTCAGATAGTTGTTTATTTCCTTGACAGGGCGTTCCACAGGGTGGGTGCCACCACCAAAAAGGCCCTCTGCCTGGTTCCCTGTAACCTCACTTCTCACAGTGAGGGAAACGCCAGAAGCCCCTCGGTGCTGGACCTCAACGTCCGGGCTGAACAATGGGGATAGAGACGCTCCTTCAGGTATACTGGGCCGAGGCTGTTTAGGCTGTTTAGGGCACCAACACTTTGAATTGTGCTCGGAAATGTACTGGGAGCCAATGTAGGTCTTTCAGGACTGGTGTTATGTGGTCTTGGTGGCCACTCCCAGTCACCCGTCTAGAAGCCTTATGAAGAAGTCTCCCTTGCTCATAAGAAAATAAGAAGAACCCCATGAACAGTTGGAGGCAAGCATTCTTGCCTCCAACTGTGGCTAGCAGCCATTGATAGTCTTCTCCTCCATGAATTGCTCCAGTCCTCTGTTAAAACCATCCAAGTTGGTGGCCACCACTGCCTTCTATGGTAGCAAATTCCACAGTCTAACTATGCACTAACTAACTAACTAACTAACTAACTAACTAACTAACTAACTAACTTTATTTTATGTGTCCTGAATCTTCCAACCTTCAGCTTCATTGGATGTCAGTGAGTTTTCATGTTACTGTTTACACTCAATATTTTCTAGCTCAAGATTGTCTACACTGACTGGCAGTGACTCTTGAGTGTTTCAGGTAGGGGCCATCCCAAATCCTACCTGAAGAAACCATGAGTTGAACCTCCTGCATATTCTCTATATGTCGCAGCCCCTTCCCCTTAAAACTTTGATTTTAAGGAGTCAGTATGAATTCTCAATGATATGGAGAGCACCCAGAAAAGCATATTTAAATTTAGCAGCAGCTGGAGTTAACTTTTTCTCCATTAATAAGGGAAGCAACAAGGATATTACAAGAATAGACGCTTCCTTCTCTGAACCTACGGATTTAAAACATGCACACACCAACACAGAGACAGAGATAAATAAATCATGATCTTGACAAAATGGGATCTTGCTGAGGATAAAAAGACATTTATTAGGTAAATAAACTGTATTAGTCTAACAAGCTGGCATGTAGAGACTTGGTGCCTGAGAGGGAGGAAAGGGGAGAGTTGAGGAAGAATGGATTACTCATTGAGGCAACTTGCCTGTGCCACTAATAAAATTAAGTGTTGGAAGAAATGTTTTAATTTCAGTGCAAATGTTCCAAGCTATACCAGACCCCTCCCCCCTCTGCCCCCTCCCAGCCTAGACTAATCCATTTAGAGACAAATTTACATTTTATTTCCCCAAACCCATTAGCATTAATATAAAGGTCAATGCTGAAAAGGCAGCCTCCAGAGCTAACATGCCAGTTTAAGGCACTCTCTTACCAGAGGAGGCCACAGCAGGTCTCTCACCCACTGAGGCTGACAAGAATTTGTAATTTAAGAGGTTGCGCCTTCCTCACAACACTCTGGCAGAGAGAGGGTGGAAGCACTAGCACTGCTAACTCCGAACCAAGATCTGAACTTTTTATTTTTATTTTTGCAACGCGGAAGATGCTGATGAAATTTGGTTATAAAAATGCATATAGAAATACACCATCCTCGGACCGTCTTCTCTATGTGCTTAATGCCCTGCAGAGGCAGTCTCTGTCAGTGAGTGTACACTACCGCCTGCCAGGGATGGGTGCACAGCATGCTGGATGTTCAGGGGCAGGGGAGCCTGCTGCGGCCACGCCACGCCACCCTAGCCCTTGCCGCTGCTTCAAGGGCACACTCACAGTGTCCTGGCAGCCCTAAGCAGATTCACGAGGCTGGTGTCGGACTGTTGGATCCCAGCATCAGAAAGTGGCTGTGTGTGTGTGTGTGTGTGCATGCAAACATGTGATGGAGCCCAGTGGAGGAGAAGGGTGGTGACGCCACTGACGCTGCCTCTCATCCTCTCTGCTGCTTCTGTCCCCAGGCAAGGCCTGACCCAGGAGTGGAGTTGTGGTCAGCTGGTGGTGTTGGGACATCGAGCCTCCACAGCTCCCTCTCGTGCCGGAGCCAGACCCATGACAGGTTCCAGCCACAATAAGGGAGCTTGTGGTGGGGGTAAAGGTAAAGGCTGTGGGTAAAAGCCTCAGCGCCTAGGGCTTACCGATCGAAAGGTCGGCGGTTCGAATCCCTGCGGCGGGGTGCGCTCCCGTCGTTCGGTCCCAGCGCCTGCCAACCTAGCAGTTCGAAAGCACCCTCGGGTGCAAGTAGATAAATAGGGACCGCTTACCAGCGGGAAGGTAAACGGCGTTTCCGTGTGCGGCTCTGGCTCTGGCTCTGGCTCTGGCCAGAGCAGCGATGTCACGCTGGACACGTGACCCGGAAGTGTCTCCGGACAGCGCTGGCCCCTGGCCTCTTAAGTGAGATGGGCGCACAACCCCAGAGTCTGTCAAGACTGGCCCGTACGGGCAGGGGTACCTTTACCTTTACTTTACTAAAGGTACCCCTGCCCGTACGGGCCAGTCTTGACAGACTCTAGGGTTGTGCGCTCATCTCGCTCAAGAGGCTGGGAGCTGGCGCTGTCCGAAGACACTTCCGGGTCACGTGGCCAGCGTGACAAAGCTGCATCTGACGAGCCAGCACCAGCGCCGCACACAGAAACGCCGTTTACCTTCCCGCTAGAAAGCGGTCCCTATTTATCTACTTGCACTTAGGGGTGCTTTCGAACTGCTAGGTGGGCAGGAGCTGGGACCAAATGACGGGAGCTCACCCCACCGCGGGGATTTGAACCGCCAACCATGCGGTCGGCAAGTCCTAGGCGCTGAGGTTTTACCCACAGCGCCACCCGCATCCCTCTTGTGGTGTGGGTGCACCCCCTCAAAGAAATTGTGCCTGGGACTACGGCCGCCCAACTCCCCACACTACGCCGCTGTTCTCTGTGGCAGCCTCTAAGGCTGTTGTACTCCCTCCCCAGCCTACGCTTGGTTCAGAAATAGCAGTTAGTGCAGAATGTGCTGTGCAGTTATGCAGCACAATTGTTGATGGGTGCGAGAGCCTGTCAGGATATTGTAACCCTGCTCAAAGATCTGCACTGGCTGCTGATTTGTTACTGGGCCAAGTTCAAGGTATTACTATTAGTACCTGGAGCCCTCAACAGCTCTGGACTACCCCAAACATGCCCACTTATCTGCTTTGATCAGCAGAAGTGACACTGTTACAGTTGCCACGTAACGTCGGTTCCACCCTTTTAAACTGACAGGATGGCTCAGTTGGTTAGAGTGTGGTGCTGATAATGCCAAGGTTGCAGGTTCGATCCCTGTATGGGACATCTGCGTATTCCTGCACTGCAGGGGGTTGGACTAGATGATCCTCAGGGTCCCTTCCAATTCTATGATTCTAACCTACAGGTTCAAGGAAGTAAACAAGTCTTCTTTTAATCTTTTTGTTGTTTACCTTATTAGCAGAGAAAAATGAACTCCAGCTCATGCCAGATTAAGTATAATTTTAATTTGTGTGGCTGTGAAAATGGGTATCTGTTCCTTAAACCAGGAGACCCTCAGGCTGAGGGGCCAAATGTGACCCCCAAGCCCCCTGTCTCTCCAGGCCGACCCCCTCCCATAGGCCATAACCTCCTTAAATGTTTTTGCCTGGGTGGCATGTGTCCTTGAACTATGATAATACCTTTCTTGCTGTCTGTAAGTTACAGGGCGGTTTTTTGTGTGTAGAAGCTAGCGTACTGTACAAAAAGGTAAGATTCGCATTCATTGCTTCACCAACCTTTCCTCTGACCCTGCCCACCAGTGGCATGCAGCCCTCAGAGTGTTGCGTGGCAAGTTTCCTCCCCCATGTGAAATGAAGACTCGGACACATTGTTTAAGGTTAATGGGCGTAAAAGGCCACAACTTTATTGATTACAGAATTGAAGGTATTGGCCTTAGGCATTGGCTACTAACGACTACCCGGCATGGTGACCGGGAAGGGTTGAACACAAACCGCGGGGGTCCTGTTGAAGTACGCCAACTAGGATCCCACGGGTGTCACCACTCGGGGGCGTGCCGGAGGCCCTACCTCTCTAGGCTTCGGACAAGGCCACGCCCCCCCTGGGAGTCCTTTACCGGACTACCCCTTCTCCTTGGGGGAAGGTGATGGCGCTTCCTTCCCCCCCTCCATTTGCATAACAACTGCCCCAAGCCAATGCCTAACCGCCGATACCGCGAAAGTTGTGACGATTGCTACGAGGTAAGCGAAAAAACCAAAAGGCCAGAAGTGCGCCAACTTGGAAAAATTCCTACCAGGCCCCTTGCGGCGACCAACCGTAGTCCATAGCAAGGTCAAATCTAGCTAAACCTAAGGGTGGGCGGGATGGGAAAACCGCTCAGCTGCTGGGCGAGGAGGAAAAGAGGGCGGTCCCTAGGCGTGCCTGGCCTTCAGTAGCCTAGGCCGCACCTCCCCCGCCCGCCAATTGGCGGGCTGGGTTGCAGGCACGCCAAGGGATTCCCCCAACTCTCGCGGGGGCGAGGGAAGCCCCCACGAATGTGGGAGGAGCCTGCCCGCAACACCCTCTCCTCAGCAGGATCGGAAAGGGCTTTGCCTAGGAGGAAATGCAGACCTTGGGTTGCAAAGGATTCCCCACCTCTGTTGCAAGGAAAGAAGAATATGGACCACAGAAAACAAAGCCGCCTGCATCTGGTATACTGGTTTGGTTCAGAAAACCCTTTGAGACCTCGTTTAGTCTGAGCAAGTTCAGAGTTTACTGCAAAAAACTAACAGGCACCTTTCAGCACTATCTCAGTCTCTCAACTTTCCCTCACTTTGGGACATGACGGGTTTTCTTGAAGTGGACATGTGCAGAACTTACGGCCACTCATTTTTTGCAATGGCCTATGGTATGTAGTGACCTATGGTTACAAGAAATAAATATTTATCTCATTTCAAAGAATGAGACTCCATAGTTGTGGCAATAATTTGCCCACCAGTAGGACATGGACCCCAGAAAGTTTTCCAAAAGAAAAGGTGGCCCTGAATCTGAAAAAGGTTCTTCACCCATGCCTTAAACCACACCCTCCTACATTTTTCCGATGAAAATAGTGATGTTCTATTTAATAATATTAACAACAACAATAACAATTTTATTATTTGTACCACGCCTATTTGACTGGGTTGCCCCAGCCACTCTGGGTGGTTTCCGACATATATAATAACAAAACATTAAACTTTTAAAAACTTTCCCATACAGGGCTGCCTTAAGATGTCTTTCAAAGGTTGTAGTTACTTATCTCCTTGGCTTAGGGGGTCATATAACTCCATACCCTCCAACATTTCTCCGATGAAAATAGGGATGTCCTAAGGAAAAGTGGGACATTCTGAGATCAAATTAGAAACTGGGATGGCTTCTGTAAATCTGGGACTGTCCCTGGGAAATAGGAACACTTGGAGGGTCTGTTGAAGCAGGCTTCTTGATGTGGCCTGACACTAATTTTTCCACACCAAATTGCAAAGGAGGGTTTGATGATCCACTTTTTTTGGATGACAAGGTTAATGTCCCACACAGCAATCTCCCTTTGCTAGTATAAGATGAGAAAGTGCTGCAAGCTTCCCTCTTCTTCCCTACTTGTTCCATCTATCAGCCATTCCATTCCGTTAACCCTTCTTAGAAAACACACAATGTATAAAGCAATCAATATTTTCCGGCATCCTTCTCTTAATGTCCTGCCACTCAGCTGGTTGAAGAGGGCTGGGGCCGAAGAAGCAGGGGGCATGGTGTGTGGGGGGGAGGGGGGAAGCCGATGGGTGGAGAAGAAAGCTGTACGCGATCCTTATGGAAGCCCGTTAAAATTAATTGGAAAAAGCTTTTAAAGACCCCAAGACGAAGACCAAATGGATCTCAGGCACACTGCCTCATCCCTGACGCCAAACGGGGGAGGTCACAGTGAAGCTGTAGATTTATGCGGAAGGCTACAGCGATGGAAAATTGAGACAAAAGCGTTTGGATTTTATTATTCCATTTACTCTGACCCGGGGCCAGCGAGGGGTTTGGGGAGCCTGGTTTATGTATTCAGCTGGTTGCCACACCGACCAGCATTTGGAGGCACTTAAACACAACGGCCGCCACACACACCCAGCTAACAGCTGTAACAACACCGTATCAAATACAGGTTAGAGTGGAAATGCAGGCCCAGCGTCTCCAACAGGTGCACATGGAAGGCCCTTTCCGACTGCCTCGCCCCTTGGAAATGTTGATCTTCATGCTGTGGGTTTTAGAGAACCTACAGGAGAACTGTCACTGGGAGTCTGCCGCTCAAAAGGCAGATTTGTCCAACAAAAGAGAGCCCTGGGTGGGCAGATGAATCTGAGTCTACAGTTTGAAGTGAGCCAAGGCTGAAGGACCGGTCATGTTGCCTCTGACCAATGACTCAGTCCAATCCCAGGGGGAACCATGTCAAGGGAAAGGGATCCTTTAAACCCCCAGTACAAACAGCTGAGAGGCTAGGCAGAGCCCTCTCCTTTACTGTGCAGCTAAGATTATAGGGAAGGGACAGAGCTCAGTAGCAGAACATCTGTTCTGAATGCAGAAGGACCCAACATCAATCCCTGACAGCCTCTCTAGGTAGAGCTGGGAGAGACTCTTGCCTGAAAGCCCAGGAGCTGCTGCCAATCAGTGTGGACAGTATTGTGCTAGATGGACCAATGGTCTGACTGGGGATAAGGCAGCTTCGTAATTCCCTGTGTTGGCTCACATTGCTCTATTCCCCCACCGGTCTAGGCAAAGGGAAAGAAGAAAAGGGGTGCATTCTGGGAATCACAGAATGGGGGCAATGGAATTTCCTCCTACTGAAAACAGCAGCTCAAAGGAGAGATTTTCACCTGAATGTCACAGGTGAGGAGGTGGTTAAGCCCCCAATCCTCAGCAGCCACAACCCTAGAAATTGTCAGCCGACATACTAATTACTGTATTTTTTGCACCATACCACTCACTTTTTTCCTCCTAGAAAGTAAGGGGTAATGTCTGTGCGTGTTATGGGGGGAATGCCTATGAGTGGAAGGGGGGATCTGCTGCAGTCGTGAGCAGAGGATCCATGGTTCCCCTTCCCTCCCTCCTCCGTGGCTTGCTTTGAAACAGCAAAGCGGGAGAAGAGTCGCTGAGTGGGGAGGAAAGAGGGACAGAGAGCCTGCTTCTTTAAAGGAGCAAAGCTCCTTCTTTAAAGGAGTAAGCGGCTCCTGTCCAGTTGGTTCCTTTAAAGCAAGCAGGCTCTCTGTCCCTCTCTCCTCCCCACTCAGCTTGCTACATAGCAGCAAAGTTTTTCAGCTCGCTAAGCCGGGGATGAGTAGGGAGGAGGGAGAAAAGCAGAGCCTGCTTGCTTTAAAGGATCAAAGTGGGAGAGGAGAGGAGCCTTCTCCCCTTAAACCCCTCTTCTGCATTATTAGCAGCATCCTTCTCCACCCACCCCATGCGTGTTCCTTCTCCCCTTAAACCCCTCTTCTGCATTATTAGCAGCATCCTTCTCCACACACCCCACGTGTGCTCCTTGCCCCTTGAGTGCTTTTCCTTCCCTCCCCACTTAAAACGTGGTTACAAAGCACGGATCCACATGGATCCTCAGGATTTTTGCACTGGGTCACCCCAAATTCACCATCAGATCACATAGCATGTCCATGGCTACATCTTGCACCAAAAAAATCACGCACCCACTGTTGCCTGGGGCTGCAGTGGTGCAAAAACGTGGTTACAAAGCATGGATCCACATGGATCCTCAGGATTTTTGCATTGGGCTACTCCAAACTCACTGTCAGATCACATAGAATCATAGAATCATAGAATCATAGAGTTGGAAGAGACCACCAGGGCCATCGAGTCCAACCCCCTGCCAAGCAGGAAACACCATCAGAGCACTCCTGACATATGGTTGTCAAGCCTCTGCTTAAAGACCTCCAAAGAAGGAGACTCCACCACACTCCTTGGCAGCAAATTCCACTGTCGAACAGCTCTTACTGTCAGGAAGTTCTTCCTAATGTTTAAGTGGAATCTTCTTTCTTGTAGTTTGGATCCATTGCTCCGTGTCCGCTTCTCTGGAGCAGCAGAAAACAACCTTTCTCCCTCCTCTATGTGACATCCTTTTATATATTTGAACATGGCTATCATATCACCCCTTAACCTCCTCTTCTCCAGGCTAAACATGCCCAGCTCCCTTAGCCGTTCCTCATAAGGCATCATTTCCAGGCCTTTGTCTGTGGCCACAGCATGAACCACAAAAATCATACATCCACTGTTTCGTTTAGAATATTTTTTTTCTTGTTTTCCTCCTCTAAAAACTATGTGCGTGTTATGGTCGGGTGCGTGTTATAGATCGAAAAATACGGTACATTTTTCCTTATGCACACCTTAGATGCATTCAGGGCTAGCTTGGCTTCAGGTAGAGCCCCTCTAGGAACAGGAATGCCCTTAATTCTGCATAGGAGTGCAGAATTGTGCCATAATTGCCAACTGCTGGAATTCTAACAGGGAACAGTGGAGTTTATACTGAGTCCTTTGGTCTCAGTACGCTGACTGACAGCAAATCTCCAGGGTTTCAGTCTCTCCCAGTCATACCTGGAAATACTGGGCATTGAACCTGGGACCTTCTGCATGCAAAGCAGGTGCTCTACCACTGAGCTTGGGCCCCTCTTCTCTATCAGTTGTAGCAGCAACCTGCCCCCTCCTGTTCCTATACAGTGGTACCTCAGGTTAACAACTTAATTCGTTCTGGAGGTCCATTCTTAACCTGAAACTGTTCTTAACCTGAGGTACCACTTTAGCTAGTGGGGCCTCCAGCTGCCACTGCACTATTTCTGTTCTCCTCCTGAAGCAAAGTTCTTAACCCGAGGTACTATTTCTGGGTTAGCGGAGTCTGTAACCTGAAGCGTCTGTAACCCGAGGTACCACTGTATATGGTCTTTCTAACCTTCCCCTTTAACTCTTGTTTCTTTCCTGCCTCTTAAGCCCCCCCCCATCAGTGCCCCCCTCCCCGCCACAACCCTGTGGCTTCAAAGTTGTTTAGACAACAAATGGAGTGAAGCACTCAGTCTTGTATGACAGGAGCTCATTGTATGCAATTTTGCTAGTCGTGCTTTATTTTGTGTGTCTTCTGGAAAATAATCCCCGTCCTCAAGGGTGGAGCCTGTGATGGGCCGAAGGAAAGATGGCCTCAATCCAGAGACCGCTGAGTGGGGAAACCGGTGTTACTCCGGTCTGCAGAAGTCACTGCAATTTGATCCCTGTCACAAGGATTAGACTGACCCTCATGGGATTGTTTTTATGAGCTGACTAGCCAACTGTTTGGTTTTCAAAAATAAATTAGGAAGGTAATAGCATGAGCATATATTCTGGCTGGGTTTTTTTTTTTTTTTTGCCTCTTGTTAGTGTTGTTTCCAAACAGGTATAGTCAGGTAAGGCACCACAATATGAACAACAGCAGCTAGTGGTCTAGTAACAGCAGCTAGTGTAGTTCAGTGCTAGAGCATCTGTTTTCCACGCAGAGGATTACAGGCTCAATTCCTCGCAATTGCAAATAGAGCTACGAATGTCTGCAGTCCAAAATCCTGGAGAGCTTTTGCCAGTCAGTGTAGGCAATAGTAAGCTCAATGAGCCAATGGTCTGATTCAGCTTCCTATGCTCCCATGCAGTTTCTTGGTGCTGAAATATACCCATCCCTACGTCTGTTTATGCAGGATATTATGTCGGATATGCTTCATTAAAATGAGCATGACAACATGTGTCAGGTGCTGCTTGGGTGTGGCTCAGAGAAGTTCCTGTCCTGGCAGGTGATAACCTAAGAAGAGCCCTGCTAGAACCAGCCAGTGGCCCATCTGGTCCAGTGTCCTGTTCTCACATTGCCCCACTAGATGTTTCTGGCAAACCTGCAAACGGGACCCAAGCACAAGAGCACTCTTCCCTCTTGAGGTTTCTAGCAATTGTTATTCAGAAGCATTAATAGCAGGAAGGGCCCAGATTCAAAGCCCTGCTCATCCATAAAGTGCATCTACTCCAGCAAAGCAACAAACTTCTTTGTTGAGATAAAGTTGCATGATGTCATGTATATTGCCCTGCAGTTCCTGGAGGAACCTAGGGATGTAATGAAATGTTTATTTTCTTCTGTTTAATGTATCTGTATCATGTCACTTTTAGCAAAGCAACCTCCACACCAGGACAAATGAAAGCAAAGATGCATAAGAAACAAAAGAGCATTGTATAACAACAACAACAACAACAACAACAACAACAACAATGTACCAGTAATAATAATTTATGAATTGGGGCAAAAAAGGAAGACTTAAGAGAGGTTGCCTCTGGTTGTTGTTTTTTGGAGCGATTTCTAAATGGAGGATGAGGGAGATGATATTTAGAACAACTGTCCTTTGCAAAAAGGAGAAGTAAAAAGTTACACTTTCATTCTAACTTCTTTCGTATTCTCTCCCTGCTGCTGCAGTTCTATAGACATGCAGAGGACAAACACAATATCCACCTCTGTTAAGCAAACCGGTGTCCATTCCTGCAAACAAAGAGAAGGGGGATAATATGTAAATTTCTTTTTCTTTCAACTCTCCCCTTTTCCTTTTTGTAAAAGAGAATCACCCTCCCCACCACATTATTTGAAAATAGCCAGGCTGCTGCTAGAGTAATGTTCTTAGATATAAATTGAAATCCTTTTTGATATTTACACTACTGATTTCTGCACTTTCTTTAATCTCCTCTTTCAAATTAATAGACAATAACAGCAGATTCTTTCTTTGGCTGGCCTGCCGCTTGTTCATATTTACCCAAGTGTCTAGAGAGGAGATTGTACACATTGCTCTAATCCACCTGGCTGTGTTAGTTAAAAGCCCAGATAAAATCAGCTGCACTTAAATCTTAACCTTTTAAGTCTGAAATGTTTTTGAACGTCTGGGATCATGGCAACTGTCCGGAGGGAGGGAAGGAAGGGGACAGAAGGAAGGGGAGCCCTCCAGCATTGCAGGGCTGAAACAATTTGTTTTCTCTGCCCCCCCCTGCCCCCATGCTCTTAACTTGCATGGATAGTCCACACAATCAAGTAAAACAAAGAGGACTGCAACACTTTATAAGCAAGGGTGGGGCAACTTGAGGCCCTTAGCCTAATTTCATGTGATTGGCAAGGAAGGAGAGATGAGAAATAGGAAGAAAGGGGGTGGCAGAAAGAGAGAGTGAAGAGGTGGCGGAGATGGGGTAGCAAAACAGAGAGCAGAAAGGGGGGTGTCGGAGACCAAGAGGAATGGCAGAGACACCCAGAGTAAAGGGGGTGTCAAAGAATGAGAGAGGGGGAGAGAGCAAGGGGGACAGAGAAGGGGTGACAGATGCACAGGGAAAGGGGGTGTCAGAAAGCAAGTGTGAGAGAGAAGGAGGTGTCTTGCTCACATTTAGCCATGGCCCCACCCACTTTAAATTTAAGTCCTGCTGGCATGAGGCTCCCAACAGATTTCCTTCAAGGGAATGTGGCCATTGGCAGAAAATATAAAGTTTCCCCACCCGCTGTTTTTAAAATTCTGATATATTTATTGTGGCAGAGACTTACAGGAAGATGAAGACCATTATATATAGATGTCTGGGGAGGCCATGGGGAAGGGCACCAATGGGCACCAATGCCACAGGGAATTTTGTCAGGAGACACCACTTCTCTACTTCCTGCTCCACAGGGTTACAGTTCAGTGGATGTAATCTCACGCATTTCAGGTCAAGATGCAAACACAACAGAGCAGAATCTTTGTGGCTGAGGGCACTGAGGGTGTTGCCTTGGAGAGAATAACTCTTTCAGCTGTTGAGCTCCCAGCTGTGCTGTGCTCTCGGTTTAAGAACAGCCCTGTTTACAAACTATTCGGTATATGAACTCCGCAAAACCGGAAGTGGTGTTCTGGTTAGCATACTTTACCTCGGTCTACGAATGGAAGCCAAATGGTGGAAGAGCACTGGCAGTGGGAGGCCTCATTAGGGAAAGCATGCCTCAGTTTCAGAATGGCTTTGGTTTAAGAATGGACTTCCGGAATGGATTAAGTTCATAAACCAAGGTACCACTGTACATATAGAGGGCACAGTGTTCTTGATGGAAGATACTGGTATTCCCCATTGCATTTCCAAAGGCCCAACAGCAGTGCACCAGGGAATGCTAGTTTCTGGGCAGGGAAGGTGCGAGTGAGCGAGAGTGCTATTGCCCTGTTTGTCAGCTTCCGGAAAGCCAATTAGGATGAATGAAACATAACCAATTTGTTTTATTTTATTTATTTCTAAGATTTCTTACCCACCCTTCACCATAAGGTCACAGGGTAGGTTACAACAATATAATATACAATTAGAAGAACAAGTAACTCATAAAACAAGCAAAACCATTCCAGATGGAACAAGATAGTTTGAATTTAACAAAAGAGGCAGGTCCCCACAAAACAAGATACCTTAACTTCTAGAGGTCAGGGTGAAGAGGTGCCTATTCAGCATATGGGGAAAGCTGTGCAGTGAAGATGCTAGACAGGCCCATCTTTGTAGAGAAGGAGTTCCACCACTTAGGGGCTGCCACAAAGAATGCCTTCTTCTGGGCTGCCATCCACCGCACTTCTGAGGGTGGCAGAATCACTAAGAGAGCCCCCCCTTCTAATCTTACAAGGTTGGTAGGGATTTTATTCCATAATTGTTGAATTATTATGAGAAATATTTCTTTGCTTCACTCAGATTTAATTCCATTTGGGACTTTTGATTTTTGCAGTGTAGATGGTGGAGGTTGTAGCCAAAGTAGGTCTAGGCTAGCTTCCTGTCACCACAAGGGTTTCCTATGTAGGTAAGTTTTTAATGGTTTATGTTTTGTTGTTTTGTTGTTTCTGTATATGCTGGAAACTGCCCAGAGTGACTGGGGTACTACCCCCCCCCCCATCATCATCATCATTATAGAATTGGGCCGAATCTGGCTGAGGTGAATTCCATAATGATTTCTAAACAGGTTGGGTGTAGTAAGATGTTGTAAGTGGATCAGTAAAACCAATAAAAGTCCTAAGAGAGTTTTTGGGAGAAGGGTCTCTTTCTTCTACCTGATCTCTGATGAATTGGTAGATCATTCCTTTCTTTCCATTTCAGACAATCCTTAATCTTCCTGGAGGTCTTAAGAGCAGTGTCATAGACTACATCATAAATGCTTCTAAGTTTACTGAGCATGATTTCAGCAAACATTGCTTCATTGATGCCATGCATGAGCTGGCAGTGCTTCAGAAGAGTACTTGGAGATAGGGGTTTGGACTCCTTCATGCTTTGCTTTGGCAGAGGTCAGCAACACACACACACTTTCATAAACAGTAACCCTAAAATTATTCAAAAAAAATAAATTAAAAAATTCCTTCCAGTAGCACCTTAAAGACCAACTAAGTTAGTTCTTGGTATGAGCTTTCGTGTGCATGCACACAAGGAGGGTGGACAGCCTAGCTGGTAAGGGGTGTGGCCTACAGAGAAACCTGAGGGCCATATAGAATGCTCCAGAAGGCCACATTCAACTGCTAGTCCTGAGGTTCTCCAGCACTTCAGTTGTGGATTGACATATAAATCTCTCCTGTATTATAGATTTCTATTGCAGTAATAATTTTCATAAAGCAGCCATTATTGGTACCAGATATGTTACCATGAAGCTTATACTTCCAGCAGTGGGCTTAAATCAGTTACGTTTTATATACAAGACTTGAAATAGATCCATGCAGTGCTTTGCCATGTATATAAGACAGTTAATTTGCAAAGCACTCTGTAATAAAAATATTATCTATTTTATGGCTTTTCACATAAGAAATGAGTCTAATCTTAATCATAATGAATGCTGAATTACTCTGGCCATACCTAGATGATGCAAAGCACTTAGAAAGGTAGCTTTTTAGTGGAACAACTAAAGGTCATACAAGTAATAATAACATTTAACACTTACTGTATATAGCACGTGTTGAGTGTTCAGAATGCTCCACATTCATTCGTCACACCAATAATACATAAATATATATACCATTAGCATTAGTGTCTGGTCTCCTGAATCTTTCAGATACCCTCAACATAAAGCTTGCATCATACTACAGTAGGAAATCACAGTAGAACGAGGTGGCATTGTGTGCATGCCTGTGTGTCATAGTGTTGGGGCTGTTGCTTGGTGTGACCTGGCCTGGCTGGGTTGAATAGCCATGGGAAATGGCCACACAGTGCAGCCTAATGAAGCCCTCATCGTGTCAGGTAAGGAACCCGGGGGTGGGGCGTGGGTGAGCAGGGGCATGATTTCCTCAAGTGGGGGCATCTGTGGGGAAGGAATGCTCACTGAACTCCCTCTTTCCCCTTTCACATGTCTGCACCTACCCCCCCCCCCGTGGCTCCTCTTCTGCCTTGCAGGGTTGCATCACCCTCTTCTTCTCCTTCCCTACTTCCTCCTGTTCTCCACCTTCTTTCTCCTTCCATCTCTGCTTTTTATGTGAGGGAAGGTCTTCCTTCCTGAACTGGGCAAGCCCTGGGAGGGGGGCTTTATGTCTTCCATTCCCACCCCTCTTTTGGTGGTTGGGTGGATGTGCTAGATGCATGCAGAAGACACACACACCTCAGCATCTCCTCATTGGGCTTGGAATGTCCTTTGCCTGAAACCCTGGACAGCCACTGCCAGTCAGTGTGAACAATAGTGAGTTAGGGCCTCTTACCAGCTCTTAGCGCCCTTAGCAAACCACAGCTCCTAAATTTGTTTGAGAGAAGCCATCACTGTCTAAAAACTGTATCATGAAATGTATTGTGTGAATGGGGACATTGTAAGGAGATTCCTGTTCCCCTCACAGAGCTACAGTGCACAGGGTGAGCCTAAGGAAGAAAAACTGATTGTTAAACTACTCTGTGAACTTCCGGGTTGGCGCCATCGCCGAATGGCGGACTCCCTCCGAGCTCCGGAGGGAGCCTGCTCGGCAGGGGCTGGGTTCTACTGCGCCGGCGACGCGGGGACCCTCAAAAACCATGGGCGCTGAAACCCATGGGCATGGTGACTCGGCGGGCACCGTTTGCGCCCCCCCGACCCGCGAAGGAGCCTTTTTAAAGGCTGCGGAGCGGGTGACGGGGGGGGGGTGCTGTGAGTCCTCCGCTTCCCCTGCCGAGTGAAGCTGCATGCCATTCGACGGAGAGCGCTGACTTCTTCCATTGAAAATTTGGTCTTTAAAAGAATAACCGGTGAGTAATTGGAACTTGGATTAAAAAAGGGGGAAAATTCTATTTAAATTCGGAGCGAGCGGGGGAGGTGCAAAAAGGAAGTCAGCCTCCCCCCTGTTGTAGAGGAGCTAAAGCAAAGGATTTGACAACTAAGATCGAGTGTAACCTTTTTTTGATAAAGTTATTAACTTCGCGATGGAAAATTATAAGACTGGGCTGGAGGAGAAAAGTGGAATGTGAATTAAAATGCAACCCCCCCCCCCCGGAAACCCCGGGAGCGATCTGAAAGAGCGCCGGGAGAGGAGAAATAGAGGTTTTGACAGCTGTCAAAGGAGCTGTCAAAGCGGAAGAACAAAAAGAGAACTTTGTTACGAGGACTTTGCTGGTCACATTTGTTACAAATTGGATATAAATTGTTTAAAACAAGGAATAATAAGTTACTTTGACTGTTGGGTGTGATCGGGAAGGAAACTGAGTTACTATAATCCCTCTAGAGGAGCTGTGGGACACTACAAGTATTGTTGGCATAGAATTTGAATAGGACTTTTTATCGCCTGGGAAACTGCAGAAATGGAACACTATTTTGTCTACAGAGGTCTACACACTAAAGGAGACAATAGATTTATCTATTGAAGAATGGAAGGGACTTGACGTAATGTTTTGTTCCTGAATAACAAAGCCTCTGCAGAGGAATTAGAAGCTTTTTGGAATTAGAACATTTGTGCAGGAGAGCAGGGGGGGGGAAGAGGAGGAGAGAGAACAACAAGAACAACAAGAATAACAAGAACTGGACAAAGTTGGAAGATAGACTCCTTCCAAGATTGGACATTCGAAACCAAAGATGACCAAAAGATGGCAAAGACTAATAAAAAGACGGCAAAGCGGACTGGTGAAGGACTGTGGTTTAGATGTGGGAGCTCCAGGATGACAGTAGACATTGATGGACATTGGGAACGCAACCGGGAAAGGGGGGAGGGAAATTTGGAATCCAAAGGGTGTTAAATTACATTTTATTCTTTTTTTTATCTTTCTGTTTATCTTAATCTGTACTGCATATTAAAGACGGGAACTCGTGGAAGGGAACAGGTTGATTTTAGGGGATGGGAAAATATTTTTTTTAAATTGGGCCAATGATAATAATTTTAAAATTTGGGGTAAGAATTTGTTGAATCTATTTGAAAGAATTGGAATACAAGAGGGGGATGGGAGGGGAAGTCCTGGAAAGATGCCAGTGAAAATAAGGTTTTAAATTTGGATGTTTTTCTTTTTCTGTTATATTTGAAAATCTTTAATAAATATTATTAAAAAAGAGAGAAAAAAAAGAATTGTAGCTCTGGAAGGAGAATAGCACCCCACAGCTCCCATAATTCTTCACAATGAGCCATGACTTTCTAATGTACCACGGCAGCACTTAAAATGTATGGTGCAAATATGACTCCAGTCTTATAGACCCTTCGTCATGCCATTGATGACTCCAACCCTAGATGTCGCTGTTCAAGACTATTGCAATGTGACTATTTATAGCATATTATTATTATTATTATTATTATTATTATTATTATTATTCTGAAGTTTCAAACTAACATGACTACTGAGAAAAATATTGGGAAAGGGGATGTATGTGTACATCACCCCCCTGCCCCATTTTGGGTTCTTTCTCTCTGTTTCAATCTAGCTTCAACAAGGGTGTTTATAGAACACAGCATAATGGAGCATTGTTTGGCTCGGGATTTAATTTCCCTCCATCACAAGCTGCCACGGCAGCCCCTGTCATCACGATTGGTCACACTTTTTGTGCGCGCTATATCTCGCCGAAAGTCACAGCCCCTCCTGGGTTGCATAATCTCCCTCGTCTGGAGCGGAGCTCCCTTGACATTATAAGAAGCGGAGAGGGGGGAAGTCAGGGGCCACCATTGTCAGCAGAAGCCTCTCTGTCCTCAGGCTTCCCCCATGCCCCCTTCACTCCGTAGATTCACACACACTGAGCAAAGCAAACTTAAGAGCCAAAGCACATGCAGTGCTGTGTTCCTGCGTTTTCTATATTTTTGAGTCTAGAGGCAACCCCATTGGTTGATGGGAGGTGTAATCCAATCCTCTCCAATGGTGGGCCACCAACTGGAGCACTGCTGAGGGATGCCACTCAGTCTCACCAGGGAGCCAAAAACCCTCTGAAAGGATTTCATAAGGAAGTGAGGGGGAAATAAGAGAAAGGCCAGTTTGGATTAAAGGAAAGAGCTGACCCTAATCTTGACCCAACCCTATACTAAATTGATGGGCTTTTTTGGAGTGGGGGGTGAGATAACCCTCCATGAGTGGCCATTGAAGCTCAGTAGGCAAATCCCCTCCTCCTCCCATTGCCCCCCCCATCTGTCAAAACTGACAGCTGGTAAAATAAGACAATTTTATTTTTAACCATTGTGTGATAAATCATTTCTCCCGCTAATGCTTCATAAGTGAGGAGCAGGTTGTCGGAGAGTTAAGGTTTCCACACAAATTCTCACACCCACAGGGAAGGGCGTTTATTTGATCTACACACCAAAAAGTAAAGGTAGCGGTAAAAGCTTCTGCAGGGTTTTTTTCCTGGAGATGAACTGAAAGCAAAATTTCACCCCCCACAGAGGGAGGATTCGGCTTGTCTGTGTTCACCACATGAGTCATCGCTTGGATGATATGACTAGAATCTGGGTGGCTGTGCACCAATCAATTCCCAGCATGCCATTTTCCAAGCCTGCAGTTGGTGGTTAGAGCAGCCTCCCCACCAACCTGATGCCCTCCAAGTGTGCTGGGTGAAAACTTCCATCAGCCTCAGCCAGCCTGGCACCACTGAGTCCAAACTGGCTGTGAAGGCTGCAGTTGATGGGAATTGTAGCCCATACTGGCTCTGCTAGCTGCAGTTGGTAGGAGTTGGAGTTACAAATGGCCATGTTGGCTGGGGTTGATTGGGGTTGTAGTCCAAACTTGCTGTGCTGTATGGCGTAAGGTTCCCAGACGTCCCCGTTTCCCGGGGCGGGGACAGTCCCCGGATTTACAAATAAGTCCCCATACAAAATCCATTGAAGTTGAAAAGTGTCCCCAGATTCACTGAAAAAAATCTGGTAGCCTTAGTATGGGGTGATGGTTGTCCTGATGGTAGTTCAACATAGCTGGAGGGCAACAGGTTAGAATGAGGGAGTCAAAGTGTTGTCCTGTTGACCAGGTGAGAGCAAACAAGGCCAGGTTCCTACTGTAGTCCACCACCTGGCCTGGCCATTTTTCAGCCAACAACAGAGCCTGATGTAGAACAACCCTGTTCTCTTCCACAACTGGAGAAGACTTCAGGGTCTGAGCACAGACAGAAGTGATACACTCATTTTAAGGAATTTACTCTTTATTACAGAACTTGAATATTTTGGCACTAAGAATGAATAACTCAAGTGAACAAATGGAAAGGAGATGAATTTGATCTCTCTCCTTTCCCTGGAAACAAAATTATCTTTGATGGCCTTCAAAGCATACTATCTTGCACTGGTATAATAATAATAATAATAATAATAATAATAATAATAATAATAATATATTTCTACCCTACCCAACTGTCCGGGTTTCCCCAGCCACTCTGGGTGGCTTTCAACAGAACATTAAAAACAGAATAAAACTTCAAACATTAAAAACTTCCCTAAACAGGGCTGCCTTCAGATGTCTTCTAAAAGTCAAATAGTTGTTTATTTCCTTGACATCTGATGGGAGGGTGTTCCACAGGGTGGGCGCCACTACTGAGAAGGCCCTCTGCCTGGTTCCCTGTAACCTCACTTCTTGCAGTGAGGGAACCACCAGAAGGCCCTCAGTGCTGAACGTTAGTGTCTGGGCAGAACAATGGGGTGGGGGGGGGAGATGTTCCTTCAGGTATACTGGGCCGAGGCTGTTTAGGGCTTTAAAGGTCAGCACCAAAACTTTGAATTGTGCTTGGAAACATAGTGGAAGCTGACCTTTCCTTTTCTTATGCAGGCATACATCTGCATGTCTGAAAGCCAGATTTCAATAAACCTTCAAAAGAAGGAACTTAGCCAGGAGAAGACTGCACTGCAAAAGCTTTACAGTGCAAGATTTGGCTGACAGTGGATACAAGTGGGGAAAAAAGATTTTTAATAGGTTATGGCAATAAGACATCTTTGGCTTCTAGTACCCTGGATGAGGTCTTGCTTCCGATTTAAGTTTTCCTTGGAATACTCTCCAAGTTATTAATCCTTCTGTGCTCTCTCTAAGCCAGGGGGAGCAGTTGTCAGCATGCTTTGGGGGCCATCTCTGAACATGCTGGCCTGCTGCTTGGTATAGTATTTCTCCAGGAAGATCCCTTGGGTGGTCTTGTCTTGTGAAGGCAGAGAAGGAGAGATAACGGAATCCTTTCAAGCATGTTGTTGCTGGTCTCTGTCCTTGGGAGGGGCACAGATTCACCTTGAAGGAGACAGATTGCCCCCCAAAATGCAAAACAAAATGTAGGAAGAGGTCGGGAAGAAGGGCAGCCAACTCAAGCCCCTCTTGAAAGAAAACACTTTTGCTTGTGTGATACTGAGTGGCTCTATTTCATTGGCACCGGGGTTTCCCACAGCAAAAAAATCCACCCTGAAACCCACACATAAAAATAAGGTCTGAAACAGGAAAGATGCAGCACAGCATCACCAGCCAAGCATAGTGGCCTACCACATGTGTGGTGTGGAGAAAGTGGATAGGAAGAAGTTTTTTTTACCTTCTCCTATAACACTAGAAAGGGACGCAGGTGGCGCTGTGGGTTAAACCACAGGGCCTAGGGCTTGCTGATCAGAAGGTCGGTGGTTCGAATCCCCATGATGGGGTGAGCTCCCATTGCTCGGTCCCTGCTCCTGCCAACCTAGCAGTTCAAAAGCACGTCAAGGTGCAAGTAGATAAATAGGTACCGCTCTGACGGGAAGGTAAATGGCGTTTCCGTGTGCTGCTCTGGTTCGCCAGAAGCGGCTTAGTCATGCTGGCCACATGACCCGGAAGCTGTATGCCAGCTCCCTTGGCCAATAAAGTGAGATGAGCGCCGCAATCCCAGAGTCGGTCACGACTGGACCTAATGGTCAGGGGTCCCTTTACCTTTATAACACTAGAACCTAGGGGCATCCAGGGAGGCTGAATTTGGGAAAATTCAGGACAGACAGAAGGAAGTCCTCCATACAGCACATAGTTAAAACCATGGAACTTGCTCGTACAATATGTAGTTATGACCTCCAGCATGGATGGCCTTAAAAGAGGATTAGAGAAATTCATGGATAAATCTGTCAGTGGCTACAAGAGACAATATCTATGTCCAGCCTTCACTGATGGAGGCAATCTTGCTCCTAAATACCAGTTGTGGGGATTAACGAGTGGGAAGAATGCTATTGTGTTCACGTGTTTCCCACAGGGGCATCTGGTTGACCACTGTGAGAATAGGATGGTGGAGTAGATGGCCCTTGTCCTGACCCAGCGGGCTCTTCTTATACTGTAAGCAACAAAACAATTGAAACATGCTACCCTGGACTTCTTTGGAAGGAGAGGTGGAATATAATATGAATAAAGAAATGTAATGAAAACATCCCAAAATACTACCAAAATCTAAAAGTATCAAGAACTTCTAAAAAGTCTAAAAACAATTCCAGTACAGATGCATACTGGGAAAGAGCTCAACCTGAAAACTCATCAGAAGAAGACCTTCAGTAGACACTAAAATACAACAGAGATGGCAGCTGTTTAATATTGTTATGGGCCATCCCAATCTCAGAGTGGTGTGAGATTCCAGGGGTCTTGGCACTCAAGCAGGGAGACTGCAGTGTCTTTATGATATGTGGTATATTTACACCTATTTATACATACCTGAGTCAACAGTAGAGGGATTTCCAGCATTCAAATCACAGAGACACAGCACTGGATTCAACAGCAGCCAGACAGCCATCTCTGTGTTTCTTTTTTTTTATGATAATTTTTTATTAAGGTTTCAACAAATTTTATAATAACACAAAAAGCAAAACATCACAACAACAATACAAACAAACAATACAAAACAGAAATCAAACAAAATTAAAAGGTTCAATTTTTGGTTTCATACAGCTTTCTTTCCGGACTTCCTCACATCTCCCTTTTCTGTTTTCAAATTTCCAATTTAATTTTAGCAGATTATTCCCCTATTTTAACCATATTAATATGTCTTAATTTCTTTTAAAGTTAACCATTCCTGCTGCTATCCACTCATCTTTTTCTCTTCCCTCCTTAGGTTAACTAAACTGTGGTTCTCTTATTTGTTACTAATGAAACATCTTTGCATATTCCTTCAGCTTTATCACTAATGCCACATTGTCTCAATATCCTGCATCATATTAACATTCATATAATTTACAATGTTTTTGCAGATAATCTTTAAATTTCTTCCATTCTTCTTCTATTTGTTCTTCTCCCGTATCTCGGATTCTGCCAGTCATTTCTGCTAAGTCCATATAGTCCATCAATTGCATCTGCCATTCTTCCAGAGTGGGCATATCTTGTGTCTTCCAATACTTTGCGATGAGTATTCTTGCTGCTGTTGTTGCGTACATAAAAAAGGTTCTATCCTTCTTGAACACCTTCTGATCAACAATGCCCAAAAGGAAGGCCTCTCGTTTCTTCAAGAAGGTATACCTAAATACCTTTTTCAACTCATTATAGATCATTTCCCAGAATGCCTTTACCCTTGGGCATGTCCACCAGAGGTGAAAGAATGTTCCCTCAGTTTCCTTACACTTCCAACATTTATTATCGGGCAAATGGTATATCTTTGCAAGCTTGACTGGTGTCATGTACCACCTATAGATCATTTTCATAATATTTTCTTTCAAGGCATTACATGCCGTAAATTTCATACCAGTGGTCCATAACCGTTCCCAGTCAGCAAACATAATATTATAACCAATGTCTTGTGCCCACTTAATCATAGCTGATTTAACCATTTCATCCTGAGTGTTCCATTTTAACAGCAAGTTATACATTCTTGACAATGTCTTAGTTTTAGGTTCTAACAATTCCGTTTCTAGTTTTGATTTTTCCACCTGGAAACCTAGTTTCTTGTCCATGTTAAAAGCCTCTCTAATTTGGTAATAATGTAGCCAGTCTCGCACTCTATCTTTTAGCTTCTCGAAGCTCTGCAATTTCCATGTGTTTCCTTCCTGTTCTAATATCTCCCAATATTTCGGCCATTTGGCCTCCATATTGAGCTTTTTCAGAGCCTTAGCCTCCATAGGTGACAACCACCTTGGGGTCTTATTTTCTAGCAAGTCTTTATATCTTATCCAGACATTAAAAACTGCTCTCCTGACAATATGGTTCTTAAATACTTTATGAACTCTTACCTTGTCGTACCACAAGTATGCATGCCATCCAAACGCATTATTAAACCCTTCCAAGTCTAGAATGTCAGTGTTTTCAAGAAGTAGCCAGTCCTTAATCCAGGAGAAAGCTGCTGATTCATAATAAAGCTTCATGTCTGGCAGGGCAAACCCCCCTCTTTCTTTAGCATCGGTTAATATTTTAAATTTTATTCTGGGCTTTTTGCCCTGCCAGACAAATTTAGAAATATCTCGCTGCCACCTCTTGAAACAATCCATTCTGTCCACAATCTGCAAAGTCTCATCTCTGTGTTTCTTTTTAACAGCTTGCACCAGTCAGTCCCCAGAACTTCTGCCCCTGCTCTTCTTCCCAGAACCCCGTGCCAAATACAGCTTCCCCTTCTGCTGACATCATCATCCACTGTAACCCTGGCAACCTCCTCCAATGTGCCCAGCAGAGTCTTCTGCCTTGTTGATGGCTTCCATTGATGGGTTAAGGACTGGCTATTTCAACCTTTGTTTCTTAATGCATTCAGAATCCCCTTTCATAAGTTTAGGGTTGGAGTAGGCTTGTTTGCATCCCCTATATCCCCCCATTCATGTTGGCATTCTTTGTTCAGACATGATGCCCAGGCAGGACTCTTATGAATGTGGCTTGCCAATACATTATGTTATATTGTTATATTTCTAGAATTGATATGTGTTTTTCTCGGGTGTATGTTAGCACATATGCTATTGTTTTGCTATATTATGGAATTGTTGCAATGTCATTGTCCTGCTATGTTATTACGAAATTGTTTTCATAGTGTTTATTTGAAATGCACTCCTCTTTCTTTGCTGTAAGCCACCTTGAGCATGATTTTTGTGTGCAGAAAAGCAGCATACGAGTAAAATGAATGAATGAATGAATTTAGCCTCCCAGGGCTAACAGTTTGTGGAAGGACTGTAACTCAGTTGCAGTGCATCTGCCTGACATGCAGAAGGCCCCAGTTTCAAACTTTGGCAACTCCAGGTAGAGCAAGGAGAGACTACTGTCTGAAACCCTTCAGAGCTGCTGCCAGTCAGTGTGGACTGTACTGAGCTAGATGGACCAATGGTCTGATTCAGTAGATGGCAGCTCTTTATGCTCATATTGTACACTGCAGAAATCTGACTGAAGCATTCGAATCTCAGAGGAGAATGTGAATAAAAACCCATTGGATATGATCATCCAAAGCCTATTCAATACCAGGCCTTGTTCTCTAAGGAGTTAATGGGAGGCAGGGGGTCTGAGAGGGGTTGAAGTCCAAAGCTGATGGAGTCAGGAACAGGGGGAGGGAGGGAGGGAGGGAGGGAAGGAAGCGGAAGAGTGGATGAGCTGACCACGACAGATCCCCAAAGTGCAACAGCTGTTCCTCGTCTTTGAGGAGCGAGGATCAAGACGAGAATATGAGATAGGCAAACGTTGGCTTAAACTTTCTTCTCCCTTTGATTGTCCTTGGACATCTGCCCCCATCTCCCGTCAAGAATGCTTGCCAGCTGGTTGCTCAGAATAACAGCCCTGCTCACTCTCCGAGACCTCTAATACTTTAAGCCAACGAGTCGCCACTGTGTGCCTCCCGACTGAGGCGGAACTATGCTAATGCCTCCAGCTCATTTCGCCTTTCTACCCTCTCCAGCCAAACACCGTTGCTTGTTTGCGCGATTTATTTGGCTCACGTGCTAATTGGCTTTAATTTGTTGGCCAATTGGATTTTTTCACGTGCCCCCCCCTCTCAAAAAGAAGAAGACAGTTGTGGACAAAAGAAGAAGCTTTGACTGAAGAGCGTGGGATCCAGGGGCTATTCAGCCTGGTTTCTCATGCCACCGGCTCTTTATGCAGATGTGTTAAATCTTTGGGCAAAGGGTGTCCTAGAAAGATTGCTCAAGCATGTCCTTTTTCTTCTTTCAAATAATATTCATTCATTCATTTTAAAAAGCACTTTATTGCCAATCAATCTGTATTGCTGTCAAAGACCAGACAACAGAAATAACATCAGCAACATAGACTACATCAGCACCCAAGGGCCGGACGCGAAAGACAAAATTAAAAATTCCCCATATACTTATTTACATTAAAAACAACACTCCTTCAGCTAAAATCCATTATCCAGAGTTTAAGATCAGTATTTATTCACCAACCATCGCTGTCACTGCAGGCTCTTTATTGCTGTATAAAAGGCACCTGGTAAAAACATAACTTTTTTGTTCATGCTTTTGATGGGCTATGATGACGATGGATTTGGTTTTAGAGTGGCTGTTATTTTGTATATTTTTAAAGAAGCCCGTGTGTTTCTGTATGATTGTATCTAGAGTATGGACACAATAATACAGAAACACATCATACAGAAATATAATGTATTTATTACCTTATATAGACATATATTGCAAGTCGCTTGGAGACCCTTGTGCTGAAATAGGTACTAAGTATAAGGCCCCCATCTGCACTTTGCATTTAAAGCTGCATCGTGCCACTTTAGATAAGATGGCCCCTGCCTCCCCCCCCAGCTGTAGGGCAGCCAAGGCCGCGTGCAGTCAGTATGGGTGCTGCTTGCACAGCGTCTGTACAGACAGCCACTCTCACCCGCTGTCCATACGGGCGTCCATATGGACTGCCTCTCACACGCCGACCATACAGGCTGCCACACGTGCGCTGTCTGTACAGACGTCATGGTGCACCACTGGGCGGTTTGCCCTGCCCCTTGGCGTCCTGCCCTGGGTGCCAGAGAGGATTCCTCCGCCACTGCTATGAACAGGGCCTCCCCAGGCAGTCTTAACATTGGGGTGGATTGATAGTCCCCATGTACCTACAACTGCATCAATCATATGTCTGGTGCTCAACTCTGTATCCTAAACTTCATTAAAAACATGGCTCTTGATCTTGTGTGAGGCTAAAAAATTGAGACTATCGTCTGATGAACTTTTGGCACAGGACTTGTGTGGGAGAGAAGGCTGGAGAACTCCTTGGCTGGCTGCTCGTACAACTAAAAACATATAAAGAGCCTTGCTGGATCAGGCCAAAGGTTCATCTAGCCCAGCATCCTGTTCTCACAGTGTCCAATTACATACCCTCCAACATGTTGAGTCCCAAACTGGGATGCACATCTTCCCGTATGCGTTCCTGCAGGAGTCACATGAACTGTGCGAGACCATGGAGCTCAAAATGTGCACTTTTGCTTTCAAAGTGCCCCAAAACACACGTTTTTGGGGTGCCATGTGAGATTGTGGTCCTGAAAAAAGCACGGGAGAGATTTGAGCATGAAATCACATGAAATCACAGTGACCAAAATGGCTGCCATGCTCACATGGGATTTCCCAGTTTTTCTGGGACACTTGTGGGGTATGCAATTAGTTGCCTATGGGAAACCCACAAGTAAGAACCCCAAGCACAAGAGAACTTTCCCTCTGCTGTTGTTTTCAGCAGCTGGTATTCTACCCCCAGAGGTAGAAAATAGCCGTCATGGCCAGTAGCCATAGCATTCTACAAGAAGTAGAACAGCATTATGCAGATTAAGCACATCTAGAATAGCATTATGCAGATTAAGCAGACCCGGTGCACCATCTGGCCCACTTTTTGGCCACATCAAAGAGGAACTCTCCATAAACGCCTATTAACAATGTAATTAATTCAGACAAACAAACCATGATGCCTTTTTCAGAATGGAAACAACAACAAGGAACATTTCAGCAATGTAAAAAAGTATTCAGAGGACAGAACTTCCCAATGCAAAAATGTCACAGTAGAGCCCAGTTTGGCATCATGATGTGTCTTATTTAGCTTTTTTATCAACAATTTGATGATGATGATGACGACAATAATAATAATAATTCTCCTATTGCAAAGTGGAGAGAAGGCACGGCAAGGCACGGCCATCCTTCAAAACCTGCGCTTCTCTGAATTTTTCAGAGCAGAACTTCAGCCAAGTAATGTGTAGAAAAATGCATATACTAAAGTATGCATAAAAATACATATATTTAGTGAAATTAACGTGCAATAATGCATTATATTGGGGAAAATATAAATATTATGGAAGGTGTGCTTTGCACAAATGTGTGTGTTAGGAGAAATGCATACCATAATGCTAGCAACTTTTCATGAGGCGTTAACAAAATATTTCCCTGGAAACTGTTTTGGAAATGTGAACTAAAGTTAAGATTGAAAAAAATGAGAGACTGATCTGGATTCCTATCTGCATGATTGTCTAGAACAGTGATTTTCAACCAGTGTGCTGTGGCACCCTGGGGTGCCTTGAATGATGGTCAGCGGTGCTGCAGGCAACACTGGCCACTGTCCTTCTTCTTTCCCTCCCTCCTCTGATACCCTCTCGCATCTCTGTCTCCCAAAGGCTTGCGCAGCTATTTGTTGCAGTGGTCCTGGCTACAAGCTCCACAGGTGAATGGTGCCTCTGGGACTGGTCAGGGAGTGCTGGTAGCCAGGACCTGAAGCAGCCTCAGAGCAAGCATGTGAGGCAGCACAGCCAGTCAGTTCACCACCCCTTGCTGTTGGGAATGGACAGACAAGTCCCAGGCCCCTATGGGGCAGTGTGAAGAGGCACCTCTCTTTGGCGTAGGGTGGGAGTGCAGCCCAGAGACCAGGGGCAGCAGTAGCGCCTGCCCAGAGGACTCCCAAGGAGAGGAGAGAGGAGAGGAGGCTGAGGGAACACTCCATCAGGGAGGGTGTTTGAAAAAGGGTGAGAGGCTGCCAGCCCTGCAGGCGAGGGGTGGCACAACTGGGTTTCTGAGCCCCACAGGGGTGCCACAGAAAGAATGTAGTTGATCAAGGGAACCATGGACTCAAAAAGATTAAAAACCTCTGGTCTAGGAGGTATGGATCTTGGTCAGTTTGTACCAGAATTGGCCAGGACTGAATTTCTTAATTATCTCCACTTCACAGCTCAGGTTTCTTTACTGAGTCTGCTCCACCAGGTCTAAAGAGGAATGCAAAAGTTTGCTCCTTCTCATCTGTCCTAGCGAAGCTAAAGAAAAGGATTAGATGCGACTGGGTGGTAGTTGTTTCAGAGAAGGCAGTGCAATCCACTCCCCTGCACACATTTCTTTCCAATCTCTCTCTTTATCATGAAGCTAATGGTCTATTTCCAGCTCATCATGAGCTTTGCAGACAAATGGGGAGCACTGGGTTTGAAGAAGGGCTGCATTTGTTAGAATTTGAAGCTCAGTTGAGCACTTCAGTCTGCTGGCTGATGTTATGTAACATGGGTGACCGAGAGGGAACATCAGACCAACATCAGGGTGACCAGATGCAGACCTAGAGGGGAAATGCTGCAATCCACCCACCCACCCACCCCCACCCCTTCTCACCTGCCTTTTCTGGTATGAGGATCCCAGGGTGAAATAAAAAAGAGCATTTAGAAAGTTCATGAGTCATGCCACAGTAACATCGGGCATTTTGTTTCAGCAATCCGACTCTGGGAACTTCCTTGCAAAATTGCTTGGGGCTGACTCAGAAAAACTACATCCTCTGGCCTGATGCTTGGAAATTAGAAGATGGTTCTCTGAAGTTTAGTGTTATGTAGAAATCCATCCTCTGGGTCCTTGGGAGTTTTCTTCTTTTTCTGCAAACGAGGCTGCCATTTCTCTCATAGTGTGGAACACCTGTGAGACAATTTGTAGAATGAAAGGAAGAACACTCCCAAACCCTTCTCAGCCACCTCAGAAGTAAGCAAACCACGACAAAAACAAAACAAAACAAAACACCCTGCACCCCACCCCTGAGAATTTCACTGGAAGTTTCTCTCCATTTGGATAATTTCAGAATGCAAATTCTTTCTGATGGATGGTTAAAAAGAAGCAGGAGAAATTTCCAGCACAGAGATTCCCAAAATAACAGGAGATGGAGTCCTCTGAAGTCCTCCTTCAGCATAGCTTAACAGTCACTCATTAAAGCAGGAGGAGATGCTGCTGGACTCCACCCCACCCCCCATGAACCCCAGCTCATATGGCGAATGGTCAGACAGGGATGGTGGGAGTTGAAGGCCAAAAACATCTTGTGAGTCATAAATTCCCACCCACTGTCATTAAATTGACTAAAACTAGGTATCTCAGCAGGGACGCAGGTGGCGCTGTGGGTTAAAGCCTCAGCGCCTAGGACTTGCCGATCGAAAGGTCGGCGGTTCGAATCCCTGTGGCGGGGTGCGCTCCCGCTGCTCGGTCCCAGCGCCTGCCAACCTAGCAGTTCGAAAGCACCTCCGGGTGCAAGTAGATAAATAGGGACCGCTTACCAGCGGGAAGGTAAACGGCGTTTCCGTGTGCGGCTCTGGCTCGCCAGAGCAGCGATGTCACGCTGGCCACGTGACCCGGAAGTGTCTCCGGACAGCGCTGGCCCCTGGCCTCTTAAGTGAGATGGGCGCACAACCCCAGAGTCTGTCAAGACTGGCCCGTACGGGCAGGGGTACCTTTACCTTTACCTTTTAGGTATCTCAGCATCCCAGGGTCCTGTTAAGTTCAATAAGCATGGTGCTGAGGGGGTCCTGTGCGTAGATGCTTGGTGATGAGATATCCAGGGTTTGCATCAGTGGATTTCACAATGCCGTTCTCCAAACAAACTGTGTAGGAAAATGTATATATTTTGGGGGAAAGTATCCATAAAAATGAATGTGTTGATGAAAATAGCACACAGAAAAATGTGTGATGCAAAAAAACTGGTGATAAAAATGTGCATCCAGCTGCAGAAATGCACACTGAAATGCTGAGGATTTTCGTGTGGATTTTTTTTTTTCATTGACAAACTGAGGTGGGAGTGTGATGAATGGAACTGAATATTGGGGGGAAATGAAAAATGAAGTCCAAAATAGATTCATCTTGTTAATTTATTGGGAGGTATCTTAACTGATTCTCCTGCCCCCACCCCAAAAGCTGTACACCCCAGTATAGCAATCCCACCATCATTAACCTGGCCAGGGTGTAAGAGGGTTGAAAACTGACCTTGGGAAAGCAGAGCAGCAGAGAAGCATTCCCCCCCCTCTGCCATTAGCTCGTCACATTGGTATTTATGCCTCATTTTAACTAGGGTGCACAGCCAGCCATATTCGTATCCTTCATATTTAGCCAGAGCAACCTTGCATATGTTAATAGTAACAACACAGGAGAGTGTTGGTGTGTTTGCACTATATCAGTTGACACCTCTATAAAATTTTATATCAGATGCCTCTGGCAACAACGTCTTTCGGGGGACCTGAAAAAGATTTGCCCTTTCACCATTGCTTGCTTTCCTCATTTTTGCGAAACAGAATTCCCCGCTAGGCCACTCGCTTCTCTCTCTGTACAGGTCCAAATCAAGGGGCAGCTTAATCTCCCAATGTTGCGTAAATTCTGTGGCCTGGCTGCATCCCACACAGGGGCTTTGAGAAGTCTGTTCCAGGGTGTTTCAGGGGTTTGCAGCCTTTGGATAGCTTTTGTCCTGCTGAGTTTGGTGTGAGGTTGAGGGAAGGAAGAAGAGTCAGAGTGTTAGATTGTGACTGAATGGATATGAATTCAATCCTCACTCTGCCATGAGGCACAATGAAAGATCTCGATTTGGTCTCTCTCCCTCCCCCATCTCTCTCTTTTCTCTCTCTCTCTCTCTCTTCCCATAACTTATCTCACAGAATCATTGCAAGGATCATGATGAGGGAGGATGAGATAACTATGGACATTGCCTTAAACCTTTTGCAGTTGGTGGGGTGGGGGGAGGGTGGATGCAAATGGAATAAATGGAGAAAAAAGGATAAAATTAACTGCTATCATTAGACATACAGTGGTACCTTGGGTTACATACGCTTCAGGTTACAGACTCCGCTAATCCAGAAATAGTGCTTCAGGTTAAGAACTTTGCTTCAGGATGAGAACAGAAATCGTGCTCCAGCGGCACGACAGCAGCAGGAGGCCCAATTAGCTAAAGTGGTGCTTCAGGTTAAGAACAGTTTCAGGTTAAGTACGGACCTCCGGAACGAATTAAGTACTTAACCCGAGGTACCACTGTATTGCTCTGGAATGCAACCAAGTGACTCAGACTTCAGCAGGATGCCAGGAGGACTACTCTGAGGTAAAGAGCTGATGAAGCACAGCCTTCAATGAACTTCATCCACCTCTCTTTCTCTATTATTCACCCCCCCTCCCCCAAAAATAAAGTTGGGGAAAAGGTGTCTTAATCATACAAGAATGGCACCTGCACCGGCTGATTAACCCGGCAAACTTTGTGTTAGTAATTTAATAAGGGCGTATGGACAGGGGGGGAAAGGGCTGCCAACACTGCTGCTAAAAATAAGTGAATGTTGTAACAACAGACTCTCTCTCTTTCCCCCAACCAGCTTCCAGGCACAATGAATGTGCTCATAGCAGTTTCACATTTATGGAGCCACACATCTGAAATATGCATTACTGCAAGGGATGCTGGAGGGAGTCAACTTTTGCTACCAGTTTCTTCCCAGGCACAAATCAAAGCATCATGCTTGACAGGTGAACCCCTAAAAAAGGGTTAGGGGACCTCAGGCCCCAGGTCCAAATATGGCCCTCTAGGTGTCTCTTTCTGGCCCAAGGTTACACCCTCTTTTAGGCCACAGCCCTCACATGTCCTGTTTTGTGCCCTCCTTGAGTGTTTTTGCCTGGATGGCTGGAGGATGGAGAGAAGTGTGTTGGAGATGTAGAATCATGTGACTTTTGTTCTGCTGGAATGGAACCTGCTGTTGCTTTGCCCACCTTTGCCCACCAGCATGAAGGAATGTGGTCCTCAAACTGAAGATGCTCCCCGCTCCTGCAGTAATGGTTTGAGAACGAGCCATCAGATGAAATCCCTGCTCCCAAACAAATCCACGCAACTGTTCAAAACTTACTAAAAAACAAAGCACGAGAAAGTGAGAGAAACCAAAATTGCCAGGTTTGCTCATCTCTACTTGTGGACCTCTACTTGGCTTCCTTCTGAAAGCAATTGTGGGCCATGGAATAGCTTCTGGAAGGAATTGGATGGTGAGATAGGCTCCTGAAGAAGGAGGGGCAGTCCCAGCTGTTTAGGTCTGTAAAAGTTAAAACCCAGCTCCTTCAATTGGGCTCGGAAATATGAGGCTCTATAGTTGTGACAAGGCTACATGAAAAATAAAAATGAAGGTTTTGTGTTTGTCTCTCTCCGTCTGCTGTTCCTCCTTTTCTACTGGGAAATCTCAGGGGCCTGGCTTAAACCAGAGTTTGTATTGGGGTAATGGAAAATATGACCTCATTAGCACCAAGTTTGTCATTTGTTCCATAACAAAAAAGTAAATTACAGTGTATTAATGCAGTTTGTGTTGTTTTTAATGTGCACAGAGACACAATAAAACTTTTTTATTGGGGAAGTGTGATGACATGTTCGCACTTCAGGACTACCACCGGGGCTCTGATAGGGCGCACCAATTGGATGGCTCTGTGGAACACTCTTATAATGATGTAGTAAAATTTGACTCTGATGTAGTAAAATCTGTTTATGGCAAAGCTGTTTTCTCCCTGCAGAATCCTATCGGGCTAGGCCGGGGAGCTGAGTAGTGGAGTCTGTATGTTTGTGTGGAAACCTATAGAGCTGTATTTCTTTAAAAGGAAATGACTTGGATGAAATTTTTGAATGTTTTGGATTCCATCAATAAATCTGCCCATCTCACTCAACTCTTCCCAAAGATGCAACTCATGTGTTGTAGTGGGCAGTGTACTTCCAGGGCCTTCCCTTAGATGGGTTCCCCAATATTTTGTAGATCAAGCCGATTTAAGTACAGTGGTACCTCTGGATACGCACACCTCTGGTTGCGTATCCTTCAGGATGTGAATATGGCAAACCTGGAAATAGAAGCAGAAGCAGTCCCTCCAGTTGCGGAAACCTCAGGATCAGACCAGAGCTCTGGAACGGATTCCATCCACAACCGGAGGTACGACTGTAATACATTTCCAATCTGTCTTTTCCTTTGGTTATGTACCAAAATTAGTTTTCCATTCGAAGAGCAGGCTGATCCGCTCTTTCTCTTCATTTGACAACCAGCTAGCAGTGTCCTGGTCAAATCTGTAAAACGTTCTTCTTGTTAAAAACCAGAACTGGGATGCAAAAAGTTAACAAACTCCAGATTCTGCCAGATTTTGCCTATATGCCAGACTTAAAATTGAAATGGAGAGAAACCAAAACTGAGAGATTATTCCACCTCTACTTGCAAGATGTTGATATTTGTGGAGGAGAGAAAAGAGTGTACTCTGGATTGTTCAAAGCATAGTGTGAATGTTCTTTTCAGTGGAAGTCCATGGAGTCAGTTACTGTTGCCCAACCAATCACTTTCAGTATACTTGTGATGCACTATAATAATGCAGAGTACTTTTCTTTGCCTACACAGAAATGCATCCTTGAAGCATCACTGACTTAGCAGAGCAACACAAATTCAGTGGTTATCAGAGGGCTGAAGAACAGGAGGTCGCCGAGTGCAGCATCGCTGAGGTTCAGATGACTCTTCCATGATCTGTTCTAAGTGGAAGTGGCTTAAATAGCTTTCCATTTTGTCTCTCTGTAAGCAGAACACTCTGGGTAAGGAAGTCTTTCCTTTCTTCTCCACTTCACAAGAAAGTGAGTAGATTTCTCTCCCCCAATAACTTCCCACAGTGGTTCCTTAATGAAGCCATTAAATGGGTAGGCTTTGTTTTTATCAATTCAATCACCAAAATGAAAATCATTATAGTTCCCTCCAATTTATTAGGTGTCGTTATTTGCCATCATGTGTAAATTCATTTAACGAAATAGCCGTGCTGACTGCTTTGGAATCACACTGCTGGTGCTATTGGAAGTGTAATTCAGACTGGCGGATGGTTGCGTTTCAGGGTTTGTCTTTAGATTCTTTAGCAACTTATTTTTGTAGAAAGTCACAAATGAAATTACCAAATGAAGAGAGCTTTATTTTTAAAAGGGAAAGCTAGAAGGGCATTCCGGGCTCATTGGAGTATGTATGGAGTGCAGAGTAACCCTGGTGTGCTTTCAATGCCTATTAAAATGGAATGTAAACCCTAGCTGAGTGTGGCTTTTTAATATCTACTAAGAGAACACATAGCAGAGAAAAGAATTGACTTGATGACCTACTGGATCACAGTTCATTCTTCTTGCCACTATGCCATGCTAGCTCTCTTCTATTCCCTGAATAGTCTCTTCCTGATCACCTGGAGTCTATTCTGCTCCCTACAGGTGAGCAGGTGCCTGGCTGTTTACAAGCCCACATAGCCATCATCTGCCTAGTTAACCAATACTATGCAAGTATTCCTGGGATTTTAACAAGCAGCCCCTCTCTCCACTAATTTGGAAATGTCACATTGAAAAGGTATCCATCTAATCAGAATTACAGCTCCCTGCTTCATTGATCCTTTGTACAGCTCCATACGGCATTCCTCCCAAATGGCAGAGCTTTCTGATAGGCAGAGAAGAGTATTTTTGGCTGAGTTTTCAGCAGGAAAAAAAAAATCCCAGCAGTGAGGACAATAAATCATTGGGTTTGATGGAACATTGTTATATAGACAAATAACTGGCATGCCAGGAAATAAATGATGTGCGTTTTCCAAACATCAATAGATGCCTGGGCAAAAGCCATTTAAAATGGGAACAGATTTTGTGTGTGTGTGTGTGTGTGTGTGTGTGTGTGGTGGACATATTGCAGCTCCTAGTTCTGAAAATGTACCCCATACATCTCCACACAAATAATTCTCTCCTCTAAGCAAATGCACACCAGGTTTATGGATGCTCTTGAGTGCTCCCAGTCCGACCATTATAAATAATGATGCTTCCATGCCCTCGGTCTTATACTTCGGAATTCACTAAACTAAGCTGACATATAGATTCTCAACACAAGTTCTTTGCAGCAAAAAATTCCTTCCATGGTGCATAGCCACTAAAGTGATGGAACGTGTCACAGTTCTGCACCAAATCGCACCCCTCCCCCCCAATTATCCTCACTTGACCTTCTCCCCAGATTTTGGAATTCTGAATAATGTGATCTTGTTTCCAAAGCAGAGCTGGTGCATTAGGCAGGGGTGGCGAACTGGATCTGGCCAGATGGCAGGATACAGAAGAGACCTACCTTTTGCAAGCCACTTTGACAAGTGGGGAGGGCCACTTACCTGTCAGCCATCTGATGTTCAAGCCTCAGCCCAGTATACCTGAAGGAGTATACTGGACAGCCTGGACACTGAGGTCCACCTCCGAGGGCCTTCTGGCGGTTCCCTCACTGCGAGAAGTGAGGTTACAGGGAACCAGGCACCCGCCCTGTGGAACGCCCTCCCATCAGATGTCAAGGAAATAAACAACTATCTGACTTTTAGAAGACATATGAAGGCAGTTCTGTTTAGGGAAGTTTTGAATGTTTGATGTTTTGTTGTGTTTTTAATATCCTGTTGGAAGCCGCCCAGAGTGGTTGGGGAGGCCTGGCCAGATGGGAGGGGTGTAAGTAATAAATTATTATTATTATTATTATTATTATTATTATTATTATTATTATTCCTGCAAAGGAATGCTTTTCTTTTGCTTCCCCAGCTCTTTATTTGCATCCCTGGCTTGAAGACACACTTGCAAAGGGCAATTTGAGCTAGGGATGCAACACAAGGCTCAGGAGTGCACTCCTTCTACCTTTGCAGCCAAAATCCAGTCCTTTTTGAATTTGGTGACTTTTTCTGTTGCTGTGCAGGGCAATATATAAAGGTACCACTTTTTATGCCCTGCAAAAGAGCATAGGAAGCTGACTCTTGCCAGGTCAGACCATTAGACCATCTAGTGCAGCTTACACTGACAGGCAGCACCTCTTGGCTCGCCAGGATTTCAGGCAGGATTCTCTCCCAGCCCCACCTGGACATACCCTCCAACATTTCTCCAATGAAAATAGGGACGTCCCATTCCATAATAATAATTTTACTATTTACACCCCACACATCTTACTGGATTGCCCCAGCCACTCTGGGCAGCTTGCAACATATATAAAAACATAATAAAACATTAAAAAACAACCTTCCCTATACAGGATTGCCTTCAGATGGCTTGGGAGTCAACTAACTCCATAACCTCAAACATTTCTCCAATTAAAATAGGGACGCCCTAACGAAAATTGGGACATTCTGGGAATTAATCAGAAACCGGGACGGCTTCTCTAAATCAGGGACCCCCCTGGAGAATAGGGACACATTGAGGGTCTGCCTGGAGATATCAGGGATTGAATCTGGGACCTTCTGCATGCAAAATGGATGCTGTATGACTGACACATTCCAGTCAGGCAAAAGCAGTGTGGAGCAGAGCTGATGAGTGTCACCTGGAGAGATGGGGTGTGGCCTGAGTCATGGGTGTGGTCTAAAGAGAGTCCCGAGGGCCAAACAGAGAGCCCCGGAGGGCCGCATTCAGCCAGAGGGCCTGAGGATCTCTGGTTCTGCCAGCTCTTAATAATCATAGTGAGCTGTCCAGAACTGTCTGAGAACAAAGCACTTGTAATGTGCACACCTGCCTTTCTTTCAGGATGTTAAAGGCCCATTGTGGAGCGGATAGGGGCAGGAAGAAGGAAAAGAATGGGGGCCATATCTGCAAAAGCCTGCGAGCAGATGAAATCTCAGTTCGATCTGTTATCTCCCGGCGCTCCAAAGGTCTTCCAGTGGGAGATTAAAGAGCAAGGTTACTGTGACAATTTGTTTACATGCAGGGAGAGATTAAGATCTCATTGAAAAGGAATAAAAATAACATCATCTCAGGCTGTCACAGCATGAGCCCCATTGTAATCAACACTGGTCTGATTTCAGGGATAATTTAAGACCAATTTATTATCTTAATTAAAAAAGAGAGAAGGGGAGGGAGGGAGAGGAAGGAATTCGTGTTTCAGATGCCAATCTGTTAGCTATCGGATAACACTTTTGGATGACCCAAACACCACAGCATATGCACAAGAGGAAGGAGAACTTTTCTTTTGCTTTAAAATAAACAATGAAGCTAGCTGGATATTAGTTTAAAAATGTCACTTGTTTCCTGTACGAAGGTGTGCAAGGTTTTGCACGGTGGACAGCAAGATGTCTTCTTTCATCATACTAGAACTGAGGGCCTGAAGCTCATTGTTGGAAGATTCAAGACAGACAAAAGAACGGACTGCTTCAAACAACAGATACTTAAACTGTGGCCCCCCACTAGAGGTAGTGATGGCCACTGTAAGGTTATCAATGACTACTAGCTCCAATAGCTGTCCACAGGCAGTATGCCCCCAAATGCCAGTTGTGTCCATGTCCTGTTTGCAGGATTTCAATGGGCATCTGGTTGTCCACTGTAAGAACAGGATGCTAGAAGAGTTGGGCCTTTTGGCCTGATCCAGCAGGGCTCTCCTTGTATTATTAAGCTCAACTGCCTGAGAACTAGACTCAGAGGCAAGCCAGAGCTCAGTGGACAGATGGCCTGACTCAGAATAAGGCAGTTTCCTATGTTTTAAATCAGCCTTCCCCTTAGGTATTGTTGCGGTCCATAAGAACATAAGAAGAACACTTTTGGATCAGGTCAAAGGTCTATCTAGTCCAGCATCCTGCTCTCATGGTGGCCAGCCAGATGTTGGTGGGAAGTCTGCAAGCAGGACCTAAGTGTAATAGCAGGCATAGGCAAACTCGGCCCTTCATATGTTTTGGGACTACAACTCCCATCTAACAGGACCAGTGGTCAGGGATGATGGGAGTTTTAGTCCCCAAACATCTGGAAGGCCGAGTTTGCCTATGCCTACTGGTAGCATTCTTCCCACTGGCATTCAGAAGCATACTGCTTCCAACAGTGGTGATAGAACACAGCTATCCTGGCTAGTAGCCGCTGATAACTTTGCCTTTCATGGATTTGCCTAATCTTCTCTTCATGCCACTCGAGTGCAGAACGGTTGCCTTCTTCCCCATGAACTTCCAAAAATAGATTTATCCTTCCTGCTTTGATTCACCTTTTTAGGAACTCTGTTCCATAGAAAGAATGCTGGGAAAAGTGTGGTGGTACTTTTGGAATATGGCAGGGCAGTGCAGAAATCTGCCCCCGATTTCTTGTAAGTTTTCTTTCCATGACAAAAAGGCTTCAATTTTTCTATCTCATTCAAAAGACACATTAGAATTTACATAGAATGTCTGTGGGCATGGGATTGTGAGCTGACTTTAGGAATATATGTCAATTTTATATAATCTCAGAATCTCATTTCCCCCAATTAGTTTCAATTTGAATTTTTTTTAAGGCAGTCCCACATATCTAGGTAAAGATAGAGATAGATATTGATATAGAGTTACTTTTTTTACAAGAATGTTTAGAAAGATCATAGCGAGGTACAATAAAATAATTAAAACCTTATAAAATCATAAAATTCAGAACAAGTGACCAACAATTAAGCGATATATGACTTACAATAATTAAAAATACAAGGGTACAAAGATAGATTGTTAGAGTGATAGATCAATTTATAGATTGATGCTTCTAATGCCCATGCACCACTCAGAATGGAAGCACCTCTCTCTCTCTCTCTCTCTCTCTCTCTCTCTCTCTCTCTCTCCCTCTCCCTCTCTCTCCTTCCATTTCACTCTTTCCCAAAGAAACAGCTGCACCATCAACCTAGAGTGTCATTAGAATCTGGACCAAGAGTCCCTTTGAGAACCCCCCCCCAAAAAAAAAAAAAAAATCTGCAGGAAGGAAGTTGCCCAGCAGGGAGCCAGGTGGATGGCAAACATGTGCTTTTCAATTACAAATGACTCAAGGGAAAAAGTTGTTGTTGTTTATTTTTTTTAAAGAAGAGTCATCCTGGCTGTTTTGACCAGATTAAGACCCAATGCAATGCCCCTTGGTCAGCTCCAAGCCCAATGTAAGTCCCACAAATCTATCCCGTTCTCCACTCCCCCCATTTATTTTTGTTTACAAACATGTTTACAAGTACTTGATAGGTGACCTTATTTACTTAGCAACCTGTGGATTCATTTATCTTGAAATTAGTAGGTAATGAACTGGAAAGCTCCAACAACCCTCCCACTAATTAACATGATAATGGGATTGTTTTGCTACAGAGGTACAATTAGCATGGAGGAGCTAGAGGAAGAGAGGGAGGGAAAATCAATAATGTGTCTGAAGGGTACTGCCAATCCCATGACTAGAAGGGAACCAAAGGGGAGACCTCTGTGGTGGGGAGAGAAATGTGGGGGGGGGGGAGGTAAGAGCCGCCCATAATGATATTTTGTAGGTGGCAGGAGAGTGAGTTTACAAACCCCCAGTTCAAATCTTGTCTCAACCAGGAACTTATGAGAAAATATCGAAAACTGTGCTTAGAATTTGTGTGCTGCATTCACAACACTCCACAAGCAGGATCCTGCCATCACAGGCCAGATCTGAACCATGATAACTTTTTAAGTGGCCACCTGTCAGATTATTTATCAATGGTGGGGAAAAAATGATGTGCATACTATTTGCTAGTCATCCCCATCTGAGTGTTGGAATTTGTGCAGAGGAGGGTGACTAAAATGATGAAGAGTCTGGAAACCAAGCCTTATGAGGAACAGTAGAAAGCGTTGGGTCTCCTTAGCCTGGAGAAGAGAAGACTGAGATGTGCTATGATAGCCATATTTAAATATCTGAAGGGTTGTCCCATGGAAGATGGAGCAAGCTTGTTTTTTGCATCTTCCTAAGGAGAAGACCTGAACCAATGGATTCAAATTGCAAGAAAGAACTTTCGAGTTGTTCAGCTGCAGAGCAGGCCACCTCAGAAGGTGATAGATGGACTTTCATTGGAGGTTTTTAAGCAGAGGTTGGATGGACACCTATCAGGAATTCTTTAACTGTAATCCCTGCCTTGCAGGGGGTTGGACAAGAGGCATTTTGGTGTACCTTCTGTTAAGTTGTGGGTGAACATATCAGACGACACAGCGATTCTTCAAACAGCTCTTGTTTATTCACAGGCCAGAACAGAACTGAACTGAACTGAAGAGTTCAGCCGGCCTGCTTATATAGAGCTCCAGTACAACACAACTGTAACAACTTTCTGTAACTATCCAATCCCTGAACGTCACTTTCAATCCCTTATTTGCATATGTGGACCTGAGTGAAAACTATCTACAGTATCCCCCTGCTGGCCCAGGGTGAGAACTTCCAATTCTACAATTCAACATAACACCTTCCAATTCTACAATTCAATGGTTTTACTCCTAAACAGCACTGCAGTGGGGATGAAAATACAGATTTCATTGCTCTTCATATAGATTAGTGCAGAGAGGGCTTGATTTTCCTCCCTATTCTGTCTGCTCAGCCCAGTGTGGCAATGAGGAGGAAAATATTTGGATAGGTTGGTTGCAAAGGGAGGCTGTGTGTGTATCTTTCCCCTAAAGATGTTCCCACTTGCAGCCCAAAGTGGTACCGGTATGATGTTTTGCCTCATTGGGACAAGGCCACCTCATTTTTCCATATGTGCCAATTCAGCTCGATCTGGTTTGAAACCAAGAGGCAGTGTACAGAATGCCTAAAGCTGGGATATTGGTGCTCTACTTCCTCACCCATAAGAAGAAACCAGGAGACAGAATTCACAGCGCATGAGTCTTGGGTTTTAATTTGGTCAAATGCAGCCATTGACTGTGTTGGTGCAATCGCAGGGCAGAGGGCTGTGAACAAGCCCTGTGTTCCAGCTGAGCAGTCATTTCATTACAGGTCCTGCCACCTTTGCAGGCAGGGATCAGTGCCTAGTGTGGGAAAATAAATGTGGGAAGAGCTTCAAGCTTGGGAAGAAGAAAAAGGGGGAAGGAGGGAGGGAAGGAATCTCTGTCATTATCAATGGGCACCAACCCCAGGGGGGAATCATGATATATGCTTTAACTCTCTCACCCCCTTCTGCCCAGCATACACCTGGTCTGCTCATACTTTCTTGAGAGTGTCTTTTGTTTATTGTTGCATAGGGGAGTTAGTTCTTTCAAATGAAGGAAATGCTTCTAGGTTCCATTGCACCATTCCACCCTCCTTCCTGGTTTGCTGTTCAGTAATGGGGGAAACCAGCACTTTGTTAAAAACTCTCCTTGCCTTCTTTGCTGGGAAATTTGTGCGCCCCAGTTGTCTTTCCCAGTTGCTTCTAGAGGTGGTGGGGGATAGGCAGAAGGTAAGTGAATGATGCAAGAGAATTTCCTGATACACCTATCTTCAGGATTACTTCTGGTCAGTCTGTGCAACTCTGAAGGGCAATTATAGAGCTATGTTTAAATCCGTCAGTTTTAGTATTGCAGACACAGATTTATATAGACAATCTCAGTTTCTCACTTTTCCAATCTTAAATTCAGTTTGACCCATTTCTGCATAGATGTGCATTTTTAAAAATGAAATCTGCATGGAAATTTGTATACATTGTTGTGCACGTCCTAACAGACACATTTTTTCTTGCAATCTCATGTAGTATATGCATTTTTGCAAGCAATTCTCTAATATTATGCATTTTAAACATTTTTTTCACCAGTGTACACATTTCTGCATGTTAACTACATCATTTAGTTCAGAGAAGGACAGATTGCTAATGAGAGCAGTGTTTGAGATCCTATGTTGATTTGGAAGGTGTGCAGTTAGTTGGTTTGTATTAAGATGCAAGCTGAATGAATTCATCCCCCACTCCTAGAAACTCAGGTTGCAGCTGTCTCTCAGAACAATTTTTTTACCAGCTTCAGCTGGTTTGCCAGCTGCACTCTCCCCTGGAAAATGGGGACCTTGCAATTTGAGGTATGTAGTGTGCTTCTCTGTGGGGCTGCTATTGAATACAGTTCAGAAACTGCATCTGATCTATAATACAGCAATGAGCTGAGGCACATGGGTAGGAAAACTAAGGCCCGGGGGCCGGATCTGGCCCAATTGCCTTCTAAATCTGGCCCGTGGACGGTCTGGGAATCAGCGTGTTTTTACATGAGTAGAATGTGTGCTTTTATTTAAAATGCATCTCTGGGTTATTTGTGGGGCATAGGAAAATTTGTTCATTATTTTTTCAAAATATAGTCCGGCCCCCCACAAGGTCTGAGGGACAGTGGACCGGCCCCCTGCTGAAAAAAAATGTCATGGGAACATAGAAAGCAGCTTATAATGAATCAGACCATTGGTCCATCTAGCTCAGTATCATCTACATTGACTGGCAGTAGCCCATCATGGAGATACCGGCAATTGAACCTAAAACTTTCTGCCTGCAAAGCAGATGCTCTTATCACTGCGCCACAGTTCTTCCTTGTTAATGATGTCTTCTCAGATCATATTATATCAGGGCAAAGAGTACCTTGGGGAAAGGTCATAATTTTGCATGGAAACGACTCCAGGGCAGGTTCAGAGTCCCGTTCATCTTCAGATTGGGCTGGAGAAAATCCTCCCCTGAAACCCCAGAAAGCTGATACTGAGCTAGATGATCTGACTTGGAATAAGGCAGCTTCCAATGTACACCTGGATGCTGGTTAGCCTGTGGGTTAAGTTTTGGTGTTGACCCAAGCCTTAAATGGATCAAAGTATCCCAGAGAATGCCAGCTCATTAAATTTCAGGTAGGGCTTAGCTCCAGGGGCTATATTTGTTAGAATGATGTCCACTAGGGAAAAATTCCTCCTTTCCTTGGTATTTTCCTTGTGGGATGCTATCCCTGAGGGAAAATCAACAGGACTAGCTGCTTCGTGCTTTTTGTTTGTTTTAAACAACTATTTCCCCTGTTAGCCAGACCTTTGGGACACAGCATCTTTGCAGCCGCTTGTTTCCAAAGGATAGTAGAAAGAATCCATAATTAACCAAAGTGGGTCAAAGAAGTTTCGACTCCTGTAGAGGCTGGTTTCTTCTAAAAATATTTTAATTTTCAAAGCCTACCCACCTGTCTTGAGCTAGGAATAAATACCTCCAAAGGGTACAGCAGAGCAGATCCGTAGAGTATTTTGGAGTGAGCAATCTTCATATGGCCTAGATTTGTATCTTCCTTGAGAATATCTATAATTTTAGATCTGCTCTGTTGCTGCAAATCCCCCCACCATTAACCAAGCTTTCCTTTTCAGTCCTGCTCTGTAGAACTTGTCATGGAATGCTGCCTTATTCAAAATCAAAGCAAGTCTCCGTCTTTGTCAGTGCTGACAGCTAGCAACTCAAAAGGGTTTAATATAGGGCATTCCCCAGACCTACCTGGGGGCATTGTGGATTGAACCCAAGGCCTTCCTAATACAAAATGTGTGCTCCATCACTGAGCTATGGCCATTTCATAAGCTGCCTTAGGTTGTGAGGTAGGGCAGTGCACCAGATCTGGCAGAATCCCAAACCAAATTGGCCCAATTTGGGCCAATGCAGGTTTTGGCCAAATTGGGTTGAGACACCCATGACTCACCCCATGTCAGGTTGGATGACCTGGTGGAAGCTGGGGTTGTTAAAAGGCAGAATGGTCAGGTGTTGGGGAGGGAGAAGGAGTGGGCATGCAGTCTTACTAGAAAGTAAACCCCTTTAACGTACTGGGGCTTCCTTTCAGCAGCCCTGCCTAGGGAAGCCTTATTGTTTTTATATATGTTGAAAGCTGCCCAGAGTGGTTGTAGTTTCCAGGTCACCTTCAAAGGTAGTCCCATGTAGATTGCATTGCAGTAGTCCAAGCTGGAGATAACCAGAGCATGCACCACTCTGGCTAGACAGCCCATGGGCAGGTAGCCTGCGTATCAGATGAAGCTGGTCACTGCCCTGGACACATAATTGACCTGTGCCTTCCTGAACAGCTGTGAGTCCAAAATGACTCCCTGGCTGCACACCTGGTCTGTCAGGGGCACAGTTACCCCATTCAGGACCAGGGAGTCCCCCCACACCTGCCCACCCCCTGTCCCCCCAAAACAGTACTTCTGTCTTGTCAGGTTTCAACCTCAATCTGTTAGCCGCCATCCATCCTTCAACTGGCTCCAGACACCAATTGCTCTTCCTAGGAAACTCTAGGAACTGTAGCTCGGGGGGGGGGGGGGACGTAGGGGTCTCCTAACAGCTCTCAGCACCCACAACAAACCACAGTTCCCAGAATTCTTTGAGGGAAAGCTTGACTGCTTAAAGTGGTATCATGGTGCATTAGCAGTGATAACACTAAAGAACTAAATGGAACACCCATAGCCAGGAGAAGTCTTTCTTTAAAATCAGGTGCTGTGGCCAAGCAAGAGAAGGAGTCTGCTACCTCCATACCCTTCCAACTATCCAGTGTTGGGGGCAAAATAAACCAGGCTACGTTGATGCTTGGCCTGATGCTGCCAAGGTTTTTTATGCAGAAAAGCAACTTCAGAGGGATCTTGAGTGGGGATGGATAACATGTAGCCATCTAAGAGGTTCTCGGTCCACAACTCCCATAATCCCTGACCATTGAACATAGGCAGGGGTTGATGGGAGCTGGAGATCAACATCTGGAGGGCTACAGGTTCCCGACCTCTCTTCTAGAGAACACTGCTTTTTGTTATATAGACTAATGTGAATTATACAAGTCTGTTCGAGTGTCGGCAACATCCCAATGACCCCTTTTTAATGGGTGAAATTCCTGATTTGTTTTTGTTCTATTTATGTGCTTTATTTTAATTAAACGTACCTCAACAGCAGTTCTCCAGGTGAGAATCATTCTTCCTAATAACAAACAACTTGCATATTAACGGTGCTTGAAATAAATCTTTGCCTTGACTAGTTGGGTGCAGGGAATGGGGCGGGGAAGGAAATTGCCATGATTTGTTGATGCTTTTTGCCTGTCACTAAGCTTGGAATAAATATAAATAAGTAGAATTGCATTTAAAATATCTATCACATCACAATATGGACTGTGGCAATGAGTGAGCTGTAATAGGAGAATATACTTTAAATGTGTCATAATCATTCAGACACCAGGAACTCATAAGCCTCTGGTCCAAGAGCCAGGCAATAAATCACAGGGCTTTTTTCTTTTCTTTTCTTCTTCCTCCCTTCCTATCCTTCCCTTTCCCTCAAAGTCACATGTCTCTTTTCCCACGTGGACTTTGGGAACTGCAGTTTAAGGAATGCCTGCTGCAAAAATGGCTCCAGAGTTCAATTTTACACCTTGCAGGACGATGAATGCTGAAAGATTCGGGACAGATAATGTCCTCTTTTTTTATTACATAGTGCATAGTTACACTTCCACAAGAGACAGAGATGGCTTCCAACTTGGATAGTTTTAAAAGAGGGGTGGATAAATTCATGGAGAATAAGGTTATCCATGGTTGCTAGCCATGATGGGTATGTTCTGCCTGCGTGGTGCATGATCCCCAAGACAGTGATGCTCCTGGGTGTCAGCTCCTGGAAGCCACAGTTGGGAGACTGCTCTTGTGCTTGGGTCCAGCTTGCCAATTTACCATGGGCATGTGGGTGGCCACTGTGAGAACAGGAGACTCAATGATCCCCAAAAATTCAAGAGAGATATTCTTGTATGCAAATGTAGCGGCTCGAATACGAGTTGCCAAGGGATGGAAAGATCAGGAGGCTCCAAAAATAACAGACTGGCAAATTAAATTACAGGAATTTGTGGAGATGGCTCAATTGACTAGCAAACTCAGAGGTAACTCAAAGCAAAAATTTGAAGAAAAATGGGATGGTTATAAAAGATATGTTCAAATATACAATAATAGTTTTGACTCCGTGCTAGCGTTCGAATGACAAAGGAAGTAAAAGGAGGTGGAAAACAATTAAGGATTTATTATGTTTTCTGAATGTATTGGAAAATCTATATAGAAAGGTTTATTGTTTTGTGTACATTCAATTGTAAGATAAAATATATGCGAAGGGACTTGACAGGAAGTCAAAATTGAAGAAACGATTTTGTAAAATTTTCATTATTATCGCTATTTTTTATTTTTATTTTTTGTGTTTGTGTGGGTGTATGTTTTGTATGGAATGTTTGGGAGGAAATAAGATGGTAAATAACATAACAAACAAAATATTGATGTATGTAATTTTTAAATTATATTTTGTGGGTAGTATGGTTGTAATGTTTTTTGTAACATAAAATCATTCAATAAAAATTATTTTATTTTTTTTAAAAAAGAGAGAACAGGGGACTCAGTGGACCACTGGGCTGATCCAGCAGGCTGTTTGCATCTTCTTATGTGAACTCCCCCACCCCAAAATGCAGAGCTTCCATCTACCCGCTAACATTTCACTGATGAAAATAAGGACCTGCTTAAAAAATGCCTACCTTTATTAACAATGATTGCTGCCTAGGAATGGAGGAGAAATTTGTTTCAGTTCATGTTTAGAGGTGAGCCCTACCTACTTTGCAGTTTCTGAAAACAATCTGTAAACCCAAACATAGTCCTCTTTTGGAATTCAGATATTTTCAAATTCTCCAAACAAATAATTTGTAAATAGAGGCAGACACACACGTAAAGTGCACATAAAATGCACATATTAATGAATGTAATAAACAAAATGCATTATTCCAGGAGAAATTGTATCAGGAAAAATTGCATGCAAACCTGTGCATATTAACAGAAATTCACACTAAAATGCTGGTGAATTTTCAGGAGGATTTTTTATTTTATTGGAAATAGTTTAATTGGACATCTGGAGAGCACATATTAACTTACATGTTTGATTGTCACTTTATTTGCAGTGTGAACTGATGGCGGTCAGCTGTTACTATTTGTATTGGTTTTTCCTCTTCTTCTTCTCTCTGTCTCCTTTAATTCGTTTTCTTCCATTTCTTGTTAAATTTGCAAATATAAAATCAATAATGATTGGAAATAACATGCAAGCATGCATTATATTTGGGAATATTGCTTTGCAAAAAAAAGTATATATCTGGCAAAATTACGTACAAATATTTGTACAGCAGGAGAAATTTGCATTAAAATGCTGATGAATTTCCATGAGGGTGCCAAGCAGGTCTGGTGAGGGGGTGTGGCTTGTGGAGAGAGGTGTGGCCTGTGGAGAGAGGTGTGGTTGAGAAGGAAGTATAACTTGGAGAGAGTCCCAAGCGGACAGATAGAGAGGACTGGAGTAGGACTGAATATGGCCCCCAGGTCTAAGGCTGTCTATCCCAGTGGCATAGCATGGGTTGCCAGAGTCCAGAGCCTTGCAGAGGGGTGGGTGGGTGGGAGGGAGGGAAACGGACAGAGTATGCATGCACATTCAACTGCTTAATGACGTCTACACCACACAAGAGACAGCAGCCACGGATATATGAAAATAAGAGTTGTTTGGGGAGGTCACTTCCTGGTTTGCATAGAGAAGCCCAGCAACAGAGCCCAGCAATGGAAGTGTGCAGCTGTATGGAGGCAGCACTGGGTGTTGAAATTTTGCACCCCCTAAAATTTTCGCGCCCCTAAAATTTTTGCACCCGTGTCAGCTGCCCCTGTGCTATACCACTGGCCCATCCCTGACTTAAGGTAAGGATTTGTTACCATGATACACTAAGCAGGTGTTCCATTGACTTCACTGGGGACTCCTAATGAGTCAGCAGTTGAGGGCCTGCCAAAAATGCTAGGATGAAATGGATTGCACAATGCAGCAAATGTGTCGCTCAGCAACACACACACACACACAAAGGGCTAGGAGTAAAATTCCAATTGAGGGTCTCGGTGCCATCATCAACCCTCTGGAGATTCACTCGGCTGATTTACGGCATCTCCAGCAACCTTCAGCGGGATCGTTTCTGCCGAAAACCCTGTCGCCAGGCGCAATAAATAAATGTGTTTAATATACATACACTTGCTTATGTTTGTTTCCATACATATTAAACAAGATTAGACAACCCTCTTGGGAGTTACCCTCCTTGGGTTTCAAGGAGCTTGAACTTGGCGATCTGCGAAGCCTCTCGATCTATAATTCGATATGAATTGTCGCATATGCTGGGTATATAATTATACACATACCAAAATGAAAGCCGCATGCATCATTAAGCCACGGAATTGAAGTATTATCATCTTATCGGCATAACAAAGCTAAGATTTACTGGCTCCTTTAGGGGACCAACAGCAGATCTTCCACAAATCATGCCTCTTAGCCCTCAAGTTGATAAACTTTTGGTGCTTTTGACAGGTAAAGTCTACTTCAGCCCTCTTCATCCTGACAAAAAGGACGTAACAAATGGATTTCCAGTCACCCGCCAAATGTAGTTAGATGACAGATATATACAGAGAGAGAGAGAGAGAGAGAGATTTTTTCCTCCCCTTTTTTCTAAAAAAGGAGAGCAGCCTTTTAACTTGATGGATGAAATTATATCTAAATCTGGTAAATTGGGGACTTCAAAGGCATTTTTCCTCTACTCAGGGTGTCCCTAGATGAGAGGGGTGCATGCTATTTGTACCAAACTCCTGTGCTCAAGTGGTTTGCTAATTGACCCCTTTGTAACAGGTTAAAGGTTCCGCACTAGATAACAGCGCTTCGTTTTGATTAATTATGTCAGGGAATTAATGTATGATTACTAACTTTTAGCAGACCCTGCTCCTTCTGACCCTGAGCTGCTTGTTTGTGTGGCTGGTTGTAATTTTCGACCGATGGGTTACGAGAGGTCACAGTGTGGTCAGCGTACTTTAAACAAAGAAGAAGGGATAGTGGAGGGAACCCAAGAGAGAAAGGATGGAGAGAGGTATCATATCTGGGAAGCCATGCCTTTATTTACAGCCTGACAGGCAAGATGGGATCAGTGTTTTTAACAGTGGGCGTTTATACATTTAGCCTTTCCAGTGAAAGATTCTTCCCAGACAGAGCAGAGACTTTTGGAGCTAGGAGGAGTATAATGGAAGAGTTGAACTTTAGGTCCATAATTCCAATTCATACTGAAATTCAAAAGCAGAGGACCTTGTTAAATTGAACTTTAAGCAGGGCTATGGTGAATCTTCCCCATTCGTGGGGAGAGATGTTAAAGGAAGACTTTTCATTAAGCTAATGAGATTGAAAGAGTGGTTAGAAATAACAACAACAACAACAACTTCTGCTTAGAAAGAAGAATAGAAATAGAAAGGACTGCCTCTTTCCATATGAACCTACCCAGAACCTGAAATCATCTTCTGAGGCCCTTCTTCATGTGCCATCTCCTCGAGAGGTCCGGAGGGTGGCAACACGAGAACGGGACTTCTCTGCAGTGGCTCCCCATCTGTGGAATACTCTCCCCAGGGAAGTTCACCGGGCACTTTCATTATATACCTTTATGTGCCTTTTTAACCAGGCCTTTGGTTGACCTGATTGACATCCTATATCTTTTTCAAATGTGGCTCTTTTTGAGGGTGGTATTATTGGGTTATTGTTCTTATTTTGATTTTATATATTGTGAGATTTTCTGTGAACCGCCCTGTGAACCGTATTCTGCATGGTGCATATTTTCCAAAAACATATCATCCTTGTTTCCCCCCCCCCCATTTTTCCTCCCTCCCCCCCCCACAAAACTCCCCCACCCCACCCCAACTTCCCTCAGTTCCAGTCTTTGGTTTCTCTAAGAATGCTGTTTTCTGCATGTTACAAAGTTGTATAAATCCTCAAACTATTTAGCTGATTATTATCAATAAAAAGTTTGTGAATGTTTATTCAAAACCTGCCAAGGAGTCCAGTTCGCTTTGTTGCGTCTTCAGATACTTTGTAAAGGGTTCCCATTCATCCTTAAAGTCACAGTTATCCTTGTCCCGTAGCTTATATGTCACTATGTCTTGTTATAATTTTGAATAATAATAATAAAAAAAGTTCTGCATGGTGCAGACAAGGTAGATAGAAAAATGTTTCTCTCTCTCTCATAGGATTAGAATGTGGGGCCATTGAATAAAGCTGGATGATGGGAGTGTCAAGAAAAACAAAAGAAAGGCTTCTTCACACAACACATAGTTAAACTGTTTGTTTGTTAAACTGGTGTTTGTTCCCACAGCAGGCAGTGATGGTCATTACCTTAGATGAATTTAATGAGAAGCCCACAAGCAGGACCTAGGCACAACATTTCCCTCTCCGCTTGCGATTCCCAGCATACTGCCTCCAATGCTGAAGACACAGTATAGCTGTCATGACTTTCATGAATGACCACCAGCTCACCCTACCTGCATCAGAGACTGGAAACTTGAATGAGGGACTTGAATGATTGTCTCAGGCAGGGATCTAATCAGGTAAGAAATGCAGAAGGTGATGGGAGAGCGAATTAGCTTGGCAATTCACTGTGACCTAGAAACCCCTAGATTGGCTAGGTTGGGATAAATGGGTCTGTCCTGGTCAGTCTTCTGCCTTGGGCTTTAAGCAACTCAAAGAGTTCCTTGGAAAGAGAGGTTTTCAAACCAGCCAGAGAACTGCAGGAGAACTACTCTCTGCACCCTTAACAAACCACAGTTCCCAATATTCTTTGAGGAAAGACTTGACTCTGTTCTTTCATGGGGACAGAAAACTTTCAAGAAACACGAGGACAGGTTTCAGCATAGCAACAGTCAGCACCTGAATACTAATTGCGGAATATGTGCAAGGAATCACACTGTGTGTTTGTGCCGTCCCCCCACCATGGGCTGCACATGCTTGCTGGACATTTTGCAGGTGTGCTGACATTAAGTATTTTGAGCTGCACTATTAATTTGCACTTAATGAGTTATAGCGGGGCTGGGGGGTGGAGGTGGAGGGAAAGTCCTGAACAATTGTACATGTTTCAACCTGCACCATAATTAGAGGGGGCTATAAAATCAGTAGGCCAACCAATTTTGTGCGTGTGTGTGTGTGTTTAAATGAGATCAGAGGTGATTTCTCCACCCCCCCCCTTTTCTTGAGGGGGAAAAAACACACCAACAAAACTTCAAAACCGGCCAGCCTAACAATGAGCATTTCTGAGCCCTGTTCCCATTTAATCATCAGCGAAATCTATCACACATGTTCTTTCAAGTAAAGTTTATTAGAAAGGAATTGCTACTAGGGAGCCACATGTGGGCTCCAACTTGGCAAGGTCGGGCTGGGGCATAAAACCCTTGAACTTTACAAATATGCAAAGCTGACATAAATAACAAATTAAACTTAGCCAGGTGTAGAGCTGGGTTGAGTCACTTGCCAGAGAGAGAAATTTCAGGTCTTGTTAGAATGACCCAGGTTAGCATGAGGGTGAAGGCTGGCTTATCTCATCAGATTGCTTGCTGGTAGGTTCACATCAGAGGGTCAGGCAGTTCCTTTGATTAAAAAAGAACATCTGCCCATTTTTGAAGAATATCATTCGTTTATTTACTTATTTCTATGTTCGTTTTGCTTCTGTGAGTAGGAGATGGGATATAGCGCAGCTGCTCAGTGACATAACTGCAGACCAAAAGTATGATTATTTCCATTTATAGACTGCTTGGTACCTGAAAGACCTTGAAGTGCTTTACAACACATATGCACACACACATCTGCACACACAATACATAAAATAAAACCATGTCAAATGTTCACATAACAAAATACAATCAATGCACATACACAAATGTATACAAGCAATACATAAACGTAAAATAAAAATAAATAAAATCAGAGAGGCAGTATAATATAAAATGTCAAACTCAACATGCATACAACCTTTCAACCATTCATTCAATCTCATTCACCATCCATTTCACACAGACACTATAATCATTCACTACTTCAAATATTACCTTTATCAACCACGTATGCATAAACCACTCACATTCAGCAGTATTTTAATTCACATAAAAAGGGTCATTGCCAAGCATACACATATCAGATATACTCATCATACCTGAAGCAGAAATGGACTCATGCTCCATCTCTGTTGGACCATCTAATACTCACCTCTCCCACCTCTCACCAGAAAGGGGCCCAGATCTCACCATGGACGGTTCCATCCACTCACTCCTAACTAGCATGTATGGTACTATACATGTATGGTACTATACAAGCTCAACGCCTGATTAAAGAAACCATCAGCACTGGTAGAAGGCACAAACATTGGTCTCACACTGAAATTAACTTGTTCCAGCCAACCCATTGCTAGGCTCTCATTCTCCACCAGCAGCTTGGCTTGTTCTATCTCATGCGTCATTGATGTCTTGTTGGCCAGCAAATCTCACTTCCACTATGAACTTACCAAGTTATCTCTAGGTCCAAAGTCCCTTTTTTTAGTTCCAGAGATTCATTTGCAGTGTGAGAATAATAACAATATGGATATATAGGAAATTCAGTTTGGTTAGGTTTTGAACCTTTCCAATTCCACTTTCCAAAACCATACGTGCACAGAAACAAAGTTATCCTGCAAAATTCACACCTCTCTGAACTATGTGATGCAGGTCTCCAACAAAATACTGTGTATCAAAATACATATAATTAGGGGCAAGTGTGCCTGAAAATGCACCTCTTCATAAAAATAACAGACAAAACAAAAAGGTATTATGTTAGTGAAAATTGCCTGCAAAATTGTGTATGTCAGGAGAAATTTGCCCTAAAATGCTGACATGTTTTCACAAGGATTAAAAAACACAAATTTGCAAACTGATGTGGAAGTATGGCAAATTGAATTTAAGACTTGAAAAATGAGAAACCGATAAAAGAAACTGAAATGGATAGATTTGGCCACAAATAGCATTTAAATTACTGGATTATTTATAAGGATTGTAATCAGTGCAGGTGAAATACTTTGAACATTTAAGATGAGCCAGCAGCTAAATTTCTCAGTGCATCCTCACCTCCTGACATGGTTCCAACCAGTCAACAAGGATGACTGCCTCCAAAATACATATAGATGTGAGCAAGGGAGGGTCAGTAAGGAAGTCGAGAAGGCTTAGAACCAAGAAACGGGGATGAGATAGAGGCAACATCTGTACCATGCAGCATACATTAAAAGCACTATGGATCTTAAAACCAAGAAATCAGGTCAAATAGAGTAAGCAGCAGTGATAACAACACTCTCTGGAAGAAGAAGAGTGAGGAACTTTTTTCACTTCAAGGACCACACAGCAATGGTGGAAAAGTGGGTGGGGCAACATGTGCAAATTTTGCCTCTGTACCGGAGGCTAGTTCCACACCCACACCCACCTACTCACCCACCCTTGTCTTTCCTCTATCGAGATGCACAAGGGGTTGGCCTGGGGAAAATTCTGAGGGTGATCTAGAGAGGTTTAGAGGGCTGCATTTGTCCTTCCTACAGCCCTGCTGTAAAACTACATCATGGAAATAATATCCTCAAGATCCAAATCCTGGGCAAATAAAAATGCACCAGGGTAGCAAAGGCTGCTGCTATGGATCTCAGGTGCTTGAACAAGAATGAGCAAGAAGGACTTTGCAGGTTTAGCATCAGCCATGCTTCTTAGCAAATGCTTTAGCTGCTTTTCATAGAAGAAGAAGAAAACCTGTGTGGTAGGGTGAGGGAGACTGCTTTGGCTGCTGCTGAATGTTCATCCCAAATTGGCTCTGCTCTGCTTAAACAACAGGATCTCAGGCTCACCTGGGACCTATTGTGTGTCCTCAAGTTGTCCTGCGTCCCCAACTCACCTCCCCCCCCCAGGGTGGGGGAGTGAACACGGATAGTGCATTTGACCCTTCCCTCCAAGGAGTCAAAGGATCTGTTGTGTGTTTGTGTGCCATAGCGGCAAAGAAGTTGGACGACTTGTCATGACAAATAATTAAAAGTCCCTGTGGGAAAGACTGTATCATGGAGAGAAAACAGAGAGCTGACAGTTTAGGGAGGAAAGCGCCGGGTCCCTCGGGGGAGATAGAGAAATAGATCATGTTTCTTTGCTTGCGGTCTTAGATCTGGCAAGTGTAACTTTTCCTGAAAGGTTGATAGGTAGGTCAAATGGTAAATCAAGCTGAGATAGAGTTAGGACTTCTACTTATTATATTGTTAAAACACAGCCTGCTGGGGTGGGAGGTGGGGAGAGAGAGGCAGTCCTACAGAGGCCCATTGCTTGGTCTAACCTCAAAATGTTTGGGGAAATATGGTTATTGTTATATCAGTATATCAATGGAAGGCTTGTGTTCTGTTCTGCTTCTGAGGATTCATTCCTCACAACAACTCTCTGAGCAGCAGAGACAAGGAAACTCAGGCCAAAGACCTTTGCACATTGCACAGGAAGATATCTTCACACAATCTTGGTCCATAATTCCTGCCCTGTTCAAATGTTCACCACAAATGTGTGAAGGATCGGGGCTGCACATTAATTTATTTTATTATTAATTTATTACATCCATATGCCTCCTTTCCCACGAAGGAGCTCAAGGTGTTGTATATGGTTCTAACCTTCATGTTTTATGGCCACAACAACCCTGTGAGGTAGGTTAGGCTGAAAGACAGTGGCCAGCCCAAGGACACCTAGTGAGCTTCATGGCTGCTTAGGGATTTGAACCCTTGCCTCTTAGGTCCTTGTCTGACACTCTAAGCATTACACCATATAGGATATCCCCAGAATGTCATCACACCTGCCAGCTGTACCCTCAGATTTTGGGGGGCTGAGTGGGCGGGTCATAGGAAGCAGTGAGTCACACCCACTGGTCCATCTAGCTCAGCGTTGTCTACACCAACTAGCAGGTGCTCACCTGTGTTTTAGACTAGGAATAATCAAAGTCTTACTTGGAGATGCTGGCGATTGGACCTTGGACCTTCTGCATGCAAAGTAGATGCTCTGCCTTTCCCCATAAGGTCTGAAAGGGGGATATGTATGCATTCTGTTGAATGCATTTATAATGTACAGAGTTGCTGACTGCATGGAAATGCGTCCAGCAAAACAAACAAACAAACAAACAAACAAACAAGGAGATTCCCAGTTAAGTGTGCAAGGTCTGAGGCTGCAGCTGGCACACCCCTCATCCAAAAATTGCCCCTTCCAGAATGTCTACAAGGCTTAGTCAAAAGCCCCCCTGAAACCGTTACAGCCTTACTTTTCAATGGTTAGTTTCAACCAACCACTTTTGGGTGTGTGTTCTTAGAAATATGGTCACTCTAAAGTCACAATTCTCCCAGCAGAATTTCTACACTCAGAGGAGCTCAGAGTGAAATATCTTAAAATCCACGCAATATGTTGCTCAGAATGTGGAATTTAATTTACCTGCTAGGACTCTTGACAGTGGGCACTCCACAAGTCCCTAAGACAGATAGATGGATAAGGCTCGTAGCCTGAGGACATACACTATTGGAAGAGTATTAAATATTTTAAAGGAGGTTTATTTAGAGTCCCTATGAACTGACAGGTTCTTAAATACAAGATCATATGACAAGGAGATTCAACATCGTTCTTGTCAGAGGATGAGTTAAATGTGGAACTGAGCCCTGTGTGAATAAACAGCCATGGAAATATTTTCTCTGTAGCACAATCTAAGCATTGAACTGTAGCCTCCTCAGCCAGTTCGCCCATCTCAAAGCAGATCTCAGAGGTGGGAAGTGCCAATTTAGTACACATTTCAAGGCAAATCCTTGTTTCATTTGGAGTCTCTCTCTCCCTCTCTTTCAATAGAGTAAATAGAACATCAACCTTGACAATACTCAACTTAGGAGGGCATGAAATGAATGGGACTGTGAGATCCTGCAATATTATAGCCATTGTGAAATCATAATTCTTCAACTAAGAATGAAATCTTTTGAAGTCCATGGTTTGCTTATATTGCAGGATTTAATGCATAGCTCAGTAGTCGAGCTTCTTCTTTGAATGCAGAAGGTTCTAGCTTTGATCCTTGGCATCTCTAAGTAGGGCTAGGAATGGGCCCTATCTGAAATGCTAGAGAGTTGCTGCCAGTCAGTGTCAACAATATGGAGCTAGATGGACCAAAGGGTATGACTCAGTATAAGGCAACTTCATATGTACCCCAGTTCCCTGATTGAATCCCAGTAATGGACACTTGCTACAATTCTGCACACCTTCTCTGATAACACTCAAACTCATGGACATCCAGTGAAGCCTGGGTGATTTAGAACAGAGAAGAGAAAGGTCTTCTTTATGCAGTGAATAGTCAATAGAACTCACTTCCACAGGAGGCAGTGGTGACCGCCAACTTGTGTGGCTTTCAAAGAGGATTAGACCAATTCATGGAGGAGAAGCTAGCAACAGCTACTAGCCATGATGGCTATGTTCTACCTCCACAGTTTGAAGGCAATAATACTTCTGAATATCAGTTGCTGGAAGTCACAGGAGGGGACAGTGCCCTTGTGCTCATGTCTTGCTTGTGGGCTTCCTGTTGAGGCATCTGATTGGCTACTGTGACAACAGGTTGGTGGCCTAAGATGGGCCATTAGTCTGATCCAACAGGCTCTTCTGATGTTTGTACAGGGTGACCTTTATCTTGGGTATTACAAAGGAAACAAATGGAAAAGAATGCCTAATCCATTCACCTCTTCCTAGTTTCTGTTTCTGAGACACCATTCCCACCCACTGCAGTACAACTGTGCATCAGAACAATCTTAAAGATCTCAGTTGTGTTGGAAAAGTCTCTCCCTTTTAATGTTATAACCAAGAGCTGCCGAGTCGGCATTTGTGCCGTCGGGGGAGTCTCCCTCTGGAAGGTCAGTGGGGAAGTATAATCAGTTTAGCACTGACTGTTGTAACTTACTTGAATGAAAGATTTTTCTAAAGGTGACATTAAGATGAAATATTTAAGATAAACTGAAAGATTTGACTGGAAATTCACAGTGTCCCTCTGAAACGGCCTGCGCTGATTTACTGATCTTCCATTTTCAATTTATGAGCTGAGACCTATGTATACCACTGGAGGATGAGAATAGAGTAGTCGTATTAGAGCGAGCTCATATATCCTAAAGACAGACTTTGGAAGAATTAGAAAGTATAATAAAGTGTTGGTCCCTTTAAGGCTGAGACTGGCTTACTGCCAATTTAGAACCTGGAGCATTAGATATTTTTAAAGCCCTTAAAGCTGTCATTTTGTTTGGGGGGGGGGATGTCTTGGTGTGTGCTTTCTATTTTGCTTCCCCCACCCTGGTATGATGTCTCATCCTTTTGTCAATGAAGAAACAATAGCAGACTCCCTTTGCATGAAATATGTGGATCTATGGCTTATTGTGGGACGGTTCATCTTGATGAAAGTATTGCACCTGTATCTGACAGAGACCAGGGGGGCCTGTAATCTCTTCTGAGATTCTCTGGGCATCTGCTAGCTCTGAAGGCTGCATCTCAGTCAGCACCTTGTCCTGAATCTTGTGGAACAAACTGAGTAAGTTAAAATTTCCTGCTTTCTCCAAATACAGGCAGCCCTTTATTGGGAAGTTTTTAATGTTTGATGTTTTAGTATGTTCTGATATATGCTGTGAGCCACCCAGAGTGGATGGGGAAACCCAGCCAGATGGGTGGGGTAATAATAATAATAATAATAATAATAATAATAATAATAATAATAAATTAAATAATTGTTAAATACCCTCCCTCCCCTTGCCAGTTTGCCTGGTTCAGCACAATGGTACCTGCATCTATCTTGATGGGTGCTTTATTGGAATGGTGAGGAGTCCGAAGAGCACTTTTTAGATGAGGGATGCAGTTGATAGAAGAGGGTCAACTGCCCTCCCCATATTTCTGGTATGTCGCTGGAAAGGACAGGATGCAGAACCAAGGTGTGGCTTCTAATTGGCTGCAGGAGCTTCCTGCACTTAAGCAGAAGCTGTGTTGGACGTTCGGCTTCTGAAAAATATATTCAAAAACACTTACTTCTGGGTTTTCGGTGTTCGGGGGCTGATTTGTTCTTTAACTAAGCCATTCAAGAACCAAGGTTCCACTGTAGTGGCACCCTGCTATATGGAGTTTAGTAGTTGGGCTGTCTTCTTTAGCAAGAGTAGCCAACATGGTGCCCACCAGATGTAGTTGGACCCCAGGTTACTCCAGTTTTCATGACCAGGTAGGCCTCCACTGAATGGTATGGTAACTGAGATCCACAAATGGCACCTGGTTAGTTTTGCCATGCCTTGATGAATATTGGCTTGTAGTAACATGGAGATGGGCTTTTTCACTGGTGGCGCCAATGCTGTGGAATGTTCTCCCTGCTGAAATATGAGAGGCTTCACTGAGATAGGTATGCCACTGGTTCTTAAAGGCACACCTGTTTAGACCAGCATTTCCCTGTTCTCCTAACTTGAATCCCCTGCCTTGATTGTTGTTTTAACTTTTATGCTGTTTAAATGGGCTTGTAAATAAACCATATATTTAATTATGGATGTTTTAATGTGCTATGTATTTTAATTATGAGTAGTTGTGTGTGTTTGTGTGTGTGTGTGTGTGTGTGTGTGTTTATATAAGTGGTGAGGTTCTTGTTATTTTCCTGTAGGATTTTATTTCTTTGTAAACTGCCTTGATATTTCTTTGTGAGATGAAAAACTCTCTTATTTGCAACACAAATGGGAGCTGTAGTCCAAGAACAACTGTCGGGTACCACATTTATCACCCCTATTTTATACTATCGTATTGATTTAATGAAACTCAGGTCCCCCTAGCAAATAATGTTTCTAAGATGTGCAGCTATCATCTTCTTTCTAAAAAACACAAAATGGCAATTATGCACCTAGAATATGATGCGTGAGTGACAAGCAAATGTTTGAGGACACGTATCATTCGAGACATACTTATCAGAAAGCCAGTAATGGATGCAGTTCTGTGATAAGTGCAGTTGAGGCTGGCCACTGTGAGAGCAGGATGCTGGGCTAGATGGGCAATTGGCCTCATCCAGCATGTTCTGCGGTTATGATTCAACATCTAGTATGGCCATGGCAGAGGCAGCCTTTAGAAAAGCTACAAGGGTCCCCAGGAAAATGTAATTTCCCAGGGTGGCCAAGTCCATTGAATGGACCTTGGATTGAAGAGCATTCTGCCAACCCAGGAAATTCTTTGGCATTGCTTTGAAATACATCATAGTGTATTTTTATGTCGTATTGTGTTACTGGTCTCCCCATTCATGTTCCAGAAACCCATGAGAAAGTGGAAATTCATTTTTAAACATTTGTATTAACAATGCACACACACCACAAAAAGTCAATTTCTTTTTTGGCTGAACTTGAGGCAGAATCTTGGCAGGGGGATATGGATACCTTACATCATGTTTTCTATCTGTAGCTATTCGCTTTGGGGGGGGGGGAGTCAAGAATTGCAACTTACTGCAAGCCTCTAATTTCCAGTGCCTTAAAAAAGCTTGAAGCTCAATGTGCTTATATTGCTTTGACTTGGACAATGATATGGGGGTTGAGGGGGGAATCTCAGCATTGGAAGAGATTAAGTGTAACTTTTAGATCTTTCTTTGTGTGCCAAAGGGAATATTCCATATTCCTATCCTCTGAATATTGTCTTCCTGGAGATTATGAGATAATGCATCTGGAACAACATTAGCTCATCCAGGTTTGAGTTTTTCCCCGTTGAAAATCAAACCACCGTAATCTCATTCTCCATCTGTCTGAACATATTTTTGAGTAAAAGGGTCAGCGTTGGCCATTGCACAGGAGTGTGGTCAGAGTTTCAAAACATAAGAAGGAAATTTCTGCTCTCCCCTTCGCCCAGGCACCCTCAAATGATACCTAGACAGACTTTGTTCAAAATTCTTTTATGTTGTATTTTCTTTCAAAAACTGAATGAGTTATCCCAGCCTAAGACAGCAAAGTGTGTTTATTTCTCCTTTGGTAGTGTTTGCTCAGCAGATGCCTAGTCTTTAATCCAATCCATTCATAATTCCGGGCTAAAGCGAGGCTGGGATCCAATGAACTGATGTCAGCAAGCTCCCAGTGTGATTTCTGACCTAGGGGGCAGTTTCTAAACTCCTGGCAAAGACGTCTGAGAGGCAACTGGAAATGGCAGCCCTCTGTCTCTGTGGTCAGATTGAGAGGTCAGAGGTCACAAAACTCCAGGGATGAGGAGAAATTCAGTTCAGTTTACTATGTAAAGATGAACCTACTCAGTTCACACTTTCCAAAGCAATGTGAAAACTGAAACACAACCCTCCATTGAAATTCGCACTTCTCTGAATTTTGCAATGCAGTTTTCCAACCAAGTGGTATGTAGAAAAAATGGACACAGTGGGGTAAAGTGTGCATTAAAATGTGTGAAAAGTGTGAAAGTGTGAAAAGTGTGAAAAGGACATACAGAAATGTGTTATATTAGGGAAATTGCTTTGCAAAAAGGTTGTATATTAGGTAGAATTGCAGGCAAACCTATGTACTTTAGGAAAAATTGACGCTTATATGCTGGTGAATTTTTACCAGCATTTCAAACCTTTATGGAAATGTGAAGATTTGAATTTAAGACTTTAAAAAATGAGAAACAGAGAGATAAACCAAAAAGGTCAAGATTCACCCCTTCCCAGAATACTGCAGTGGTTGAAAATTCCATGACTGTCGCTGAACCATCTCCCTCTTGGTGTTCTGAGGGAAATAGAACCCCAAAGGGAGACATTATGGGGACATATTGGATGAGGCATTGGATTGAGCAAATCTATAGCCTCCTCATTCACTGGGCATGTTTTTGGAACAGGGGAGAGATTATACCAGAACTGGAGATGGAATTGTCACCCCACCCTTTTTGAAGTTATGGGATGGGTGTGTTTAATAAAGAGGAACCGCTGAGAGGGAAGCAGAGCCAGCATGGTGTAGTGGTTAAGAATGGTGGACTCATAATCTGGTGAACCGGGTTTGCTTCCCTGCTCCTCCACATGCAGCTGCTGGGTGACCTTGGGCTAGTCAACACTTCTCTGAAGTCTCTCAGCCTCACTCACCTCACAGAGTGTTTCTTGTGGGGGAGGAAGGGAAAGGAGATTGTTAGCCGCTTCGAGACTCCTTAAAGGGAGTGAAAGGCAGCATATCAAGTCCAAACTCTTCTTCTTCAGAGGCCTTGTCACCTGCTCATCATGAGACTGGCAGGACCTTGGAAGTAGTGGTTCTGCCACCATAGACTCCCCCTGCCAACCCCTTTGTAGAGTTGCTCTGTCTAGATAGCAGCAGGACTTTCGCACATTATCCTAAACTATGTTTGAAATACTCAGATTTCAAAAGCCATCTGTTGGGCACACTGAATTGGTTGCATGGCAGAACAAAAGGCATGAAGTTTCCCAGCCCTAGAATTTTATTGCGTGGACAGGCGGAGTCCCCAGATCCCGAGTGGTCCCCCCCGTCATGTGGAATAACGACTCTAGACAACGTGCTATGGGATTAAATTGGCCACAACTTTATTAAATTTCAAATGTGGGTAGACCTTGGCTCAGGCATTGGGCGTTCTCCCTCCCTAGTCCCCAGCCGGGGACCTAGGGAGCATCAGGGTTATCCAGTGTGTGTGTGGGGGATGGGCCGGCTCTGGAGAACATATGTTCAAGCAGAGATAGCCGCCCCCGTTACGCCGCCGCAGGGGAGAGCAATGACGACCTTTCGGCGTACGGCCAAAGCCTCCCTTCAAAAACCCCTTTAACGGGGAACCCTGGTATCGCCGCCGCAAAGAGGAAGATGGACTAAAGGATTCCGCCCAAGGCCTGATACCGCCAAAGTTGTGACGTTTTGCTACGGGAAAGGCGAAACCTGCCAATGCAGGGAAATTCCTTTCCGGCCCTTTAACAGCGACCTTATCGTAGCCGCGCCCGCATACCTGTGGAGAGGTTAACCTGCAAAACCTATGAAGAAAAGTTAACCTGCAAAAGAAGACATTAACTGAGGGTGGGTAGGGTGGGAGAAGCTCTGGAGCCAAGTGAGGATTAACAAGTAAGATCCACCCTCTATTGTGTGGGCAGGTAATCCCTCCCCTTACCTGGCCTGGTTTCCCTGGCAACGCTTCCCCCAGGTGGGACTGGACAACTCACTGGGGTAGGCGGGGACCTCCAGGTATCCCACCTGAGGGAAGGCAAAGCCTATGCTGATGGGGCCACTCCAGATCCAGGGCTGCACGCGTCCACGCAAAAGGCGCCCCCCGTTTTAAGTGGGGAGCGGTCATTACCAGAAGTGACTCAGGTATGTTTTCATAAGGACTTTGCTGAGGCAGCTGAGTGATATTATGGGTTGTATTCAACTAAGTTTTACCAGCCATAGAACCACTCAAGTTAATGGACATTACTAACTTAGTTCCATTAATTCCACTTGGTCTATCTGGAGTAGGACTTAGTTGAATACAATCCACTGTATTGTACTTGAATCCTACTGTTTTAATTGAATGTGTGCTGTTGGTTTTCATTACATTTTAAATTGTTAGTTATCAACCCTGAGATGATTTATGAAGCATATAAATTGTAGAAAATAAACAAGATCACTTCCGTCAGGAAGGGGTTTATAGTGAAAAATGTGATGTGAAAAAATAATATAAAAAATGAATTAAGTTCTTTGGAGATTCACCAAAACCTAAGCAAGCACATTTTCTGGAAGCACTGTGTGGCATCTTTATTGAAATTGGCTTTTGGTGGTTATAGATAGGAAAGGGCTGGGCAAAACAGCCAATTGTTACCTGCCTGGAGACTTTTTTGACCATTTGTGCTGCAAGTCCAAACGAAACAAAGAGATAGGATTGTGAGTACCATCAAATAAAAACAGCTGTGTTTTTTTTTTTTTTTTTACTAAAAATAAAACAAAACTCATGTTAGGATACCTATACACATTTTACTGGACAAATAAATATTCACTCTCAGTATTCCCTAAAGAAGTTAGAATGCTCTTGAGGATTCCATAACATCACTAGCTCATCAAATGGCTAGAGAGAGGCATACGGAAAGTGGTTTACCCCTTCTTGTCACATATAAAACTAGTAGATTCAGAGATGATTGGCAATAAAGAGATTAAAAAACCACTGCTTTTGCCACCAGATGTCCACAGACATACCTGACTTCTGTGAGTTTTTGTACTTCACAAAGTGAAGGTAGAGCAGGGATAAGATAAGTGGAATGAACCAGAGAAATGTCAGAGAGCCTGAGCACTCTCCCTGAAAAGGAAAAAGGGGGGAGGAGAGAAAAAGAGCCAGTTGCTGATTATTGCCAGGCGGTTTGAGGTGAAGCCTCATATCTTTGAAAGTCATACCAAATCCCAAAGGTCAGTGCAGCACTGAAACCCTTCCCATCACATGATTGTGTGTGCGCGATTTGCCTCTATAAAAATGTCGACAAATTTATGTGGAGTGTGGTCACTCAAGTCTGAGGGCTAACACGTAGCAGGTTTTCACGAGAGAAGGGCAATGACATCATGGAGTTCTAATGCGAGGTCATTTTTTTTAGACCTCGGCTGTGCCAATCATTTATTTGTTTTTAAGGCTATTGTGATGTCATGGAGAGCTCAGTTGCATAAATCAGGATTACTCTGGCATTGGAAAAAGACCACATGTCCTAAGGAATATAAATGGTGATTTACATACAATTTTTGAGACAACCCTATGAATGCAAGGTCTCTTTGACTAATTCTTGCTATCTCATTCTTTATCCAAAGGGTTTATTTGATATGGAACTACAACCGGCTTGGCCTTTAGGAAATAAAGTCTCTCTCTCTCTCTCTCTCACACACACACACACACACACACACAACCTGCAGCTAGGCATTTCTGCTTGCTATTACGACTGGAGTTGGCATTCTTTAGGACCTTGGGGAGTTTCTGAGTTCCACTGGTATGCAGCAAATGCCTTGTAAATTAAGAGTCCCTAATGAAAACGCGCTGGTGTCCAAGCGGAGCAATCATCTGGTTAAAATCAGCCAGTAATTCCACTAATTTTACTGCCCTTCTCCCAGCCCTCAACGCCTCATTTAGGAAAAAAATGTTTATGTTCCCCTCGAAACACCTGCGTATTTTAACTCAGGGGGTCCCTGAAGCAATTATTTTTATTTTATTTTATTTTCATTTTTTTAAGGCTTCGTGTTGGGAAATACACCAACATTCATCCTTCTTCTGAACCGAAACGCATCGATGTCCTGGGATTCCCCACATTCAGACATGCTTAACTAGGACTGGTTCCTCTCCCCCCCCCCTTCCCCTGCTTCCACACTTCACAGGCTCCATCAGCCAATATCATTTCCTTCCCACACAGCTGCTTTCCAGAACCAGGTATGTTGTTTTTTTCCTGTCCACCAGCTCTTCCACTCCACATTAAAACATGAACTAGGTAGCTGAGGCAATGATCCTAGTTGCACTGATTTAGGAGTGTGCCTTGCTGATTTAGGAGTGCCTTACTTCCAAGTAAGCATGCTTAGGATTGGACTACACATTGGTTGATTAAGAAAGAAACTCTTCTTCTCATTGTTGTTGTAAAAAACAAAACAAAAACATTTTATTGTGATGCATCCAAAGTACCTTAATGTTCCACCTTGATTGCTGAGGTCTTTTGATGGGGCTGCTTGGGGATTTCCACTGCTCCTGGCGTTCAGCTGGCCTTTACTGGGGCCCACCCTGTGAAACTCATTGCCAATAGATGTTCAGCAGGAGCTGTTCACCTTATTCTGAAACACCTAATGGCTGTTCCCAAGAGCTTCATCTAGATACAGTGGACGCTTGGGTTGCGAACGTGATCCATGCGAGATGCACGTTCACAACCCACAGCGTTTGCAACCCGTGTCTGAGCATGCGCGGGTTGTGATTCGGTGCTTCTGTGCATGCACAAAGCACAATCTAGTGCTTCTGCGCATGTGCGACCGCCAAAACCCAGAAGTAACTCGTTCCAGTACTTCTGGGTTTCACAACCTGAAAAAACACAACCTGAAGCGGCTGTAACCCGAGGTATGACTGTATTAAATAGCACCAGACATAAGATAGACCCCTGCAGCACCCCATAGCATAATGAAAGGACTGATGCCACAACTTTGGAATTATTTTGCCTAGGATAGGATCATGCCGCAGTGCATCCTCACCATTTTTAGAATAAATTTGTTATTGTGTTGTATTGCATTTTATTGTTTTGTCCAGATACGGATCAATAAATGGCAAATGTAGTAACTGAATAGATGAGCCCCATTGAACACAGCGGGACTTTTCCTCATAGTTAAAACATGCACAGGTTCGCCATGCCTTGCTGCAATCCTTAGTCACAAGCGGATGGAGCCAATCAGAAGTGGGATAATGAACCTGATGTCACCAAGGGTAAGTGAAGTCATAGAATCATAAAGTTGGAAGGGACCACAAGGACCATGGAGTCGAACCCCCTGCAGTGCAGGAGTCTTTTGCCCAGCATGGGGTCCAAACCCACAACCCTGAGATTAAGAACCTCGTGCTCTCTGGACTGAGCCATCCCACACTATCCCATTGAGAGCAACAAGGGCAAAACAAATGGATGGGCAAAGAGTTGTGCAAGTGGGTGCCAAAAATAGCTGGAAAAGGGAGGCATTTTTCTGACACTCCCAAAATCTTTCATGAAACAGTGAGTGCAGTTTTGGCTCATCCTGAGTTGACACAATGCAGAAATATTAGGTGAGAGGAGCAGTAGAAGAATGTTAACTTGTTCATTTATTATAGCGTTGCCAAGGAAGGTCAAACAACCTGATTCACTGCTTCTCTCTCTCCAGCCCTGTCTGCAAAGTACATTGAGTAAGTTGGAAAGTATTTCCATTTGCAGAACGCGCTTCCTCTTCATTTCATACATCTGCAGGCACAAGAGAAGGCATAACCGACCACAAATGAGATCAGGGAACTGAAAAACTTGGTCTGGTAATATAAACTCCAGGCCTCTGAAAAATCTGGGAAGGGGGTTGGCTACGGAAGGCAGAGGCAAGATTATTGCTGCTTCTTTTCTATTAAAAAGAACAGCATATCACTTGATTTTTGTATTCTAATAGTAATAAGCTTTTCGGTTTTCAAAACTGGGCAAAACCTGCATCCCACTATATTTTAACTGCTGCTCAAAGGCTGCAGTGATATGCACACTTCTAAGTGGGAGATGTAGTTCTCTTTCTTGATATAAAAGAAAAGTGACGAAATAGCTTGAGCTTGCTGGAAAGAGTTGTGGAAGAGAAATAAAACACCTGCAAGAAAAGAAAGCTGGAAACTCAAACTGTGTTGATATCCCTTTGGTCTTGCTGAATATTGATTGTAACATCTGAAAGGGGGGGCACGTGCATGAATAATATTTACAACAACACTCTAAGGTTGCACCCCCCATATTTCAAATGAGGCAGGGGTCTGGTTCAGAGAGACAAGGCCACCCAGTCCATTCATAGCAGAGGTGAGATTTGAAACAACAACTTCCTGAGTTGGAGCACACTCACTTTAGCCACTACCACCGAGACCACATAACACTGGTCTTGAAAGACCTACATTGGCTCCCAGTTTGTTTCTGAGCATAATTCAAAGTGTTGGTGCTGACCTTTAAAGCCCTAAATGGCTTCGGTCCAGTATACCTGAAGGAGCGTCTCCACCCCCATTGTTCTGCCTGGACACTGAGGTCCAGCGCCGAGGGCCTTCAGGCCCTCACTGCAGGAAGCCAAATTACAGGGAACCAGGCAGAGGGCCTTCTCGGTAGTCGCACCTGCCATGTGGAACGCCCTCCCACCAGATGTCAAAGAGAACAACTACCAGACTTTTAGAAGACATCTGAAGGCAGCCCAGTTTAGGGAAGCTTTTAATGTTTGATGCATTACTGTATTTTAATATTTTATTGGAAGCTGCCCAGAGTGGCTGGGGAAGCCCAGCCAGATGGGCAGGGTATAAACAAATTATTATTATTATTATTATTATTATTATTATTATTATTACTATTACACCATGCCAAATTCACCACTGCTTTTTGTATTTCCTCTCTTTCTAAAGGAGGGGGTGGAATGCCCACTGGTCTGCCTCACCTCATCTCAGGAAGAAACATGATCCAACAGGTGAACGGCAAATGGCCTTAAAATGGTATCTTTAAACTCAAAAGTACCCATCAGCACCCCCCACACACACAATGTTGGGAAGCTGAAAACTGCAGAAAATTTGAAGGTAAGAGCATAGAAGTTGGAAACTTTTTTCAGGCTTAGAGCCACATTGTGTCATGGGTAACTTTCCAGAACAGCATTCTAGTGGTAGATGGAGCCAGAGGAAGAAATGGAGAAAGCAATGGATGTGATACTTTCTGTAGGCTACATTCCTGGCATTGAAAGTTTTCTACAACACACTTCTGTATTCAGCCAGGCAAAGGTTCATCACAGCTCAAGGATGTAGTCTCGCCAGACAAAAATGATGAGAGAAGAGCAGTGAGGGACATGGACGGGGCACAGGGGGCCAGATAGAGGCTGCTGGGGGCCACATTTATTCCCTGGCTTGTTATTTTCCCCACAGCTGGCAGAAGCTGTGGAAAGGGCTCCAAAAGGGATTTGGCAAATGCAATGGATTTCCGAGTACATTAGGAATCTGTGCATTTGTGTTCTGAAATGAATTAGGATTGGAGAGAGGGCACTTTTTCTATAACTGCAGGTCAAAATAAAACACACACACAGATACCCTGTTCTCTCATCTGCTTGCGGTAATTACAAACAGAAAGTCCTTTTTGCCAGCTGCAAGGTTCATGGAGAAGTGGAAGGAAGATGTATTACTTTCTAACTCCTGAATCTGTTGGTTTTTTGTTTTTTAAGAAAGGGGAGTGAGCCAAATCTTCTGTTTCAGCTTCCTGATAGGGTATATTTCATATACCTGGCAAAGTCATGATTCCATTTTGGTGGTATATCTATAGCATCAGTATCGAAAGTCGGATGCAAATACATGTGTTCTCAGGCCAGGTTCAAGTTTTGTGTATTAACTGACAAGGCTCTTAACAACTTATGTCCAAGTGTTGGAGTGTTGGAATAGGATCTGGGAAACCAGGGTTCAAATCCTTACTCAGCCTGTGAATCTCACTGAGTGGACCTGGGCCCAGTCTCTGTCTCTCAGCCTGAACTACCTCACAGAGTTGTTGTGGGGATAAAATGGGGAGGACAGCACCATGTAAAACACCTTAGGCTTCTTGGAGGAAAAGGTGGTATATAAATGTAAGAAATTAAATAAATATGATAAGCATTTTTAATACACACTTTCCTCATGTGTGCATTTTTGTGCAGATTATTTCGTACAAATTTGCAAAATTCAGAGTAGTGCAAAATTGTTCCCTGTGTTTCCTTGGAGAGTATGAATTATGTAGGTTCACATTAAAATCCAAAACAAATTTCTTCCTTGTCCCTAATCTGGGTGAGTTTTGGGCGCAATTGAGAGAGAAGTCAAGAAACTCAAATCTCCTCCATCCTTTGTCCATCTACTCATAACTCCCATAAACATGACTGTGGCTTGGAAGAGGGCCATTTTTCAAATTGCACAACTGTACCAAAAAACCAGTCAGCCTCAGGTAACACTGACTCTGTTTTAAAGTGCACCTTTATAACTTTCCTGCTGCTGAATGCAAAAGCCTATTATGCAAGCTACTCTCTTGATTTCTGACTGCCTGTTTACACATAACAGAAGGGGGCAAGCTGAGAGCAGGTCTGTTTTCTGCACCTATTATTCAGTTGCATTGTTGAAGTTCAGTGCTAAGCTGCCTTTTCAAATATCTATCTATCATCTATCATCTTTCTATCTATCATCTATCTATCACACAGCAAAATGTCCTATGATTCTAGAACATTATAGCAGAATTGTTTTCTGCTCAAAGAGAGAGAGAAAAAACGGAAGAGGCTGAGATGTGGGGTGGAGGAAGATGAAGAAACAGCTTGGGACTTAATAAACACCTTAGCCTGGAGCTCTAAGCTTTTATTCATGAGGATGTTTATCTCGATGTACTCGCTGTGGCTCCTTTACTGCACAGTCTTAAATTACCATTGCAAAGGTTATATGTTTATTTACAAAAAGCTGGCTCTGAATGGTGATCCTTAAGGCAAAGAGGGTGTCTCACGCCAATAAACATCGCTTGCTCTCTTAAACGCCGAGGCCAGATGAATGAGGTGATGTTTAGTGCCGTGGACATATTACAGTTTATGGCTTCATTAACTACCTGACCTGTATTATGTGAAAATTTCATCAAAGTGCAATGCATATTTATTCCCTGAGGTGGGCTGGCCGCTGATGCTTGATTCTTAAAGGAAAAAGAGCAGGTAATTACTTATAATTAGAGTGCTGGGGAAGTGAGGGCATTTGAGGAGGGAAGGCAATTTTCCTGGGCTTGTGATGACACTTAGCCAAGTGATTGCTTGGCGTATCGAATTCGCACGCCGAGGTGAAAGAGAGATGGGCAGGAAGACGTTGATGTGGCTTCTGTGGAAGCTTCAAGAATGTGAAAGGCATCTATAGTCCTTAGTATGGCACAGCTAGGTCCCCAAATCAGCAAGGGGGCTCAGCAACATTGCACTTTGAATGGCGCACCCAAGAGGAACACAGAGGGCATGACAGAATTCTGGGTTTTCATGGACTTTCATGGACTTAAGTAGGTTAAAGGCCTACTTAAAGTGCTTTGGCCAGTGGTATGGACAATGTTAGAGACAGCAGCAGGGGACTCACCCCTAAATGTGCTCCAGATGGCACAGGCCCAGACTGAGCCCCAAAGCCTCTGGGTACCCTGAGATGTTCACCAGAGAAGTGCATACCCTCCAGCATTTCTCCGATGAAAATAGGGATGTCCTAATAAATAAATAAATAAATAAATAAATAAATAAATAAATGTATACCCCATCCATCTGTTTATGGAGAAATCTGTTTTATGGGTGGTTTTAAAACAAGTTTTTAAATAAGCCATCCCAACCTCCTCCCCATCTTCTTCAGCAAGGTATCACCAAACCAGTCACTGGGAAGACTCAATGCACAGTGAATGAGGACAAGAAAGAAGCTGGTATCATTGTCACTCCTACGCATGGACATCTCTGCCTCTCCTGCCTGTGCTAAGCATAGAACATGCTGTGCTTCTAAAACAATGCAAGCGCTGGAAACAGCAAACAGTGATTGAAAGACAGCAGAATGCAGGAGGAGATGAAAGTGTCACCATGAACCATCTTTAGACCAGTAACCCTCTCGCAAGCCCTAGAATCCATGCATAGCACAGTGTAAATACACTGTGGTGTCTCTTCCCAGGGAAGGTTAATTTTTATAGACGTCAGGACAGCCTTTTCACAGGGCAGCAAAACTTTCTAATATCATTAAAACCCAACTGAATGGAACGCCTAGCTGCAAAGACGTTAAGGCCAGTTGTGTGACCTTCTCAAATACAAATGGCCTGGCTGTTTGCCAGCACTTAAAAACACCCCAAACCTGCTAAATCTCTTTCTTAAAACAACTGTAACTCTTCCCTTTCAAGTTTTTCAACCTTTCACCCGCCAGGTTCCTAGCCCTTCACCCCTGACCCACGGCTGTGTTTGCTTAGTATTGTGCCAATCGAGTTTAGAAAGGTGAAAAAACTTGATGGTGCAAAGGAGGGAGAAGAATCCAGGAAGCAAACCTATGCAAAATCCCAGCACAACTCTCCCTTTTCAAAGAGGTGCAACTCCGATGGAACTTAAGAGATAATTCAGAACTGTACATAAACTGGCTGTTAACTAAACACAAGCGGCATGATCTGGTCCAGTGATATAGTGGACAGGTGCACTTAGGAGAGTTCTTGGATGAGTCAGGTGGAAATGCAAGTGGAAATTGCTGGTGTTTGTTTATTTGCCCCATGTTTGAATTGGAAATCAGTCCAGCAAATATGAACAGTATTTGCAGTTGTTGTTTTCAGTTCACAAATGATACATAATCAATTGCACACCACCACTCATTTTCATTATATTTCCTTTGCATTGAAATGAATGGGGTGGGAGGGAAATGCACTGCAGTGGAATGGGAACACTGCTGCATGTGATGGGAACACGGCAGAGTGGGAAACTATGCTTTATTACATCCCTAGGTGCACTTCGTGAGAACCCATGAAGCCAAGCCCCTTCCAAGACTATGCAACTTTTGACCAATGCAGCCATTTGGGACGATGGCATCTGCAGAAGTTCTACTGAGGGACAGGGAGCTCAGGGCATTATGTTCCTATATTTCCTTCTCAGCCTAGGTAAAGGTAAAGGTACCCCTGCCCGTACGGGCCAGTCTTGACAGACTCTGGGGTTGTGTGCCCATCTCACTTAAGAGGCCAGGGGCCAGCGCTGTCCGGAGACACTTCCGGGTCACGTGGCCAGCGTGACATCGCTGCTCTGGCGAGCCAGAGTCGCACACGGAAACGCCGTTTACCTTCCCGCTGGTAAGCGGTCCCTATTTATCTACTTGCACCCGGAGGTGCTTTCGAACTGCTAGGTTGGCAGGCGCTGGGACCGAGCAGCGGGAGCGCACCCCGCCGCAGGGATTCAAACCGCCGACCTTTCGATCGGCAAGTCCTAGGCGCTGAGGCTTTAACCCACAGCGCCACCTGCGTCCCTAGGAACTGCTTAATTGAACGTCTCAGTCTAGGAACTGCTTAATTGAAAGAGTGTAGCCCACAGCTCAGTGTTAGAGCATCTGCTTTGCATGCAGAAAGTCTCATGTTTGATCACTACCATCTCTAGACAGGGCTGGGAAAGTCCCCTGCCTGCAGCCCCTGATAGCGGTTGCCAGTCAGCATAGACCAGCATAGACCAGGGGTCAGCAAGGCTTACTGGGCATGGGCCGGATCACTCCTGCGGAGATCCTCCGTGGATCGGACCAGCACAGCACGAAGCCGGAAATGGTGTCAAAATTGCTTCTGTGCAGATGCAATTTTCGGTGTCTAGGCATGCGCAGAAGTGATTTCCAGTGCTGTGGACATGCGCAGATGCCATTTCCGGTGCCTCAGCATGTGCAGAAGTGATTTCTGGAGCCGCAGAAGAGAGGTCCCATGCCGCGCTGCGCTGGTTTAGCGCAGCGTGCGGGGACTCACCAAGCAGGCGGCTCGGTTTGGGGGTGGCTCATGGGCCAGTTAAGCGACTCTCATGGGTTGCTTCTGGCCCATGGGCCTTAGGTTGCCAGCCTCTGGCATAGACAATACTGAGCTAGATGGACCAGTAGTCTGACTTTCCACAAGCCAGGAACACAACTGTAGCTCATGGGCTGAAGCAGAGTGGTAGAACATCCTCTTTTTCTTGCAGAAGGTGCCATGTGCTAAAAAGGCTAGCAAACACTCTTGTCTGAAACTCTGCAGATCCACTGCCAGTGAGAGCAGGACAACAGTGAGCCAGAAGGACAAGCTCTTCTAAGTTGTTGTAATGCCACTTCCTGTGTTCCTAAGAGTTTATAGAAGACAATAGCCAGAACTTCCAGCATAGGAGCTGTGAATGAATTAGACCCATTGATTCAGGAATAATGCAGCAGGTTATGATTAATTCTGCTATTTTCCGCAGGACCAAATTTGTACCAGATCATTCTGTCACATGGTACTAATAAATTACCTGAGGGCATTGCATTGTTGTCGGGTTTTGTTTTTGTTTAGTATTATTTAGCATAATGTTGCATTTTGGTTATTACATTATTTATCATGTTACATGTCATCAGCCCCTCTTTAATTAAGGTGATGGAATCCAGCAGCATGGAGGCTCACCCTATCCTTGTACTTATTTGGAAGAAAGATACATCTTTCTCATACACACACACACACACGTTTTAAAATGCAAAGTAAAACACCATGCTCTTCTGTGCAGTAACCAAGCTGTGTGTACACATGCAAACATGTGTTTCTGTCACAAATTGATTGCAGGGATACCACAAAGGCATTTCTTGCATCACCCAAAGGGAATGTAGCATGCCCAGTAAATCACTGAAGGGAGAAACAAGTAGAATTTCCTGCTTCACTTGCACTCCCTGCCTCTCAATTGAACCAGATTCAGCTAGGTAGCTGTGTTGGTCTGACACAGTCAAAATAGATAAAAAAATTAAAACATTGTCCAGTAGCACCTTAGAGACCAACTAAGTTTGTTCTTGGTATAAGCTTTTGTGTGCATGCACACGTATCTGAAGAAGTGCGCATGCACACAAAAGCTTACACAGTGGTACCCCAGGATGCAAATGGGATCCGTTCCGGAGACCTGTTTGCATCCTGAACAGAGCGTAAGATGCGACAGCGCGTCTGCTCATGCGCGGGTCGTGTTTCGCCGCTTCCACACATGTGCGTGACGTCATTTTGACCGTCTGCACATGCACAAGCGGCGAAACCCAGAAGTAACACACTCAGTTACTTCCAGGTCACCGCAAAGCGCAACCTGAAAGCGCTCAACCTGAAGCGTATTTATCCCGAGGTATGACTTTTCCATGAACAAACTTAGTTGGTCTATAAGGTGCTACTGGACAATTTATATATATATATCTCAATAGAACCTTTATGGATGTCAGGGATCTATCTATCTATCTATCTATCTATCTATCTATCTATCTATCTATCTGAAAAGGCAGTTGAAGTGAACCACCTCTGAAATTATTTTTAGGGTTAGTTTAGGCAGGTGCACAGATCACTTAATTTTTCAATGCCCAGCCTCTTAACACAGTTCAAGACCGGGGACTCATTGCCGGGGACCAAGCGCAGCCTTTGAGGCCCTACTGAGACCACACGCTCTCTTCCCAGACCACACACCTCACTGGTCCTGCTTCTCCCCCTTAGTGTTTTTGCCTGGCTGAACTGTATGTTAGCAATGCATGGCAATCACAGATTAAGGAGGGAACTGGGTGGGACAAACCTGTGAATGAAGACATGTGAAGGTGATATAAATTGGGAACAGACTGATTTGTCCATTCCAACTTCAAGGGCCCCTGTTCAATTTAATTATTAGTCTACCACATTTAAAGACCCTCCGTTCCTCTGACAGAAGCACTGGGTGGCTAATGACAGGAAATCTAATTAGAATGCATTTCTATCATAGTAAAACCATCAATTGAAATCTATCAATTAGAAGCATAATTCTGTAATACCGTCCCGGTAAAATACCAAATTGAACTGGATTCAAAAGCCTGTTTTGAGCTGTATTTAAAATTTTCCACTGTGTGTGGGGGCAGTTAGATGTTCACTGGGGGGGGGGGGTCCCACATACAGGGCACCACCACCAAGAATGCCCTGTCTTGCATCACCTGGATTCTGGTATGGATAGAATAAGAAGCAAAGCATCCTCCGCTGACTGTGATGTAGTGGTGGGGAATCTCAAGTTCTGGGGACCATTTATCTGGCTGTTGAGGCTTTCCTTCAGAGCTACATTCTTCACCAGCCCTGCTTTTCACTTTCCTTGAATGTTTTTGCCTGGCTGTAATGTGTCTTTGAAGTCATGTGGCTTGTGGAGGCAAACTGCCTCTGGCATATCACACTCTGCTTGTGAGATTTGCATTGGCTACCAATCTGCCACCAGGTCAAGGTGTTGGTACATATAAGTCTCTATGCAGTGCAGAACCATGTTATTTGAGAAACCGCTTTATCCTTTATAGGTCCAGTAAATTGCTGCGGACTGTGGGAAGAATCTCTCCTTCAGTTTCCAAAGATCTCAGAAGCCATCTCCCCAGTAACTCAGAGCAGGCCTGCTCTGTAATTTCAGATCTGAATTGCTGTGTTAATTACTCAGTTCAGAGAGGGTGGCACAGAATGTGGGGTTCGTGGCACAAAACACCACAAAACTAGCACTGTACTTTGGCATCAGTGTGGCGGGATCCGAAATTTCAGGGTCACATGTTAATGAAGCTGAACAGGGCTTTTAGTGTGGCTGTCTCTGTTCTGTGGAACAACATTCCTGCTGAGGTATGACTAGCACTTAATATCTACACTTTCTGGAAACAACTGAAGACCTTTTGATTCCAACAGGCTTGGATAAATGGGTCTTCTCTGTGACTGTCCCCTTGTTAGGGTTTTGGTCATGTTTCAGATGTATTTGTTGTTTTTGTTGTTTTAAAGTTTTTAATTATCCAAGATGTAAATAGCCTTGAGGTGGTAGTTTAGAAGGCAATTAATAAATCCATGTTAACAGCAACTGCAATTTTGATAATACCTCTCGGGTGATTGGATGAGGGACAGAGAAGAGCATGTGTAGAAACTAGCTTCAAATATTGTGAGGGATTTCTGATTGTGAGGGAAGCCATCTTTATGGCATTGTCCACATTTGCCTTTGGTCCCACCCAGCATTGGCATGTGGACCCCAGAGGTTTGCCCTGAATGGAATGTGGCCCTCGGGCTAAACAAGGTTCCACACTTCTATTTTCAACAAACACACAAAGCACAACCAGAAACTCAAGCAGTGGGAATGGAGAGATTACAAGAGCACAAGGATCTTCTCATTCTGTGCAAAGTTTGAAGCTGCATCCTGTCGAACCGTCTGAATTCGGCAGCTTCTTCTTCCCCAAGCTGCCCATGTGATGCCTGTGCATTTTAAGGATGTTTTATGTGACATCGCTCTGAGGCCTGACATTTAGACTTCTACCCATCCGGTCAGCCAGGACCTTCCAGCATCTTTAATCCTCCCCCCCACCAACACACTCTCCCCTCTTTTGTTACTGCCGTTCCCAGAAAGGAAAGTGAGTTTTAAAGTGTCAGGACAGTGTAAAATGCTGATATATAGGCCGCTGTTATTTGAAGGCCTTTTGAGAGGCCCAAGCTCCACCCTCCGCCTCTGTTCCCTTCAAGTCGGGAATGATTCATCAGCGAGAAAAAAGGCTCTGCCCTTGGGTGGAAGGCCTTTGACCTCCGTGAAGAGAGGGGTCAGACTCGGAGCAACTGCGTTAGCGCCAGCGCCACGGCTACAGGCCTTGGAAACAGAAGGGAGAGCCGGTTGAAAGAATGGAGTGGGACGGTGGGAAAAAGTGGGCATTTCTAAAAGTTAAGAGTATATTTCTAAGAGTCTCAGTGGATCAGCTGACAAGTGAGGTCAGAGGTCATATTTATGCTTGATTCCTTGAGCATGTTACAGTAACATCTGCTTGTTAAGGGTCTCCGGGGACCAAATGTTCCTGACCTCTGCTTACAAAAAGGGGGGGGGAGGGAGGGACACACAAACGAAGAGATTAGATGTTCATATCCACATTTATTTTTTTGGCTGAAGCTTAATTTTGGTTCTCCTGGGGCTGCTTTGGCAGAGCCCATCAATTCCTTTTTTGGGTTGTCGTTGTCCCCAAATCGCCATTTCTAGTTGGCACAGTGTTTATGCGCCTCAAACTCGCAGTTAAAAGCCATCACAGGCCAAAATGTCTGGGAGAATCCAGGCAGGGGGGAAAAAGTGTGTGCATCCTTTTATGCCTCGTCTGAATACCCTCTGGTTTTATGGTGAGTCAGAAATAGTACGTGAATTAGGTGGTGTGTTTGTTTGCTTGTTTCCATTTGCTCTCTAAACAGCCTAAGCAAGTGAACAATATTTTCTTTAAACTGAGAGCAGAAATTTGATACTTGACACTGAAATTTTGCATAATATATGTAGAACATACACACACACGGGAATGCAATTGTTGCTTATTCTTCATTCTTACACTCACACACAAACTTCCTAATTCCTGTTTTTGTAGTGATAAGAATCAGACCAGCCCTAGATACTAAGGCTGCAGTCCTTACTCCAGTTACTTAATTCAGTAGGACTTCCTTCTGAATAGACATGGCTAGGAATGTACCCTCCAATACCTTAAAATAAAAATCAGGGATGCCATCTTCCTGCATTCCATCTTCCTGGTTTTAATCACAAGAGCATGGCAAGCTTTTTGGATGTTGTTATCTCATGCAATTTCATGTCATGCCCCCCCCCCAAACCACATTTTTTTCAGGCACGGTGCCCCAAAATGCATGTGAGAGATCATGGCCCTGAAAAGCTCTTTTTTTCCAGGGGGGAACTTTGCTGTGAAATCACTCGAGATCACATCAACCCAAATGGCCGCTGTTCTCTCACGATAAAAAATGAGATGCTTCTCCTACCACTTGCTAGCAGAGCTTCTTTGCAAGAGGCTTACAAATTTCTTTGTTTATTTTAAAGTATTTTGATCCTGCGCTTTAGCCAAAAGTGTGTGTGTGGGGGGGTGTCTCTTACAGCAGCTTACAAATGTAATAGTTTCTGCCTCCTGGACTTACAGTCTAAAAGACACAATACCAAAGGAAAAGGGATTGGGAGGGTGGAGGGAAGGAAGGAAAAAGAAAAACCAAACACTAAGAATATATATATGTATATATATATATATATATACAGTGTCATGCTACTTTTGTCATGGCTACCCCTGCACCCAAAAGCAATCTTGGGAAATGTGAAGGATGCTGAGAGTTGTTAGGGTGTCCCTATTCTCCTCACAGAGCTACAATTTCCAGAGTGGCTTAACAGTCAATCCCTCTTCCCATGGAACTCTTAACAAGCTACAGTTTCCAGTTTTCTTTGAGGAAAGCTGTGACTGCTTAAAGTGGTGTGATGTGGCTTGAACTGTACACTGCAGATGGGACTCAAGTAACAGAGTTATTGGAATTTCCAAGGAGAGGAGAAACCTGACATTGCAGGACATTGCATGCCATCCCACCTCTCTCCCTCTTGTATAGCCTGATGGAATCTGGAGGCTTCTGAAAACTCATCAGCATTTCAATGCAAATTTCTCCTCATGCACATTTTTTGTATGCAGTTCTGCCTAATGTACACATTTTTTTGCAAAGCAGTTCCTCCCAATAATAATGTTTTTGTATGTTATTTTCACAAATATCTGCATTTGCACACATTCTTTGAACTAGTATATGTTTTTTCGTAAACGTTACTTGGGTGGAGATTGAAATTTGGAGAGGGGCAAGTTTTGAAGGAGTGCTGTTTGGGTTTGCATATTGTTTCAGAATGTGTGAGTTGGGCCACACTTTCTGTTTGTCTTTGAATGTGAACCATATCCATATTCTTCCTCATCCCTATTTGTGAATCTATCCTAGCTGTCTTTCCCTTGTCACTCTAAGCCAAAGCTTTTGTCAGAGCTTCTGCTGCTCTTACTGGGGGTTGCACTGTGTATTTTTTTATGAATTACATCTGTTATTGTGGAAATGTGTTTATATTATAACACAGTTTTACTCATGCTTATGCTTTTAAATATGTTTTAAGCCTCTTGTAGATCTTTTTGCACAGCGAGTGACCAACAACTTCAACAAACCACTGCAACATTATTTTTTCCCAATTATTATTTAACTTTTAGGATTTTGCAATCTTTATGAGATGGAGAAATGCATTTTAAAAGAAGCTTTTCAGTTTGTTTATGGCCATTTCACCCACAAATGAGGTGTTTTTCAGATATATGCCATCCAATAAGTTCTCTTCATATGCCAACATGTGAATATCCATTTCAATGACAGCAGCAACTGCAAAAATCTCCATCAATGGACATATTCTGTGAAGTTATCCAAGGCCAGCAAGTAATGGCTAAATATATTTGTGTTGTGGTGGTCTTTGAGCCCATGTCAACACCAAGCCAATTTATCCTCACTGAAATTCACTAAGTGTGTTGAGCAAAAGGAAGTAGGTGCTTATGTTTCCAATGAAAATAAGTGGGATTTATTCCGGTGTGAAATCTAGAGGATGCCCAGTGCGATCCTATGCATGTTTACATTTAAATCAATCCCACTGATTTCAAAGGGCCTTGTTCCCTCAGTAAGCATGTTTGGATTTTCAACCACAGAAATCGGTGTGATGCGTTTCGAGAAGGGGAGTTTGAAACCCGATAGATGTGAGTTGTGGTTTTGTTTAAAGGTAGAGCCTTTGGAGCAAGGGTTACCAAACGTTGGACACGGAGAGCCACCCCACTGATTATAAATATGGGGGGGGGGAATCATTCGGAAGTGCATTCTGCCACAAGGCACAATAACCCTCCTAGCAAGTCTTTCAAATTCGCTTAATCAGGGTCAGAACCGACAAGACATGGACTGCCCTGTGAGTTCAGTGGGGGGAAAATCCATCTTCCTAACATAACCCCTTTCCCTTTTAAACTGACTCACATATACACACTTCGCCCTTTTATATATATATATCCCCCCCATTTCCCTTTCATTTGGAAGGGACCCCCTCATAAACATGCAGAGCAATTTTCCAGCACATTAACCCAGGATGGGAGAAACCTCGCTCTTCAGGCAAGGGGGAGGCTTAAGAAAATGGAGATGCAGGCTGAGCTGAAGATGGATGAGGCTGGGATATAAGACAGGGTGGTTTTTCCACTGTCCTGCCCGATACACCTAGGACAAAAGCTTCATTGAGTAGGATGCTTGACATCAGCCTCATAAAGTAGTAAGCGGCACAAAAGGACTGACATTTGAAAGTGCCAGGCCCTGCCCTCTCCTCATTGCTGTTCCATCCAAGGGCTGAGCCTAACAGTTGCAGCCCTTTGTTGTCCCCTATGACAAGAGGTGTAAATAAATAGTGTTGACTTTAATGCAGTCACACAACTTTACCTTCTCTCACACCCCTCTCCTCTATCCACCCATCCCAAAAATAACATTTCCTTCCAGCGGTCACACAATTCAACCACATGCCACCTGATCCCTTATATCTGTAAGGGAGCCAATACACTATTGCCACTCTGGCACAGAACCCACTTGGGGCAAACATGGGCTTGCAAGGCATTCCAAAAGGAGTGGAAAGCTAAAAGAGAAAGGGAAGCTCCTTTCCGTCCTCTGAAAGTGGCTCCTAGGAATGCAAGAAGTTGCTTTACACAGAAGCAGACCATTCGACTGTCAAGCACAGCGTTGTCTGTTCAGATTGGCAGTGTCTCTATGGGCTTCCAGGCAGGAGATTTTCCCAGCCCTGCACCAGAAATTGAACCTTCTCCATGCAAGGCCAATGCTCTAACATTGAGCTACAGTCCTGCGCACTTCGCCACACCATTTCTTGCTTTTCTAGGTTTGGTCTTCAAGGTGTGAAAAGATAGCATTTTCTCTTCTCGCTTCACCCTGACAGCTAAAGCAAAATAGACATGGGGTGGGGGAAGGCTGTGAAGTGGGTAAAATTGCCTCTTCTCCAATGCTCCATAAAGCTAGCTGCATCACTGGGCAAAGGTGCTCTATACAGTGCACCTTTGCACTGTATACCTCGGGTTACAGACGCTTCAGATTACAGACTCTGCTAACCCAGAAATAGTACCTCGGGTTAAGAACTTTGCTTACACAAGTGTATCACAAGTATCACAAGTATACTGTGCATCACAAGTATACTGAAAGTGATTGGTTGGGCAACAATAACTGACTCCATGGACTTCCACTGAAAAGAACATGGACACTATGCTTCGAACAATCCAGAGTACACTCTTTTCTCTCCTCCACAAATATCAACAACTTGCAAGTACAGTGGTACCTCAGGTTACATATGCTTCAGGTTACATACACTTCAGGTTACAGTCTCTGCTAACCCAGAAATAGTACCTCGGGTTAAGAACTTTGCTTCAGGATGAGAACAGAAATTGTGTGGCGGCAGTGAGAGGCCCCATTAGCTAAAGTGGTGCTTCAGGTTAAGAACAGTTTCAGGTTAAGAACGGACCTCCACAACAAATTAAGTTCTCAACCTGAGTTACCACTGTAGATGTGTTTATCCCATGGCTCTTGGAAGTCCAAATGCAGAACTAAAAATTTGGCCAGGGCATCAGTTTTATCCCCATTTCGAGGACATTGACTAGCAGTACAGGGAAAGACCTCTTTGCCTGACACCTTGGAGAGCCTCTGCTATTGAGAACAGTGACTAACAAGCTGGATTGGGGTCACTGTGTTGTTCAGCTACAGCATTTATAATCCCTGACCATTTGCCATACTGGCCGGGGCTGATGAGAGTTGGAATCCAACAATATCCGGAAGGCAACATTGTGTCTGCCGCTTTGGTAGATGGATCAATAGGATGATTCATTTTCAAGCACCTTCACTGGGCATGTGACCTAATGTTGTGGACATTATTCATTTATACGTTGAGTTGATTAATTTATATTCCACTTTTCTTCCAAGTGCAGGACCCAAGGTGGCTCACAGCATAAATTAAAACAGGTACAACTAAAATACACAATATTCTTTTTTGTGGGAGAAACCCTCCCAATTGTTTTTTCAGTTGGGGCGGGGGGAGAAGACCCTGCCACAACAAGCCGGTTAGTGGCCAAGGAATAAAAAAAAGTATTTGCCTGGCTGCAAAAGGAAAGGGGAGCTGCCTAGCCTCCAGTGGAAGGGAGTTCTACAATTGGGGAGCAGCCACTAAGAAGGCCCTCACCAAACATACCTGTGATTGCGGTGCGTCTGAGATAAAAAAATCACTTTCTCTTTGAGCAGTGGTTGGGTAAAAAAGGTAAAGGTACCCCTGCCCATACGGGCCAGTCTTGACAGACTCTGGGGTTGTGCGCCCATCTCACTCAAGAGGCCAGGGGCCAGCGCTGTCCGGAGACACATCCGGGTCACGTGGCCAGCGTGACATTGCTGCTCTGGCGAGCCAGAGCCGCACACGGAAACGCCGTTTACCTTCCCGCCGGTAAGCGGTCCCTATTTATCTACTTGCACCCAGAGGTGCTTTCGAACTGCTAGGTTGGCAGGCGCTGGGACCGAGCAGCGGGAGCGCACCCCGCCGCAGGGATTCGAACCGCCGACCTTTCGATCAGCAAGTCCTAGGCGCTGAGGCTTTAACCCACAGCGCCACCTGCGTCCGGGACCAAATAACAGAACTGTAGAACTGGAAGTAATCCCAAGAGTCATGTAAGCCAACCCCCTGTAATGCAGGAGTCACAACTAAATAATCCCTTACAGATGGCCACCCAACTTCTACTTAAAAACCTCCAATGTAGAAGACTCCACCACTGTCCAAGGCAGTCCACTGCACTGTCAAAAAGCTCTTATTGTCATGCACCCCTCTGTATAAAAATAATAATAAAAAATAATTTTATTTATGCCCTTCCCGGTTCAAAAACCGGGCTCAGGGCGGCTAACAACAAATTTAAAACACTTAACTGTAAAAGCAGCATAAAATACAGTATAAAAACATGAATAATCATAAAATTCAAAATTCAGATATCAATTTAGGGGAAATCCATCTAATAAACATTAGATAATTACCAGGGCTAGCTGGCTGAATTAGTCCTACTTGGGCCAGCGAGGAGGCCCAAGGAGGAGGAGAACCCTTGGGACTCTCTCCTACAGACTCTGCTTCACACCCTACTTGCATGTTTTTTCCAGGCACAAATGTCTACTTGAACTCTCTTGCTTGCCGAGATATATGTTACAGAGGGGTGTGTGTGTCTGTAGGAAACAACCAAAGGCAAAATTCACATCTGTAGCTCTTCCCCCTTTTGCCCCTGGCCCCACTCACCACTGGCATGCAGCCCCAAAGAAGGGATTGTGCCCTCAGACTGATACAGGTTCCCCGTCCCTGCCTTAGAGATACAGCAGACACAGGTTATCATGGTATTCCAAAGGATCATTAAATGTTACCTGTTCACAAGAGCATTCCCAAGCACTTAGTTGTAGTCTCTTCTTTTGTTGGAAATAGTGAATATCCTTGCCATATTTATGTGGGTGCGCATTGCTAAATTATTCTTTTGCTCTTTTATTCTATAGATCTTACTCTGTAAATTGCCTCAAGATTTTATATGAAAGACAGTCTATACATTTTTTGAATAAATAAATAAATTTTCAAGGAGGAGGAGACAAGGGGAAATGTCTTCTGGAGAAAATGGCCTATTTATTTATTTATTTATTTATTTATTTATTATTTTAAGTTTTCTAAAACCCCCACCCCTGAAAAAAAAAGGGGGGGAATGACTGTCAGTTTGCAGAATTTTCTCTGGATATTCTCCACCACTTCTGGGGGGTATTTGCCATTTTCCCCACTGCAATGCCCCAGAATGGCACTGGGGGGCAATGGATGTTGAATGGTGACCACGCTGCCTAGACAATGACTACTGCTGCCACCACCACTTGCAAAAAGGAGGACTAGCAGCGGCAACAGCAAGAAAGCAGCAAAATGAACCTTGGGGAAATGAACAAATAAGCTGTGCTCCTATGACTGCTAGTGGTGAACTCCACATCTGAGAAACTACGGCACATTTTCTCATCACCTTAGAGGAGTTTGACGAAATCCCATCCCTTGCTTTCTCTGCCCATAAATGGGATAGAAAAGATCATTTGTCTCCAGTTGTAGTGGCAAGGCAGGTGTGGGGAACCTCAGGCCCAGGGGTGGGGGTGCGAAAGCCACGTTCACCCCATACATCTAAAGCACTGTGATACCAGGTGCAACAGCTGTGGCTTCCCCCAAATAATTCTGGGAGCTCTTGATTTTTCAGGGTGCTGAGAGTTTTGGGGAGGCCCCTGTTCCCCTCCCAGAGCCAGATTTATGTACAAGCTAAACAAGCTATAGCTTAGGGCCCCACTCTCTTTGGAGCCCCCCCCCCCAAAAAAAAAAAATTAAAGGAAAACACACACACCTGGATGCACATTTCCAAAATATAAGGTAAAAACCAAATAAAATAAAACCTACATACAGCAACAGTGTTTTGTGTTGTGTAGGCTCTTATTATGTAAGTAATGGGCCCCTCCTGCTAGCCTTCTCCCTAAAATATCACTGGTTTGCTCATTTCTATATATAGGGTGCCTACCTTCTGCATGGACTGGTTGCATGGCAACATGGACAAATGGCTTTAGATACCTATTAGGTCCATAAATTACCATAAAGCATATATTCAACACAAAAAACAGTGACAATTTGTTGTTGACAAAGGACAGCTGGGCATATAAAGGGCCCCATTACTTTCAGTAGCTTAGGGCCTCATCAGACCTAAACCCGGCCCTACCCAGAGCTACAATCAACTGTTTTGGGTTAATAATCATTCCCTCTTCACAGGGAACTCTGGGAATTGTAGTGCTGGGAGAGGAATAGGGGTTTCCTCTCAGCAACCTTTTAAATGGATGGTATACATGTGGCTCAGGTCTCTCTCTCTCCAGCCCTCAGGCTCTTCCTAGGCTGCATCCTCACAGCAGTGCTTTGCATCCTCAAGTGTTTTCCTCTAGCCAAAATGGGTTCTTGAACTCTGAGAATGCCTCTTGCTTCCCTGGGTGGAAGCTAGGGAGAGGTAGGTTTGCAGAAACCAGCTTACCATTCAGTAAAGATCTACCCACTTCTACCTCACTCCCTCAACCTTTCCATTACCACACGGTTTTGTTTTGTTTTTTGAGGTGGGCATGTGAACTGACAGCCCCTCTTTTTTGTGATAGTCTATGGTTTGTAACAGCCTGTGGTTAGAAGCAATAAATATTTATCTTATTGCCCCGTCATTTGTAAGAATAGAACCCATAGCTGTGTTGATAATTTGCCTGTAGGGACCAAAAAAACCCAAAGAACTTATGATGCACTGCAGGTACACATCTCGATCCAAATGTTTATTTTTGCTTTCTGCACCTCGGCAGAACATATTGTTTGATTTAGGCCTCCACACGAGTCTGAATTCCATCTTTGCCGAACTCTTTGTTTCTCTTGCCATACTCTAAATGGCTCATGCAAGAAAATGCACTCCATCAAAGGAGAGTCATTTTCTTCCTGATTTGTGTCTGAAACATGAAAACAACGTAACAGCTGCATGCTGCGTTGAATAAAGAACATACACATGCATTTAAATCACTTATATCTTACTTTTTTATGATGCAATTGTGAATTATGTTCTTTTTGCATCTGTAATTAGAGGGCAGAACAGATGGCGAAGGCTTGGTTTAAAGTGATGTGTCCATTAAAATAACCTATGCTGCCAAATGATTGTCGACTATAACAGGGGTGTTCATTCAATACAGCAGGCAGTTTGTTGGGCTGAAACCCATTTGTGGAAAAAAAAAAGGCCCCTGGACTTTACACAGCGCTTGTTATTTTTAGGGTTTTTCCTATAAAAAGGATCTGCAGCAACAGGGCTCGCCTCATAACCCCGGAACATATGTTTTACCGTAGCGTTATAATTTTAAATATGACCTTGTGTGTAATGATAAGCATTTATGGCTGTAAATAATAGGTTGTGTTTGAGATGACAACATGGAATGAAAAAAAAATAAAAATGAAATCATCCGTCCTATATGGAGCGGGTAAGTAACATGTTTGGTGATCTCAGCTAATCTCCGATGGCCAGTTCTATGCAATCTGCAGCATGAAACGATGAATGGTCTTTTACACCCCTCTCTTCCCCCAACCCCGGGAATAATCGATCCAATGGTGAGACAAAGAAGTGTTGCTTGGATGGATGGAGGTAGCCTTGCCAAAAAAGCCTGAGGAGGTTTCAAACCATACCTTGCTGCAGACAGATGGTGGTTTTATATGCACTAGCATTCCTTAGTAAACTTTTAATAACATTTTTTCTCCCCCTCCTTTTTTTTTTTAGTCAGAAAAAGGTGAAAGGATCGCAGGAAGCTGCCTTATGCAGCGTTAGACCATTGGTCCATCTACCTCATTATTGTCCACACGGACTGACAGTCTACACTGACTGTCCTTTCCAGCCTTACCTGCAGTTGCCAAGGATTGAACCTGGACAGGTGTCATACCCTGTAAGTGTCCCGGAAAAAAACGCAACATCCTGTTTCCCCCCTCCCCACCCCAAGAGAGCATGGTAGCCATTTTGGTCACCATGATCTCACACAGTTTCAAACCAAGCCCTTGCCCTGAAAAAAAGAGTGTTTCTTAGGGGGTCGCAATATCGTATGGCACCCCAAAACATGACTTTTTGGACACCATGAGAGCATGTTCCCCCCAAAAGTGTGTCTTTGGGGCTCTGTGATCTAGCTCTGTACAGGATGGGAATATGTGTGTCCCAGTTTGGGGTTTTGGGTGGAGGGTATGCCATGTCTTTTGTTTAGGACAGGGGTAGTCAAACTTTTTTATACCTACCGCCCACTAATGCATCTTTCTTGATGAAAAAATTTCCTTACTGCCCACCAGTGCTGCATTAACATGTGCCGTGGAACCCCCACCTGAAATCCTGAAACACCCACTAGTGGGTGGTAGGGACAGGTTGACAACCCCTGGTTTAGGAGCATGTGAAGCTGCCTTATACTAAGTCAGGAAAAAATGATCCACATAGCTCAGTACTGTCTACACCATGGGTAAGCAAACTAAGGCCTGGGGGCCAGATCCAGCCCAATCGCCTTCTAAATCCAGCCCGTGGACGGTCCGGGAATCAGTGTGTTTTTACATGAGTAGAATGTGTCCTTTTAGTTAAAATGCATCTCTGGGTTATTTGTGGGGCATAGGAATTCGTTCATTCTCTCCAGAGTTTCAAATAGGGTTTTTTTCCGTCCCTACCTTGAGATGCTGAGGATTGAACATGAGACCGTCTGAATGCCAAGATGATGCTCTATCACTGAGCCTTCCCCAAAGGATTTGCAAGTTAAGGCAAATTAGGATTGCACCAAACTGAACTGCTGCGGCAAAAGGGTATCAGTGGGTGAAGTTTTCTTTCCTTAAAAGGGGACTGGCAGGCAAAGGGTCAAATCGTGGTGGAGAAAGGCAAAGAGCTAGTAGCTGAGCAACTCAGGACTCTCATATTTCTTACGATAGCTCCCTGCCCCTCCACACACAACACACACACACACACACACACACACACACACATACTTGCCAAGACCTGTATTTGACACTGGTTTGGTTTAATGGCGGCCTTGAAATGTAATAAACAAATGACAAAGCAGACTGCTTTGACTATACTAAAGTGAGAGTTTTCTCCCCCATCCCCTCAGCATTTGGATTCACTTTCATGTAGAATTCGGATGCACTTAGTTCAGATTAAACAGCCTTGATTGTGCCAGATTGAGGCCAGGAATGGGGATGGGGGAATAAAAGGAAGGAAAAAAGATAATAGATCAGGAACAAAATGCAGATTCAGATGTTGATGTTTGCAGGCTTTTGAATGCCTCTGTTTCATTCAGGGCCATTGATTGCATATAGTTGTCACTTTATGAAGAAGCTTTATTTTGTGCCCCCCCAGCCCTACCCCACTGCCCACCCAGGTAAGCTTTTTCCTCCTACACAAGTGTGTTAGATGAGACCTTCAGCATTGTTCCATCTGACAATACGAGGAGGTGATGAGTGACATGTTGTTGTTGTTGTTTTCACCGAGGACAGTTTTCCGGTCTTCAGGAGACCTGTTGGAACAAACACGCTGGAGATAATAGCATTGAGGAGGGACAAAAAGCAACATCAGTGTAAAAACACCATCACCCTGAAACATTCTGATGGGCCAGGCAAAGAACAATAGCCACAAACTGTCTAATGTGTTGTGTAAAGATAGCAATAACCCTTAATGGCAACTGTAAAATACAGCATTATGCTTGCCTCCAGAAAGGAAAATGCAAATTGATTCTCTTTTTCACTCTATCTCTCTTTCCTCATAGAGGTTTAAGTGCTTATCAAGGTTAGTAGGTAGGGCAGGGTAGAATAATATTGTTCTATTTGTGTAAAAAGGTTTGTTTCTTATTCCCTCCCTCCCCCTGCCCCGTGCTGTTGTTCTCTTCTCCTTCTGGATTACTTTCAAGGCCAGATAATGTTAAAAAGAGGTATTCTCTCCCCCACTGCCACCTCACCTCCTAATTTTCCCTATTGATAAGGCTTGGAGCCAATATGGTGGACAAAATGGTTGTCAGGACAGAAATTTTGCTTATGTGCCTCTCTCTCTCTCTTTCCATTGTTCAGACCCTGTGTTAGTAGGCAAGACAGCATAATCACACATAAGAGGAAGGAATCAGCAGGCTACAGGGGATCTCTCAGTTTTACAGTAGAGGAAGCCTTTGTGGGAACATCCCACCAAATTTGGGTTAAGCCCCAAAACAGCCCTATGAAGACTGAACATTCTCAGTTTTCGTGGCATGCTGACATAAGATGCCTTCAGACATGGAGAATATCTGAATTAGTTTTCTCAATTATAATATTCATTTCATACTGCAGCACCTGTTGCATTATAGAATGGTGATTTTTTGAGCAATATACTGGCATGCTGTGCTAAGTCTCATTCACAGCAATGGGCATGATGTGACATAACAACAGATGTCATTGGTCAATGTTGCTACTTCTCCACTCTTTCTGCATAGGTGTGCTTCTGTTTCCCCATGAAAACAGCAGGAAAGAACTATACGCTGGTATACCACCCCAAATTTCTTCAGGTTTCTCCTGCAATTTCCTGAGTTAAGGGTGCTGCAGAAATATTCTTTTCCTAGAATCAAATAGCACAGAACTGAGTGCTAAACACTCACTATATTCCATTAGTTTTCTGGAAGTGATTTTTTCCCCATCGTGTGAAAGCTCAAATATAATGCGGAAATTAACAGACAGGGAAATGTTGGCGACATGGAATAACCTGCTGCATCAAAGCAGCCTTAGACTGCATACACACAATAATTTCAAGGCACATTCCCAGCGCAACCTTTCCCTCAAAAGGAAAATTCTGGTCATTGTTAATAGCAAGGTAAATAATGCACGCTTTGGCAGAAGTCGAAGTGTAGCAGAGCAGAAACAGCACTTTGACAAACACAGAATGGGCGGATATTGCATGAAATTTAAATACAAATTTCCATGCACATTTTTTTTTGGGGGGGGGGGATAGTGCAGAAATTGGATAGACTGAGCTTATGAATGAACACATACAATAGTGACAGAAATAAGCCAATTCATTCATCCCTATTGAATCATATATTGTGTGGATTTTTTCATATAATTTCCAACCTTCTCTTACAGTCCAGGATGGAATGCAGCCTATGTACTCTAGGAAGTCCATGTGGCTAATAGACCTTGTCTGATAGGCATGTGATCTACTAGGGGCAAGCAAATCTCACTCTGTTCTGGTAACTTGCAAATCAGGCTTCAATGTCATCTCAGTGGGAAATGGTATTTTTGTTGCTATCATTTTAGAAGCTGAGAGCGGAACCGGCCACTAGGAGACCAATGTTCAGATTCCTTTTCCATTTGAAATGCTGAACTGCCATGCAATTGCCCTCTTCAGTGGAGCTATGTCCTAAATGATAAGGATGATTCGTGTACATGCCGGCAATGATGAAGATAGCTGATAAGCATTGTTTCATAAGCTCTTATGCAGATACAAAATGTTACCTGTCATTCTCTTGGCACATTAAGAAATCAGATAAAACAAGGCTCTACTGAAGTGTAGCACGCAAAACAGATATATTGCCTTTAGAAAATGCCTCCTGTCATTTCCTGAGTGTGGGGAATAATAATAAACCTTCCATGTAAAGAGCAGAAAAGAAGGGGCTTTAATCAAAATCTTACATTGATCTACAGTTAACACCCCCACCCCACCCTCACTCTCATTAATAACACTTGCACAAATTTCTATATTTTCCTGGGAAGTGTTGAGAGGTGGTATGATACTGCTTTTGGTAGAGAGTGGTTGTTTTAGGGTCACTGCTAGGAAGACCAGCAGATCATTAAGCACTGGGCATCCTCATTATGTACAGTGGTACCTCGGGTTAAGTACTTAATTTGTTCCGGAGGTCCGTTCTTAACATGAAACTGTTCTTAACCTGAAGCACCACTTTAGTTAATGGGGCCTCCTGCTGCCGCTGCACCGCCGAGGTACTATTTCTGGGTTAGCGGAGTTTGTAACCTGAAGCATATGTAACCTGAAGTGTATGTAACCAGAGGTAACACTGTATAGGGAAGATGTAAGAGGATTGTTTTGGTACAAGTGTCTTATGAGGATACAGATGGATAGTATTTTGAAAACTAGTTCATTGAGGAGTGCTGAATTTATTTAACTGCAGATTTGAGGGGTCATCCCCACCCAAAGGACTGGATGAATTTCAAAGCGAGCCCAAAGTGTTTCAAGAAAACTAGTGGAACTTCTCGGGAGACCCGTCTGCACTGCCAAGTTACAAAGTGCACATATAAACAAACTAACACAGACTCAAGGGCATCCTGATCAAATTTGCAGATGACACCAAACTGGGAGGGGTGGCTAACACCCCAGAGGACAGGATCACACTTCAAAACGACCTTGACAGATTAGAGAACTGGGCCAAAACAAACAAGATGAATTTTAATAGGGAGAAATGTAAAGTATTGCACTTGGGCAAAAAAAATGAGAGGCACAAATACAAGATGGGTGACACCTGGCTTGAGAGCAGTACATGTGAAAAGGATCTAGGAGTCTTGGTTGACCACAAACTTGACATGAGCCAACAGTGTGACGCGGCAGCTAAAAAAGCCAATGCAATTCTGGGCTGCATCAATAGGAGTATTGCATCTAGATCAAGGGAAGTAATAGTGCCACTGTATTCTGCTCTGGTCAGACCTCACCTGGAGTACTGTGTCCAGTTCTGGGCACCACAGTTCAAGAAGGACACTGACAAACTGGAACGTGTCCAGAGGAGGGCAACCAAAATGGTCAAAGGCCTGGAAACGATGCCTTATGAGGAACGGCTAAGGGAGCTGGGCATGTTTAGCCTGGAGAAGAGGAGGTTAAGGGGTGATATGATAGCCATGTTCAAATATATAAAAGGATGTCACATAGAGGAGGGAGAAAGGTTGTTTTCTGCTGCTCCAGAGAAGCGGACACGGAGCAATGGTTCCAAACTACAAGAAAAAAGATTCCACCTAAACATTAGGAAGAACTTCCTGACAGTAAGAGCTGTTCGACAGTGGAATTTGCTGCCAAGGAGTGTGGTGGAGTCTCCTTCTTTGGAGGTCTTTAAGCAGAGGCTTGACAACCATATGTCAGGAGTGCTGTGATGGTGTTTCCTGCTTGGCAGGGGGTTGGACTCGATGGCCCTTGTGGTCTCTTCCAACTCTATGATTCTATGATTCAATGCATGAAACAGAATGTTTGCAAGAACATACTAAGATCCCTGCTGGATCAGAACATCCACAGTGCTTGGTAAGAGTGGAAAAATCAGTTAATTTCAGCCTCCCTTAAGTTAAATCTATTGCCTCTACAGATCTTGTCCCCTCTTTTTCTTGGGGGAAAAAGTCCTCACAAAAATTGTCAATATTTTAATGCGCATTTCCCCTAATATACAAATTTGCAAGCAAATTTTCCTAATATTTTCTGAGAAAAGATGGGAGAAACAGCAGTGGTGAGGATGCTACTGTCCCCTGGGGCAGGCATGCAGGATGCATCCCCAAGGGGGGTGGGGGAGCAGAGGGAACCACATCAGCCCAACCCTCACAGCTGCTTCAAGGACTTTGCAAGGCTTTGCAAGGCTGGGGTCAGACTCCAGTACTGGGGTTGGCCAATGCTGCTGCTGCCTCTCTGACCCTGGGTCAGGCCTGACCCGGAAGTGGAGCTGCAGTCAGCTGGCAGAACCCCACAAGCAGGATTTGAGCACAAGAACACTCTCCTCTTCTGAATACCAGCAGCTGGTATTCAGAAGCACTGCTGCCTCTGACTGTAGAGGCAGAGTGTAGCCACCATGATGGCTACTAGCCGTCTATAGCTCTGTCCTCCATCAATAGTCTTCTCCTCAATCTATCTGCCCTCCCCCCAAAATAAATAAATGAATAAAAGGAAAATAAGAATGTTCAAAGTCAGCTTTCTCCAGCTGGAAGTGTTCCAGCTGTTTTGGACTACAACTTTCATCAAACCAGCCAACTGGGGCTGATGGAAATTGTGGTCCAAAACAGCTGGAGTGCATCAGGCCGGGGAAGACTGTCCTTGACCATTCCTGCATTGCTTTTTTGTGCCTTTTTTTTTTTTTTGCTGATAGAAATGCTGTTTTTAAGCTTTTATATTGCTAGTTGTCTCGGGTGTCCTCAGATTTCAAAATGGACTATAAATTTGCTGAAAGAAATCTATTACCTTGTAGTGGTTTATATTTTTATTTATATTTAACAAAAATTCTATACCACTTGAATGTAAGAAAACCTCTACGGAGTTTACAAGAAATATTTAAATTATCAGTAAAAGTGGACAAAAACAATTAAAAACACTTGACAATAATTAACAGTAATAATTATCGGGGGGGGGGGGGATTAAAACACACCACCATCTATGCGTTACTTTAACCTTGCTGAGGCCCAAGAGAATGGGTGATTATTTTGATTTGGTTCTCATTTAAAGGTGAACCTACCTAATTTGTACTTTCTGAAACAATGTACAGATTGAAGCATAGCCCCATCCTTCGAAATCTGTCACACTTATTCCAATTTTGCAATGCAGTTATCCATCCGACTATATAAAAATGCATATACTAAGATTAACATGTGCATCACATTTTGGGAAACTGCTTTGCAAAAGAATTGTGTAACTTGCAATTGCATGCCACCATGTGTATATTAGCAGAAATTCACACTACAATGCTGGTGAATTTTGATGTCAGTTTTTTTAATTTAAAAAAATTGCAAACTGATGTAGAAATGTGGAGAACTTAAGGTTGGAAATATGAGAAACAGAGAGAAACTGAAATGGATAGTTTCACTCATCCCTACTGGAGATGCACACCGACAATATCAACCTGGAGCTAAGAGGCTATTGCAAGGCTTTCCCAAGCACCCTCCCTCCCTCCTTCCGTCTCTCTCTTTCCCTGTTTAACAGTAGAACCAGTCAGGGGAACTGATCGACCAGGTAAGAATCCTCACCTTTTCTAGAAGCAAACACCATCTCCAGAGAGTGTTTTTTTTTTAATGAGTACCATGTCTTTATTTAGGAAAAGGATGTACAGTTGGCAAGTACAGCACAGTAAGACGATAGTTCAAACATGCTGATAAAACGTCTAGTTTTACGCCAGACGTGACTTTATCATTTACCAAGGTATATTGTTAGTGTGAAAATGATAGCCATCCCATGCCAAAACACAGACAGTGAAATGTATAGGAACAAAATGCTCATCGTGAGGAATTCTATGCTGTTTTGTGTGTGGGTGTATGTGTTTGTATGTACTAACATACAGCTTTCCGGTACGGAATGAAAGAAGAAACCATGGGGAAAGACCACAGTGAGCTGGAAATACTAAACTGGTGCTATTGGTCAGCAGTTCTCAACCTGATGCCCTCCAGATGGTTTGGACTACAACTTGCATTGGCCTCAGCTAGTGAAGCCAGGTTGATGAAGACTGATCTAGACTTCCTACTGACAAATTAGGGGAAGAGTCATAGTTTAGTGGTAGAGGATCAGCTTTGCATGGAGAACGTCCCAGGTTCAATCCCTGATGGCATCTTCAGGTTGGACCGGGAATGTCTTCTGTCTAAAACCCTGGAGAACCAAGCTGGTACCCTCCAGATATTTTGTACTACCACTCTTATGAGCCTCAGCCAACAGAGTCAATGGTCAGGAATGATGAGAGTTCAAAACATCTGGAAGTCACCAGGTTGTGCAAGGCAACTTTAGAAGTTTGGGGCTAGAAGAAAATAAAGGAGGACAAGAGAGGGAGAAGAATTTTTGGCCAAATGTAATTTGCCAGATTTTTTTTCATTTGAATTTAGTATGATACCAACACTCTGGAGCCATATACATACCACACATTGAAAGCACTTGTACCACTTTTAACCGCTATGGTGTCCCGCAAGGAATTTGTTAAAGGTGTTGAGAGTTTTCAGGGGACGCCCCCCCTTTAAGTCTGGTGAACCGGGTTCGCTTCCCCGCTCCTCCACATGCAGCTGCTGGGTGACCTTGGGCTAGTCACACTTCTCCGAAGTCTCTCAGCCCCACTCACCTCACAGAGTGTTTGTTGTAGGGAGGAAGGGAAAGGAGAATGTTAGCCGCTTTGAGGCTCCTTCGGGTAGTGATAAAGCGGGATATCAAATCCAAACTCTTCTTCTTCTTCTTCTTCTTCTTCTTCTTCTGTCTGCTTTCTTACTTACAGCCCCAAACTAGTGGGTGGTCTTGGTGTCATCTTCCTCCTCCTTAGTCTCAATGCTACCTCTTGTAGAACTCAGGAGGGTGGAGGAGGGGAACACAACTAGAATTAGTTGGATCTGCCTGTCATTGGCTCTGGCTCCGCCAACTATTGGCACCACTTCTGCCTACTGTTGGGGTCCTTACCTTTCACCCTTCCAGTTCCAATGGGCATCAGCCAACACCAGGGTGGTTCACATGACACAAGAACTCTATACAGGTGAAACTTGTTACTTAAACCTTTAAATACCAGTATAAATATATACTCTGGAACTGATGGGGAACTGAACAGATGGAGAAATCATTATCAGTACATTGACCAAGTTGACTCTAACCACAGCCAATTTTAGTATCTTCATGTACCAATGCTCATTGACTAGGCTTCAAAAACTGGAACCTTCTAATGAGAAAAGTCGCCATCTCCTCCCACCCCCAGCCAGACTGTCTAGAGTAGGACTGAACTGGAGGCCGTGTGGTTGACAGCAAATAATAATGGACGGGTTGCATCCATTTTCCTTGTGAAAACAGCATAAATTGGAAATTCTCCACCGCTGGGAAGACATTTAATATTTAAAGGTAATTTGACCTGAACATGTGTGTGTCATGAATCTTTGATGTGACCTACAGCAAATGTATTTATATAGCATTATTCCAAGGCTACTTATCTCTTATTCATTTTCTAGGATATTATTTTTCTTTCTTTGACTAATATACATTGGGCCTTCTCATTTCTCCACTCCAATAGAATCAAAGCAATCCTCTTATTTACCCTTATTCCCCATTCTCAAGGTCTGGTAACTAACAGTATAGCCATTTGACCCCCACATTGCTAAAATTATGCTGGAGCTATATCCTTACTGTTATCAAGACGGTCCTTTCCATCTTCTCTTGGTAAACATTTCTCTTTCACTTATTTTTCAAATGGGGTTATCAAAGGAAGTTAAATGCTTATTGGAAACACTTTTGGAAAATTCTGATAACTGAGGAGGTTTAGTGCTACTAGCCATCCCCATCCCCCTTATCTCCATGTAAAGTAGGCCATCAACATTTCAAATATGCTGATGAGGAACTAGAATGCAAAACCACATAGATGTCCCGGAGGGGACTGGCTATGGATTTGGACCCTGTATTCTTCATCTCAGGCTCTTCTCTCTGTGCCTTCTCTGAGGGAAGGATGGTGGGTGGCAACGTGGGAACGGGTTTTCTCCTTGGTCGCTCCCCATTTGTGGAATGCTTATCTCAGGGAAGCATGCCTGGCGCCATCACTATCTGCTTTTAGGCACCATTCAAAAACAAGAGCTGTTTGACAGTGGAATAAACGGCCTTGGAAAGTGGTGGAATCTCTTTCAATGGAGGTTTTAAGACAGAGTGTGGATGGCCATCTGCCAGGGATTCTCTAGCTGTGATTCCTGCACTGCAAGGGGTTGAACTAGATGAGCTTGGGGGTCCTTTCCAACTCTAGAGTATGATTCTATTATTCTTATTCACATAGGCCTTTGGATTTTAATATTTTAATCACCACCACCACCATCATCTCATATTTGTGTTATGGTAGTCATTGGTAAACAACATGGTATGCATGTAGGTGGTTCCAGGTTCAACCCCTTCAATCTCCGGTTAATGTAGCAGGTTATCTGAAAGGACGATGTCTGGGATGCTAGAAAGCTTATGCAAAACAAAACAGACACTATATTAGGGAAGGGCTGCGACTCAGTGGTAAAACGTCTACTTTAGATGCAGAAGGTGCCAGGTTCAAGCCCCAGGATCTCCATGTAGGGCTAGGAGAGTTGTTGTTTAGTCATTTAGTCGTTTCCAACTCTTTGTGACCCCATGGACCAGAGCACGCCAGGCACTCCTGTCTTCCACTGCCTCCCGCAGTTTGGTCAAACTCATGTTGGTAGCTTCGAGAACACTGTCCAACCATCTCATCCTCTGTCGTCCCCTTCTCCTTGTGACCTCATATTTCCCAACATCAGGGTCTTTTCCAGGGAGTCTTCTCTTCTCATGAGGTGGCCAAAGTCTTGGAGCCTCAGCTTCAGGATCTGTCCTTCCAGTGAGCACTCAGGGCTGATTTCCTTAAGAATGGAAAGGGACTCCTCCCCCAGGGAACAACCATGGATATGTCTCAACATTATTGAGAGAGATGTAGCAATGGTCTCACCTGGTAAAAGGCAGCTTCTGATGCTCCTGTGTAGATGTGCAAATGGTCTAACTGATCAGTTTCCCATGCTACTCATCCAATAGACTGCATTCAACTCTTTCTAGGACTGTATGTTGTCTATTTCTATCCATTTTCAGCTCAAATATATCAATTTCACTGAAGTAGAACTATTTCCTAAAATACTGTTGGAGTAAATATTCATTCCCTCCACCCCAAGTTCTGGTCCAGTATCATGGTTTCCTTTGGGTGTTACTTTCCTTCTGACTGTTGCCACCTTAACCTTCCTGGCTTAGTTACCTGGGCAGTCTATCCAATCAGGGATCATTTAGCTAACACGGTGAGGTCACAAATGCATATAGCACAGAGGATGAGGTCACAAATCTGCACAGGCAGATGAAGCTTAGATCAAAAAAAGGGCACTGTAAGCAGATAAGCAAACGTTTATGCAAGGGGTGTCCAAAAACTGCCAAAAACTAATGTGTGTGGGGTTTTTTTTAATGCCACTGAAAATATTGGTGGGAAAGTAATGTGGTTAGTTTGGGCTCACCACTGTTTCTTACATATACTTTGTTTTGAAGTTCATTCTCTATATGTAGCCCAAGTAGCCTCCACAGGGTTCCTAGATAGTCTCTCATCCAAACAACTTACTGGAACAGACCTGCTTAGCTATAAAATGGAACTGTATCATCTGCCTCCAAACAAGAGTGAAGGGTCTCAGCTTCCCTTAGATCTGGCAGCACATCTATGTATTTTATTTCTTGAAAACCTTGGGTTCTAGCCAAGAAAATCATTACACTCATGCAGAACAACTGACGTGAGTAGAGCAGAACTTCCTCTCCCTCTCACCTTTGACCCCAGCCTGCCTCCACGCTACTCCCAAATCTGGTCCAGAGAGATGTTGTGGGGGGACGGGACCCAGTGCAGATTGTGGGATATACAGGGAGAGAAGTGGTGAGTTCTGCTGCACTTATGGAAGTTGTTCTATGTGCACAAAGAATATAAGAACATGGGGGAACCTGCTGTGTTAGGCCCATGGTCCATCTAGTCTAGCATCCTGTTCTCACAGTGGCCAACCAGATGCCCATGGGAAGCCCATAAGCTAGACCTGAGCACAAGAGCCTTCTCCCCTCCTGTGGCTTCCAGCAACTGGTATTCAGCAGCATTTAGCTGGATACAACCCATCATCAAGATTTCTTGTTTATAAGCCAGCAGTTCTAAGCTTCTGTTTAATGTGATGTAAGAAACTGGCTACATTTTGCTATACCGGGGAAATGTTATAGCTTAATGACATTTTCTCTCTCTCTTTTACTTCTGAGAATTTGCTATTTTCCCATACTTTTGCATCTGCAGATTCCCAGAAACAGGAAATGCTGAGAAACCCATGAGAGTGATTTAATGAGAAATCTAGGCCAATTTTGACAAAGCCTGCTTTTGATGAGCTATTGTGGATAATGCAATTTCCCCTTTCGATTCTGAATTCCTTGGGCTTCAGTGCTGCCATCCCACTTCTAAATGCGTGACCCATTGATGCAGGATCACAGACATGAATGGATCTGTTTCAAAACAGAGGTGCATACTCAAGATGACTTTAAAAGGTTGATATGGCACAGGGCAGGTGCCTGTTGCTGTAGAAGAGACATCATCGCCTTAGCACCCTCTAGATGCTTTGGACTACAAAACCCTCAACCAACAGCAGATGGTGGCTGATGGGAAGTGTAGCGGGTGCCAAGATGGTAAAAGGTGCCATAGGTTTAGACTTAGGTGCAAGCTATCTGAAAGACCATATTCCCTCATATGAACTTTCCCTTTAGAAGGAAGCCCTTCTCTTGGTTCCACTACTCTCACAGACACACTTGGAAGGGACACAGGAGAGGACCTTCTCCTTGGCAGCTCTCAGACTTTGGAACTCCCTAAGAAAGCTGGACTTGCTCCGTCCTAGCTCTCTTTCTGCTGATAAGACTTTCTTGTTCCAACAGGCTTTTGGGAACTGACTTCTTTTAATGAAATGGCTGGTGCTGTGCTGTTTTTATTGTAATTCTTGGTATGTTTTAAACAGATTTTATATATGTATATGGTTTTAATTCTATCAGTGTTTAATTGTATTTTAATGGTTGATTTTTCTACAGTTTTTGTTTTAATCTATAAGCCACCTTGAGTCCTGTCAGGGGAAAAGACAGGTTACAAATCTACAGAGTACTATTTAATTATTTAATTATTAATAATACAGTCATTTTTATTTATTCATTTATTTTATTTACACCACGCACTTACACTTACTAAAGTTCTCTGAGTAGCTTACAAAAAAGAAGAGAAATGTAGTTGCACACCCTACAGCATTTCTCCGATGAAAATAGGGACGCGGGTGGTGCTGTGGTCTAAACCACAGAAGCTAGGGCTTGCTGATCAGAAGGTCAGCATTTCAAAACCCCGCGACGGGGTGAGCTCCCGTTGTTCAGTCCCAGCTCCTACCCACCTAGCAGTTCGAAAGCACATCAAAGTGCAAGTAGATGGCGGGAAGGTAAATGGCGTTTCTGTGCGCTGCTCTGGTTCACCAGAAGTGGCTTAGTCATGCTGGCCACATGACTCAGAAGCTGTCTGTGGACAAACACCGGCTCCCTCGGCCTATAGAGCGAAATGAGCACGGAACCTCAAAGGTGTCCGCGACTGGACCTAACGGTCAGGGGTACCTTTACCTTTATTCCATAATAATAATTTTACTATTTATGCCTCACCCACTGACTGGGTTGCTCCAGCCACTCTTGGCAGCTTCCAACATAAATATTAACACAATGAAACATTAAACATTTTTTTACAGGCTGCCTTCAGGTGGCTCTGGGTCAGATAACTCCATACCCTCCAACATTTCTCCAATGAAAATAGGAAAGTCTTAAGGAAAAGCAGAACATCCTGGGATCAAATCAGGAACCGGGACAACTTTTGTAAATCCAGGACTGTCCCTGGAAAATAGGGACACTTGGAGGGTCTGCAGCTGTATACAAAAATAAAACCATAACATCACATAAAGCAGAGAACTAGCAACCACAGAACAAAACTCAGTGTGGCCCCAAAGATTCACGGGTCTTAAAACTTCTAGAGTTATAAAGGAGCTATAATTCATGAAAAATCTATATATTTAAGAAAGAAAGATCTATGCTGAGTTAGATAGACCAATGGCCTGATGGTCTAAAGCAGCTTTTTATTTCTTTACAAATATCCTTTGGTGAAGGGGCACAGCCCAGTGCTTTGCAAGTAAAAGACTCTCCCAGGTTCAGTGTTTGGCATCTGCAGGTAATGCTGAGAAAGACTCCTATCTAAAACTCTGCAAAGATCTCAGAAGAAGTGTGGGCTGCTAGGGAGGCTTCATAGTAAATGTGTTTACTGGAAAGAAAAGCAGGCATACACTGTCCTTGACCACCCTACAAGTTAAAGGAATCATAAAGCAGCTTGTGAGTATGACAGAAAAATGGAACATTCTTTCCTAGAGAAATATCTAGAAATTGGAGAACATGTTTTGGCACTGTGCTAAGCAAACAGGCCAGCTTCATACACCATAACTTGAAGCTGGCTTAACTGTTGGTAATGAAAAGGCTTAATATAAGAGTAAAAAGGAAGCCTCTTTCACAGGGGAAGAAAACTTTCAAGACCTCGGAGAATAGGTCTCAACACAACACCAAGTAAGCAAGCCAACCTCACAAACCATGGTTTGAAGTGGGCTTGTTAACCATAGGTAATGAGGTGGCTTAATATAAAAGTAGCCAATCTAACTTTCTATTGATTGGGGCATTTCGCTTGGATGCTCAGTCCATTTCTGCTTTGCCATTTATTGCTGGGTGGATTAGCTAGTTAGTATTTTGGTAAATCTGCCTCTGAGGACTTTCTGTATATACTTCACTGAATCAGGAAAAAAAGAAGATAAAAAAACCCTTGAGATCCAATCTCCTGATACTGAACCTTTAAATAAGCTAAATTCACTTCACTGCATAAATCTACTCCAGCACAAGTGTTGGGTCCCCCCCCCCCCCCGCCAGCTTGACTAAAAATACTGATGGACTTGACAAGTCGGACCCCTGATAAGTTCGGCATCTTCTAAATTGCTCTCCCCCTTTTTTCCTCTCCTTCCCTTCCAGCTCATGGAAGCCAAAGCTTTATTATAAAACAGGAGATAAGTATATCAGCATGCCTTGGATGCTAGCGGAGCAGAACACAAGCAATGAGAAGATAAGGGAATTTGGTCAAACACACACAAACCATGGAACCTAACCCGAATAGCATCAGATAAGGCCAGCAGTGAGTTTCTATTAAAATGTAATAAATAAGAGACCTGCTTTTTCAGATACTTTTTGTTGTTTCCTTTACTTCTTCAGAGGTGTAACATGTCTGTTCTTAAGAGATTGTTCTCCCATTAGCTCTTGAAAGAGGTACGGGTCAACCTATGGTAAATGCTTCACAGTCTTCTTAAGGAGCGCTTTATTAAACCTGGATAGTAAAACAACATGTACGATCCCACTTTGCCTACACAGAAATCTTATCATGATGTATATCATCAAGGACAGGCATGGGGAACCTCTAGCCTGTGTATCTAATCTGGCCTACCAGACTTCTTTATTTGTCCACTGACATTCTGCCTGTGCAGTACACAGAGATGAAGTGGTCTGGAGTCATGGGGCGTGGGGTCAAAGACCCTTTACTATTTCTGCAGCATCCTAGAGCATCCCAATCTGTATGAAAGGGGGGCTTTTTAGCCACTGAGAATATGTCTTCTCACCTTTTGTGCTGGTTGGAGCCAACCAGAGTGAATGGAGGTGAGTCTTCCACTGAGGATTGGCTCCTGGAGTCACCCTGGAGAAGGCATGCATGGAGAACACCAAGGAGGAGTTGTTCTGTATGCTCCAGCACAAAGCATTAAGGAACATGGAAAGCACAAGCTGCTCCCATTTCAAGAGAATGGTGTGCAAGTTCTGTTACCTACAATGGAACTTCAAGGAAAACACAATTTAAGTCATTCCAAAGAAGATATTGGAGCACTCCAAATCATTTGCCCATTTAAACCTTTAAAACCCTATATGGCCTAGGACCCTCGTACCTACGGGACCGTGTCTCCTGGTATGTCCCACAGAGGAACTTATGATCTTCAAACAAAAACATCTTGGAGGTCCCAGGCCAAAGAGAGGTTACGCTGACCTCAACCAGAGCCAGGGCTTTTTGGGCTGTGGCTCCGATCTGGTGGAATGCTCTGCCACAAGAGACTAGGGCCCTGAGGGACTTGACATCTTTCCGCAGGGCCTGCAAGACAGAGCTGTTCCACCAAGCCTTTGGCCAGGGCACAGCCTGACTCCCTCCTCTGGCAATCTTCACAGAACTCTAGCCCAATGGTTGCCATCAATTTGATTTGAATTAATTTTATAATGAAATGATTTTAGAATGTTGTATTATTTTATTGTTGTTAGCCGCCCTGAGCCCAGCTTCGGCTGGGGAGGGCGGGATATAAATCATCATCATCATCATCATCATCATTATTATTATTATTTACAGGTATGTGCCCAGAAAGTAGTAGATCTACTTGAAAGGCAGTGCATGGACACCTGCAGTGGTGATTGCAATGCACTCTTATTATTATTAATATATAATGATAAGATTCCTTTATAATCTCAGAAGGTTGTATAATCTTTGAAAGGGGTGTGGCTGTAAGGGTGTGTGGCTGTGGCTATCACGAAGGAACCAGGCACTTCTGAACCCAGCACTACACTACTGCCAACATCCCTTTGGTTTAGGACATGCCCATTCCCTGTTGTCACCTCCTTTCACCAGGCCTACAGTTTAGTCCTAATGTTGCTGGCAGCCACAGCATCTTCTGCAGCTCTCACACCACAAGCCGTTTTGATCAACAATTAGATGGCAACAATTAGAACTTCTCTTGCAGCACTCACTGCATCTCCAGCAGGCTCTTGCTGTTCCAGACACGTCCAGCTGCTCTCGTGAGTTTTTAGGAGGGCTTCCCCCACCCCCAGAACATAGGTCAGGAGAGACAAAGTACAATGGCAACTGAATCCATATGGAGAAGAGATGACTCCTCTTCAAGGATCCTTGAGCATATTGAGGTGTTAGTTTCTGAAGTCTTCCCTCAACCCTTGCCATTCCCAATGACCATAACTCAGGAGAGGGCCAGTGGCAGAATCCATGCTTTGCAAGCAGAAGGTCCCAGGTTCAATTCTCAGCATCTCCAGGTAGGGCAAGTAGAGACCCCCGGAGAGCTGCTTCCAGTCAATGTACTGTTGACAACACTGAGCTAGATGGACCTGTGGTCTGACTCAGTATACAGGCAGCTTCCTGTATTCCAGCAGAGCTGGATCTGGAATGAGTAGGGCCCAAACCTATTGCTTCCTTAAACAATATGGAAATACAGTGGATCCTCACTTGTATCTGAAGTTCTCCTCCCTTCTTGTTGGTGGTCACACTGGGGTGGGGGAGGCACTTTGTCACTTACTTTCCAAAGGGCAATTAAGGTTGAGACTCTCCAACAGTTTAGGTGAAGCCCCTAAAATAGCCTTTTAAGAAAATGGCCTAGACCATGGAAGAACCCAGATGGTAAATGGGATGGATGAATCTGGCAGTTTCGTTTTTTCTAAGTTTCTCCCTTTTTCCTATCTTAAATTCAGTTGGCCATATTTTGACATCAGTTTGCATTTTGTTAAAAATGAAACCTGCTATTTTCACTAATACATGCATTTTTACCCAGACTTTCTCCTAATATACATACTTCAGAAAAGAAAAATGGTTGCAGAACTGCATTGCAAATTCTAGAGTAGTGCAAATTTCAAAGAATAACATTTTAATTCTTTTTTTTTGTGTGAGGGGAGTGTGAATTAAGTAAGTCTGCATTAATATGTGAACTGCACAAAATATCTCCCCTATCCCTTATGGTGATGATCAGCTTCGGTAGTTAAGGCTCTTAACGGTTATGGGCCTTGCAGTTCCTTGACTCTGAAAAGTACTGAAAAGTAATAAATTCTTAAAGTCACTTAATGCAACTGATTTCTGGTGCTGGTTTTGGCTGCAAGGGAAAAAATATATAAGCCCATTGAGGACTCTGGTTAGAAGAAGATCAACTGAGAATGTAAATGATATAAGTTGAAGATCATCTGTTCAGTGTCTAGTGGCAATTGTCTGTGTCATAAAACAACAGCAATGGTGTTCTCTTTTTATCCTGCAAATTCAGGCAAGCTTAAGTAGAGCTGTTTATATCTATCTTGGGACAGCCACCAGTGAGAAAATATCACACTGGCTAGCTGATATCTCAGCCATTCTGCTTTATTCTACCCTTTTTTCTTATGAGCTTTCCCTGCTTTCTCAATCTCACCCCCCAACAAAAAAAAATATTCAGTTGCATTAAGTGACTTTAAGAATTTATTACTTTTCAGTGAAATGGGCAGGGTGAAAGGAAGGGACATTCATCAGGCATGTTAACAATTTAATTAAAGGGATGTTAAATACAATCTCAATACAGAGAGCTAAGTACATTGTGTCCATGTATCTCCCCCCCTCCCCCCCACCTATATTTTACAAGCTCAATTCTTTGCCAAAATCACATTCATAAAAAAGTTAAGAGTTGGCTGTAAAAAAATGATATAAGAAGGGGGGAAATTGCTGGGGAAGGCAGCAGGATTCCAGTGGCACTGGGAGGCCATTTTACTGTCATATGGCTTACATATTTAGACATTATTCCAAGAGATAAGAATAGTGGTGCCATTCACACAGGAGAATCGAAATGAGAGCATATGTGTCGCACCCTTTAGATTCAGGTGGCTTCAAGCTGTGTCATATAATCCCAGCCTCAATTAAACTCCCCAAGGTCACCGGTACCCAACCAGGTCAGTCATAAATAAGATGGGTGATAGTCCTAGCCACAGAAAAGCCATATTTATGCTTTGCCCACAATTCAGAGCTATTAAAGGAAGCCTTCACACACACACACACACACACACACACACACACACACACACACAGAGAGAGAGAGAGAGAGAGGGGGGGGGGAGGAAAGGGAGAAAGGGTCTTCATTCCAGCAATACCATGATGCTTGACACAATTTTGGATATCGATAAAAATGCACAAACAGCCTTTCTCCTGATTGTAAAAAAATTGTACGATGGTCAGCAAGTGCGGTATGCTGAGCATGATATTATTTATATTATAAAAATAACATATGCATTGGATATCAGTCAATATTCAGGGAGAACAGAAGAGTATTTTCCCAAATGAAACATCCTACTTCTGCAGAAAAAATATTAGGAGGGCATCCAAGCTCTCCTGCCTGCCCCAAATGACAAATGTCCAAGAGCAGTATATATGAGGAGTGTGCACAGACCCCAAGATTCACCATGAACCTCTCTGTGTATGAATATTCTGGTCTGTTTGTGAGTCGCTCTGTGCATTCTCTGCTTCAGTTTGTGATTCAGCTCCTCGACTACTCTGAATAAAACAATGCTCTGTGTTCTACCGTGCTCTGTAATGGGAAATATAACACCAGCAATAACTTTTCCCCTGGTTCGGTCCCCGGCATTCCCAGGTGGAGTTGCGAGAGAACCCTGTCTGAAATTCAGGAGAGCCACTGCCAGTCAACCTAGGTCATGGGTAGGCAAACTAAGGCCCGGGAGCCAGATCCGGCCCAATCGTCTTCTAAATCCGGCCCGTGGATGGTCCAGGAATCAGTGTGTTTTTACATGAGTAGAATGTGTCCTTTTATTTAAAATGCATCTCTGGATTTTTTTGTGGGCCATAGGAATTTGTTCATTTTCCCCAAAAAAATATAGTCTGGCCCCCCACAAGGTCTGAGGGACAGTAAGGTCTGAGGCTCCCTGCTGAAAAAGTTTGCTGACCCCTGACCTAGGCAATACAGTGGTACCTCGGGTTAAGTACTTAATTCGTTCTGGAGGTCTGTTCTTAACCTGAAACTGTTCTTAACCTGAAGCACCACTTTAGCTAATGGAGCCTCCTCCTGCTGCTGTGCCGCAGGAGCACAATTTCTGTTCTCATCCTGAAGCAAAGTTCTTAACCTGAGGTACTATTTCTAGGTTAGGGGAGTCTGTAACGTGAAGCGTATGTAACCCGAGTTACCACTGTACTGAGCTAGATTGGCCAATGGTCTAACTCAATATAAGGCAGCTTCCTATGTTCCTGATGTGGTGAGACAAAACCTACTCTGCACCATTTCCCATCATGGCTTAGAGGTTCTAAAATATCATGATGGGTAGGGTTCAATGAAGTCAATTTCCTTGCCTGATTATCACATATTTATTAAACACCGTGGGATTAAATATTTTCTGGCATGTTGATTTCTAAATGTTGACTCTGTTTAGTAGTTTCCATGAAATCATTCATTCATGTCTGTCCAATATTGAATCTTAGTCATCTTCTCTTCAATATGGTATAGTTCTTTCAAAGCTATGGTATAATTATGACACAAATCCACCTCTATGAAGGCTTTGAGATGGCTTCTGACTGGGAATCTGAAGCTTATTCTGAATGTACTAAATGATCTACCAAATGTAAGGAAGTTTTTAAAAAATTACTTCTCAATGAAACACCCTTGGTGGCCAGATTAATTGGAGAGCCAACTTATCTCCCTCTTTGAGATCTTAGTTTTTACGGGACGGTAACTATCTTAGTTGGTAAGATTAGTCCTGCCTCATTGCCTTTTCTGCACAAATGGTTGGAGTCAAATTCCATGCTGCGCAAAGTGAATTGCAAGGATAGACTGCCAACCTAAGCACATTTTACCAGAAAAGTCCATTGAAAGGAGAGGGACCGACTTTTGAATAAATGTGCTTATTGTCGGGCTGACAGGCTTCTCGTTTTTGTGTAATGCCTCTTTTGAGAAGGATGATGCTTTTCCTTGATGGAACTAATGGAGAAGATTAAGGCTCATTCGAAAAAGTGATTCATAATGTGTGCAAATAAACAGGAGCTGTGTGCAAATGGCCCGATCAAAACTCTCCATCCTATTTGAAGGCAGAGAAATGGTGAGCAGGGGGAGCATTTCATCAAATTTCTCCAGGGACAGGATAAATTCTCAAGAAGTTTCTCCAATAGTTTCCTCAACTGTGGCAAGAGCACAGTTCCTACCCCCTGCCAGGGTTTTTTTTTTTTCCTTTTTTTTTTTGCTACTAATGCCTGACAACAATTGTGCATCATCTGCAATCTCAAAGACTTAGCGTTTTTGTTGGAGGACACCATGCACATATGTGGCAGGGGGGAGATGGGGGCCATTACAAAAATAGTGTGATATATTCTGAGAAAACTCTGCAATGTGGCCTTTCCTTTGGAATGGGGTAAGTAAATGAGAGATCTCAAAAGGTTTCTCAGAATTTTTTTTTATTCCCCCCCCCCTTTATTTAGGGGAGGATGAGCTCTAAAACAAGCAGACTTTGTGTATATGTAGTTATACACAGAAATAAAAACAAGAGAAAACGGTATATAAGGATCATATGTGTGGCTGGTGACCATGGGCAGATCCAGCCCATACACTGAAAACCCATTCAACAAATATTTAAAGCACATGACTTCTCCAAAGAATTATGGGAACTGTAGTTCCCGCTTCACAGAACAGCAATTCATAGTACCTTTAACAATCTACAGTTCCTAGGATTCATTGGAGAAAGTAATATGCTTTAAATGTGCTTTGGATGGGCCTTAAATGGATGGTGTGGATCTGATCCGAATATTTGGCTTCACATCTTAGCTCAGCATCAGGATAACACCTCCCAGATTCAGTTCCACATCTGTAAAATGTGTATCATAAGTTGTTCTAAGGCAAGTGAATGGAAGCATTTTCATCAATGAGAAACGTGCATCACATGTATATTACTCACTTGAGTAGAGGAAAGGGTGATTCCTCTTTTGATTACTGCTAGAGCAAACAAGGAAGCAAGATCCTAAAGAAGCATGACAAAGACCTACAGGAATGGACAAGCCCCATGCCTAAACTGCAATGCCCTCAACAGGAAATCTGCACTATTGTGGCAACGAATCCTCAGATTGGCTGATCTGGTGGGGTGGCATAAGAGTTCACAAGCTTTCCAGCTCCACAGGAAAGACAGTAAGTTTTCTGGAATGTTTATAGTCCAGGATTATCATAAGAAGGAAAACTTGTTGGTTTGGCTGGGATTTAACAAAATCACAGAGGCCACAGGAACAGGAGTAGATTTGTGGAGCAGGCCAAGGACAGGAAAAGTTCCCAGGAAGTAGGGGATCTGAGGGACAAGGAGTCCAGAAACTTGGGTGCAGAAGGAAGGGTACCGTGTAGACAATGAATTGAGATGCAAAAGGGATATATAAGAAATTTGAGGGGAAAGGCAGAGATGACAGAAGTCTGAGGCAACAGAGGGCTCTGAAGAAACTGTACAGTACCTTTAGGGATGGAGGCAGGAGAGAAATGTGTGAGCAAAGAACTGGGGTTGATTTCAACTCTCAAACCCCAGTTCTTTGCTCATTTACTTCAATAAGCTCTTGAATAAAGTATATCCTTTGCCTGTTTGCAGGCCCCCAGGGGCAATGTGTAGAAGCAGCCCTACTCATCTGAAGGGGATACGGTGAGTTATATCTGTTAGACCTACCCAGAGTAAACCCACTGAAATTAATGAGCACAATGAATTGAATTGTATTGATTTAAGTGGGTCTACTCTGAGTATAACTTAGTTTGATGCACACCCTTGAAAGAGTTAATTAATGGAAGAGGCCATTATTATTGTGAAAATGTTACTTTTGCAAACACCTCTGTTCCCTGTAGTCATTGGTGTACACTGTGGCAAAGGACGGCTTTGAATTCCAGCAGTGGAATCTAACTGTCCATCTGCATCAGTGTGCATGGGAAATCTCAACAAATGTTTTTCTGAGCATTTTATGTGTTTCTAATCCCCGAGCTAGCTTGCCATCCATAATACACTGTGGGGTAATAGCATGGGCTTGAGGATCGAATGTCCTGCGTGAGGGATTAGACTCACAGAAAGGCTGTGGCAACAATGGAAGGACTTCCGCTTAGACTTTAGCCAAACATCACATTTCTAAAGAAGGGGAGGTGGGAAGCTTACCAAATATCTCTCTCCTTTAGTTCTGTTTCCAAAGCATCTTCCTCTTCCCCTTCACGTATCTAGCTTTGAAATCTGTGCACCGCAGCGACCCCTTCTGGCAGGCCCTAAGAAAAACAGCTGTCAGCTGGCCAATGCCAAGAGGGTTTCCTAGGCTGCACTTAGAACTCAAGCTCAGTAGAAGAATTAGCATCCATTTCTTTTTCTGTTTGGAAGAAAAGTGATGTGTTTCTCTGCATTGCTTGGTAGGGGCAAACTTTCCCAGAATAAATGGAAAGTGTGTGTGTGTGTGTGTGTGTGTGTGCGTGTCAGAGAGAGAGAGCATGGCCTGATCTCTACAAAGTATTTAATCTCAAGTTAAAGCAGTCCACCCCTACATCTGGGGGAGCCCTGCTCTTCATTTTTTTTTTTTTTACAAGCTTTGTGATAAGACAGATATGTCTGACATGCTTAAGACACCAATTAAGGGATACTGCCCAAGTGCATTTCCCCCCAAGTACAAGCAAGATAAGTTACAACATCCAGAGTTATTCATTAACTGGGAAAGAAAAGGGGAAAGCTAGAGGGAGGAGAGTATACACTTCAACAGTTGTGCGGCATTCATGTCAACTTCAGTTTCCTGCTTCTTCTTTTCTTCAACCCTTTAATCCTTTAAGTCAGTGGAATTGGAGTGAACAAGCATAAAATCTTTCAACCCCCCCGCCTTTCCAAGGGGATTCCCAGGCCGTCCTGGCAAATTGGCTCTTGAGCAGGAGAGCTCTAGTTTCATTTCTACAAACCTTTTTTTATTATTATTTTGCAAAACTATGAAGCAAAGTACCGTATATCAGGACAGTATATAGCCAGAGGCCGTGATGTGAGTTTATGGGCGGTGTCTGGGAATTGGTGCAGAACAGAGGGCATGCTGGATATCCAGCAACTGTCTAGTCCTCAAGGCTATCCTAAATTACTCTGCAGCATTCCTCTTCTGCTGGCAAAAAGTTTTCCACCAGCAGGCAGTTGTTGTGCAAGAGAATGCAAAAGCAGGTTGCTGGCCACACAATAAACTGTGCCTTCTGTAGTGCAATGGCTATCTGCTGTTTTTAAATTGTTGCAATCTGGCTCAAGACCTTATGGTGAAGGGTGGGTAAGACAACAACAATAATTTTCTTCCCGTTTTGCTTTGTTTACCACCACTTATGCCTTGCTATCTCAGCCAAAACTTGGAGGAGAATTGCAACTCACATGAAGGAACTACTCTGTTCATTCCTTCCACAAATGACTATGATGGGAGTGCACCGGGGAAATAATTTATTGTGATTAAAAGTTAGACTTGTTAGCCAAAGCAAAATATCCCCTCCCCTGTTTGTCCATCACCTCCCTCTCATCTGCACCCCTCCCCTCTCAAGCTCTGGGTGTCTCATGAGTCAATATGGTTTTCAGTTCTCAAGGTAGGGAAAGGGAAAGGGTGGGAAAGTTGTGTGTAGGGATGGGGGAGATATTTGATTCAGTTCATATTTAAAAGAGAACCTGCCCAACCCACACTAGAAGAACAACAAGAACAAGAAAGTCATCTGTTGAAGTTTGCATTTCTCTGAATTTTGCAATGCCAGGTAATTATTTTCCAGCCAGGTAATAGTATTCCTATACTATGGTAAAGTGTCTATATGTATGCCTATATGATGGTAAAGTGCCCATAAAAATGCATATGTTAGTGAAAATAACATACAAAAGGGGGGATTGCTTTGCAAAAATGTGCATGTTAGGTAAACGCTAAAATGCAGATGAATTTACAGAGAGACTTAAAAAATGTTTGTCATTGAAATATGAAATATGAAGAACTGAACTTAAGGCTGGAAAAATGAGAAGTTAACAGAAACAAAAAAAAATTGACACTCATCCCTTGTTGTGTTTTTAGCTTTTTGGAAAATCAGAGGCAAAATAACTGCTTTTAAGATTCTCTGGTCTAGACACTTTGTTAATGGCATGATCTGACTTGAGAATATGGGAGTCTTCCCCAAATCACCCTCATTATTCAGGGGACACATAGAATGATGAACTTCCCTACTGAAAAGTGGCCTGCACATCATCAGCATTGTCTTCATCTGAAGTTGCCTTTGTAGAATGTCATGTGATCATCCCACATGCAACTGGTTCTTTGTTCCACATTGGCAAACAAGTGAGTAACCATTTATTAAAGCCTCGGTTGATGTTTAATTAGCTGTTCATATACTATTGATGAGTGGAACCTATCTGCTGTCACCTGGACCTGGTTAGTGTGCAAAGTTGTTATGCAAAGAGGGCTCTCTATAATGCTTCCTCACTCCCCCTGGCTTGCTGGTCTGGATTCAATGCTTTCATGACAGGCAGGAGCAAGAAAACCAATGTTGCTCTGGCAAGTTTGTTGGAGAAGACAAAATGAGAAGATTGTGTTTAGAGTTACACTGAATTGGATTTGGAGAGTCCTGCTCAGGTGAGACATCTGATGAAGGTCACAATTCAAATAGAATTGTGATAAGGCCAGCAAAAAAGGTAAATTAATTAAAATAAAAAATCCTGTGATTTTTTTTTTAAATGAGGGGTGGTATACAGATTATACAGCCATAGCTATGTTTAGGAAACCCTCCTAGTAGTTCCACCACAGAGCTGTGTCTGGCATCTTATTTAAGTAGTTTTTACTTTAATGTTGTATTTTTACATTGCTGTTATCCACCCTGGGACCTTTCAGTGAATGGGAGGTAAGAAATAATAATAATAATAATAATAATAATAATAATAATAATAATAATAGTAGTAGTAGTAGTAGTCGTCGTCTAACAATCCACCTATTTATCCATTCATCTTATGAAAGCAACAGTTGCTGTTATTACTTCTAGATTTCCAGGGCTTATGGCTGGAAGACAACAATCACTTTTTCCACTCGTAGGTCAAAACTTGGAATTCTCTTTTACTAGAGTTGGCCTTGAATTCTGCCTAAAGGAAAAAGTTCAAGGCAAAGTAGATGTTGACTAGTGATGGAGACATTGGGCGAGTTCAGGATGTGAACTTTTCCGGTTCACAATTCTTCACCCCAGCTTGAGGCAAGCTCAGACTTTGCAGTCTCCCCCCACCCCTAAAGGTGTATTTTACTGAAAAGCAAAATCAGGAGCCTCCTCCTTCACCTCATGTACTTTGGCTCTCAGGCAAGTCATCTGAAGGAATTTTGGGGCTAATGGGAGATGTAGTCTAAGACAGTTGGAGGGCACCAGTTCTAAAGTTGTAGAAGATGGTGGAGGACAAGGAGATGACCCATTCTGAAGAGGTACACTATATTAGTAATTATATGGAGGATAATAATAATCCACAGGAACACGGAAAGCTGCCTAATAGCCAGATCATTGATCCATATATGTTCAGTATTGTTGACACTCACTAACAGCTATTCTTCAGAGTTTCAGTTAGGGGTCTACCTGGAGAATGAACCTGAGACCTTCTGCATGTAAAGCAGATGTTCTACCACTGAGCTACAGTCCTTCCCTGAAATTTGCACACCACATTTGCAGGCAAAGTGCCCATTTGCTGTAGTGGAGTTGCCCCTACCATGGCTGAGGATTTGGTGAATTGTGTGGAAGAAATATATATATACATACTGTACAAACATACATACATACAGTACATGTAAAAAAAAAATTCTACCTGTCTATCGATCTACACATAAATAAATACATGTATAAAAGAAAACAATCTTTGGTTTACCTTTCCATCTTCCCAGGGATAGGAAACTTCATGGCAGGATGAAGAAAATGAGTTTATTAAGTTGACTTTAGCAAACGACTTGGGGATCTGGATGAAGCTCCTTGAGCTATGTCAACATTTTCTTGAAAGATATCAGAGATTATTTGATGTTTACTTTTTTAAGTACGGGTATTTGTAAGTTTTTTTTTAGAAAAAAAAAATGCCAAGGAGCATTTTATTACATTTTAAAATGTAATTCCTGATCCCAAGGTGCTGTCTATATAAATCTCAACAAACCTACAAAATCGCTATCTATATTAGATCAGCAAATCCTCTCAGGCCCAGCGCTGGGCAGTGTGTTAAGAATAAGAGGCAGAAGTGAAATTCCTTGGTAATAAAACTTCTGAGCCCTGACAAGTGTATGGGAATGCCATTTCGTGCAATGATGCCTGGACTTTCATATCACACCGTCCTTTATTCTATCTGTTCTGTTCTTCTTCCCCTTAACCTCGGTTTCTTAACTGCACAGCTCACCAGGATCTCAGGGAAAGGAAATATACTTAATTCAAGGTTCTGGTTTTATCCTATAAACGTACAGGGGAAATCTCAAACCCAGGAGCTGAATGTGGCCCTGAAAGACTCTCTATATGGTTCTCAGAACTACTCACCCTATTTTTGTCTGTCCTTGAATGTGCCCTTCAACTCTTGCTTGATAGTAGCTCTTGCTTGTCTGGTTGGCAGATAGAGAGGCGCCTGTGTGTGTGAGAGAGAGAGTGTAGAAACTAGCCTACAATGCAACAGTAAAATTGCTCCGCCCACTTTCTCCTCTGGCCCCACCCACCATTGGCATGTGGCCCTCAGATTGAAAAAGTGACACAGCAAACATCATTGAACAATGCTGCTGCTCCGCCCCCCTTTCTGCACATGCTTGCTTCTGTTCCTCTACCATTCCCCCATGAAAACTGTATACTGTACCTGGTATACTACCCAAATTTCATGACTTTACTTGGGTGATTTCCTGGGGTTCCAAACAGATCCCCCCCCCTGAAACAATTAACATGGAAATAAGTGCCAAAGTTCCACTAGAATTTTGGAAGTGGCTTTTGAAAGCTCAAATATAATGTGTAAATTAACAGTTTGGGAAAGATCAGAGAAACGGAATAAACTGCTGTGTGAATGCAGCCTTGTTGACCTCTCCCAACTGGAAAGAGAGTATATGTATAGCCAAAGGGAAGATTCTGTTTTCCTTACCTTTAAATCTTCTTGAACTTTTTGAGCAAAAGAAGAAATGATGGTGCTGGTAGGGCTATGCTCCCCTTATTGGACTTGAGGCCACAGCAAATGGCCAACCTCACCACCCTCTGTAGCCTTCTTTCAGGGAGTGGTGGAAATATTTTTGCAATGCATTGAACACGGTAATTGTAAACATGCTGGAAAACGCTCTTCCTATTTTCCTGCAGCTGCCTCTGATTCAAACTGGTGACCTTAGCAAAGTAGCAACACGTGTTTATTGAAGAAGAAAAAAAAAGAAGGAAAGAAAGGGAGGGAGGGAGGGAGAGAACAGAGGGATCATCTATCGCTGGGATGAAAGACAGAGACAAAATCTCCAATCTGTAATGCAGATTTATTAACAGTCATTCACTGGTTTTCACTGAAATACTCTTCACATAACCTTGACTTTATTAAGTAGTCCTTAAGGTGCATTTTGAAGACAGATAATGAGTTTGGGGAATAGGCTTATCTACATCAAGCTAATCTTTAACAGCTTGGAAAGGAACTTGGAGGAACTTCTTCCACTTCTCGCGGAATCACAGTCATTTTTTTTTAACAAAAAAAATCAAGTGTGTTTAAAAAACCCAAAAAACCTGTCATCTTTAATAGGAAGAGTTTATTGAGCACAACTCTGTTTTTATAGGTCCATACACTGGGGGAGGGGGGAAGAATTAGGAGGAAAAGATGGATGGATATTGGATTTGCAATAGTGTTAGATATTCCAGCAGTAACAGAAAAATGTGGGTAAATACTGACACATGAGCAGTAAGGCACCATACAACCCACAATGTGCAATTCCAAACACTGCAGTTGGCAAAGTATATTTTGAACTCCTGGTAATATATTGTAGGATAACAATATTTTCCCCCAGCGTTATTAGCAAAGTCACCTTCTTGCATTCCAAATCAGTGGAGAAGGGCTATTTCATTTCATTCTATTCCATCTAGCAACTAACAAAATGAATTCCACAAAGGACAAATGTAAGGTTCTGTACTTAGGCAGGACTAATCAGATAAACAAAGGTAGGATGGGGAACACCTGGTTTGACAGCAGTACATGTGAAAAGGATCCAGAGGTCTTAGCAGACCACAAGCTTAACATGAGTTGACACATATGCATCAAAAAAAGAACATGCATTTAAACCAACTAAGACACATGGGAGCCATGTGGAATGATGTTTTTTAAAACCAGCAACTGTAGAAATAATTTTTTATTTGATTATATTACTAATGTAATTACCTGGACGTAGTTGGGCCTGTTGGGGGGGGGGGAGAAACTGTATTTGATTGCTTGTATTTGATTATATGTTGTTCTTATATTCAACTAATAAAATATTCAAACCACCACCACCACCATGAGTTGACAGTGTTATGCAACAGCAAAAACCGAATAACAAATTAACTAACACAATTCCAGACAGCATCAAGAGAAGTATAATGTCCAGAACGGGACACAAGTTAAGAAGGATATTGACACGCTGGAACATATGCAGAGGAGGACAACCAAGATGATTGAAGGTCTGGAAACCAAGCCTTATGTGGAATGGTTGAAAGAGTTGGGTATGTGTATCCTGGAGAAGAGAAGACTGAGAAGTGATATGATAGCCATCTTCAAATTTCTGAAGGGTTGTCATATGAAAGATGGAGCAAGCTCATTTTCTGTTTCTCCAAAGGAGAGGACCCAAACAATGGATTCAAATTATAAAAAAGGAAATTCTGACTAAATATTAGTAAGAATTTTCTGATGGCAAGAGCTGTTTGACAGTGGGATAGACTACCTTGGGATGTAGTGGATTTTCCTTCATTGGAGGCTTTTAAGCAGAACTCAGATGGCCATCTGTTGGGGATTATTTAGCTATGATTTCTGATTGCAAGGGGTGGAATAAATGACCTTTGGGATCACTTCCAAATCTGCAATTCCACAGTTCTACTAGGTATTTTAGGAAGCTGTTTGTCTCTTCTATGCATCTGGAGACCTTTGAAGATGTCCTCACCCAATTTGTTGTGATGTTTCCTGAGATCGGGGAGGAGGTATTGGATACCTTTGGGCACTATTTAGAATTAGGATGGCAGACTGAACCTATCAAACCTGCACCAATGTTAATCAGATTTTGTATGCTGGTTCCTGTGATCAAGGAGCAGCGTTTGGATACAATCTGATTCAAAATGGTGGACTGAATTATTCAAAACTGCGTGCATTTAGACACCTCTTACAATATCACAACTATTTTTTGTGTAATTGTTCCTGAGATCAAGGAATAGGTTTTCTTCTGTGTTTGGTTACCAGTGGACACCATTTTGAATCAAGATGGCAGATTGCACCTTTCTAAACTGCACTGCTCCCCCCCCCCCGAATTCCTGATCAGCATTGTTTACAAGGCTGCTAGTAGTTAATTTATAAGCAAAACAGAGCCTTTCCTTCATTTAAAATAGGGGGGGATGCTTAGCAATAGTTTTGGGGGTGAGAAAAGTCTCTGCATGGAATATTAGCAGTAAAGATGGGCAAAGCTGTTAATTTCATCCCGTTTCAGTCTTGCTGGCACTCTGTCATAGATTGTTCAATCTCCTTGCACTCATATATACATACATACATACATACATACATACATAAATGCATATGTATTGCATACTTTTCAATGTTTTTCAATGCATTTGCCAGCAAAGTACGCCTGTTGTGTTTGTTGTTCACAGAAAGTATACATTTTATGTGCGTTTTTTTGCACATGAAGAGTACATTGAAAAATTCAGAGGAGTGCACAGTCTGACTGGGATTTGCATTCAGGAGTGTGAAATTGGGTTGGCCTGTCCTAGTTAGAAGGAATGAGACAGATGAATAGATCGATGGATAGATGGGCAGATCAAAACAATTCCTTTGCTAGGAAAAAAAGCCTGTGTAAAACCCAGTACATTTTTGCAAATTCCAGGCTAGTTGGCTTTTGAACAGATGTGTCATTTGAAGGCAAAGCCTCATTTGGTCTGGTGAGCTTGCCCTGGTTTTGAATCCCAGCTGCTGGCGTACAAAACCATAAATTGGCTCGGGCTTGCTTGAACGACTCCTGAACTTTTCAGGGAACCTTTTGATGAACCTGCTCTGGATTTTGGGTTGGGGGGGGGGAGGCGTGCTCAGAAGGCAATCATGAAAGCTAACACCAGGTGAGGTTCACTCAGAGCCAAACGTTTTCATGAGCTATGGGTTGGGAAAGGAAGGAGGGGGGCATCTTTCTAATTAGAAAGCAGAGTCTAAAGCTAAGAGACATTAACAAGCCCTGGCTACTGTCTGACCAGCAGTAAATCCCAGAATTGATTTAGTTCTAAGTTTCTAAAAAGTTTAGTGCACAAGTGCATAGTAGCTTGCTCTTTTTTTGAGACACAGAGAGAGGGCAGGACAACTTCTTAAAAGCTCAAGGGGAGCAGGGGAAAGGAAGCTCTTGTAAGCAGACCCTCAGAAATGCCATTTTGATTTAACCTTATTGTCCTAGAAAGGAAGGATTGCATCTGCAAACATACCTTTCTTTGCTGCTTTTGTCAATAGCAAAGTTGTTTTGCTAATGGTTATCTGCTAACAAGTCCTTGACCTGCTTGTAAACACTTTTTTTTTTTTTTGCCGGAAAACCTCAGGCCGTGGCCTCGGGCCTTTGCGTCAACAACAAGAGATAAAGTGACCACAACTTAACCTGCTCTGGCCTGGAGTGCCCTCTGCTGCCCCTTGACCAAGTGACTTTCTAATCTGTGTCCTTCTGAAAGGAATGGGGAGCTTATAAGGGTGGGCCAGAGACTGGGAAAGATGCATTAGCTAGGAGGAAATCAATTTCCTTCACCATCTTTCCCATCCTCTTTCAGTGGGAAGCACTTAATTGAAAGTGGTGGGTGATTAAATACCCAAGAGTAGGATGGGGTGTCTATGTTTTGGAGAAAACACTTCCCAAACACCTTGTTCTTTCATTCACTCCCACTATATATGAGAACTGCACATGGTGGGATCCACCCAAAAGTATAATTTCTGCAACCAGAATATTGAAGATTCTGCAATCAGAACGAATACAGGGGACTTTTGGAGGAGGAGAATTGGGAGAGGAAAATGAAATGACAATCAAGGCCAGCCCTACCATGAGGCATTGGGTTTCAAAAGCAAATTGAGAGGGGCAGAAGAACGCTTATCCACTTCCACTATCTATTGTTGCCTCCTGCCACCCTACCATTTCCATTCTACCTTTGGAGGCAAACTGACACTCATCTCTGGAATCTCAGCAACAGGGAACTGGCACTTCAAATTCCCCAAATTAAACATCTTTTGAAGTTAAAGGATTCGGTAAATTCATGGAGGATGTGGCTTATCAGTGGCCACTAAACCTGATGGATATGTTCTACGTCCACTGTATAATGAGTGAAAACAATGGAGGACTTCTGAGAAGGAATGGGGAGATGAAATGGTGGTCAAAGCCTTGATCAAAGGGATGGAGCGATTCCCCTAAGAGGAACAGTTGCAGCATTTTGGGGACTTTGTAGTTTAAGGAAAAGGCAAGTAAGAGGGGGCATGATCATCTAAATTTATGCATGGCATGGAGAAAGTGGACTGAGAAAAGCTTTTCTCCCTCTCTCACAACACTAGATCTCATGGATGTCCAATAGAGCAGAACGTTAAAAGATTCAGGACATATAAAAATGAACTTCTTCATGCACTACATAGTCATTCTGTGGAGCACTCCTGCAGGAGGCAGTGATGGCCCCCAAATTTAAAAGGCTATAAGAAAAGATTAGACAAATTCATAGAGAACAAGTCTGTAAATTGCTGCTAGCTACAATGGAGGCTATGTTCTGCCTCCACAGTCAGAGCAGTGTGCTTCTGAATGCCAGTTGCTAGGAACTGTAGAGCAGGGAGAATGCTCTTATGTTCAGATCTTGCTTTACAGCCTTCTCACTGACATCTGGTCAGCCACTGTGAGAACAGGATGCTGGACTAGATGGGTCATTGGTTTGACCCAGCATGCTCTTCTTATGTTCCTTGATGGGAAAAAGCTTCCTTGCTTTGTAGTTGAGGACCTGCTCTGCATGCAGAAGGCCCAAAGTTTAATCCCCAAGTAGAACTGGGCAAGATTCCTGTCTGAGCCCCCGGAGAACTGCTGCCATCTGGGGTTGTCAGTGCTGAGCTAGATGGGTTGACTTTGTCTAAGACAGCTTCCTCTGTTCCTACCATGGAATGAGCCCTTAGGAGCTATATCTTCCATGTGTTGAATTGTGGAGTGATGGTGGCATCAGATGAAATTTCTGTGCATTTTCTCTATCATGGTAAGGTTGGAAGCATAAGCAGAAAATGTGGAGCACCCCAGAGCTTTCCTTGCTAGCAACAAATAAGGAACATTCCACAGGGACTGTAACTGGATTCTCTAAGCATATTCAGGTATTGGAGTATATTTCACTGTTATATTCATATTGTCAATAATGGGACCTTTCTGCGGGAAATGAGGACTCTTTCTGTAAACATAATAATATTTGGAAGAGGGGAAAAAAGCACAGCAAATGTTGGACCACCAAAAAAGAAAAAGAAAAAATTAAATTGCTGGAGTATTCCCTGGTCAGCAAAACGTATGCAGGGAATGCTTAGTTTCATTCAGTTTGCTGAATCAGTAGTTTTGCGATTATTTTTTTTTTTAAGCAGTGACTTTTCAGATTCATGAGGGTACAGAAGGCAATCTTCATATTTATAAGGACAAGCTGTCAACTTGTTTTCCATAATTTATAAACTCCTTAAAACAAAACAAAAAAAAGGGCTTCACTTTCCTACTGTTGGAATGATGGAAATGACCTGTAAATGCAACAGGGGAGACTTAGGGCAGGACCCAGCCAGATTTAAGGACTTCAAAGACTCTTTAATGTCACTGGAAGGGTTAAGCATGTGCTGAAATCCCTCCTGCTGAGATCAGCTTAAAAGTGCATTGCCATGACAGTATCATGCCTCTGCTTTCAATGATGATGATGATGAGCCTGCTTTTCTGAAACCGCTTAGAGCAGCTAACATTACAAAACACAATAATCAAAGAATTACAGTTTAAGAGTTTGAACTTAATAAAAGCATAGTGTAGCAACAACAGAGAGTGTCTTTTCGGGTTGTTGGCCTGTGAACATAAGCCCTGCTGGATCGGAACAATTGTCCATTTCGCTCAACATCTTGTTCTCACAGTGGCCAACCAGAAACCTATGGGAACTCCACAAGCAAAAACTGAGCACAACAGCACTCTGATAGAATCACTGAATTATAGAGTTGCAAGGGTCATCTAGTCCAACCCCCTGCCATGCAGAAATCACAGGTGAAGAATCTCTGACAGACCTCTGTTTAAAGCTTTCCAGTGAAGGAGAAACCATCACCTTCCCAGGCAGTCCACTTTATCAAAGGCCTTACTGAAATCTGGATATGCTACATCCATAGCATCCCCCTGAGCCACCAAGCTTGTAACATTATATATAAAAAAGGGAAATAAATAAGATTACTCTGGCATGACTTTTTTTTTGAGGAACCCATGCTGGCTCTTAGTAATCACAGCATCCTTTTCTAAGTGATCATGCATTAGTTTAATTATGTGTTCTAGGACCTTTCCTGATATTGACCTAAACTGACCAGACGGTATTTGCCTGTGTCCTCTTCTCCCCGCTTTATGAAGCTGGGGACAACATTTGCCCACCTTCAGCCTGCAGGGACCTCACCTGTTCTCCAAGGCTTCTCAAAGATTACAGACAGCTTTCTCAAAGATTATTATCCCCCACTGCAATCCCCAACATCCTGCCTCTGACGGCGCTGTCCTGATAGGGACGAAATCCTGATGGAAAAGGTAAAGGAAGCTAAAATGGCTACAGTTTGCATGTTTGTCTTTGGTCAGGAATAGCAATCAGCCAAGCAAATATGGTATTCATATTGCTGTTGTTTTTAAATCTGCGATTGAATGATATTACATTGTTTTTGTCTTACTTGATCCAAGTTAAATAGTGGGCAGCAAGACAAATTATGTAGTATTTGGTGGACTCTGTGGAATGGAAATGGCCCTGAATGTGATAAATACAGGTATGGACAGAAACAGTTGCCTTCTTGTACCCCTAGTTCTCAGTGAGGTCCACCTGGTGTGGACACTGACATCCTTTTGGCACCAGGTTAGGGTTTTCCTCTCCACCCAGGCATTTAATGGAATCTGAAAAGTCTTTAAACTTGATTGTAAGTTGATTAAAGACCTGCTCTGTGTTAAGTTTGCACCACCAGAGCACACCTGGAATGCTTTCCAATACTGCAAGTGTTGAAAGAGGACTGGGAAGTCCTAGGTTTAAAACCTCATCCATTCCTGAAGCTCATTGTGTGACTTTAGGCTGAGAGATGGTGACTGGCCTATTCTGCCTCACAGACTGGGAGACAGAGCAGGGATAGAACTACCTATGCAGACTTCAGTTCCTGGGAGAATATGTAGGCTGGCAGAGAATAAAAAAAGTGGATCAAATTAGCAATATTGGTAAAACTTGCAGCTACCTGACTTGTAATAGAAATCTAGCCTGTTCATAATCCCCACCTGTATTTCAAGCCTTGAGTCTGAGTCACCAACACTGTAATATGTTCATAAATAAAAACAAGATTGCAAGTGAATTTCTAATTTCCCCTTTTCTGGCACCCGCTCATGCTCAGATATTCTTCACCTTAACCCTGTAAGAGTTGCTCCATGTTAACCTAGTCTAGAGGTGGGCAGTTGTCTTGGCCTGCATGCAGCAATGCTTGTGGGGGGGGGGCACATAAAAGTGGGTGTGGCCAGTGCTGGCAGTGGGCTGGGTTATTAACACACACATTCAAGTCACTCATTTGACTCCTAACATTTCCTGCCACGGAGACAGGAACCTTGGCTGCATTGGGAATGTTATATTCAGTGGATTATGTTGAAACTTACTACAAGCCGAGTTAACATACCCTCCAACATTTCTTCGATGAAAAGAAGGACGTCCCATTCCATAATGATAATTTTACTATTTATACTCCACACATCTTACTGGGTTGCCCCAGCCACTCTGGCCAGCTTCCAGCAAATATAAAAACATAATAAAACACTAAACAGTAAAAAACCTTCCCTATACAGGATTGCCTTCAGACGGCTCGGGGGTCGGATAACTCCATACCCTCCAACATTTCTCCAATGAAAATAGGGACATCCTAAGGAAAAGTGGGACATTCCGGGATCAAATTAGAGACCGGAATGGCTTCTCTAAATCAGGGATGTCCCTGAAGAAATAGGGACACTTGGAGGGTCTGGAGTGAATGGTTAACAAATTTTATTTCTGAAGAGGCCTGGGAGTCTGCATAAAGTAGTCACCAAGTGATCCTGCCAGGCCACATCTCTGAGTCAGCTCTCCATACCTGTTTGTTTTAAAGGGGACATTTGCCAAATAGTTAATTCATAATGCATACATTACATCCCCGCCTGTTTCAATGCAGTGAAAATTGCTGTTCCTGCATTGCTCTGGTTAGCCGCATTTTGCTTCCAAACTGGAAGGAACTCAGCGACCAAAGATCGCTATTAGAGGGGATGGTAGTTGCGTGGCGATTCCCAACCCCTCCCACAGATGGAATAAATAAAGACACAGGACACCAGAATTTAGGTTAATGGGCGAAAAATGGCCACAACCTTATTGATTAGGCATTGGCCCTATCAGACTAACCGGTATAACCAGGAAGGGTTAAGCACCAACAGGGGGAGCCCCCGAGATGCACATCCCTAGGCGCTCCCCGAGGGGTTACCGCTCGGGAGCGCACTTTAGGCCCTAGCCTCCATAGGTTTCAGATGAGGCGACGCCCCCCCCCCGGAGTCCTTTAATGAACTACCCTTCAACATTTGGGGGAGGTGATGGTGTTCCTCCCCCCATCTCATTTGCATAATAATACCCCTGCCAATGCCTAACCACCCAAACCAAAGATGTTGTGACGTTTTGCTACGAGGTAGGTGAAAAAACCAAGTGGCTTCCAAAATATAGCCAATTAGCCAAATGGAAAAACTCCTACCAGGCCCCTTGCGGCGACCAGCCGAAGCCCATAGCAAAGTCCAGATGAGAACCTAAAGGGCGGGAGGGTGGGAAACTGCAGCTGCTGAAAGAAAAGAAAGGGGCAAGCATGGGCTGCCCCGACCTTAAATGCCCCTTACAAGTACTGCCTCCACCGCCAGCTGATTGGCTGGCGCGGTGAATGATGAATCTTAATGACCCCGGGATTCCCTAAGTCCCGCAGGGCTGCAGCCAGTCCCGCGAGGGTGTGAATGGGGCGTGAGCCCGCAACCCCCCTCCATATGTCGGGAGTGGCTTTCTATTACATTTCTGTAATTTGCAACATGCAACATTCAGAACTGGGATGATTATGATGAACTGCTAAAAATACTCTACATAAATATACCAATCCATCCCCATAGTTAAAATTATCTCAAGTCTCCTATTTTTCTTTGTCTACTTTTCTTTCATTGGCACATGCTTTCCTGCACACACACCCCAAACAAACATCCACTATGATTAAGTCAATTCCTTTGGGATAGTAACAGAAATATAGAATGAAGTGGCATTTTGAATATCACGTAAAATGTATTTTTAAACTCTCCTCAAGCACAGCAGAGAGTTAGAAGTGCATTTTTTTTTTATCTAAGGACATGTGCTAAGCAGGGACACAACTATTCAGCTAAAGTTAAAGTAATTTTAAGTAGCCTTGATTGAAAGGGGAGAGAATTAAGCACATGCTTAGCTCTCGTTAAATCAGACCAAAAAGGGTTTAACCTTGGGGTGATCATGTTCTATATTTTCCATGTTCTTTTGAGTTTGGCTAGCGCTTCATCATTTGTAATCGTAACAATATTAGTATAAATAATGATACAGCAAGAGAAATAAAGATTTGGATGATACTAATAGAATAATTAGGAATGACCATTTAAGACTCTTAATTTTTGCTCTTTAGCCCAGATTGCTGTAACTAAGGAGAATGGGCCACTTTTCCTTTGCGTGTTCAGACCCAGACCTCCCCCCTAAATAAAACACATTTGACTCAAATTTTAGTTTTGGTTTTTGGGAGAATTTAGGCCACAACTTTATTGATTACGGAAAAGTGAGTGGTTGCATAGGCTCTGGTTTGACTAGCTCCCTGCACCCTTGCAGGTAGCGCTGACACAGGACACCAGCATAGGTCAGCCAAGGGTGAACACCTGAGGTAGGTGAAAAGCCCAGGAACAGACTCTGTTCACTCCCGAGATGCTCCCCTGGACTCAGGCATGGGCACAACCCCCTCTTGGGGGCTGACCAAACCAAGTTGAGCCCCTGGATTCCTTTAACGGAATACCCCTCACATAGGGATGGCGAGACCGTTCTCCCGCCCCTGTCACCTGAACCAGTGTCTATCTGCAACCTTACAAGTTGTGACGATTTGCTACATGGCAGGTGAAACCCAAATGGCAACAGCCAATCAGCCAAGTGGGGAAAATTCTTGCCGTGCCCCTGTCCCAACAACAGATGACACATGATGGCATAGCAAGGTCAATCGCAAAATGCCCTAAAAGTAGGAAGAGGTGGGCGGGTGTTCCGATGCACGAGTCAAAAGGGGAAGCTCTGGGTCATGTGCATAGGTCCCTTGGTCCACTTAGACTGCACCCCATTGGCCAGATTAAACCCAGCAATGAGGGACCTACCAATCATGTGTTGTGGCTGTCCAATATACCCACCCACAATCAGGAGGTCAGTCTCCAGGTCTCACCGCAACACGTGCCCTCTTTTAGGGAGGACACGGTTTCTCTCCCCCCCCCCCCGAATCTTTAAGTACTAAGGCCATCATGCATGGGGACTTGGCATGCTAAAGAGCATATTTTCACCCACACCAAACCCCTAGCTTTACCTCTCTTTGTTGAACTCTTACAGGTCCTGACTACAGAGCTGTGTGGATTTGAGGGCACAGAATGGCAAACTGGGCTCATCAGCATGCTGCACCATCTGACAGGAGAACCCACCTCCATCTGGGTGACAAAATGCACATTTCCTGGTTGGGACAGAGGGCCATGATGTGGGACAGCTTCATGCCCTTGGTGACATTTTAGACTGCATCTTCGGGACCTCAAGGTGTGCTTGTCATACAACTCGAGGACAATGAGTTTGGTAAGAGGAAATGAATTCACCTCTGTCCAACAGCTGTTGCCAAATTGAATTCTTTGCTTTCAAAGTACCTTCAAATGTTAATTTTCTGGTTGGAGCTCCTTGAGAGGCAACTGTGGAAGAAGGGCCACAGACAGACCCTGCCCAGATAAATTGGCCTTGGGGAAAAGTTAACAAGGTGATCTGGTGGAATGTGCAGACACATGACAGTTAGGTGATTCAACACCCAAAGATTATACGCAAAGATGGAACTGTGCAGGCCAGACTGAGTATATTCATCAGTGACTAGCAACAGTCACAACAGGTGACTGTGGAACAACAGGTGGACATTCATAATGGCTTGATGGAATGCTTACAGGTATAATGGGTCTGGGGGCAAGTTGACATGGGCTCACCAATGCAAGGGGAGGAAGAGGCATTGGGTTGGGTCTTTACAGGGAAACAGGTGGGGTAGGGCCCCTCCTGACCCATTCCATGGGTAATCCCCATAAGGAATCTCAGAGGGCAGCACTTCCTATCCAGATGCCCAGCTCAGGGGCTGAAGGATCATAGCAGCCCCTACCAGTGATCAATTAGGGATCCTCAGTTGCAGCTTTTGCTATAAGGGGACCAACCCCAAAACCTGGTCCACCCCAACTGTTTGTGGGCTGTCTGTTATCCTTCTCTTGGTCCTGCCACCCTCTCAGGACACTTGGTAGCGATGCAGGAGAGAACCTTCTTGGCAGCTGCTCTCAGACTTTGGAACTCCCTTCATAGGGAAATTATACTGGCTCCTTCCTTCTTGTCCTTCCATCGAAAATACGAAGACTTTTTTGTTCCAACAGGCTTTTGGGAACTGACTGTTTTTACGGAAAGGGTTGGTGCTGTGATTTTTTTTATTGTATTTTTCTATTAATGATTAATCGTTTTTCAATTATTGCCTCCCCCCCCCCTATTTTTAGCTATTCCTATTTTGTATGTAAGCCGCCTTGAGTACCTGTCAGGGGGGAAAGGTTGAGGTTTAAATAAATATATAATAATAATATCTGATGTTTCCATTCTGGGCTTTAATGCTGTGAGAACGCTGTTGTGTCCTGTGCTGATAATGGTATGCTTCTTATCATGCCTTCACCATAAAACATGACAGCATGTATGAACATCAGATATTCAAACAGTAAAATGTGTAAAGCTATTTTTCTATAATTGGTCCCAGGGCAAGGGGTTGATCTCACATATAAAAGCCTCCTGATATACTCCTGGACAGCTTTTAATTAGGGGACCGAAAAAGAAATTGAACTTTGGAAACTGTGATGAGACCGTGCCTTTAAATAAAGAGAAGGGGGGGGGGAGAGGGAGAAGGAGAAAGAGGACATAATCATATTGACCTTGAACTCCAAAATACCCTGAAATCAACTGATTTTTACTCCTTAAGCTCCTTAACAAGCATGGGGATTAAAGATGAGCTGTGTAGAATGCTTCATATTAGATATAAATGATAGCGGACAATAGAAAATTTATCCAAGGTTCCTGCAGCAAGCATGCGGTGCAAATTCCATTTCCCCAAGATGCAGCGATATCGCATTGCAGTGTAACATGTAACCGCTGACAGCAATACGTCTGCATCAGTTTGCGAGAACTCAACTGAAACACAGCAAGTTTTTGTTTTTTAAAGCCTGCCATTTCTTAACATCATCAGTTCAGTTTAAATTAACAATGTAAAAGTATATCAAACATTTGAGACATAATTCATATTCAAGGACTACAGTAAACTACCAACATCCTGGAGCCCTCCAGCTGTTTTGGAACACAACTCCCACTGCCCCCAGTCCAAAACTGCTGGAGGACAGCGGGGTACCGACGGCTGGTGTAGTGACTTGGAGAAGGAACTGTCTTCCTCCTCATAAGAACAGAAGAAGAGCTCTGCTGTGCCAGGCCAATGGCCCATCTAGTCCAGCATCATGTTCTCACAGTGGCCACCCAGATGGACCTGGACCTGAGCACAGAAGCAGCTAGTGCTCAGAAGCATAGTGGCTTTTAATAGCCTTATTCTCCATGAATCTGTCCTCTCCCCTTTTACAAAGGATCCCACCAGCCTGCCCATTGGTGGTAATGGTGGCAAAGCAACTTTCTTTTTATACAAGTGGAAGATTGAGTTACATCAAACAATGTTGCCTCCTGAAGCAGCCATGTGAACACATTCTTTTCCCTGTGCCAAGTTACTTTAAATTCTTCTACCTGGATCTGCCCCGTCCCCCCCCCCGCTTCCTCGAGCACATAAAAGAAAGCTATCAAGTTGCTCGATCAATGTTAGTTTATTATTGCTTACCCAAGTGTTTAATAAACCCGTCCCTACCTTGGACGTAGCTTTAAATACTTCATTGACTGTAACAAAGCAGCTTTTCCCACTCAGACCAAAGTGGGCTGTATAAACTATAATTAAACACTCATTACCAGCTCTGCCGGTCAAATAACAGAAGGGAAGGTCCATTATGTGACTGGCGGAACCAGCATTTAAAAGGGGATTATTGTTGTCAGAAAAATCGCTCAAAAACAAACAAAGAAGGAGGGGAAATTAAATAGAGGGGTTTGCAACGGAGTAGGGTATGTTTTGCTCTGTTTGTGAGTCTGGAGTTTCTGCCTTTGTAGACAATTACAAAGGGAAAGAACAGAGACGATGGGAAGGAGAGATGGTGGGTGAGACACCTTGGCATTAAGTTGGTCTATTGGTTGTCAGCATCTAGAGGAGGCGTAAAGTTGGAGAGAGGCAGCTGTCACAAGAGCAAATAAGGGCCTAAGGGTTGTAAGAAGGCATTGTTTTCTGTTCCACCCTGCAAACTTTGTTGGCAGTACTGTTTCCATTCCACTGCAGTTCATTCGCTGCATAATTTATGTAGTTAATTACATCACCAACATTGTCATTACATCATCCCACCCCATTCGTTTTGGTGCAAAGGAAACACAACTCAAATCAGGGAGGGGAATGTAATCAGTTATGCACTGTTTGTGGGCTGAAAGCAACAACGATGGAAAATGCTGATCTTATTCGCTGGGTTGAGTTCCATTCCAGACGTGGTACGAATAAGCGAGCGTTGGCAAGTTCTGCTCCTATTTCCATTTTCAGCTAAATGCACCAACGTGGCTGATAAAGGACCGCCACAAACCAGACTAATAGGTTGAAGATATCCAGTTTCTGAGCATGGAAGTTATGTTAGTAATAATCGTGGCATATACACATTGCAGGTCCCATGCTCCATGTTTTATAGCAGTACTCTTCAACCAAGGGTCCCCAGATGTTGAACTACAACTCCCATGATCCTTGACCATTGGCTAAGCTGGCTGAGGATGGTGGGACTTTTGGTCCAGCTACATCAGGGGTCACAAGGTGGATGAACATTGTTTTACAGCCATTGTAACATCCTACAGGCACTCATACACACTTTATTACTTTATACTTTATTTTTCTCGGTGTATGTTGAGGTGATATTGCTTAGCTTTCTGAGGGGCTTTCTCAGTTCCAGAAGTATGGGCAGCCAGGGAAACTTAAGTGTGCAGGAGAAATGTTTGCTGGGACATCAGGGAATACACAAAACAGCCTTGGCAACTGTGTAACAGCAAGGTAAGCTCAAAACCCCATACTGACTGGAATTCTAAAGACAGTCTACAGAAAATCTGACATGCCCTGAATATGAGGAAGAAAAGTGAAAACCTTTTCTGAAGAGGAAGAAAAGTGGAGAGAATTTGGAGGATGGATTTCAGCACAACACTACCTAAATCTAAGAGCCCATCACCCTCAGCAAGGTCAGTGATGGTTCTGTCCACAAATGTCCACCGATAGCCCTACTACTTCAGATCACGCAACATGGTGGGCTTGCATTTTGCTGGAGACCAGCCTGCAAAAAGGACATATTTAACAGTTTATAACTGTCCCAATGACAGTGTGTTCTAATTTAAAACTCCTGTGTAATACTTGTTGGGAAGTTTTAATATCGAAAGGGCAGCCAAGGTCTTCCATGAGAAATTTCTCGACAGTGAAAGAAACTAATCCTTTTTAGTAATGTTTGGCTCTGGCACTGCAGGAGCTGATCTCTGATTTCATATTTTATATCCATGGTTTTTGTTAATGAAATTTTCTCCTTTAAAGGCTAACCAGGCAGATAGGAAAGGGGGTGGTGGAGGAAATTAGCAGATACTTTGCAGTGAATCTTTGAAGTGAAATTCAAGTAGCAAGCCCGAGGCACACAGTATGTAAAACCCAACTACCAAAGTTTTCAAGAGGGGGGTTTAATCTATTTTTTCCTTCTCAGGGGACTGGTGCTATATTAAATTCTTTGGTTTGGAGGAATCAGTCAACTTGGCATTAGGAATCAACTTAGCAATTTGCATCTTTTGAGAAAGGATTAGTGTATTCAGCTGCTTCCAGGGTGTGTCTGGCAGTTGGCACCAACAAAGCCTTCAGACCCCAGCCGCTTGCTCTGTTAGCCTGCACTGACATCAGGAAGGTGGGATCCTCTTTGGTACTGTTGCCTCAGGGGAAGAGAGACATTAATGTGCTAACACTGAGGGTAAGTTGTCAAACAACTAAGGATGTAGTTGCCTGCACAAATCTATTTTCTTTTATAGTACGAGGTGGCATATTGCATCACCCACTATTTTGAGGAGATTTAGATGTTTCTTCAGGGTATGACCTGTTTGCCCTGATCCGCATGCTTCTCCTACTTCTGGAAGAAACAGTTGCTCCTTCTCCAACTAAAGAAAACAATTGTACTACCTCAAGTCAATTGTCTCCTTCCTGGCCAATCCTCGTTCTCTCTGTTTTGATTTAGATGGGAGACATTTTATTTTTGCTGTGGTGACAATCTTTGGAGGAGAGGCCTTAGCTTGGTGATGGAGTATTTTCTTTCCATGCAGAACGTACCAGGTTAAATCTGCAGCTTCTCCAGGTGTGGCTAGGGTAGACCCTTGTCTGAAACTACCAGTCAGTGCGGACAATAGTGAGCTTGGTGGGCCAATAGTCTGAGTCAATTTAAGGCAGCTTCCTGAGTTCCTTTGAAGAGTCAGCCTAATAGGTACTTGTGTCCACAGGAAGTATGGTTAATTTGTCAGGAGCTTCTAAAACAATGCAAAACCATAGCTGTGTCCCAAGGCAACCTGGCTGGGTTTTGTCTCCCCACATATCTCTGTTTGCTGTCAGGAATGAAGCTCACAACAGGCTTGCAAGATGAGAGAAGATTTACATTTAACCTGAAGAACCACCACCTGCCTTTGACCAAAAGGGAGGCAGCAAGAAGATCAGTCTAAATATCCTCTGTGGATTTAATCTTTGCAAATTCCAGTATGATCTGACCTGATTTCATGTCCCTGACGAATGAGCAGATCACAATTCAGTCATTCACCAATTTTACTAAATGTTCCAACACAGTTCTGAAAAAGCCAATCAACATGTGTTTCAAAATGTGCATTTAGAGAGACTTGTAAAAGAGCTAGTTCTGCAGATTCAAGCAGTTGAGCAGGCACATATAAGATAAGGCAATCCTTCAAGTAAACTGAAGATAAGAAAAAATAACAATACTAAACAATATATATTGGGTTGTGTCCAAAGTGAGCACTACTCAGAGCAGATACATTGAAGTTAGTGGACCTTATTAACTTGGGTTAATCAGTTTTGGTATAACTCAGTTAAACTATCAGTTTAAGTATAACTTTTTTGAATACAACCATTGTTCCTAACATTTCTGGGTGCCAAATTAGATGTTGGAATCCATGTCTGGGTATCCTGATTCTTAACATTTGTTTTAACAGCATCTGTGGGGGCTTCTCAAGTTGGCAGAACCATAATGTTGCGAGGAAGGTGTTAATCTTTTGCATCATGCCATTTCACTACTATAAACTGCTCCTCTCCCCCCTGTAATTTGCTCCCTTGGGGAAAAAATGCATGTACCAGTGGGGCAAAAGGAGCTTATGTGGTGTTATGGTTAGAGTATTGAGCTAGGACATGGGAGACCAGGGTTCAATTCCCCATTCAGTCATGAAGCTCACTTGTTGACCTTGGGCCAGCCATGGACTTGCAGTTTAACTTACACAATTATTGTGGAGACTGACTGAAGAAGGGGAGAACCATGAAATAATATTTTGGAGGGATGTACATTTTTTAAAATAGCAGAATGGAGGAAGAGTTGATTAATTCCTCACCAACTGCCACCATCCCAACCCATTTCAGAAATCCCAAATTTGTTCTGAGAATACTTTGCATGTGATGGGAAATCTGTTCGGTGATCTCCGATGTCTTGTCTTGCTTGGCCCCTAGGCTTACAAACCAGCAGAGAAGTTATTGCAAGGTTGGGGTGAAAAGCACTTGATCTTCTGTTCTAATGGAGTAATGAAAAAACCCTCCCCACAATAATTGTGCCAGGAGCTTCATTCTGCTACATGTTTTGATAGACGGGGGGACCCTGGTGACAAGTGGATGGAAAACAGCAGGAGGGCTGGCATGTCCTAGCCTGGAGCATGATGGGAGAGAAGCAAGCAATTGGTACATGATTTTATCTTTAGAAGATACCACATCCGATACATGCAGATGTAGCACATATGCAATGGATAGAAGCATGTGATATGCTCTGCTTATAACATAAAGTACACATCACATCCATTCAAGCTTTCTTTCCATGAAATCGTGTGTGTGTGTGTGTGTGTGTGTGTGTGTGTGTCAAAAACACCTCTGAAATTTGTTTGCAGGAAGCACAGCCTAAGATCAGCAGGGTGTAGAAAGTGTAATGAGAAGTTCGATGCTTTCAGGGAAGTCAGTGGAATCAGGGAGATGGGGGGGGGGGGAATTCTGGCATGGCCAGGTAAGTTAGGACTCAGCCAAGAAAGGGTGTGGAAAGAGCCAGAGGCACTGAAATACTTTGGGAAAGAGCCATAAGGTTGAAAATGGAGAGAAAGAAAGTAAAGATTCCACCATAAGTGGACTGCTGGAGTATATTGGAGCTTAATTTGTACCCTTACACCATTTTCCTGAATCCCCCTCCCCAATATGCTATTTGCCCCACCTTTAAAAGAAATATACGGAAGATTTGGTCACAATTCACCCATCATCATTTTTAGTTTGGCTCTTGGACTGGTTTAGTCACACACATCCAAGGAATTATGAATAATATAGTCCTGTGAGGGAGGTTAGGTAGGGCCAGCATGTCTGATTTCAGTGGATGGACCAAATATATTTGGGGTGGGAAATATTTCTGTGTGTGTATGTAGGGATGAACAAATCTATCATGAACAAATGTAGAGATTGTTTCACTACATTTTTAATTTTTCCAGTTTTAAACTCCAAGACCCACATTTCAAAATTTGTGATTTTTTTTTTACAGTCCTCATGAAAATTCCACCAGCAATTTAGAGAAAAATTATCCTAATAAACATATGTTTGCAGAGCAATTTTCCCCATTACATTGCATTTTTGTATGTTCTTTCCATTAACACATGCATTTTTATGGACATATTAGCCCAGTATAGTGGTACCTTGGTTTAAGAGCAGTTTAGTTTATGAATAACTTGGATTAAGAATGCTGCAAACCCAGAAGTAGGTGTTTTGGTTTGTGAACTTTGCCTTAGAATAAGAACATGTTCCGCTTCCTGTTGAATGTATTCCATTTGTAAATTGAGTCCCCCGCTGCTATGGGAAAGCATGCCTTGGTTTAAGAACGCTTTGGTTTAAGAATGGACTCTGGAATGGATTAAGTTCGTAAACCAAGGTACCACTGTATATGCATTTTGTACACATTACTTGATTTTTTGGAAGCCTGAACTCCTCAGATATTTTATTGGAAGGGGTGAAGGGACCTCGGTTCCTAAGAGTTGGCTCCTTTAGTTGGGTTAATGGACACTGATGGGATGCAAAAGGCAGCCATAATATTATAAGATTTAGACCATGAGGTGAACATATAAACACTCCCTTGAATGTGGCATATGTGAAGACCAATGTCACCAATGTAAAATTTTGATTTGCCATTCAGTGACGGGCCATTTGGTTAGAGGGAATTAACTGGCAGGTGCATTTAGAGCAGAGGTGAGGAAACATTTCACCCTGAGAGCCACATGCCTTTCCGGACAACCTTGGAGTGGGGGCACATACCAGTGGTGGGGAGGGCCAGAGGACAAATCAATAAATGCTAATTTTGCCTGTTCACAGTGGACTGCTTTCTTCTCACTTGCACACCCCTCTCTACCCTCCATTATGAGACACATTCCAGCCAGGCGAAAAACCTCAAGGAATGTGTGAAGCAAAGCCGGTGAGGTGTGTAGCCTGAGGAGAGTTTGGCTGATGGGAGTGTGGCATGGGACGATGTATGGTCTGGGACGAGTCCTGAAGCCTTGACAGAGAGGCCTGGAGGGCTGTCTTTGTCCTCTGGGCTGTAGGTTCCTGCCCCTGGTTTAGAGAGATGTGACCAATGGCATGTTTGGGAATGACACACACAGAGCTGGCCCACTGAAGAGGCAGGGTGAAGCACCTACCTCAGGCAGCAGAAACACAAGAGATGGTGCCCCAACCACCCCGTTTCCGCCATTTTGTGGAATGCTCCCACCTCTCGCCACGTTCAGTGAGATGGGGAAGCATTCTGGCGTGTGCCAGAAGTGGGTGGGGGAAGAGCGTGGTGGGGACAGCACGTTCCCATTTCACCTCAGGTGGTGAAATGGGATGGGCCTCCCTTTGACACATAGCAGTGGTGCTTTTGAAGCAAATGGCATTTTCTTGTCCCTCTGCTGTTCAGCTTCTCGGAGCTGGAAAATCGTGGTGTGCAGCTGCCTTGCGTTCTGAGGAACTAAGGACAACCCAAAAGCTTGCATAGTCACAGACGGCTGTCCAAGTAAAAGGTAACTTTCATGTTCATGTGGCAATCACCTCATCATCCTAGTTTTTAGAAGACACATACATCCCATCTCTTAATATTTTTGCACATGGCAGCAACCTTTTTTTTTTAGTTCATAGACAAATATTATTCCATATCTTATTGAATAAAATATATTTTATAAAAGCTGATGGAGACATATTGGCTCAATAAATTCTGATACTCCATTCAGAGGGAAAGTGGCAATAAAAATGCTGATGACGCGACGCCCGGAGAATATTGAATGCCATTAACATGTTATTTCCCCTGTTCTGATATTGCTGTCATGTTCTTCCCCTTGCTCTAATCTGTTGGTTAGGAAATCCCCCCTTTCCCTTCCTTGCTTGCCTGAATGAGAAAAATGGCATTTTTAGTGCTTTAAATTACCCGCTACTGGAGGGATGATCACAGATACAATGTAATGTGCCAACTCGCCAAAATTAAAACAAGGGTTGATATTCAGTCGGAACATAAAAAGCAGTCTTGTAGGACCATTTGTCCATCTACTTCGGCTTTCTCTACACTGACCAGCAGTGGGGTTTCAGACAAGGGTCCTTCCTAGCCCTATAAGGAAATGCTGGGAATTGAACCTGAGACCTTCTGCATGCCAAGCAGGTGTTCCACCTCTACACTATTGCCGTATATTTGCTTTAAGTGAAGATGAAGCATCAAGATGTTCCTTCATTCATCTCTCATGCCCACCCCCAGGCTCTCAATCAATTAAATAATTTGTAATTGATTAACCAGCTGCCTTTTTGCCAGTTGATAATTTGACTGATCACTTAAACTTTGCATAGGACCCAAACATCAGTGGAAATGCTTTTGCCAGTTGTAGGGTTATTTCCTTGTTGGGTGTGTTTTGAGTTGCTGAAGAATGAATAAAGTAACCTTTCATTGAGTCAGCTTTGGAGCTGCCACACAGCATCACCATGGAAGGAATGCCATCTTGAATAATTTCTCTCTCTCATTTCTTCTTTCACACCAGGAATAAAATAACCTAAAGCAAAATAAGCAAGGGAGCCCATAACCATTATTTCCTCCTAAGAATATTGTTCTTGGATTGATTAATTAATTAATTAAGAATGGGGCCTTAATTAATTAATTAATTAAGCAATCAATTATTATTTTTTTTAAAAAATACAAACATACATTTCATACAATCCTTAAAAATATTCAAACATACCTATATTCAGTCCCACAGATATTTCCTTTTCCCATCAATTAAAGGACAGGGCCTTTTTTGTAGTGGCATCCCCATTGTGGAATAACTTCTCCAGGAATTTGCCTGGCACCTCCTCTATGTTCTTTTTGGTGTCAGATGAATACCTTTAAATAGTCCAATCCTAACCATGTACACTCAGAAGTCCTATTGAATCTAATGGGACTTACTTCCAGGTGAGTGGAGTTAGGATTGCAGCCTTTGGACCCCAAGCTCTTTAGGCTATTATACACACTTCCCTAAGAGTAAGTCCCACTGAATTCAACGGGCTTACCTCTGAGGAAACATGTGAAGGATTGTGCTGATCATTGCATTTTAAATCTGGGCTACCAATTGTTTATCCTGTCTCTGTTGCCATTGTGGTATAGCGGTTGACCTAGGACCTGGGAGACTAAGGTTCAAAGGTCAACTTAGCCATGATGCTCAGTGGGTGAGCTTGGACCACTTACTATCTTTCACCCTAATCTACTACACAGGGTTGTTGTGACGGTTAAATGATTTAACGAGGTAGGGGAGGACCATGTCTGCTGCCTTGAGGTACTTGTGGAAAAAGGTGGGATAGAAATGCAGTAATTAAAAGAAATAAGGAAAAGTGTGTGGGGGTGTTGTTGTTGTCTTTTATTGCTTTTTCTTGATTTAAGTGTGTGTGTGTGTGTGTGTGTGTGTGTGTGTGTGTGTGTGTGTGTTATTCAACATTGTCTCATATATGAGCTGCCCAAGGAAGACTCATCAATGGGCAGCTCTATCAACTAAATAACCCACAAATACAAAAAAATAAAAATAAAAAATCAGTGCAGCAATCAGTGCATCGCTGTCACTTCCAAGAAATTGCCCCCTTTGTTGCTGTTTTCACCCTTTTATTTTATTTTTTTTAAAAAATAAAATAAATGTAACTTTAAAGGCTCCACTGTCAGATTCTCCATGGCTGAGAGAGGGTGGAAAACTTTCTCTCCCCCCCCCCCTTCTTTTTCCCGTGGCGCATGGTCCCAGCTGCATGACACCGTTCATGAATATGCATGAAATCAGATATGACATTGCCCCGCTCCCATTAATAATCTTGTCATCTGACTTGTGCGGCATAAAAACACAGCCTGTGGCATCTCAGAGTGAATGCAGCCAGGGGGGAGCGAAGGGGGGGGGGGGAGAGAGGCTGGTGGAGGGAGAGAACCAGTCTTGTCTCCTCTCTTTAAAAATTGGGATTAAGTGCTTGCAAAATTTGGCAGGAAAATTTAAGAAAGGGGAGGGTGTGGACCAGCGACGGGGGGGGGGGGGGGAGAGAAGCAAAGTCTCTGTGAATGTGCTGGCTTGTTAGACGCCCCAAAGCAGTGGGTGTAATGGAATGTGAGCTGACCTTGACTAGAGCCATGGTGGGTATCTCTCTCTCTCTCCCCCCCATCCACCCTTTTTTGTCAAAGCAGCACTTGCAGCCGCGGTTTGGATTTCGGGCTTTCCAGTCATCAATCATCTTGGCCTATTCTCTTTCTCTGACAGCTCAGTACAAGGTCTGACATTTGACACTGGGGACCTCAGGCCTTGCGCACATGGTTCAAGAAGGAAGCCAGAGGGAAGAGGGGCTGAAACAGAGTGGGGAGTGACAGTGTGTGTGTGTGTGTGCGTGTGTGTGTGTGTGTGAGAGAGAGAGAGAGAGAGAGAAGAGCAGCAGCAAAATAAAAGGCACGGCGGAAAACAAAACAAACGTAACCATAACGGGAATTGATCTCTTTTCTAGTATGTCAATTTTGATGCTGAAAAGGATGCTTTCTGCAATAGGTCAAGCCAAGAGGTCTGAGGTGAGGATGACAGCCTATGTTGCAGCCATACCTCTCAATATTATTAACGGTTATTTTTACCATTGCTTTATTAAATGCCTTCTAAACTGCCACCTCAAGGCAATTTACACATAATTAAAAACAGTTAAATGCAAACAATCAACAACCATCAACAACTGTTATTGTATTTAACAGCAGTTAGAGATAAACAATAAACAATGAAATACAAAAGCAGCATAGAAATTTAAAGAAGACTAAAACCGTCATGAGTGGGCACTCCTGGCAAATACCCATTTATCCAGATGGGAAAGCCTGTCAGAACAAAAATGTCTTCAGTTGTTTCCAGAAAGTGTGCATGGTGGGAGCCCGTTGTAGCTCTACAGCAATGCTGTTCCACAGAAGAGGGGCAGACACATTTAAGGCCCTGCTCCAAGCTGCTACAGAGAGGGCTCCTGAAATCTTTAGAACTTGCAGGAGAAAGTCTTCTGCTGATCACAGCAGTCTACTGGGTGTGTGAGGGATTAAGGCAGTTTTGCAAGTCTTAGGTTTTGTTTATGTTGGCTTGAACCCGTCTTTCTTCATGTGGCTACTAGTCAAGATGGCTGTGTTCTTTCTCAACTCTTGGAAGTAGAATGCCATTGTGTACCAGTCAATGCAGATGGAAAGAGTGCCGTTGCTTGTGGGTTTCTCCCTAATGGGCATCTGGTTGGTCAGTGTGTGAGCAGGCTGTTGGATTAGATGGGCCCTTGGTCTTACCCAGTGGGGTAAGACCAATGTACCCAAGCTGAGTTACTGACAACACAATCCTAGCCATATCTACTCAGAAGGAAGACTTATTGAGTTCAGTGGGACCCTCTATATTCAAAGCCGTAATAATAATAATAATAATAATAATAATAATAATAATAATAATATAATATTTATATCCTGCCTATCTGCCTGGATTTCCCCAGCCACTCTGGGAGGCTCCCAACAGAATAATAATAATAATATGACAAAAATATCAAAAATTCAAAATTCAAAAATTCCCTAAACAGGGCTGCCTTCAGATGTCTTCTAAAAGTCAGGTAGTTGTTTATTTCCTTTGCATCTGATAGGAGGGTGTTCCACAGGGCAGGCACCACTACCGAGTAGGCCCTCTTCCTGGTTCCCTATAACTTCGCTTCTCGCAGTGAGGGAACCGCCAGAAGGCCCTCAGAGCTGGACTTCAGTGTCCAGGCAGAACGATGGGGGTGGAGATGCTCCTTCAGGTATACTGTGCCAACTGTGCCCCTGGGGAAAAGGTTATCTGCAGTTAGAGCCAAAATAGGCTATTTGGGGATATTCCATTAATGATCTAGTGATAAAAAATTCCATTGACAAATTGACTATAACTAGGTCTACCTAATTCTGGGAAGTTTATTGGAAGGTTCCACCAGCCCTCTCTTGCTATGTGAACAACTTTTTAGTATTAAGGTTTAGACATTCCATTTCCACTAGAATTTCTCAGAAGTTCTCAAGATGGACTAGGGAACCCGAGCAGGTAATGGTCACAACAATTACCAAATTCTTTGTTTGGAGCTGGAAGAGTTAACCTCTAAGTTTCTCCTGCATATATCCTAGAAATTATTACCCTCCTCATCAGTTGAGCCTAAACTGACAGTTTTGGGAGGTATGGAAAAAAGATACCACAAATATATATATATTTAAAGACAACAAGTCTCTGCCATGTGGGGGAAATCATTTTAATTTAAATTCAGCTCCTCCATTTGTGTTAGAAAGGTAATACTGGGGTCAGATTCACCCACTGAATCCATGGAGCTGGTGTAGACTCTAAAGTGAGCTCAGTGTGATTCCTGTAGAAAGTAATAACAAATTAATTCCATTGTAGCCTGGGGCTGTGTGAGTCTGGATGGAATCCCTTCTAGGCAAAATTTTGCTGTAGAGAACATTGATTTATTTGAGACTAATATTCAGCATGACTCATGGAGCTGAAAGCAGGTGACAAGCTTTTGGAAAAGTTAACACACACACATACACACCCCTTGCTCCCCAAGTTTGGAGGCTCAAAAGCAGGGGATTTGGAACTGGGGTAGAGACATAAAGCACACCCTATTTTTCATCCTTAGAAACACTGATGATCAACCATTATTTCTATAGCACCACAAATTGGCATAACACTTGTTTACAATCTTACAATGCTGTGGAAGACAAGAACTAGAGGGTCAAGGAGAATAAATCATTTTGGTTGGGAGAAAAGGCCAAGCCAGCTTTCCCCAGCTGCTGTTCTCCAAACTGCTGTAGACTACAACGCTCATCAACCCCAGCTAACAAGGCCATCTTGGCTGGAGCTGATGGGGATCCTGATGCAAAACACCTGGGCAAAGGGCAGCAAGCTCAGGGAAGGCTGGATTAAGCCACAGACTTAAGCTGGACAAGGTGGGTTTTAAGATGGACATGAAATAAGTGAAAGAGGTGGCATTACACAGACATGTATTCCTTGTACAAGGAACAGCAGGAAAGATTAAACAACATCTTTTAATGGGGGGAACTTGGGGGAGTGCTGGAGTCATAGAGTTCAAGGAACAAAATTCATTAATTTTATTTATGTAATTTTTAAAATGTTGCTCTTCAGCTGGCAAAGTCTTCTAGAGTAGCGCGTGCGCGCGCGCGCGCACACACACACACACACACAAGCAAACACAGTCTTTCCCACTGTGGTTCTCTCCAGATAGTTTTTTTAAAATAAAAAATATATATTGCAGTTCCCAACAGCCCAAACCAGCGCAGCCAATGGTCAAGGATGATGAGAGTTATATTCTGAAATGTGTCTGGGCATGACACAAAAGGAAAACACATCTGGGAGGGATGAGGAAACAAGCATCTCAGGGACAAAGTCTTTAATTGCAAGCTCTTATAATGCCCAACTGGTGTAGAAAAGTAGGAGGAGAAGGTGTGTCAAATATTTTTGATTTCCTATCCCCACAAATGGAGTGATGGTGCTTCTCCTTCCCTTTTGTCCAACACAGCAGTGTGATGTTATAGCTACTTCCCAATGAATAATTGGAAATGGTAAACAAATTGTTTGAGCAGAAGCAGATTTTGGGCAGCACAACTGGTTCCGCTGCACTGGGTGCCAAGCCTAGGGGACGCTGCATGACATTACAACTATGACTTAGTGAATTGAGCAGAATGGAAGGTGAGAGGCAGGGAGTACTGAATTTTGACAGAGGGAGTTGCTGAAATTTGGAAGATTGAGGTCTGCCCTGGTTGGAGCAAGGTCATGAAATGCATGTGCTGAATGGGGGTGCCAATTTTCTTCAGCTCCCCACTGTACACAAGGGCTGGATAGTTCATTTCTTAACCCAAGCTCCAGCATGCAATGATACTATAACACAGCATTTGATGAAGCAAGAAAAGAGTTGTTCATATGTACACTGGTGGGAAAATAAATCAGTGATAAACATCACAATGAATTAACAGCCCAGTATTGTTGATGCACGCATACATCTCAGTACCCCTGCAGAACAACAAATTATTAGGTCCTTATAAATCAATCTTAACAGTTTTCCCTCCACCAATATGCATAAATGAAATAAAATAAAGGCAAAATGATCAAAGCACATGTTCCTGTGCCAGCTAATTGCCCGAAGGGAGCAGAGCAAAACTTCCACCCTCCTTCCTTCCCCATGTAGAAAACCGACTGAGTGCATTGTGGGTAGTTTGGGTCGTCTTCCACGAGAGTGTCAGGCCTCCTTTTGCCATTGCTGGAGGCCAGAAGTGAACTTGATGAACCAATGGGCTGATTCGGGCTGGCAATTCTTCTCTGTGTATTTTCAAATTTCTCATGCACGTAAAATTAAATAAACCTTGCTCTGCATATGTTTGAGATTTGCCTCGCTGTGAAGATCATATCTGCATATTTTTAAGGGATACACACACACACATACACACACACACAGGTTTAGGAGCATGTCCTTGTATTTTCACCACTACAATTAGGTCACTTCATTTATAATGCTTCTGGGTGTGTTCGCCCCCCCCCCCCCCCGCCTTCCTTCTCTTTTGGCACTCAGGCTAAAAGGGGAAGGTTAGAGGGTAAACATCTGTGTTGCAAGAAAGCTGGTGCTTCCCTCCCTCCTCCTTCTCCCCCCTCCGCACCCTTTGGCTTATTATGGACCTTGGAAAATCCCCCTCCCAGCTCCTTGTATTGCAGACATGATGCTGCTAAAAGGTCTTTTAAGGGGGAAAAAAACCCAGAAGCAGGCACACACACACAAACATTAGAAGCAAGGAATTTGCAATCTTGGGAAAGAAGAGTCCCTGTCAATTGGGAAAACCTTTGATCCATAAAATAAAAGGGCACTTCCTTCCTTCCTTTGCTTGGTGTTCATGCGATCGTTTTTCAGAACAGGCTTATTCTCATTCCAAAAGCTCCCACCAGCAAACTTTGGAAATGCCACACAGGCAAATAGAAATGTAAGATGGTATTGCTGTGAATCCAAGTCATGTAGTGTGCAAAGTGGAGCATCTCAACCCCCCCTAAAAAAGGTGGAGGGGTTTCCATGCTGGCCTTTGTGAGTTATTTATTTTTAAAATGCCTTGAAAATTCATTGGAACATGTTCTTCTTCATTCACATATTTTTGTTTGCAAGTTGGCTTAATACACACTTTTGTTTTGCAAGAGATTTCTTAATACAATGTCATTCAGTATGTTCACATTTTCATTAATACATGCATTTTTATGCACACTTTCCCCCAATATATACATTTTGGTATACATCTCTTTGTTGGAGAACTTTCAAAGTTCAAAATTTCAAGATTTGGAGATGTGTGGATTTCAAAGCATAGCTGTTTTTGTGCATTGTTTTAGGAACTACAAATGAGGTAGGTTGGCATTAAAATGTGAACCAAATAATCCCCCCGCAAAAAAATCCTTAAGTGCACGAACCTCTCGCATGATTTGTTTAGTTTACCCAAACCAATTTGCCCCCCACCATCCCTAGTGGTGATGCCAGGGCCGGATTTAGGTTTGATGAGGCCCTACGGCAGTGATGGCCAAACTTGGCCCTCCAGCTGTTTTGGGACTACAACTCCTATCATCCCTAGCTAACAGGACCAGTGGTCAGGAATGATGGGAATTGTAGTCCTAGAACAGCTTGAGGGCCAAGTTTGGTCATCACTGCCCTAAGCTACTGAAGGTAATGGGGCCCTTTATATGTCCAACTGTCCCTTGTCAACAACTAATTTTCGCTGTTTTTTGTGTTGAATATATGCTACATGGTAATTTATGGACCTAATTTTGCACATAACAAAATATGCATTTTATCAAAGTAATTGTTGAACTGAAATACAATTAAGAAGAATTATTCAGGGTTTTTTTCCTTTAAATTTTTTGGGAACCCCAAGAGACTGGGGCCCTAAACTATAGCTTGTTTAGCTTATATGTATATCCGGCACTGCGTGATGCCATCATAAAGTAACAGGTTGATATCAAAGAATCCTAAAAACTGAGGGTTTCTACCATGTTGTAGACCTGAGTAAGGAATTGTGAGCTCCTCCCTGGCTATTATTGGGATTAGTGGCTGTAAAGGAGCTCTGTACCACTGTTCTAGAACCAGGGATCTCTGGGCTGAAGCTGCTTCTTCACTGTCACTATCCTTCCAGCTGATCTTTTCTGCTCCTAGTCTAATGGGACCTTCCGCCTAATCAATATCCACATGGTAAATAGCTTGATGTTATGACACTGCATGGGTCAGGAAGAGCCAATGTGGTCTCCTCCAGATGTAATTGAACTACGACTCCCACCATCCCCAACCATAGGCCAAACTGGCAAGGGCTGATGGGAATTGGAGTGAGCTGTGCCTGGCCTAGTCAATCATGATGGGGTCATTGAGGGCAAATAAAGGCATGGAGACTGAGGGAGTTCTTCTTGGACCCCAGCCCAGCCAGGGAAGGCATGGTGAACAGGATGGCATACTGATTCTACAGTGGTAATAATAATAGTAATAATAATAATAATAATAATAATAATAATAATAATAATAATAATACTTATAGCTTGCCCACCTGACTGGGTTGCCCTGGACACTCTGAGCAGCTTCCAGTAAAAATACAAGAAACAACAAAAAACTTCAAACATTAAAAGCTTCTCAAAACAGTGATTACATTACAGAGGACAAATGAGAGAATTGGAAACTGAGAGCTCTGTACACATCCACTTCTTCCCCCCAAAACCCTAGGGAAGGCATTTTTGGGGCACTGCTGAAAATGTTCCCAGTATTTTTGGTTCATTCCCAGGCTGCACACACACACACACACACACACACACACACACACACACACGTGGTAGAAAACCCCTGCATTTTTAAAGATTCCTGAAGAGGTCTTTGCGAGAAAACAGATTTTTCTGAACTCATCCCTGGGCTGCAGCTTGCGGAGGAGAGGTGTTTGTGTGTGCGTGCATGCCCAAAGTCCCACACCCCCACACAAAGCTCAATTTATGTTTGTAAACAAAAGCATTGATAATATGTTTCCTATCAGACTGGGTGACATCTTATTCTTTTACATTTTCACCTCTTGACATGGACTGAGGGGTGGGGGGTGGAAGGAATGAAAAAGCTCTCCTTTCTCTGCAAGGGCTAGTTAAGATGTATCTTGCTGTTTTGCCATATCTTTAGTATGCAGGGAGCAGAGAGATGGAGATAAAAGGAGAAATGTCTATCTTTGAGTTCTCGGAAATACAGAATAAGTTATCAACCTACTAACATGCATGTCTGAATAGAGTTCCTTTGGCAGCAGGGAGATGTTATCTCTCCTGACATGCGGATTCCTCCCTCATGTCAATCCATGAAAGTACTAAAGAATAAATTCTCTAGTAAAATGAGTGTGGCGCACCACTGGGATTTGGAGAGCAACATATTTCCCCATTGCTAAGTCTTTCTTTTTCCGCTTTAAGAAATCCTCCAACTGAACCCTTGATATCCATATAAATTAGTCACTTGAAAAAATCCATTGCTTCAATCTCCCAGCCTCATGGAGAAGGTGGTGAATTTCTTCAAGGGTTGTGAGCTTGTCATCTCGCCACCACCTTCCCGGCCCGTCTCTCACACACCGTCTTGAGCCGGTCAAAGTGCCTTCCTTTGCAACTCCCACACTCAAGGGCCCCCAAATTACAAAGCTGCATCAGACTAAGGAACAACTGTCAGTTATATTTGGAGCTGTGCACAAATAGTAATTCGATTGGGGAGACAATTTCTCTGAATTTCCCCATCCTCTCAGGAGGATGGAGGCTTCTCCTTTTTCAACATGCTTTTGATTGACCTGCTGCTCAGATGTTGGTGGTTCATTCACTGGATCCGCCATTTATTTTTAATCTGCTGCTTTTTAAAAAAAGTATATTGCTTCATTACTTTTTAAATGAGTAAGCTGCTCTGAGTGCTTCCATTTTTGGAAGCAGAAAGGTGGGATCCCTCAAGATCCCTCGGATTCTCAGAGCCCCAGGTTGTCTCTTAACTTCTGAGATCCCCTGGTGGGACCCTTACTTTGATTGTTTAAGTACCCTTTTCATCACAGGACTCTTTCTCTGTTTTTTCAGTCATGTATTGGTCCCAGCCTGATTCTAAAACCCTGCTTTCTCCACACCTCTTGGCTTGACACTGGGATCCTCCCTGGGCCTTTCCCCCTGGTATGCATTTCAGCCATTGCCTCCTCCGAGGCAAATGAGCTTCTCTCTGGTCCTTCTTGTTTCCCACTTCTCTGCTTTCTTTATCCCCACTCACTAGCGCCCCACCTGCACTTAAAGCAGTGCCTGAAGGAGTGTCTCCACCTCCATCATTTTGTCTGGACATTGAGGCCCAGTGTGGAGGTAATGTTCCACTTTGTGAAGGCAAACCTCGCACCACACATGCAACAGTATGTCAAGGAGCACTGTGCCTGCTTTCCTTGACCTTTTGCCTTCTTGGCTAGAAAACAGGGTTTCCCCCCTGACCATTTATCCTCTCACAAATTGTTTGCTAGACATAACGCTTGGCTGGAGCATGACCGGGGACGCAGACGTAAGCAAGTATCGGGGAAAACATTTCAGGGAAACACCTGCTGACACGTGTATTTACTAATGCTGGAAATGTGCTTAAATAGAAATACATTAAGTTCAGGGTGGTTTCACTACTATTTCCAATTGCTGACTTCTGCTAATAAAAGGAGCTTTAGTAGAGCTAGCCGGCAGCTTGTTTGGAGCATGCTTGCCAGCGTGCTCCTGCACAGCTCACCCGCATCCAACCTCCCATCGTCTTGGTCATTCCTACATCCAGCACCAAGGGCCTTCTGGCGGTTCCCTCCCTGCGAGAAGTGAAGTTACAGGGAACCAGGCAGAGGGCCTTCTCGGTAGTGGCACCCGTCCTCTGGAAGGACCTCCCATCAGATGTCAAGGAAATAAACAACTGTCCGACTTTTAGAAGACATCTGATGGCAGCCGTGTATAAGAAAGGTTTGAAGTTTGATGTTTCATCATGCTTTTACATTTGTTGGAAGACACCCAGAGTGGCTGGAGCAACCCAGTCAGATGGTTGGGGTACAAATGATAAAATAATTATTGTTATAAATGGAAGAAAAAATAGGGCTAAGCATGTGCAGAGTGTTTTTTCCTCGATGAGTACAGCTATCTGAGATTGGAGAGAGTGGGCATCCTAGCCTGTGACTTTATGGCAAGCCGGGTCAGCACCACTTTAATTCAAAATGTTATGCTTCTGTCACAAGGCTTTGGACTAAGCATCCCACAAAACTATAGCAAACACTGGATAAAAATCCCAAGGAGGAAGTTTGCAAATATGATTTAATTCTGGAATTCAAACTGCTTCAGCTTACAGTTTCTTTCTTCACATTAACCCTTGGTTGTCTGGGGGTGGCTGGTGCAATTTTCTCCCCAGGATGCAGTGCCTCAGTTCTTCCCCAGCTGGGCTATATATATATATATATATATATATATATATATGTTCATGTATGTGCATTCCATCATTTCCAGATGTGGAGTGGGCAAAAGCACGCCTTCAAAAGCACCCAGCATGACTTATGCATTTGGATCGGTCAAGACTGCTTTATTGAAGGCTGTGAGTGCAAAGAACCATTTGGGAGAAAAGGGGGAGAGAGAGAGAAAAACCCCAACCTAAAACTTAAATGCTTTTTTAATAGGGAGGCTTAAAAACTTCCAAAAATATAAATCTAAAATATTTATATATGGGCTTCAAATGGAACAGACGTTATGACCTCATATGTGCATAGAGAATGTCAAGGGTCCCCCGCCTCCTTCGCCTCAGTCCCACCTGGAATGACTTTATCCTTTCAGATTTCCTTCACTCTGTGCCCAGGTTAGGTTCTCGTTGACTTATGACTCCATCAATCTGAGCAGATATGTGCAGCTCTCTATCCAGGGAAGTAGTTCATCTTGTATATGACTGTGCCTCCAACTCTTCTAAAGTTTTTTTTTTTTTAAAAAAAAACAAAAACAAAAAAAACCCCAGCTTGGGACAATTGCCTATTCAAACCAGCTTTATAGAAATAGATTCTCTTCCTAGTTTGGTTGAATTTTGGTGTCAGCTGGAGATGATGGACTCTGAGTGCAAGTGCAGAGTTCTTTTATTATTATTATTTGACTGAGTCATTTTACTTTTTCAGTATGAAATGGCTCAAAGACAATCAGAAAATCATTTGAAGCAATCTTTGCTTTACCTTAAAAAAGAAAAGAAAACACCCAGCTACTCTGAAAGAGTGAGTTTTTGGGTCGCACCAACAGAGTATCTGTAGTGTTCCTTATGTGGAGAAGACAACAAAATGAAGATGGGCACTATCACAAGAATATTGTGGGAGCATGAAAAACACCCATGTTTCTTCAGGAATAAACTGATACCAGACTAGAGAGTAGTGTATTGATTAGCATGTCAGACTATCACCTGGGAGATCAAGATACAGATCCCCCATTTTGCCATGAAGTTCACTGAGTGACCTTGGGCCAGTCACTGTCCCACTGTCTCTCAGCCTAACCTACCTCACAGGGTTGCTGTGGGGATTAAATGAGGAGGGGGAGAACTTTGTATGGCACCACGAGCTCCTTGGAGGAAAAGGTGGAATATAAATATAGTAAATCATTTATTAAAAGAACAATCTGGATCCTTCGCCATCACTTGTGACTCAGGTGGTCTCAGTGGCGCGGAGAGCCTTCCATCATAGCCTGACTACTCTATGCTCTGGTAACCTCTAGATTTGATTACTGCAACATGTTATACATAGGGCTGCTTCTGAAGATGGTTCAGAAACTTCAGATGGAGCGGAATCCGGTGGCCAGGGGCAAGATGGTTTCTGCAGTGGCTGCCGATTAGTGGCAGGCCCAACTCAAAGTGCTGTTTTTGACCTTTAAAGCATTAAATGACTCAGGACCTCAATACCACAAGGACCAGCTCTTCCTGTATGAGCCGACCCTGAGATCATCTTCTGAGGCCTTTCTGGGTGCTTCTCTTGCCCAGGCTTTTTCTATAGGGGCTCCCCATTTGTGGAATGCTCTCCCAAGGGAGCCTTGCCTGATGTGTTCATTTTACACCTTTAGATGCCAGGCGAAAACATTCTTCTTCAACCAGGCCTTAGGCTGATTTACATCCCATACACTTTTAAATGTGTTTGTGGGAGCAGATGGGGGGTTATTGGTTTGTGGTTTTTCCCGTTCTTGTTTTTATTATGTACTTTGTGTCATTTTCTTGTATTTTTATGTTGTGAACCTACATAAGATCTACGGCTTATGGTATACAAATGTCAACAACAACAACACAATCCTGCAATGAAATATTGCAGTGTGCAGCACTTAGGAACGGGCAGGTCAAACTTATTCCCAGTTTGTGTCAATTTCATATGTATATTTGTTTATGAATATGATGGTTCTATCTCATTTCTGTGTTAGGCTGCATTTTAAAAGAAGTCTTTATGAAAATTCATTCTAAATGTGTGTCAAAATATGTGTCAGGCATGCATTAAGGTACACATAAAATGCATGTTTTTGAAACTGAAACACTTTCTGAAACAATTTAGAAGAAAACTACACATTTCAAAGGGATGTCTGTGTTTCAGTTTATGCATTGTTTCAGAAAGTGTGAATTTGATAAATTTCCCTTTAAATGTGAACTAAATCCATTCCCTTTTCCATCCCTAGTGATCAGCATTTGAGACTGATGGTTTGTCTTAGCAGTATTAGCAGTAACAAGTTATTTAAAAGTAAAAGTATTCTTTAAAAGCAAATACATTTTTTTTTTTACTTTAAGAAAAACAATTAACAGCTTTCAGACACACTGTAGACAGCTTCCCTGTACTTACTGGAAAGCCCACCTGAGGACATTGTAGGATCTTTGGGAAATACAAGTACACAGGAAGGCTTCAGAACACAGAGCAACAGAGAGATGATTTGTAGAACAAAAAGAAGGACATTCAAAAACTCCTCCTTAACACTGTGAAAGAAACCCTGCATCCCAGCATGAAAATTTCACCATGATTTCTTTTTTCATCAGTTGATGGAGAAATGGAATTTGGTGGGGGCAGGGGGAATCCAGGAAATATTTTCGACATAGCAGGATATAAGGATGGAAGGATTTATCAGTTTTGATTCTCTCAATTTCCCAATCTTACAGTCAATTCTCCACATTCCTACAGCATTTAAGTATGAATTTATCCTAATAAATACATTTCTGTATGCAGTTTTGACTTATGTATGCATTTCCCCCCAAGCAATTTCACTTAACAACATGCATTTTGCACACCATTTTCACATATTCATTTTTATGCACATTTCCCCCAGTATATGCAGTTTTTGAAAATATTGTTCAACTGGAGAACAGCGTCACAAAATTCAGGTAACTGCGAATTTTGAAGGATACTTGTGTTTGGGTCCTCATATTGTTTGGAAAGTGCAAATGTGATAGATTGGCCTTTAAGTGGGACATGAATCTAATTTATCCCTCATCCCTATAACTTGCTTAGAGACATCCTACTCCAGGACCATAGCTCTGTAGCAGAGAGTAGCCTTTGCATATAGAAGCTCACATGTTTGCTCAGTATCATATCACTGCTAAAACGATGGCAAGAAAGGAAACTCCTCTGGCTGGCACCTTGAAGAGTTGCTGCTGGTTGTAGCCAACACTGAGAGCTAGATAGGCATCTGTATACATACACTCATACCTGACTGATATGAGAAATATAAGCTTTGTGTTCACCATCACCCTTCCTTCCTTCCTTCCTTCCTTCCTTCCTTCCTTCCTTCCTTCCTTCCTTTCTTTCCTGCCACTGCCCATGTTACATCTGTTCCTTTTAGTCTCCCCTTGCATTGATTTGAAAAAAACAACAGCAAGTGAGCAGTGCATTTATTGCAGCAAGCTTTTCTCCCTCTGACAAGCACAATCCATGGCCTACAAACCACACCATATGGTTAATTTTTAAGCCAACTGATCAAGTGTTTAATAAGGCAGAGGCCAGAGAGGGATGACGAGCTGTCTCAGTATGTCATTGACCTAGCAGTTCAGTGGCTTCTTAACCCTTCATACTATGATTGTGGCCAAACTATCAATGAAAAAGAACATCTATGATGGGCATCTAGGTTTACATTCAATGGCCCCACTGCAGAATAATCAAAAGCTGTTCATTCTGGGGGTGACTCTGGGCTGGTTGCCCAATGGATGCCATGTGCTTATTGCTTGATTTCATTTTGCTTGTTTACTCAACTTTGAACCTCCATATTACAGTGCAGTATGTCACTGAATATCAGCTGCTGGGGAACAACCACAAGATAAGGCTATCCTTGCCTTTCAGCTCTGCATGTGAGTTACCCAGCATCTGGATAGTCATTGCAAGGAGCAACCGAACTGAACCACTTCTACTCAGAGGTTTGTTGTTGGTGTTTAGTCATTTAGTCGTGTCTGACTCTTTGTGACCCCATGGACCAGAGCACACCAGGCACTCCTATCTTCCACTGCCTCCCGCAGTTTGGTCAAACTCATGCTGGTAGCTTTGAGAACACTGTCCAATCATCTCGTCCTTTGTTGTCCCCTTCTCCTTGTGCCCTCAATCTTTCCCAACATCAGGGTCTTTTCCAGGGAGTCTTCTCTTCTCATGAGGTGGCCAAAGTATAAATCCAGTAGATTTATACTCCCAGGTAACTCCCAGATGGACCATTGGTTCAATCCCAAAGTGCTCTTCATGTGCTTTGATGATCAACAGTAGAACTTGTCAATAGACCCCACTGAAAAAGCAGTGTGTGATGGTGGGGTGGATGGTGGGGCAAAGTGTGGAAATTCTAGGTGTGAGATCTGTCATGGCTCATGCATGCATGGACTTCATGTCTTGATGTGGCACTCATTGAGGGATGAACATGTATTTGACTTCTCAGGTCACAAGATGGCTCAAGTATTATTTGATCCATGCATCAGTTCAAGGGCTATGTCCATTTTACTGCAAGTTAAGAAACAGAGTAGAGGGAAACCTTTTTCAGCCTTAAAGCCATGTCCCCACATGGACAGTCTTCTGGGGGTAGGGTCCATGCCAGGAGCAGGAGGCAATGTAGGGGGAACAATGGATGCAGTTCTTACCTTTGTGCAGGAAGCTACAGTCTAGCCACTCCAAAATCAGAGAGGCTTTCATACACAGAGGCTGCACTCACACCACACTTTATTGCATATTCCTGACATTTCCTTACCTGTGAATTTCTGCATTTAATGAGATCTTCCACATGACCTCAAAAACCACTTCTGGAAATCTAGCTGCCTCGAGGAGAAGCTTGGTGCTTGTTTCCATGTTAATTGCTTCCAGAAAAAAAAGAATCTGACTGCATCTCTGTTAACCCAGAAAGTCTTGGGGAACAGAAGCACACATATGCACCAATGGTAGTGGTGGTGACATGTCTGATGATGTCTGTTGTGAGGGTCAAACTGATGTGGTTATCCATTAAAAAAAACACCCACAGTTCTGTGATTCAACAGGTAATGCAGTGGGAAAGGGACATTGGAAATTGAGGCAGAAACATTATTACCAGGAAAACTAACACGTCTGAATGCACTCAGGGATATGCAGAGACAAACATAGACATACATCTCTCCAACCTCCAGAGTGGCAAACGAGAGGCATCATCACAATTTAATGACACATTTCATCAGGGCAAAAAGATTTGAAAAGGACCTGGTTGGGACTTCCGGGTTAGCGCCTCCGGTAATGGCGGAATTCCTCTGATCGGGAGGAATTTGCTTCGTGGGAATCCGGGTCTGGCCGCCACGGCGAAGGCGGAGACCCACTAGAAATCACAGGTGGGTGAAGCCTGTGAACGTGGGATTCAGCTGGCACCTTTTGCGCCTCCCCTACTCGCGGGGAGACCCGGTTTCGGGGATCCGGAACGACGTGTGGTGAGCAGTGCAGTGCTTCGAACTGACTGCTTCTTCCACGGAGCGATGCCGCATAGCTGTTGCCGGAGAGCGCTGACTTTTTCCTGTGGACAATTTGATCTTAAAGTAACTACCCGTGAGTAGAGCAGAGAATTGGATTTTTAAATGTCTTAATTTGGTGCTGAAACGGGGAGGTCTAAAACAGGAAGTCCACCTTCCCCTTTTGTAAATAGATTGAAGCAACGAGGATGCAGGCTGAAGTCTCGGAAAGCCTATTGTAAAGGACTAAATTTCCATCAGTAAAAAATACTAAACCCCCCTTGGTGGCATGAGAAGAGGGGGGAAAGTTTTGGACTGAGTATACCTGCAGGAGAGAGCGAACAGAGATAAAATACCACCGCTCCGATCCTGGAAACGGGCTGCCAACAGGACTGACCATGATTAAAACGTTCACTGACAGTTAAATAAGAGGAATACATTGTTTCCACTGTCTCTGTCTGTGTTTAAAAAGGAGTAAAAGTAACAGAAAATTGAAACTAACTTTATGGTTTGAATTGAGTTTAAAAGGACTAATGCAAATAGAAACTATTTCCCTCTAGAGGAACTATTTCCCCCTAGAGGAAGCCTTTGAAACTGTCGCAAGTGTTGAGCTGGGGGAATCTCCAGCTGCAAGATAAAAACCTGTGAGATTCTGGGGACCTTGAATTGGTTAAGAATGTTGACAGAAGAGGCCTTAGTGGATGTATTATGCAAGATAAGTGACTCATTGGAACAGCTTCACAAAAAGGTGGATGTGGTAATTACCAAAATCGACAATTTGGGACAAAAAGTGAACACCAATACAGAAACTATTCAGAAACTGACACAGGAATCTACTTTGACATGGCAAACTGCGGAGAAGGCCAGGGAGAAAGTTATTGCCGTTGAACCTAAAGTAACACAATTGGAGAGAGAGAGAGTCCCAGCCTTACAGATGCAATTTGATGACCATAAGTTGATGCCTGCTATGATTGAATTTAAAGAAAATCAGATTTTGAGGATCAGAGCCCTACCTAAACTGGAGAAGGAAAGTTTGATAGATTTCCTCACACAGGAATTTGATGACTTTTGCGACCGGGACTTGGGTCAAGAAGAGATTAAAACTGTGAGGGCCTTTGGACTTGGAAGAGGAGCGAAAAAAGAGAAGAACAAAATAACAGACTGTTGGAACTACCAGAAGAACTTAGAAGAACAAATTTTGAAAGACGTCCTGAAATACCTTTTGGATCTTAGATTTAACTACGGAGATTTGGTTGCCCTGTCGAGAAGGAATAAAATCATCTTTAGGTGGGAGTTTCCCTGAGATCCACTCTTTAGCCTCAAAGGAAGAAGAATGAAAATAAGATCAGTGGAAGACAAAGTAAAGCTCATGTATAAATATGAAGAAGACTCGCAGAAGGGACTTGGAAAAGAGTTAAGATCATTGGACAGAAGATCACCAGGTTGATAGACTATAGGGAATTTTTGGATATGACTGGAAGAATCCGGGACCAGGGAGAAGAGTCGGTGGAAGAAGACTGAAAAAGTTTAAAGACTATTTATAAAAATATTGTAAAATTAATGAGTGTTAGAAAAATGTTGGAAAGGAGTTATATGGCTTTAGTAGAAATGTTATAAGGAATTAAGTACAAATAGATTATTAGAGTATTAAAGGGAAAATAAGGTTAAAATATGTTAAGACAATTATATTAAAGGGAAAAATAAGGTTAGAATATGTTAAGATAAATTACAGGACAGAAAACAGAGGAAGATGGAAAGGAATTGCTGAAACAGGTAATTAAAGTGGAATACAAAAAGGGAGGTGTGAGGAGGTCGCTGAAACAAGTAAATGAAAGTTAAGATACTGAACTTATTAAATGTGTTTTATATTGTGTTTGTTTGGTTTTGTTAATTTAATGTTTTGGGGTTGGTGTTGTGTGGTGTTTTTGTTTTTGTATTGTACTGTATTGTTTTGTTTAATTCTTTTTCTTTCTTTTGTAGTCTTCAAAATGTTAATAAATATTATTTAAAAAAAGAAAAGAAAAGGACCTGGTTGGGTAGAGCCCCAAGAGCCAAACAAAAGGGACCAGAGGGCCACATTCAGGCCCCACACCTCTCATTCTTGGAACAAAGCAACATGCTAGAGGCCTAAATCCTGTAGATTCCATCCTGAATAGAAGACAAGTGTTCAAAAGCTCAGAAACAAAAATTACAAGGAGTACATACTAGTCTCACAAGACTGCTGCATTCTGAGCACCATGTTGCATTCAAAACATTGTCAGCAATACAGAAACAGTAGCAATTATTCCATTTTAATGTCTTGCAGCGAGACACACCAGGGTTATTCAGCTTTCATGAGGACAGTGGCAGAAGTAACAGCTGAGGGGCAGTAGACAGCAACCCCTAATCCCCAAATCTGACAAGAAGTCCCTAACCTGAATCAAGATCCCCAGGTCCATAACCTGCCCTCCATGCTCAGTGCATGCCTAGGAAAGAGAAATCAGGGTTGTCATTTGGTGAAGCCAAGAAGGAAATTGGATCGTAGCAGGAAATAAAAATCAGATTTTTGTTGGAAGTAGAGTCTTAAAGTGTGAGTTTTGAGAACAACACAATAAATATTTGGATTAGGAAGGGGCAAAGACCAGGCTTGCGAGCATTCTATTTCAGCTATTTCCGCTACAGCTTCAAAGCTGCCAAAATATGTCCAGGATAACACAATAATAAACATTTTAGGAACTTCAAGTTCAAGCTTGAAGTTCAAGAGCTTGTCTATCATGTCTAGCATTAGCTAATCTTTTTGTTTTTATTGTAACATTTTAAAAATCTGTCTGTGGCTACGTACTCGACTGCTTTGCTTTGCAAAGGGTTATTTCAATGGTGACAGTGTTTCTCACACAGCATTTTCTCAAAATGCATGCCAACAATTAATGCCACAAATATGATCTGCTCTATCGGACACTGGAGGATTAATGGCTTACCGTGACCGGCTACAGAAATGTATGTCATGTTTCTTTGTGACTTGATGAAAACTTTATAGAGCTTTGCTTAACTGTGCCATCCCCTCTACCAACTTGATGCTCTCCAGATGTTTTAGACTACAGATACTTTCATCACCAGACAGCACAAGGCACCAGATTGCGGAAGGTTGCCCAGAACAAGTCAGTAAGGAAAACATCTACGTTAGCATCAATGCAGAAAGCAAGGCCACAGCTACAACACACACTTAAGTCACTCTTATACCACTGCAACACTCATGGCTCACTCCCCAAACATCCTGGGAATGTTGAGGGTATTGAAAGTCATTAGGAGACCCCCTATTCTACTTAGAGAATTCCTGAAGTGGTTTCACAATCAATTCTTCTTTCCAGGGAACTCTGGGGATTGTAGTTCTGCTAGCCTATCTCCAAACAACTCTCAGCACCCATAACAAGCTAAAGTTCCAAGGATGCGCTGGAAAAAACCTTGACTGTTAAAGTGATATGAATAGAGATGGAAGGACTTGTCAGTTTTCAGTTCTCCCACTTTCTCATTTTTCCAGTCTTAAGTTTACTTCTCTACATTACTGCAACAATTTGTGGTTTTTACAATTTGGGGCATGTGGGTTCTTTTCAAAGAGCTCTTCTCCCTTTCCAACTCATAATTCAAACACTGAATCCATGCCTTTTAGATCCAGTATTCACCCAGTTTTTACTGGGTTAGGTGAAGATAGCCTTTAGGCATGTAGCTTAGTACATCAAGTGGGGCTTTGAATGTAGCCAGAAACTAATGAGTTTATATTCACAGGGGCTAGTATCACAGAGTCAACAGTAAAACATGTTTGTTTGGTTTATAATCATGATGCTTGTGATTCTGGGGAGGCAATACAGATGCCTCTCTCTGCTTCATTCCCTCTGAGATAGATATATATATATATATATATATATATATATATATATATATATATATTCAGAACTATGCAACCTCATGGTGTTCTGTGCAATAAAAGGCTGAGTCTTAGTACACGATTGTTGTTATGCAAATCAGGTGTCACAAATCAGGTGTTGCAACTGATGCTTTTGCATGTAAGGAACTTGAAAAGTCTGGTTTGAAGAATATTCACTGAGACATAGCAGTTAAGACTGCAGAAATAATGGATTGTTTTGGTGCATGTGCATTTGTGTAAATTCCACACTGCACCATAAGATTTGTAGTGTGTATTGACTTATGTGGAGGTGAAATGATTAAATGAATTGAGGTGGTTTTTTGAGGGGGTGGTCTCTTCCCTTTCCGAGTCAAATCTCAATGCCTATACCCTCCATGAGTTGGATCAGGGCCCTCACAAAGCTTTGCCTTGCTATGTGTTTTCTGTTCTGTTCTTAACAGAATACCAGTGTATTTTATATATGTATATCTATGGGTTTTTTTTTAGTTCCCGTGCTTTGCAGTGAGGACTAATCCATGCTTCTATTTATCCTGTGATTTCTAGGTGCGGGTCTGAGAAGTTTTTATTCTGCCCCACCACTTTCTCCAGGAAAACTCACAGTTTACTACTGATGCCAATAGGGTTTTCTGCAATATTCAGCATGTGTTGATTTACTATATACAACCTGAGATAGACTTCAGGGGCAGCAGCATAGCTGAAACCAGAGGTGCGAAACCTGCTCATGCCCAAGGACCACACTGCCTTCTCAGCAGCGTTCTTGAGGCTGCATGTCAGTGGCGTCTCAGGCCACAAACAGGTTGTTGTTTAAGGGAAAGTCTGTGGCTCAGTGGTGGAACATCTGCCTTCCATGTAGAAAGCATCAGGTTCAATCCCTGGCATCTCCACAAAGGCTCTTGACTGAAACCCTGGAGAGCTGCTGCCAGTCAGTGCCGATAATACTGAGTTAGATGGACCAATGTGTTTGACTACAGTATAAGGCAGCTTCTTATGTTCCTATGTTGTGAAGATGTTGTTGTTATTGTTGATTTAATTCTTGCCCCACCCTTCTTCTTTAAGGAATCAAGGACAGTTTTGGTGTTGTTCATGCTTTTTCTTCTAGAGAGGCATCTCTTCAAAATCTGCAGTTAGTTGCTAAAATATTTTCACATTTTTACCAACTAACACTGGGTTAACACTGGGAAGTTCACAGAGGCTCACTAAGTTATGACTTGTGTTTTGACAGAAGTCACCCTACCTTTTGTGTGGGAAGCAAGACAGGTGTACACAGATCTTGGTTCTCTCTCTCTCTCTCTCTCTCTCTCTCTCTCTCTCTCTCTCTCTCTCCATCCCTCAGCCTTTCAGATTCTGTCCACTTTACCACTGCCCAGTACTGCAAGACAAACATATGGTGTTTACTACGATGACTGACAACTTTCTAGTTTTTCTCGCTCCTCAAGAGAATCCCTTCCTGCCAACTCAATTTGCAAGGCCTTAGATCTTTCCACAGACCTTTGGTCTGCATCCAGAATATTCTCTCATATTCTCTTGGCAAAGCTCAGCAAAAGACAACCTGCATTTCCCCCCTCTATCTAATTAACAGTCCACCGAGAGAAAATTGCAGCCAAGGAATCATCAGAGCCAGTCTGCGCATTTGCCTTTTGTACTCTGGTTACGGGTAGGGAGGAAAGGCAAGGGGAGGGTTGCGTACTTCTCAGGGTTTGTGTCCAAAGTTCACCTTCACATGGTTATGGTTGCTATGAAATATGGACTTGAAGTCTGCTTCAATTGCCTACTGAGGTCTAGGGACACTGATTCAGCCCAAAGTGGGAGGCAGCCACCAGCAAACCCCTGGCAAATTAATAGGACTGAAGAGTTGCCAAAAGGCTGGGACTAGAATCTGTTGCTGTTTATGAATGCCCCATCTAGTTTGACGAGATGAGTGGCCAAGTGGACAAGAGTGAATTCAGAAAGAAATAGAAAGGCAAAAGAATATGGACTCATTAAGGCAAATTCTGAAGGTTGTATCCAACTGTCATAGTCAAAGTAGCAATCAATCGGCATGACTAACTATGGGCATAACTGATCCCTTATGCACCACTTTGATCACTGGGATCCTCTGATGGGGTACTTCTGGTGGTGCCCTGCATCCCTGAGATTTAGTTGGCCATTGCTAAGGCCTTTAGTGCCAGTAGATGTTCATCAGTAATTATACTTGCTTTTTTAAAAAGATGTCTTCTGAAAACTGCATTGCAATATGAATTTCTCTTTTAACCAGCCAGTATTTACTGAGGCTTTGTTGAAGTTTTAAAAGATGTTTTTACTGATGCTTCTTCTCTACTTGGCAATCACTCATGGCCAAGTCTTCCATGAATGCAGTCTTGGCGGTGGTGTCCATAAATTACTGTGGAGGCCAATTCTGGATCCACACATCCTTCCACTGTGGGGACATAGGTTTCCAGGCAGGAGTTGATCACAATGAGGTTATGCCAAACATGTATTTCTCTTAGATTGTTTCTCCCTTTCGTTCTAAATCCGTGTCTCTTCAAAATCCACAATGCCTTTGTGTGAAAATAATAATATTTTATAGTCATAAAATCAGTATAGCATCAATAATTCTCAAGAACAGAGACTGGGGAATTATTGATGCTATACTGATTTTATTATTATAATTTTGTATGTGACTTGATACGCTTCTATTTAAGTGCAAACTAAAAACTATTCAATACATACATACATACATACATACATACATAGATTTCAATACATTCATTCTGTGCATGCCACCCTGACTATCAGCTGTATCTTTATGTCAGGGAAGAGTCAGAATGCGCAGTTTCATCAATAGTAGGGGAGGTTTCTGAGCAGGAACTGGAAGAAGAGAAAGACAGAGAGCTGACACACGAAACAGGGGGCGGGGCATAGTCAGGAGGAGCAGGGGGTCAGGGATGGTGAAGAGCCCTACAACCCACCAGAGCCAGTAGGAGGAAGTTCAGACTCAGAAAAGGCGAGGGGGGCTTTCACACCAGCACAGGCAAGGAGGGAAATGAAATGTAAAGAGCAAAGACGTATTGCGAGGCTTCCACACCTACTTGGTTGGTGCCAAAATCAAAGGAAGCCACTCCCCGAATCTGACTCGATGGGTTTGGATGCATGATTTTGAACTGCAGCTGCTCTTTGTACATATGTAATAAAGACTGTAAATATCACGCTGTATTGTGTTTTTAATATTCAGTTGGGAGCCACTCAGACTGGGGAAGGGTGGTGGGCAGGGTCTCAATAATAAATTATTATTATTATTATTATTATTATTATTATTATTATTATTAGTGTTGTTGTTGTTGTTTTATATTATTATAATTATTCCATTTTTAAGACTAGTAGACCACACATATATTTTTTTAACACAAACAGGAAAACAGTTTTTTAAAATAGGATGGCAAAGTGGTCTTTTCAATAGATTGTCAACTGTTTTTGGACATATTTGGAAATGCTCACCAAGTATCAGATTTCACTGTGTCAAGAAGCTGGCTTCTGTAATTGTGATGACATCAAGGCAGTTAGTGCCAGTAAGAAGAGGAATAATTTTCTGTTTGCAAAAGATGCAGGGAGAGGGAGGTAAAAGATGGAGGCAATGGAAGCAGAGGTGATCGGGCCAGATGTACACACCCCAAGTGACTAACCCATATTACAGTCTTCTTGAAATGAAGGTTGACGGACACTGTGGTTTCTTTAGGGCATATGGTTTTATTTACACATATATGCAACCTGATGGAGGGACTCACAGCATTTGCACTCCAAAAGATCTTGCTTCTCTATAAGGTTTCCAGAGAAGCCCTAAGCCGCAGCTTTGGGGTCTAGCACAGAGCAAGGCATATCTCTATGTCTCTAGCTTTCAGCCCCAGCCAAAAGCTTTCATACAAACACGGCCCTTAGCTTATTCTTCCCCCTACTAGGATGACATGGAATCTAGCTAGGTGAGGGTTGCCATACATCCGAAATTTCCCAGACATAGTTGGTAATTGGCCGTCGGAAACAGTGTCTGCACGGAAATCACTGAAATGTCCAGGAAAATACTCTGTTTTCAAGGTAAACACTCACCTAGTTTTTTAAATTATTATTTAACAACAAAAAAGCTCAACAACTTTTCTGTCCAGATTTTCACTTTTTGAACTATGGCAACCCTATCTGTGGCAACCTCCTAGCACATACGGATGGCCGTACTTAACTGACCAGGTGACTATTACCTTAATAAAGGAACTAGTGTGACCAGTTTGCTGGGTTTCCTCTTGTAGAGCCTAACCTTGCAGTCACAGGGTCACAAGTGTCAAAGGGACCATGAGCGTTGTCCAGACTGACCCCTCCAACTCATAACAATATTATATCAGGCAACTCCACAGAGTTGTCATAGGAAGGAATTTGTCAGATCAGAGAGATGCGGGCAACCTAATGTTGTTAATGCCTTTTTGAGGACTGTGAGGTGAGTGTGTTTTGTGGTGTCTTCTTTTTTGGTCACACATTGCTGTTCATATTGTTTGTTTTTTGCAGGAGAAATCCCTGAAATTCAGGAAGATTCACACACTTTTAAATTGTATTCCTGTAATGTGGAGACTAATGGATAGAAAACAAAAGTGGACCCTATAAGCCCTTACAATTGCAAAGAGACTTATACTTCAAGTTGGAACTCTCATCATCTGTTCCTCAGTGGTCTTACTTGTCATTATTGCATTTGTTCATATATCTTACAATCACCCATCTCATTTGGCTATCTTTTAGGAAATATGGATGGTGTATATTAATATATGAGATAAATTTAGGGCTGATGGATTATTCTAATTGTTAATATAAGCTGATGTTATTTTGTACCTTCTTCTGTTATAAATTTTTTTAAAAAAAATTAGGTGAGTGTTTACATTGAAAACAGAGCATGATGGGTATTTCCAGTTGCTGGGATGAGAGGAAATATATAAAGTTTTGGTTTTAATGTCAAATATTTTGGTGCATTCTGAACCCTGCTTCCAAAAATTACCTGATCATTCAAATCATGCATTTCTTTTATTTATTATTGTGGGGCAGGGGGAGGAGACGGTTCTGAATAATTGAAATGGATGCATGTTTTATACATCCCTCGCTTTTGTTAGCGTGGCACAGAGGATTTCTCTCTCTCTCTCTCTTTAGTTTAGTTATTTCTTCCCTGTTGTTCTTCTAGGGCATGTTCTGGCAACAGACAAAAGGGGACACTGCTGCAGCTTCCAGGACTGCAGGCTGAGGAGGCAAGGAGAGGAGCGCGTGATTGATGGAGTTCTGGTTGGCTTATAAAGGGCAGCCCGGAGAGCAGCGAAATAATCAGGGAAAAGGGCGTCCCATACTGGCTCTCTCAGAGGGGAGAAATGAATCCTGAACCTCTGCATTATTAAGTTGTCAGGCGGGCTGATGATGAAAATCTGAAGGTCAGGAATAACAAGAAGCACCTTATGGGGAGATCACGACCTTTTCTGGGAGTGCTACACTCATATTTATCCGCACCTAACCCTTATCCACAATTCTTCATTTGATAAGAACATTCGGAGAAAAGAGACGAAAGAGGGAAGGAGAGGGGAGGGCAGCGGCTGTGCAGCCAGGGAGGGGTTGAATGGGTGGGTGGGTGAGGGGTTGCAGGAAGGGGGGGGGAGGTTGAAGGCCTCATTGTCTCCCCTCTAAGCGGTGAGTGAAAATTAGGCTCCTCACAGAACTGATTGTGGATGCTGAAGTCATAGGGAAAGATAATAAACCAAAAGGACACACAAGGGATGCAGACAGAAATTGTTTGCTACAGTGGAACTCAATAAAGGGAACAGGAGTTTTCTTAAATGACAAATTTGGTTCAGTGGTGCTAAAATCAGTGCTGTCCCTGGTACCACATCAGCCATTCTGTCTCAGAGCTACCAGTTAGTTAGTTAGTTAGTTAGTTAGTCCAAGACAAAACTCTCTTTTCTTTTCTTTTTTTCTTTTAGGAAAGCAATTAATCCAAAAGTAAACTAAAGTCCTTCTTCACGCAGTGCCTAGTTAATTATGGTACACGCTGCCACAGGAGGCAGCGATAGACATCAACCCAGGTAATTTTAAAAGAGGATTGGACAAGTTCGTGGAAGAGAGAGCTATCACACTCTGGTGGAAAAGGGTGCTATTGTCGCTTGCTGGCTTCCCACAGGCATCTGGTTGATCTCTGTGAGAAGAGGATGTAAGGCTAGATAGGCCATTGGTCTGATCCAGCAGGCTCTTCTTAGGTTCTTAATATTTGTTTTTAATAGCCTCTTCACACATTATTACATCCTTATTCCCCCAGGTGTGCACCTAAAACATTTGAAGCATATGCCTACAAATAGAATGTGTGAACTTGGCTAACAAAAATGTGCAAACCTTTGCCATGAACTAGGGATTGGCTAGAACACCTTGCCAACAAAGGTCTGTATAGTAAAAGCTATGGTTTTCCCAGTAGTGATGTATGGAAGTGAAAGCTGGACCATAAAGAAGGCTGATCGCTAAAGAATTAATGCTTTTGAATTATGGTGCTGGAGGAGACTCTTGAAAGTCCCATGGACTGCAAGAAGATCAAACCTATCCATTCTTAAGGAAATCAGCCCTGAGTGCTCACTGGAAGGACAGATTGTGAAGCTGAGGCTCCAGTACTTTGGCCACCTCATGAGAAGAGAAGACTCCCTGGAAAAGACCCTGATGTTGGGAAAGATGGAGGCCACAAGGAGAAGGGGACAACAGAGGACGAGATGGTTGGATAGTGTTCTCGAAGCTATCAGCATGAGTTTGACCAAACTGTGGGAGGCAGTGGAAGACAGGAGTGCCTGGCATGCTCTGGTCCATGGGGTCACGAAGAGTCGGGCAAGACTAAACGACTAAACAACAACAACAACAAAAGGTATTGGCTGCAGCTAAGGATGGACCATGGCTCAGTGGTTGGTAGAGCATCTGATTTGCATGCAGAAGGTCCCCAGTTTGATCCCTGGCATCTCCAAGTAGGGTTGCCTGAAACTGTGGATAGTCCTTGAACTGATCTAGCAAGGAAATTCTGCTGCTTCTGCTGCTATCATTACCATTAATGTGCACTTCTTCACTAGATAGTCACAGTGATGAGAAAACAAAGAGGTAGACACTAAATATGAATTTAAGATAGTCATAACTTTATCACTCACTGTAAATGTACATATGACTGAAACAAGCTAAGAGGGGAGATTTTAAACTGCCCTGCCCTTATATGGATAGACCCTCCTTGCTCTGCCAAATGAATGAAGTGATAATGGGGCTTTCAAGTTTACTGTTGTTTGTATAACAATAGTAATTTTTAGCATAACTAGGAAACAGTTTAGCAATATTAGGAAACATAAACAGGCAGAGGCTGGGCACATCTTTCATTTTCTTTGATATGGTTCCAGCTTCAAACTAGCAGTTTAAATAATAACAGCTGTATTATTATTTTTTGGACTTATCCTAGGGTCATGGCTAAGGGTCCTCTTAAGGGTGTTCCATGAGGAGGTACTGCAGTTCAAAAGTCTCCTAATGTTGGCATAAGGTGACAGATTCTGGTGTAAGGACTGTGTCATTCAATCCTGAGAAAGCATCAATTTAGTGGCCCGGGGGTTATCTGAAAATGTGGGGCCATTCCAGTAGGAAGGAAAGGAGATAACTTAATGCTTGCATACGAAAACTAAGCATGAATAGTCATATTGAAGGAGGAGTAGAAGCATTTGCAGCATATTAGAATATTAAAAATGTTACATGCACATTATCTCAATATAGCCTTACTATTACCCTGTCAGAAGGAAAGGAAAAGTTGTTATATAGTGTCCAAGACGTTGCTTGTACATCATCACAATAATCTTTGCAAAACTCTGTAGCATAGGGTTAGTGGTATATTGCTGATGTAAGTTGAGGGTAAGAAATCATTAACTGAGGTGAGATTTCAAACAGAGACTTCCTGGCTCAGAGTCTACACTTTAGCCTACCATATTACATTGGGACATGGGTGGCGCTATGGTCTAAACCACTGATCCTCTTGGGCTTGCTGATTGTAAGGTCAGCGGTTCGAATCTGCATGATGGGGTGAGCTCCTGTTGCTCTGTCCCAGCTCCTGCCAACCTATCAGTTTGAAAGCTTCCCAGTGTGAGTAGATAAATAGGTATCGCTCTGGTTTCCATCACGGTGTTCCATTGCACCAGAAGCGGTTTAGTCATGCTGGCCACATGACCTGGAAAGCTATCTGAAGACAAACACTGGCTCCCTCGGCCTCAAAGTGGAGATGAGCGCCACAACCCATAGCCAAGATGGACTGGACTTAACCGTCCAGGAGTCCTTTACCCTTTACATTATACAGTGGTACCTCAGGTTACAGATGCTTCAGGTTACAGACTCCGCTAACCCAGAAATAGCACCTCGGGTTAAGAACTTTGCTTCAGGATGAGAACAGAAATTGTGCGGTGGCAGTGCAGCAGTGCAGGAGGCCCCATTAGCTAAAGTGGTACCTCAGGTTAAGAACAGTTTCAGGTTAGGAACAGAACTCCAGAATGAATTAAGTTCTTAACCCAAGGTACCACTGTATCGGCTTAAATTTTAAGAAGGGGGCTCAAATTTGAGGGTTAATTTGAGCCAGGAAGTAATCACACCTATGGTATTAGAGAGCATGACCTTGTATTCAAAGGATGTTGTTCTGAGACAGGCTTGACCTGTGGCATTGTTCATTTCTAGAGTTCTTAAAACGTACTTTGTGGGGAAGGGCTTAGTGGTAGAGCATCTGCTTTGCATCTAGAAGGTATCAGGTCCAGTTCCACAGCATCCATGGATAGGCCTGGGAATGTCTCCTTCTGAAATCTTAGAAAGCCGCTGGCAGTCAGCATCGACAGTCATGAGTTAGATGGACCAATTGGTCTGATTCCATATAAGGCATACTTTAAATGCTACTCTTACTGAGAAGTTGAACTAAAATAATAATAATAAAAATCCTGACTTCCATTAAACCAGGTTTTTTGCTGAATATACGTCAAAGATTTTATTACAGGCTCTGTGCAATAAAGTAATTGCATAATTAGTAATACATTCGTCATTCTTCCACCAAGGAAAAAGAATACACGTACAGCTTTTGTGTAAAATCTGACAGTGGAAGAGGGTTCCCCCCCTCTCCTCCTTTCCCCCAGAGAATTATATCATTATATCATAAAAGTGTCAAAGCTCGAGTTTACTGTTCAGGCTAATATTCTCAAATATTCTCTTAGGCTGACATCTCTGTCAATTAAAATTAAACAAAATTGCATTGTGCCTTATACACTTCAAATGGGAAGCTTTCAAGTTTATGGCTGTTCTTTGAATTGATTTTTAAGATGGCATCTGTAAAACCTGCCTTGTACAAGATGAGGTGGAAGGGAGGGGAAAGGAGGGGGATGTAGTTAAGGTTCAAGTCAATTTTAAAAATGGTTTCAAGATCATAAACCAACAACTGGAAGTTATGGGGAATCTGAGGATCTATATAAAACCGAGTGTGTTTTCTTTAAAAGAGAAAGAAAATATTGAAGATTCGCACCGTGTTAATTTCATCAAAACCTGGGTTTACTGCTTTACATCCTTTGATCCTGATAGTGTGTGTGTGTGTGTGTGTGTGTATGTGTGTGTGTACCCCTGCATCTCTCCCCCCTCCCATAGGAATAAGAAAAACAAGAACACTTTTCGTGTTGGGTTCCAGTTGCTCAGTCTCCCAGGATTTCATGTCCTACCACTCCTGGAGTTTCCCACAGAAATACTCTGTCTTTCTCATGGGACTGCATGTTTCTCATGGAACTTAATAGGTTCGTCAGAAAAAGATGTTCTCCAGAAGCAGTGACACCCTGCCAATAAAAGGATTTTTGTGGGGTTTGTGTGGATGATTACTCTCAATGAAATGAAGATATATATGTGCATATATACCCAATCTAAATTGCGCTGCCGAGGTTGTTCTCCCAAAACATATTCCCAAAGCTTGATCACTTAGGTTGTGTTAAAGGGTTGCTCATGCTAGATCACACAAGGGTCTTCTAGGGATTGTTAGCAGCCATCTGTCTCCCAAGAAAGTTTGCGTAGCATTGGCCACTGTGATGGGCAGAACGAAGGAAGCCTCCAGTTTGGCAATGGCTCGTATAAATATGAGAAGCTTGGCATTCTTCCCGTGTCTGTTCAACAGAGCTTGATGTACTGCCTGCTATACTTTAGGAACACAGGAAGGCGCCTGATTATACCAAGTCAGGCCATCTACAATAGGGGCAGGGAACATTTTTCCACCCCAATGTCCATATTCCATCACTGGGGACTAGTCAGGGTCCAAATACCAGTGGTGGGTGGGGAGAGCAATGGATGTGTCTTAGCTTTGTACAGTAGACTACATTTTAATTGCACAAAGGGACACATTCACACACCTCCTTGTTCTCTGGCCAATCAAGTAGTAGGCAATGGCTGCATTCAGACAGCACTTTGTTCCATCTTCCCGACATTTCCTTACCTGTTAATTTTCACATTTTATGTGATCTTTCACTTAACATAAAGCCACATACTATTCATTCCTCACTTGCACTCTGAAATGGTACAGTCCTCTATGACCTCTGGATTATACCACTACATTCTACTGCGTATGTGGACCCAGTATCAGATCTTGGGCAGTTTTCTTCAGCCTTGAGGCCCCAGATGCTGCTGAATTGCAACTTCCATCTTCCCTAGCCATCTTAGACAATGATTATGGATTAAGGGAGTTGTAATCCAACAATATCTGGAAATCAAAGGTTGACGAACACCGGATGAGGGCGACCATGTGTCCTATTTTACAGAAGACAGTCCTCAATTTGAAGGTGTCCTCTGTTTGAAAGGCTGCCCTGGCCAAGTCCGGTTTAAAGATAAGGAACCCTAAGAAGGGAAATCAAGAGGGGGCCCAAGGTTTCCCACCCACACTGAGCACCTGAACACCAGATTTCGGAGGCCCATGTGTCACTGGGCCATCTCCACTATAGTGAGATGTATTGCATTTCTGTCTAGATTATTGTAATTCTTTCTAAATTTACATTTATACATATAAATATATATGTAAATTTTATATACACCTGTGTCTTCTCTCTCTTTCGCAATGCAGTTCCTCTTCTGGATGATGTGTCTACCCTGCATTAGATCTGGCTCCTGCCTCTTTAGCCTGCTCCTCACAGTGGCCAGCAATAAAAATCATCAGGACACCTGAGGAAAAAACTGAGGTTCTTTTTATGGATCTGGATTAATGAATGATGTGCAGAATTCATGACCTGCAGCTCCTGGACCATAGCAGCAGAGATAGTATAGTCCTAAAACTGGGCTGTTAAAACATATGTATTAACTCACAAACACACAAACACTGCCTTTTCTGGAAGTGTTGTAATTTTTGAAAACTGTTCTAAATGCTATCTGGAAATAGGACACATTCCTGTTTCAACATAGTTAAACACACACACATGCATACATGAATAAAACAATCAGTAAGCATAATTCATAACATGATTGATTATCAACCATGACAGTGAAATCAGATAATCTCTAGTTTCTTAACTAAACATTTTCTGAAACAGCAAGCTGTTCCCCAATTGCATATGTACACTTGACTATGCAGGTGTTAGCTGCTTATGGGCTCAGGTCAAGAGAAATATTTAACTAGAGCCCCCTGAGACAAAATGCAAAATTAAGAAAAGAAGGGTTTATAAATGTGTGTGTGTGTATGTGTGTGTGTGTGTGTGTGTGATCGTTTTAGGGACTAGGTTACTGGGAGAGTGCTGATAGAAGCCCCTTAATTCATTCATTTAGAGCTTGAATGCTGTTTCATTTGACAACTTCAAAGAGAATTCTAACTGGCAATTAAAATCACCTACATCAACAGAGGGCAGATCATAGTACAGATTCAAAAAGGTATATGACTGCAATTCTATACTCTCTTCTTGAGCGGGGGTGGCGTGGCGTAGAAATTCATATGCTTCCAATTTAAATGAGAACCAATGAAATTTGCACTTCCCAAACCAATACGTGAACCAAATCAGAAATTTCCTCCAAAATTCTCACTCCCTTGAATTTTGCGGTGCAGATCTCCAAGCAAATGGTCAATAGAGAAAAAGAGTATATTTTATTGAAAATTACTCGCAAAAATGAGCTAATTGGTGAAAAATGATATAGCAGAAATGCTTTTGAATACCAGTTGCTGGAATCCACAGGGGGGGAGAATGCCCTTGTGCTTGCACCCTGCTTGTGAGTTTCCTAAAGGCATCAGGTTGGTCCCTGTAAGAGCAGGATGCTGGAGTAGATGGGCCATTGGCCTGATCCAGCAGGCTGTTCTTGTGTTCTTAGTAATTTGGTCTAGAATGCCCCACCCACAGTGGAGGCCGGTTCATTAGGGCAAATGCATTGCCCCACCAACCTCAGTCTGTCCTCAGCCAGCCTGTGCTTGCCTTACTTATAGCAAGACTGGGGGTGCCAATGCCTATTGGCTTCCTCCACCACAATTTCCATGTTGCCCTTTTATAACTCATCAAGGATGAGTCTGGGGACACAAAGTGAATTTGTTGACATTGCCTGTCTTGGGCTATGGTTCCATCTATTATTGGTCGCAGCTGCACCTACTGCTGGACTCCCTGCCCTCTGCCCCACCCAGTGCTATTTTTTCTAGAGAAAGAAGTGCCGGAACTCACCATGAACTCCTCCCTTATTCTCTTATAATGGCAATAGCGCCCACCTGAGTGGTGCCGGCACTGAGTTCCAGCTGAAAAACAGCCCTGGCACCACCCAATCCCAATGGTCACCAGCTACCCCTCCTGGTAGAAAATAGCCAATTCATGTATGTGGAGGGAAACCTGGATGTACAATCAAAAGAGAAGTACAGCCAGCCCAAGTTGCCTGATGTCAAGCCTTGTGCTCACAAGAAATTCCGTGTCACACTTGAGGTTTGTCAGGCGCCCTCCTCAACCATCTTAGGTGTACCCTTAACCAACGTAATGTATGGATCCGGTGATGCTCAAACACCCCTGGAAGAGAATTGCCTTTGAGCTTCTTCTCAGAGTGGCTCATTTAATTACGGACTGGCTGTATTTCAACTGGATGGCCTGCCGAGATGTGCTCTTAAGAGCAGAGTGCTTTTGAAATAAAACTATGAACTGCACACTCGCAGTCATTGATCGGTACTCTGAAGTTATCGAGCAGTCCTGGGAAAAGAGAAGGGCAATGAGGAGGGGATGAGTCTTCATTGTCTTCCTTTTAAGGAGGAGTTTCAAGCTGTCAAGGGCATAAGGAAGTTTGATGCTTACTCAGATATGGAAATAATGTTGCATGCCACCACAATCTCTGAGTGATGTAAAATTTTGGGGGTTCCAGGCACTTACCCAGGGTTTGTGTTTTCTTTTGGAATTGAGGCACAGCAGAGACTATGGTGTCCTTATGATATATGGTTTATTTACACATATATACAACCTGAACCTAAAGGTAAAGGTAAAGGTACCCCTGCCCGTACGGGCCAGTCTTGACAGACTCTGGGGTTGTGCGCCCATCTCACTTAAGAGGCCAGGGGCCAGCGCTGTCCGGAGACACTTCCGGGTCACGTGGCCAGCGTGACATCGCTGCTCTGGCGAGCCAGAGCCGCACACGGAAACGCCGTTTACCTTCCCGCTGGTAAGCGGTCCCTGTTTGTCTACTTGCACCCGAGGGTGCTTTCGAACTGCTAGGTTGGCAGGCGCTGGGACCGAACGACGGGAGCGCACCCCGCCGCAGGGATTCGAACCGCCGACCTTTCGATCGGCAAGCCCTAGGCGCTGAGGCTTTTACCCACAGCGCCACCTGCGTCCCTGAACCTATGATGGAGGAATTCACAGCATTAACACCCCACAAGGGCCTTGCTTCCCCCATAGGAAGCACAGCCTTGGATTCGAACAGAAACCAAATGTTGCTCTGACTTTCTTGCTGCTTTGCTTCTTGCTCGTATCACTTTTCTCTCTCAATTTTCACCTTTGTCTTTCTAAGTGCCTGTGATTTGGGGGAATCACCCACCCATCAGTCTAGCACAGATGTACTTCCTGTGTTGCCTTAATGACCCATTACCTCACCAGAAAGTTAGCTTGACTATTCCAAGAATTATAAGGTGGGGCCAGACATTTGAAGGGTCTCAGCATACAGTCTACCCCAGTCCCCAACTCATAACAGTTTAATCCATTGCAAGATAGCCTAGCCCATTGAGTTTGCTTTCAGTGGTATGTTTTTGAAGACATTTTTGCTTGGTCATGGGCTGCATCAATATCCATAACTGAATAATTTGTAGAAATGTGTGGAGCTACTGCCATGTGGCCCTCAGAATATTCCCTGGAAGGGAATGAGGCCCTCAGGCTAGACAAGGTTCCCCACCCCACACTAAAGGATGGCTCACACCTGCTGAACTTTACTACAGAGGACGTTCTTCTATTTGAAGGTGCCCTTGATCTGACAGGCTGTCTGGTTTCAAGATGGACCATAGGAGAAGGGCCCTGAAGTTGCCCATCTTTACTTAGCAGCACTTGGATAGCAGATAGAGCAGGCAGGCACACAGGTCACCTGCTCACATCCTTGTCTCCCACTGTGGTGAGATGTATCACATTTCTATGTAAATTGCTGTAATTTGTTTGTATTCAATAATAGTCATAATCAGAGCAGACCCATTTAATTTAACGAACATGGCAAAATTGGGTTCATTCATTTCAGTGGGTCAGTTTTCAGGAAAACTTAGTTGGATACAACTCATTGAGCTTGCATGCATGCACTTAAATTAATATATGCAAAATCCATGCCCTCATTTGCCTTCCATTTGGGGGCAATGCACAACTAGTCACCCTAAATCTCAATCTACAAGTCAGAAATAAGGGTGGGATCACAGAATGAGGGGAAAGAAGAGCAGCCAAAATGGCAAGAACTGAATGTAAGGAAGTCTTGTTACTCAAAAGGGCACCCAAGCAAGGGCTGTTGCTCAATAGCTGAGCATCTGCAGAAGGTTGCAGGTTCCATCCCTAGCATCTCCACTGAATGTCCCCTGTCTGAAAGCCCATGGAACTGATGCCCATCAATACTGAGACAATACTGAACTAAATGGACCAGTAGTCTAACTTAGTACAGGCAGCTTCCTATATTCCCACTTGGGCTTTACTTCATAACTGACGGTCCATTTAGCAGGTACCACATTAAATGTCATAGGAAATCTCAAGAGGTTTCTTCTTGGACGATGGGACTTGAGCAGCCTTCCTCAACCTGGTGGTCTCCCAGTGTTTTGGATGATAACTCCCACCAGCCCCAACCAGCACAACTGTATGATTTGTTTAATACATGCAGGCTAATATTATGTTAGTGTATTTATTAGAGCTGGTGTTTCATATCTATTACAATAACAGGCAGTCCCAAGCATCACCCGAGATCGTTCTGATAAATTAACATCCAGAGAGAGCCTCATAAATTGCCCTCTAATTTGTAGGAACAGTAAGTCATAAGAAGCCTAACCTTTTGCTTCTGCAACTCCACCTGACCTGGGGGAGAGAGTTTTCTTTTCTTCCTTTTCCAAGTGTAGGCCAGACCATGTTCTGTGGCTGCATTGTTGGACCATAGACCGCGATATTGAGATCTTGGTGTGATGGGCTTTCAGCAGGGAAGTACAAACCCTAATCCCGAGACACAGTTTCAAACAAACACTCACTTTATTTACTCATATCCATTTCTTTGGGGGGGGGACACGGTGGGGAGGAGGTGATAGGGAAAGGGTGGAAAGGGAGCATAGCTCACTTAATCCCAATACTAACACAATATTGATTCGCATTCATGCTCACTATTTATTGACGTGCGTCGCATACAATGGATGGTCTCAATTAGGCGGCCCCTTTCAAGGGAAGGGGCAATCACATTAGAAAAGTGACGAAGCCAACAGTTTAGAGAGGTCTAATTTTATGTAAAGTAAACCATCCAGACGCCAGGAACGAGGGAGTGGTGGCGGGGGGAATGCATGTTTCAACAAATCAAAATATTATTTTTAACCCCCAGTCCTAAAAAGAAAACCCAAAACAAATGGGATTTATCTGTAGAGCTAATTATCCTAGCTTAATATCTGTCCACAATCACATCATTGGACTCCAACATCTGTAATGAAATCTACTTCTCACACTGTGTGTTGAGTTCTTGTGTATTCTATTAAACAGTGTTCAATGTGTTTACCTAATAGCTTAGCACAAGATTTGCTTGGCGGTGCTGGAACCAGATTTATGGAATATTGCAGGCTGCTCAAAAATTTGGCACTCCCCTTTTAAGCTGGGCTGTGTCATGCAAAATGCATATTAAAAAATTGTCACCAAGGTGAGCAGGATCTGGCCTGGAAGGAGCACTTAGGCCTCTCAATAGCCACATACGGTTAAAATATAAAACACCTTCCCCTTTCTTTTTCTCTTTGGCCCCTTGCAGGTCTTTATTGCCTGGTCGCAGCTGGATTTACACTGTATTTAATAAAACATTAGTAGTCACTAGGGACTGAAATATGTAACATAAGTCTTTTTCAGTAAAATAATTCCATAAATCTACCTATGAAGATTTTTTTCTTGCAAGAGCTGTATGTTCATAATTTAATTATAAATGTGGTGTGTGTTTTCTTTTTTACCTCACTCTTGAAATTTCATGGAAACCAAACCTTTCCATAGTTTCTTGCAGATACATGTTTGCATATTTTGAAGTTGATTCTGAGTCTGCTCACTATCATGTTTGGTTGTTCACTTTGGAAACAGAATTCTGGATTAGGTGAGCCTTTGATCTGATCCTCCAGAGCGTGCTCTCTCTCTCTTTCTTTCTCTCTCTCTCGTAGAGTTGGAAGGGACCACGACGGTCATCTAGCCTAACCCCCTGCAATGCAGAAATCTTTCATCCCACGTGGGGCTCGAACCCATGACCCCAAGATTAGGCATCTCATACTCTTCCAACTGAGACAGACAGAGAGTTATGTTTTTTTCTCTCAATTCTTTCTACTGTCAGGTTTATAGAATACATTCATATCCCACCTTGTAGGCTTTTCAAAGTTATATGGTTGAAAACTGCGAGAGAACCTTCTCTCAGTCTCATCAACATCAGAAGCCCAGTTGTTGGTAACATGAGAGAAACTTTTCTGTGGCTGCTCCTGTATTGTGGAATTTCTGCCCAAGAGAAATTCTCCTTGTTCTCTATCTGCCAGGAAGCTTCCCAAATAAGCAGGCCTTTGAAAACTAGGTACAGGGCAATTGGTGTTTTAATACTAGTTCTAAATGTGTCTTACTGTATGATAACTATTGTTTTTAACTAGTTTATTGTTATTCTTATTACTTTGCATTTTATAATGATGTTTGCAAAATGTTGATTCCCAAGTTGGAAGAAAGACAGGATAGAAATGCACTAAATAATAAACAAGCAAACAACCGACAATAAGATGCTGGACTAAATGGCCCCATTGGCTTGATCCAGCAGTTAGGCTCTCCTACCACAACTCCTATGATGGAGGCTGATTTAGGACACAGGAAAGTGCCCTATGCTGAGTCAAACCATCCATCTATCTAGCTCAATATTGCCTCTGAAAGCTAGTTGTTGGGAATCTCAGGAGAGTGTTGCTGTTGCACTTGGGTCCTGTTTGCGGGCTTCACTCGGGCATCTGGGTGGCCACTGTGTGAACAGGATGCTGGACTAGATGGGCATTGGGTTCTTCCAGCATAAAAACACTCCACATGGAATCTCCCATCCAGGCAGAGGACGAGAACCAGTACCAAGCCTGCTTAGCTATCAGGCTGCATCCTGGGAAGTTGGGACATTTGTTGCTCTGGAGAGAGCTTCATATTAACCACCTAGGCAGGATTTGGATGGCATTTCATTTATTTAGTCTGCCATCAGCTTTATCGTTTTTGGATTGTATTTTATGTGACTTTATTGGCATTTCTCTCTTCGTTTTTATAGCTTTCGGAGGTTGTTTGGGTACATTTTGTGCATGCTTGCATATAAAATGCCTAAAATACATAGATAAATAACTGAATAAATAAGGGGAGTCCTTGGTCGAGACATCTTTCTCATGTGGGAGACTGGGTTAATTTCCCTGTCTGCAGGGGGAACTATTCCAGACCATGACAAGGTGGATTCCTCAGAAGTTATGTCTTTCTCTTGGTTCTGGGAAATCCTTATTAAACATTTATTTGGGATGGGCATGAGCATTGGTTGTTGTGTGTGTGCTTTTTTTTTCTTTTTAAAAAGTGTCTTGGTATGGAGTTATTTAATTACTTTTGTGAGCAAGTTTAAGGAGAAGCCTATCCGATCACACTGCGTGGCCTAAAATAAGATTATTTACAATCCAATCTAAGGAGTGCTGACTGGTGGTGTTGGCAGCGAAAGCTGCCTCAGCATTTAAATTCCCACTTTTTCTGGGCAAAAACCCAGCAGGCTGATTCAATTAAACTCTTTATGTTATATATTACCCAGAAGTTCACCATCTGAAGCAATTCACAGAGGCTGAAGCCATGCCTTTATGATTGCAATTTGGTAGCAAGACAATTTTTTTCCCAGGGACTTTTTTTTTAAGTTGAACTGTAATGAAAATGACAGGCGGCAACCACATACATTTCGATTGTGGGTTCTCTGAAAGGCACACGTTGACCCCTTTCCCCATGAAATGAAACATTATTTCGAGACCGCATAATAAATATTATTCATTGGGATGTAGATGAGCACACTGCAAATGTAATTTCTTGGGGAAAGGAGCTCCAAATCAAGAGACCTCCCCGCTCCTTTATTTATGGCAACATCCCATCCTGGTGCCCTTCAAATAATTTGGACTACGACTTCCATTACCCCCCAACCATTGACAATTGTAGCTGTTTGTATGTGATGCCAATAAAAGGGATGATGATGATGACGACAATTGTAGCTGATGGGGAAGGCTGATTTAAGATAATAAGAATGGAGGCTTTATCAGCATATCAGTGCCTTAAGTCTTTAATAGGTACAACGTAAGTTATCTTGAGTTGGTCTCTTGGTCCATCTAGCTTTCTTCTTCTTCTTCTTCTTCTTCTTCTTCTTCTTCTTCTTCTTCTTCTTCTTCTTCTTTTATCCGAACATCATAGGGTGGTTCAAAACATACAAATATAACACACCACCATCTCTGACTCTCATCCTTTCTCTAAGGCAGGGTGGGGAGTCCATGGCCCTCCAGCTATCATCAGCCCCAGTCAGCCTGGTATCGAAACAATAGCCCTCTGCTACTGTTGCTCCAAGGGACGCGGGTGGCGCTGTGGGTTAAACCACAGAGCCTAGGACTTGCCGATCAGAAGGTTGGCGGTTCGAATCCCTGCGATGGGGTGAACTCCTGTTGTTCAGTCCCTGCTCCTGCCAACCTAGCAGTTCGAAAGCATGTCAAAGAGCAAGTAGATAAATAGGTACCGCTCAGGCGGGAAAGTAAACAGCGTTTCCGTGCGCTGCTCTGGTTCTCCAGAAGTGGCTTAGTCGTGCTGACCACATGACCCGGAATCTGTACGCCGGCTCCCTTGGCCAATAAAGCGAGATGAGCTCTGCAATCCCAGAGTCGGTCACGACTGGACCTTAATGGTCAGGGGTCCCTTTACCTTTACCTTTACCTTTACTGTTGCTCCACAGGAACTGCTACCTAGTGGCATCCTGTCTCTGAGCCTGGAGGTTGCATATTCTCCATTGTTACTTGAGACTGATAGACTTGTCTTTGATGAACTTATCTAATCCCTGTTAAAGCCATCTGAGCTAGTGGACATCACCACATTTTCTGCCACCTCTCTCATAGGTCTACGATGTACCCATGCATGAACAAGTATTTCCTTTCGTCTGTGCTGGATCTCCCACCATACGCCATCAAATGGGAAAATTATAGTCCACTTTCTGCATATCTTGCATAATCTTATAAGCCTTGATTATGTCTGGCATTTCTTTCTCCCTCACCCCACACCCAAACTAGAAAAGTCCCAAATGTTGCAAAATTTTCTCACAGGGGATCCAGTCCACCCATCCTTTTTGTTGCCCACCTATATGTGTAAGGAGCTGCTTCATCTCGAATCTAGCCCAGTATTGCCAGCAATGACTGGCAGGAGCATTCCAGGGGTTCAGACAGGGATCTCTCCCAGCCCAAGCTGGAGATGCCAGAAATTGAACCTGGGACCCTCTGCATGCAAAAGAGATGCTCTACTACTCAGCTATGACCCTTCCCCACTCTATAACATATGTGCGAAGATGCAGCAACCAGAAATGTACAGTGGTACCTCTGGTTGCGAATGGGATCCTTTCCAGAGACTCGTTCACAATATGAAAAGAATGCAACCCGCAGCGGCACGTCTGCACATGCGTGTGACATCATTTTGTGCGTCTGCGCATGCGTGAGCGGTGAAACCTGGAAGTAACACTTTCTGGTACTTTCGGGTCACCGCGGGACGTATCCTGAAAGAACACAACATGAAGCGGACATAACATGAGGTATGACTGTACTCATTGTTCCAGGACTGCTTGCACCATACATATGTATTGTATAATGACATTTGGCTATTTGCCAGTTTATTCTGCATCTCTGACCTGACCATTTTGAGCATGGAATTTACCATTTTCCACAGCTGCCATACACTGCACTGCCATTTTCACCGAGGTCTCCATCATAACCCCAAGATCACTTTCTACCAGCTCAGATGTCATCAGTGTATATTTAAAAATCTCCCCCCCCCCAATAAAGTAAACCCCCAAATGGGGTGAAAGGTGAATAGACCTCTAGGTCACATCCCTACTATGCAGAGAAAGCATTATTATGTCATTTTAAGAGTATGGAGAATTCTGGAAACTGTATTCATTCCTTTTTGTTTCTTTCACAAGATTGATTATCACTCAATTGTGATAAAACCTTAAAGCAGTTAAAATAAAATGATGAAATTATCAATTAAAACGTTTTTTAAAAACTATTCAGAACATTCAAAAAACAATTAACAATAGCTATTTTTATATATTTTTATTGAATTTATATACCACACTATACCCAGAAGTCTCAGGGCAGTTCACAGATTAAAAACCAGATTAAAACACATGTCAATATTCAAAAAGATTGGATGGGCTTGCCCAAGGCTTTTCTTTTTCCCAGTTGGAACTCACCGGAACTTAATTCTGGAACCTTTCCGGGCCCTACTGCCATTACAGTCATACCTAGGAAGTTGAATGGAATCGGTTCCGGAAGTCCGTTCAACTTCCAAAACCAAAGCATGGCATCTGATTGTCGGCAGGAAGCTCCTGCAGCCAATTGGAAGCCACAGAAGCCCCGTTGGACGTTCGGCTTCTAAAAATAGTTTGCAAACAGGAACAGTCATTTCCGGGTTTGCGATGTTCAGGAGCCAAAACGTTTGGAAACAAAGCTATTCGACTTCCAAGGTACGACTGTATAAGAGAACAAGGGAACATGGTGAGTTCTGGCGCCTCTTTTTCTAGAAAAATAGCCATGGGCTTGCCTAAACAAAAATGCTTTGAGCAGGTACCAGAAAGAGTACAGTGGAAACACTTCCCTGATGTCAACAGGCAGTGAGTTCCAAAGTGTAGGTATTGCCACAGTAAAAGATTGATTTCTTTCAAATGTGGAACGAGTATTGTGAGACACCTGTAACAGTGCCAGTTTAAAGTGATCAAGAGGGCATATATAGAGTAAGGTGATCCTGCCAGTAAACTGGTCCCAAGCTGTTAAGGCCTTTGTATACTCAGGGCTGTCTTAAGCATATGCACCGCCGGGGTGCAAAGATCTGCCCGGCGGCCCCCCCCCCAGTTGCCCAGTCCCAGGCACGCAGGAGAGCAGAGCCGGCCAGCCGTCTCAGCGTCTCGCTGGCTCTGTCACCCCTGAACTTGTGACGCAGAGCCGCCCGCAGCAGAAGAGCCCACCGCTGCGCTCTGACCAACAGGCAGGCTCTTCCGCAAACTCAACTCTTGGCCTGGCACCCCTGAGAGCCCAGCGCCCAGGTACCCTGCATCCCTAGCACCTATGGGTAAGATGGCCCTGTGTATAGTAATAGCAACACCTTGAACTTGTCCTGAAAGCAAATCAGCAACTGGTGTACTGACAAAGTCTCAGTCCTGTCAGCATCTGTGCCACAGCATGAAACATTGACCTCATAGAGCTAGTTTGCAGCACCCTAAACAAACTACAGTTCCCAGGATTCTCCATGACTAACAGTGATGGAAGAGTCATTTCAGGATATAATGTGGAGGTGCTGCTAGGACAATACTGTCCTTATTCCAGAATCTCCTGCTCTTTCAAGTGTTGGCAGTAGGTTCCCACACTCCCATGTCCTTATTTTAAGCCAGGCTGAGGTTTGGTTGTGGTGGGGGTGGAACAAGGACCCCTGGCAAACCTTTCCATTCTGCTGAAGGCTGCCCTTGTGTTTTGACGAGTTTTCTTTACTTACCGCAGATTGTTTTAATCAGGTTTTCAAAGCCAGCCCTTTCCATGCTTCACTGCGACTGTCCAAAGACAATGAGCTGCGTGTTGCTTAGACAGGAACATCTGACTGGCTTTAATAGATTTTACGAGCCAGTGTAGCGCTTTCACATTAGATGCAGTTTTACATCTGAGAGATATCCTGGGTATTTAATCCGTACAAACAGCGCAGATATAAAGGAGGGTGAGAGAGGACATTGAACCCTGAAGACCTCCCTAAGAGATAGATTTCATTTTAATAAGGGACAAGGCAGCCATTTAATTCACACAGACCCCTCGGTGGTTCCCCCTACATGCTGCCTTTGGGATATAACGCAGCTCTCTTTACATCCACTTTATATGAGGCTCCTTTTCAATAGCAAGATAATAATATTGTGAAATAATCTACCTATGGATTTTTTTGGGGGAGGTGGGGGTTGTGGGGGATACAGTTTTTACAGGGAAACTTTTAATTCAAGGCTTTTCTTTCTTTTCTTTTTTTAAAGAAGTATTTCAGCTTCTTGTGTTCCCTAAAAAATGAAGTTTTCAATTGCCTTATTGAAAAGCTGATTGGGAGAAAGCATTTAGAATGAATAAAAATAACCACAAATGCCTTTTAAATAGCTATGTTTATACTTCTGGGCAATGTATTTACAATAAAGTCCCTTGAAATGTATTTTTTTAAAAAAGAATAAAATCACGATGGGTTACAAATATTTTATTATTATGGATTTTTAGAACAGGAAAATAAACGTTTTGGGTAAATTAAATATGGTTGCAGGGATGTCTCTCCATGACAATGGCATAGTGAGTGTATTATTTGTGCTTTGTTTACTGTGTCTTAGTGTTTCAATACTTTATTAGTTGATATTTTAAATAGTTAAACTGATCCCCCCCCCCTTATCCATACTGAACTTTTTTCTTTATAAGGAAAGATGGGGAATGAATGAATGAATGAATGAATGAATGACTAAAGGGTTCTGGAGAAGCAAGCTTTGCTCAAAGTAGACTCAGTTGAACAAATAGACCTAAGTTAGTTGCACTCGTTAATTTCAATGGCTCCTTTCTGAGAATGACTAATGTGAGATACAACCCAAAGCAATTTATTTTATTCAGGAAATTTCTGTAACATTCTCCCTGCCCTCCACCCCTCAAATAAGATGGCTGTTATGGCAGATAAGAAATAAAATACAAACCACTTTTAAAAGTTAAAGCAACTTCAAACTAAGAAAGAAAAGCAAATCAAGAAATCCGCAATATTTCGGTAATAATGCTGTACTATTTTCAATAGATATATATTTTTAAAAAATATTTTATTTCATTAACAAAATTTATATGCCACTTGGTTTTAATGAAATCTCAAAAAGGTTTACAAGCAAAAATAAAACAGTACATTAAGGGTTTTCAATAAAAGACAGTTTTTTTTAAAGAAAAACACCAGGCATTATTATAATTTTAAAATCCATTAATGTGCCCAAGAGAATGAAAATGTCAGTCATGCTCTGAATTTCTGGGGGGATACTGAGGTGTCTGGTTTCTCTCCTGCTGCCAGTTCTAGAAAATGGATGTACCAGAGCCTTAGGCAGATTCCCCCCCTCCCCCCCAGTGGTGATAATTCCTGGGGCCCAACGCAATATTTTTGGGGGGCGCTTCCTCCAATGTTCAGAAAAATCAGACCAAGCACGGAGCTGTGTGGCCCTGCTTCAATGCCTGGTTCCTCCTCCTCCCTTAGAGAGGAAGGAGCTGGAAGGCAGCTCCCAGCTTGTTATAGTGGCAGCAGTAGGAAGAGGAAGACCCACCAGCCATTCAACCAGTCCCTGACTTCTCCAACGTCCTGATGTGACGTGACGTCATGCACATGATGTCATTGTCCCCCCCAAATCTCCCTCACATATTGGCGCCTCTGCCCCCAAACTATCTGAGGCCTCTTGAGCTAAAGATCTGAAGCCACATCCTCTTTTTTACTGCCCAGAGTGGCTGGGGAAACCCAGCCAGATGGGTGGGGTATAAATAAATTGTTGTTGTTGTTGTTGTTGTTGTTGTTGTTGTTGTTGTTGTTGTTGTTGTTATGTAAAGCAGTATCAATTCCCAGAGTGCTTTAACAATCAAACCCTCATCTCAGGGATCTCTGAGTATTATAGTCAATGCTTTTCTTTCCTGGGGGCATGCAGAGGTACACATACCCCTAAATATTTTGTGAATCTAAGTTTGGCCTCATTGAGGGGCAGTATTTCAATATGAGTAGGAAAATGAGAGTACCCCTAAACATTTTTTTAAAGGAAAAAAAAGCACTGGCTATAGCTTTGGGAGCTATTATAACAACTATCAGAACTATCAGCTTAATAAACAGCAGTTCCCAGGATTCTTTGGGAAAGCCATAGAATTTAAAGTGCTATTATAGTGCTTTACCTGTATAGTGCAGTTGGGGCGTTAGTTGGTTACCACCCCATTTATTTGCTCTTGTAATACAGTGGTACCTTGGTTCTCAAACTTATCCATTCCAGGAGTCCATTCAATTCCTGAAACCATTCAGAAACCAAGGCACACTTACTTCTGGGTTTTCTGCATTCGGGAGACGATTTCTACAACAACTAAGCCGTTCAGGAACCAAGGTAGCACTGTATGTATATGAGTGTGTGTGTGTGTGTGTGTGTGTGTGTGTGTGTGTGTGTAATAATCTCTCTCACACGCATACACACTCAAAGAAAGAACTGTCAAAACCTGACAGGAGTCATGTCATATCCAAAAATCATCATCCTTCTTTGTACACCTTTCACTGTTTTTGTTGTAAATTGCTCTGCTCATCAGCCTTTTTTGAAAGTCACAGAGATACCACCTCAAGGATTTCCTTTTTTTCTATACCTTGAAATACAAAGCATAACTGTGTGTGTGTGTGTGTGTGTGTGTGTGTGTGAGAGAGAGAGAGAGAGAGAGAGAGAGAGAGAGAGAGAAGTTAGGTTGGCTTTCTTTCTCATATTCCAGGTAGCAATTCCTGATTTGAGGGGATCTCCTAAGTCTGTATAAAAAAAAAGAAAAATGCAATGTCTAATTTATTGCTTCATTTGTGGCTGCTGCTACAGCAAGGTAAATTTATTCTGATTTGCACAACCGAACTCCCTCCTGTGACAGTGACTAATTATTACCTCAGTTAAAATAATGAAAGTGTCGGAAAGTGTCCGAATGCAATTTGTTAGGAAAACATGTGGCATGCTGTGTTACCCCAGCCCCGGAAAGAAAAAAAAAAGCCTAAGTGATCAGAAAGCATGGCGAATTAAGATATTGTTCCCCCCCAAAGGTTACAAATCGATAAGTGGAATTTCAGAAACTCCAAGAGCCAGGGGAAGAAAATTCAGTTGCAGGTCGAGAAAAAGTAGGTGTTTTCTTCCTAACAAGCAGAAGTTATGTTGGATGGGGAAAATTCATAGCGACAATTTATATTAAGAATGTTCAAATAATTTTCTTCAGTTATGGTTGAAGGTGTGAGGCAGGTATTCTATATCTGTGGGTCTCCTGGTAGATTCTACACTGGTCAAGAATTATATTCAGTATTTTTATATATGCAATAGATATGAATAGAAGACTTTTTCATGTGTCATCCGTGCTTTCCCCCCTAGAAAAATAGGTGCCAGTAGAGTGGTGCCCCGCAAGACGAACGCCTCGCAAGACGGAAAACCCGCTAGACGAAAGGGTTTTGTTTTGGAGGCGCTTCGCAAAACGAATTTCCCTATGGGCTTGCTTCGCAAGACGAAAATGTCTTGTGAGTTCCTGCGGTCCCCCCCTTCCCCCCTTTTTCTAAGCAGCTAAGCTGCTTATCAGCTGATCCGCTAAGCTGATAATCCGCTAAAAGCCGCTAAAAGCCACTAAACCGCTAATAGCGCTAATCCGCTAAGCTGTCAATGGGCTTGCATCGCAAGATGAAAAAACCGCTATATGAAGAGACTCACGGAACGGATTAATTTCGTCTTGCGAGGCACCACTGTACTCACCATGAAGTTGTTACAGTGTCACACATTTTAACATAACAACAACAAAAAGAGGTGTCCGTACTGTGCACCATTCAGTACCCCATGAAAAAACAACAACACATTGCATGTCACACTGAATATGGATACAAGCTGCCTCTATGCATTTACAAGTGTTTGTGTGAAATATTATACACTTCTTGATTTCTACAGACTGTACACCCGTTGAATGTTACAGGTGAATAACTGAATGAGTGTGCAGCTCAGCTGTGTACATAGCAGCACACATCACACTCTCATTGAATGTAAGGGGTATTCACTACTTGTGCAGTGCACAGCCCCAAGCTTGCACTGAAAACTGAAATCCTGCCTTGCCGTTAGCATGCTCAAAGCACTTAAGAAATTCAAGTTGCATAGACCAATTTAATTTACACCCAAGCCACTATGAACTTATCACTCAATCAATACAAAATGATCAGAATGAAGATAAGCATATGATGATAAGAGAACATAATGAGCTGATAGAAAATGAAAGGAGGCCTGCCTGCATCTTACAAAGGGAAGCTGGTGCTAAGTTTCCTAACTGGGAGGATCAGAAAAGCATGTTCAGGAGATCATCTGCCCCCTCACTCCTTTATTATCCAAGCTCAAACACCCACCAAAGCTCAGGTCTTGCTCATAACGGCCTCACCTTGTTTTGAGCCTCTCCCGTAGCGCCCAAGCATCACATCTCCTGCAGTTGTGAAGGGATTCACAAATGGCATGACTTAAGTGTTGGTTTTAAGATATCTGTCATCACCCAAAGGAAAGGAAAACTAATGTCTCCTGTCTTCTGGGCAGTAATATTTTGCTTTTGAGCATGCTCTGCATTTCCATTGTCACTAGTGTGAGACTTTCACCAACCCCAGCCTGCTTCAACAGGGAGCTGGATGTAGTTTAGTGGTAAAAGGACAGGTTTTGCATGCAAAAGGTACAAGGTTCAATCCCCAGTGCCTGCAGATAGGCCTGTCTGAAGCTCTTGAGAGTTGCTACCAATCAGTGTTGACAGTACTGAACTAAATGGACCAATGGACATGGATGTGACAACTTTCCCATTGCCAGATATATTCATATAATGTAGAACTGGGAAGGTGTGATGGATATAATGGAAGGCTGCTGACATCATCATCATTGTTTCTTCACTATGAAGTCCCAGCATAGGTTACAGCAATTTTAAAAATGCATTCAAATTAGTTAAAACATACCACAATCAATTGAATAGGGTCTAATATATGTGGTTGACCAGAAGTTCTTCTATAGTTTTGAGCTTTCTTGGAGAATGCTTGGGAAAAACTCTGAGCTTTCCCCAAGAGTTCTCTGAGAAAGAACCCACTAATAGTGAGTTTTCCAAGGGAGGGGAATTTGTGATATCTGAGGCTCTTCAGTCCTGTGAGAGGCAGACTGAAATTAAATGGTCGCTCAAGTGTTGTTCATATGAATGCAACCTGTCTATGTCATACTTTCCGTGGATGGAGAGAATATTGTGAAATACTGTAACACATACTTTTTATTACAGAAATTTAGAAATATGTTTAATCTGTGGAATGCCAGTTTTGGGGCTATAAAGGAGGAAGTCTGGAATTTCATACTGTATCTGTATCGGGCAGCTGGCCTTTGTCGTTCACAATCATAGAGCTTGGGAAAAAACAGTAGCCCATGAAAGTACGCCCTCCATCAGTTTGTCAATAAGTCAATCAGCAGTTTGAGGGCTCACCATTTGGTAAATCTGTTTTGGAAATTTAATCTTGGGAAACTAAAATGTTGAATTCCCCAAGTCGTTAGACATACATAAATACACACACTACTCAAGTTCAAACAGATAGAGAATGATGGCTGCAAACACTAAGCCAAAATTTGCTGTTGTGAATTTCGGGGATATTTCAAATTACCAAAGAATCATACAGCGAATTATGTGTTAAAGTTCTAAGTTGACTCAGCCTCTTTCCTGAAATTCTGATCCTCCTATATGAATCTGGTTTATATTCTTCTATGGAGAGTATATATGGCAAGAAAAACTGGAGCTCTGCACCAGAGCATCTGCCTTGCAGGCAGAAGGTCCCAGGCTCAGTTTCCTTGGAGTGAGGGATAGTGGAGACTATGGTAGCTTTAGGATGTATTCAACCTGTGCCTGTGATGAAGCATAGGCTCACAGCATTAACACCGCAGAAGGTCTTGCTCCTCCCATGGTCATAGCCTTGGGTTCCAGCAGAAATAAAGCATGGCTCTGACTCTCTGCCTTCTGCCTGCTTCTAGCCTAACTCTCTCACACTCCTTTCTGCAGGTTTGAGGTGTGTTTGTGTCTTTGTGAAAAGTGTGCTCAGTTGGACCTCCTCTCCATTCAGAAGACCCTGGCAGGGTAACATGGCTGGCAGTGGGCATCAGAACTTCAGTCTTTGCTGTTTGCTCTGGGGTACCATGGGGAATTTAAATGTTGACTGGACCCAAGTGCTCAAAACTGCTTTCCGTGTTGTGCTGGAATGGTTGCAAACATGCTACAGGAGCAAGTTTTAAGGTATTGCTATTGGCAGATAGGGACGCAGGTGGCGCTGTGGGTTAAAGCCTCAGCGCCTAGGACTTGCCGATCGAAAGGTCGGCGGTTCGAATCCCTGCGGCGGGGTGCGCTCCCGCTGCTCGGTCCCAGCGCCTGCCAACCTAGCAGTTCGAAAGCACCTCCGGGTGCAAGTAGATAAATAGGAACCGCTTACCAGCGGGAAGGTAAACGGCGTTTCCGTGTGCGGCTCTGGCTCGCCAGAGCAGCGATGTCACTCTGGCCACGTGACCCGGAAGTGTCTCCGGACAGCGCTGGCCCCTGGCCTCTTAAGTGAGATGGGCGCACAACCCCAGAGTCTGTCAAGACTGGCCCGTACGGGCAGGGGTACCTTTACCTTTACCTTTACCTATTGGCAGATAAAGCCCGGAACAACTAGGATACATTCAAAAGTCTTACTTTGAACTTAAAGGGAGAAAAAGACGTACTAGTGCTATGCACTCCCAATGTTTATACAGTGGTACCTCTGGTTAAGAACTTAATTTGTTCTGGAGGTCCGTTCTTTAGCTAATGGGGCCTCCCACTGCTGCTGCGCCGCCACACGATTTCTGTTCTCATCCTGAAGCAAAGTTCTTAACCGGAGGTACTATTTCTGGGTTAGTGGAGTCTGTAACATGAAGTGTCTGTAACTTTAAGCATCTGTAACCCAAGATACCACCAAATTATGTCCACCAAGAACAGGGTCTTTAGTGTTGTGGCACCTGCCTTTTGGAATGTGTTCCCATTGAGCACGAGACATTGTCATTTAGATATAACACTCACTTGTTATCTCAGGCTTTACCCTGAAGGGTGATCCAGCTATACTGATGTATTAATCTGCTCTACAGATTTGTACTTGCTTTATGAATGCAATTTTATTGTTGACTTTATGCTGTCCACCACCATAGTTTTAATAACTGCTGATTTGTTTCTGTCTAACTCCATTCTTGAAGGGCTTCCTATAAAGTATCGTGTAGTGATTTAACAATAAAAACATTAATAATAAAAACCATTTCTTAAACATTTTCATAGATAACAACAATTGAAACAACTTCACATGTATAAACAATTTCATATATAAAAACAATTTTATTCTAAGGGGAATTTTTATTTTGCAATTTAAAAATAATAATACAAGAGGTGCCTGGAGCAAGCATGGCTAGGCCCTGTGGGAACTCCATGGTCCTGGCAGCTGCCCAGAGTTCCCAAGGACTGATGCCAGTCCTAATGAACCCCCTGCCCCATTACTGCTGATTGCTACTTTTAAATAAATGCATGAAGCCCTGAGTGGAAACCCTAAAAATATAGTCACCATTTTTCACTAACATTTTCTGAAGTGGTTGAAAAAGGCAATCCTTTCTGCCAATTAATGGTTTGCCCTCGTTCTCAATTGCCCTCGCCAAATCTGATGGATTGTGACTTCATTTACTAACGTGTGGTGACATCATTGCATCCAACAATGTCATGACAAGATGTTTCGGCTGTGGGCTGGAGTTTTTTTCCACTTCTACACTGCATGCGCCTACTTTTCATGAGACATATCCGTGCTAGTTTCCCGCAGCTCAATAAAGTTTACGACAAAAACACCCCGATGTAACAATACACACAAAACGAAAGAATGAGGTTGGGAATGCATGTTCGGGTATGCACCTGAAGACCCATCTGATTGAAAGTGATATAATGCTCCTGCCTTGATACACTGACACATGCACACACAAATAGAGTGAACCAGCGCATGGTGGCATCACTGTTGCCAGAGCAGTTGCGGAGGCAGCAGGAACCATTTCCCCCCTTCCTATGTTGTTCTGTTTGCTTCCTGTGACATCACTGCAAATGCAAACCTGAGTGGCTGCACTGGCGAAGGAACGGGGTGGGGTGGGGTAGCGCACCGCCCCCGGCACCATCAGGTAGGGGGGTACCAAGACGGCTGCCCCCCAGACACGTGCTACACCCCCAGCGTGCCGGGTGCCATGCCCCCGTGGACAGTGTGCCACACCCCCATGATGTGTGCCACGCCCCTGTGGGTGACATACCACGCCCCCAGACGTGTGCCACACCCCATGGGGTGGCATGCCACACCCCCAGGATGCACACCAGCCATGCCCCCGCCTGCTCTCCGCCCTTGGTGCCGGAGCATGCAGCATTGCCACTGAGTGGCTGTATGGCTCCAGGACATTCATCACATAATCCCTTATCGGTTGGCATCACTGGGAAGTTTGGTTTCAAAACTTTCGCCAGAGCAGCAACACTCTAAGAAAGCAGGAGATGTTAAGCACTGCAAAGAGCTGTGGGGAACAAGCACCATTTGGAAGGTTTTCAGGGGACTTTATGCCTTCCAAAAGCCCCCCTCCTTCCTAACTGTTACACCCCTTGACCATATTAATGCCAAGTTTAGTAGTAGGCACTTCTCAACGAGCTGAGCAATTTTGTTATATTGAATAAGTTACACAGTGCAGCATAAAAGAGTTTCGGGATCTACAATATCTATACGCTGCTACTACCTCTGGGAACCTGGCGTTGTTATTAGATTACGCTACACAAGATTAGTCCAGTCAATAAGGGATTTGTTATACGCTGCCTGCCATCTGAAATACCTGGCTGTGGGTGGGGGCTTTCTCCCCCGCTGAATTCCTTCAGGACCACCTTGGAAGAAGCTTCGGTTAAATATCTTCACAGATCATAAAACTGGCAAGCTACTCTGCCACATAGTTTCCATGCTAGAGACAGAGGGACTAGATAAAGTGATCTACAGTTGTGCCACGACAGGCGTGAATTAGAGATAAACAGAAGTTATTGAATCAAAAGCCACCAGCGCACCTGTATATTTAGAATGACACCTCACCTTATCTCACTAGATCACAGGCCGATTCTCACGTTACCTGAGCTAGGGGGGAATGTGAACTTTGCAAATTCCCATATCGCTTGTCCTAATGCACAGCTCTCAATCTAATGTTTCCAGCAGATCCGGAAAAAATATATGTCACGCTAATCCAAATGTTTTGATGTCATGCTTGCCACTGTTGATTGGGGATGTGGTCCACACTTAGCTCAGTTCACATTTAAAGACGAATCTGATTTGCACTTCCTAAAGCAATATGCAACCAAAACAGAGCTATCACTCAAAAGTCATTTTTTTTGCAGAATTTGCTGTGCACTTCTCCAACCAAGAAATGTGTACAGAAATGCATGTATTCAGTAATGTGTGCATAAAAGTGCATGTATTCATGAAAATAATATACAAAATGCATTCTATTTGGATAAAATGTTTGCAAAAGAAAAGAAAAGTGTATATTAGGCAAAACAGCACACAGATGTGTCTATTGGTGGGAAATGCTTATAAGAAAATATGAAGAGTGCTGCTGGATCAGATCTAGTCCAGCATCCTGTTCTCACAGTGGCCAACCAGATGCCCAATGGGAAGCCTGCAAATTGGACATGAGTGGAATAGCACTCTGCCCACCTGAGAATCCCAGAAACTGGTATTCAGAGGCATAATGCCTAGGACACTGGTGGCAGAATATAGCCATTGTGGCCAGTAATCATTTCATTAAAAGGAAATAATTTGCAATAATTTGTGGACATGTGGGAAATTAAATTTTAAGATTGGACATTTGAGAAAGCAATAGAAACCGAAATTGAGATATTTATCCATTCCTAGTGTTAATGCTTAAAAATATGTATTTCAATGCCCTGTCTGGTATTTGACCACTATAAAGATTGATTGATGTATTTCAATACCTACTTTGAGGGGGGGGGCACATTTGAATACAAATGAAGCTACATATTTAAATAGGTGTTTTGATAGAATTCTTTTAAAAATTCTCAAATTAACTCAAATTAACTCAAAAATGGGATGGGACTGAATTATGGATAAAAATGTGTGACTTGGACAGGGAGAGAGAAGAATCATTTATCCTTCACGTGACATGTTTGATGCTTCTGAATGGGCTTAAGCCAGCAGCAGATTTTTGAACCCCTGTCTGAACCTTGGCTATGCTAAATATAAAAAGAGAAAAAGAGCTCCATTGAATTTGTTGCTCCCCGAGTGGCACCACACAGATCCTGATATTTCAAAGGTATGAAAGTCCTATTGCTTCCATAGTCACCATGACATGGAAATGAATAGGAGTTGAAAGGACCGTGCTTAAGAATAGGCTTGCATTTTGCCCACAAGGTCGTTCCATCTCTTACATAAGCTCAACTTCCTCTGACTGACATTTTGGGAAAGGGGCCGAGGCAGACAGGTGAATGCAGATCAAAACAGATCTTGCAAAGCTTCCATTCTAAAGGTCAAGGTTGCCACTGGTTCTGTCGTAGGGTTTTCAACCCAGCTAACTCCATGTTTCTCTCCTCTCCAATTTCGGAGGCAAAAAGAAACTGGGCGCGGGGGAAGGACACACATTTGTGATGCATAAAATTGCACTTCCAGGACATGTCATCAAATAGGTCCTTCCTGTCTTCATCACCCATTTTATATCACACCAGTAAGAACCAACCTTAAGATAAATGTGGTTGCCTAGTTGGCTGGATAAGGGCATCAGTCAGGAACCTTCAACCCATGGGCTGAATGAGGCCCACCATAACTTCTCATTTGGTCCATAAGGCCATATCAGCCGAGCCAAGTCCACCTTCCCTGCCCCTGACATCATACATGTTGTCTGGTGAGGGGCAGGTAAAGAGGCACTTGCATCCAAAGATAACTGGCATAATTATGAGGTCAGGTGATTAACAGGTTTGGCAGCCCCACCCACCTGTCAAATTCAGTCCATACAGAGGTTTGCCACAGTTGATGGTGACAGTGATGGCTGTAGCTATTTTATGCTTTCTTTAATTAATGGCTCTGTTGCAGTTTGTGGAGACAGAAATCACAGGGGGTTGGACTAGATGATGCTCCCGGTCCCTTCCAACTCTTTGTTTCTGTGATTCTAACTCTGCTTTGCCTAGCATGCCAAAATCACAGTGGTTGACCTCTTACACAGTGACAACAACTGTGTTCATGACATTCAGGGGGAGGGAGGAACTTACAATAAAACCATAAATACCTGAGGCCCTTAATCAAGTATTTAAAAGGCTCATTCTCAAGGCTAACACTTCTTAAAAGGTAAAGGTATCCCTGACCGTTAGGTCCAGTCACGAATGACTTTGGAGTTTTGCGCTCATATTGCTTTACTGGCAGAGGGAGCTGGTGTTTGTCCACAGACAGCTTCTGGGTCATGTGGCCAGCATGACTAAGCCACTTCTGGTGAACCAGAGCAGCACACAGAAATGCCGTTTACCTTCCTGCCGGAGCGGTACCTATTTATCTACTTGCACTGGTATGCTTTTGAACTGCTAGGTTGGCAGGAGCTGGGACCGAACAACGGGAGCTCACCCCATTGCGGGGATTCAAACTGCCGACCTTCTGATCAGCCCCACTCAAAGTCCATCAAGTTCACTGGGTAACCTTGGTCCAGTCACTGCCCTTCAGCTTAATCTACCTCACAGGGTTTTTGTTGGGGTGAAATGGGAGGGGAGAATTATAGACACCACCTTGAGCTGCTGGCAGGAAGTGCAGGTAAATCAGTTAAATAAAAACAATGCAGTTTGGTAGTCAGATGTCTTAGGAAATTAGAGTTGTGATCATAACTCATTTCTGGCCTCTCTGACTAAGATGCTGTTATGGGCATAGTACCCTGTTCATTTACTATCCAAGGCAAGGCAAGAAGACGACGGAGTTTTCTTTGTCGACTATTTACCAAGCATATTGTTGATAGCCGATCTGCCCTGAGCTTCCTGGATGCTGAAATTCTGAACTCCAAGCCTGGTGTTTGGCTAAAATTCAGGTACCAGGCCGAAGGTCAAGGGAGTTGGCCAGTGGACTCTGGAGTCTAGTTGAGCTCCATCTTCATAATTAAAGCAATAATTTCTGACAGCGGTGGAATCCCCGGAGCAGTTAATGATTGTCTGGTGGGGTTGTAAACCCTGAGGCATAGCTGAGGATTTTTAATCCAGCTGGTCATTAACTGGCTGGAAATGTCTGACCTGGAAGGTCACTCTGTTGCTATTTTAAATCATGAAAATATAACCAAAGAAAAATGGTAACACAGAGAAGAAAATAAGTCAATTGGCATTTAAAAAATAAAATAAGTGTAGGTATTGAACAAGGAGAAACAGTCTTGGTTACTGCTGTTTGAGGAATATATTAAGGCCAGATTTTTTTCTAACTTGTCCAGCCTTTTATAAAAGGAAATGTGCCTCTGAATACCAATTGATGGGAATACAAGCAGGGGAGGGTATTGTTGCACCCAGGACCTGCTTTCTAGACATGGGTCTGAGAAGTTTCCTCTTTGCTCCACCTCTTTCCCCAGGAAAAGCCTCTCTTTAGTGCTAAATGGGAACAAATGGCCATCTGTGGAAACCCCAATTACCATTTGTTCTAATTCAGTGCTGAACCATGGGTTTTCCTTGGGGAAAGTGGTGGTGTAGGTGGAAGTCTGGATGAGCCCTGATCCTCCTTTAAAGGCCAGTTGCCATTGCCCAATTCCATGGGATCATCAGGATCCCTGAGGAAACAAGCCACAATGGCAGGATCTTGGACAACTCCAGAGAGCCATGCTAATGCAACTGCAAGAGACACTGTCTCCACAGGGAGCAAGAGCCAATGCCTTATATAGGCTGACCAGGCCTGAAGCGGGGAGAGTTCCTGGAGGAGCTGGCTGGCTGGTTAAAGGGCTCTCCCTTTATTTTGTAGCTGTTGAAAGACTGGGGAGACAGAGGTTCTGTGGTGGTGGGGACACATCCTCTGAGTCAGAGGACGATGGCAGGGCTGTGTCTTCTGCAGGAGGGTTCAAAATACAGGGTGGTTCTCCCCTCAGTGAAGCTGCCTAAACCTCATTCTTATCAGAGTCCTCCACTGCACACAGTAAGGAACTTGGGTCATGACAGGGAGCCATTCTGGAGAAGAAGAGGTGGCCGCTGAGGGTTGTCCAGTAAAGGATAAGCTTTGTCTGCCTACACCTATAATTTTTTGGCAGTTTGTGGAAGAGCCGTTGGGGATAGGAAAAGAGACTAGGTAAGAAGCTGTCCTTGAGATGGAGGTCCAGTTCTTGAAGTTGCTTCAATTACTGGTTGTGTAAGCTGCCTTGCAGACCTGCAAAGGTGAAAGACAGGAAACAACTGCATCAAACCAACAAACAATGGAGAAGGGCCATGGCTTATTCGTGGAGCATCTGCTTTTGTAGATGCAGAAGGTCCTAGGTTCTGGTTGAGGTCCCAGATTCAACCCACGGTATCTCCAGGTACATAGGGCTAGAAGTCTCCCATGCCTGAAACCCTGGAGAGCCACTGCCATACTGAACTACATGAACCAATGGTTTGGTTACTTGTAAGGCAGCTCCCTAACTACCACCTTCTTTTAGAAAGGACTCTCCTGCCCCCACCACCCCAGGATGGAAAATCGGGAAGGCAGAGCAAAGGACGGAAAGCATGACCCATATCCATCTGCAAGAGTAACAACAGAATTCATGAGCATCAAACAGTTGAGCACTGCTGATTGAGGAAGACATGAGACTGATAGAAACTTTACGGGGGGGCACGACTGGAAGTGGGGGAGAGAGAATGAAATGCATTGTGATCATTTCAGTACCCTCCGACTTTCCTGCTCTGGCTTCTCCCCCCTCCCCCTTTTTGTTTTGTTTTCCTAAAAGAGACATATGTCTCCATTGTCAGTTCGGTTTCCTGTGTTTAACCCTTGATATATCTTGCCTGATTACGGCTAATAAAGCTTGACAATCGGAGGGTTAATCCAGACGTTGGTCTCCTGATTTCTTCTCAGGAAACAGCCTGTCCCTGAGAGCTTTCTGGCCTGCTGCAAGGCTATATCCCCCCAGGGTGCCATTGGAGCCAAGCACCACTCTGCTCCTATTGTCTGCCAAATGGGCACCAATTAAGTCAACTGTTCTCCAATTAGAATTCGGAGGAATTTATCTTGTTTGTCTTGTGTTCCAAAGTCCTCAGCCAAAAGGGGCCATTTATTGGAGTTGGTTACACAGACGTGCGCACACAGAGTGGTGGTGCTGGGGTGGGGGGAGAGATGAAATAAATAAATAGAAGGCCTCCCTTGCAACACGATACTCCTGGGTTTTTCCGGCCATCCATTCACACGGCTTAATTCAGGGATGTGTGACGGCGAGGCCCACTGGCCTCGAGGGAGCTTTTATCGGAAAGCGGATTTGTACAGGATACCCGACTGACTGCAGCTTTAGGTATGTTCCATTTAGTAATACTTTGTCAGCGCCATTAGGCACACACCACCATCAACACCGAGGTGAATTAAAGGAAGAAACACAATTTTCTTGGGACATAGCTGATCTGATAATATCTAACTTTGGCTTCCAGAAATGCGAGTACTTCTGGGGGAGGAAAGGAACAGGGCCTTGCATTATCTTCATGGCGGGGCTGAAAAATTAGCTATAAGAGTAATGGCCCAAACAAGCTCAAATGCCCTCCAAGCCCACACATCCAAGTCTACAAAACTTTGAGCCCACCAAACTAAATGCACCGATATGTCATGCCTTGTATATGAAACAAGCTTTGTACTAATCTAGGCAGGAAACCAAAAACAGGTGCTTTATTGAATCCCCTAGTGGGGTGCTGGTGGGCTCCATTTGGTCTGATGGCTGCAAATTTGTGCAAGCCTAATGCTCAGCCCATAAACTGTCAAAGGGAGATTTCCAATCTAGGTTGCGTTAAGTCTTTGCAGGGCTCATTGTAGAGCACATGTTTTATATGCCAAAAAAAAAAAAAAAAAAAAATGGTGTTCAATCCCTGCCTCCAGTAAGGAACACAGTAAACTGCCTTCTTCTGTGTCAGACCCTTAGTACTCCAAGCTCAGTATTGCCTACACTGATTAACAGTGGCTCCCCAGGTTTTCAAGCAGTATCACTCCTGGCCAGTAGCGTTGCATGCTTTGCCAGTACCCGGGGCATGCACACGTGTGCTGGGTGGGACCGGGGGCAGAGCGTAGAGGGTGAACAAAATCTGTCATGCCAGCCTAGCCCTTGCTGCCAAGTGGGCACAGGATGTGAAGGGTTCATGGGGCTGTGCTGTGCTGCCTGCTCCACACCTGTGCAGGGGGAGCCTGGCCGGTTGATGCAACCCTTGGCGGGCACATTCCCTCAACATTGGCCGGGTGGCCATTCAGCAAGGGGGCCCAGGGATGCAATAGCATGGCAGGCCATGTTGTGGGGCCCAGAGACCCCTGGAATCAGGCAGGGCAAATGGGGATGCCTGCATGGGGGTGCCTGATTTGTGCCCCCTCAAAATTGTGTGCCCAGGGCTACACTGCCCCCGCCCACTATACCCCTGCTTCCAGCCCTACCTGGAGGTGCTTGGGATTGAACCTAGGACCTTCTGCATGCAAGACAGATGCTCTATGGCTGAACTGTGGTCTGTAGTAGTAGTAGTAGTAATAATAATAATAATAATAATAATAATAATAATAATAATAATAATTTATATCCCGCCCTCCCCAGCTGAAGCCGGGCTCAGAGCAGCCAACAACAGTAAAATAACACAGTTTGCATAAAATCATAATCATTTAATTGAAATACATTGTAAATCAATTCATTCTATAATAAATTCAGAGTCAAATTAATGGCAACCATTGGGCTAGAGTTCTATGAGGATTACAAAAGGAGGGGGTCAGACTGTGCCTCAGCCAAAGGTCTTGCAGGTCCTGTGGAAACATCCTGTGGAAAGATGTCAAGTCCCGCAGGGCCCTAGTCTCTTGTGACAGAGCGTTCCACCAGATTGGGGCCATGGCCGAAACAGCCCTCGCTCTGGTTGAGGCCAGCCTAACCTCCCTGTGGCCTGGGATCTCCAAGATGTTTTTATTTGAAGACCGTAAGGTAACCATTTAAAGGATCTCAAACAGAAATCTCGGGACAGACTTCCTTCTGAGACATTATGGCAGTCAAAGTCTGACAATGCTGCTCTAGGTATGTGGGTCATTGGCCTGACCCAGTATTAAGCAGGTTCAAATGTTCAAGCAGTGTGATGCTGAGGCCAGGCAGAAACGTAGGAAGCTGCCTTATACTGAGTCCAACCATTCGTCCATCTACCTCAGTATTACCTAATCTGCAGAGGAATAAAACTTTTGAGAAAGTGGAGGTCAGATTTCAGCTCAGCACTGGGTTTTAGACAGGGACTGCCAATCCTCCGAGTCCTTGCAACTTTGTGAGAAGTCTGCAAGCAGACTGCCGAGCTAGCTTCCTTCGATTCAGCAACGCCATTAAGAAACAGAAAATAGTTCCCCAGACAACAGCTTTAAGGAGGTTTACAAGATGAGATTTACTCCACTGCAACCCGCAACAGCACCAAAGCAGCATATTAGAAATAAATAGAGCAAGACCCGGCCTAAACAGCTTACACCTCACAGCAATCCTCTGCTAACTGGATTCATTTGGCATCGGAGGAAAGGGCTTCAGGCATTGTTTCCTGTTCAAAATATTCCTCGTGGGCCACCCAGGCAGATGGTGTGTGCCGCCTTCCTGATGCTGACTTTAGGGCAGCTGGTTGATAAGGCATTGGCCTTAAGGCCGGAAGCAGGCAGGTTGGAGCCCCTTCTGCACTCACCATCTGAAAGAGGGCTTGGGGACATCTCAACCTTTCATTTGATGGGGTTTGTGGGCACCATGTTCTGCATTCAGTTTCAATCCTCTACATCTCCAGATGAAAGGACTTCAGGCAGCAGAGCTGTGACTATCCGTTTTCTCTGGTGCTGCGGATCATGAACAGGCCAATGCTATTGCACTCATGTCTTGATTTTGGGCTTTCCACTTGCGTTTGGAGAGAAAAAAATGCTGGACTAATGCTGAAAGAGGAAAGCGAGGGGTGGACCCAGGATCCTCTTAGACCTGACGCCCACAGTGTTCTCTACCCGAGAGTATGGAGAGCTGCTGCCAGTCACCTGAAAATGTTACTGTTGTGGAATGTTCTTTTGTGCTCCAAAGCTTGGCTCCACTGTGGTTCAATTCCATGCCATATTGGAACCTAGGAATATTCCAATCACAAGGAGGTCTTGAGTTCCACGATTGCTTCCCATGGCAAAGTCATATCCCCTCCAAATTGGTGACTGGATTCTTTGTGGCTGGGGAACATTGTGAGAGATGTGAAACCAGTTGAAGAATGGAAAGGGCTGTATCCTGTGTCTGCTATCCGCTGGTGTTAAGGACTTCTGCACTAGAAGACAGGTGAGGTTTAATGCGATGCAACAGAGGAATCCAACACAGCAGTTGTGGTAGTGGGAACTCGCTGTGCAACAGGTTGTGCAATCTATTATGCAACAGAATTACTGGCAACCTGCTTATGAATTCTCTTGCGCAACAATGTTCTGCTGCACAAAACATTGCACCAGTGGAACAACTATACTGCTAAGTGACTTTAACTTCATGCTACATTGGCTACAACCCGAGGCTGGTATACCTTAAGAGATGTGAAACTGGGTTTCCTTCCAATGTATGCTGTGACATTTGAGAAGCACCAAGATCTCGGGGGAACAGGGTGCAAGCTGCCATGTTTATAAATGCAATATCCTTAAAGCATTTGGGTATTCCAGTTGTTAATTCTGCTCACTGCTGAAGAAAGCTCCACTAAGTATCTTTCATTTTCTTCAGCAAATACATAGATTCATACAGTTGCCAATGGAGGCAAAATGATTTCAGCAGGATTAATTCATTCAGAGGCACACATCCCACCATCCAGCTCCAAATGGGCCCCATGGCTACAGATCTCTCTGAGCACAACAGGAGTGGAGACACCAATAAGCGACACTTTTAATTTGCCACAACAGTTTTAGTGCTCCAATTCCTCAGCAGAATAATTGCCACCTGTTGAGCGTGCAGATGTCAAAACACACGGGAGGCCTCCCCTTCTCTCAAGACACACGGAGAGTTTCATTCTGTTTTGTAAACCTGTCAAGATTTATCACTTAGTCATGTTCTTATGTGGTAGGCTAGTTTACACAATACAGTTTTCCATGCTTGGGTCTGGTCCTTCTTGGATTTCTCCATTCCGGGGCTTGCTAAATTGACTTTATGAAGGCAAACTAGACGGGGAAAGGAAGCATGTGCTTGACTGCAGCTTGCATCCAGCTGATTAAATGGAAAGTGAAAGAAGCAATGTGCCATGCTCTGCCTAAAAGCCAGCAAGCTCTTAAGGAATGCTCTTCCCAGTGAGAGAGCTAGTGTGGTACAGTGTGATTAAGAATAGATGCTGTGGATCAGGATCCACTCCCTCCCGCAAGAAGTTAGACTGGCTCCCTCCTTGTTGTCCTTCCACTGACAGGTGGAGCCATTCTTGTTCCAACAGGTTTTGGGGAACTGACTGCTTTTAATGAAAAGGCAGGTGAAGTGCTGCCTGCCTGCCTGCCTGCCTGCCTGCCTATCTATCTATCTATCTATCTATCTATCTATCTATCTATCTATCTATCTAGTTTTAATTCAGTGCTATTTTTCTTAAAAAAGGGGAGCTGGAATTCACCATGAATGCCCCCTTGTTCTCTTATAAAGGCAATGGTGCCCACCTGGGAGGTGCCAGAACTGAGTTCTGGTGAGTTCCAGCTGAAAAAAAGCCCCGATTCTGTCAATGTTTACTTGTTTTTTTAATGATTTGGGATTTCCCCTATGTTTTAGCTGTTTTTATTTTTATCTGTAAGTCACCATAAGTTCTTGTCAAGAAGAACGACAGTAAGGTCAAAACAACATACAAGAAATAGCGGAACAAAGGAAATAGCCTTAGATTAAGAAAGCCACATTCGCACCTTATGTTTACGCCACTTTAACAGTCATGGCTTTCCCCAAATAATTTTGTGAATTATAGTTTGTTAAAGGTGCTGAGATTTGTTCGGAGACCTTTGCACCTCTCAGAGAGCTACTATTCCCAGAACTCTCCCAGTTCTCTTTCCAGGGAATTCAGGGAATAGTAGCTCTCTGAAAACTCTCAGCACTCTTAGCAAACTACAGTTCCCAGTACTCTTTGTGACCTTATAAAGTGACATGATACTGCTTTAAATGTATTGCACTGCCTTATACGTAAGGTGCAGATACAGCCTCAGCATAGGAGCCAACGCCTAGGGGCCGAGGTCCCTTGAGCCCCCTCAATAAAATATCTGAGGGGGATGCCCCCCCCCGACTTGATGGGCATTGATCGTAAAATGCTGTGCATGTGCTGCGTCTTGTGATTGATTATGCAGGGCGGGACTTACCTGCCCCGCCCAATATTTTATTCAAGTTGGCACCCCTGAGCCCTAGTCAGACCAATTAGTCCGCCCAGCTCAGCATCATTGACACTGATTGACAGTTGCTCGCCAAGGTTTCAGGCAGAAAACAATTTCCGGCCTTACCTGGAGACACCTGGGATTGAACCTAGGGCACTCTGCGTGGGAAGCAGATGCTCTACTGCCAAGCTATGGTCCTTCCCTTGTAGAAAGGCGTTTAGAAGCCACTAAGATTAATATTGATATAATGTCCCTATATTTCTCCTTGGCACCTGTTGAATTGTTGTACTTGCCCATTAGTACTCCATTTAACATCAGAAGCCAGTTAATAAATTCTTCTCCGCTGCATGGGAAATTGACTAAAAGACACAAAATTAGCTTTTAAATTTTAAAGAATTAAGATCTTTACAACTGACTGCTCCCTTCTCCTCTCCTCCGTAGATGTAGATAGATAGATTACCTTGAAAATGAACATCGCCTTTGCTTTCGCAACATGGAAATACATGCTTGTAAGATCTCCGGGTCTTTTCATTTTCAGTCTCATGTGTTGGATAGGAGGCTGAGGGAACAATTGCTACTCTTTCTCCATCCTTCCCCCTGGAGCAGTTCTCAAGCAGGGGCGGGTGAGAGGAAGCAGGCTTGATCAGTTGTCTAGGCCAGTTTAGGCCCAGAAGGTCAAAAGGTTCCAGCTTTTGTACTGCAATGTTCCTTGGATTTCTTTGGGCTCTTTGTCTGGTAACAGATAAATAACTGGGGATTTTTATGCTCCTTCTGTTGAAATGCAAAGACGTTCCACTCCCAAATAAGAAACAACCAAAATTAGGTGTTTCCTGGGGTTCTCTTTGGCGACGCTGAATGATTTCCAACTCAAACGATGTGATTTGGACTCTCCAGGTTTTCTTCAGTGATAATCTTTAGCATTTAGATACTGGCTTAGGTTGGCACCGATCACTTATTACAACAGTCCTGCAAGGTTTGGGATTATTATTAATACTATTAAGATTTAATTGAGTTTCTTTTAAAATGTTAATTATGACAAAAATGGAAGATTTACATGCAAACAAAAGGAAAGGAGAAAATAAAGCACTGAAATAATATGTAAGGTAATATTCAGTAGAAGACAAAACAGTTGCAATATTTTCGATGCATGTAGGCATTTGCTTAACACATCAAATTCACATACAGAATCGACAAATGAAAAATAAAAATAAAGGAATGAAGGCATGACTACTTAACATCATTTTTTCTCTTCCTTCCCAATTACTAGTAGCCCAACAGAAATACTGTGGTACCTCGAGTTACAAACACCTCAGGTTACAAATGCTTCAGGTTACAAACTCCGCTAACCTGGTAGAGTTACCTCAAGTTGAGAACTGTGCCCCAGGATGAGAACGGAAATCATGTGCTGGTGGTGCAGCAGCAGCAAGAGGCCCCATTAGCGAAAGCACACCTGTAGTTAAGAACAGTTTCAGGTTAAGAACGGACCTCTGGAACGAATTAAGTTCGCAACTAGAGGTACCACTGTATAAAGAGCATACATCTACCTAAACATACTTTCAAAAAACCCATACATTAGAATAAGCAGGAAGGACCATGCAGCAATGGACTTCTTCATAGAATCAATGAATTGTAGGGTTGGAATTGATCCCAAAAGTCCTCTAGTCCAATTCCCTGCAATGCAGGAATCATAGCTAAAGAAGCTCTGAAAGATGGCCATCCAACCACTGTTTAAAAACTTCCAATGAAATAGCCCTCACCATATTTCCAGATAGTCCATTCCACTGTCAAACAGCTCTTACCATGAGAAAGTTCTTCATATTTTTTTCTGGGATGACAAGGAACCATTGGTGAGTACTCCACAGGTTCAGTCAGTCAACCGGCTACAAATCCACCTAACAGTTACCAAGCTTTCGTTTTAAAAGTTTGCTCCATAAGAATATCATTGGGAAGTTTGCCAAAGGCTTTACTGGAATCAAGGTATTCACAGCATTCCCCTGATCCACGAAGCTTGTGACTTGATTTAAAAAAAGAAATAAGATTAGTTTGGTATGACTTGCTTTTGAGAAACTCCTTTGTAAATGAAAATAAATAATTTGTGCATACAATTTGTGCCATATTGGGGGGAAAAAGTCTCTTGTGGTATATCCTTGAGGTACTTTCAGCTTATGGCAGCAAGAGCAACTGTGGCAAAATCCTGGAACGCATTTGATTTGGACAAGTTAGATTACTAGTATTCAGTAGTTTGGCAGACTTTTATGCTTGGACAATATTATTGCAGCAAAATGTGCACACTTCAGTTTGTGACCCAGTCAACTGAGCCAACCCACAAGCTTGGTACCCCAACTACCCTTTTTAGGGGTGGTAGGCCCAGGGAGCAGAAACAAAAGGTTTATTGAATACCTCTCAGGGACTGGGCAGAGAAGGAATGGTGGAGAATGCCCCCCATCCTGACCCTTCCAGAGAGGAGGAAGAGGATAGATTTACAACAGGGGTTTAAGGGAGGTCACAGCTCAGAGGCAGATGAAGGGAAAAGTTGGGAAATCATGGGAGAGCCAGAGAAGCTGGCTGACACGTTGTCATTAGAAAGCATTCCAGACCCTCCATCTCCCAGAACCCAGAGAGCCTTAAAAGTAGGAGAGCAAAGAGCTCAAAGACAGAGGGTACTTAGTGGCACCTGTAGAGGAGGTGATGATGATGATGACGAATAACGAAGTGGGAAAGATGGGGGGTAGAGATTCACTTGGGGCAACACCATTATCCAAGAGGCTAGGTTCTATAGCTTCTCTCTGTAAAGTTTGAAATAAAAAGGGCTGTAAGACACTTTCCCTTGTCTTTATACTTTGCTGGGCAACCAGCCGGGAGCCGCTGACAACATCCTGACAATACCCTTTGGGTCACCAGTCTTGACTGGTGGGATGCGTTTGGTCTGGTGGTCACAAGTCGTATAATTCTGAGCAGCCCATTCTGAGCCCTAGAAGGAAAAACTGAGGGTGGGCAGGGGGTTGAACCTGGCAGTGATAGTATCAGCCTACTTATTCTGGTGCTATTTTGATCCAAACAGCAAAAACTGCATTTTGAGGTCTAGTAAAATAACACACATTTCCCAGCCTCGATGATGTAGGCTTTAGCACGATCTGAGGCTTAGGGGGGTTGTGTGTGTGAAAATGCTAAGAGGCTTTATCTCAGATGAAGAACAAACTTCCTGGCTTAATGTATTTTTTAAAAAATGAAATCAACATGTTTTTGGTATGCAGAAATATGATTCTTAAAAGAAATATAAATAAAATAGTTTAATAACACTGGTAGTAATAATAATGGTGATAGTGATAAAAATAATAATGGGCCAACAAATTCCAGTGATTCTTTTTGCATGTGAAAATTGGTCAGTCAGGGTTTCCTCATCCTGGCTCAAATTTTTAATCCCAGTTTATGATTGAAAACAGACAAATCCTGAACTATCAGTGTTGAAACAGTGGGAATTTGTTGGTGTTTGAGTGAGAGAGACAGCATTGGGAAAATATTCGTGGTGCTATTAACTTAGCAAAACTTCACATGAGGAAAAAAAGATGTCAGGCTTTATCACTAAATAAAAAATAATAACAATAAAAACCAGCAGCGCCTTCTACACGTCTAAATATTTAAAATACTACAAAGTCATTTCCCCCTCAATGGAGGTTCCCAGCTGTTTAAGCAGTTCCCATCATTATATTACAAATGCAACTTTTTAAAAAAGACGAAGAAAAGTTGTTGACTAAAGCCTGAGAAGAAGAAAAAACTACATGCACATGTGTGTATGTGCATACTTAGGTCTAATACCAAATTCTTCTCACCCCCACCTCCCTTCCTGCTCACTTATCATTTCCACAGAACTCCAGTAGAAATGTAGATGGGACAACAGCTTCATACGAGATGACAAAAGCTCTCAGATGAATCCAAGCAAAACATTTCTAAAAGAGAATCGTTTGGATTTAAACGAAGTTAGCTACACTTAGGTCCCATTGCAATTGAGAGACCAAGTTAATCATGGCTTAAGGTGAGAGGGAGGCTGGTCAACTTCATCTACATTTTAAGGGGTGATGGCTTACCTTGGTTCATACAAAATGGCTGAAGTTTGTTGCGTTTTACACCTTGAAAAAAGCTCTGAGGTGCCTTGTAGGAGCCAAGAGACTCTGTAGCTAGCTCCAGCTATTTACTGGGCCAAAATACCCATAGAACCAACACTATGTATGTACAATTGTTTGTGTGAAAGACCATACGCTTTTGATTTGTACAGCTCGACAATTGTGTGCACTGATACACAGAATGTACCAGCTGCCTTGAGAGACATGTTCTGGAGAAGAATAGGCTAAGGAGCAAACCCTACACAAATCCAGAGTGGAGACCCTAAGATGGTTAGATGACGCCTTCTTCTAGCAGCTCCTGCAGCCGAGCTGGTGCCAAACGTCTTGCTCTGCTTTCCTTTGGACCACATCTGTGAGGCCAAGAGGGAGGTCTTGTCATCTGGGCAGGCTAGTATCTCCATACACAATGCCCAGCCTTGCACCCCAGAGAGTTCACTTTGGTGCTGCTAACACATCAAAAACAACATGGGAGGTAGCAGTTATGAGTTACTGGTTTGTGCAGCCACATCAGGCGCTGTGATTCTCCAGTTGTTTAACTTCAACCCCCCTAAGGCAGGTTCCATTGTCTCTAGAGACAGATGGTTGCCAATAACAACAACAAAACTCACTCTGTGAACCTTAAATGTCAGTAGCTATGCAAGTATGCAGCTCAGCTATTTGTATGTTCCTGTTTGCCTGAAGTGGGGGATAAAAAGGGCTGTATGAGTGTAATAAGCTAGTCTACTGCACAAAGAGGAAGGGGAATCACAAGCCACATCTACCTTTTGCCCCACCTGCCACTGACATGACCCCTAGAAGGTTGACCAGAATGGAATGCAGCCCCCAGGTTGAAAATATCCCCTCCCCTGGATTAAGATAAGAAATCTCCCCCCACTCATAAAAGATTGTTTCCAGCCATGAATCTTTGAGAGCTTTTTTCTTTTACCTCCCATGTTATTGCTCCTATATAAAATATCATAACAGAAAAGCCAGTGTGGTGTAGTGGTTAAGAATGCTGGACTCGTAATCTGGTGAAGCGGGTTCGCTTCTCCGCTCCTCCACATGTTGCTGCTGGGTGACCTTGGGCTAGTCACACTTCTCTGAAGTCTCTCAGCCTCACTCACCTCACAGAGTGTTTGTTGTGGGGGAAGAAGAGAAAGGAGAATGTTAGCCGCTTTGAGACTCCTTAGGGTAATGATAAAGTGGGATATCAAATCCAAACTACTACTCTTCTTCTTCTTCTTCTTCTTCTTCTTCTTCTTCTTCTTCTTCTTCTACATTGCAAGCTGTCTTATAGCAAAACAGACTATTGGTTCATATAGTTCAGTACTGTCAACACTGAGTAGCAACACTTTTGCCGAGTTTCAGGCAGTAGTATCTTGCAGCCACAGGTGCAGACTTTCAAATTTCCTGCCAGGAGCCCAGGACTGAGACAAACCTAGGGAAAAGGTGGGGTGGGGGCCAGTGGTTATAGTGGAATCTCAATGGTCTCCTGCTGCATCCTGTCTTTGAAAAATCTTTTGGGGATTGTCATGTTAAGATTTGAAAATGTACTGGTAACTTTAGGGTTGCCATATTTCAAAAAAGTAAAAACCAGGACACCCTGGAAGTTGTTGAACCTTTTTTTTCTTTTTCTTTTTTCAAAAACCCCCAAAAAACAAACAAAACCCTACAAGATTTTTCAACTGACTTGCCTAAGATCCAGAACAAAGCACCAGACATCAATTCTGCCTTTGAAATCCCAGTAATGTCTGGGTAAATCCGGACGTATGGGAGCCCTAGGTAACTTTGTTGAAGAATAGATTGCACAATCTGTTGGACAAGTTTCCACCAGAACAACTCTGCTGTGTGGGATTTCTCAATTCTGTAACATTCAAACTCACCTGGACAAAGAACACTGTATATCATCCTCATGGGTGGCTTTAAAAGAGGATTGGACAAATTCATGTTTTAAAAATTAATACCACCATCCCCAACAATCCAAAACCCATCACAGCTGTATTTTTTTATTTTATTTTTTAGTCCTCTTTCTTTCTTTCTTTCTTTCTTTCTTTCTTTCTTTCTTTCTTTCTTTCTTTCTTTCTTTCTTTCTTTCTTTCTAGAGAAAGATTTCTCTGCAGAAAATGCAAGGGAACCCCACCCCCCATTGAACTTTTGCTTCTGCGTTAACCTGGCATTGCTAAAACCAGCAAAGTTCTTTGAGGTTGCAAGGAAGAGTCCAGCCTGAGCAAAATGCTAAAAGGGACATGAATAAAAGTCAAAAGCATTTTAGAAAGCACACACACAGAGGAAGCAGCTCACATTTCACTCTTGTTTCCTCTGAAGACTGACACAGTAGCTCCCCACCACCCCCCTTTCCATTTTTTTTTTCCATTAAGTGAGTTCTTTGGAGAACATCTGAACTTTTCCCATCCCGGACTATTCCCATGGACAATTGGCAGGGAAACTAGGGCAAGTTTAGAATCTGGGATTCTTTCCAGGCATGAGTTAACTTGCTAAAACGCCACTATTTTCCTAATACTAACAGTAAACAGAGTTCACATCCACATGAAGTCCTTTGTGACCCATCCGGGGGACAGGGAGAGCATTCTTGTATATTTATAGAACAAGCTAGAGATATATAAAATACTTTAAACCCTCCACCCCCACTGAATTTTCAGATCTCATAACATCTATTTATGCTGTGTGTCCCTCTCCCCCACAATATACATCTGCATTTCTGGGGGAATAGTGAGGTGTCTTGTTTCCCTCCTGCTGCCAGTGCTAGAGAATGAATCTAAAAGAGCCTAAGGCAGACTCCCCCCCCCCACACCCCAACTATCTGTGGCCTCTTCAGCTGGAGACTGAACCATATCCTCCCTGTCCATTTAAGGCAGTATCAGTTCCCACAGTCGTTTAACAATTAATCCCTCTTCCCAGGGAATTACACCACTGTTCTGTTGCATCCCCAGTAGATGGCAACTTTCCTAACAATTTTCAGCACTTTTAACAAACTACAGTTCCCAAGATTCTTTGGGCGGGAGCCTTGACTGCGGTATAATACTACTTTCCATCTTCTAAATGCAAAGCCTAGGCTCTAACACACAGGTTTGGGTCATCTCCACAGGTGAATGAACATGCCAAGCTGCCTTTCACACTCTGATCCAGCTCAGAGGTGGGCAACCTCTGTTGACCATTCACAAGTAAAACCTTGGGGGGGGGGCAAGTCAGCTGTGGGTGAGGCCACAAGTAAAATTGGATGGAGCAACCCGCATGATTCTGACCATTGTGCAATAGGTTACATGTAGTCAGAGGTTTCTGAATACAACTCTGTCCAAAGCTTACATCTCTCCACCCTCCAGCCAGCCAAACAAGACACATTTTCTCAACTCTAAAAGACCTTCAAGCTTATGGTGATGGGATATTTGAGAATGGTATAGAGCAGGACTGGTGAAGGGAGTGTCTAGAAAAGTCCTCAGGGCTAGCTAGAGAAGTCTCTAGAGGTGCATTTGGCCCCTGGGTCTGAACCTTCATTCGCTGACCCAACTCAAAGGTGGGCTATTATTATTCTTTCTGTAGAGGGAAACATTTTCTCAGGGGGCAAAGGGGGTGGTGCAGGGCCCCAGCTAATAGGGCCAGGCTCCGCTATCTGGCTGGGTTTCCCCAGCCACTCTGGGTGGCTTCCAACAAAATATTAAAAAGACAATAAAACATCAGACATGAAAAACTTCCCGAAACAGGGCTGCCTTCAGATGTCTTCTAAAAGTTAAATAGTTGTTTATTTTCTTAACATCTGATGGGAGGGTGTTCCACAGGGTGGGCACCACTACCAAGAAGGCCCTCTGCCTGGTTCTCTGTAACTTCACTTCTCACAGTGAGGGAACTGCCAGAAGGCTTTCGGAGCTGGACCTCAGTGTCCATGCTGCCCTTCCTCACTGCCCTGCAGGCTTCCAGAAGAGGAACAAATAATTCTTTTCAAAGGGCTGAACTTAACACTTGTAGAGGGCTTTTGAAATTATCCCAGGGGCCACAGGTTGCCCAAAACTTAAACACACTGTTCTGCTTAAACTCCACTTGGAAAAAAGGAGAATGTCTCAAGTTCTCATTTCAGCACTCCTCTTTAAGAAATGTGCCATGGGAAACTCTTCTTGGGAAGAGGGAAAAATACACACACGCACACAAATGGACACTTAGATGAAATGATGCAATAATATATTAAACCTCCCATGATAATAGAGACTGAGTTGAGAGAGAAAGGAAACAAACCACCAAAGATGAGGTTTCAAAAAGCAAAGCAAAACAAAACCTTGTTTTCTGGGGCATAAAGTGAAATACTTTGCAAGTGAAATCAAAGTATAAAGCTAACAGGCCAGAGACTGGGTGAAGCACCACATTCTTGGAAGGAAAAGAGTAGAACAGCTTCTTTTAAAACCTGAAGTACTGTATTCAATGCCAATTCAGAAGGGGCAGAGAGTGGGGGAAGATATTCAAGTCTTCAAACTTGTTTTGTAGCCTTGGCTGAGCTAAGATCTTGCTTTTGTCTTCGGTGACCCAGATCCCAGAAAAGTCCAGCTTCTGCTTTGCTGGAGTGTCCAGAGTGAACTCATTTAAAGGCTAGAATTTACACAGCACTCTCTGAACTTTCTAGCATTATATTTAATTGTTAATTGCTTAACAGTGTAATTAAAAAGACACCCACCCACAAACTAGCTGGCAGTGGTACCCTACAAAGGTCATTGGTAGTGATCTGCATTGATAGTGGTCTGTAAATGACAGTAATGATGTGCTAGAATCATATTGTAGTAGGGAAGCTGAAAGATTTCAGGAGCAAGATCATTGGGCAAAGGCACATAATGAACATCACCTCTGCTAATAACTCCCTATGCAGCCCTAGTCACTTCACTGTTTTTCACAGCCTAAATTTTCCAACAGGATGGTAGGAAAGAAAGAAGGGCAATAACCTTCTTAGAGATGGATGGATCTATTTTATGTGAGCTCAGACACTTTGTCCATCTAGTGCAGTAACTACTCTGGCTGGCAGCAACCCTAGACAGTCCCAGAAAGTGGTTTTTTACTTTTAGGGCTAGTCCGCCCATGAAGCCATATAAATATTTGCACCTGATGTAGATCTTCACTCACTCCTTCCCTGGTGGTGGTGGGGTGGTACCATTTTGTGGCTCACCTCAGGTGTCCAACAGGTCAACTAAGCCATACCACTCAACTGTCCCAGGAAAACAGGGACATCCTATTTTTTCACATGGGAACACAGAGGCCATTTTGGATGTTGTGATCTCACACTATCTCACCCCACGATCTCACCCCAAAATAAGTGTTTTTTGTGGGGCGCTGACCTCGTGCAGGTCACGCGAGCTTTGAATTTCCTATTGATGTATCAGGCTGCAACCCTAACCCCACTTACCCAGGAGTCAGCCCCAATTAATTCAATGAGCTGACATAGTTCTGAGCTGACATAGTTAGGATCACACTTTTAGTAATGTGGTTATTTAAGTTTCAAAAGTCACAAAGAACTTGGCCGTCCTTTTTCATTGCCTTGCTGATAAAAATTATGAGAGTGCCCTACACTTTTTTTAAAAAATAATAATCAATGTTTCGACAAATATTTGTATGATAGTTTTACTTTGTTTATATTTATTGTGCTCCTAAAGAAGAACAGCTGTTTAAAATATGTTTAAAATTGTTGTTGTTTTTTTCTTGTGCACCTGGAGATTCCCCCACCCAATTTCCTTTCCCTGCTATTGTTGCTATCCTCATTTTCTTTCCTAGAAGGCATTGCTACCTGGTTGGGAAATTTGTCATGTAAACGGATACTGTGTATTTGAGGCTGCAATGTTAATCAACCAATTGGCAGAAGTGGTGCATCCCATTTCACCGCCTGAGGCAAAATGGGAACGGGCCACCAACACTTCTCTTGCAGTGCAGCAGGGTGAGCAGGGCTCTCGCAGGGGCACTGTCTCATTGACTTTCACTCCTGGAAGGAGAACAGGAAAGGGATCATAGCTCAGAAGCAAAGGTACCTTGAGAAAAAAAGATGGGAAAAGACATGGAAGAAAGAAAGAAAGAAAGAAAGAAAGAAAGAAAGAAAGAAAGAGGAATAATATACACCATGCACGTGCAGAGCCCCAGCTAACATGTGCTTTGCATAACTGAATCGGGACCATTGAGCTTGGATTGTCAGGTGGTTCTCATTTCTGCCCATTTGTGAGCTTCACATGCCAGCTTGCATAGACAGAGAGATAGTTTAGTAGACTGATAGAAGATAGACAGACAGACAAATAAAGAAATGGAAGAGGTAAGAAAATGATAGTGTTGATAAATAGATGACAGATAGATGATTAGATAGCCTGTTGATTAAGGGATATCCCAATCATCATCTGTAACCAAAAGTTTGCTTCAGTACTGCCCCCCCCCCTTTGTGTGAGTCTGTGTTTTTATCCCCAAGTTATTTACACATTTGGATCATATCCGGCTTCTGAAGAAATGCCATGAGAAAATATTTTATTCTCACAGTACTTCAGAATTTGTCAAGAAAGTCACATGCTTTTAAAAACTCACAGGGGAAACATTCTTTTTTTAAAAAAAAGAAAGAAAGAAAGTCACCCAGCACTTGGTTCGTCATTCATTAACTCAGTAGAAAAAGCACTTTTCAGTTTTTTAAAGATGCAGATGTTGTTTACTTTATTTTTCTCATCCTTGTACACTTTTAAAAATGTGTTTTGGGAAACTCGTTGGAATCCTTACAAATGGACATGTTGGATACCTTCTAGCAATAGAGCACTTATGTTACATTTAGGAGGTCTGCGTTTCAATCCCTGACATCTTTAGGCAGGGCTGGGAATGTCCCTTGTCTGAAGCCCTGGAGAGCTGCTGCCAGTCAGTGTAGACAATACTGAGCTAGTCGTATGACCACTTCCTATGTTCTTTGATTATGACCCAATACAGTGGTACCTCAGGTTACATACGCGTCAGGTTACATACGCTTCAGGTTACAGACTCTGCTAATCCAGAAATAGTGCTTCAGGTTAAGAACTTTACTTCAGGATGAGAACAGAAATTGTGCTCTGGTGACACAGCAGCAGCAGGAGGCCCCATTAGCTTAAGTGGTGCTTCAGGTTAAGAACAGTTTCAGGTTAAGTACGGACCTCCGGAACGAATTAAGTACTTAACCCGAGGTACCACTGTAGTTCTTAACTTCAGCTAGACAGTGCCCATTCTTTTTGTAAATAACCTTTTGTTATAAAAAGGTAAAGGTAAAGGTACCCCTGCCCGTACGGGCCAGTCTTGACAGACTCTGGGGTTGTGCGCCCATCTCACTTAAGAGGCCAGGGGCCAGCGCTGTCCGGAGACACTTCCGGGTCACGTGGCCAGCATGACATCGCTGCTCTGGCCAGAGCCAGAGCCGCACACGGAAACGCCGTTTACCTTCCCGCTGGTAAGCGGTCCCTATTTATCTACTTGCACCCGGAGGTGCTTTCGAACCGCTAGGTTGGCAGGCGCTGGGACCGAGCAGCGGGAGCGCACCCCGCCACAGGGATTCGAACCGCCGACCTTTCGATCGGCAAGCCCTAGGCGCTGAGGCTTTAACCCACAGCGCCACCTGCGCTTTTGTTATAGCAGCATACAAAAAAAGACAGCAAGAAGGAAGCAAAACAGAACAGCAAAACAGAAAAGGAAAAAAGGAGAAAGAAGGAAGAAGGAACAGAGAAAAGAAGAAAAGCATGTAAAACAAGATTATGCTACTTTCCTTGTCCGTGGCATGGACATTATAAAATTTGAAGTAAAGCCGGAAACTTCTGGATCACAACAATTTCAGTAAACATGAAGGAAAAGAAGTATGCCAGCAGCGTAAGAGAGTCTGGTGCAATTCTGCATATCCCAACCTTGAGCAGATGATGGTTGAGAAAAAGTTTCCCTTCTCACTATCTCCTAAATATTTTGGAAAGTGGTTTGTCAGTCTGTCTGCTGTTTCTCTACCTATTTGAACATTGCTTGAGATATCACCACCAAACTTCTGCATTGGGGCAAAGCACTGTTCATCAATACCAGCCACCATTTTGAATCGAGATGACAGATGAAAACTCAATTTTGGTGCGACTGTGACCACTTTTTTGGCATAGGTTTAGCCACCTCTCAAGGTATCTTCACCAAACTTGGCGCAAAGGTTCCCGAGGTGAGAGGGCAGACTTTGCCACCATTTTGAAACCAGGCACCATTTTTATTCCCAGATAGTGAACGGAAACATCCCTAGGGTGTGCCTTTGCCTGACTGGGGTAGTTGGGGGTGGGGAGCTGTGGGCTGTTCACAGCCCTGCAAAGCAGGTCTGGGGCTGGTCAGTAATTGGGTGGGTGACTGCATGGGTGCCACATGTATGATGCCATATATACACAATGATACACACACAGTATATAATATTTAAACACTCCTTCTCTGTGTTGGGACGCGGGTGGCGCTGTGGGTTAAACCACAGAGCCTAGGACTAGCCGATCAGTGGTTCGAATCCCCACAACGGGGTGAGCTCCCGTTGTTCAGTCCAGCTACTGCCAACCTAGCAGTTTGAAAGCACGTCAAAGTGCAAGTAGATAAATAGGTACCGCTCTGGCGGGAAGGTAAATGGTGTTTCCGTGCATTGCTCTGGTTTGCCAGATGCAGTTTAGTCATGCTGGCCACATGACCTGGAAGCTGTACGCAGGCTCCCTCGGCCAGTAAAAGTGAGATGAGCACCACAACCCCCGAGTCATCCGCGACTGGACCTAAGGGTCAGGGGTCTCTTTACCTTTACCTCTCTATGTTAGTTCTTCTGTATTTCAGCCTAAAGTGAAGACAAAATTAGAGGTAGCAGGTTTGCAAATTGAGCGGAGGGAGGGAACCACCAGAATCTAAAAATGATAATGAGGGTTCCGAGAGGACAAATACAAAAACATTCTCCACCAACCTATGAATTATTTTTAGCCGGGTTGCTGAAGCAGCTGCCTGGCCAAGTTCTGTGTTTAAATAAATAATTTCTCATGTCACGAGACATGGAAAAAAATCAGGTAGAGGACGGCCCAGGGCAAGCAAAAATATATACACAATTGTGCCATCAACAGATGTATCGTCAGGCTCTCCCGCCCCCTTTAATTTGGTCACTGGCATCTTTGTGCTACTTCTGTCACACCACATCAAATGGAGCATGAATTTTTGAAGCAAAACCTCTGCGATTATTTCAGTTGCGATTTAATCCACAGCTAACCTCAGGGCGCAGGAAGGTCAGATGTCAATGAATCAGTTTAGCATGCCATCCGACCCCCCCCAAACAGAGAGCCAGGTTTTGTTTCGCTTCCCCCTTGTACGTGTGGCTTCTTATTCATGTAGACTCGCCATTCAGGGTCTCTGCTGCTCCCTTCTGCAATCTGCATGATGGTAGATGCACTTTTCCTTACAAAGAAGCATAGGAGGGGAGGAAACAAGCGTAGGAGGGGAGGTGTAAGAAGGTATCATTTTCTGGTCTGCCCTGTATTCCTCGCATACAGCATTGTTTCCATTTTACTGCAGTTCATCTTCCAACAACAACAAAAATGTTATTCATTTCGCTCTCTGCTTTGGCAAGATTATGTAACATACATGACTTACGGTATTAATTGCAAAAACTATGTTGTTACGACATTATTCCACCCCCATTCATTTCAATGCAAAGGGAAAACAATCAAAGTGGTAAAGCACAATTATATATTGTTTGCAGACTGAAAGCAGCAACAATAATGAATATTGACTCTATTTTCTGAATTCATTTCCATTCCAGACATGGGATGACTAGGCAAAAATTGACAATTTGCTCCCTTTTTCATTTTTTTGTTTGAATTCTCTGGCATCTGTACTGGTTTACTGAATTCCTCTGGCTATAATTTACAAGGTCCTTAACAACTTGGGTTTGGGATAACTAAAGGACCACCTGAAACCTGGAGAAGAGCCACAGCTTAGCCACAGTGTGGAATTGACTTTGCATGCAGAAGGTCCCAGGGGTCACCCAGTAGGACTGGGAATGTCCCCAGTCTGAAACTGGAGAGTTGCTGCCAATCAGAGAAGACAATACTGAGCTAGATGGACTTGGTATAATGCAGCGTCCTATGTTCCGGTTTGGCCTCATCACCACACCACTTAAACATATGAACCTGCCTAATACTGACTCAGACTGTTGACCCAGATAAAACTCGCTAAGTTTCATAAGGAGGTCTTTCCCTATCTGAGATCCTGCGGTTGTCACTAAGTCATAAAGTATCTGCTTTGCATGCAGAAGATCCTAGGTCCAATCCTTGGCAACTCTAGGTAGGACTGGGAGTCTTTCCTGTCTGAAACCTTGGAGAGTCACTGCCGGCAATACCGAACTAGATGTCCTCTAACTCAGTAGAAGGCAGCTTCCTATGTTTCTAATGGGAGGTACTCCTTTCTGGAATGCTGGAGATCTGCTGCCAGTCAGTGCAGACAGTATTGAGATAGATGGATGGATCAATGGACTGACTTGTTATAAGACAGATTGCTATGCTCCTCCATGCTTAAATATTCTATACTACACCAAGTTGTTGCTGTTGGTGGGGACAGGCTACCCACAGCACCCACCTCCAGTGTTTCAATGCTTGCACTGACTGCCCATCTGTTACTGGACCAGGTTCAAGTTTCTTGTATCAATTTACAAGGCCCTGGAAAACTTGGGTCCAGGAGGGCCTTGAAGACTGATGTCTCATATGCCTTATTATCGAGGTCTCTGTACTTTGTAGTGAAAAGGCATCCAGACTGCCATGTTGAATAGTTGTTTTGCTGGGATTTTTAATATAATTCATCTGAGAAAATGAACGCTTAGCTGAGCCATTTGTGACTATTAATGTTAAAAATCTAGCAATGGGAAATTTCTTTGCTGCCTTCCCCCCTTCCCTTGATGCCCTAAGCAAGTGCTTGTTTTGCTTCATGGTTAATTCAGCCCTACTTATTGCCCTATAATAAGAGAGGACCTTCAGGCCTTCCAAGCCTTTTTATGTGCTCACCAGGATTCCTCACCCACCATACCTGTCCCCAGGCACACACCCTCTCTGCAGGACATCACCCAGCTTCCCACATTCCTGGAATGTTCATGCCTGTCTGGAATGTCCCCTTGAATTCTGATCATGTCTCCTGCTTGCCTAGATGGAAGACAAGGGGTTGTGTTTGTAGAAATAACCTCCTGTAAAAAGGTAAAATTTACACCCATTGCTCCACTGGCTTTTGCCTGTGGCCCCAACCACCACTGGCTTGTGGCCCCCAGAAGGTTGTGCATAAAGGAATGCGGCCCTTGTGGTGAAAAAGTTCCTTACCCTTGCTCTATACAGTTTCTGCAAGGAAGGTGAAGTTGCAGAGGGACTCCTTCGCCAGTGAAAAGTTTCCGCTTCCCGACAAAGAGCCTATTAGCTTCCCACCGCTCTCGGATTTCAGGTCCTGGAGTAGGCGGCTAGGCAGGCAGACAGACAAACTGACTCACCGAGGTGTGGGCCATAATTACAAAAGATTGCGATCTTTGTCCATTATCTAATATAGCATTGCGGTCTGAATCACCAGGAGCAGTTTATGGAAAGTGTATGCGTCAGATTAGTCACAATATTCAATATTGATTGTTATTCACTCGCAATAATAAGCCCAGTGTTCAAGCTCCCTTGGTGCCGTCTATTAAACGCAAACACACACCCCAAATCCACAATCTTTCCATAAGTTCAGTCGACTCCAGGAACCAGAGACAAATACGTGGAGAAAAAAATCAGGCCTGCAGCTGAAACCAACATGTCTGGAAGTGAGAGTCCTTGTCACTTCCCCCTGCTCACAGCTTGCTGATTCCTATCAGCCGCTGCTCCCAATGATGACAAAGATTGCATGCCTAACCTTCAAATCTCCTCTGTGCATTGTGTCCTGCAGACGGGTTCATAGGTCTGGCCTGAGGTCAGTGGGTGGACAGTTCACTTGCGCTGTTATTTGTCACCAGGGGTCAAGTGGCACATCTAGAGAGAAAGCGAAAGGACAGGCAGATGGCCCCCCAGTTTCATTGTCCTCATGTTGCTCCACCTGTGGCCAGTGATATACATGCTGCACATATGGCACAATTGTACTGATACATTTTATTTTATTTATTACTGTGTTTATCTCCCATTGGAACATAAGAAGAGCCTGCTGGATCAGGTCCACCTAGTCCAGCATTCTTTTCTCACCATGGCAGAGACAGCAAAGCCATCACGGCTAGTAGCCACTGATAGCCTTTTCTTCCATAATTTTGCCTAATCCTCTTTTTAAAGCCATCTAAGCTGCTGGTCATCACTGCCTCCTGTGGACATAAAACTGCAAATACGAAGGAGAAGCATGCATAAAAATGCACATATTTGTGAAAAGAATATTCAGAATGCATCATATCAGGGGGAATGGCTTGCAAAAAAAGAGAGGATTAGACACATTTATGGAGGAAAGGGCTGTCAGTGATGACTGGTGATGCTTCTGAATATCACTTGCTGGAAGCCACAGGAGGGGAGAGAGCTCTCATGCTCAGGTTCTGCTTGTGGTTTCCCACAGGCTTCTGGCTGGCCACTGCAAGAACAGGATGCTGGACCAGATAGACTACTGGCCTGATGATCCATCAGTCTCTTCTTGTGTTCTCATGTTCATTGCTTGGTTGGAGAGCAGCTTTTCCAAATGTGGAGGAGTGCAATTTTCAAAGGCTAGCTACATTTCAGACAACATGTTGATTTGCAAAAGTGCCAAATAGATCAGCTGACATTTTAATGAAAACCTAACTGAATTTCTCCCCACCCCATCTCACTTTTTGGCTCAACCCCCCGTTCAGTGTAAATATGAAGGCATTTTAGGTGCATAAAGCCCCCCACACATGGGCTCCATCAATCAGGAATTGGAAAAAGGGACATGGATGCACTGGGCTAATCTCTTCTTTACTCGGAGATATTCTACTTTGCACCAGAAAAATAGGAAGGTGCCATATGCCATGTCAGACCATTGGTCCATCTAGCTCAGTGTTGTTTGCACTGACTGGAAGCAGCTCTCCAGGGTTTCAGGTAGGAGTCTCTCCCAGCCCTACCTAGGGATGCCATGGATTTTCTGCATGCAAAGCAGATGCTCTACCACTGAGCTATGGCCACTGCTCTAATAGGAGGCTGTCTTCTACTGATAACTTCAGGGTTTCAGGCAATAAACTTTACCAACTGTTCCTGGAGATGCCAAAGATTTAATCTGGAACCTTCTGTATGCAAATGTTCTACCACTGAACCATGAGCAGTCCAGGTCCTGATGCACCTTGCCTCATGAATGATACTGAATTGTTTGCAGTGATGTTGTTTTTATCTATGTAGGTGAGTACCTATTTAGAGTATAACAAGAAATCATCTCACATTGCTTCCTGACTATAAATCATCTCACATTGCTTCCTGCCTCCTAGTCACTTTCTGTCTGTAGCTGGAAAGTGTGTCCTTTTATCCCCTTCCTCAAATCCACCCCCCTGTTTTGCTGCCCCCTCCAGTGACTCTGAGGGTCACGTCCCTTGCAAGTTCATTTCTGGGCCAGCTCTGCCAAATTATATGATGGGAATTAATGTCCACTTGAGCTTCCAACAGCAAAACCTGATTTAAGCTCTTAGGTTGAACTTGTCTACAATTGTCAGGGTGAAAGGCCAGTTCCTAACCATTAATTAACCTAATCCATCTCAATCTCCTTTATTTTATACCTTTTTTCAGGTTTGCGACTCTGGGAAATATATTTGGGGGCGGAGGTGAGGGGGAAGCCACACACTACGCTGGGGGTGGGGAACCCAGAAATACTATTATGCTGTGTGACATCTAGTTAATTATGCAGTTAACATTGTATTTTTGTAAGCTACACTATTGTGAAGGCTCACATGGTTGACATTATTAAATACCGGTAAACTGATGAATGAAGCTGACTTCATCTGTATTGTTCAGTGCTTGAAACTAACAGGATATATTATGTTCCTATAGTATTTACCTTTTTTAATGGGTCTTCTGAAAGCTCAAAGACACTTTGATCCTAACAACAACTGTGTAAACAAGGTGTCTTCTTGGCTCCAAGGAATCGAACATGCTGGCCAAATTTGGTGGGGCCACCCACCTGTCAATCATGACATCACTGTGATGTCACATGATTGGCAGGTAGGTATGGCAGCCCAACCATCAAAATCCCTTCCACCGCTTTGTAAAGCACCCTTTGAACCAGCCTTTAAAGGAGATGTCACCGATGGTATGAACAGATGTGTGTGGTTTGGGGGAAGAGACCTGGTAGGTATAACTGAACTCATGGGTGGACTTAGATAGGTCCATGAACTGGAAGTTCCCCATTCCTGCTGTAGGTCGTGCCTGTACTAGCTTCCCTAACTTTTCTTGGACTGTTCCAATTCTGGGCTATAAGTGTGTGCCTATGCAGTGTTCGTGGCAGTAAGCCTCTGGATACCAGTTCCTGGGAATCACAAGGGGGAAGAGGCACTGAGGCACACAGGTCCTGCTCATGGGCTTCTCATGGGCATCTGGTTGGTCACTGTGAGACCAGGATGCTGGACCAGATGGGTCTTTGACCTGGTACAACTACAAAGCTTTTCCTATGTCCTTATTGGAGATGATTCACTGACAGTTCTCTTAGTTCACAATCTACTATGAAACTGCACTTTGGCTTCAGCAGAACCCTGGACTCCAACAGAGATCTTTAACATACTTTTCAGTCTGTCCACTCATAAGAATAATTTGTTTTAGGGAGAGAAGTTGAGCTGCACCAAGCATTCTTGGAGACAGCTTTCCATTCCATTCTCTTTCATCATCCGCCAACCGCAGGCCAACTGCCTTGCACTTCTCTGATTAAACAGGAGAAGGAGGGGAGGGGGGAATGGATAGATAAGGGAATAAGGAGCCTGACACTGGGGAGGCTGTCATGCTTCATGCCTCAAATATTTCAGTTTTTTATAATTGGCAAGATTAAAATACTTGCATGAAAGCTTCATGTTCACCATTTGCAGGGCTGGGATCATGTGACTGTCTGATAACTCCAATGCGTCTTCAGACACAGAGGTACGTATAGTGAATGCCAAGCATGGAGGAACACAGTGGTGTACCCTAGTCTGTGCACCTTCACCATACAGTGTGTACTAGTGCTATGCCAGGATCTGTGCCTCCCTAGTTTCGGAAAAGTTTTCTCCTGCCTCATTCTCCTATTCTCTGCTGTCTAGCATGTTCATAACTGAGGTGGCCTGTGAACCAGTGTTCCCAGTCAAAATTCTTCAAAAAGCTGTACAGTGGCCAAACCGATGAGGCCATAGGCAAGGTTGTGAGATCACTTTTCAAGGAGGAAATCAGCTTTGAAAATGGGTGCCTCCTCAAAGTTGGTGGGCTGAGCCTGGATAGCTCAGTTGAGTAGAGCATGATGCTTATAATGGCAAGGTTGCAGGTTTGATCCCCGTATGGGACAGCTGCATATTCTTACATTGCAAGGGGTTGGACCAGATGAACCTCAGGGTCCATTCCAACTCTACAATTCTATGATCTGTGGCATCTAATCCCCAGTCCATGACACTGACTTATGGAATGTGATTAAGGAAAATTAAGAAGACTTCTTTTGGGACTTGAATCTGATTGCAACATTAATGCAATTTCCCTGAGGTGGGATCATGCAGGGCCCCGCAGAATGAGAGCAGAGGATGGGAATAACGTCAGTGGTGTTCCAAACTCAAAACACTTTTTGCTTTTGCACATTCTTTTCTCAAGCTGTTTTGACTAGTTTGCAGAATTGAAGTTTTATAGCAAACCATTGAATCAGCAGCAAAGGAGGTCCTATTCTGCACCCCCACCCCCCAAATAAAGTTTTTTGTTAATGACTGGCTTCTTTTGTGGCTGTTCTTGCTCTGCTCTTGGAATTTTCATGAAAATGGGCTGATGCAGTTCAAGGGCCTCCCCAATAGTGTTTTCTCCCCCTTGCCAAAGAAATGCCGTCAGTGTTAAAAGGCCCTAATGAATGCATAGACCAAGAAGCTTATTTACATCAAAATTTGTTTACTAAGCCAACTTGAGCCCCGAAACTGGGATAAACAGTTTCCTCGATAATGTAATAACTGCCAAAGACCTGATCCATTCAGGAAAGGCCAAGAGACTTGCCCTTCGCTTATGGATGCAAAGTCACGTTGCCCAAAATTGAATCAAATGCTAATAAAGAGTCAGATCCCACAGGTCAATGAGGAAGGAGCTTTTAGCGCTGAATGCAGCCTCCGACCGAATGAGTAACCGCAGCCCAGCCTGCTTGGGTTCCTAGGCAAAGTGGTTTCACTCCTTCAATTGTCTTTGTTCCAAGTGCGGGGGTATGTGGGGTGGGGTGGCGGCAGGAGGGGGACATATGCTTCTTCTCGTAACCTTGGTGAATTTGGCACTCTGGCTGATACCGCCAGAAATGTCAGATTGGGCATTATTCATTTCTAAATTGGCCAGCACACTTTCAAAAATTATTATTCCAGTGTTTGGTGGCAGCTGTGATAGGCATTAGAAAGTGTGCACATTGAAACAGAGGTGTTCATTTCAATTGCAAAGTTATTCTCAGCCACCCTTAACCCCAAGATAGGGTTTTGTGGCCATGGCAGCATGCAGACTCTGCCATTCCCAGTGGACCTAAAGTTCTGTCTGACTTGATCTTTGGGCTACTGACCACTGTGAAGAGCTATAAGCTTAAAGAGTCCCCAGAGATAGCATGTTCTCCCATGCTCCAGTCTTATAAGCCCATTGGTCTTCCTCATCTGGTGTCATGATCCTAGGGTCAGATTCCCTTTCTCCAAGGACTCTGGATCAACAGGAGAATTACACGTAGGGCCAGTTCCAGAAGCACTTCCACAAGAGAAGCCCATGGTGTGAATGCCCCTCTGGCCTGAAAATGTCACACTGCCATCCTCAGAAGACTCCACTGCAGGAGCCTCAGTACAGCCAGAGTCTTCCTTGCTCCATCAGAGTAAATGGAGTAAGTGGTGTCCATTTAATTGGATAGGAATCTTCCAGGGAAGATGGAACTTGCCATTGGAGCAGACCTGCTGCTCCTATATAAGGCTAAGGCTAAATCTGGCTGTTGCTAAAGCAACATCAGAGCCTCAACCTACAGCAGGGCTGTAAAATGCTTTAGTTAAGATTTGAGACTGGCTAGGATAACAGCTGAGTCTTGCATATTTGGCATTTCAGTTCCCTATTTGTTTCATTTTGCTTATGCTCCAGTCCTCATGTTCTACCAGCTTCCTGTTCCTTCATCCTACCAGTTCTCTACATTGTCAATAGCCCAGCATCAGAGCAGCTACACATGTCTGAGAAACAGAGCACTTACGCATGGATGGTTACAAACAAAAACAGAAACAAAGCAAAAACAAAAAACGGGGGTCACAAGCATGTAGTAGTCTATGCTTAAATCCAGACTCTTTCTTTACCTTCCCTTCCTTCTTTATATTCTGGTTTCATATCCATGAACAAGAGTTGAAAGAGGGTAGCGAGATGGTTAAAAGGGATTGCCAGTAAACCAATATGTCACCTTCAGACTCACATTACTCACATCAGAGCACTATTTATTACTTATTTCATTTCAATCTACTATGCATTTTGGAAAGTGGTTTGTCTGTCTGTTCTCTATGTATTTGCATACCTCTTAAGATATTGTAATCAATCTTTGCATGATGAATTCTGAATACAAAGTGCAGGTTTCTGCTGCGTTGGATAGAATTGGACTCCATTTTGAATCAAGGTTCTGAATCTTCTTTTTTTTTTAAAAAAAAGAATGAACCTTTACAAAAACACTGATTTTGAGCATTCAAATGAAATTTTGGAAGATGGTTCCTGAGATTGAGAAGCAGGTTTTTTGTCACAGTCTGGATGCTGTTTTGAATGTAAATAGTGGGTTGAGCTTCACTGATTTTATCCAAATTCAGCAGGATTGCATTTGACAATATATCCAATAACATTAGATTGAGATTTTTTTTTTAAAAAAAATGTATAAATCTCAGTATTCTTGGTTTCCTAGAATTCCCAAGCACTGCTGGGCACTTTCTGCAAGTGAGGGTGTGGCCTCCAGAGAGATGGTGTGGCCTTGAGAGAGCCCTGAGGCCTGGATAGAGAGGTCTGGGGTGTGATCAGTATTTAGGTCAGAGGGTCCCTACCTACTGCCCCAAAGCAATGATGTAGAAAACTTGGATTCAGGCCAGCATCAAAACTCTTGAGCACAATCCATGCCGGCGCCCTGCCACAAGTTCTGCACTGCACTTTCAGGAAGTCCTCTCTTTCCCGTCTGCCCCTCTCTTTCCCCTCCCCTCTGCCTAGTACGGGGAAATGCACGTTTAAATTCACTTTTGAAGCAGCACCACAACTGGAATATGGCATTACATGACTCTGTAACCTTTTTTTTCCTTCCAGAAAACCACCCTTTATGAATAAAACATAGGTGACCTTTAAAAACTTAGCGGTTGTACTGGGGGATTGCATATTAACAAGCTTTTTGAAGAGCCCGGACAGGCACGGTACGTTTCAGTTAAGGACAGATAATAGAATGATTCAAATAATTTATTATTTTGCAGCACAATGTGGAGGAATGTAGGGAAACCTCCTCCGCTGGAGACTTGCTTAGAATGTTGCACGCCTTCAGGTACATGCTTCCCCTCCTTTGCCTAAATTACGGAGCTGATTTGAAACAAAGAGTTTCCCTTCAAACACCAACCATGCTGCGCCACAGCCTGGAATGTAGCTTGTCGTAAACTCGGTTAACTTAGTGCATATCACACTGATTAATCTGTCAGAAGATCACCACCAAATTGCGGCAGAACACCTTTTGACAACGCCTGTAAGCAATGGAAGACAGGGCTTTAATATGTTAAACACACAACGACACGTGCGGTCAATGGAGATGGGGGACTAGGCTGGTCCCCTAAACGTTCCCAGTAAATTAGAGCATCTAAGTATTAAAGCCTGCCCCCTCCTTCCCAAAGCCTGGGAAGCTTCTGCCCAGCTTAGGGAGGGAAGGATGATGCTCACGCAGGTGATGTTGAAACCTCACAGCATCGTTCCCCCATCACCCTTGCAAGCCGGCGCCTCTGGCCCTAACTGTTCCCCTATGAAAAATTTCACCGCACAACACTGTAAATGGAGGTACAGAATCTTAGGAGTGGAGGATAAATGCCCCCAGCTGACCCCCCCTAGTTCTCTCCTAGGTCTGCCTCCTCCCCTGGCCACACCTATCTCTCAGGTCCACACCCATCACTGGTTCTGCTCTAAGTCCTAGGACTTATTTGAATGCTTTTGCCCACACATTGACACACGTGCAAAGCACAATGCAAGCTACCGCAGACAAATCAGCATTATTTATTGACATAAAAGCTCTTTAAACAACTCAGGGCTAGGATAACTTGCACACCATTTACTACAGGCAATGGTGACCTTTATGGTCATTGGAGGTAGGAATGGAAGAATCTGTCCATTTTGTGCTTTTCTTTGTTTCTCTTTCTTCCAGTCTTATTTTCCGTTCTCCATGTTTCTGCTGCAACTTGCAATTAAAAAAAACAACACCCTTAATTAAATTTAATTAATTAAAGCTAGAGTCGCCAACTGATTATTAGAAACATCTTGGTTGCTTATCTTGGTTACTGGGTTGTCACAATGGTTTACCCCCACCTAAGCAAAGCTGCGTAAACGGACTGAATGACTTTTGAGAAATTGAGTAGGTGCTCACAATCCTTTGATGCTTAACTAAACGAAAACTCATCTGAGTCTCAAATTAATGATAGATCCTTGTCCTCCTGACAGCTAAATTGCTGTCTCCTCTCCCTGACAAACCCTCTACATTGTTCGGCCCTTAATTTTGCTTTAAACAGGAGACCAGACCAGCAAAGGTCAGACTCTGAAAGGTCTCCCTTAGCGCCTTCAGGGAGCTTTCTCCTGCATTTATAATATTCTGTTTGGATCTCAGCAGGACATCTTCCCCTCTTCACTAAGTGGTTGTGTTTCACTTGCTGTATGATGCCTTTATACAAGGGAAGGAGTCACAAATATGTGGGGGAAATATCTGAAAGTTTCATCACAGGACATTTATGTCAGGCCACTTTCCCCACAGCTTCTAAACATTCCTGAGATGTCTTTTGCAGGGGGAAATCTGTAGGAATAACTGCAGAGATATCAAACTTTCCTCGATCCATAAAGGAAAAGAAGTGGATGCTGGTTTTCTCCATTGTGCCTTAACACAGAGAGGGAAGCAGAAAAGTGCTCCATAGGGCCAACGTGATGGGTTTTCTCCAATGTGTCATTAAGGTGCTTCAGAGCATCTGTGTTGCTGCCATATGAACTGGATGGGAACACAAGGTAATCAATTTCAGTTGAGAGCACTAATTTATCACTTTGCCATCTTTTATTGCAGGCTGGAACATCTCTCTCTCTCTCTCTCTCTCTCTCTCTCTCTCTCCCTCATTCTCCCTAAATGCAAACTAAGAAAAATAAAGACAGTCCTAGACAGTCCATTTAGTTCAAAGGGAATTGAAATTGATAGATGACAGTTATAGATAGACAGATAGAAAGAATGAGATGCAATGGAAGATAGAGAAGTGACATGCATATATTTGTATTTAACACACACACACTCCATACCTGAAGGACTTGGGGGAGATCTCACCCACTGCACAGCAAGAAACCTGAATTTGCTACCTAATGTAGTGAAGGACTTTTTTCAGTTGGCATTTGAATGCCCGGAGGGAGGAGAAAGAGTGAAGCATGACATTTGGCTCTGTCCCAACTTTCCCCTTTTTATAGGAAGGTCCCTGGGAAAGCAGCCAGGGAAGGGGAACACTGCTCAGACCCGTGCTTTCTATGTATGGGACAAGCAGAAGTGTGCATGAGCCCTTAGAGGTTCAGTCTGCCTCATGGTAGGAATTGGCCCTACCATTGCTATGGCCACTGGCTAATGGAAATAAAGTTTTGTCTTATTGGCCCTACCAACCTTTCATGAGACTTTTGTCCAATCTAGAAAGCTTTCTTCATCTTCTGGCCTAAAATTTCTGATTTTGTGTGACTGAGACCACATCCACACCATACCTTTAAAGCACTATGATACCACTTTAAACAGTCCTCCCCCTGCCCGCCGCCCAAGAATTATGAGAGCTGTAGTTTGTAAAGGGTTCTTCGAGTTGTTAGGAGACCTCCTATTTTCCTCACAAAGCTACAATTCCCAGAGTTCCCCCAGAGGAAGGATTGACTGTTAAACCACTCTAGGAGTGGCGAGTGTCCTTTTAAGATTCAGCGCCCTTGACAAACTGCAGTTCCCAGGATTTTTGGGGGGGGGCATGACTGTTTAAAGTAGCACAATGGTACTCTAAATGCATGGTGTGAATTTGGCCTATCTGTGTACAAGAGAGAGTGAGAGACAGAGAAAGTGGGAGGGGATGAGGGAGAGGGAGAGGTGTGTGGGGGGGGGGGGGAGAGAGAATGATCTTCACAACTCCCTGTATCTCTCCCCAGACCCCAATTTCCTAACCAAAGCACATTACGGATCTGATGCTTTTCCACAGCCTGGTAACACATCAATAAACTAAAGATTATTGTGCTTTGTCAGGTTTTATTTTGTAACATTATGGGAAATTCTCGGCTGCTCTGGATGACTGCATAAACTCTTACTGCTTGACAATTAACAGAGCTAGTAATAGAAAATGCAATGTAATTTACCTTCGTACAAGGGATTTCGGTTAACAAAAATTAAACTATTGAACTCTTTGCTTGCAGGAGAAGGACACTGTCTTATTATGTCTATCGGTTGCTGTTGGGATTGTTGTTTGCTCCCCGCCCCTCTTAAATAAAAAAAAATAAAAATGCAAAGACGAGAGCATTGTGGGCCTTGGGTGGATTTATGGTGAAGATGTTTTGCACGTTCAAGATGCCTGCTTTGGAACTGGACAAAAAGCTCCCTGCTAAATAGCCATATTTTATTCTCCTACTGTGATAAAGGGAGAGAGTTCATGTAGATAAATTATCTTGAAGGGGGAGTTCCTTTCTCCACCGAGCAATTTCACTGCTGAATTTTGTTCATTTAAGAAGAGAGAGAGAGAGAAAAAAATACTTATAGGTTTACTCTCTTCCCCTGCAACCTTCCCAAATGATTTTAATCAAAAAACATGCCTTTAGGATGTCATCATTCTCTGAAGGTTACGGAGCAGAGCCTGTACCTTGGGTGCTTCTGTACCAATGTTGAGGGTCAAATGAGATGAGATTGTGGTGGCCACGTTTGCTGCTCATGTGTCGCCACTGCTCATGTGATGCATCTCATAAAAAATGGCACATGGACGAAGGTAGTCTACATGGACAAGAAGGCTATTGATGGCTGCTAAGCATATGGCTAGTCTCTGCTTCCACAGTCAGAGGCAGCCATGTTTCTGAATACCACTTGCTAGAAACTGTGGGAGGAAAGAGTGCTCTTGTGCTCAGTCCTGCTTGTGGTTTCCCTTCAGGCATCTGGTTGGCCACTTGGAGAACAGGGTTCTGGATTAGGTGGGCCATTGGAATGACCCAAAAGGTTCTTCTTAGGTTCTTAATCACCCCTTGAATTAAACTTTCCATGAACCACCATCCAAATGCCATTTTTCTACAGCTTGGCTACAACAGAATTTTAGGAAGATGTCTTGCCTCACATCAAACCATTGATCCCTCAACCTCAGTACTGTCTATACCAGTAGTGGCCAAATTGCTGCCCTCCAGATATCCCAGGATGACAACTCCCATCATACCTGGCCATTCTCCATGCTGACTGGGGCAAATGGGAGTTGGAGCGGAACAGCGTCGGATGGGAGGGCACCGTGTCGTCTTTCTCCATGTGGCAGCCCTTCAGATATTTGAAAATTTCAGTTCTCGCATTGTTTTGGAAACAATTTGATAGATTCACCTTTAGATGCAAAGTGAGTTGAATTTCTCCCCCATAAGAAACATGCTTTGCTCCGGCTACAAAATTTCAGAAGATCTACCATTTTTGAAGGCTCCAACACCACTATGAAATTTATTCCCACAGAAGGCAGTAATGGCCACCAGCTTAGTAGGCTTTTAAAAGATGATTGGACAAATCCATAGAGAAGAGGACTATCAATGGCTAGTACAGGCATAGGCAATCTTGGACCTCCAGATGTTTTGGGACTACAATTCCCATCATCCCTGACCACTGATCCTGTTAGCTAGGGATGATGGGCGTTGTAGTCCCCAAACAGCTGGAGGGCAAAGTTTGCCTATGCCTGGTCTAGTAGATTTAATGGCTGTGCTCTGCCTCCAGTAATGCCTCTGAATACCATTTTTGGGGAAACTCCAGGTGAGGATAATGCCCTGGTGCTCAGGTCTTGCATATAGGTTTCCAAGAAGCATCTAGTTGGCCACTGTGAGAACAGATGATGGACTAGATGGACCATTGGCCTGATTCAGCAGGCTCTTATGTTCTTGACCAGCCAGCTCCATCGCTAGCCCCAAATCATCTCTCCTTGCCACCAGCATCCTGCTTTCGGCCTTTGCATAAAGTTCCCCCCTTCACACTGAATTTAAATGTGCCCTCCCCAATGTGTTCAATTTCCCAGATGCCACATGCTGATTTCCTGCAACTCACTCAGGTTCCTGTTGGCGGCAAAATGTTTAAACAGCAGCCTTTGATGACAACTCCTTCACGGCTTCCCCAAGACAGGAAAATGATGGATGGCACAGATTTGTGAATGGTGGTTTAAAAGAGTTCCAGCCTGCCTCTTTGCACATACAAATAAAACAAAGTAGGGTTTAAGACTGGAGCATTAGGAAAGAGTGGTGAACAGCTTTCCCCTTCTTGGAGAGGAGAGAGCCAAGAGCTTGCATCAGATGTGTTGAAATCTCCTACTTGACCTCTTGCCTAACCTTCGATCCAGAAGGTACAATGTAGGACACAGCTAATCCTAGCTGGGAGGTTTAAAGCAAACAGAATGAAAATTGCCTACTCCTGTCCTCCTTACTAGCCTACTTTAAGATTGCAAACATGCATGGACACTCTCTCGTACACGTTTTTGCACACACATATACACACACTCTAAGGGCAGGGAAGTCCATTTAAAAAGGAAAGGGGGGAGAGAATGAAAGGGGGGCTTAAAACAAGGTTTTCACAGAGGATTTTGGTGACCAATAGCACCACAGACTTTGGGCTAAAAGTTTTTAATGCCCTGCAGGCTTTTTGTGGTCAGATTGCATTTACAGTGGTACCTCGGGTTACATACACTTCAGGTTACATACGCTTCAGGTTACAGATTCCGCTAACCCAGAAATATTGCTTCAGGTTAAGAGCTTTGCTTCAGGATGAGAACAGAAATTGTGCTCCAGTGGCGCGGCAGCTGCAGGAGGCTCCATTAGCTAAAGTGGCGCTTCAGGTTAAGAACAGTTTCAGGTTAGGTATGGACCTCCGGAACGAATTAAGTACTTAACCTGAGGTATCACTGTAATATTTGGCTTAAAACTGATTTATGCACTCTGCTGATTAAATGGTTTGAATCTATAACATTCACATTTGCTGGGTAAGACACTGTACCATATATGGAAGAATGAGAAATGGAAACGTACCAATAGAAATCTTTCCCTGGGTCTGTTTTTCTCCTTTTCTCTACCTTTGATTCTGCCTCTTCTCCTGCCTCCCCCTTCTTTGTCTCGTACAGGGACAAATGAAATGTTCCTTTCACCCCAACTCTCAGAAGAATAGCACCAGCGTCATGTCTACGTATGAGCATATGAAGCTACCTTATACCAAGTCAGAGCACTGGCTCATCTAGCTCAGCAATATCTAAACTCCCCAGGGCTTCAGACAGGGATTTCTCCCAACCCTACCTGGAGATGCCAGTGATTGAACCTGGAAACTTCTGCATGCCAAGCAGATGCTTTAATACTGTGCTACAAACCTTCTCCAAAGTGGGAAGCTAGATTAAGTTAGGCATGATGCTGGCAGGCACATTCTTTTTAATACAAACGTAAGGAGACTGTTCTCACAGTGGCCAACCAGATGCCTGCAGGAGGACCAGAGCAGGACTTGACTGTCACAGACCTCTCTCCACTTCTGATTCCTAGCAACTGGAAAGCCATCTAGCCCACTGAGGTATAAAATGGGAGCTGGGAAGTCTTTAACAGTAAAAGGAATGCTTTGTAGTGGAATGTCCCTACCGCTCCTGAATCCATTCCTGCAAGATGCTTTCTCCTTTACCACCTTCAACATTGGAGCCAGGAATGCATGGCTGCCTCTGATTATGGAGGCAAAGCACAGTCATCATGGCTGGGGGCCATTGATAGCTCAGAGTTCCAGGTTCTTCAGTGCAGTATATTTATTGTGAGCTATACAGTGGAACCTCGGGTTAAGTACTTAATTCGTTCCGGAGGTCCATTCTTAACCTGAAACTGTTCTTAACCTGAAGCACCACTTTAGCTAATGGGGCCTCCTGCTGCTGCTGCGCTGCTGGAGCACAATTTCTGTTCTCATCCTGAAGCAAAGGTCTTAACCCGAAGTACTATTTCTGGGTTAGCGGAGTCTGTAACCTGAAGCGTATGTAACCCGAGGTACCATTGTATATACAGATATCTACAGGCTATAATACAGAAGCAGTTCATACAGTCAAACAGAGTACCTGGCTGCACCTTAAGGCAAATAGGAAGACCTCTAACTCTCTCTGACCACACCCCTCTACACCATCATTTTACTGCTCGACAGGTTTCCCTTTTAAACCTATGACAGCCAATCAACTGAGTCATTCTGACCCAGCACATCCATAGAAAGTATTGCAGGCTGATTGCATCAGCCAGTTGCATCAGCTAGCAAACTCAAGCCTGCAGACTTACTATCTCACACAGCATTCTGTGAATCCCGACATTCCAATCCTCTTCTAAAGCCATTTAGGTTGGTGGCCACTCCTGCCTCCAATGGAAGTGATTGCTTTAGTCTAACTATGTGCTGCATGAAGGAGCCATTTCCTTAATCTGTCCTGACTCTCCCAACATTCAGCTTCTTTGGTTCTAGTCTTATGAGAGAGGAAGAAAAACTTTTCTCCATCCACTTTCTCCATTCCATGCATAACTTTTATAAACTCCCTTTCATTTGTTTGTTTGTAGAAACAAACCACATCACATATACACGTCTGTGTATATGTTTGCCTGTCAAAGCTGGTTTGTTCTTACCTGGATCTCCAGATCCGCTTAATAAATGAACTTGGCAAACCTATTACCAGATCATAAGGAAATTTAATACTTCTTTAAAAATAGAAATAAGGCCCACACATCTTTATTTGCTACTAATGATTATATTCTTCATATGAGTCATTTGTTCCAACATCCCAAGGTCTGTGTCCTTCACATTTCTGTTATGTTACACAATAATGAAAAAGAGAAGTTTTGCTTCGAGACAAGTTGGAAAAATCTTATCTTTAGAAGAGAAGTTAGCATTAAAGATTCATTATCCAAACAATGTTACTGAAAGCGGGGGGTGGGGTGGGGTGGGGTGGGGTGAAAATAAGATTTCGCCTGCAAATCACATCACATTTCTCTGTTTATATTTCGGAGAGTGGCATTTCCCCCTCCACTTTGTATAACTGAGAGTTGTACAAATGCTTGATGCTAAATTACTTTTTGGTATTTTTAAGATATAGGCAACTAACTTGTGAAAATGGAATGATAGACGCCAACCCTGAGTTTGAGATTCAAATGGCAAAACTCTTTAGAAGTGTACAGCAATCACACAAATTTCACATTGAACCACGAGACTTACACCCAAGTCTGGTGACTGAGAATCCATTTTGAAACCTATTAGATTTTGCAGTAGATTTTTAAAAAAATGGCTTGCTCAAAGATGGCAGTGTGCAATCTACGTGTAGGATGCAAGTTTGCCTTAGTTTTATTTATCAGACATTAAAACCCTTTCATGCATTGCTCATACAAAAGATACCAGTGGTGGAGAACTTTCTCCAGCCTTAGGGTCACATTTCCTTCTATGCCACCTTCCAGGGGCAAGAAGGTGGTGGTGGAAAAGCCCAGAAGTGGTTAAAGAAGCAAATGTTACTTTCCCTTTCTAACCTCCATCCAGGTTAGCAAGGCATGCCATCAAAGTTCAATCGGAGAGCCAGTGTGGTGTAGTGGTTAAGAGCGGTAGACTCGTAATCTGGTGAACCAGGTTCGCGTCTCCGCTCCTCCACATGCAGCTGCTGGGTGACCTTGGGCCAATCACACTTCTCTGAAGTCTCTCAGCCCCACTCACCTCACAGAGTGTTTGTTGTGGGGGAGGAAGGGAAAGGAGATTGTTAGTTGTTTGAGACTCCTTCGGGTAGTGATAAAGTGGGATATCAAATCCAAACTCTTCTTCTTCTTCTTCTTCAATGACACATTCTAGCCAGGCATAAATACGCAAAGTAGGGGCAGCAGGACTGGTGGTGGCTGGGGAAGGGGTGTGACTAGAGCAGAACCCCAAGAGCCTAAGAGAAAGATATGGAGGGCCACATGGAGCCCTGGGTCTGAGATTCCCAGTTCCTGACACACATAAAGGGGCATGGGGGCTGCATGGCTCCTAACAGGCCCTGAACTGTTGAGGGATAAGTTCATCTAAGCTGTGGAGCATTTTTCTATCCCTTGGATAGGAAGCAGGGGTGGCCTCACTTTTCATCTGTGTTGCCCCTTCACACAAACAGAGCTGGGGCTGAATCTGGGGTGATGGGCTGGCAAGCAACAAGCAGAGACCTGCTTGCTCTCTGTTCAGCCAAGAACTGCCCAGACTTAAGACCCAGACTAGGGTCTGAGGCAGTACAGAACCAGGAAGAAACCTATTGGCTCCTATGGGTCATGTGATAATTGGGGAAGCTGTAATACCACTCCGTGGCTGGTGGTGGCAGCTAACTGCAGCGGTAAGTGGGCCAACAGCTCCCTCTTCTGACAAGCCACTGCCATGCCACAGAGAGCAAAGGCACCTAGGTCTACTTGCCAGAGGTCCCAACCCAAGGTCTTTGATAGCTAATACAGGAAACTGACTTATACTAAGTTAGACCACTGGCCCATCAAGCTCTGTATTACCTACACGGACTTGCAGCACCTATCTAGGACTTCAGACAGAGATGCTAGGGAATGAACCTGGGGCTTTTTGTATCACTGAGCTATGAGCCTTCCAAAGACCTAATCAGTGGCAGTTCACTAAAGCATCACTGACTTTGGTGTGATTTTTTGAGGTGGGAGGTGGGCTTATTAGGTTAACACTGCGGTGACAAAAAGTGGCAACCATCTAGCCTCTCTCTGTATGGCATCACATTCCCTTACTATATATATATTCCAAATAAGAAACTTAGATGACCTGGGAATCCAAGGGAGACAATTCCCCTGTACTCATTTCTGCCATTACATAAATGCTATTTTTATGAGGGTGTCTCAGCATTGCAACCCCCACCCTGCAACCCCGCCATTCCCCGTCCACTCCCTCCCACTTTCCACAACCAGCATACGCACAATAAAGCACTGGGAATCCCTAAAGAGCGGTAAAATCCTGACATGATTTAAGGAGGAAGACTCTGATAAGAAGATAAAAATCTAATAAACAGAGTCTAGAGAGCCTTGGTGAGTCTCAGGGACCCGCCAGGGTAAGCAAGGCCCCTCCCAAGGAAAACAAAAGAAGCTCTAATCGCAGGGACATTCCACCCGCCAACTATCTGAAGAAGAAAGTGAAGGCCGTGACCTCGGCAGACTGGAGTTATGAGCATAGTGACAAGAAAATATTTGGCTTGGTTCAAGACACAAAAAAAATCTTTCTTTAATATCTTCCCTCCCATTCTCTCCCTCCTTCCCTCCTATTCTCTCTCTCTCTCTCTCTCTCACACACACACACACACACACACACAAATATCACAACACTCTAAGCTCTCCAACCCAGTCCAAACCTTATCCATGCTATGGTTAATCAGTTTTCAGGCCCAGATTGTCAATGCCCAAATGCAGCCCTGCAATGGTAGCAATGCAGTGGACCTGCAACTTATGACCACTTCTTGTATGTGATCTCAACTTCACGCAGGTGGGTGGGAAAAATAAATAAATGGAGAGCAGGGGGAAACCGCCATTCCCCACTCACCATTTATTTATTTCTAGCCTCCCACCCACCCACCCAGTGGGTTTTCCTTGCTTACTGGGCTCTGGGAAGGTAGGGAAAGGGCTCTGGGAGCATCCCAGGACCCTCCAGCAACTTTCACAGAGCCCAGTAAACAACCCTCCACCTTGCAGCAGAGAGTTTCTGGAGGTTTCTTATTTGCAAGATTTTGCCTTTGCGCGTGGACCCCCAGAACTGAACTCTCATGTAAGTGGGGGGGGGGGTTCTACTACACTTGAAAGTTCACCCAACCAAGTGCAGAGTGCATTTTGTTCACCGCAGAGCAGCTCTAGTGAGTCTCGTGATATAGGGGCTTGGGGGTGAAGGCTCCCACTTCAGAGGTTGCTGTTTCCAGACACACTGGAACTCAAATGTTCTTCAAACTCATTTTTTCATCACCTTTGCATGCCTGTTCATAACCTCAACTCACCACTGTCTCATCAATAACTTGCTTTTCAATGTGGTCAGTGTTTTTATCTTCTTAACAAAGCGATCCAAGCCAATCAGGGATCGCATAAGGAACATGGTAACATAAAAGGACCACAGTGAAGTCCATGAAAGCAAGGTTGTGCCAGATGTGCATCCAGTGAGCATTGAGAAGACCATCCAAATGTGAATCCAGATCAGCGCTCCCTTTTGTTTTGTTGTTTTTGCCATTCTGTGCTGCGATAGTATAACTATTTCAGCATAGCTTAGCAAAACAGTGGGAATCAACTCATTGTCATAGCAATGGGATTTCATTCCCCCTTTCTGACACCTTGAAAGATATTTGTGCACCCCAAGGAAGAAAAAACAGCAAAAGTGGAAGGTGGTTTTTGAGAGGTGCAAAATGTTTGCAAAACTCACCCTGTTCAGGTCAGCTGTAATCCTAATCATGGCCATTTAAAATTCTCCCACTGAATTCAGGTTGAAAATATACAATAATAATAACAACTAAAAGTGACCACACCAAACATCCCTGAAAGTACATATTACACATTTCCTTGAATTTTGGTTGAAAAGCAAGAAATGAAGGAGGCTGGCTACAGAATACCTGAGATCAGTGTGGTGCCTGTTTTTGTTGTTAACACAAACTCTTCCTTTGACCATTAAAAAAAATCCAACTTTTTAAATTAAAAAAATGAAACTAAAAAAGTTTTACTTAACAATCTGCTCATTCTGGTATATAAATTACCTAAATAAAAACAGTAAGCAGCCTCTTCAACTTCCTGCCCTTACAAACAAATCCAGCTGAGGACATTGGCCACATCCACTAGACATTTAAAGCATTATGATACCACTTTAAACCATCATAACTTCCCCCCAAAGAATTCTGGCAGCTGTCATTTGTTGAGGGTGCTGAGTATTGTTAGAGGCCTCTTAGCAACTCTCAGCACCCTTAACAAACCACAGTCCCCAGAAGTCTTTGTGGGAAGCTAGGACAGATTAAAGTTATATCATACTGCTTTAAATATATGGTGTGATTATGCCTTAGTGGTGTCTTCAGCAATGGAGGCCAATCCCATAGGAGAATTGGGGCACAGCCCCACCTCAGTCCTCAGTTCAACCAGTGCTCACTGGCTTGCCCTCTTACTTTCAACTAGCCTAAGTGGTTGGCACTGCCTGTCAATTGCCTCCTCCTTAGTTTCTGTTTTATCACTTGTAGGAAAAGGATGGGGCCATACCTGAATTTGTTGGCTCTGTTTGTCATTAGCTGTGGCTGCACCTACTGTTGGCTTTCCTGCCTTCTGCCCTACAAGCCCCAATGGGCACCAGCCACCACTGGTTTTCAGGAAACATGGGGAACCAGGAAAGCCGCAAGAGCACAGACCACTGGAGAGATTATAGAGTAGGACACCTCAAAAGGAAGCAGGAACCAGAAAAGCACTAGACCCTACTGAGGATAATTTTACCAAAATTTTCTCTTCCCCTTTACAATCTTCAATTGCATTTTGTTTTCTCATAAATTGATGGGGAATGATAAAAAAAAAAAGAGTTGGATAACTTTTGGCACAACCCTAGGCCAGATATTTTCTCTTTTTTAATAGGCTGGATCAAATTTAGCATGGAAGAGCTATGTCCTCAGCATCTGCATGAACTTGAAAACACGGTTTTAGCAGTGCCAAAATAAATAAACTAATTATCAAGGAATGCTTCTTTCTGGGGGGAGGAAAATGGACAAGACTCAGTGTCACTAAGATTAAATGCGGCATTGTGTTTTAGCCATCACGATTCTCTGTTCACATCCTTCTAAGGCAATATTTTCCGTATGGCATTTCAAGGGCAGGCCAGCTTGAAAAGGGCCAACAGACGGAGACCTTCATAACACTGGTTCAAGATGTGCCAGTGTGGCTGAGAAGGTCAAGTTGCGTTGACTCCTATGTGTGAAGGAATGGGAAAAGAAAGATAATTGTGTGAATTGTCTGTAAATTGCTCTTCACAGCTTACCAACTGTGGCTGCTGATAAATGGGAGCAGTTTTGAAGAAAAGCAAGTGGATTATGAAGTGTAGATCTGGCCTGCACCATGATTCAAATGCAGTCCTCCAGACGTACCATATCTAGAATTTCATATGAAGCAGGTGTGGGAGATTTTTTCACCCTGAGCACTGCATTTCCACCACGAAGCAGTGGTGCACAAGGCTGGACAAAATAAAAAGTGTGCAGAGCAACTTACATGTATTTTGCCTTGTGTTGTTGGCTAGCTTCTACACACACACACACACACACACACAGAGAGAGAGAGAGAGAGAGAGAGAGAGAGAGAGAGACTCTTCTCCATCCTCTCTCCAGTGAAACAAAAGGCATTAACAGTGTTCAATCAAATATTCCACCAATGCAAACACATTTGGGAATGAAGCCTGCTGATGACAGGTGTGACCTGTGGGAAAAGGAGCTAAATTTCCTTGAGTTGTAATTCCCAAAGCATTTTACCTCTGTGAGGGGACTAGGGGGTCTCCTAACAAATTTCAGCATTCTTAAGAAACTATAGTTCCCAGGATTCTTTGGAGGAATGCTGTACCACCATGTTTGGAGGCAACAATGCTTCTGAATACTGGGTTGCTGGAAACTGTAGGAGGGGAGAATGCTTTTATGCTTAGGTCATGCTTGAGAGTTTTCCATAGGCATCTGGTGGCTACTGTGAGAACAGGATGCTGGAAGAAGAAGAAGAGGAGGAGGAGGAGGAGGAGGAGGTTGGATTTGATATTCCACTATATCACTACCCTAAGAAGTCTCAAAGTGGCTAACATTCTCCTTTCCCCTCTTCCCCCACAACAAACATTCTGTGAGGTGAGTGAGGCTGAGAGACTTCAGAGAAGTGTGACTAGCCCAAGGTCACCCAGCAGCTGCATGTGGAGGAGCAGGGATGTGAACCCGGTTCACCAGATTATGAGTCTACCGCTCTTAACCACTACACCACACTGGCTCTCACCATTGGGTCTAATCCAGCAGGCTCTTGTTATGTTCTTATAAAGCAGTGACTGTTTAATGTGGTATGATACTGCTTTAAGTGCATCATGCAAATGGCGCCCTTCTAGAAACAAGGACTAACCCCCTCCCAAAAAAACATGCATATCTCAGATACATGGAAATACTTGTATCAAATGTGAGCTTGTTAAGGAAAGGATTAAAGTCAAATCCTGCGGTGAATATGGAAGTTCTGCTTTTTTCAGGATGTGTGTGTATTAGAATCAGACTGATTTGCTAGGGAGATAAGTCAAAGAGGCAGAAATTTGGTTCCGTCTGCCACTAAACCCTACATCTGTCAGAAGCCTGAACTAATCCAAACTGAACCTGCCCCACCAATAACCTGGCTTGTTGTCTTGTCACCCAATGACATTTGCGGCCCTGTCATGTAATGACTTAAGGGGCTGTAATGGGTTGCATGCTGTTAAATGTCATCAAATGCCATGAATCATAAACAATTCTGGCTTTTAAAACCAGAGATTAGGGATATTTATGAAGTTGAGCCTCCAGTTTGGGTTTTTCCCAGATCCTTGAAGTTCAAAGAGGATTGCTGTTATTTTCCTTTCCTCCTCCTCACCCCTCCTTTTATTGCAGAGGCCGTTTCCTGCTCCCAGGATTGACCCAGATGCTTATAGCCAAACGGCATAGTTGGATGCTAATCCATCGCAGCCCAACATCTCGCCTGATTGTTTGTTGACAGCCACCGTAAAACTCTACAAAGGCACAACCGATTGCAAGATGGGGAGATTAGATCACAGGGCAAGAGAAGAAGGGTCCGCTGTGTCCCAACTCCCACTACATGTCTGTAGGGAAAGACAAACAAATTTCATGCACCCTCCATCTGGAGTGTAAATCCTGTTCTGTGCGCCATTTTGGTCACTCTCAAACTTTTACACACTTTCTGAATCCTCCCCCCCCCTTTGAAATGATCTTATCAGGGTGAGGAAGTTGACAATTTGTGTCATATAGCCGCCATGATGGCAAAGCATATTAACACTGATTTGATCAGTTGGTGCAAAGACATGAAATTTCAGTTGCTCAAGGAGTAAAACAGCTTGCAGTTCAGTTTCTGTGAGGGAAGGGAAAGCTGGAAGTCTGGCAAGAAACTAACTTTGTCTAAGCCCTAAAGTCAGGAGAGGCTGTATTCTGGGGCGGGGATGACAGCAGTGCTAGGGAGATGCTCTGACTCAGTGCTTAGAATGGACTAATTCAGCTTAATTAATTCACTGAATTAATTCAAAAACCTTTCAGCTGCACCTGAGTGATATTTAATTCAATTCCTCTCTCTCTCTCTCACACACACACACACACACAGAGAGAGAGAGAGAGAGAGAGAGAGAGAGAGATTCACTTCATGTTTGATTGTGGACATTGTATTAACCATTCTTAACTATCTGAAAAGTGTTAATGCCTAAGTTTAAATATCATAATAGTTGAGGAAAATAAGTATAACAATTCTTCACATTACACTTTGGCAAAGCAGCTTGTAAAATTCTGAAGGCTGAAAAAATACTGCTTAGAACCATGTGGCGCTGTGGGTTAAAGCCTCAGCGCCTAGGGCTTGCCGATCGAAAGGTCGGCGGTTTGAATCCCTGCGGCGGGGTGCGCTCCCGCTGCTCGGTCCCAGCGCCTGCCAACCTAGCAGTTCGAAAGCACCTCCGGGTGCAAGTAGATAAATAGGGACCGCTTACCAGCGGGAAGGTAAACGGCGTTTCCGTGTGCGGCTCTGGCTCGCCAGAGCAGCGATGTCACGCTGGCCACGTGACCCGGAAGTGTCTCCGGACAGCGCTGGCCCCTGGCCTCTTAAGTGAGATGGGCGCACAACCCCAGAGTCTGTCAAGACTGGCCCGTACGGGCAGGGGTACCTTTACCTTTACCTTTTAGAACCATGTGAATAATTTGTGAATTGAATTGGAATGGAACTGGTTTCTTTTTGGCTGGGGTGAACTGGTTCTAATTCTACTTTAATATGAACTTTCCAAGCCCTGATCTGACCACAGTTATCTTTCTTCCATTAATGTCATGGGGATCTTGCAGTCTTCCTGTTAGACTCCAGCTCCCATCATTCATGCCCATTGGTCACCTTGGATGGGTCTGGTGAGAGCTGGAGTACAACAACATCTAGAGCAGAGCTTTCCAAACTTTTCATGTTGGTGACACACTTTTTAGACATGCATCATTTTGCAACACAGTCGTTCAGTTTTACTAGCAAACCGGAGGTTAAACTAACCCCTTTCTAGCCCCAGGAGGAGCACGGGGAGCATTCACGCGACACACCTACACACTGCAGCCGACACACTAATGTGTCACAAAGCACAGTTTGGAAAGCTCTGATCTAGAGATCCACAGCTTGCCCATCCTTACTTTGGCAGATTCCTGCAGTGTAGTGAATATGTCTTTGAAGAGTGTTTGGAAAAGACAAAGGGAGTAAATGCTGTTGCCAGAATGTTAACCGAGACTCACTACTGAGAATTCATAACACCAACCGTGAGTGTTTAGAGCTAGTGTTGCTGTTTTTACAGTGGATGTGAGGCTTTATTCTGTTTTGTTTGGGGTTTTATATTACTGTTTGTGTTGTACTCTGTATTGTACACCACCCTGTGCTCTGATCTAGAGGAAAGGTGAGGTATAAAAGCTCTGGAATAAGCACACTCAGTCCATTCCTAATTCATATCCATTTGTCACCCATTCAGTAAGAACAGAAGAAGAGTCCTACTGAATCAATCCAAATGCCCATCTAGTTGAGCACCCTGTTTTCACACTGGCCTACCAGATGCCTACAGGAATTGGAGGCCATGAGCACAGCACCCCTCTCCATCATTTGTGACCCCCAGCAACTGCTATTCAGAGACCATCCTGAGCTAGGCGAACCAATGATGCAATTTAGTATTAGTCAGTTTAATATGTCCTAAAGTAGCCTTCTCTATGGAAGTTGCTGTGGTACATAAGAAGAGCTCTGCTGGACCAGAACAAAGACCCATCTAGTCCAATATCCTGTTTTGGCAGAGACTAAGCAGATGCCTATGGCAGATACCTGCATGTGGCCGAGGAGTATACTGCCTCTGACAGTGGAGGTAGTCCATAGCCATTGTGGCTAGCAGTCAGTGGTGAGGCAGGGACTTGCATTTTCTGGTGAGAATGGTCCTCTCAGGAGCTGCCTCTTGTTCAAATCTGCATTCACAGCTGTGGGATGCAGGTGGCACTGTGGTCTAAACTACTGAGTTTCTTGGGCTTGTCAGTCAGAAGGCTGATGGTTCGAATCCGCACAAAGGGGTGAGCTCCCGTTGCTCTTTCCCAGCTCCAGCCAATCTTGCAGTTTGAAAGCACACCAGTGCAAGTAGATGAATAGCTACCGCTGTGGCGGGAAGGTAAACAGTGTTTTCATGCGCTCTGGTTTCCATCATGGTTTTTCATTGTGCCAGAAGCCATTTAGTCATGGTGACCACATGACCTGGATAGCTGCCTGTGGACAATCGCTGGCTCCCTAGGCCTGAAAGTGAGACGAGTGCCTCAACCCCATAGTTGCCTTTGACTGGACTTCACCATCCAGGGGTCCTTTATCTTTTTACCTTACACAGCTATGCCTCAGGGACTCCCTACACACATTTCATAGAAGACCCCCTAGCATTAAATAATGGTCAACTAGAGTTGCAGGAGTCATGGGTGCACCTGCTTTCCATGATGGCTTTCCATCAGGGAGTTTTGGAATTTCATTAGTGCAGAATTCTGCACACCACTCTGAAAGCAGACATTGTGGGCTTGAGTCGCATCTCATGGCTGTGTAGTCATTTCTAATTCAGTGATAGATAACCTGCTTTCCATGCAGAAGGCCCCAGGTTTGATCTCCAGCATCTCCAGGTAGTCCTGGGAGGGGCCTTTGTCTAAAACCCAAGAGACCTGTCACCAGTCAGGCAACACTGGAACATAGGAAGCTGCCATCTACTGTATCAGACCATAGCCCACCTAGTCCAGAATTATTCTCACTGACTAGCAGTGGTTCTTCGGGGTTTTAGGTAGGAGACATTCCCAGGCCTACCTGGAGATGATGGGGGTTGAACCATCATCTTAATGCAAAAGAGATAGTCTGCTACTGAGCTATGGTCCTTCCCAAGATTCCAGTTCTGAATGAAGACCTGATAACATAGGGAGCTCCAATACTGTGCTAGTTGAAGCAATAATTCGACTCAGTATATCATATGAGAACCTGGTGGATCAGACCAATAGCTTATCTAGTCTAGCATCCTGTTCTCACAGCGGCCACCCAGGTGCTTGTGGGGAAACTATTAAAGAGGACCAAAGACTGTGTGCCTTCTGTGGCAGTGAGTTCCACAGTTTAACTATGTGCTGCATGAAGGAGTGCTTTCTTTTATTTGAAGGAAACTGCCTCCTACTGAGTCAGCCCAGGTGTTCATTTAGCCCAATATTGTCCACAGTTACTGGCAGCAGCTCTCTGGGGTTTCAGAGAGGAGAGATTCCAAGCCCTACCCTGGAGATGGTGTGCATTGAACCTGGGACCTTCTGCATGCAAAGGAGATGGTCTTCAACACTACAAAATGGACCAATAATCCGGTCCAAGGCAGCTTGTTTCTTAAAAAGCTTCTGACACTTGCACCTGCATCTTCCCTTGATGTCAGTTTCAGCACTCAGAAATCCGTATCATCTCCCGCCCCCCATCCCACTTCCTAAATTCGTATTAGAAAGCCACGGAGGACGTCAGAGATGCTTGCAGTCTACAAATCATCTGCCGACTGAAGTTTTTGGTGGCAGCCAAGAGAGAAGGGGAAGGGGAAAAAAATTAGAAAAATTTCAATTTCAGGACCATTATTATTTTCATTAATCATAGGAGACGCTGTCACCCCTGTCCTTTTTCTTTAGAGAGAGATCTATTATACGGTCCATTTAGCCCAAGCCATATTACCTCATATGTTTTCTTGGCTGACCAAATAAGACTTAAGAGATAAAACAATTTACTGTTCATTATGATCCATGTCAGTGGAACCAATCTATTAACCTACATTAACTGGATATGTGACAATAGCTCACATACATGCATCTCACATTTTTTAAAAAAAGACAGAGAGAGAGAGACAGAGAGGGGAAGGGGGGGAAAGAGGATAAAAGGAGGGAGGGGGAAAGGAAGGGGCTTAAAGCCCATAAAGTGCGGCTGACGTATAATTTGCCAAGCGAATACAGCTTCATTTTCTGGTGGCCATCGCTAAGGCCAGCGCAGCTTCATGCAGCCCCTGACCTGTGAAGAATTCTAACAAATTGGCTGTATTGTGAAGGCAAAAGGTGCCATCAATGAAGGGACGGTTGGCTGGCCCTAAAGTATGATGGGAAATCACAGGCTGGAATAAAGAGCCATGGTTTTATGAAGTTAACCCCTTTGAGGTTAAATCCAAGCAGGGAGCCTGGGAGAAGGGGAGCGCCCTTCCGATGGCTTAATCGGCAGAGGATAATTTATTCAGATGCCTCGCCTGAACCCGGGAGAAGGCATCCCTCGGCAAGGTGGAGGGAAAAGGCATTATCTGGCTCCCGCCGACGGTGAGGCTTCTCCCTGCTGGGCCAAAGGGCAAGCTATTACTCTCATGCGATTTTGCTTCCTATGCTTGATAGATCATAAGCATCTCGAGGCAGGGAAGGCAATCCATAGGTGGTCTTCTTGATGGTCTCTCGCGCCGCAAAAGTAACTTTTGAATAAACAGTCGATAACCAGAGAAAGACTGCCACCTCGGTGTAGTTCAAGTGTTTTTCTGGAAAGACCCGATTAAGACTTATTGGGGGGGAGGTTGTTTTAATGTGTGTGTATTTGGGACAGTTGAGAATGGGGGTGGGGAAGGGAAGGGAAGGGGGAATAAATTGAATTCCACTGACACGTAAAGGTGAACTTATGAAGTTTGCACTTTCCCAAACAAAATGAGAACCAAAATGCAGCCATCCTTCAAAATTTGCAAGTCTCTGAATTTTGCGATGCGATTCTCCAACCAATGTTTGCAAAGATGCATCTATTACGGGGAAGCCTGTGTACAGATAAATAAATGAGCATAAATAACATAGGTAAAAGGTAAAGGTACCCCTGCCCATATGGGCCAGTCTTGCCAGACTCTAGGGTTGTGCGCTCATCTCACTCTATAGGCCGGGAGCCAGCGCTGTCCGCAGACACTTCCGGGTCACGTGGACAGTGTGACAAGCTGCATCTGGCGAGCCAGCGCAGCACATGGAACGCCGTTTACCTTCCCGCTGGTAAGCGGTCCCTATTTATCTACTTGCACCCGGGGGTGCTTTCGAACTGCTAGGTTGGCAGGCGCTGGGACCGAACCCCGCCGCGAGGATTCGAACCGCCGACCATGCGATCGGCAAGTCCTAGGCACTGAGGTTTTACCCACAGCGCCACCTGCGTCCCCATAAATAACATAAAGAAATGTATTAAATATGGGGACATTGCTTACAAAAATGTGCATGCTGATCAAAACTGCACAGAAATCAGAAGAAATTTGCACTGAGATACTGATGAATTTCCATGAGAACTTTAAAATAAACCCACAAAACTATCATACTATAATAAAGCCATGACCAGAACCACAAAACCATAGTAAAACACAGGAGCATGTTCCATAAAGGGAATGTTTGCACGTGCAGGTCCACCTCTTGATGACTCAAGCATCAAATGACAAACTGACATGGGAAGGAGCCTTCATAAATCAATTGTTGCACAAGAACTATATAGATGCTTCACATCAAAAGCAATATTTTTTCCAGTGGGATCAATTGACAGAAATTTATCTGCAAGTTAACAAGGTTTCATTCACACATGCATAAACTTCACTTGGCTTACTGTACCCTTAATGACTCACTAGTATAAGAGAGGGAGACAAACTTTTCTCTACCCACTTTATAAACTTATATCATACCCTTTATAAACATGTATCATGCTACATGGCCATACATTGTGTGAAATCTCTGCAATGCAAACCCCCTTCACTTCCTGTGTTTCTGTGTAGGATGGAAAGTCACCCCCCCCCGCGGATTTTTACATTATCAGTGAATGCTCTACCTGTATGCATAAAGGCCTATTAATCTTCATCTGTCTGCTCTCTTCCTCTCCGAAACAAATTTTAATCCTCATGGTCAAACAGTATGTCCAAAGAGTAATGGGTTGGGTGCTTGAGTGGGCTGGGCTGTTCATGTTTTAAAGATGCAGAATGTCCCTCATTATTTTTCCTCAAAGACACTGAGGAGAGAACATAGTGATAGCTCCATTCTGAAAAGGTATTCCAAGCTACTATCTTCCTTCAGCCCCTCCTAGCAAAGGCAGAAACCCTTAATAAGCTTTGCCTTGTCAAAGCTAATCATCATGCTTGGACACTATGGCTGGAAACTGACTGGAAACTGAGAAGAAAGGCAAGTAGAAGGAGACATGCAATGCCAGATTTATGTATAGGCTAAGTAGGCTGAAGTCTAGGGCCTCTAAATGTAGGGGGCCTCGCCAGCTCTCCCGCTCCCCAGGGGCAATCTCCCCTCTCCCAAATTGCAAGCCCAAGACTTTATGCAAGGGCAGGGCAACTCGGGCCTCTAAGTCTAGGGGGCCTCACCAGCCTGCCCTCTCTCCAGTGCCACAGTCTCCCCTCTCCCAAAATTGTAAACCCAAGACTTCATGCAAAGCAAGGCAACTCAGGCTCAGCAACTATGAGACTAAGGGCTAGCCAGTGGGGCCCAATTTGAAGCAGTGGGGCACAACTTGATTTTTTTTTTTTTTTTGGTAGGGCCCCAGTTCAAAGCCAAAGTCTGCAAAATCTTACAGATATAAATAAAATCCATCTAGATTGCTCTGGTGCAGGGACCCCCTTAGGAGTGGCCTGCTGGGCCCAATTTGGCCCAGTTGTTCCAATTGCCTTAAGGTCAGCCCTGATGAGACTGTGCAGGGATTGGACTGACAAGCCATGCACCTTCTAAGTCTCTGGTGTCACTATTCAGAGTACAGACTCAAGGACTTGTTATGGAAATAAAGTGGGGGCACTTATTGTAAATCTGTTTTGTCACCTCTTCCCCCCCAAACCCCGAGACAATGAGACCAGCCACCTTTTATTCAGTCACATAAGCACTACACTACAGCATGGCCATAAACTTGTGTGGTCAATCGCTGAAATATACACCCAATATATAGCAATGGAGATTTATATTACTGCTTTATGAATGAACACTGTGTTTTATGAATGGACTCTGTATTTTGTGAATTACCTAAGAGCCACCAATAGAGAGCTCTAGAATCTGACAGCTAACTAATTGGGTTCTACCAAACAGTGACCCCTATTGCTGAAAGCAGGTAACCAGCAGGGAATGCTTCAGCTCAGCCTTTGCACTGTTGACTGAACACCCCCTGCTGTGAAGATAATGGAGAAAGCTCATAAATTGTATCCTTTTTGGCATCCTGGCCAGCTCTAGTACACTGGTGTAAACCCTGGTGCACCAGAAGCCCAGAATAGCAGCAAATAAAATCCGCTCATATGTCAGCAACTGATAAGACTTGTCAACCAGTTCTTCAAAGTCTTCCTAAATTATAAAGCTCCAAAATACAGGCCAAAAGAGAGCAGGTCTGGGAAGAGCAAGGCATACAATGGGCACCACCAGTGAAAAGGCCCTGCTCCATGTAGCTCCTGCCCTGTCATTTGATAGAGTGCCTACTTGCCCTCCTTCTTGACATGGAATGTTCTCTATTGGAGTCTCCAGACCCAGTACAAAGACCCTAAGAAGGGAGAGCAGGGATCTTGAAGTTCCCAATAGCTGTTAATTAAGCAAGCAAGCAAGCACACAGGTTACCTTTGTCACAGTCAGGATGCCTATGTCTTGGCCAGGCCTGCACCCAATCTTGTTTTTGTACAGTCTTGTTTGTCATCAGTAACCAAAATTATATTATCAGCATATACAAGCAGAAAAGTTGTTTTCCTTCATTTGCAAGGATTCGAACAAAACAAAGTGGCACAAATAAAGAAAAGTTCCAGGGTGGCAACAGAAAGCAAACTAAAAATGCTTTTGCAGTTCATCAAAACTACCCAGCAATATCAAGTTATAGGAAAACTGGTGCTATTAACAGTAATCCTTCTAGTTGGTTAATTGGTTCAGCAACTTCCATGCATATGATGAGTGATGCTAATTTTTCCCCCAATAGTTAAATGATAACTAATGATAACTAATCAGAGGCAGCTACAGGAGAGCAATGAGATTCAGGTGTGGGTCAGATGCCTTGTCAATCCCAGCAGCTATATACATTGTGCAGTTGTGCAGTTGATGACTTGTTTTTTCCCTACCGTTTTGGTTGTTGGGCATATATTATTGTTAACTTGTATTTGCTCCCCAGCCCTACCTGTCGAGGCCAGATATTAACCTTCTGCATACAGAGCAGATGATCTACCACTGAGCTACAGACCTCTCCCTCACAGACGCTGACCTATTGGCAGCTGGGAGGCAACACAACAGCTTCAGGTGGCAGATGCTGGGTCTTCCTCCTGAGTACCTTCTTGGCTTTACCTTTTTGATGGAGAACAGACCTTTATATGCCACATGGCCTCTCCTGCATCCCCAGAACTGTCCTATTGCCATTTTTTGTACATGGAATGTTGGGGGCACAATCTTCACAATGGGCACCAAAATGTCTTGGTCTACTTCTCTCCCACGTCTCCAGCATGAGACAACTCTGTTATTTCATATCCAAGGATGAGAGGATTATCAGCCGCTTTGCAAAGTTCATATGGGAAAGAAAAGCATTCCTGACATGTTCTCTCCCTTCTTATCTCCCAAACAAATCAGGTCAGGCACCAGAGGGAGTGACCGGGTGGTCAAATAACTTTGTTGTCTCTTTCTGCTCTTATCTGGGCATTGGGGAGCCCTGAGATAGAACACAGTAAATATGCCTGTTAATATGATCCATGGGCTGACATCTATGGGTGGTCGTAGATATAAGTCACTGTACTGCTAGAAATGCATCACATCAGTTTGGGTTTTTCTTAATGCTGTTTTTGTTACCCAACATAGCTGAGAAGCAATAAGCTCCACACTATAGATCCCACAGAGGTGCTATACTGAGCACATTAACCCAACATTGAGGAAACAGATTCCTACTTACTGCGGAATATCTGTCAGACCCAAATCAACATATCCCACCAGTAAGCAATTATATATTCCACTTAGTTTCCTATAGACCAGGGAAGGCTAAGTGATGGCCCACCATATACCTTTGGACTGCAGCTCCCATCATCTTTGACCATATACCATGCTGCTTGGGGTGCATGGGAGTTGGAGTCCAACAGCATTCAGAGGATCACATGTGAGCTACCCCTCCTATAGAGACAGGCTTAGTATAGCTGATATGGTTCCTATCACTGAATCTGTTTGTCAGAAACTCTGGCACTCAATCAAGAGGAGCAGTGAAAATTTTTCTAGGGAAAACTTCCCCATGTCTCTAGGGCATTAGCAGATTTTGCTTCTGGAAAAAGTGATCTAGTAGGTTTCTCTTCGAGCAAAGGGTGTGCTAGCCACATACCCTTTGCAGGCCACACCCAACACTGACCCTTCTCTGCACCATCACTGAGTGCTTTCTTTTTTTATATATATATAAATTTTTATTAAGAGGTTTTTTTTAAAAAAAACAATAGAAAGAAAAAAACAGCATATGCAAATAACAAACAGAAAAGAAGAACAAACATAATATTTGGCATCGTGTAATAACCAACTTTTCTTCATTTTTGGACTTCCTCACATCTCCCGCTCCTGCATTCCGTATTAATAAAACTTTAGCCAGCAATTTGTCACCTAGTTTCCATTCTTATTATACACATTTTCAATAGTTTATCCCTAACTTTGAATATTTAATCTAAATCTTAAATACCTAGTTTTAACATAGTATTTATTCAAAATTTATTATTCTCATAGGATTCACTCATTCTCATAATCTTTTCAACTAACTTTATGGTGCCCTGTTGTTTTCAAATCTCTCATCCTTCTTAACACTCATATAGTTTACAGTGTTTTTGTAAATAATCTTTGAGTTTCTTCCAATCCTCCTCCACTGCTTCTTCTCCCAGGTCTCGGATTCTGCCAGTCATTTCTGCCAGCTCCATGTAGTCCATCAGTTGCATCTGCCATTCTTCCAGCCTGGGCAAATCTTGGGTTTTCCAATATTTAGCTACAAGTATCCTTGCTGCTGTTGTTGCATACATAAAAAATGTTCGATCATTCTTTAACACCCTCTGGCCAACAATGCCCAAAAGGAAGGCCTCTGGTTTCTTAGGAAAGGTATACTTAAATACCTTTTTCAACTCATTATATATCATTTCCCAGAAGACCTTAACCCTAGGGCAAGTCCACCAGAGGTGAAAGAACGTTCCTTCAGTTTCCTTACATTTCCAACACTTATTGTCTGACAGGTGATATATTTTTGCTAGCTTGACTGGGGTCATGTACCACCTGTATATCATTTTCATAATGTTTTCTTTCAAGGCATTACATGCCGTAAACTTCATACCGGTGGTCCATAACTTTTCCCAGTCAGCAAACATGATGTTATAGCCAATGTCCTGTGCCCAACTGGTTTGAATGCGTCACTGAACTGTGAGGGGTGTGTGTGTGTGTGTGTGTGTAAAATTCGGAATCTTGCTTGGCTTGAATGAAGCCTTCTGTATGAAGGTAAGAGTCAGCTCAATTCTTTCTCCCACTTTTGCCTTTGACCACACCCACATTCCCTGTAGCCACACCCCGCACTGTCGTGCTCCCCAGGTTGTCCACAAGGAAATGTGGACCTTGGTCTGAAAAAGTTTATCCACCCTTGCATTAGAGACATTTTGAAAGGAGCCCAAGCATTTTGGGACGCCTAGCAAACATTTCTCAGGTGGCTTCCACACCTCAAAGAGTCCTAACTGAGGTTAGGACACCTAGAGAACAGCTTGACCCTCTAAGTGTCTTCCTTCCTCCCTCTTCCACCTGCACCCCAGCCCCCAATTCACTTTTTTTTCCATCTCAAAAGGCTGAGAGAGATAATTATATCTTACAACAATTACCCCGGCTATGAAATAAAATTAGCACAGTCCTTTCTAATTTAAATGTGTTGAAATTGCCTGAGCATGACAGCAGAAAATTACAAGGTTTATGACACAGGCTTTGGTTAAAGGGATGGCAGTTGCCTGCTGTCTCTTGAGAAGGATGGTGGCAAAAGTTACCTATAAAGTATCTGAAGGCTTTCATCTCCACTTCTTAAAGAGAGGGCAGGTTCCATGAGTGAGCCGTAACTCTGGGTCTTAAATTTTGGCATTAAAAAATAAAACAGTTGTACCTCGGGTTACATATGCTTCAGGTTACAAACGCTTCAGGTTACAGACTCCACTAACCCAGAAATAGTACCTCGGGTTAAGAACTTTGCTTCAGGATGAGAACAGAAATCGTGCTCCGGCGGCGTGGCAGCAGCAGGAGGCCCCCATTAGCTAAAATGGTGCTTCAGGTTAAGAACAGTTTCAGGTTAAGAACGGACCTCCGGAACGAATTAAGCACTTAACCCGAGGTACCACTGTATAACCGAATCACTGATTTATTAGTTTTGTTTTAGAACCAAGTACAGTTACTGGGAGCAGCAAGTGGGATGTAAAATTTTGAACATAGGTCCTGCTTGTAGGCTTCCCATGGGGGCATATGCTTGGCCACTATGAGAACAGGATACTGGACTAGATGGGCCTTTTGGTCTGATGCAGTAGGGTTCTTATTACGTTCTTACCTTGACAGGAGTGGACCACCCATTTTGCCTCCTAAAGCAAAATGGGAAGGTGCAGTGCTGCACATGCACCCCACTTGCTTCTCCCATTGAATCCTTGTTTACTGGGATCACATGGATGCAGCTTCCCACTTCTGTCAAGATCTCGTGAAGCCCTTCCAGAGACCTCCATGTGATTTTGTGTCTGACCATTGCAGAATAGAGAGGTATTGCTGCTTCCCTTAATCTGGGCACTAGGCTTCTCTTGATGCAGCCTAACTTTTTTTTAGTTACAGATAGGTAGCCGTGTTGGTCTGCCATAGTCAAAACAAAAAAAAATTCCTTCCAGTAGCACCTTAAAGACCAACTAAGTTAGTTCTTGGTATGAGCTTTCGTGTGCATGCACACTTCTTCAGATACACTGAAACAGAAGTTTCCAGACCCTTCTATATAGTGAGAAGGTGGGGAGGGGTATTACTCAGAAGGGTGGTGGGAATGGGTGATTGGCAGATAGCTGTGATGAGCCTGTTGACGACTCTTAACGACTGCAATAGGTCTTACAGGAAAAAGCAAGGGGTGAGAAGGTGAAAAATGGCTTTGTCGTGTATAATGAGATAAGAATCCAAGGTCTTTGTTCAGACCAGGACTCTCCATGGTTTTAAGTTTGGTGATAAGTTGCAATTCAGCAGCTTCTCTTTCCAGTCTATTTCTGAAATTCCTTTGTAGTAGATCTCAAAGTAGCTGTTTTACTACAAAGGAATTTCAGAAATAGACTAGAAATAGACATGACAAAGCCATTTTTCACCTTCTCACCCCTTGCTTTTTCCTGTAAGACCTATTGCAGTCGTTAAGAGTCGTCAACAGGCTCATCACAGCTATCTGCCAATCACCCATTCCCACCACCCTTCTGAGTAATACCCCTCCCCACCTTCTCACTATATAGAAGGGTCTGGAAACTTCTGTTTCAGTGTATCTGAAGAAGTGTGCATGCACACGAAAGCTCATACCAAGAACTAACTTAGTTGGTCTTTAAGGTGCTACTGGAAGGAATTTTTTTTTGTTTTAACTTTTTTTTGTTCCTGCATCACACTCATTTTAAGCTTCTGGTCTACTCAGACCGCTAGACCTTTTTCATGTGTGCTGCTGTCAAGCCAGGTGTCCCCCATGCTATATTTGTGCATCAGACCTGACAATTACCCCTACTGAAATTCATTTTGTTAGTGCTGGCCTAGTTCTCCAAGCTGCTAAGGTCACCTTGAATCCTGACTCTATTTTCTGTGGTATTTGCTTAGTCTTCCCACTTGGGTGTCATCTACGAATTTGATGAGCATCCCCTCTATTTTTTCATCTGAAACACCTTTAAATGTATACTGTGGAAGAGGCCTTAAGTTCAATTTGCCATGTTTCCATAGCAGTCAAAATTTTGTAAAGGAAATCCTTTTTTAAAAAGTATCACAATTTTAGTGTGCATTTTTCTGAATATTCACATTTTTGCAAGCAACGTATAAGGCATAACACAAGGGGCTTTTAAATGTTATGTCCTCTATTTAAAAATCTGCATTTTTATGCACACTTTCCCTCAATACACATTTTTATCCACATTGTTTGTCTGGAGAACTGGATTGCAAAATTTGGAGGAGTGCAAATTTTTAAGTATAGCTGTTTTGACTCATTTGTGGTGTGGATTCCCCCCCCCCCCCCGGAAGTACAAATTAGATAGGTTCCCAGCAGTGATTCCCATGAGGACAGTAATGGCAGATTAAAATATAGCAGCCCTGCAAGAGATTCAAATGTTCCCATATTTCAGTAAATGCATTTTTGCACATGCCACCCCTAAAAAAGTAGTTTACGATGCCTTTTTCTAAATACATTTCTGAGAAGATTCAGTTTCCTGATTCATGTGAATTCAAACAGAACCCATAATTTTTTATTAGTAGTATTTTCATGAGGAAGGTCAGTTGCTCAAAGGCTTCATTCATTAAATTAGTTTGGCCATAAATTAATGTTAAATTTGGTCAAACAACTTTACAACTTGGGAGGTTTGGAAAACAAAACATAGTTCAGCTGTCCCCTTTGCAACCTTATTTTCATAACCCTGTAGCATCCCCTCCCCTCAGCATTCAATAGATATTTTCTCTAATCCACACGTCCTCCACAAAGCTATATTTTCTATCAATGTAAGTGAATATTAAAGAAAACAGAAAAGGGTATCAGAGTTCCAAGTTGGTTTTTCACATGAAATTGTGTGTGTGTTTATATATGATTTGGCACTGCGACATAAGAAGAGCCACGCTGGATATCTTGTCCAGATAGCCTAGATGACTCTGGAAAGCCCACGAGCAGGACCTGGGGGTAACAACATTCTCCCCTCCTGCAATTCCCAGCAGCTGGAATTCAGAAATTCCAGCAGTGGAAGAAAAACATAGCCATCAGAGTTCGTAGCCATTGATAACCTTATCCTCCATCATGAATTTATCTAATCTTTTTCTAATGTCATTCATGTTGCTGGCCACCTCTACATCTTGTGGGAGCGAAGATCATAGTCTACCTATGCATTGTGTGGGGGAAAGTACTTTCTCATGTCTGCTCTAAATCATTCAGATTCATTGGGTGACCCTGAGTTCTACTATTATGAGAAGAGGAGAGAAAAAATTCCTTCTCCAGTTTCTCCATACCATGCAGCTGGAGGTGCAGTTAGAAGAATTGTAGTCGATATCAGGTTGACCACCTCAAGAATCAAACTAAGCCTTGAAAACACAGGAAAAAAGTAGTTCACACCATAGGAGCCAACTCCTAGGGGCCAAGGGGTCTTCGGACCCCCCCCATAAAATATTTGAGGGGGGTGGGTGCCCCTGGTTCACACGGGCTTCAGTCGGAAGCAAGTACCGTAAGTTAGATAGTACACCAGGGAAGGTTCTAGTTCTTGGCCACATCATATTACAACCGGGATATTGCTGATACAAAGTCAACTTTCTCCTGTCCATTTGTATGTACAGAAACCTCATTGGGGCTCGAGGTCAATTGGAAGGCAGAACAGGGAATAGGGATTCAGCCTGTGCTGGATGGGTTACATTCCAAGGGGCTGAAAGTTGGGGCATGCTCCTGGATTCAGCCCTGAGTATGGATGCTGAGGTCTCTGTGGTGGTCAGGAGTGCATTTGCACAGTTAAATCCGGTGCATCAGATACTATATCTATATCTATATCATCTATATCTATCTACAGTGGTACCTCGGGTTACATATGCTTCAGGTTACATACACTTCAGGTTACAGACTCCACCAACCCAGAAATAGTACCTCGGGTTAAGAACTTTGCTTCAGGGTGAGAACAGAAATCATGCTCCGGCGGTGCAGCGGCAGTCGGAGGCCCCACTAGCTAAAGTGGTGCTTCAGGTTAAGAACATTTTCAGGTTAAGAACAGACCTCCGGAATGAATTAAGTACTTAACCTGAGGTACCACTGTATATCTATATCTATCAAGAGAGATTTAGCTCTATTGTTTACTTGTTTTTTTAATGAATGAGGGTTTCCCCCCATGTTTTTGGCTGTACTTATTTTATCTGTAAGCTGCCTTGACTCCCTGTCGGGGGCAAAGGTGGGGTAGAAATAAATATATAGTAATAACAATATATAATCATCATGGGTGTGCTTCCTGAATGCATTCCCACAGAAGAAATCTAGCCTCATAGTTCCACTGTCATGCTATTGTCCTTGTGCAAGTATTATTATTTTTTATTCTTGCACAAGATATGGCAGAGGATTTAATCACCTGCTTTTGAAATTGCTAAAACCCCAGATTTAAGTTGGCTGCCTTAGCATGAACCACACCTATCTCATTCTTTACTCCAGTAGGTGGTGACACTCAGTGAGTGAGGAGTGACATGGTTGCAAGGTGCTTCCATTCCTGTGGAAAGGAGGAAGAGGGCAGTGATTGTCATTTCCTTCCCTTCCTTCCCTTTCCCTTTCTTCAAACATTTCTCTACTGCTCTGCAGCCTCCATGGCTGTCCATATGTGTTGTTATTTTTTTTGAAAAAAGGCCCATGAGAGGAATTGCCTCATGACAACTCCCTCTGTGCTTTAATTGAAATGTTGGAAGATGGAGACGATGGCTACCAAATGCCCAAGATTGGTGTACTCCCTGCTTTTGTTTCTAAGGGAAATTCTTCATTTCAATTTTTAAAGGTAGTAAGGCTTCTCTGCCTTCTCACCCCTACAGGAAAGCGAATTTGAAGACATTGTGGTTTTTCCAGGGGCACCCAAGAAGGCTGCAGAATGCAGACCACTGGAGTGCTGATTCGCAGAGTGAAAGGGAAAAAAAAACCTTTAGTTGCCTCAACAATGGGGGGGGGGGACCCTGCATTCCACCTATGAGAATTTCACTGATTTTCCATCTTTCCTGTGACAACTTTTTGAATGCATCTCCCCCCTCCCAATAATAATAATTGATGGAGAATGGTGGAAAGAAAAATGGAAGAAAATATCAGCACAGCCCTATTGCATACACCCCACATGAAATTGTACAGGTTTCTTTTTCTTCTAGTGCCTAAAATAAAACCCTTTAAGAAGGGAATGGAGTATTCTTCTCGTCCTCACGGTAATAATTCAGAACTCAGGGAAACGTTTAGGGGTTTTGAAGAGTGATCTTGGCGGATGGTGTTTCCAGTGTGATTTTTCTTTCACTCCTGTTCATTTTATCGCTGGGTTTTATGTGTGTACTTATTTAAGCTGTCTGGGAAAAAGAGCTGTATATAAAAACCGATTAGTTTTTATAGCACTCCAGGGCTGACTTAAAGGGTTTCTTCTTCTTTTTTAAACTTTTTCTTATTGTTCTAAGTTGGGTTATGTGTTTTTATACGCACACGCACACACAGAGAGAACATAAACAGTAATTTTTGAATGGATGCATATATATATATATATATATGAATGAGAACAAAAATCAAATTACAGAATTTACTCTTCTTTGAAAAGTTTCACAAAACAATAAAAGGGGAGGATCATTTCACAAAGCAACAAATGCCTGATGCTTAAAATCCAGGGCCAGCTTCCTATACAGTATAAAATTAGTATTATATCCATTTGTGTAAAAGGAAGGGGGAAATGATACTTGTATTCAGGTCTTCTTCTTCGTGTGTGTTTTTGAAGAAAGATTAAAGTCCTCTTGGAAATGAATGAACTTGATGCTAAAAATAAAAAAAAAATAAAAAATAAAAAGTGTGCTCAACCCCACCCCACCCCAGGCAAACAAAAAGTTGAATATTTAATTTTGAAGATAAGAGTATTCTGCTTTCCTGTATATGGCTGCTACAAATGAAAAGGGGGTGGGGGAGAGAAAGAATAAAAAGTGCATCTTAAAAGGAAAGAAATGAGCAGAAACTGACCTTTCTATGAGCAACTAGATGAGAGAAGGTATTTGGCTAATCCCAGCCGCCTCTGATTGGCTAGACAGAACCGTGTGGAAAATGTCTCCATCTGGACTAATCTGTTCTCAGTTGGATGAGCCGAGGCCTTCCGAGTTAACCTGACATTTAACAATAATTACCCTTTCGTATGACCCCAGCCCAATCTCCTGCTCTCTCGGAAATCTCTCTTTTCGTGTTTGTGTGTGCTCCAAAACCCCTTGACTCTTGTGTTAGAGATAGCTGAGGAAGCGATGAGACGATAATGTTGTGTGTGTGTGTGTGTGTAGCATATATCTCTATATATCACTGAGATAGATTTGAATTTTAAAATTTAGCTTCTTAAAATGTGTGACTATGACTGATCTTCCCCAATAAGATATTGTTTTTGTTAACCAAGAGAGTTTTCAACAACAACAACAAACTACTATTGCTATTGTTGTTGGTTATTATTATTGTATTGTTCTTCTTCAGATAAGCCTACTCAGATATGTAGAGTGTTGATATGTGTTTTAATCTGTTTTTAGTTTATCATTTATTAAAATTATTTTTTCTCACATTTTAAATAGCTGCTTATAACTGGTTTTGCTGCTAATCTGGATTTTTTTCAAAAATGAAAAAAGGAACAAAAAAATGAAAATGACTCCTAGGACACGAATAAATTAACATTCTTATTATATTAAGTGAGAGTGACTTTTATTTTCAACAGAACAAAAATGGGCTTTCATTTAAGTTCCAGTCTGGATCCAAAAGGTCTCTTATTTGTGGGGAGGAGAAATGGTCCGTGGAAACCAGTTCAGAGAGAAAAGCAGAGTTCAAGGGTCACCAAGGCTAACCGTAGATGAAATGTGTCTATTTCTTTTTCACCTGAGGCTGGTTTCATCTTTTCTCTGAAAGGTCATTGTGATAAAACAAACACACACAAACATCTTGGAAGGGAAAATATTCAGCTCTGGCTGGGTTTCCCCTTTCCTGTACAGCTATGTTTATTTACGTGTGGGTCGTCCAACTTCCCCCCCCCCCGCCTCCGCCCAACTGTACTGTCCTTGAAGGAGGCTGCTAGACCAAATGACCCTGAGTTTAATTCTGGGAAGAATTGGCTGCGTTGAAGCAGAAAGCACTCCTTTACTGTACTCTGGCCATTTCTCCCGACTACCGAAAGAAGTATCCCAACAAAGTTCCTGTCAGGACTGAACTGGAGACTTGGAGCTGTCTGCATTTAACGTGTGCTACTGCTTCCAGCTCTCTCCAAAGAAGAGAAATAGAAGGTGGCCAGACAGACAGAAGCAAGGAGCACTGTCAGAGTTCAAGGGCACATTGCAGCCAGACAAAAAATCACGGAAGGAAAATCTGAAGCAAGCTCAGTGACGGGTGCAGCCTGAGAAGATAGGGTATCCCAAGGACCAGATAAATAGAGATGCCTTGAGGACCAAATGGGGCCCCCAGGCCTAAGGATCTCAACCTTAGCTTTACACCAAAACACCAAAATGGGCTAGGTGATACTCTGTCCTTTTATAAATGCTTATGGGTCAGGCTTCTTCACCAGACAGAGTAAACCAGTCTGTGCAGATGGCTACAAACTTAGGCCACATTCACACCATATATTTAAATAATAAATAATAATATTTTTTTTATTTATACCCCGCCCTTCCTGGTTCAGAAAACTGGGCCCAGGGCGGCTAACAACAAATTTAAAACACTTAATTGATGCAACAAAAAACAGCATAAAATACAGTATAAAATGTGAATAACAATAAATTCAGAATTCAAAAATCAATTTAGGGAGGAAATCCATCCAATAAAGCCCTATGATAGCACTTTAAGCTGTCATAGCTTCTAGCAAAGAATCCTGGGAGGTGTAGTTTGTTAAAGCTGCTAAGAGTTGTTAGCAGACAACTATTCCCTTCCCAGAACTACAGTTCTCAATGTTTCCTGGGAAGATAGGTTGGTTATTAAGCCACTCTGGAAACTGAATCTCTGTAAGGGGAATGGGGGTCTCCTAACAACTCTCAGCAGCCTTCAAAACAACAGCTCCCATTATACACTGGGGGCGCCATGACGGTTTAAATTGTCATTGTGCTTTAAATGTGTGGTGTGAATATGGCCTTGTAGCCTTTTTGGCCTTCCAGGCTTTCCGCTTCCCCCTAAACCTTGGCAGGAATCAAGGCCCAGCAGTTCCCCAAGGTTACATCTCCCAGACTCCTGAAGGCAATAATAATGCTAACAGTTGCACACAGCAATCGCTTGCCTCTGACGTGCCTGTTTACTAGTTTGTCTGGGCAGGTGCTCTATTCTTCGAGAATGCAATTGAGCGGCTGTTTTGCTTCAGCTGATTTCCATCCACAAGCCATTCTGGAGTTCAGAGTGGAGATCATCTTAAACCACTGAGTTCCCCACTTTCACAGTCAATTAGTGATGGCTGCCTAGATGGAGGAGGGCAGGGGATATGGGCTGCCCTTGAGAAAATGTCATACCTTTTTCTGATGTCATAAAATAATAATATCACATCCCAGGCGTCATTACTTTTGCTACCTGGCGCATAAAGACAGACGAGAGCTAGAACTCCGTGGCTGCAGTTTATACACCTGCAGGGTCAATAAAAAAAGAAAAGAAAAAGAAATGCTGTTGTTAGGAAGGGAAGTTGCACTGCCTGGTGCATTTCAGTTGTCAACACAATCTAATAGTATTTTGCCAGGTCTACCTCATGGATAGGTGCTGAAATATTAAAATACAGATATTCACCATTGAATATCTCACAAATATAGATCGTGGGGAATGGGCTATAATTTCACTGGGATTAGGTCTATCTCTAGCATTTCTTTCCAACCATTTTCCATCAATTAAGGAGAAAAGGAATTGCATTCAAAAATTATCAATGAGGAGAAAAACTCTGAGTGAAGGTTTCCTGAGTAGGTCTCCATGCCTACCTTACTTTTGAGATGACCAAGGGATGTTTGTGTCTACAAATCATTATACAAATCACTTCTTTGCAGCCCCCCCCAGGTGTCCAGAAATAAATTAAATGCTGTCTCAAGGGGAGACAGCATGACGTAAGTCTCCCACAGGGCTTTTTCCAGATCAGGAAGCATGGACCCCCCAGGCAGGCTGCTGAATGCTAGTGAAATATTTACTGGAAAGCAAAGCTGTCCATGAACATGGAAAGGAGTTAAAAGCAAATGTCCCCTTAATATCAACACCCCCTGCTTTGTTTAATTGAGATGCTAGCATGAAAGAAGAAAGCCAGCAACCTCCAGACTGGAACCTCAGAACATGAGCTCAACAGCATACCCTCCAAGTGTCCCAATTTTGCAGAGACAGTCCCGGATTTACAAAAGTCATCCCAACTTCTGATTTGATCCTGGAATGTTCTTAATTTTTTCTGCAAATGCTGCTGCCACTGAGCTCAGACAGGAGGATTACTGGATGCTTGTACTGAGCCACAGTGGCATCTGCAAAAGAGCACCCCGTTGTCTCTCCATGGCCTCTTCATGGCTGCTGTTGCCGGCCTCCTTCCTTGGACAACTCATGGTGGCTGCTGGTGAGTGGGCAAGAAGGAGGAGAGGCTGCCATTGCCGAGGCCCAGCCCTGCGTGATGTGCCAGGATACAGAGCCATCCTGGGCGGAAAGAAAGGGGGAGTGGGGCAGAGTTGAAGGAGCCTCAATTGATTGATTTTTTTTTAATGCTTTGTGCATTCACATCTACTCTTGGCCCTTTCCAAAATTTATTTATTGGTGTGTTTTTTTACTTTGGTAAATCTACCAAAGAATAACATTATTTTTTTTTAATCTGAGGAATGTTGGAGGCTATACAACAGTAAGCTTTTAGGCCACCATCTTTGTGGCAGACCCCTGCCCACCGGGCATGCAATAAGTCCCTGAAACAAACTATAACACCTTCCACCATCCTAGACCACTGACCATGCTGGCTGGGGCTGATGGGAGATGGAATCCAGCCACAACAGGAAGGTCACAGTTTCTTCCCATCCCTTCTCTATAAGGACAGTAGATTGAGGATCGCTTGTGTTGCAATGCATACACAGGCATAACTAAAATCAGAGAGAATTAAGTTCCATAAGGGGAAGGGGGGGGGGGAAACAACCCTTTGCAGCCCTCATCCTTTCCCTCCAATACTGCAATATCTCCCGCTGATCTGCTTGATCCAAGGGAAAAATTCTACACCGGTAGCGGGTTCCTCCCCATTATGCTAATTTCTCAGCAAGCGTCATAAAAGTAATTAATTAGATTACACTCAAATGCCTATCTGCAAAATGCAGCGGTGGAAACTTTGTTGTTGTTGTTAGTGACAGAAAGCAGGGGACTGTGCAAGAAAGAACCAGATGAAATAGCGTTCAAGCTTCAGGCAGGCCTTAAAAGCAGACCACCTGACGTGTGTGTGTGTGTGTGTGTGTGTGTGTGTGTGTGTGTAATATATATATATATATATATATATATATATATATATATATATGTCACCCAGACCTTGTCTCCCTGCTAATGTCATAATCAGCAAGCTGAAGGCCAGGGAGCCGATAATTGTGCTTTATGTTACTCTTTGTTTAGTATCTGATTCAATACATCTATGTGGACATCGTTCCATCACCTTCTTAGTACTGGAGGTGAAGAAAATCAATGGCAATCAGATTACCTTGTTAACAGAGAGGCTAAAGGGCCAGTGTGTTAAGTTCACAGTGCATCACCTTTCATTTAAAACTTCTCACTTATGGGGGTCTCTTTCCCTCCCTCCTCTCCGTATCCCTTGTACCTCTCTTTTTTATTATTTACCCTTTATGATTATTTATAGTTTGACATCCAGGGAGTTTTCTCCTCCTGCTAGGAAGTGGCTGAATGATTTTGCCCAGAGTTTCATGCATATTAATACTGGAGATGCAATGTTTAAGGCAATGATGTGGTTAGATTTATCAGTTTGAAATCTTTTGATAAATTTATAAAGTGCCCCCAATTAACTGGGCAGCAGATTCCTCCCCCGCCCCACAAGTTAACTATTTTTTAACATGAAGAGTGCATATAGCACTTCTAAGAAGGCATTGATTGTGACACCTTCATCTAAAAATAAATTTGCAAATAGATCTAGGTTCCATCAATTGCAAAAAAGGTTTTTTTTTCATTGCACAACAGCCCTTATGATTATCCCCTAGATCAGATGTGGGGAATTGTTGGCCCACCGTACACCCAACTCATGACGCTTCCTTCTATCTTCACTTTGTTATTTTTTAAATTTTAATTTGTTTTCCCACAAATTGATGGAGAATCACTAAAAAAATGCAAGTTGTTAATTTTAATTCTTTTGCACAGAACTAGCTCCTATACAAATGATATGGGGAATATATTTTAGAGACTGAGGGCCACATTCATTTCTGGGCAACTTTCTGGGGGCCACATGCTGACAATAGGCAGGGTCAGAGACAAACTGGATGTAAATTCTAGCTGTCTACAGTAGACTGGATACTACACAAACTCACATAGCCCTCTCTATCCTCCGTCCAGCAAGGAAGAAGCATTAGCAGAGTTCAAGGGCACATTCCAGCCAGGCAAAAACATTCAAGGGAGGGTGCAGAGTAGGGCTGGCGAATGGTGTGTCCTGAGGAGAGGCATTAGCTTGAGGGACAAGTGTATCCTGGAGAGAGTTCAAAGAGCCAAACAGAGAGGCCATTTCACCCCTTGCCCTGAGTTCCCCACATAGCCCCATATAGAGGCTAAGAACCAGCTAACAAAATTAAAAAGTTATTAGGGATGGTTCCAAAAGGAATCAGATTCAGGCTGCAACAATTCTCTAGGAGGCAGGGTTTCTATAGGTCTGGAGCAACCACCAAGTACAGTTCCGTAGGTGCTTTTGCTCTCTGAACCATGCCACTGCAAAATGACAGACCCTCAAAGTGCCCCTATTTTCCACAGACAGTCCTGGATTTACAGAAATAGTCCAGATTTCTGATCCCGGAATGTCCCGCTTTTCCTTAGGAGTCCCTATTTTCATTTGAGAAATGTTGGAGTGTATGGAGTTATGTGGCACCCTCCTCAAGAAAAAAAAACCCCAATGAGATAAGTAACTATACAACTTTTCGAAGACATTTGAAGGCAGCCCTGTATAGGGAAGTCCCCCCCCCCCAATGTTTAATGTTTTATTATGTTTTTTATATATGTTGGAAGCCTCCCAGAGTGGCTGGGGAAACCCAGTCAAGATGGATGGGGTAAAATTAATAACAACAACAACAGCAATAATATGGAATAGGGTGTCCCTATTTTCATCAGAGAAATGTTGGAGGGTATGAAATGAGTGGATCTGGTCCACTGGTCTAAAAGCCGTTCATGTCAGAAAACCCGCATAATAACTACAACTTGGCTAATTGCACAAAAGCCATCTAAAAACGTGGGCTACTTTCTAGTTCAATGCACCTAATCCGAGTTTGGCAATTTACTAAGATTAATAATGTCTCCCTCCAGGTATAAATGAATCAGAGGGATGACAAGAAGAAGAAGAAGAAGAAGAAAATGAAAGCTAAAGAAACCACGTTTAATTGGAAGGCTTAGCCGGAGCACCCGTCAAATCCTGGAGCTATAAGCCGCGCCAAGATGGTGGCTAGGAACCCAGCCACGAAAATTGCTTGACGGTGTAAGGACTTGCTGCAAAAAGCCCACGACATATTTTTACCATTAGAGAAATCAGAGATTGGCACGCCGGCTTTCTTGTTTGGATATTACATGCATTTAAGAGATTAGATTAATAGCAGCCTCAAAACAGCTGTGTTGTGGCGGGGGATAATCTTTAACTTTGTTATGTTAAGAATTGGCCTGGTCCTTGATGTGGGCTCCCATTTTGTCTTACACACTGAAACTATTCGCGGAGGCGCTTGGGGAAGCCGCAAAAGGAAACCGTGCTTGCCTTGCATACAGTTTCAAAGACCTCGCCTGCTTTATGGATTTCCTTCCAATTGTAGTAGCAACATTGGCACAGGGAAGATGGATTTCCCATCGGGCTGGAAAACTGGCAGAGCTGCCGGGCAAATGAGGCACAGGAATATCATTGTTTGATGTTGTTCTCCTGGGAGCGTGTGGGTGTCTTGCCCAGACAGGCTCCCACCCTGCAAGAAGACAATCACACCCGAACAAGAGCTATCAGGATTGTTGAGTCCTGAGAAAATGTCCCATGGAATTGTAATATTTATTTGTTTATTGCTTGTATAGCCCAGCTTTTCCTTTAAGGAGCTCAAGGGGTTTCTTTCCCTTGGCTCTCCCCCTCCCTTTTTAACTCTGTGAGGTAGGTTAGACTCAGAGGTAGTGATTGGCCCAAGGTTGACCAGTGAGCTTCATGGCCCAGTAGGGATTTGAACCCTGGTCCCACAGGTCCTAGTTCAGCACTCTAACCACTATGCTACACTGGCTGCCTTGTGTGTTCTTACCATTCTTCACTGCTCCTACCCATCTAAGAAAGCTGAATACCGTAGCCACAGAAGGAAATTCATGAAAGGCTTTGCCCCGTGGGCGAGGTGTCAGTCTCAATGACTGTCTCGTAGCCATTTAATGCACTATCCCAGGCATCTTTACAACAATCCTGTAAGGTAGACCAATATTGTGATTATCATTCCTATGTCATAGAGAAGAGAGTGGCTGAGAGACAGTAGCTTGAATTTATGGAAGAAAGGACATTTGAGCTATGCTATCCCAGGTTGCATTTTCACTACTACATTGCATTAAATAGAATGAATGAATGAATGAATAAAGAAATAAAGAAATAAAGAAATAAATAGACATATACCTTTGTTGTAGTGGTAGAATAACAGTAGTAGAAGACACATGCCATGTGTAAACAAAGGCTGCAATCACAGAATCAGAATGGTAGAGTTGGAAATGACCCTAAGGAGCATCTAGTCCAACCCCCTGCCATGCAGGAATATGCAACTGTCTTATACGGGGATCGAACCTGCAACCTTGGCCTTATCAGCACCACACTCTAGCCAACTGAGCTATCCAATAATTTATGTGAGAGTGAGTTCCATTGACCTCAGTAGGACTTATGACTGAATAGACACAGTTAGGATTGCACTGTAATGAATCCATCCAGTCCACATTTATTTATTTAAATTTATAAACTGTTTATTATGATTGATGATTATTTATTCAATTTATATACTGCCCTTTATCAAAAGATCCCAGGCTGGGGGACAACATTAACAACACATTTTATGGAGCAAAATTAAAAACACACACACACAATAATAGATAATATAATAATATAACAATAGTTCAACAGTTTTTTCAATTTAAAAAAATCTGAGTATTCCCGTTAGCAGATAATCATACTGCAGTTACAAAAAAAACCCATCTCTTTTGTTTTTAGACAATGCATGGAGTTGTTCCAGTGTCCCAGAAGAAGTATTCAATCCTTTGTGTCACAGAAGATGGAATGCCTCTTATAAGATGGCTCCTACCTACCTCTCTTGTGATTTTTGTAAACATTTGTGTGTGTATCTAGTGGTACGTACTTTCAGTCTGCTTCCTGATTAAATCCTCTCTCTTTACAAAACGAAATGTTTCCTCTTGATCCATCGATCTTAACCAAGCGAACCAACACTGTAACCTCAATTATTCTTGCCACACTTTTTCTTCGGTCTCCCAGAATACCCTCAGCCCACTTTGGCCAGGCGTACTGGCTGTGGTACCATGTTGTGCAACGGAATGCCAGCTTAGCACTCATTGCCAGCCTAATCTGATGAGTGGATTGGCATGGAGCAAACTCCATGGAACGAGTGGCCCTCTGGGACACTTGGTGACCTATTCTGCAGGAACTGACATCCCCCGAACTTTATTGTCACCATCCCTTTAATAAGAACCAAATCTCCATCAAGCAGCCCGGTGCTTAAGTGCCACCGAGGAAAGGAGCAAGGAAAGAGGAGGGGGGCAGAAAAAAGAAATTCAATTTTAGTGGGGGATGACAGCCTTACCTTTTTGCGCTTAATTGGCCGTATTGTCTCCAAAAGTTAATTGGTTACTTAGTCCAGGTAGTTAGTAAAATGTTTAGCTGCGTCAAAAGCTCAGGCTCCCATTGTTAATGGGGCATGAAATGGAATGTTTGATACTGCAAATAAAATCAGTGATATTCAAGGCTGTTATGGTAGGTAATGCGTTGAAACTGCCATTTAATGGGTCCTGGAAGATTAGGGTAGTGTCAGCTGGAACCGCCCGGTCTCTTTCCTGACATTGTTAGTTGCCTCTTCATTTACTTAACGTCTGTCTGCACTGATTACATAGACATAAAACTCCTTGGAAAAAAACAACAGAGACACGCTCTATTAGCAGTCCAATTAGAACTATTTGCATATTACAGTTCATTTCTGCTTAAGTGAATCCCTAATACAACTTTAGGAGAGGGAGGAGGAGGAAGGGGAAAAAAAGAAATCTATTGTAATTTAAAGAAGAAAAAGAAGGGAGGAAGAAAGGAAGGAAGGGAAAGAAGCAAGAGAACAACCTCAGAGGTGATGGCTCTCCTCTCCTTCCCTGCTTTCCTCTCACAGGATGGGATAAAATTGTGCAGAGCACCATTCCCCCCAAAAAACCAAAACAGGTGATGGAGATGGAGAGAGGTAAGCAAATTGTCTTCGTGTCTTTGATGACACTCTAATATTGGCATTAAAAGAACTAATACTCACTTTATATGCCTGCCCACCCCCCAATCCACCCACCCTAACACACAGGCAAGCTTAAGCGATACTTCGTAATGGTCTATTCTTTAAAAGGATGTGCTAGATCAACCTCAGCCGCTGCTTCCTGGAGCAAAACAGGTAATGTCTTTAGGAATGGCCCTCGTGAGGAGCTGCGCTCAATGCCGCCTGGCTTACCTAAACCATTAGCGAACAGCAGCAAATGTCCCTGATTCCCCCACCGTCCCTCAAGGAGGCGGCACGAGGGTCTTTTGGCACGCTGCATTGTTTGAAACTAACCTGGAAAGTCTTTATAGATGTGCATTTGGTAGCAATGGGCTGTTTCCAGGAGTGTTGTGGGAGATGTCATGTGTGGGCCTTGGTCCCAGCATCCTTCACATTTCTGGTGATTTTTTTAAATTTTTAGTTCTAAAGAGGAAACACCATTTCCAGGGCATCGGGGGGGGGGGGGGAGGAAACTCTCCCCTTTCCGACTCTGTTCCTCACAGAATGTTTTGTTCCATAGTACAGCTGTGCCATATGGAGTGGGTTGGAGGGATTGGAGAGGAGAGTATAACTCAATCTGAAGCAGAATATAACCAGGGGTTTAATTAAGAAGCGCATTCAGATTTGATAGATAAAGGAATAGGAATATCCCCCCCTCCACCCCACAAGTTGGTTAGATTGGCCCAGGGATTGGTTAGATTGGCCTAGGGCTTGCCGATCAGAAGGTCGGCGGTTCAGATCCCTGCAACGGGGTGAGCTCCCATTGCTCGGTCCCAGCTCCTGCCAACCTAGCAGTTCGAAAGCACATCAAAGTGCAAGTAGATAAATAGGTAACGCTCTGGCAGGAAGGTAAACGTCGTTTCCGTGTGCTGCTCTGGTTCGCCAGAAGCAGCTTAGTCATGCTGGCCACATGATTCGGAAGCTGTCTGCAGACAAACGCTGGCTCCCTCGGCCTTATAGAGTGAGATGAGCGCTGCAACTCCAGAGTTACCTGCGACTAGACCTAATGGTCAGGGGTACCTATACCTTTACTTTAAGGCATGGGTGGTCTCATGTGATGCACTCTGGCTGCCCCTCTTTCCCAACATTGTATCACATGCCAGAGAGGATTTCAGACACGGAGACATCTTCAATTTTACCTTCACCACTAGGGACATAGTTCTGGTTTAGTTGGTGGAATAACAGCAGTTTGCACCAAGATTTTTGGGCTGGATGCTTAAAACCCACTTGGGATGCTATGGGCACCAACTGTTTAAGTACATAGGAAACTGCCTTATATTGAGCCAGACTACTGGTCCATCAATCAGTCCATCAGTATTGTTTACTCTCATCATCATCATCATTTTTTATTTGCATGTCGCCTTTCCGCAGTTAAAAAAACAATGCTCAAGGCAGCTTATAGCATAACAAGATTTACATAATTACAAAAGTCATAAACAATAAATAAGCCATATCAAAAAAATACACATGGCTAGCAGCACCTCTCCAGGCTTTCAGACAGGGTTAGTATTGGGGACCATCTCCTTCCCTTTTTAAATAAAAATAAATAAAATTTATTGACATAAGCACATTTAAAATACAATGAAAATGATGAGTGTAACAAATAAGAATAAATATAAAAGTAGCAAAATAAAACATAGATACAGAGGGAAAGAAAGAAAAACAGAAAACAGCTGAAAATACAATGATGCGTTCTACTATCGCATATGAGAAGAAAAAGGTGAGTCAGTTCAGTTCTCAGTAAACCCTATCCACATACTTGTCTGTAGAGCAAGTGGTTTAGTGGGCTATTCAGTTGAAAAACTGATACCATGTCAAATAAAAATGCTCTATTATTGATAAGCCATTCAGGACCCTCCATTTCTATGTTCTGACAGTGCAATGTCCCATACTTTTGCTAGCCACTCCTCTCAGGATGGAGGTGTTTTGGACTTCCAATAGGAGGCCACTGACAATCAATGGCAAGACGCATGAACACAAAAGACCTTTTTCATGCAAATCCTCTGGTCTTCCATTGAGCTATGACTCCTCCTCTGAACAGAGGAAGCATTATTTACAACACCAAGTCAGATCATTGGTCCATCTAGCTCAGTAACGTTTACACCAACTGCATATCCTGCAAATGTCTGGGGGGAAAATGGGACATCCTGTTTTGGACGCAGTGTTCTAACACAATTTTGCGTCATAGTCCCCCCCCCAAAAAAAGCACTTTTGGGGGTCTGTGATCTTGCAAGGTGCCCCAAAACACAATTATTTGGGCGCCATGCCTGGAAAAGTGCTTATTAGGGAGGAAACCAAGGTACAAAATCACATAAGATCACAGCATACAAAATGACTGCTATTCTCCCACAAGAAAAAAATGGGAAGATGGGGTTCTGGAAGATGGTGTCCTGGATTTTGCCATTGAGGTGTTGGAACTGACAACACCTCTCCAGGGTTTGAGGCGTTGTGGGTTAAAGCCTCAGTGCCTAGGGCTTGCCGATCGAAAGGTCGGCGGTTCGAATCCCTGTGGCGGGGTGCGCTCCCGCTGCTCGGTCCCAGCGCCTGCCAACCTAGCAGTTCGAAAGCACCTCCGGGTGCAAGTAGATAAATAGGGACCGCTTACCAGCGGGAAGGTAAACGGCGTTTCCGTGTGCGGCTCTGGCTCTGGTCAGAGCAGCGATGTCACGCTGGCCACGTGACCCGGAAGTGTCTCCGGACAGCGCTGGCCCCTGGCCTCTTAAGTGAGATGGGCGCACAACCCCAGAGTCTGTCAAGACTGGCCCGTACGGGCAGGGGTACCTTTACCTTTACCTTACTTCCCCCATCTGACCTGGCAATGTTGCCGATTGAACTTGAGAACTTCTAAGGAAATTGTGCACTTTGCCATGGAGTCGCACTCTTTCCCCATTACAGTGCAAGGTTGGCTCATTAGGGAAAGTGAGGCACTAACCCAACAGCTTCAGTCTGTGCTAAGCCAGAGCACACCTGCCTGACTCCTCCGTTGTGGGTGGAGCAACAGAAAAATGTGTGGAAAAGCATACTTTTTTTTTTTTTTAAAAAAAAGCTGTTTTGTGTTTTTCGGGAAAATTGGAAAAATGTGGCAGGGGAGGGGGAATGGATTGCAAAATATTTTCTTTTAGAATGATGAACAAAATGTTTAGGATGTTTTTACTCCCACAATATAGACATTGTCACAGCATGCCCATAGTAAATTCATATATCGCTTAGTGCTACTCTGTTGACAAACCAGTTGTCCCAAAGGACAGTGTAAATGACTCAGGGAATTTTAGCCACCATGTAAATCCAAACTGGTCAGAGCTGAGACTTCTTGTTTTAATTGGACCTTGGCTGCTGTGCAAACATATTTATATTGGCTAAAATTAAACAAGCATTATGGCAACAGCATTCTTGGAGTACAGTCATACCTCTGGTTACAGACGCTTCAGGTTGTGTTTTTTCGGGTTACGGACCACCGAAACCCGGAAGTACCGGAACGGGTTACTTCTAGGTTTCGGCGTTTGAGCATGCGCGGAAGCACTAAATTGCGCTTTGCGTATGCACAGAAGTGCCAAATTGCAACCTGCGTGTGTGCAGACACGCTGTTGCAGGTTGCAGATGCTGCGGGTTGCGAACATGCATTCCGCAAGGATCACGTTTGCAACCCGAGCACCCACTGTGCTTACTAGTACTTTTTGCACAAAATAGCAGGTCACAAGGCAACAGTATTAACATTTAGGCAGATGTTTCTTTGGATTTCCCCCACCCAGGGGCCTATTTCTTTGGGGGGTATAATAGATAGATAGATGATAGATAGATAGATAGATAGATAGAGTAATAATATAATATTATATTATAATAATATAATATAATATACCACTATTCATAAAAATTAATCAGAGTGGTTTGCAACAATATATACAATACATAAAACCATACCTTTAAAAACAACAACTCAGGAATCAGTTAACTATTGTGAAATGATATATTTTTATTTGCATACATAACTACATCAGTGTAGTATAGTGGTTAAGAGCAGTGGACTCGTAATCTGGTGAACCGGGTTCGCGTCTCCGCTCCTCCACATGCAGCTGCTGGGTGACCTTGGGCTAGTCACACTTCTCTGAAGTCTCACAGCCTCACTCACCTCACAGAGTGTTTGTTGTGGGAGAGGAAGGGAAAGGAGATTGTTAGCCGCTTTGAGACTCCTTAGGGTAGTGATAAAGTGGGGTATCAAATCCAAACTCTTCTTCTTCTTCTAACTCTGACAGAATAGAAAAAGTTTTCAGCAGGTATATAAAAGTTGAAACAAATGGAACCTGCTAATTCTCAGTCGGCAGGTTATTCTACATCATTTCCCCCCTTCGATACATACATTCCCTGGCATTTCCCCTCATTGATTAACCATCACAATGACCTTTACAGACCACCCAATAATTGGCACTATTAGCTAGCAAAAAATAGATTCCATTATTCCATAGGAAATATTCCACTTTTTTATTATTCTAATTATTTGCAGAAGAGAATGCTCGTTAAAGAGACCGGCCACCTTTAATCAAAGCTATGCATATCTAAGGAACTGTGACTCTTATTATGCACAATCTCAGATGAGAAGAGGACAAGTCATAAACACAAACATTCTCACACAGCCAGGTCTCTGATGCTCCTGTTTGCCAATTACCGTAATGCTGATGACATATCTAGTTCAACGCACACCACATTAAAACCAGTCTCGCCACCCCCCCCCTCTTTCTCCAGCAAAATCTAATTACACCAAACCCGAGCACTCAATCAAACCTGTTATTCTGTGGCTAAACAGCCCCAGTGTTAATGCAATTTGAGGAGATCCGGGCCATGACTGGGGAATGTTATGTATTAACAATATCTAATAGGAGCTCCCGTAGGTAAATGAATATGCTAACAAGCGAGGTCGCTGCTAAATCTAATATCTTTAAGCTGTTTAATTCCAAACAGCCCCTTAATAAATCAATTGACCGGGATAGCTGATGCCCCTATCAATTATTCAAGAGGACAAATAAATATTTCAGATGATTTGATAGGAAGGCTAGCTCGGACTCACGGAAAAAGCTTTGCATTTCATTAGCCCCGTCACTGAAAGTTTTATAGGATGCTGAACAGTTGTGGTTCTCTGCAGTTAAAAGTGGAATCTCAATGGTGAGCGAAGGAAGTAGCTGCACAGACTTCAGGCCAGTGTGAGTAATAAGCCTCTAAACCACACAGACCCAGCAGCCATGGGAGTTGAGAAGCACAAAGGATACTCGAGGCTGGGACCCTGGAATTCTGAAGGAGGCACCTTGCTCCTCTTACCACTTGAGTAGCTCTCAGGCAGAAGGAACGGTTGGTTTGTGTGCTCTCCAGCTCCACCACCAAGATAATGGCTAGAATGGTGTTTGGCCCAGATGGACCAAGTGATCTGGGAGATCTGTGGAAGCCCAAGTCCCTCAGACTCAGCTCCCCAACCTAAGCAATTTGTCAGACACAGGTTCTGCTCTGCAGATGTCTGAGCCTGTCCTTCCCTCCCTCTGGCTTGATGCTTTTGTTAAGGGGAGGAATTGCCTGTGTGCAGCATGGCAGCTGTCTCTCACCCTTTGGATCTGCAGCAGCAGCAATGGGGGTTGATATCCTGAACTGCGGTACCTTCCCACCTCTGCCCACCTTGACCTCTAGCTTTGGAAAATGATCTGTATCCAACAGCGTCAGACAATTGGTCCACCTGTCTACTTTAACCTGGCAGTGGTTCTCCTGGATCTCAGACTGAGCTCTTTCCCATCAATTGCTGGTACCCAGTTTGTTAACTGGATATGGGAGAGAGATTTAACCTGGCATCTTATACCAGAACTGGGTGAATTTAGTTTCAGTCTGTACCATGTTTGCTTGTTGATTTTACCCATAATTCTGCCTGTTTGGTTTATACATTAGTTTAAGTATGGATATTGGTATGTATGTACATAAATACCAATTTTATTGTGTATATATATATATATATATATATATATATATATATATATGAATGAATTGAAACTTCCAGGAATGGTGCTTTAGGAGAAACATCTGTAACATCCAAACTGTTCCATACTAGGAGGCGGTTGCAAGTTCTATATCAGGCTTCCTCAACCTTGGCCCTCCAGCTGTTTTTGGCCTACAACTCCCATGATCCCTAGCTAGCAGGACCAGTGGTCAGGAATGATGGGAATTTTAGTCTCAAAACATCTGGAGGGCCGAGGTTGAGGAAACCTGTTCTAGATTTTGGAACAGCATGCTGGGATTATGTGGGCATTATATTAAATTTCCCACAATGCTCCCAACGTGACATGCTTACTACAGCGGTTCTCAATTTCTCTATCCTTTAAGGAATTTTCTTGAAGATCAGTTAGATGGTTTCAAAATTAGATGGCCACTGGCAGGTGTAGACAACACTACCAACAGGGTAGATGCATATGCCCTTTGAGTAAATAAATTACAGCTGACCTTAATTTTGACCAAAAGCAGCGTTTACAGTCAATGAGTTCATTTGTTTTTTAGTCTACATGAACTGGAGAACTTTACAGTTGCAAGTTTTGATAATATGAAGTTCAGGGGGAGGGAATGTTGAATTTACTCTTAGGTTATCTTCTTTGGTGTGTGTGTGTGGGAGAGAGAGAGAGAGAGAGAGAGAGATTTGTATTCTAATGGCTATTGGCTACAAACAATTATCATCTGCTTGACTGAAACCACTGTAATTAAATTACACTGGCTTGGCTACATTCATACCATCCATGGAAAGCACTATAATGGCTTTCCCCAAATAAATTTGGGAAGCATAGTTTTTTAAAGAGTGCTAAGAGTTGTTAAGAGAGCTCTATTCGTCTCCCAGGGGTACAATCCCTAGAGTGGTTTAACAAGCAATTCCTCTTTTCAGGGAACTCTGCAATTTGTAGCTCTCTGAGGGCAGACGCCTAAGAACCCCCAGCACCCTTAACAAACCCCAGCTTCTGGAAATATTTGGGGAAAGCAGTGATTGATAAAAGTGCTATCGGAGTGCTTTAAAGGCATGGTGTGAATGTGGCTCTTGTCTGGTCAACAGAGGTCTTAATTTCAGCCTGGTGAAGCGGAGGATCTTGGCAGCAGAGTCATCTTAGAATCATAAGAATCATCAAAATCAATTTTAATGGGTTTGGGGGACCTCTTAGACACCTCCACCCTGGGTCCAGTTTTTAGGTTACAGCTGCCCAAAGCCCCAGTCTGACAGTTATGTTACTTGCCTTTCCAGCTGGTGGTTGATCATTAAGCGACTCTTGCAAATTGCTTTGGGATACCTAAGAGAGGAAAGCTCTATGCTCTAAGTGCAAAGTATAACTCTGTAAGTGCAAAAGTATTATCGTTGCATCGGGAGGAGGGGGAATCGCTGATCATAGATAACGCTTGGCTTATTATAAAATCAATAGAGATAAAGTTATAACACAAAGAGAGAGAGAGAGAATGTACCTGCCATTGGAAGGAACAAAGAGGGAAGAAGGTCCCCAAGGAAGCTTCTCATTTAAGAGTGTGCAAATTTGTCTGCCTCTTTGATGGATCCATTTATGCCGGTAATAGAGATTAAAAGTCAGTGATTACTTGAATGAGCATTCGAGCTTATATACAGAGAATTCTGCTTCGGTGTTTCATGGGGTAAGCACCTGAACCCCCAGAACAGTGTATACAACTCACATCCTCCCTGACTGTTGGCTCTTCTGGTTTGGGCTGATGGGAGTTGGAGTTCAATAACCTCTTGAGGGACATAGCTTTGTTGCCCCAGCACTATCCTATACCAGATTTCAGAATATGGCTCAAGGATAAGACCCCAAAACAAACCAAGGTACCTAATTAGTCAATATAAGAGATAGACAGTGCTTGGAATGAACTTGCTCAGTTTGGTGAAGTTCACTGAATTAGCTGAAACAATTCTGAACTACACCTGAAAGTGAACCTGAAGGTGGATGAAGCTTGCTTTGGCTTAGAACTGTGAATGGTTTTAAGTTCATTTTCTTGCATTTTTTTTTAACCCTGCAGACAATTTGGGCTTTTAGGCTTTAATATCATAATTGTTTGGAAAAATTAATCAAGCAATTCACATTTCATTGCGTGTGTGCTTTTAATGCTTTCTTAGTCTTCCTCTGTATATCTTATATTTATCTACAACTGCTTGTAACATTCTGAATGCTGATGTGTGTGTGCACGCGCTTAGGATCATTTGTATGAATTTGAATTGAATTTGAATTTGTATGAATTTGAATTGTGAACGGAACTAGTTCTTTTTCTAAAGGGACTAACATGAACTGGGATTAGTTCCTTTTTGGACACGCCGAACTTAAACTACAAATAGTTCCTTTTGAAAAGGAATTTACCATGCTCTGGTTGTAAGGATATAGGTACAGACAGCTTGTTAGATTTTATGAGCTCGTTTTTCTCAACAGTAGGATTTTCTTTGCCTCTCAGAGGCAATTTTAAAAAGAAGTTTGTCAAAGGAGTATTTTTGTATGGCAACAAGGGAATTTGTTCCCTGGTGTTTAATGAATGTTGAGAGGAGATTCGAGGGGACACACGCTTGCTGAGAACATAGATCTACAACAGATAAGTGCAGTACTTTGTTTGCAAAGGGATATTACACTGAAAATCCTGTTAGCAATCAGACAATTTGCTGGCTGGCTATCATCCACTCTTGCTTAGATGCAATAATGCCCACAGGCAGCACAGGATGGTACGTTAACTTACAGAAGCCATAGTGATATATTGTCCTGGCACCCCAAGATCAATAGCTCTCCCATCTTTCTGAATACACTGGGATCTGTTGTTGCGTTTACTAAGCTACCCTTATATGATTTGGGACTTAAGTTCATTTATTTGACTTAAGCATTTGTTTCTTGCATTTTTCTCTGAGCTTGAGACCGTTCACAACAAGTCTGCTCACCTTCCCCAGTGGGCAGTGTTGTGGCCGGGCATCTGGGACCTCCCAGTTATCTGGCTGTGGGGCGGAGGGATGCCAGCCGCATCACACACCCAGCTGTCCAATTGTCATGGCTGGAGGCATGGTTGTGAGCTGTTTAAACCACGGTGTGGCCGGGGGGCTTCCTCCTTTCACCTCCTCACCAGACCTCCCAGCCCACATGCCCTCTTTTTATGCATTGCTATAATCCCGACCTAGCTGTGGACAAATGTCAGCCGCCATATTGGTGGGGCCAGGTAGGAATTTTCCCACTTGGCAAATGGCACCACCCATTTGGTTTTCCCCTACCTTGTAGCAATTGTCACAACTTTGTAAGGTTAGGTGGTTAGGCATTGGGTAAACCTGGTTCATGGGAGGGGAGGCTGTTGCCTCCACCTGCCCCTCCTCAATAATTTTATCCTGTTAAAGGGATCAGGGGTGTGGATCCTGTCCAAAGCCTGAACATGGGCTAGGGCCATAGCTGTCAACTTTTCTCTTTTCTTGTGAGGAATCCTATTCGGAAAAAGGGAATTTCACTTTTTAAAAGGGGAACATTTATGGCTAGGGCCATGACATGACCCCCACGGGGACCCCGTGGGGTGTCCCAATTAGATGTATGTCATAGGGCTCCCCCTACCGGTGGTTTACCCTTAGTGAGACTCCCTGCAGATGGGCAGAAGTCGGGATATAGCCTGATTTCACCCAGTGCCTAAGTCAAACCGCTCCCATCTGTAACCAATAAAGTTGTGGTCTAATTTATCCCATAAACCTAAATATTCATGTCCGTGTGTTTACAATCTAAGGGAACTGCGGGACCTGGGACCTTGGCATGCAAACGTATGAAGCTGGGTAGCCATTACTTCATGAAATAGGGGGTTGCTCAAACCGGGAAGCTGACTGACTGACTTCAATCCAGTCACTATATCTCAGCCTAACCTGCCTTGCAGGGTTGTTGTGACCATAATGAGACTGGGAAGAAGAAATGTGTGCAATGCTCTGAGCTCTTTCATGGGTAACCAGTAAGAAATTGTGCATTTTTAAAAGTTCCCATTCCTCACATAGGATGCCCTGCTTTGGAGAAGTCAGTTCTGTGTTTGAAGGGGTGTCACGGGGCAGTCCTTTAATGAGTCCTCTTTTTGAAGTCTGCTTTAAAAAGAAAGAACCATAAGAAGGAGAACTAGACCCTTGATATTGCCCATCAACAAGCTGCATATGGGAAGCAGATGAAGAGGGTACCTTGGTCACCTGACCACCTTCTGGTTCCCCACTATGGTGAGATGTGTTTCTATTTAAATTATAACAGATATTTCTAAATCTGCATAAGTTTGTGTCCTCTTTTGCTCACCCTTTTTAGTGATAGATTTCCTCTCCTTTTTTTCTTTTTTCTTTTTGGATATTTCAGGCTCCCCCTGAAGAAGGCAGCTAGAGGAAGCTTGAGGGGTCCTGTAGAGGCTCTGAAGGTGCTCTCTTCCCTTCCACAATCTCTGCTGATTTTCTGTCTTTCTGCCCAACTCCTAGGGACAATTAGCTGTTGAAAGAGAGATAAGATGAGTGGAGATAAATTACTGATGGAGTTTGCCTGCGATTCCCTTCAGCTTTCTCTGATAGTCTCCAGGAGACCCTTCAGAATTTTCTGCGGTGACAGCCTGGCTCACATATCTAGAGCGCCAAGTGTAATGTGACGCTAGGGAATAAGATCATTGCATTAACATCTACATTTTTCAAAACTTTATTTTTTAAAAGCAACCCTTAAAGACTAACTGTGACAAAAGGGAAAAGACACACAACCATATGCGGCATCACAAATGAAAGCAAATCCTGGAAGCTGCATACCCTCCAACATTTCTCTGATGAAAATAGAGACATTCTATTTAACAACAACAACATTTTTATTTATACCTGCCCATCTGACTGGGTTGCCCCAGCCACTCTGAAAAGCTTCCAACCTATATAAAAACATGAGAAAACATGAAACATGAAACTAATTTCCTATGCAGGGCTGCCTTCAGTTGTATTCTAAACATTGTACAGTGGTACCTCGGGTTACATACACTTCAGGTTACATACACTTCAGGTTACAAACTCTGCTAACCCAGAAATAGTACCTTGGGTTAAGAACTTTGCTTCAGGATGAGAACAGAAATTGTGCTCTGGTGGCGTGGCAGCAGCAGGAGGCACCATTAGCTAAAGTGGTGCTTCAGGTTAAGAATAGTTTCAGGTTAAGAACGGACCTCTGGAACAAATTAAGTACTTAATCTGAGGTAACACTGCATAGTTACTCATCTCCTTGGCTCGGGGATCACGTAACACCAACATTTCTTCAATGAAAATAGGTACGTCCTAAGGAAAAGCTGGACATTCTGAGATCAAATCAGAAACTGGGATGGCTTCTGTAAATCTGGGACTGTCCCTGGAAAATAGAATCACTTGGAAAGTCTGGAAATTCACTGGGTTTGGTGCTCCCACTATGCTAGCTTCCTGGCAGGTGCATCGCTCTTGCTTACCAGGAGAGAGCAGGGATTGGATGTGATGGTTAGTGCTGTGCAAACATACTGGGAGGAAAGCCAGATTGGCTCCACCCATGCATTTGAATCACAATCACCTCCCTGCCATTTCACCTCTCCAAGTAAGCAACAGCAACCCACCTGCTAGGATTCTAAAATAGTGCCTCTACCCTATCCAGTGACCTGCTTCTGCTTCTAACCGCTCAGACTATTTGTCCAAATAACCCAGTATTAACTTCTCAGATTGACAGTAGATCTCCAGGGTCTTTCATATTGGCTGATCATTTTGTCAACGGAGAAGCAGGAGTGGAACTTTGGCTTTTCCACATACAGATGGCCAACTCTCTCCTTCCCTTGACCATCAGCCATGCTGGCCAGGGATCATGGGAGTTGGAGTCCAGCAACATCAGGTGCGCCTGAGACTGCCCATCCCTGAATTACCTCTTTAAAGGGGAATCCCAGCACTTTGAAGTGGACATGGAAATGGATTGGGAGCCAGAACTGATGGTGAAACCACTTAGTGATGTGAATATGTCCCCATCCACACTGCACGGTACCACACAAATTTAAACAGTTGTGGCTTTCTCCCAAATAATTCTGGGGGCTGGAGTTTGTTAAGAGTGCTGAGAGATGTTAGGAGATTCCTCTTCTCCTCACATAACTACAATTCCCAGTGTTCCCAAAGAAGAGTTCCCAAATAACTCTGAAATTCTAGCTCTGTGGGAAAATTAGGCGTCTCCTGGCAACTCTTAGCAAGTTACATTTCCTAGGATTCTTTATGGGGAGAAATTACTGTTTAAATGGATATGAAGCTGCTTTAAATGAATAGTGCACTTGGGGCCTATATCTCCCAGACCCTCAAAGTAATCTTGCTACCCCTTTTCAGACCACCTTAAGTTTCCAGGCCTTTTTTTAGAGGCAGCCCTGTGTATAAACTGATTAAAAGAAAAACTGTGATTTCAGTCAAGGAAAACAACACCACTACCACAAACCTGCTCAGAGTAGTATGTGCAGATACAAGTTACTGATGTCTTTCATTATACACCAGTTTAACTCATACCTAAAATTGGTAAACATCCTGCAGATTCATGGCTATATGTGTAAGATTGGGATTAAGTTGCTGTGCTTTAAAAGAAGAAGAAGAAGAAGTGCTGTGCCCTTTAAGATGTAAATCTATTGAAATCCAGACCTAGTGAGTGCCGGGGTCACTCTGCTTATTACTTTATGACATTTCCAGATGAAAGGTGCATTGGGGGCTCACATTAATTTGCTTTATGTTTGACTAGAAATGCTTCCCATCGCTATTAGAGCACATTCCACTCTCTCTTCATTTTGGAAGGCTTGTCAGTCATTTGAGAATGATATGCCCTGCGTCTGGGATGAATAAGCCCATCATATATTAGACGCAACCCTGTTCTCAAGAGGAAAGGAGGCAGAGGGAGAAGAAACAACGCAGAGATGATGTTGAGGAAGCAGAAAGAGCCTCTTCCAAGTCCAGAATTTGCTCCTGTTAGTGGAAGTGATTCCTCTGCCTCCCCACCTAAAGGACCTCTTTCTAGAAGTCCATCTCTTCATGCTCCCAAGTAGGGAGGGAGAAATCTGATATTGATTGCCTTGTAATGAGAAGCAACCTGATTCACACTTCTCAATCTAATGTGTGAACCAAAAACAAATCTGTCCTTTGAGATTCACACTTCTATTATTATTATTATTATTATTATTATTATTATTATTAAATTTTTACTTGCAAATTTAGCAGAGGAAAGGAAGGAGGAAAAAGTGAAAGAATTAAAAACATTAAAATAAGGGGAAAGAAACAATATATAAACAACAGTAACAATAATGAAAGAAACATCTCAGTTCACATTATGGATACAACAACCATCAGGACACACATTTTAAGTTGAACATAGAATTTAATATAAACCCTCCAGATGCCCTCTATGTATCCAGAACAAATGGACATCTACATGAAATATACTCAGCTGTAGCTGGAACCATGATGTCCTCAGATGGTTGTGTAATGGATGTAGTGGTCAGCCTTCTTGGCTTCCTGTGCTTTATTTAATCTGACAGGTAAAACATCCCGTGAGACTTTTTCAGATCAGGAAGCCTGGGCAGCCTGGGAGACTGAACAGTGTTTAAGAAATGCATAATGAAAAGAAAAGCACACATACCACCCTTGGTCACTGAGCAAGGATAAGGTGAATTCAACTTGTACACCCACCAAAATGCTGACAGAATTCAAAAGCATCCTGCAAATGGGACAGAAGAACAGAAGTCTCTTTTGCATGGAAATAAAAGTTGTTGTTTTTTTTTGGGGGGGGGGGATGAAGGACAGGTTTTGGCACAGCACTAATCTGTTGCAATGACAGCAGATCAGCTTTCCTTCCAAGGAAGAGCTGGAAAGTGATGATTCCTGCCGACATGAAAGTATCCCTGGGAAGATGTCATCTAATGATAGAGAGGGAGTAAGGATCCAAATTGCAAAGTTTCCTCTTTTAAAGAACGTACTCTTTAAGAAGCTGTTTTACCCCGTAAGCTTCTATGGGTTGCAGTACACATGGATCATCTACAACAGGGAGTGTTAAAGAATTTTAAACTATAAATCAGAACCTGGATTTTCACCTTTTCTACAAGGGTACATTTTTTGCAGATGGATGCCAGCCGGGTGTCAAAAACTGCCATTATAGAAAAAGTAACCTGAGGATTTATTTTTGCAAGTTCAATAGGGTTTTTCAATTTTTGTGCTAATTTTGCCCCAGAACAATTATTTATGTATACTGTAGCCCATCAGATCTGCTGCTGTTATGCCAATTTTTTATTTTGATGTGTCAATATTTTAAGGTTTTTTTTTAAATAACATTCATCACCAGAGCTGTATACTTCACACTGTACCGGCACGCATTAATATATGCATTTCTATTTTGATATGTGTGTATCGTACCCATATGTTTCAATTTCCACATTGATTGTGTGTGTGTGTGTGTGTGTGTGTGTGTGTGTGTTCAAAAGCATAAACAACATTTCCTAGAAACTGATGAAGGATGCTTAATTTATATGTTGCACCTAACATGGCCCAGGCAATGACTCTTATGACAAGGTGTCAGAGAATCTGTTAAATTCAGCCTTGGGCACCCACGAAACTCACCTACCATGTCAGCTCCCTACTTATCACAGGTGTGTGAAGGAAGCTGCAAGGTGCAGCGTGAAGCTGGCTTCTTGGGAAAGTGAAGAGTCCCTTTAAATTGGCATTCCTTCCAAAACGCTGAATGGGGAAAGTCTGCCACCAGCTGAAATTCCCATTCAGGAGCTTCCTGGTTGAGGAGATTGGTCAGAGCCTAGTGTGAGATTGCTGCTAATCTTCCTTGCTTCTTCTTTGCAGCCCACTCTTTCTTATATGGGGCAGGGAATTTCATGCTGACTAACCTTTCAGTTTCTCCTGGTTTCTCATCTTTCCAATCTTAAATTCATTCCCTACATTTGCACATTTTTTTAAAAAAGTCTTCATTTAAATTCATCAGCATTTAAGTGCAAATTTCTATGAATGTACACATTTTTGTATTCAATCTTGCCGTGTTTTTTCAAGCATTTTCCCTTAATACAGTGCTTTTTTTTTGTACAGGATTTTCACTAACATGTGCATTTTTATGTAGCGTATACCCTAGTATACTTACACTAGGGTTACCAGATTTCTTTCAAAGAATCCGGCAACACTTTATTTTTTAAAGAGAAAACAAAGTTATTAAAAAATGTTTATATATATATATATAAGTAATATCTTCTCTTCTGTAGTCTCCTCTGTCGTGCGGCACTCCTCTGGGCCCTAGCCTGCTCTCTTGGAGTCACCATGGAGTAGGCTCAGGTCGGGCCTGGGCTCGGCCACTTGTCCTTGCCCTCCCGGTGCTCTCTTACCTTTCCTCAGTGGCGGCAGCAACAGCGGTGTGGCAAGGTCAGGGCTCCCCTCTTTTTTCTCCTTCCTCTTTCTCTCTTCTTTTTTTCCTTTCCCTTCTCCTCTCCTCCTTCTCCCTGCATTGGCTCCAGGGGTTTTACTCGCCCCCGAGCATTGATGGGCAGTCGGCTGGGGGGCCAGGCGCTCTCACTCCTGGCTCAATTTGGGTCATGGGGGGGTCAGTGGTTTCCCCAGTTGATGCGCTGGGCATCCCCAGTTCCCCCATGGCAGTGGCAGTGGCAGTCTCAGCAGCCTGGAGCCAGCCTAGTAGCGCAGTTGGCTCTGGCTGACTTCAGGAGCTGCTCGCTGCCATGGCGCCCACCATTTTGCCTCGCCAGATGTCCCCATATGATGTGTATTGTGCCGTTGAACCAATCACGCAACATTCATTCCCTGCTAATAAATCTACAACACTTAAAATATAAATCCGGGGACATTAAATAAAATCTGGGGACATTCCGGGGACGGATTTTGTCTGGGGTCAGATTTGTAAATCCGGGGACTGTCCCCAGGAAACGGGGACATCTGGTAACCATAACTTACACAGTACTTGGCTGAGGAACTACATTGCAAAATTCAGAGCAGTGTAAGTTTCAGTGGATAGTTGTGTTTAGTTCACATATTGTTTTGGAATCCGCAAATTAAGTAGGTTCATCTTCAGATTGAATACAGATTGAATACAGATTGAACTGAATTTCCTTCCCATTTCTTACTGAGGCCACAAGCCTGTGATGCTGCCACTTTCCCTATAATTCCATGCTCAACTGTGTTTGCATCCTGTTGGATTGGCTGGAGCAAGGAAATATGGTCCCACCACGAAACCTCACACTATACATTATTTTTAGGCTATGAATCAGGCACACACCCCCTCTCAAGAAAATCTGCATTATCAGTTTGGAAATTAATGAATTTCTCGATAACATTCATTAATTACACTTGTTGACAAGACATCAGAGTTCCTTCTTTTTCCCTTTTTCCTCCCACCCCCCGCTTGCTAATTCCATCTCTTCCTCTCTTCTCAATTAAACATATGAAAGCGTGCCCCTCCCCATACAGAAAGCAGCTTTTAGATTAATCATATTATCTTAAGGTTCTGAATCTCGGTGCCTGCATGACCTTTCTTCCGTTAGAATCCATTATCTTAAACTATCACAATAATCCTGGCTTTAGGGAGGAGGAGAGGAAAGCAGGAATCAAACCTAATAGATGGCAAATAAGATTAATGCATGATCTAAGTACCGATTACACTTGGGTCTGCCCTTGAACACCCAGGTGTAACCTTGAAATTCACATCCACTAAAGATGCTGCAATTAGATTGAAAGTCCCAGAAGACCTCAAAGGGCAGCTGGCCAAACTCCCCCCCTCCCAAACACACACACACATACTACACACTACTCCCCAGTGAGCTACCTCTGACTATAGCTTGTGGGATTTTATTTTTGACAATACAACTCTCTCCACGTTTATACATCGAACTCTTAAACCTTTTCTGCTTGCAGATTGTTTTCCTTTTAAAAAACAAAACAAGCATTATTTCCAGATCCTTCCTTTTTCGTTCATTTGCAAGGAACGACCAGCCAAGGGGCTCTGTGAACTTTAGCAGGGACCTCACAAGAGGAGAAAGTTGTTTTCAGAACCCATTCTAACTCTAGCATAGAAAACAGAGATATTTTCTTTAGAGGCTGATACATGGTCCAAGCCAAAAAAAAAAAAAAAAAAAGTTCCATGTGCTTTATCTTCCAAGGTCTTTGTTTTCAGAGCTGGATACCCTGAGCCCTGAGAGAAGAGCTCTGAGATAAGCAAGTTTTTGGCATGAGCAAACCTCAATGGTATGTGTGAGGTATGTTCCAGGAAGACTGCTAGTGAGATCTGCATGACCTCCACTCCCCAAAAGCCCCAGATATAGTCCTGCAGGGTTCTGACACTGCTTGAAATCTTTGTTGTTGTTGTTTAGTCATGTCCGACTTTTCGTGACCCCATGGACCAGAGCACGCCAGGCACTCCTGTCTTCCACTGCCTCCCGGAGTTTGGTCAAACTCATGCTGGTAGCTTTGAGAACACTGTCCAGCCATCTCATTCTCTGTCGTCCCCTTCTCCGCGTGCCCTCCATCTTTCCCAACATCAGAGTCTTTTCCAGGGAGTCTTCTCTTCTCATGAGGTGGCCAAAGTATTGGAGCCTCAGCTTCACGGATCACCCTTCATGGATCACTGCCTTGCCGTGGTGAAGGGGCTTGAATAACTCAAAGAAGCTATGAACTATGCCGAGCAGGGCACCCAAGATGGACAGGTCATGGTGGAGAGTTTTGACCAAACGTGATCCACCTGGAGGAGGAACCGGCAAGCCACTCCAGTATCCCTACCAAGAAAACTCCATGGACAAAGAGCTCACTGGAAGGACAGATCATGAAGCTGAGGCTTGAAATCTTAGAGGATGAGATTAAGGGCCAAACAAGCATACCAGAACAATCACCCTCTTCCCATTATAGCCAACGGCGACTTGAGATCAGAAGGTTGTGCAGTTCAAAATGCCTAATAATCCCAATTCCCAGTAATAGTGGTAACAATCCTTTGCATTTGACGTGTCCTTGTAAAGTTCAAAGCACTTTAAATCTTTTGCCTTATTTGCAGACCTTACAACAAACCGGTATAACAGGTCAGTATTATTATTGCCTTGCAAGGAAGCTGAGGCTGATGTAGCCTCAAGCCTCATCCACACCACATATTTAAAACACTGTTAAGCCACTTTAACAGTTGTGGCTTCCCCACAAATAATCCTGGGGACTGTTGCTTGTTTAAGGTGCTGAGAGTTGTTAGGAGAGCCCTATTCCCACTCTCAGAACTACAGTTTCCAGAGTTCCTTTGTTAAACCCACTCCAGGAATTGTAACTCAGTGAGGGGAGAAGGGTTCACTAACAACTCTCATTGTCCTCAATGAAGTACAATTCCTCGGATTCTTTGGAGGAAGTCATGATGTTTAAAGCGGTATCATAGTGCTTTAAATGTGTAATGCAGATGGGATTTAAGTTAGCTATCACCCCATTTCCATGTTTTGGTAATTTGACATTTTTGTTGAAAATTTCTTGGTGCATTAGCCTTTTGGCTACATCATCTCCAAGGTTTTGATTTTCATTACTTTTTGAAATACAAAATATGTGTGTGGAATCATGTTAGCTTTTTTGTTTTTAGTATTTCAGGTAACAATTCCTGATTTGGAATGCCTCTTAAGACTGCGGGGTGTGTGTGTGTGTGTATCTAATTTATTGTTTCATTTGTATCTTCTGCAGCAAGGTAAATTAATTCTGATTTGCACAACTGAACTAGTGCCAAAATAGTATCCTGGTGCTTTAAATGTACAGTAGTACCTCAGTTTACAAACTTAATCCATTCTGGAAGTCCATTCTTAAACCAAAACCATTCTTAAACCGAGGCGTGCTTTCCCTAATGAGGCCTCCCACTTCCAGTGCCCTTCCACCATTTGGATTCAGTTCTTATACTGAGGTAAAGTTCTCAAACCTGGACACTATTTCTGGTTTTGCAGAGTTTGTAAACTGAATAGTTCTTAAACAGGACTGTTCTTAAACCGAGGTACCACTGAATGGTGTTGAAGTGGCCCAAGTCAAGGGAACCTGGTGCCCTACAGATATTTTGAACTTAAAACCCCCTCCCTTGCCTGAATTCTTGTTATCCTGGGAGAGACTCAGGCTGCAGTCACATGGCAGTTTGCTCCATTTCCCTTATGTTTCCCAAACTGTTAATTTCCATTTTATATTTCAGTTCTGGAAATCTAGTGGAAATTTAGTGTTCATATCTATGTTAATTGGTTCCAGAAATAATATGTTTGCAATATGTTTACTCCCACAATCATGGGAGTAAAGCAATGAGATGAAATGTTGGGTGGTGTCTTGGCACACGATTCTTTTCTAGAATCTTAGAATTGTAGAGTCAGAAGGGACCCTGAGGGTCATCTAGTCCAACCCCCTGCAAGGCAGGAATCTTTTGCCGAATGTGGGGCTTGAACCCACGACCCTGAGATTAAGAGTCTCCTACTGCTTTTTATAGGGGAATCATTGGAAAACAGAAGCAGGCATTTGCAAAAAGGATGGGAGAGTAACATTGTTGTCCAATGACATTTGTTGTTGTGTCATGCCACTGCCCATTGGTGCAAATTTTTTTGGTGTGTCACGCTGTTATGTCAGTCAAAATGCCACAGTTCAATAAAACAACAGGTACTGTAGCATGAAAATAATGTTAGGAAATGGGACAGAATTATACTCAGGAAAACTAACACAATATGCGTCATGTCTGAATACACCCTCAGTGAGCTGAGCCAATTGGTTGTTTTTACAATTGAAAATATGTCCCTGGTTTAAAATTCATTGCTAATCGGGAATGCCTGCATGCCTTGAAAAGGCAGAGAAGAACATCCTGTTCCATTGCACACTGTCATTCTGAGCAGAAGAGAGGGGAAGGGTTGGTCAACTGCTCCCAGTAATGGCAAGGCAGGGGACATCTGGGAATGTGGAGGGAGCACCAACAAACTCCTTGTCTTCTGCCCACAGAGAGTTAACACACACACACACACGGACACACACACATGAGAGAGAGGGAGAGAGAGAGAGAGAGAGAGAGAGAGAGAGAAACAGGCAGCCTCATGCCATTAAGTCAGAGAGAGTAATGAAATTTCATTTAATTTGTCAGGAAGAAAGTGCTAATGTTAAAAGGCATTTAATAAAGGGGGGATTCTTTGAAAGGAAGCCTTTAAGTAATTACTTCGAGTGTCTTAGGCCTACTCGCAAGAATATTTACATTAGTGCCTCGCAGTGCCAAAGTGTAATTCAATTAGTGCTGCATTTACATTCTATCCTTTCCTTTCTTTCTGTTTTTTTAAAAGAAATATGATCATATATATATCTAATCAAATCAGGTGCTCATCTTTCTGGGGGTTTTTATTTTATTTTTTTAAAAAAGAAACATTTCCACTGAGAGGACTGCTAAGTACTTTGACCATTTAGGAGTAAGCACACAAACAGATGTATACATATAGATAAAATAGATAGCCCACATTATATATAGGGGTGTGTATATCATCTAGACATACATGCATAATGTGTGTGTGTGTAAATCTATATGATAACAATAAGATGTGTTTCGGTTCACGTACAATTTTGGAATGTGATAATTTCATACGTTTGTCTTTCGATGCGAATTGGATCACATTTCTCTCCCATCTCTAATTGTGAGTAATACTCACTGAACTTATTCCTGAGTAGACATGCATAGGATTGACATGTTAGTGCTGCTCTGCTTGGCAGTGGTCCAGCGTCTGCTTGCTTGCAGAGCTGATTGGCTGACACACACAAACCCTACACACATTGACAAACAGGAATTATTATTATTATTATTATTATTATTATTATTATTATTATTCCCCACCCATCTGACTGGGTTGCCCCAGCCACTCTGGGTGCTTCCAGCACATATAAAAACATAGTAAAACATTACACCTTAAAAAGCTTCCCTATACAGGGCTGACGTTTCCTAAATGTTATATAATTACCCATCTTCTTAACATCTGATGGGATTCCACAGGCCCTCTGCCTGGTAAGCTGTATATTCCCTGGTAAGGGAATAAAAGGCATTTCTGAAAGTGCTAAGATTTGGAAGAATTCTCAAGAAGGAGACATCTGCCACAGAAAGAATGCAAAGTTTTGTTTTTTTTTAAATGGCAAAGCAAAGGTCTGCAAGGGGGTGGTAGAGTCGTTGATCATGGTATGTATATATATTTATTTGATTATTTTAGGGGACTCTTCATATCCTGTTGTTCAATGAGTCTTCTGGAAGCTTACAAAAAGAAAAAGAAAAACCACTGTACAAACTGATTTAAAAACAAAATGCATCCAAATTACCCAATTTACAACAGCAGCATAAAAGGAGAAATAAAATAGAATCATAGAACTGTCAAGTTGGAAGGGACCCCAATAGTAGCAATTTTGGGTTGTATCCAGCTAGGTCATTGTGTGGAGTGGAACAACTTCTGCTCATGCAATAGAAACTCTCTTCCCTCCCTCTCCCCCCCCCTCCAGCTTCAATATCTGCTCTGGGGTTTCCGCTCAACCCATTGGTGCAGTTTCTGGGGTGGTGAAGGAGCTCGCAAGGGTAGAAGAAGGAGGAGAAGTTCTTCTGGGCAACTAGTTGACTGTTTGGGACTATGCTGTGCTTGGCAGACTGGAGCTGTCTAGATATGGGGAGAGGAGCCTCTGGCCTTCCAGATGTCAACTCCAACTTCCATCAGCAATAGCCAGCAATACCAGTGGTTAGGGATGATGGGAGTTCTAGTTCAGCAACATCAGTTTAGGCACACCTGCTCTGGGGCCTTATGCACAAATCATGAACTGCGTGTGGAATCATGTACTCAAACAATTCGACAGCCAGATGTGTGGAAATGTAACATTCCAAAAACCCCAAACACCTGGTTTCCCCTTGTTCAGGAGGGCTGAGGCAATGAACTCAGTCTCCCAGCATGCACCTGCTCCTCAGCAAACAACCGCTCAACAATTTTCAAGCCTTTTATTTATTTTTTTAGTTGTCTATGCATGCTCTGTTGAATCAGAGCCAGAATTGGAGCCATGGTTAAGAATTTCTAAGTCCTGTTAAGCCAAGTTAATGTTAATGACTGAATTATGCACATGTTAAGCCTTCTGCCAGGGCTTGAGTATGCCTCAACTTCTGCTGTTCCTATACGGAAGAACTATTAATTTTGACCAGGGAAATTTAAGCTGCCTCATAGTTGTTATGGAACCCCCTTTAGTGCCACATTCCCAAAATCACAACATCTTCTGGAATGGAAAAGGACCGAAATCTCTACTGTAGGCCTCTGAACGTCAGCTGCTGGGAATCGCAAGTGGGGAGTGTGCTGTTGTGCACAAGTCCTGCTTCTGTTCTTCCCATAGGCATCTAATCTAACCACTGTGAGAGCAACACAGTGGCCTGAAGTAGTATGTTCTTAGACATTCTGGGATCCAATCAGAAGCTGGGATGACCTCTGTAATTCCAGGATGTCCCGCTTAAATTGGGACAGTTGAGGGGGTATGTCCTTGGTGGGTGAAAATCACTATTTGAGGACAAGCTTCCCTGAAAGATAGCTTGCCCACCAGTACCAGCATATCCCAGGATGCACTGTCTGTTCCATGCAAGAATGAAGACCTCTAGGCCTTTCAGATGCTCCATTTGGGCCAGCTGTACATCCTTGAACATGCCCCAGCAGCTTCTGCCATGGCACAAAGGGACCATAGTAGACATCCAGGTGTTCTTCAGCAGGTAAGTGGCTGTGGAAAGGGTTCCTTAAAATTAAGCTTTTGTTAAATCACGGCTGTAGAAGAAGGTTGGGTTGTGGTGGCTGTAGGAGTAACAGTGAACGCAATTGAGGGAGCAACAATGTCCTGCTATCATCCCTTCTCCAGTGCTTTTAAATACTGTTGTCTGTCTCCAGCATAAACTGAAAGAAAAGCAAAAGGCTCAGCATGGATTATCCCTAGAGACAATTCTCTTTGCTGCAAATAATTATTAAGATTGGGACGGCAGTCCTCACTGTCTCTCATCAAAGTAAAAATTCAGGTAAGTAACAACACAGGTGGAAATGAAAAGCAAACTTAATGGTTAAGCGGTAAAAAAGAAAGGCACTGGACAATAGATCAGTAGATAGCAGCTGAAGATGTATTACAATGGTACCTCGGGTTACATACGCTTCAGGTTACAGACTCTGCTAACCCAGAAATAGTACCTTGGGTTAAGAACTTTGCTTCAGGATAAGATCAGAAATTGTTCTCCGCGGCAGCAGCAGGAGGCCCCATTAGCTAAAGTGGTGCTTCAGGTTAAGAACAGTTTCAGGTTAAGAACGGACCTCCGGAACGAATTAAGTACTTAACCAGAGATACCACTGTATTATGAAGACAAACCGATTAGCATAGCCTCCAATATTCCTCAAACGAAAATAGGGACATTTCTCACTCCCCCTGAAGTGACCCTCCTTGATCCGCCATTCTTGTGTGCCCCTACTGTGGGATTTGAAACGCAAGAGCAGTCAAGTACAACATTCCTAGAGTGAACATGTTTACACATGGGGAGGAAAGTTTGCTCAGCCAGCAGGTAAACTTCCTGTTTCCTTCTGGGCTGGGACAGACTTCCTCTGCATGTGACTAGAGGTGGGCGTGGCCTCACCTGTGCAGGTAACAACAATCCAGACTCACTTTACTGGAGAGTGTGCCTATATGATGCACATCTGCAAATCCATGTTTATTATATCTGTGCACAGAAACACGCCCAGAACATGTGAAGTGACCTTGAAGAAGAAAGACCTACAGAATATGAATAATGGTACCTATATGGTGACAAGATTGACTTGACTGTTTTACAGCCAGAGAAATTGTCTTGTCAGCTCTGGGCCTAATGGAATCCTCTTAAAAGATCCAGGTTTGAAAACTGCTGACCGCTCATCAACTCCTTTTTGTTTTAACTAGGAAAGAAAAAGAACAAAGAGACTTTCAGAGCTATTATGTCCAGTCCAAGGCACCAGGATACAATCTGGGAAGGTCAACCATTCTGGAGAAAACATCCTTGACATATTTCCCGAATGATGCAGCCCCTTATCTATGAATGGTGCCCATGTAGCTAGAAGTGTAATTTAATGGATGAATCAAGTGACAGGGGGCTGATTACATGGGTGTCTCCCATGAAACTAGCATGTTCTCTCCCCCAGCAAAGTTTCAATTCAACAGGAAAGTTCAGTGTGCTGTTATTATTAATTTATTCCCCACCCTTTACCATGGGCGTAGTTAGGATTTTTGTTGGGGGCAGAACCAATGTGATTGGTCAGTTGCTTAAATATTTCTATTGTTTTACTTGTTCTGGGAGAGGCAGCTGCCCTCTACCCTTCCCTGGCTATGCCCACGCCCTTTACCCTAAGGTCTCAGGGGAAAATAACAACAAATAAAACAAAAAGTTAAAAAACAAGTATTATGTGGTACCTACAAGAATTTCAGTTCTCTGCATAGCATCTGCAGATTGAAGTGGTTGACTGGACATATATGTGGTAAGGTGATATCGCAGGTACACTGGTCCCAAGTTGTTAAGGGACTTAAAGGGACTTAAAGTAACACTGTGAACTTGACCTGACAGCAAATCAGCTACCAGTATAGGTCTCTGAGCACAAGCGTTATATGTTGGCAGGGTCTCACTCCTGTCAGCAATCATGCTGCAGCCTTCTGCACTAACTGTAGCTTCCAGATCAAGCGTTAAGTGTTATGTACTAACCTTGGATCCTAGAACAATAGGTAAGTAGGATCCTAGAATGCAACAACTGATTGGCTTGCAGGAGAAGACCAGTCAGGCTCCAGGAAGAAGTTAATCAGCCTATTAGGCTGGTAGGATCGTAGAATGCAACAACTGATTGACCTGCAGGAAAAGACCAATGAGGCTCCAGGAGGGAAGCAGAATCAGCCAATCAGACGGGACTCATTGGGTACAATAATGTATATAAAAGCCTGAGGTTTGGGGGGCAATTCAATCACTGTTTTGCAAGCTGCAATAAAGAGCATGAAATCACTACAGGACTCCGAGTATATTTCAGTAAGGGAAGCCCCACATAGATTGCATTGCAGTAGGAAGTGGGCCTTCTCCGCTGCCCCCTCTGTCACGCAGTAGGCACAATGAGTCTTCAGCCCCTTGCCCTCTAACCATCGTCTAACCTAGTTAAATAGGCACAAGTGGTATAGTTCAACACAGTGGTGAGGTTTTATTTTTTTAAAAAACTAGACAACATGGATATGGATCTGCTGTTTTGTGGGGGAGGTGTTTTTTGTTTTGCATTGTGCTGGCATAATTGAAATCGCAGCACAGTCAGAAAACTGTGTTTGATTATTTTAGCAACAACAACAAAAACCCTCCACCAGAACACTTACAGTCTTTTAGAGCTGTAAAGGTACTAATGGTTTCTGAGGCAGTTAAAAGAAAAGGAAAGAAAAAGATCTGGTGTTACTTATCACTAAACCTCTGGCAAGGGAAGTGACTGATCATCCAAATTCCTGTTTTGGAGCACTGGGTTATTTTTTTAAAAAAACACACACCCACATACTTTCTCTCTCACACACAAAATCAGACGGAATGATTTGTTAGGATGTGGTTAAACCTATTAATACCCTGGGTTCTATTTGTTTTACAGCCCGTGGTGCACAAACATCATGAAAGGTTATCTTTGACACGGTTTTAGCTATTATTTTCTCCCAGTGAAATGGCATTTCTTGAGGAAAAAGAAGAAGAGGTCTTCCGAACAAAATAACGATAAATCCTGATTTAGATACATAAAGCTGCCATTGATATCACATAATATCTGTGTTCTTTCTCACTCGATACCGGCATTTTCAAGATAAATGGTAAAACTGAGCTGGAAATCCATCTGGCCGACTGCCTCGTCTAATGAATAACCCCACTTTGGCTCCTGCAATGTAAGCAGAAAGAGTCCTCTCCTAGCTGCTTTCGTCTGTCATGAATCTACAAGACAGCCGACATAATATCTAGGCGACAACACCGTGCTAACAGAGCGGCGACTTCCATTTTCTTTGCTTTCTATTGATTTTCACTTAATAACTGGCGAAATACTAAACGTCCGCCCTGAGTACCTAATAAATCCTGCCTGAGCTTTTTATTGAGGAGAATTTAATAAAAACAACCATTGCATCGGAGGGATTTTTCTTCTGGACAGAACATGGCAAGAGGTGGGTGACGAAGGCAGGACATTGGGGGAAAGGAAAGACGTGTGAATTTCTGTTTTTGAGGGACTCTCTGTCCCTCTAGAGCGGGGACAGGAACCTTGTGGCCCACCAGATGTTAAACTACAAATCCAGCATCCTTGACCATTGGCCATGTTGGCTGGGGTTGATGGGAGTTGGAATCCAACAACATCCGGAAGGTCACAAGTTCCTTTAGAACAGGACTGAGGAACCTAAGGCATGAGAACCAAAAGCATGCCTCCAGATCTCTTTTTCTGACCCCTGAGATTTTTCTTAGGCCACCTCCTGTCAAGGTCACATCACTTAGCAGCCTCACTTTGCATTCTCCTTGAGTGTTCTGGCTTGTCTGGGGTGTATCTCTTGCTTGTCGGGATAGAGAGGTGTGTGAGAGTGTACATAGAAACTAGCTGACTGTACAAAGGTAAAATTCACATCTGTTGCTCTGGTTATTTTGCTTCTGGCACTGCCCACCACTGTGGTCCTTGGAATGTTGCTGTTCTAGAGGGGTGTAGATAACTTGGGTGCCAGGTATGAGTTCTCAAACTTTCTCTCCACCATGAGATCAACCTCAGACTGGATGTCTACATCAGAGGTTCCAACATTAGTGCACGTTTATTATCCAACAGGTCCTGAACTCTGTATATCCCCAGCTCTGCTATATAGAAGCAAACCAAAAGGTTCCTCACTAGGTCTTGGCCAAGGGATTCAAAGATCCTTAAGTGATCTGGACCTAAAAGAGCACAGTCTCCAATGCCAACCATCTTGGACCCAACATGACAGGGCCTTTTTGGTGGTGGCTGCTATGTTGCAGAATGCCCTCCCCAGTGAGGTGTACCCGCCACCAGTCCTGTCAGGAGGAGTTTTAATGTTTTGATCTACCCAGGCATTTGGCAGCTGAAGAATACTGTTCCTGGCAATCTTGATGGAAGAATATACATAATTGCTTTTAGAAAGTTTTTGATTGCAATCACTTTTAGAATGTTTTTTAGAACGCTTTTCCTATCACTTTGTTTGTAAATTGTGTGCCTTTTTGTCACCATGGTCCCCTTGGGGAGTAAGGGAAAGGTATAAATTCAATAAATAGATAAATAAGCACAATACATTGGGCTGGGGTGTAATTATCCTTGTTCACACTTCTTTGAATTTTGCAGCATGGTTCCTAGTTCAAATCACACACCAAATTATATATTTTTTTAAATATATATATCCTAAAATGTATTAAGAGTTTTAAAAAGGGAAATGTGCACATTGGGATAAATACATATTCAAATTTATATTTGTGTTAAAATACATGAATTTTCATGCATTTTAAAAGACCCACCGATTAACGTGCAAATGGGTGGAAGCGGAATTATGAATAAACATATTGCAAATCAGGAATAGACAGATCTAGCAATGCACACAAAACCCAACTCAAAAGGAATGTGGATGTGACACATCAAACTAGTGTTTTTGTAGCGTTCTCTTCCCCCACAATACAACTTCGTGTGAAGAGGAAGAAAAAGGGAAATACACATCAAGGAACTAAACTTGAGGTGATTATACTTTAATTGGAGGATTTTACACAGAGGTTGGGTGGCCATCTGTCAGGGATCCTTTGGCTGTGATTCCTGCATTGCAGGGAGTTGAACTAGATGACTCTAGGGGACCCTTCCAACTCTACAATTCCATGATTATATCTGAAGGATGGTCTCTCTGCATAAGAGCTGATGTACCAGTTGAGCATTGTTCACTGTCCTTGCAGGAAATAAGGGCAGTAGCCATTTCAAGCAGGGTCACTATAGCAGTAGCCCCATAGGCTTTTAAACCTTCTACCTGAACACTCTGAAAAACCAACATCTTTGCTGGGATTCAGAAGGGGCTGTAGAGCTTCTTTTCCCCTTTTTTCAGCCAGCTCCCCACCCCCATGGCTATGCAGTTTTTATACTGTTTTATTGTTTTTTATATTGCTTATTTTGTTTTACAGTGTGTTTTGTTTTAATGGTTTCTCTCTCTCTCTCTCTCTCTCTCTCTCTCTCTCTCTCTCTCTCTCTCTGCTTTGAGTTTCAGAAAAGTCATCTGCAAGTATTTTAAACAAGAGGGTTCTGCAACAAAATGCAGCAGTGTCAAGTGATCCTGTTTAGGGTTCAAGCCAGTCAGAAGGGTGGGGTGGTGAATGCTCCAAGGATTGGAGAAGAGGCATGTAAAAGGCTCCAGGTTCAATCCCCAGTATCTCCAAGTAGGGTTGTGAGAGAACACTCCCCAAAATCCTGTAGAGCTGTTGCCACTCAGTGTCAACAATACTGAGATAAATGGACTGAGCGAATCATTGGTCCACTTCCTGCAGCTGCCTCACACAATTCAGCTGTCTGGAATTTGCTTGTCGATTGGAAAGCAACTCCCAAAATCTCCTTAAGATTTTGCAGTGTGGTTTCATTATGGACGGGGTGTGGATGCAAAAATAGGCATTTCATGTTTTAAAAATCCATACAAAATGTGTATTTTATGGGAAACGCACTGAAGAGCACAGGAAAAATAGGCATTCTGCATAAATAGTACATAAGAAAGTAAATGTGTACAATTTAAATAGAGACTCCCGTGTATTCTTTCAAAAATTAAGCTGTGCAAAATGGGACAAAATGGTTCTCTCAGCGAAATGGAAAGGGGATGGAATTAGACTGCTCTGTCCATCCAACAGATGCAAGGGGGTGGCGGTATTTGAATCAGTTTGCATTTCAAGGCAAATCTACCTAATTCACACTTTCCAAATTATTATGCAAACCAAAACACAGTTATCCTTCAAAGTGCACACTCCTCTGAATTTTACAGTGCTGTAAAATGTCTGCAGTGATGCATATACCAGTAAAGTCTGCCTAAAATGCATATATTTGTGGAAATAAGTGTATATTAAGCAAAATTGCATGCGAAACATGTACAGTGAGAAAAATTCACATTCAAATGCAGACGAATTTTCGTGAGTACATACAACCTGGAATACAAGAGCTGATCAACAACTTAAGCATCTCTGGAAGGCTGAGTTGCTTACACTTCCATAGGGAATGGTCTGCACACACTCTGTAACTCCTCATACTTCCAATTCTACAATTCTATGCTTCTTTGATTCTCATGTGTGCAAACAAGGCAGCATTCCAAAGATGGTTTCCTGATTGACCCTCCTACTTAGTAGTTCACCTTCATGCTTAACCCTGGGGCACAGGGGAAACTCAAAAGGCGCCATGCAAGAAAAGGGGTGGACTAGATTCCTAGTCAGCTCACATGCTCAACAGTGAACAGGAAACAAACTCAACAGATAAGGATGGGGAAGACATTCAATTCAATTGGCATTTAAATATGAATCTACCTAATTCACAGGTTTTGAAACAATATACAAACTGAAGGACAGTCAGCCTTTGGAATTCACCTGTCTCTGAATATTGCAATGCAGTTCTCCAGCCAGCTAATGTGCACAAAAATGTATGTAATGGGATAAAGTGTGCATCAAACTGTATATTAGACAATAATGTATATATGAGGAGAGGTTTGTGCTAAAATGCTGGTTACTTTTCCAGAGGACATTTTAAATAAATAAATAAATAAATAAATAAATAAATAAATAAATAACTTACAAGCTGATGTGGAAATGTGGAGAGCTGAAGACTGGAAAATATGAGAAGGTGAGAGAAATACTAATAATAACTGAAGTTTACAGATTTCTAGTCCATCCCTACCAATGGTTCATGATTAACTATTTTGAAAAATTCTGGAATTCTTGCTAGGGACTTGTAATAGTAAAAGAAATGCAATAATTCATCAGTCAGACTGAAGAGGAAAAGAATCTCCATAGTAAGAAGAGTCCTTCCCAGGTGTTCCCTTTCGTTCTGTCTTCATATTTTCTGACCTCCCTTACATTTCAGCTATGACACACTGGAACGCCTGTGTCTTTGTGTCTCCAATTACACTTGAAAAGACATGTATAAATTGTCTGACAAGTTAAAAATTAGCAGCAAGTTATATGCCTAGCAGGATTTCCTAAGGAGCTGTCATAATTTATAATACTTTGCCCTGAATTTCATGTGAATTCTATATGTCCAGGACCTTTTAATTGGTAAGCGTAAAGGTGTATCGCGGCCCACCTAATGTATTCTATTGCTCAACAAAAGATTGTTGCAGAGACCCGTGATTGTGACAAATGATTTACTATTAAGAACATTCTGTAATTATTGTTCAGTGGTACCACAGACCGATACATCATTAACATGATAGACGATCTTTTATATCAGCAAAAATAACTAAATTAATAAAAATGGCTTCATTCCAAACCCTGTCAGAAAGCCAATACTCTGAACAGCGAAGTATCAGTGATAATTGGTCTTCCACCAATTTTTGACAACTACCAGTTTGCATACAGGGCAAATAGATCCACAGAAGACGCTATCACCACCACTCTCCATGCTGCTCTGTCCCATCTGGAGCAGCCGGGGAGTTATGTGAGGCTGCTGTTTGTGGATTTTAGCTCTGCTTTTAACACTATCCTCCCCCATAGACTGGTGTCCAAGCTAGAGGCGATTGGACTCTCCAACTCCACCTGTCTCTGGGTTTTGGATTTTTTGTCAGAACGTTCTCAGAGGGTTAGAGTAGGGTCACATATGTCCAAAGCCCTTAGCCTTAACACCGGCTCACCACAGGGTTGTGTGTTGAGTCCCCTGCTCTTTACTCTCTATACGTATGACTGTACAGCCATCTATTCCAGCAACAAAATCATCAAGTTTGCTGATGACACTACGGTGGTGGGGCTCATTTCAGGAGGGGATGAGTCCGCCTATCGGGACGAGGTGGAGCGGCTCTGTGTTTGGTGTGGAGAGAACAATCTGGCTCTTAATACAGCTAAGACCAAGGAATTGGTGATGGATTACAGGACAAAAAAGGCGGTCATTCAGCCCTTGTATATCAACGGGGAACGGGTGGAGAGGGTGGCGGAATTCAGGTTTTTGGGAGTGACTATCGATCAGGGCATGACTTGGAGCGCAAATACCACTGCTCTGGTGAAGAAGGCTCAGCAGAGAATTTATTTCCTCAGACTTTTAAAGAAGAACAATCTGAGTGAGAAACTGCTGGTGTCCTTCTACCGAGGCTCCATAGAGAGCATTCTCACATACTGTATTTGTGCTTGGTTCTCCAGTTGTACAGCTAGGGAGAAGAAGGTGCTCCAGAAGGTCATAACCACAGCCCAAAGGATTATTGGTCATCCTCTCCCATCTTTGGAAGAACTGTACGGTTCCCGTTGTCTTAGGAAAGCAAACAACATCCTGCAGGATGCATCTCACCCGGGATACAGTCTGTTTGCACTACTGCCTTCTGGCAGGAGATATAGAAACATCAAGTCAAGGACAAACAGACTGAAAAATAGTTTCTATCCAAGAGCTGTGGCCTTTTTGAATGCTGTAACTCGATAGTGTGACCTGGGAGTTTGATGGGTGTGGGTGTGGGTGTGGCTGGAATGTGGTTTGTTTGGTTGTTGTTGCTGTTTTGCTTTTGTTGTTTTTTTAAGGGATGACATCCAATTTCGTTGCACTGTGCAATGTTGCACTTGTGTAATGACAATAAAGAATCTATCTATCTATCTATAACTGAAAGGGGGACCAGAACTGAATTTTAAAGAAATCTGGTTTAGAAAAAATATGTTCTGATATCTTCCCCAGAAAACACGCCACCAGATGAGCTAGATACTTAGAGTGGTGCAATTCTGCACCACTCTGTTCACGTGAAAAGAACTTCCTGAGGGATTATTTAAAGGCTAAAGCCCCCGCGATCCAATGGCAATGCGTCATTGCAAGGCTTGCTATTTAACATTCCTTTGACCCTCGCATTAGGACAGATACATGTACCTTCTCCAAGTTGGTGGCAGTGCCACACATACCTGCTAATCTATTAGGATTAGAGATGTTGGTGAATCCTGCCAGGTCTGGCTTGTCCAAGCTTTGGGGGCACAGATATTAGTTAACAGATTGCAATGACGGTAGGTCTTGTGAAAACTACAATTCCCATGAGTGTCTATGTCTTGGGTTTTGCTGCATCGCTATGCAGTATACCACCTTCCAGAGACGAGAGGTAGGAAGAGATAGGTATTGTTTAAAGGGAATAGGGAGGGCACTGGATGATCAGCAGGTGGCTGAAGGGGGATAGAGGACTCACAAATTCACATTGACTCAGCAAGTGGCTGAGGTATTTTCCATACGCTGGAAATATTTCTGGGTGTTCCTGAGCCAATCTGGCGCATGCCTGGCAGCAGGGCATTCACACATCAGCAATGGATATGTTTTCATATCTTTTGGCAAATGCAACAGCGGAAAAAGTTTTCAAATGATGCACATGATAACTCTGGAAAGTGCTTTTCAATACTATCTATGAAGGAATACAACTTTCAGCCATTTTGTGTGCAGAATGGTTGCTTCTTTTGCTTTAGAAACTCAGTTGTACAAGAGGGTCAAAAGTTCAAAGGAAGGTTAAAAGTACCAAGGGTTATCTTGCTTGGGAAGTTTTGTACAAGGGGATATTTTGCACAGGAGGGTCAAAGGTTCAGTCTAGGAACCTGGCAAGGAAAAACAAACTTAGGCAAGATACTACTCTTCTTCTGATTGGTTAAACTGTTGGGATACAGACTGAAAATATTACATATAAGTCAAGCTAGAAAATAGGATAGAGAGTTGTAGAGTCAGAGATCTGAAGAGCTGGAGTTGATCTGTAATAGGGAAAAAGGACTGAAACACTTGAGAAACATTTGAGAACTGAAACACTGGAGTTTTTTTTAAAAAAAGAATGCAGTTGAGCAGTGCAACGGGAAAGAACTAGGAAAAACTGAACTGACGAATGTAATTTCATATGTATTGGTTTAGTTAGAGAATTTTTGCACCCAGCACTGTCTAAATCCAATGCAAGGTTTGCTGCTTTCTTGCTATGTCAGATCTTCCTGACATCATATAATAATGGATGATTGACAGGTAAGATGATCCACTCACCTGCCAAAAGTCCCCCATGGAGGGCTAGCTACTTTTTGATCCAGCATCCCAGATGAAAGCAGTGCCCCATCCTTGCTCCAGATGCTTAAAATGAGGCTTATTTCAGGCCTGATGCACCTCATATCAAATCCTTCCTCAGGGAAGGGACACTCATCATGCTCACTTGGTGCCCAAATGGTCACCATAAGGAGCAGAAAGATGGAGACATTTTCTAGAGGTCGCCTTTGCCCCCTGCTAGCATGAGCACTGCTAGGTCAGTTTCCTAGGTTTCAGGATGTTCCACACTGCATGTGTGGAAGAACCTAGACAACCCAGGGAAATTGCATTTCCCAGGGTCCCTGGTCTGCTGACATAGCAGCATTTCAGAACACATTGTTGAGCAAGGGAAAGAAACTTCCAAGGAGAACTTCCTGTCACAGTGCCTCCTGTTGCCACTCGGTAAGCCAGGTTTAGAGTGATGGGATAGTTGGATAGTTGCAGGAGCTTGTGATCAGATATTGAGGACTCATGCAGACTGAAGGGAGGTGTATGAGCCCTTCCGTTGCTGAGCTCATGAGTGTAACAGGTCTAAATTGGGCCGTAAACTGGGTCCAGAACAAACCTAGTTATTTTCCAACAGTGGTGGTGAAATAGCTTGATTTGCCAAGTCCAGTTCTGAAGCAGCCATTGTTCAAGAAAACAATGTGCAATGAATTGGTTGTAGTTCATTCCAGGGGACATATCAAGGCTTTTATGAGAATAATTATGTTCCATTACATGTTCTGCCACTCACACGCTGTATGAACTTTAAGAATTTAATGTCCCTTGCAAAGATTTTTTTTAAAAAAAATAATTTGAAATAGATGCATACACAGTGGAAGTGAAATATTTTAATTTTCACTAAGTTGCATTGCAAAAGAAAATTTTCATGCATCCAGAATGTATGTATGTGTATGTGAATGTGTGTGTGTTCTATACGATGGGGAACTTTTTTTTATCCCAAAGGCAACCTACTAGGACTCCGGGTCAGTGGTGGGTGGGGCCAGATGCAAAAGTGGGTGGAGCAAATGGTTGTGACTCATACCTTTGTGCAAAATATTACATCCCAGTGTCAGGGACTGTGCTAAGGAGGGCTACAATGAGGAGGCATGGTGGGAGCCATCTCCTACCCCTGACCCTGAATCTTCCCAGGAGCAGGAGGACAGTATAGATTTGGAACAGTGGTTTGCAGAGAGGCATAGTTCAGAAGGGAAAAGCTGGGAAATACTGGATGAAGAGCAGTTAGGAGAAGAAACACTGGGAGAAAGAGAGGGTTAACAGATTCACAGTCATTGGATAGCACCCCTCTTCCCCCCCCCTCCCCACATTCTAGGAGAGTGGATAAAGTTGCCGGGGGGGGGGGAGAAAAAGCACAGCGACTACAAGCTCGGGTTATCAGACGTAGGGGTGACATGGATTGAAAGGGACGGGAGGGGGTGTCGCCTTAATTGGAAGTACCACCATTCTTAGAGAGAGAAAGAGAGAGAGAGAGACGTTCGTTATCCCTCACTGTAATTGTTAAAGAATTCTAACTGGTAAGAAGACTCCATTCATTTTGTTCTGCTTATCTACCGCCAAGGGGGGAGGCAGCCAATTCCCTGAAGCCTATCACCCAGCCATGCAAAAGTCAGGGATTTCTAGACAGATGCACCACACACATCCTTCTATTCTCTCCCCAGGCAAACAAGAGTCGTCATCATTGCTCCACCCACCTTTGCCTCTGACCCCGCCTACCACTGAAATCTGGGTTGTCCAGAAGAGAATACAGACCTTGGGTTGAGATAGCTTCCCCACCCATGCCTTAGGGGTTGGGTTCAAATGCTGTAATTTTCAAAGCCTCAGGAAGGAAAACTTTGTAAAATTGCACTGCGTTGTTTTATAGAAGCTTATATTTTATCACAGACAACACGGAGAGCACTTATTGTTTAAGTTTACATTATTTATATACATTAAATGTATATAATTTAGCATATACATTTCATGAACAAACAAATAAGCAAGCAATCCATGAAATTTGGAACTCATTCATTATTCTGGCATTTGTTTCTTTAAGAGTAGTGAATGAAACCAATGCACTGCACTAATTTAAGACTCTGCCTCCAGTCACTATGAAACTAATGTCCACCTGCAGTGATATGGGCTGACCCTTCAACGTCTCCATTTCAGCCTAGACTAACATGTTTTTAAAGCCCCCAACCTGATTTTCAGGAACATTCTGTACTTGCCTGCACCCTCCCCCAATGCAAAACAAGCCATTCTACATATGGTGACCTAGAATTTTAATTGTTGGTCAAATCATTGTAACACATGTTGCCAGAGGAAAGCATATATTCTTATAAGTGCATCCAATGACACCCCCCCCCCCGAATTTTCCTTAGAAAAGCCTTCAGAGCTAATTTCATATTAGACAAATTTACTATTAGGGCTACTCCTGCCTTGTCATTTTCCTTGTCCTAGACCAGGGAGGCTTGAGAGGAGCAAGAGTAGAGGAGGAAACAGTAGGAAGAGTTTCATCAAAGCTTCTCAGTGGCTTCGATGAACATAAGGAGCCTGCTGGATCAGGCCAATGACCCATCTAGTCCAGCTTCCTTTTGTCACAATGGCTGACCAGGTTCCTGTGGACAACTCACAAGCAGGACCCATGCACAAGAGCACTCTCCCCTCCTGGGGTTTCTGGGGCTCTAAACTATGTGGGAGATGATCGAAACTGTGCAGGGAGTCTGCAACTGCTCATTGAGGAAAGGCATAGGTTTCCCCAAAGAATTCTGGGAGCTGCAGTTTGTGAAGGATGTTGAGAGTACAGTGTTAGAATTCCTGCTCCGTGATTGCAGTCATGAGATTTTTTGTCTATCACATGATGGTGTATATTTTGACTCCACAGAGTGGGAAGTGACGGAGACAGGATGTTTGTGTTACTGTGTTCCTTGAAGTGGAACTATTGTCCTTTGTTCATTCTCTTTGCTTGTTTGATGCTAGAGAGCGAGCGAGCCATGTTGCAGTGCTCTTTGTGTGTTTATATGTAAATAAAGTAGATTAGCCAAAATGCTGAGTTGCTGGTGTCTGTTACGCAAGCTGAGAAGATTCTATGGATCCCTAAGTGTGCCAGTGTCTGTTGGCATCGGTCTCTGTGATGTTCAGGCTGAAGAAAGCTTTTGAAGCTCCCGAACAATCAACCAGGAGGGAGGGAACATGCCAGTTGGGCATGTGTCTCTGCCAGGGTCCTACTCGAGTGTACGACGAGCTCCTTACATACAGAGCTACAGTGCCCAGAGTTCCCTTGGAAGAAGAACTGATTAATAAACCAATCTGGGAATTGTGGTTCTTTGTGGGGAACAGGGATCTCTTACAACTCACAGCATCCTTAACAAACTACAAATTCTGTAGAAAGTAGGGGTGGGGGCGAATTTTGGTTCGGTTTACATTTTAATGCCAACCTACCTAATTCAGACTTCCCAAAACCATGCAAAACCCAGGATACATGTAGAGGAGGAGGCACACTCCTCCAAATTTAAGTGTATGGTCCAGATGCTGTCTAAGACATTTCTAGATATCTCCATCCTTAAGTCTGTTCTATCCCATAAAAATACACAAAAAAGTTCACTTTTAAAAATGCACAAAGAGCTCATGGCAGGCACACAGGAGAGGGGAAGGTGGAAAGTGTCCCCAGCAGGCATGAAATTTGGAAAAGCACCACCCTATGCACCTACCTACCTGTCGCCTGACTCCCTCCCTCCCTAGAGCTACCAATAAATTATCATCTATGGAAATAGATCTGACCTACTTTATTACACTCCCTCACCTAGATGCAACAGAGAAGCACTTAGGTAGCTATTTTGTGTTGCCGATTATGCAAATGTTAAATCTTGATGGATAGGGTTCCCTTAGTGATTCAGAAGGCCTGACCACGGGAAGGAAATTCACTTCAGTAAAACTCTTGGGGCTGCAGTTAACCTGGAAAAGTGCAGCCCTGAACTGCAAGGAGGAGCAGGTGTGGGAGGCACAAAAGAGGTGGAAAATGAAATAAAAAGCATGTAAATGTACTCTCCATTTGACTAAAGCAGTAAGATTGGTTTCCAAAATCAATCGTATCACACCCTCTGGAAATAAAGTCCTGATTGTAAAAAAAACAACTGGAGGGAGACTGGAATATATTATGTCTTTTAAGCACTTCTTGGAACAATTCAGACCAAAAACAGGCCCAATGTTTCCCTGAGGTAAGCTGAGATGATGATGATGACGACGACGATGATGATGACAATGACGATGACATTTATTTTCCACCTTTTCTCCAAGGAGCTCAAGGTACATAGTTCTCCCCCTCTCCATTTTATCTCCACAACATTTTATCCCCACAACAATCCTAGGCTAGGGAGAGAGACAGTGTCTAGCCCAAAATCACCCAGTATACTTCATGGCTGAGTGAGGATTGGTCTTCCACGTCCTTGTTGGACACTGTAACCTATTACAGCACATGACCTAATGCAGTGGGCGGGGAGTGGAGTGGAATGACACTCCACTGCCCTGCATATGCTTACCTCACCTGCTTTGCCAGATGATACCCCTCACTGTCATCCACTGACAGAGCCAGGAACCTCCCCCTCTGCTCTACCTAGTTCTGATGAAGGCCTAGGGGCATCCTTCCTCAGAGACGTCCTGGGCAAGACAATCAGAATTTTAGTGCAAATTCTCCTAATACAGTGGAACCTCAGTTGTCGAACATAATCTGACTTCCGAAACATTCAACAACTGAGGTGCAATTGCCGGTTGGCAATTGCAATGGAAAAAATGGAGAAATGCATCTCGGAAGCTGTTTGACTTCCAAGGCGTGTTCAAAAATGGAAGCATTCACTTCCGGGTTGTCGGCATTCGAAAGCAGTAACATTCGACTTCCAAAGCGTTTGACAGCCAAGGTTCCGCTGTATAGTATTTTTGTAATGGTAGGTAATAACATTATTTGTTTAGCTGTAAGCCATAACAAAGCAGAAAGAACTATCAAAAATATCTCATTTCCTGGCCACAGGTATACAGTTTGGGCATACCTTTTTTGGGAAAGAATTTCATCTAATATAAAGACTTTTTGAACTAATGTGTTCCCTTTTTTTGCACTCATTCCTGTAACATATGCATATTTGTACGTACTGGTTGTTCAGGGAACTGCATTGCAAAATCTGGAGATGTGTGAATATTGAAAGATAGCTGTGTTTTCGTTCATGTTTCGGTGTGAGAAGTGAAAATGAGATCAAATTGCAAAGAAAATCAAAATTCTAGTCCTGGCGACAGGACATCTGTGTCGCCTTGTTCTCCATCGTCATCAACCAACAACTGGCAGTGGAGGTGAGAAAGCACAAAATGGGTTTTACATATTGCTAGTCATACACAAAGGAGACCCAATGAAATTCATGAAGATGACTAATGTAGGTCCAATAATTTCATTGGGTCTAGTCTGAGTGAGACTTTGCAACAATCCAGCATCACAGGTTCACAACTCACAGCATCAAGACATGTGTAAATTGTATCGGACAGCTTGTAGGGACTCAAGAGGGGAATGAGAGGTCTAGCTCTTTTTCTCCCTCAGCTACATGGATTTTGTAACTTCTCATTCTAGCCATAGAGACTTAAATGGCATTTGAGCTTTATACTGTTTGGACACTCAACATTGCAAGCTTTCTCTGCATGCAAAGCTTTCTTCAAAAAAAACAAAGAAATAAATAAAAAAGCCAATCCCCCAACCAACCCCTAACACTGCCTCTTAAAGTTGAACTGGCTGTTCTGTGACTTTAAATGAAAGCTTTAGAGTTGTTGGGCAAATAAATTTAAACCACTTAACATGGCAGAGAAGGTCAGGCAAGCTTATTATAGTGATCATAGCGTTACAGCTATTGCGATTGACCGCTGCTCTTTGGAATCACCAATAATCAGAGGCCGCAAGCTGTGTTTGCAGAGAAAGGTCATCATTCATTTTTCCCCCCTCTCCAAAGCATTAATATCTTTTGTTTGTTTGGCTCAACATGAAACAGGAATCGATAGAGGTAATTCGCGCAGCAATTAGCCGCTCATCTGTCAAACGGTGTCTGGGTATATTTAACAAAAAGATCCTCGGAAAGGGTTTGGGAAAGGAGGCAGGCAGCTTTACAATCAACAATTTATACTTCCAAGATGACACGTTGTGTATGTAGCTGTGAAGGGAGGGAACCCTGTGAATTAAGCAAATATACAAAGGACATGTTTTAAATCTGCTTTTGAAAAGACTCAGAGAGGGCGGACTTTGTAGTTTTGGGGAAAGTTTGGCAAAATGAGAGGAGGGCTTTGGGTGGGCAAGTACAGACCCTCCAAGTGTCCCTATTTTCCAGGGACAGTCCCGGATTTACAGAATCCGCCCCAGTTCCTATTTTGATCCTGGAATGTCCCACTTTTCCTTATGACGTCCCTATTTTCATCTGAGAAATGTTGGAGAGTTTGCAAGTATCCACTCTATGGCTGGAAGTGAGTGCACAATTAGACTTTTGAGAATAAAGTCACTTCAGTGCTGAAATTAAACAAATTCAGAGACTTGTATTCCCCATTAAGTTTCTTTAACTTACTTCCTGGTGGAATCAACAGGACTTCGGCTTTGGCGAACATCCCATTGATTTCAAAAGGGCCTGAGTTCAACTAACTTAGGGGGCAATCTAGGGTTGCCATATTTCAAAAAAGTTAAAACAAGGACACCCCAAAAGTTGTTGAGATTTTATAAAAAATATTATTATTTGGAAAAAAATATATTATTAAATATATGGCATCTATTGAGTTAAAAAAATGGGTTGATTTATAGTTCATAGCAGGGTTACCAGCCTGGAACTTGGATTTACCAAGTCCCTCCACCACCTGTTCTGTTTCATTCACACATCACTAGCGTTGCTTAAGAAGAATAAATAAAGCACACCATTGGGAGCATCATTGGAAAGAAAAAAGGACATTTACTTACAGTCTCTTCATATTTAAAAGGATGCCTTTAGATTCTAAGCCTCCATGGTGAGAGCTAGTTCCATAGCTGCATGTGTAGAGGAGAGAGAGAAAAAGGAATGGGTGGAGCTTGGGGTTTAGTAGGAAACCACAATATGTATTTTCCTAACTGTTCATCTCAACCCTGCCCTCTACTGACTGGAGGCATGCAAAGTGGCTTATACTCAACAGCACCTGGAACAGCTCCACCAGTCTCTGCTCATGGAATGAGGCTACCGTCATTCTGGCAACGTGGAGCTCCCTGTTCCACATACCAATGATTCAGGCAGGTGGAAGTACTGTGAGTGGGTTTCTTGGTTGCAGCAACCCATGGGAAGCCATGAAACAGTAGACACACACACACACACACACACACACACAATGGTTCAACAAAAAGTTTAATTGTGGTTTTTTTAAAGCATAGTATATTATATCGAAATTATCAGTTCTTACTGCAAGCTGAACCAAAGTGAATACAGGATGATGTGGGGGAACAAATAAAAGGAATCAACATTGTTCATCAAGATAAGAACACCCTCTCCGAAAATAAAGCCCACACACTTTAGAAATGAGGATGCAAGTTTGGGCTAGATGCGCCTGGCTTCAACAAAGCAGGAACATCCCACCATCCTGCTAGAGAGAAAGACAAAGCAACAGAGTGATAATTGCTCCTTGGCACAGTGGCTTTGTTTATGTTTATGGTGGAGTTTCTTAAAAGCCAGGCTTCCTATTCATCTGCAGATTTCATTTGGAGCAGTTAAAAGTGAAACAATTCTAACTCTATTCATGTCTAATAATCTAATGGGATGGGTATTTGTCCCCAACATAGTCTCTTTTCCCCCAACGAAACAAAGAAAGAGACAGTTGAAAATTAGTTTATCATCTTTAACAATGGAGGAGTTGGATGGGGTGAGTCCTCCAATGAAACTAGGTGAAGTTTTCCACTTTGGGCAGCAGATTCCAGAGCGGGCACTATTTTTCTCTTTTAAAACTCTATGTTTATATGCACATCAAAGAAAAAATTGCCATGTGGAATGCAGGACGTCTAAGTGTGATGCCGACAGAGGGTCAAATGAGGTTCCAAACTCAAAGTTCAGCATTTTCAGTGGCAGACACATGACTTGATGGCTCACTGGCCAGAACAGGAAGCTGCTAACCTGATATGTACTGTAGATGTGACATCAATGCAACTGGCCAGGGAGCAGAACTGTCACTCATGGCTGAGTATTTATCAGGGACACAAATATGACAATAGGGTGCCCCTAGCTATATATAGGCTCAGAATCTAACCTGCATGCTCAGTCTGATAAATTGTACCTGAAGGCCACACTTCATTTTACTTCATATTTGCCCCAAACTAGCATCCCTGACGTGCAAGAACTCTCTCCCCCCCCCATTTGATATTTGAGGCTATAAAGTTCCTGTTCTCCTTGAATTCTGAAACGGATCGTTCTTTTTTCTAAACACTGCTAATACTCCAAGTTAAAAATACATCGTATTTGTGGGGAAGGAAGGGAGAAATGGGTGGGGGAGCTGAAAAATTAAATGAAAGCAAAGTTAGAGGACTTGATCATAAAACCAGATCTTCCTTGCCACTTTTAGTCAATGCAAAAATAATTGTGGAACTATAAAAGGTTTTTTATGGCCAATTATTCTTGTCTTAGTAAGTACCTATAATCATAACTGCCTCCGGAAAAAAAAAGAAGCACAAGTAATAGTCCCCAGTAGGATGAACTCAAACTTCCCTACAGGATTATAAGGAAGATATAAATGGTCTCCCATGCATGCATAAAATATATGAATATTGAGACAGAGCTGGTGTTAAGGTCAGAGAGTTTGACATCTTTTATTTTCTCACTCCACTTTCAAGAAAATATACAATTCATCCTTATTGGGCCACTGACATCCAATTGATTTGCATTATTCCCAGCTGGAAAGTGTATATGCGTCTTAATGCCTTAGATAATAGGTATTGCTGTCTCAGGTAAAAGCTTCATCATGTGAGCAAAAAGGTATAAAGTGCAAAATAAGAGAGATTAAGATGACGCGAGAAAGCTTTGGATGAGATGTCATTTTGCATTGAGTGGGAAAGGGAGGGGAAGAGGGACCCAGAAAACTTAAAGAAGTGGAAGCTCAGTGTGAAGACAATGTGCCCCCTCGTTATGACCTGCTAACTAATAATATGTCCCACCCCACCATGTTTCATGAGCAACGGAGTAGGTGTCAAGATCCTTTGGCCCTCCGGACATTGATGAATTACAGCACCCATCAGCCCCAGTAAGCATGACCAATGGCCAGGGATAATGGGAGATGTAGTTCAGCAGCATTTGGAGGGCAAAAGCTTCCCCACATCCACAGTAGAGTAATGTAGCATGGTGCACACATTCACACTCAACCAAGCAAGATGGAGAGGGAGAAAACTGGGAACTATTCATATTTGAAGTAAAAATGTTCGTGAATTGTTGATAATGAATGGGAGACAGCAGCCATCATGGATCTTCAGCAATTGGATTAAAAAGCTGACTTTTCACCCACCCCACAAGCTGGTCTGGAGCAGATTTTGCAGAGGGGAAGTAGAGGAACTTTTACTGTATGAGTGGAAGTCATTCATTTTGTGCAATGATTTTGTTGGATCCAGCCCATTTTTCCCCAGAGGAAAAGATTCAAACTTTCTCTGCAGGATTATAGGAAGAAGAAATGTACATCCACACACACCCAGAATATTTGAACAGTGTACTAATACTCTTAAACGTCATTTCTCAGTCACAAAATGCCGTGTGTGAATGTGGCCAAATGGCTGTTGCTCAACAAGACCAGTTTCTTGGAAGTGCTATGTGAAAAATACCCACCCAGCTCCATCACTGTACTTGCAGATATTCTTCAGAGCACAAGTCAGATGTAACTTCCATTAACAAGTTCATTTCAAAAGCCGATGGTAGAAGGAAAGGAAATGCTTTTCCAAAGAAACATCTAGAGGTTATGCATGATGCCCTAACCTACATACTGATAAATCATGTTAACCAGAACAAGGCTGTACCAAGTGCTCATTGGAACAGGACCGTACCACACACTGTTTCCTCTTCATTTTCCTTTCCATCATTTTTTGTGGTGTGTGTGGCCTATCTCAGACTCACGGGATACTACAATTATACACTGTGTGAAGAAGTAGTGTTTGGTCAGAGCTTGGCAATAAGTTTCATTAGCTGACTGCGAGTTGTGTGTTTGAGAGAAATTGAGAGATAGAGGGAGAGACAGCTGCTCTCACCATAGCATTCATAATTTTAACAGTCGAGGGGGAAAGCAGCTCAGAGCTCCTAGTTTCAGCCTGTGTTGCCTTCCCAGAGGGCCTTCTAAGGGCACTTGTCCAACCCCTCCCAACTAAAATAAACTTTCGTGGGATTACTTCACTTATTATTGTCAAGGATCCTTTCTCCCCTTAGGTTACAGAGGCTGAGTGGATGATCAATTCATTGGCGGCCTGCGCTATAATTTAACTTGCTGTGTCTGACAGGGATATGGCGGAACTGCTAAACAGAGGCTTTACTTGTAATCTTCTTATCATCTTATCCTAGAGTGGCTTGGAGAGTACGAGAAGCTCTGCCCAGCCGTGTCTTTAAGTTGAGGGTTGATGTCAAGGGGGAGCAATCGCCTTACAACCAATCTGATCCATGACTTGCCAAACAGCACAATCAAACTCAGAAGGAAGTCCTGGTGAGCTCAATGGGATGGACTCCCAAGTAAGTGAGCATAGGATTGTGGGATACAATGCACACACCTTAGCCTGTGAGCATGGTTCAGTTGCATTTTGCTGATTTTATGATCCTCAAGTATTGACTGATGGCTACTCGGACTAGCAGAGTGGAAAGCAGAAAGGCCAGCAGGGGGTAGCCAGAGCCAAGAACAGATGGAGCCAGTTAAGGCCTCATCCACACCATGCATTTAAAGCACTATGACACCACTTTAAGCAGACACGGCTTCCCCCAACAATTCTGGGAGTTGTAGTTTGTAAAGGGTCCTGAGAAATGTTAGGAGGCCCCTATTCCCCTCATAGAACTAGAGTTCTCAGAGTGGTTTCACAGCCAACCCCTCTTTCCAGGGAACACTGGGAGTTGTAGCTTTATACACTTTTTTTGTAAGTATTTTTGACTAATATATGAATTTTTTGTATGTTATTTTCACACACACAAACATGCATTTTATGTACACTTTCCCCCAATGTACGTAATTTCCCCCAATGTACGTAATTTTGTGCAGAAATTTTTGTCTGGAGAACTGCATGGAAAAATTGAAGGAAGTTTTGTGGAAAGTTCTTACTTCGCCAAACCTTTATTTGGCATTACAAATATAGGCCATCATAAAACATCCATATATAAATTTTTAAAATATATACAAATAAACAGCCATGTAAAATATGTATGTAATAATGAGGATTTTCATTGGACTTTCTTCCTGCTAAATAGTGCCATTCACTACTCTGTGAGATACTGCTGACAAAAACTTAGCCACCCTTGCAGTTACTTCTGGGTTAATGTCAGACAGATAGAATCTGATATTTTCATTGTGTTGTGATGTTAGACTACCCAGAAAAGGGGATAGCTTGCATTTCCTTAGCTGGTTGTACAATGGACAGTAGAAAAGAATATGTTCTATGGTGTCTGGCACATTCAAAGAACATCCGCAATGTCTATCATTTCTGGGGATGTTTGAATATCTGCCTTTGACACAAACTGAGGAAAAGTGGATTAAGTTGGTTCACATTAAAATGTGAACTGAAATGAATTCCCTCCTACCCCTGTCTCCAGGTCTAGATAGCCCAACATACTCTGACAAGGGCCAATGAGAGGAATCAGAGAAGAGGCTTGCAAAGAAGGAAGCAAAGTGGGATGCTTATTCTTATTTTTAGGTTTATTCTCTGAGCTAAGAAACAGTGACGACAAGCCACGAGAAACAAAACATCTTCGTGGCTCCCTTAAAGTTTTCCCTTGTAGTTGCACTGTAAAGTTGATAATCCTGTAGGACCGCATGGAATTAATTAATACTGTGTTTAAAAGGGCTATTAAGGGGAACTTCCAACTCCTTTACTGTCTGAAGGCTATTTCTCACAGTTGTTATTTATTAGGCTCCAGTTGTAAAATGGTCTGTAAGAATTACAGTCGGGTGAGCTGATTAGCAATTGGCTTGGTGGGTGTTCAAGCTCTGGCAGATCCAGATCAAAAAGGTGCGGCTAGAGTGCTGGAAGAGAATCCCAGTGCATGGAAAATAAAGACGTATAGGACAGTTTCATTCCCACCCACTTCATATTTATGGAATAGGGATGTAGAAAGAAATATATTTAAAAGCAATGTACTTCACATCAAAAGAAAGTACTTATATGCATCAATGGCCATGTTACACTTAACATTCATAATAAACACTCGGGCCATTTGACGGGTCTCCATTATTTTGCTTTCTTGGTTAATTTTGCCATTACTTACCATGCCAGGGTTAGCTGACCACCATGGAAGTCATGCACCAAAAATGTGGCTGAGGAAAATGATAATGCTAACAGTGGCTGCATTCAGAGGTGGGGTATAGTGTATTGATTTTACTGGTTTTAATGCTAGCACTTCTAATTTCTAACATTTCCTTTGACATGGCAGTACCTGTTGCATTATGAAACTGGATTTTTGATCAATATACTGCCATGTCATCCTAAATTTTAAATGATGAGAAAGAACTGTATGCTGGGATGGAACCTCAAATTTTGTTTCGTGAGCAGAGGTGGCATGATCATGAAAATCACAGGGAAATTATGGGCAAAACTCCTGTGATTTTCTGAGTTAACAAGGTTGCAAACATTGTTTCTTTTCCCCTGAAAACAATGGACATGGAAATAACTGCTAAGCGTCCAGAAGTGGCTTGTATATCATGTGAAAGGTCACAAAAAACATGAAAATTAACAGGTAAGGAAACACATGGAAGATGGTAAAAGTGTCCTCTGAACTCAACCAGTGGTAGCTACGTCCTCCCCCAAATGGGGCATTATGGGAGCTGCTTGGCTTCTAAGCCAGTCCATTCCCCAGAGTGGGACCTGGTCCAGGTTCTTCTCCTGAACTAGCTTTGAGCTGGCCCAGCTAAAAGAGCAGCTCCCATAATGCCCTTCTCCTGGCCAGCAAGAACCCTCAGGATTGCAGATACATCAGAGGACCTGTCGCTCTGTGCCTCTTCAGCCCCTCATTAGGACAGCTTCATTTGTGGAAGAATATAACTAGTCATCTAAATAATGATACGCAAAATCCTGATGAGATTATTATTCTTGCCCTGGTCCTTAATTGTTCCACTGGTTTACACTGCTTGAAACTCCACTGCTCCTGAATTATGAATCAACAGGGTAAATTTATAAATATTGAAGCTTACACAGGGTTGCAGCCAATGTTATTCCTACTTAGAGTAGGGTCATGGAAATTTATGGGCATGACTAACTTAGGGTTTCCGTTCATTCATTCATTTGCATCTTTGATCTGATGCATTGATAAAAAACACTTGGGTGGCTGGTAGAGAAATTGTGTTTAGGGCTAGTGCTGGGATGAAATCTGCCCTCTGGTTTCTCAAAAATTATCTTCCCCTACAAAAAAAAAAAAAAAAAGGCTTTTATTTTTCAGCCTTATTTTTCAGCACTGGAGAATTTATTTAGAACGTTGGTGGGTTTTGAACTCAGCTGAATCGTAGTTCTTAGTCTCTAAGATGTCGTAAAACTCCTGGATGCTTTTTGGCAGTGAGGGTCATGGGTGAAGTGAGGACTTAGAGCCCACTGCATTCAAGCCCAACAGATCTGAGCTTGTGCAACACATGGGAATATGGGAAGCTGCCTTAAGAATGTAAGAATAGTCTGTTAAATCAGCATTCTCTTCTCATGATGGACAACCAGTTGCCTGGGAGAAATCTGCAAGGAGGACCCAAGCACAAGAGCACTCTTGCCTCCTGTGGTTTCCTGCAACCTACAGTTTGTAGCCTTATATTGAGTCAAACAATTGATCTATTCAGCTCAATACTATCTACACAGCATTGCACCATCTCTCTGAGGGTTCAGACAGTTGGCATACCCAGTTCTACCTGTAGATGTCAGGGATCTAACCCTGGGACCTTGTGCATGCAAAGCAGATAACCTACCACTGAGCTACAGCTGACCACTCTGCCATTGACCTACATTCTCCAGTGCAGGCCCAGCATTAAGCACTTAACATTTTATATGCTGTCTGCTATGCAAGGTGACAGCAGTCACGAAATTAAAAGACGCCTGCTTCTTGGGAGGAAAGCAATGACAAACCTAGACAGCATCTTAAAAAGCAGAGACATCACCTTGCCAACAAAGGTCCGTATAGTTAAAGCTATGGTTTTCCCAGTAGTGATGTATGGAAGTGAGAGCTGGACCATAAAGAAGGCTGATCGCCGAAGAATTGATGCTTTTGAATTATGGCGTTGGAGGAGACTCTTGAGAGTCCCATGGACTGCAAGAAGATCAAATGTATCCATTCTTAAGGAAATCAGCCCTGAGTGCTCACTGGAAGGACAGATCGTGAAGCTGAGGCTCCAATACTTTGGCCACCTCATGAGAAGAGAAGACTCCCTGGAAAAGACCCTGATGTTGGGAAAGATGGAGGGCAGAAGGAGAAGGGGACAACAGAGGACGAGATGGTTGGACAGTGTTCTCGAAGCTACCAGCATGAGTTTGACCAAGCTGCGGGAGGCAGTGGAAGACAGGAGTGCCTGGCGTGCTCTGGTCCATGGGGTCACGAAGAGTCGGACATGACTAAACGACTAAACAACAACAACAATACAAGGTAACTTTTTTAGCCTGAAAAAGAGACACACGTGGAGGTTTCTCCTCTTTTTGCAGGGGGGGGGGTTGCATTTGCCAGGAGTGACACAAAGTTGAATTCCTCAAGGCACAGCTGAAGATATGGTGTGCTTTAAGTTCCAGCCCCTCAGTGCTCGATCCCTGCAATTCATTATACTGAGAAATAAAGCCCACACATTAAATAAGCTACAGCTGCCAGTGGTGGTGGTGGCTGCTGCTAATGAGGAAAAATGGAAAGAACAATATTCTTAATTGGCATGGATTTGGGGGGGGGGTTAGGATGGAGGAAGGGAGGAGGTGTCTGGGTTTTCCAACAGTGCCTCTGGAAGCAGATCCTCGAGCCTAAAGAAGAAACTAATTTGTTGTCACCATTCCTCTGCAAGATCTTCCTCCACAAAAATTTCATGCTGAAGTATTTGCCTATAGTTCCACCCACCCACACTGTCTCTCACACATACATATAGCCATAATTATCCAGTTCAACAAAGGAGAAGATGGAGATACGAACAACTTACTTTCCACTGAGTCACACCACTAGCTCATTCAAGCTGGGGCTGTGTACTTTAATGTAGGGGTTCTCAAAATGGCCCATAAACTTCATACAGGTGCTCTGGAGTAGAATGTTTTAATCTTAAAAAAGAAAGAAAGAAAACCTTTAGCATCTAGCAGAGTACATTCCAATTGCTAAGCAGCAGGAAGAAATATCATTAAGTGGTATGGAAATACCATATAAAAATGAATTGTATTAGGAGACATTGCTTGCAAAATTGTATATATTTCGTAAAATTACATATGGAAATGTGTATACAATGGTACCTTGGGTTAAATGCTTAATTCGTTCCGGAGGTCCATTCTTAACCTGAAACTGTTCTTAACCTGAAGCACCACTTTAGCTAATGGGGCCTCCTGCTGCTGCCACGCCGCCAGAGCCCAATTTCTGTTCTTATCCTGAAGCAAAGTTCTTAACCTGAAGCACTATTTCTGGGTTAGTGGAGTGTGTAACCTGAAACGTATGTAACCTGAAGCGTATGTAACCCGAGGTACCACTGTATTAGGAGAAATGCACTTTAAAATGTGGTTTAATTTTCATGAGGATTTTATTTTTATTATTAGTGAGATGAAGAAATGTCAATAACTAAAGTTACGTTGGAAATAAATGAGAAACGGAGAGAGTCCACAATGGACAGATTAGCCTGTCCCTGCGGTGAAGTACATCTGAAAACATGTACTTAAAATCACAGTAAGACTCAGAAATCAAAACATGTAAAATAACCCACATTTTTCTCCTAGACTTTCTCCCCACCCCAGAGCACTTAGCAGTTAAGAGTCAGCTGCGCATCTGGGAAGTGCATTTATTGGTCCGGGCAGCATAACTGCCATTGGTTAAGGCTTCCTTTATGACACAACCCATGAAAATGTTTCCCACTGGTTTACATACTTGTCTTTGCAATATACTTGTGTTGAATTTGCTTTGACTCCTACACAAAACAGGAATGTGGCAGGGAAGGTTATAGAGCCAACATGCTTGAAACTTCGTTTACTGGATTGCTCATAAAATGTGGCATTAATCCACAAATATCCCGTCTCTCCCTCTGCAAAAATGAGAAATGCCAATTAAACTGGTAATGATCATCAGGGATTGGTCCATTAGGGAGAATCGAGCTTTGCCCCATCAACCTCCGTCTGCTCTCATCCAGACCTGCCTCCTTACATCTATCCAGTCTTGGGGGTGACACTGGATGCCAGCTTCCTTCTCCTTAATTTCAGTGTTGTCACTGTTTAACACAGCATGGATTAGACAGGTCTCGGTGGACGTCTCCATCCAGAAGCAGAGAATGGGGCAGATGGGCCATTGAGCTTGCAGAAGTGCTTTGGATGTCCACTTCAGTAGATCAGCATCTTGGGGACACCATAATCCTTGTCACAACTCTGAAGCGGTTCCAGTCCTTTGGCACGAGGCTAAAATGGATATACACCCAATGCCTGAGCCACAATTCCACCTACATCTTTAATCAAGAAAGTTGTGGACATTTTACAAATCCAGATCATTGTCTGCTTGACTTTATTTTATCACACCTCACTTTAGTCACTGCCAGCGGAGGATAGCACTGGGACTGGGACTGCAATAGCTGCTCACCTCTTTCTCAGGAGGGCAGTGGTTGTGGCCCTTTGCCCTTGGCCACTCTCCCTGGCAGCCAGGACCATGTGTCTGCTGGCTGTTGGGAATTCACCTGGCCGGCAGAATCACAGGGTGGGTTTTCCTGCAAGAGGACTAGCTTGAAATGGGCCAATCAGTGGCGCTACCTGTTGGGCAGTGCCTTGCTGGCTGGTTAGGCATTGCATACTACCATGCCTGGTTGGGCAGCTATGTCTAAAAGCCAGATGTGTGTTCCTTCTACAGTGCAATTGGCCGAAGAGCATCCCTCCCTCCCTTATCATTAATTGTTTCTTTACTTTTTAGGTCAATTCTTTATCAAGCATTTTAAACCTAATTCACCTTTCAGGTTTCTGCTTTAACTTTGCTTTATTCTCTTGGCTTTATTCTGTTTAATCAGTTTTGACTGTTTGTGCCTCCTGACCTTGCCAATGGTTGCCGTATTCGGAGCCAGGAAGGAATTTGCCTGTAGACAAATTGGCCAGGTGTGAAAGGGGTTGGAACTGGTGAGAGGTGTGGTCTGAGGTGTGGGTGAGACCAGTCGGCCAGACAAAGAGTCCTGGAGGGCCACATTTGGTCCCTGGGCTTTAAGTTCCCCACCTGTAGTCTACATCCTTCACCTGCCTTTTTTTCACCTGCATCTAACAACAAGTCTGATTCATTTTGTGCTTCCATCCCCTAGAATCACCTTAGAAGAATGTCAGTTATGAATATTTCAAATAAAATCAACCAATAGATGCCTCTTTCACTATCCTGGCTCCCACCCTCCCAAGACTCTTGGGTACCGTAGTTTGACAAGGATGCAAAGAATGCTCAGTTCTGATGTCACTGCCAGCTCCTCCTTGTAGGATTTCACTTCCCCAGAGAGGGGAAACATTTGTGAAGCTGGTTTAAGTATGTCACATAGGTACGCCTTAACACTTACTGTGGGTATTCCACCAAGAGTACTTTTCTGTGAAGGGACCAAAAAGAAAAAGAAAACATTCGGTGAAAATCGACCCTTCAGGTAAGCTACAGAAAGAAGCAGACTCTTCCTTCCAGAGCATTCTTGACTGCTCATCAATTGAGGACAAATGAGCACCTACTTGCCTGCCTTCAGGAAACTGCTGCAGATAGACTTGTTAGAGAGCAGCCTTGCCACCCAGCACAAAAGCAAGCCTGGAGAAGGCCCCACAAAATTAATCTCGTCCGGCATGTAAGGAAATCCTCCACTGACATTTGCCGTTCCTGTCAGGCCTAATAAAGAGATTTTTACCTGTATTTGCCTATTCAACACTTCAGCCTTTCAGCCAATTTTGGAAATTATTTCTGATTTATGGCTTTCTCGCGAATGGGTGTCGTCTTGCCTGTCAATTATCCCTCAAAGCAAATGCTAAGTGAATCCTGGCTGAGTAAAATTAACAAGGGGACCCGAGAAGAGGAAGTGTGCAGGCTTGTAAAAAAAAAAAAAAAAAAAAAAAAAAAGGAAAAAAAGAGGAGGAGGAGGATAATTCCACTAAGGGTTTAACTCAACTGCTTCTGGTGATATTTATGGGAAACAGGGAGAGGTGGAGCAGGGGTAGAAATGAGGGAGAAATTCAGTTTGGTTTTCCTTTGAATGAGAGCCTACCTAATCTGCATTTCCCGGAACAAATTACAAACTGAAACATAGCTATCTTGTGAAATGTGCACTTTTCCAAATTTTGCAATGCAGTTCTACAACTGGAAAAAAAAAAGTGTGGAAAAATGTCTATGTTATGAGAAAGTGCTCTTTAACAATGCATATATTAGCAACGATAATGTATAAGAATGTATTATAATGCAGTGGCAGAATGGATGAGGGGAAATAAATGGAGCTCATCCTGGCAAGGTGGAGGCATTGTGGGTGAGTGGTTCCTGTGTCTGAAATTGCTTGCCCTGAAGCAACAGGTATGCAAGCTGCGGGTGCTTCTGGACCCAGATTGGTCACCGGAGGCCCAGGCAACCTCTTGGCCAAAAGTGGCTTTCGCAAGCTGCATTTCGTGCGACAGTTTCGACAGTTCCTGGACTAGAAGAGTTTGGCCATCTTAGCTCAAGCATTGGTGACTTCATGACTGTTTTACTGCAATGCACTCCATGTGGAGCTTCCCTTGTGTCTGACCCAGAAACTGCAGTCAGTTGAGAATGCTGCAGCACAGTGCAGACAGACATGAGATCCAGTCAACATATAAAACCTCTGCTCAGAGATCCGCACTGGTTGCTGATTTCAGTATGTTACTATTGCTATATAAAGTCCTTAAGGCTTGTCCAATTTACCCCATATGTGCCCTCTCAACGACTTTGAGGCTCAATGACTTTGATCAGTGGACCGGGAACTGTTATAGTTCGAATCCCCATGACGGGGTGAGCTCTCGTTGCTCGGTCCCTGCTCCTGCCAACCTAGCAGTTCCAAAGCACGTCAAAGTGCAAGTAGATAAATAGGTACCGCTCCAGCGGGAAGGTAAACGGTGTTTCCGTGCGCTGCTCTGGTTCACCAGAAGCGGCTTAGTCATGCTGGCCACATGACCCAGAAGCTGTATGCCGGCTCCCTCGGCCAATAAAGCGAGATGAACGCCGCAGCCCCAGAGTCGGTCACGACTGGACCTAATGGTCAGGGGTCCCTTTACCTTTACAATGCTCACCCTACAGTTGTAAGAAAACAGTCTTTCTGCATGGCAGCATCTACATTTTGGAACTCCCTGCCTGTTGACATCAGGCAGATGCTTCACACTTTTCAGCATCTGCTTAAAGCATTTTTGTTTAGGGGAATTTATCCAGCTACATAGATGCAGACTTCTTTGAATCGTTTACTGTCTTTCAAATGTTTCAAACTGTATTTATTGATATTTTTATTGTTTCTCGTAGAGGTTTGATTGTAAACAAGTGGTGTATAATTTTTGTGTTTTCAAAAATATTCTATTAGAATAATTTCATTTATAAAAAAGATAGTGAGAAAAAAGAAAGAAAAAAGAAAGTGAGAATAAATATATATATTGTTACATTACTATACAGATGTGTATATTCTTATTATCCTAAAACTTTTTTTAAAAAAAAATGTCTCTATTTAGGCAAAGGTGCATTTTAAAAAGTGTACATTAAAAGACAAGTGTGCTAAATTGCTGGTGAATTTGCATGCAAACTTTTAAAAAAAGATAAATAAATCCCAAACTGATGCAGAGAATTAAACTTAAAGTTGAGGGAAAACTGAAAAACTGAGAGCATCTGAAAAGGACAAGTTTCATCTATCCATCGGTATAGAAGAAGCATTCAGCCGACTGATAAAAGCTGTTGGACCCCTTCTCTGCTCCCATCATCCTGTGTAGACCATCACACAAAAACCACAAACTGCACTATTACCCAAGGACTCTACAGGCCTTGTTGCCATGCAGCACTGCTTTGGCGATTATGGAAGCTTAAATACCTTGTTCATTATTCTTCCCAATTTGACACAAGAAAGAGCTTTGATCTGTGCTCATTACAGGCACTGTGTACGTTCCTTACCAAACCCCCTACTGCAAAGCAGATGGGGTGAGCGATTCAGGCAAAGAAACAGGTCTACGTTCCCCCTCCCCTCTCCCCAACTTCCCACTGTTCCTGTTCAGGGCTGAAATTGGTATCAGCAGGCTTCTCTAAGCCGGCATATGACCTTAGAAGCATCTCTTGTATGATCTGGGTGGCCATAGACCCAAATGTTTTGGTGTCGTGAGGACCTCTGACCTCTGCGGCTCACTGATGAGAATCAGGGTTTATGTGGAGGTAATCTTAGGATTGTAAGGGGTCCTTTCTGCTAAGACCTGTCGTACCACAGCAGCTAAGAAGTTAGTTAAGACTAGCGGAGAGGGAGAAACTCAGTTCAGTTCTCATTTAAAGACAAACCTACCTAATTTGTACATTCCAAAACAATCCACAAAACGCAACACAGCCTTCCTTCAAAAGCCAATCTCTGAATTTTTCTTTAGTCTCAGTTTTGCCCTTGAGAACATAGCAGGCAGGAGGATAAAGACTCAGCTTCAACTAACTGTCCCCCCCGTGGAATTGGCTCTGGGTCCACCTACCATTGCCCTCCTTGATTTCTGTCCCAATTGGCACTTGTTAGTAGGACTGTGCAAAGACCCCCTAATCTGGCCTGTGGCCCTGATCTGTGGACTGATTCACCCAGTGCTGCCCTGGGGGGGGGGGGCGGAACATACCTAAAATCTATTCCCAAACAATTTGGGGGGATGTAGCAAAGGATTTTTAAAAGGTGTTCTGAATCCTATTTTAACATACAGTTGAGGTAAAAGACCTACATTGGCTCCCAGTACATTTCTGAGCACAATTCAAAGTGTTGGCACTGACCTTTAAAGCCCTGAACGGTCTCGGTCCAGTATACCTGAAGGAGCATCTCCACCCCCATCTTTCAGCCCGGACACTGAGATCCAACTCCGAGGGCCTTCTGGCGGTTCCCTCCCTGCAAGAAGCGAAGTTACAGAGAACCAGGCAGAGGGCCTTCTCAGTAGTGGCGCCTGCCCTGTGGAATGCCCTCCCATCAGATGACAAAGAAATAAATAACTAGCTGATGTTTAGAAGACATCTGAAGGCAGCCCTGTTTAGGGAGGTTTTCAATGACTGGTGTTTTCATATATTTTTAATCTTTAGTTGGAAGTCATCCAGAGTGGCTGGGGAAACCCAGCCGGATGGGCAGGGTATAAATAATAAATAATAAATTATTATTATTATTATTATTATTATTATTATTATTATTATTGATGTTGAACATAGGTTCGGGGTGGGCAATCTTGAGTGCGCCCTCAGTTTGTGTAAACCTAGCCCTGCTGCCCCTTTGCTAATTAAGAGGATCCACTGGTGGTGTCGTGCTGCAGGGATCCCTAAAGTGTGCCTGTCTTACAGGTTCATTTTCTGACTTACCAAAGATTTAAAATTTACAGCATGTTGTATGTTGAAAGAGAATTATATGAAAACGATGTATCGCTGGTACCTAATTCCTACCAAACTAGCAAAAATGTATAGCACTGCTACAGATACATGTTGGAAGTGTAAAGAGAAGGAAGGCACATTTTACCACATGTGGTGGACGTGCAAAAAATCAAAAGCATACTGGGAAATGATTTATAATGAGTTGAAAAAAATGTTTAAAATAACTTTTGTAAAAAAAAAAAAAAAACCAAAAAACCCCCCTGACACTTTCTTACTAGGTTTTAGGTCAAGAAATACCGTACCTAAAGACCAGGAGAGACTATTTATGTATGCTACAAGATCTGCGCGGCTGCTACTTGCCCAAAGATGGAAGGAGGAAAATTTGCCTACAAAAAAGAATGGCTGATAAAGATGATGAACTATGCCGAATTGGCGAAATGACTGGGAAAAATCAGAGATGAAGAGGAAAATAAATTTAATAAAGAATGGGGAATTTTTTTAAGTTACTTGAAAGGACACTGCAAACAACTGAAAACATTGGCAGGATTTTAAAAACACTTGCAATGAAGCGAGAATTATGATGAAAATTGGGATTTAAGAAAATATGGAGAATATGATAAGATGCCGTTTGAAAAGTATATCTGGGGAAACTGTGGAGGGAAGTTCGGGGATTCTGAGAATCCTATATGTAAAATGATTATGATTTGTGTATGATGAGAAATGTTAAAAGTGAAAATTATTATTTATTTTTTTAAAAAATTAAGGATCATTTTCTGACTTACCATCTCTTATGTGCTATTTGAGCCTCTAGAACCATCAGAAATTTATGAGCAGTTCCTACAGTTAAACACAAGCTTCATGTACGTTGATATGCTTCCTGTTTTAACAAACAGAAGGAGTTACATTTATTTTTTCTGGATGAGGAAGAGAAGGGGGGGGGGGGGAACCACCTCTAGCTCCATCATTCATGGGAGAGGTGGGGGGGGGGGAGGAATGTGCTCCATATTTATGATCCATCTGCTTTCAACACAAGAAATACGTGCATGGCCAAATCTCCATTTGGATTAATAATTTCTAATTCAGGTGCCAATAAAATCCTACAAAAGTGTGGTTTGAATCACCCTTATTCAGCCAGAACACTAATCCAGATCCGTTTGTATCTGAATGTTTATACTTTCTCCATCTGGGATAGGAATTTCTTGTGGCCATTGCATCATTTTTCTGGGTTTTTTTTAAAAAAAAATCAGAAAAGAAAAGTCTGCTTAGGTGTCAGAAACCATATAATTAAATGGCAAGAGCTCAAGGCTGTGTTTGACCCAACGGTGGAATACCCTCCTTTCGACAACCCCCAGGCTATTGAACCACAAATAAATCCCATTTTAATGAAAGGAACCTTATTTTGTCTACAAAATTTTTCGAAAGCCTGGGACCATAACAAGTGTGAGGAGAACTGCATGCTCCCATCCTCCTGGCTGCCTGGGTTTGCTTGCAGAACCTCATATAATTATACACAAAACTGCCTATGAACCTTTATCACAGACAGCTGGAGAGAAATGAGCAATAGCTGTGCCCTGAAAACCCTTCCAAGAATCACAGGCTCTGGGTTTCTCTGTGCAATTGTTACTGCAATGCAAACGCCTTGGATTTTCCATTCTTTCATGCGCGCACACACAAAAAAGCACTCTTAACATGCTTCTCTGTTGAAATGTTTAGTCCGTGTGCAAAGCGTTAGGCAAAAGGAGAGAGCAACTCATGGGAAATGGGGAGGTGGATCCCCAGCATTATGGAAAAGCTGTAAAAGTAAAAAGTGAAACGAGGAAAATAATTTCCGCATGGTGTTTTGGTGTCCTGCTGAGGGTTTCATGCTGCGAAATGTGTTCAGATGCTTTGCTATATTTGCAGGATTGTTTTTCAGCTGAGGAGCAAAAAATAGAGAAATAGAGAAAAGTAGCAGAGGAAGAAGGGTTATATCCCCCTCCCTCAACAAGTATACAAAATTAATACCCCCCCCCCATTTTGAAGTGTTATGTAGTGCTAATAGTAGCAGACTAGGACCTGGAAGACCAGGGTTCAACTTTCCACTCAGCCATGGAGCTCATTGGTTGACCTTGGGCCAGTATCTACTTCTCAGCCTAAGCTACCTCACAGGGTTCTTGTGGGAATTAAATAAGAGTAAGAGCCAAGCAAGCCATCTCGAGCTACTTGGAGAAAAAGTTGGGAAAATAAATAAATACATAAATAATAGTCATACCTTGGAAGTTGAACAGAATCCATTCCAGAAGTCCCTTCAACTTCCAAAATGTTTGAAAACCAAATCACAGCTTCTGAAGCTGTGGAAGCCCCGTTGGATGGTCGGCTTCCAAAAATAGTTCGCAAACCATGTTCAGATGCTTCCAGGTTTGCGACGTTCAGGAGCTAAGCTGTTCAAAAACCAAGGTATGGCTCTATTTGTATGGGTGTGGGAATGGGACAGAAGGGATTAAACTGATGTGAATTTGGAATGGACCAGGAATAGATGGTTCCATCCACCCCTCCTCTTGATGCATTTACTCTTCACTCTGTTCTTTAGAAACATCATTTAAGTGAAACAGCACGAACAGCACAGGATGTCTTTTCTTCTTCCTCCTTCCCCCCAGCACAACCCTTTTTTGTCTTTGGACTGCAAGGACGTGATCTCCCGTCATCCGTTCCATCTGAGTAGACAGTATAGTTACTCGTGCTGAATACCAGCTAAGATAGTCTTCAATTTCCTGGGTGGTGGTGATGATGTATTGACATTTCTCATGACCACTAACCTCTGGTTTTATCACCACGAGGCCTATCATTAGCACGTTGCTCAATCTTGCCGTTGAACTACACCCCTTTGGAGTGTCAGTGATTGCATAGTGCGTAATGGCAGGTTCTTCAGGGGGAAATAATGGGCATGAAGAGCAGTATACCCCAAAACACCTTGTCTGACTATACCTTCCAGGTTATAGTCATTATCAGCTCATTCACTCTTAGCAGGAAAATCTTTAGCCTCCTCATCATTACGTAAGATGTCTGCTGATGGCAGGGCACAGTCTGTAGTTTTGATATCAGGCTGTAGTTAAGCATGGATGGTAACAGGGCCAGATTAAGACTCTGAGAGGCCCTAAACAGCAAAAAGATTATGGTGCCCCGTACATAATCCAAACTAAGAACAATACTAAACCATAAAATTAAATACGTTTTTGGTTCTGTTCATTCTGCCACTTATCTTAGTCATGTGGAATTAAAAGTGAAATAAAATTATACACCATACACTATTTTTTATGTATATGTAGAATCCGGAGAATCTTTATTTGCATCAGCCACTAGCCATAGCAATAAAATAAAATAAAATAAAATGTACTAAAGATAAAGGTAAAAACTTAACTATAGAATTATAGTTGGGGGGGTTACATCAATAATCAAATAATAGATCCTATTCTAATTCCCCCCACTAAAAACATTGCAGTTTTTGCTGTCACCTGATCACCTTGATCTGCTAGAAGAGAGGACACAGTAGCAATGGTTGAGCGACTCGGCATGCACAATAATAGAGGAGTAATAAACTCACTCCTCAAATCTTTATAAAGAGTGCAAGCCACTATTTTTATGTATGTATATGAAAAACAACAATGACGCAAGTACATATAATTCAGGAGAAGATATAAATAATAATAATAATAATAATAATAATAATAATAATAATAATAATAATAATAATAAATTTTATTTATATCCCACCCTCCCCAGCCGAAGCCGGGCTCAGGGCAGCTAACAAAAATAAAACAGTACAAAAGCACAGCACAAACAACACTCTAAAATCATTCATTATTAAATTAATTAAATTCAAGCCACTGGCCACCATTGGGCCAGAGCTCCGCGAAGATTGCCAAAGGAGGGAGTCAGGCTGTGCCCTGGCCAAAGGCCTGGCAGAACAGCTCTCTCTTGCAGGCCCTGCGGAAAGATGTCAAGTCCCGCAGGGCCCTAGTCTCTTGTGACAGAGTGTTCCACCAGGTCGGAGCCACAGCCAAAAAAGCCCTGGCTCTAGTTGAGGCCAGCCTAACTTCTCTGTGGCCTGGGACCTTCAAGATGTTTTTATTTGAAGACCGTAAGTTTCTCTGTGGGGCATACCAGGAGAGGCGGTCCCGTAGGTACGAGGGTCCTAGGCCGTATAGGGCTTTAAAGGTTAAAACCAGCACCTTAAACCTGATCCTGTACTCCACCGGGAGCCAGTGCAGCTGGTATAGCACCGGGTGAATGTGATCTCGCAGCGAAGACCCCGTAAGGAGTCTCGCTGCGGCATTCTGCACCCGCTGGAGTTTCTGGGTCAGTCTCAAGGGCAGCCCCACGTAGAGCGAGTTACAATAATCCAGTCTGGAGGTGACCGTCGCGTGGATCACAGTGGCTAGGTCAAATATTTATTGTGAAACATGAGAGGATCTGATTTCCTCACATTATTTTGATCTATTTTAGTTGGACATCCCCTACTTCTATGTTTTTTAAAATATCAAATATCATATATATATATATTTATATATTCTCTCTTGTGCTGTCTCTGGTACCCCTGCTTTGATGGTGCTTAATCTACCTACTGGGCAGTCCAACACTGGGAGTGTGTGTGTGCGTGCTAAACTATCATTCTATCTCATTCACCAGCCTTTGGATACCACCAAATCTGACACCATTTTTTGCCTCAGACTTTGAGGTGAATGTGAAGATTTAATTCCTTGATAAATGTCCAGACAGGTGCTAACAGAATCCCCTTAAAGTTAACCAAATACCCTACAAAAAATAGGAGTATATTCACGTCTTTGGCTACCAATGAATTTTGCACTTGAAGTGGAAACTGAAATTTTTACCTAAATTGTTTTTTCTAAACATTCTTTGTCAAGTACAGTGGTACCTTGGAAGTCGAATGGAATCCATTCTGGAAGTCTGTTCAACTTCCAAAATGTTTGGAAACCAAAGCTCCTGTAGCCAACTGAAGCCGTGGAAGCCCTGTCATACGTTCAGCTTCCAAAATTAGTTTGCAAACCGGAACAGTCATTTCCAGGTTTGTGGTGTTCGGGAGCCAAAACGTTTGAGAACTAAGCTGTTCGAAAACCAAGGTACAACTGTAATGAGAAAATAAATACTTTAATTTGAAAATATCAAAGGGGAGATGAATGTTTAGTGAATTTTACTGGAAAGAAAGATTTAAAAAACCCTGTGCCACCCTCAGCCATCCCACAACATTAAGCTCAAAACCCAGCTCCCACTGATTTTTATTTTTTAGTGCTATGAGAATGAGACAGTAAAGGGGAAGCTTCTTTTGCTGGGGAATAAAAATTCTGAGAAAGCGGAGGGCAGATTTCAGCACAGGTTTGGGCAAAATATCTGGAAATATGAAGGGAAGGTAAAAAAGTTCTGAGCAGGCAGGTGACCTTTTGTTTTTGCGATGATGATGATTCCTAATATCACATGCCCACCAGAAACCCTTTGCTTCTCATGCCATGAAAATCGGCCTCCAATGTTATGAAGAAAGAAAGAAGAATAACAATTCATATGTTCACCTCTCTCATTTTTGGCCAGGGGGAGCAAGATGGAGAGGGAGAAGGATTACCTTTGCATTGGCCACTTTTCACAGGCCACATGTGCTTCATAAAACATTTATACGCTTGTCAAAAAAATTAGACTGCCAGAATGATTTTCATGGATCACATCAACAACTATTATTAGCAAATTGTGCCGTTAACTTGATGCAAGCCATTTATTAGGTCTGGGGAGACTAGTGTATGACAAATGCCTCTGGTTCATGCATGCATGCAGGCGCGCGCGCACACACACACCACACTTTGTTTTTGTCTTCAAATAGTTAACACCAGCTATGTTCCCACCGCACATGTAAAGTGCTGTGATGCCAATGTAAACAGTCATAGCTTCCCCAAAAGAATGATGGGAGCTGTAGTTTGTTAAGGGTGCTGAGGATTGTTAGGAGATTCTTGCTCCTCCCCTCACAAATCTCCAATACCCAGAGTGCTTTAACAATCCCTTTTCATGGGGAACTATGGGAATTGTAGCACTGGGAGGGGAAAATGTGTCTCCTAACAACTCTATAGCACCCTCAAAAGTGACAGAATTGCCAGTGCTGAGTTAGCAGAGGAAAATGAGCTTTAACCTGTTGCATTTAAAACACTATGGTCAATCTCAGAACATAAGAATGTAAGAAGAGCTTCCTGGATCAGGCCAATGGCCCACCTACACCAGCATCCTGCTCACACAGTGGCCAACCAGATGCCTCAGTGGAAAACCAGGCAGGACCCAAGCATAAGAGTACTCTCTCCTCCTGAAGTTTCCAGCAACAGGTGTTCAGAAGCTTTACTGCCTTTGACCATGGAGGGCAAGCATAACCATCATGGCTAGTAGCCATGGATAGCTTTATCCTTGATGAATGAGGTGTCTCACATGTGAAGAAGCTCTTTCATTTATCTATGTTGAATTTTCCAACGTTCAGCTTCATTGGAAGCCAATGAGTTCTAGTGTTATGAGAAAAGGAGAAAAGCTTTCCTCTATCCACTTTCTCCATCATTTTTACATCTTCTATCAAGTCACCCCTAATCTCCCTTTGACCCAAACAGTCCCAAATGCTACAGCCTTTCCCCATAGGAGAGTCGCTCCTCTCCCTTGATTATTTTGATTGCCCTTTTCTGGAACTTTTCCAACTCTGCCATATCTTTTATGAGGCGAGGCAACCAGAACGGTACACAGTGTTCCAATTGAAACCACACCAAAGAATTGTACAGTGGTGGCTCTACAGCTGCCCCTGCCACCAGGGCAGCCTTTCCAGTCAAACGATTGCTCATCTCACTGAACATTTTGCGAATGCTCAATAGAGTCAGGGGTTCAAAGCTGTAAGGGTCACATGCAGAGGGAGGGGGAAGTATCCTGAGGTTAGCACAAACTTGGTCTGCCAAGTTTAAATCCATTTTCAGATCAGGTTCCGTGAGAGAGATGGATATTTTAACTGTAGCTCCTCCCTTCCCCCGTCAGGGGAGGCTTGGGAGTCGTGAGCGGGTGGGTGGCACGCCGAATGTCACCCCCCTCAGGATGACACCTCGGACGATTTGCCCCCACCACACCTCCTTTCTCCGCTACTGAGTGAAGGGACTGTCTGACTTCATCTGGAAGTTCCATAAATTAGGGTCCACAATATAGAATATGCAGCTCCTGCATCCAAGCCATGGTGGACCACTGACAGTGACCCCCAAAAAAAGACCTTAATGAAAAGGCAGGAATCTAAGGGGTCAGGCAGTCCCTGAGGTATCTCGGACCCAAGTTATTGAGGGCCTTGTAAAGTAATGCAAGAGCCTTGAACCTCACCTGGTAGCATATGGGCAGTCAGCGCAAGCTTCTGAGCACCAGAGTTATGACCTGGCGATAGGCTTTCCCAATCCACAGTCTATCCACAGTGTTTTGCACCATCTGGAGCCTTTGGATCAGGCCCAAGGGCAGCCCCACGTTGAGCGCACTGTGCTGATCAATGAGTGGATGCTAAGTGATTTGGGCAAGCCATAGCACTGCACAGACATTAAGCATTGTTATTATTTCACATTTGAAAATCAAAAGCACCCTGCAAGAGAAAGCAGAGAGGAGAGCATGCAGCTCTTTCAAAAAAAGGAAAGACAGTCGGTCCCATTCCTTTAGATTAATGGTCACCGCAGCGAGATGTGGGTAGTGGGGGCGAGAGGATTTGTTCCTCGAAATGGTTAACACCATCACAAAACTTGGTCCCTGAAGGGAATATGGAAAGAAGGAATCTGTCCATCAGCCACAGAAAAAGCAAGCTCTCAGACATTTAATCATATTACAGCTCCCCAAGCCATCCAAGCCAATTTAATCAAATTGTATCATGGACATGGTGTTATTGTTTTCCAAGCCTATTAGCAAAATAAAAGTTAGCACTTATTAAATGAGGAGCCTTTTGCATGCTGATTGCCTTGCTAATTTGGGGTTGATTGTTTCCTTGTTTTTTGCCTCTCAGGAAGAAAAGAGGGATTCTTGGATCACTGATATGTAAATATGTAAGTTCCGGGGAATCTTAAGATGAAGTGACTGAACAAGGGGGAAAAGCAGGACCTGAGTTAAAATGATGAGTGAGTTAAACTCTTCTTAAGTGTGGTAAAATACGCTGTGGAGTACTGTGAGGGAAACGCCATTGATCCGTCGCAGAGCCTCTGCCTTGCCTGAAGAAGGACCCATATCCAGTCCCTGATGGCATCTCCAGGTAGCACTGGAAGAGACCGCTCTCTGAAATCCCGAAGAACCACTGCTATTCAGTGTTTCCAATACTGAACTACATGGTCCAGGGGTTTGATGTGATATAAGACAGCTTCCTGTGTGTAAGCCACAAGTTAAGAAAAGCCCTGCTGGTTCAGCATTCTGTTCTCCCTGTGGCCAGCTAAATAGATGCCTATGGGAAGCCAGCAAGCAGGCCCTGAGTATAAAAAGTTCTCCCACCAGGAATTATTATTATTATTATTATTAATGTGAATTCTATTTGTCCAAAGTTCTCCTTATGAACACATTTTCATATCCAGTTTTGACTTACATACACATTTTTGCAAGCCATTTCTCCTGATACAGTGCATTTTGGTATGTTATTCATTGATACATTCCTTTTTGTAATGCACGCTTCCCCCTAATGCAGGCATAGGCAAACTCGGCCCTCCAGATGTTTTGGGACTACAACTCCCATCATCCCTGACCACTGGTCCTGTTAGCTAGGGATGATGGGAGTTGTAGTCCCAAAACATCTGGAGATCCAAGTTTGCCTATGCCTGCCCTAATGTATGCATGTTTGTAAACACTGTTTGGTTAGAGAACTGTGTCCCAAAATTTGGATAAGAATTTTGAAGTATAGCTATGTTTAGGTTCTCATGTTGTTTCAGAAAAGGTGAATTTGATAGATTTGGCTTTAAGTGTGAACTGAATCCAAGTTATCCCCATCCCTAACACACACACACACACACACACACACACACACACACACATTTCAATGATTAATAGACAGGAAAGTAGATACTTTGGCTCCTCTCAAATTAAAGAATGACTATGCTATTTAGATAAGCCAACAAAGGTGTGCACCGTTGCTCATGGGATCCAAACATAATGCTTCCCTCCAATATATAATACCCGTTAGCTTAAATACTTTGTTAAGAGGACTTGGGGTAAGCTGGCTGTTTTATACATCTAGCGCAGATATTTCTGAACAGGCAATGAGGAAACATATGGTTACAACCTGTAGTTATATGTTCTGTAAAATATTATTAAAACCATATGATTTCATTCTTTCCTGCTTTTTTTTTTAAAAAAAGAAACGGATCTAAAGTTAATGCTGAGAGAGACTTAGCATAGCAAGGCTTTAAGTCTTTACTTTTCATCATTAATAACATTTTTTTTAAAAAAAAAAAAACATGAATTGGACCATATGCTTGCTTCTATAATTTAAAGAAGGCTACCCTTTTAATATTTAAGCATGAGTTAGAACTCCCCCAGGCAACCTTATCAACAAGTTGGTGATCAGGAATTGGGGCCTACTTAGGCAGTTAATGAAAACCCTCCTTCGAGGAATGGTTGGGTGTGTTTTACAGTTTTGTTTTATGGCTGGGGGCCTTTTGACTCCTCAACTGAATGTTGGAAGATTTGGGGCAGACAGCAGAAAGTTCTTCTTTTCACAGCACCAGTGACGAAGCTGCATGATCCGCTACCGGGGGCGGAGAGAAGGCGGGGGCTTGGCTGGCACCCCCCCATGGGGCGTGATGTGCATCCCAGGGGCATGGCACGCCACCCACAGGGGCGTGCTCCCAGGGCCGCGGCACACATTATGAGGGTGTGGCAGACCGCCTGTGGGGGTGTGGCACCTGGTGCGCGCGGGGGTGTGCAGCGCGTGTCCAGGGGGGCCACCACGATGGCACTCTTCTGGAATAGTGGTCCGGGGGCGGTCCACTCCCTCCGCACCCCCGTTCCTCCACCTTGGCTTAGGTCTTGGGATGTATCCCTCCCAGCCCCCCAGCTGGGGGAACTGGGGCACATCAGGGTAAATGGGATGTGGGGGTGCTCTGCGAGTGTAGCAGGCATCCAAGCCCATATCCCTGCACGCAGGGTAGTTCACTGACGATCTCTCAGTGTATGGCCAGTGACACCCATATATATAAAACCCCTTTAAGAGTGGACCCTGGAATCGGCGCCACAGGGGGGTGAATCACCACTTCACACACACACCCCATTGTAGGGAAGAAAAGACTAAAGGATTCTACCCAAGGCCATAACCGCCAAAGTTGTGACGAACTGCTACAAGGAAGACAAAACCTGCCAATTGTTTCAGAGTGTAAATTAAGTAAGTCCACATTCCAGTGTGAACCAAATGAATTTCCCCTCAATCCCTATAATTAACAAAAAAAAGTTAATTGCATTTTGCTTGCCTTTGTGTTCACTTGATACAAAATACATTTCCACTCTAGAATAGGCAAGTCAGGGAATACAACATACAAGCCAATCATTTGATGGGAGTAGAAACAGGGACTGAAGAATCTGTCAATTTCATTATTATTATTTTTACTTTCTCTTTTTTCCAGTTTCAAATTCAGTCCTCCACATTTATTTATTTGCTTTTTAAACCATGTCATGAAAATTCTGTAGCATTTTAGAGTAAATTTCTACCAATTAGCACATTTTTGTATTCACTTTTGACAAATGCATACATCTTTGGAAGCAATTTCTCTTAATATAATGTATTTTTGTATTTTATTTTATTAGTATATATTTTTTATTCACACTTTCCCCTAATACATGCATATCTGTGAACAATGTTTGACAAGAGAACTGCATCACAACTTTTGAATAAGTGCATATTTCAATGGATGACTCTATTTTGGTTCTCATGTTGTTTCAGAAAGTGAGAATTGGATAGACTTAGCTGAGCACTTAGAAAAAGATGCTGCGATTACTAAGACCCAGCATCGGTTTCTCAAAAAATGCTGTTCTAGGCTGCATCAACAGAAGTATAGTGTCTCAATCAGGGAAATAATAGTACCGCTCTATTCTGCCTTCATCAGACTACACCTGGAGTAGTGTCCATCTCTGGGCACCACAGTCTAAGGATATTGAAAAGCTGGAACATGTGCAGAAGAAGGCAACCAAGATGATAAAGGATCTGGAAACTAAGCCTTATGAGGAATGGTTGAGGGAGCTGGGTATGTTTAGCCTGGAGAAGAGTCTTGAGAACCTGAAGCCTCGAGAAGAGATATGATGACCATCTTCAAATATCTAAAGGACTGCCACATGGAAGATGAAGCAAGCTTGTTTTCTGTTCTGGAGGCTAGGATCCAAATCAATGGATTCAAGTTACAAGAAAGGAGATTCCGACTAAACATCAGGAAGAACTTTCTGGCAATAAGAGCTGGTGGACTCTCCTTCCTTGGAGGTTTTTAAGAAGAGGTTGGATGGCCACCTGCCATATATGAACTAGTTGAGATTTCTGCATTACAGGGGTTTGGACTATATGACCTATGGGGTCTCTCCCTACTCTGCAATTCTATAATTCTATTATTCAGCTCAAACTGAACTGAATTTCTCCCCCATTCCTAGGTAGGGAGAAGGAAATGCAGCATCCCATAATGCTTTTGTGTGACTATTCCCCACCTCCCAATAAGAGGGGGCAATGCCAAGGGACCTGGAATCCATCCCCATGAAAGTCTCTGTGTTTGGAACATTCCCATTCATTGTGGACAGTGGAAAGAAACATCAGGAAATGGCATCTCATCCTCCGCCTGATGCAGATGCCCCCCTCATCACTCTTTCTGAACTCCCCAGATTTGTTTACATTTTGGGTGACAAGACACAAAGCAGAAATGCAAACTGCGGAGAGAAAGAAGGGAAGCGGGGGTGTCAATGTGGCCATGAGTGGGGATCTTTGGAAGCAGCTTGCTCTAGTTTTGAGAATACACATTTGGATTCTTGCAGTGCCTGGCCCCCCGTCCTCAACCCATGTCGTGGGTAAATTCCAAGGGTGTGATTCATCTCGACATGACAGTCCACTTCTCCTTTCCTGCCAAACAGTCACTTTGCAGAACATGAGAAAGAGAAAGAGAGAGTAAATTTCATCCATATACCATGGCAATGTTCACACACCCACTCCTCCAAAAGAGATGTTTTTCCTATGAGAATTTTTTTTTTTTTGCAATTTACAACAGAACAATTGTAGGATTTTCAGTCCATCTTTCTTCTTCTTATTATTTTCTAAAGTTCCTTCTCACAATTCATGGCAGCAGCTGAGATTACCACCACAATGAAGGTGTCAGGAAGAGGGGGGAAATTGAATTTAAATCCTTGATAACCTTTTAAGGTCAGACACCAATAAAGGGGGGGGGGGAGGATCGCCCTTGAAGTATAGGTTCCAATTTTAGTTTGGGTGACTAAAATAATATTACTTATAATCAGAGAAATGCAGGAAAAACAGATATGTGAGCCACAATCAAAGCTACCACCAGATATGTTTGTCTAGGAACTCTAGTCTCGCTGGCAAGATATCTATCATCTCCTTCATTTGCTTATCTCCTTCTATGGAGAATAGGTCTTATCTAATATCACAGGACTTTTTACAACCCCAGTTGGAAAGGTCTCCCTGGTCACACGCACCTTTGGCTAAAAAAAGGAAGGTCGTTGATTGCCTATATGTTTTTCTTTAACATGAGTGCGTATCAGAGAACAATGCAAATTTTAATTACGCTCTGACTTCCCCTCAGAACTCCATACACACAAATGGGTTAACACGGGGCTGAAGAACTCATTGTGCAAAATGTTATGAACTTATTTGTAGGCTTGCCAGGCAAACCCAGGCATTGTTGTAGTCACGAGGAAAGTAAAAGGAAATATCTTCCCATCAAGGAAAACATCATTATGAGATTAAATTATAAATTGGAGGGCACTGTATGACATGGGGAGGGGGAGGAAATACTTAGCATTGTCCTAGGGCCTCATAGAAAACAGTGAGGGGTATCAACATAGTGGTCTCTGCCACTGTTTGTGTGCTTAAAGCAATTATACCCCACACTTCAGCTGGAAAAAGCTCCTAGAGCATCTTCAAAAAATGACTAAAAATAAATAAAAATGCAGTCCCTGCCCTGAGGCAAACTCATGCACCAAACTCTTGATGTTACAAGCTTCATATACTGGTATTTACCACCTGGATGGAACTGGGCTGCTCACAGTTCATAGATCGGAGGCAGAGGGCAGGGGAGACATTCAATTGAAATACAGGCCCTCCAAGTGTCCCTATTTTCCGGATTTACAGAAGCCGTCCCAGTTTCTGAGTTAATCCTGGAATGTCCCACTTTTTCTTAAAGGTAAAGGTAAAGGGACCCCTGACCAGTCCAGTCGTGACCGACTCTGGGGTTGCAGCACTCATCTCGCTTTATTGGCCGAGGGAGCCGGCGTACAGCTTCCGGGTCATGTGGCCAGCATGACTAAGCTGCTTCTGGCGAACCAGAGCAGTGCACGGAAATGCCGTTTACCTTCCCGCCGGAGTGGTACCTATTTATCTCCTTGCACTTTGACGTGCTTTCGAACTGCTAGGTTGGCAGGAGCTGGGACCGAGCAACAGAAGCTCACCCCGTCATGGGGATTCGAACCACCAACCTTCTGATCAGCAAGTCCTAGGCTCTGTGGTTTAACCCACAGCGCCACCCGCGCCCTACTTCTTCTTAGGATGCCCCTAATTTCATTGGACAAATGTTGGAGCGTATGCGATTTGGAAGCAAGGGGGGGAAGGTAAGCTAGAGAGCCCTAGAAGGCCTCCTTTGAGCCCTAGCTGCAGAGTTCCCCACCCCTGGTATATATAATTAAATCTACCTTCTTGGCTAAAGCATGCACGACAGATGACCATCCAAACTTTGCTTAAAAACCTCCAAGGAAGCAGATTCCTATGGGAAGCCTCCAAGTCTTGGTTTCCACTCCTGCTTTAGCCCACCTTGAACTTGCTCTCATGTTCCACGGTGCTCATTTATTTGGAGCAAGGATTCCCCCACCCACCTAAAGAATTATATTTGACAAGGAAAAGCTTGCCCTCTCAATTCAGAAGCTTGAAACAGACCAGTCAGCCCTTGTGACATATAGAATCAGTCCTGCTAGGCCATAATATCTGTAAAATATAAATGAACCCATTCTCAGTGAGCCAAGGGGGAGGATAAATGGACTTGGGTCCATATAATTTTCCTTCTTTCTCCCTCCTTCCCAATGCCTCCCCAACAATAGTGATGCAGCCAGAAGCATTCATCCACTCAATGGCTGAGTTTGGAGGCAGCAAGCAAACAGGCCGGGAAGATGCCAGTCTCCTTATTGGCATGTTTGTTCCAAGTGAGATTTATCACCCCAGTTATTGGGAGTCCACACCAGGCTGCACCTTCATTAATCTTTTCCACTTCCCTTTGAATGAGGACACTGTTGATGGGGAAGTGTATAGTCTCAGGTCACTTTCAGAATCAATGGTGCCGATTAAGGCTACACACACACACAGAGAGAGAGAGAGAGAGATAGAGAGAGAGAGAGAGATGATGATGATGATGATGATGATGATGATGATGCCTCTATAGGAAATCCTTCCATTTGCTATAATATTAATATTTTTTTATAACTATGTAGTTATAATGGGGCTGCAACCTGAAATAGATTCAATGAGTAGATTAATCAACTCAAACACTAGTTGGTTAATTGGTATTTGGTTGGTATACCCCTGCAACCTACAAGAACACAGCCTGTGTTGAGTAATAGCATTTGTTGAGAAAGTTATAAAATAGCTTGGGCATTGGATAAGCTGCTGTAAGCATATGGAACAATCACGAATAGTCTAACCATTTGGTGGGAAAATGTCAGTAGTGTAATGCTGGCAAACAGCAAAGTTTTGATGACGTCGCATGAGAAGACGTGCAGTAACACATTTTGCGCATTTACAGGATCGTCTCCCACACCTAACACTGAAAACTCAGGATGGGTTCTCTCTATCCAGAATTTGGATGAAGTCAAGTTGCATATTCCCCCTAGTTTCTTTGTTTACTCATATTTCACTCATTTTCATTTATTTATGTGTGCCTCGCCTTTGGAATGAATGCTTTTCCAAGGCAGTTGACAACATTACCTTTAAATGATAAAATTTCAAAAATGATATGGCATATACCATAGATAGACACACATGCAATGCAAATGAATATATATCCAACTGAGTCATATTCAGAGAAGACACACTGAAATGCTATTAACTGCAAAAGGTCTACTCTGAGTAGCACTGGATATAACACATAAAAAGGCACAGAAGAGGGACTGAGAATACAGCCTGCTCATTTAGCCAGCTGTCTCCTTCCATTTTTAAATAGCTTTGTATGAAATACTGTACCTTGAAGCAATAAAACAAACTAAAAAAGGGGGGGTGGGATCATGAACAAAACTCTATCACCTACCTACTTTTTTTTTCAAATGTTTTTTATTGATTTTCACAAACATAAATAAAACTTAAACTTTTACATTCAACGTTTTGTATCATCTTATTTCAGTTTCGCGCCCGGACTTCCCTCCTTCCCTGCTTCGGTTTTCCTAATTTACATATTCTCTTACAGATTCTTATTTACCCTCTATTCACATCACAGGATTTATGTTAGCCCTGCTACAGTTTTTAAACTTCTGCAGTTAATTCGTATGTACGCAACAAATTTACTCCACTCCTCTTCAAACTTTGTTACTTTTTGGTCTTGAATTTTATAGGTCATTTTTGCCAATTCTACATACTCAAATAATTTTGTCTGCCACTCCATTAAACTTGGGATCTCCTGGGATTTCCACTTTTGGGCCACGAGAATCCTAGTGGCAGTCGTGGCATACTGAAATAGTTTACAATCTTCTTTTCTCACTTCCTCTCCTATTACAGTGGTGCCCCGCAAGACGAACGCCTCGCAAGACGGAAAACCCGCTAGACAAAAGGGTTTTCCGTTTTGGAGGCGCTTCGCAAAACGAATTTCCCTATGGGCTTGCTTCGCAAGACGAAATGTCTTGCGAGCTCCTGCGGGGTTTTTTCCTCCCCCCCCCTTTTCCTAAGCCCTAAGCCGCTTATCAGCTGATCCGCTAAAAGCCGCTAAACCGCTAATAGCGCTAATCCGCTAAGCTGTCAATGGGCTTGCTTCGCAAGATGAAAAAAACACTATACGAAGAGCCTCACGGAACAGATTAATTTCGTCTTGCGAGGCACCGCTGTATTTATTATTATTATTTATTATTAATAAAAAGGGATAATAGGAGATGAAGTGAGAAAAGAAGATCTGTCACCTACCTACTAATTATCTACCTATCATTCCACATCTGTGGGGCCGAAAATAAAAAAAGTTGTGTGGGGGCCACTACCCTAAACTTCCCCTGTAGCTCATCTAATCTTTGCTGGTTCAACAGGTACAGGTTGTCCTTCCAATCACTTGATTTTGAGCCCATATGGGTATGCAACATTCTTTTAGCCTTTTCACCCTCTTTACTTGGGTACAAAGCAAGATGGTTGCTAATATGAATATAATAACTGCAGCAAGGCTAGATGCTGTGTTGGAAGCCGAATAATAAATATGCAACAGTGGAACAAATTAAAGAGATAAAAGTGCTGTTGCATGCGGGGGGGGGGAGGGGGAGGACCTTTGTGAACTCTACGCTCACCAGAAATGGCTTGCAGAATAGTTTAGCTGTCCTTCCAGAAAACAAAAATTAATTTGCTTTGGCCAAATTAAAATTAATTAAAATTATGCAATGTTGCCCTTGTGTTAATTTTAATGGCGAGGTTGTTGTGATTTAAGGCTACAATTAGTTCTAGTGTTTGAAAGAGAAGCACTGTAATCGAGACAGGACATTTTAATAATCCTGGTTATAAACATTTAATACATCATCTTTAGGGACTCACAAACACATTGTAATTAACTTTTACAACTGAAATAAATCAGATTGCATTAGCATATTGCAAAAGGAAAAAATCATTTGCATGATTGAAAACAGCTTTGGAAAATTATGTATAACAGGCTTTCATGTAAACATCAATGTGAACTGCTCACAAACTTGTACTGTTTTATTACAGGAGGCTGTCTTTTCTTTTCTTTTCTTTTTTTAAAAAAATCAGTTTAAAATAATGGGGGGGGGGGGAATCTCTTTCCTCCATTGAGAATGTGTCCCCCTTCACTATCATCTTTACTGCTGTGCCAAAAATTCCTCTTTTTCCTTTTCCTTTTTTTTTTTTTGGACCGTTCTCCATCCATTGATGAGAAACAAAATTGCATTCCAAATTATCAAGGGAGGAGGAAATGGTTTTTGTGGAATTCTCAGGGGTAGTTTGCCTGGTTTTTTGTTTGTTGGATTTACGTTACTTCTGAAGTGTCTATGGGGCGTCTGTGAGTGTCTTCTCTTTTATTCTACTGATCATCTCACCAGTGGCCTGTCCTCTGCAGTCTCCCTGGGTTCCCTCCCCACACATCCATTAAAACTCAGAGGAAGGCCTTGTGCAGGGGTCAGCAACCTTTTTTAGCCAGGGGCCAGTCCACTGTCCCTCAGAGCTTGTGGGGGGCCAGACTATATATTTTTTTGGGGGAGGGGGGATGAACGAATTCCTATGCCCGACAAATAACCCAGAGATGCATTTTAAATAAAAGGACACATTCTACTCATGTAAAAACACACTGATTCCCGGACCGTCCACAGGCCGGATTGAGAAGACAATTGGGCTGGATCCAGCGCCCGGGCCTTAGTTTGCCTACCCATAGCCTTGTGTGTTAACTCCTGCCATGAGGCTCTCTCAGATCAGGAAGCGTGGGCAGCAGGGTTGGCTGCAGTAGGCTAGAGAAACGTATACACACAAACACACGCCACCCTCAGCCAGCTCATAACAATATGCTAATCTCAATTTAACCTCACACCTGCAGACATTTTGAGGCAGAAACATGGAACAGCTCTGCCCCCATGTCCATTGGGAGAGGGTCATTTCTTCCTGTGGGCTGTTCCCCCCCTTCTCTTTGGCAATTGATCTAATGAAACAGTTAGTTAATTAGCGACAGAAGTTAAGCCTACTGCATAATTAACAAGACATTTACCTAAAATCAATAAACTAATTGCCACACCTACTGTACATTGGGAACGTATTTCTATCCTATCGAGGAAGACTCATTTATATCCTGTGTGTTAACATCATGAGAGGTGGGTTGTTCCGCAGACCAAACTGATCTGTTAAGTGATAATTTATTGAACAATCAATTAAACTTTTTAGCCTTGTAAATATAAACAGGTAATGAAGAGCCAAGGCCACCAATTGATCAGTATATTGTAGAATTCATACAGAGCTATTCTTATTTTGTCGCGCCCCCCCCCCTTAATGACTGACTTTGAGATACAATCTGGGAAAGGGGGATTTTTTCTTTCTTTCTGAGAATCAGTGGCGTAGCGTGGGGGGTGCAGGGGGGGCCGGCCGCACCGGGCGCAACATCTGGGGGTTAGGGTTAGGGGGCGCAAATCCACAGGTTGGGGGGCGCAAATTACTTGCCTTGCCCCGGGTGCTGACAACCCACGCTATGCCACTGCTGAGAATCACTTATAGTATAAACAAATGATGTTTTATTTTCTCTTGCAAAACATGTGTTTTAGAACAGAACTAGGATGCAACTTAGATGTGCTTCAAACTGGCTGTCCTTTAAATCCAAGCAACTAAAGCAATAATCCTATTGAACAAGGGGGAACTTACTGCCAAGTCAACCTTCACAGTTTTGCACTGTCAAAAATGCTCTTATGTCCAAATGACTTTTTTTAAAAAAACAAAAAAAACTTTTATTCATTTTACAAACACAGGATACTTATATAGCTATAGAACAATGCATTTAATTAATTTACATTATTGTAATATGTTAATTATAATATGATATATATTCTCCTGGAACTTCTCATTCCAAATTAATAACTTTACAATATCCAAAATTCTTTCAAGGCTGTTTGAGACTGTGGGGGGAGAGGGGGGAGAACATTCCCCCCCCCCCATGATTTTGCAATACATCATTGTTGTTCTAAATGTCCCAAAGCAGCCTACAATTATAACAACATGAATGTTTTAAAATTTTAAATACATCAAAAAGATAAAAGAACATTAATTGACTAAAAGTGCTCATTGTGCAATAACATAAAAGGGGCTTCAATGTCTGTTAGATGTCCAGTGTATCTAACCCCATCTTGATTTCATCTCATGTGTTAATAGGCTCTGGAGAAAGAGACCCTCTTATGGTAGAAAGGTGAATTCCAAGTTGTAAATGAGGGTTAAATGTGGGTCCCACTGAAGGCTAGATTAGAGACCAGGGAGACCCGTTCTGATTTGAACTCTGAAGCTTTCAGATTCAATCTGAATTCTCTGTCCACTAGACCACAGAAATTCATGGCAAACCCCAATTAGGTAGCATAATCAAATGCTGACAGATCCCACTTTAAAGACTTGCAATGATCCCTTTGTAATTTTTTTTTTCATACAATGAACTTCATCATGAGATAAATGTAAAGGTAGAGAGCAACAGATCAGTCTCTGCTGCATTTGCATGCATGCATTCATAATTCAGTTCCATAATTCATAATTCTCAAATTACACATATATCTTCAGAGGCATATTGATAATGTTTTTGAGGTGAGCATCACCAAATTGAATAAATTGGGACAATCAAAGGATACCTATATCCTGCTCTGGTCTGTTCTGGTGGGTGTGGTTTCAGCTAAGCTCCCCTCATTTCCACAGCAAATTATTTTTGAAAATGAATGGACATTCATAACACTTTTTTTGCATGCAATTTTGCTTGGGACACAGAAAATTTGATCTAACATATTGCACTTTTGTAGGATTTTCAGTACTATATGCATTCCAATGTAAAGGCAACCTTTGTTTTGTGCAGGTGTTATGTTCTAGACCCCCATGTGCATTGGTGGAGCCGGCATAAGCCCCCTCCACCCCGTTCTGCCTTGCCCTTTTTCTTCATGTCTTTACTACATTTTGGGGCTACTTCTGGGTTCGGCACCATGCAGGCATGCACGGTTGTGTGTCATTTGGACATGCCTAAATCATTTGTTGCCTGTGTGCTTTCTTTGTTTTTTATATTAAATTGATATCCTGCCTGGGGTAGCAGAACTGTACATATATACTTTCACCCTATGCATTTTATTCCACATTAACTTGGCTGGAAAACTGCATTGAACAATTTGAAGAACTGCAATTTTCAAAGGATGGCTATGTTTTGCTCTGCATATTGTTTGGGGAAGTATGAAGTAGGCAAGTTCGCCTTTAAATGTGAACTGAATCGAATGTCTCCTTCATCCCTAATAAGGCTTTGATGATGGGAAGAAAGTGACAAAATTGTTCATGTAGACATAACTTTCAGCAGCCATTTCTGACAGACTGAGGGCCTGCGTTCATCCGTTCCTCACTCATTTATCCCAATGCATTCTAAGTGAGATGTTATCCAACATCAGCTGTCTTACCTTACACAAAGGTTGATCATCAGGTGCTCCCCCCCCCCAATACTAGGAAGCTGTCCACAGTTTTAAGAATGATCACGACATGTGTGTCAAATGGTTTTGTTATGCTTGTAATTCTTCATCACATTTATGACTACATTTCCTATCTAAACTTAGGTGACATAGTTCAAAATATAACACCCTTAAAATCAATTTTGCGCTCTCCCCATTTCGACGGCCTCCCAGAGCTAACTTCCTCCCTTTCAACAGTTTCCCGCACAAGCTTGCATTTTTAAGTCTATTCAACAAACTGATCCACAAAACAAAACAAAACAAAACAAAACAAAACAAAACAAAACAAAAGTTTTATTTTTCAGCTCTTTTAAACGACTGGATGCTGTCACGCTTTTTGCTGATACAATCAAACCTCGGTTGTCAAACATTATTCTGTTCCGGAAGCCCGTTCGGCTTCTGAAATGTTCGACAACAAAGGTGCGGCTTCCGATTGGCTGCAGGAGCTTCCTGCACTCAAGTGGATATTCAGCTTCTGATAAACGTTCAAAAATCGGAACACTTACTTCCAGGTTTTCGGTGTTTGGGAGCCGAAACGTTCCAAACTGGAGGCGTTTGGGAACCGAGGTTTGACTGTAGCAAAAGCATACTGCCTCAACATCCGGAAAAGATAGTTGCTGACTAGAGTCCTTTTCAGACATTGTACAGGGAAACCTAAACTCACAGGATTCCTGATTGCAAGTGCATTCAGCCAAGCATGTTTACACCACATGAGACAAGGTGAGGTAACTGCCTCGGGTGGCAGGATCCACTGGGGCAAAAAACCCAGCCTCCAAGGAATGTGTTGCACATTGCAGCTGCCATGTAGGCAGTGACAGCATACCTTCCAACATTTCTCCGATGAAAATAGGGATGTCCCATTCCATACTGATAATTTTACTATTTATACACCACACATCTTACTGGCTTGCCCCAGCCACTCTGGCCAGCTTCCAGCATATATAAAAACACAATAAAACATTAAAAAAAAAAAAAAAAACACCTCCCCTATACAGGATTGTCTTCAGATGGTCGGATAACTCCATACCCTCCAACATTTCACCAATGAAAATAGGGACATCCTAAGGAAAAGTGGGATATTCTGGGATCAAATCAGAAACTGGGACGGCTTCTCTAAATCAGGGGCATCTCTGGGAAATTGGGACACTTGGAGGGTCTGCAACAGCTGCATCATCCTCCTTGGAGACTGGATCTGCCATCTCTTCTGCAGATCCCACCCCTCCCCAATGTGGCCTCTACAGTGTCCTCTTGGTGAACAGGAAACACTACTGGTCTCCTTCCAGTGGTGTAGGAAGCGGGGTGTGGTGCGTGTGGTCCGCCCCAGGTGTCATCACTGAGGGGGGGGGGTGACAAAATGGCAAAAATATGTTTTTAAAATAAAATTGGGCTCAGGACACTTTGTTGCGAAAAAATAACTCCAGCATCCCCCCCTCACCCCTCTTCCTATGCCAATGGTAGCTAGGTGAGACAGGGGGCACTGGACGGGGGGCCTGAGCCACGCATCTCTCCTGAGGGGGAGGCAGCGGGCAGACTGCCTGCAAGCTCCGTGCTGCTTTTTTGAGTAACGCGGGGCTTGCATCTGCCCACCACCTCAGAAGAAGAGTTTGGATTTGATAACCCGCTTTATCACTACCCTAAGGAGTCTCAAAGTGGCTAGCAATCTCCTTTCCCTTCCTCCCCCACAACAAACACTCTGTGAGGTGAGGGAGGCTGAGAGACTTCAAAGAAGTGTGACTAGCCCAAGGTCACCCAGCAGCTGCATGTGGAGGAGCGGAGTTGTGAACCCAGTTCACCAGATTACGAGTCTACCGCTCTTAACCACTACACCACACTGGCTCTCAGCCACCCTACAGCTGAGGGGGAGGCTGTGGAGAGGCTCCATGCAGCACACCCTGCCTTGGCTTGCCCCGCCCTCATGGGCAGTTCTCCCTGCTCCTGGCTGCAGGACGCCCACGCTGCACCGGGCACTCAAGCACCTAGCTATACCAGTATCTCCTTCCACCATTGTTCCTGATGTAGATCTTTATTCCTCCCTTATTCTTCACTCACCCTCCCTGCAGGAGAGGACATTTTGGGGTTTGACTCAGGTGCCAAAATACCTTGAGTAAGTTCTGGTGGCAGTACAGGGGGAAGTCGGTGTAGCGTATGACTGATACTACTATCTCTTCACAGATAGAATTTAAGAATTCTAGGGATCTTTGGGAACTGGAATGGGACAACAAGGGAGGAAAATAATTTGTGCGCTCACCAGGAGGTTGCACAAATGTCTGTAAGAACATAAGAACATGAGAAGAGCCTGTTGGATTGGCACATATAGTCCCACATCCTGTTCTCACAGTTGCCAGCCAGGTGCTTGTGGGAAATGGGCAAGCAGAACATGAGCACAATAGCACTCTCCCTTCTTGTTGCTTCCAGCAACTGGTATTAAGAATTACTATCTCTGACCATGGAGTCAGGGCATAGCCATCATGGATAGTAGCCATTGACCATATTGATGCACCATGGGTGCAAACTAGCATTATTCTAGCATAGTTGCCATCTGGCATTACTCATAGAGGCAGGGTCATTAACATCTACACAGTTCACATAGTTTCTGGAAGGGTTCTTAACAGACCAGTTTGTTTGGGGAGATAGAAGTAAACACATTAACTTCTGGCCTGTATCATGAAGTCACTCCTTGGACATTGTCCTCAATCTCATTAACTTGCAATAGTGGGATAAATAATAAATACATATCTTACAGGATTGTTGACTGTACTTTCTGTAATAGTTGGTTGACCACTGTCAATAAGCATTTATCAATAAACATTTAATTTAATCACTATTTTATGTATATTTATTTTTCTAAAATAAAATAAATATTTTCTAAAATAGTTATGTTTTATCTGCAGTTTTTTATGTATGCGTCTTACAGAGCTCTCTGATTAAGCAGTTTATCTTTCTAGATAAATTAATGAAAAGTAATAATAATAATAATTCCTTTCGTATGCAAATTTAAAGAACCACAATCATTTTGGCATACACAAAATCACTGTATTCTCTGTGTTCTATTTGTTTGCAATTCAGCTTTTAATTTCCCATATGTTCTTGAATTTTCCCCTTCACATATTCCTGCAGTTCTATCTCTGAATCTTGTTTTCTTTCTCTCTCCCTCTCTCTCTTCTCATCATCTCGGAATTTCTGTTTTGAGTTCATTGGACTTCTCAGATATACTGGAAGGGAGATAGGGGGAGTCCAGCTAATCTTTTCAAATTAGTGCAGCTCTGAATCTGGAGAGCCTCATTAGATGCCTGTCTGAGATTTATCAGCTCCCATTTGCCTAATATTGGGCCTAACTCTCAGCTCCTGGCCCTTTCAGCAGGGGGTAAGTGTGAATAGGAAGGGGTCTTTTGTCACTGCCACGCAAACCCGCTAATTTGCTCCGCCTAATAAAATTACAAATGAACACAGCTTTGCTTGTGCTGCCTTTATAAGTTATAATAACCTTGGTCCCCCATAACCTCCTGCTAGCTGAATTAATCAGATCGTATTAATATTTCTTCTTAGTTTCTTTTAACTGGTTCTTCTCTTAATTAAAGGGGCCAAAGATGTAAACAGGGTAGGTGACTGGAATGTGGCATCGGGTTATAAACAAGGCTCATTAATAAGATGGATGTCCCAGCAGACTGCAAAAATTGCTTAGTCGGCAAGTGGGCACATTTTGCAATTTCCTTGCAACTGAGAGGACTAATGCCAGATCTCTTACCTTCTTTTTTTCTCTCCCATAGCCACCTTTTTAATGTATAAAGGATGGTAATTTTGGAAAGCTAAGTAAAAAAGAAAGCTGATCCATCAATCAGCTGCATAAAGGTAGTTTGGGTTATTAAAGAGAGCTTTTTCTCCCAACCCGTCAAATAGATTGCTGTGCCAAAACTGGACGACTAGAATCAGCAACAGAAAAAAATAGGAGTATCCAATAAGGAGTAACATGAAATATTTGAGATGTTAGCTACTTTCGGAAACAATAATCGTCATAATTGATGAATGAAAAAATATTATTTCTGACATTCTTGCATGCAATACTAGCCATGTTTACTCAGAAGTAAGCTTCATATGTTCAATGGGCTATAATAGGTAAATGTGTGTATTTTCATCCTGTAAGCCACACAAGATGTTCTAAAATACGAATATTGTAGAAACTTTTCAAATTACTTAACGTTCCCAATCATTTAAATATCAGTGGGAAATTCTGATATGTTTGTGAATTCTATTACATATCTCAAGGCAATGTAAATATAGAATATAATAAAATAAATATAATAATAAATATATTAATAAATATAATAAAAGCATAATAAAAATAACTTTGGAAATAAAAATGACCGAATATGAATTTTAAACAACAATGTAAAATAGACACCCATAGCAAAGACCTTATTCATCCAGATAGATAGGCTTGTCAGAACAAAAATGTCTTCGTTTCCAGAAAGTGCAGATAGTGGGTGTCTGTCATATATACACTCACATATGTTACATACAACTGTGCTGAGTATGAACATTTCCCATTTTTATATTTGTAAATAAATGCAGGGAGTACTCTGGATACTGCTTGCACAGTTCAGTGTGAAATTGCAAAGAATCTTGCACAAGCATTCACACATACATGGACTTTGTGCACAATTAGCTTTGCTAAACGCCATGTGTAAGAGAATATCTAGATGATTCCCCTCTGCAACCTTTTTGCATGAGAAAATGTGCAAAACTTCTAAGTCCTCTCAGCCATTCTCTTTCTTCCACTCACTTCCTCTCATACTTAGAGAACTACCAATCTGCATTCAAAACAATATCGAGGAGAACAAATTTAACCTGAAAAAGGGGGTGGGAAGATAAGTTAAGCTTTTATTATTATTATTACTTGCAAGAGGATATCCTCTTGAAACCAAGAACATTCTGGGGCTCAAGATATTCCTTCAACTTTATTGCCCTTACCCCTGTTAATGCCGAAGCGTGGAAAGACTACATTAGACTGATGCATATAACTGACTCCTGGCAAAACTGTAATATATGCTGTGATATACTGTATGTGTTTCTCAGGATTTCTGCCAAACCTACCCATTGCTTACTACTCCACTGATGAAGTTTGCAAGTAATTGTGTACGCATTTCTCTGAAAGATAAATGGACATCCTTCCCAAGGACGCCCAGCCAGGCCACCTTTGCGAACGAGAATGTGTGTATATCTGGGCTTTTTCTTTTCTTTTTTTGAAAGCCTGACAAGGCATCTTGATCATTTCCTCATTCTGAGGCCTACCCACAGCCTAGCACACAGCCCTCCTCTTTGAAATGTTATTATACTGTCGTGAGCCTTTCTCCTCTCAGGATGTTACTTCATTTCCACCTTTTGTCTTAGCCTGAATGTGAATGATGCTCTTTCAGCAATATACAGGCGCTTAAACTCCCCTGCTGTAGCCTTACATAAATATACAACACCCGTCTCGGCCAATAATTCACTTCAGGCCTGGAAAAACAGTGACTTCCTTTATTGGTCAGAATCTCTAGCAATTCCCAACAGCTGTATGTTTTCACCTCTGAGGATCCTTATCTTCATGTTTCCATTTGTCTCAGCACAATTCCAGTGGATTGCCAATAAAAATGATTCCCATTTTTATAACCCCTGAGAATGCAGGAAGCTGGCTTTCCAGAAAGAAAGAAAAAGTCCCGTCCCCCACCGTGCGCGCGCGCGCACACACACACACACACACACACACACACATTAAACACACACACACACAGAGAGAGTGATGGCTGGTGACCACTGGAATTGGGAGGGGTGGCCAAGGGGTTACCAGAGTTTGGGTCAACTTTTTCCAGTTTTCTCTCCCTGCCTCCCTTGCAAAGATGCGGTAATAAAAATTCTGCTGGGCTTCTGCCCCAATTTGTGCCGGTGACCCCATCCTACCATGCAAACAACACACACAAGGGGGGGGGGGGAACAGCATAGTCGGTAATAAAACAAGCCCACAGAAGTTATCAGAAATCAAGCTTCATTCTTAAAACATCTGTCCCTAGGAATATTTCTGAGGAGAAGGGGACCAAAACATCTTGTTTCACTAGGGGATTAACTCCACTCACAGAGTTGTGTCAAGGACATCTTTCCCTAGGAATATTTCCGAGCAGAAGGGGGCCCAAAGTTGTTTTCAGGGGTGGGGTGGGGAACGAACTCCATCCGTAAGTTGCATCAATGACTTTTTCCTTGGAATGGGAGCAAGATGACTGGCCACAAGTGAGTTCCACATTTGCAAACGCCGATAGCGAAAGTGTCTGTTGTTCTGCCAGAGAATTAAACCGGAGATTGTAAAATAGCCTCGCAGCCATATGACAAAGATATACTTAAGGAGACGTAAACATGAAGAGCAGGGAAATCTGCCAGGTTAAAGTCAGCCGTGCTGCTCAGTTTTATGACTGCCCAACTGTTTACTGAGAAAAGATGGATGGCTGCTGATGCGGTAACACACACCCAGTACGAGGTTTGGTTGGCAGCTGATTATTGTTACGGCCCAACGTAAACCGAGTTTCTTTAATTCCTCTCTGTCTAGCTCACCTCTTTCCCCCCTTCCCTCTGCTACACATGCAATTTATTTCTCCCTGTTGAAAACAGTACTTAAGAAGTGTGGCACAACGGAAGAAACTCACTAAAGAACTTTCATTCATTCAAAGCAATTTAGGAATAAAATCTACTTTGTTTTCTTTCCCTAAATTTTGGGTTTCTCAGGAGGACCCATTGTGCTGTCTATCATCACGCTATTGAGTCAGGGGCTACTAAAATTGAACCATAATGTGTGGGAAAGCTTCAGTGTTAAATTCTTCTCCTTCTCCTGCATAATTACTTTATGACTATTTGCATTTATTTATTGTTTTCCCTAAGAAAATGCCTCAAAGTGCGTAACAAGTCTATTCAATGCAAAAAAGCTTGGCAATCATTTTTTAAAAAACACAAATACATAGAAAGGATTCATAGAAAAACCAAATTCACCGGGGGGAAGGAATCCTAAAAATGCTCTTCTAACAATAAGTATAAAGAGGACAAATTCTACTAACCTCATTATATTCAAGTGACTATATGGAAGTGGTTCGAGGAATGTTTCTTGGCTGGAGGTGGCACTGTGGTCTAAACCACTGAGCCTCTCGGGCTTGCCGATCAGAAGGTCGGTGGTTCGAATCCCGGCAATGGAGTGAGCTCCCGTTGCTCTGTCCCAGCTCCTGCCAACCCAGCAGTTCAAAAGCACACCAGTGCAAGTAGATAAATAGGTACCACTGCAGTGGGAAGGTAAACGGCATTTCCATGCACTCTGGCTTCTGTCATGGTGTTCCGCTGTGCCAGAAGCAGTTTGGTCATGCTGGCCACATGTTTCAGAAAGCTGTCTGCAGACTAACACCGGCTTCCTTGGCCTGAAAGCGAGATGAGTGCTGCACCCCATAGTCGTCTTTGACTTAACTGTCCTCTACCTTTTACAAATGCTGTAAATAAATGCATTTAGATGTCAGAACTTCCAAGATGTAAAATTGGGGTTGAGCTGAAATGTCTCCCAAAACGAGTTTTTTCCCCCAAGAGAAAAATCCTGAGGTTTCCCTTGTTTTCTCGCCCCTTCCAGAAATAGAAGGCCACTTGGCAGAATTTTCTCTATTTCCCACATTTGAGATGGGGGTGGTGACAGCCGCTATTCTTCCCATAGTGCCTCAGAATGATGCTAAAGCATTGTGGGTGATGCAAAATGGTGACCAGACTGGCCCCACACATAGTGTTGCCAGTTGCAGACATGGGGGGATGTGCTACTGCCACTCAGCCCCCCAAAATTACTGAAGAATTGTTCTATTCCTTGAAAAATTAGGTGACCCCCCAAAAAAAGAATTTTCTGTGCCAGCAAATAGGGTAGAAAAAGCAAGAAGCAACATAGAACTATGGCACAGGTTTATGAAAAGATACTTATATTTAACTACCTGTTATCCTATTTTGAGATACTCAAAATAGCCATGAGAACTTCACCATTTTTTTTGAATGCAATTTCCTTTCTCATTTTTGATGGAGAAGGGTAAAATAATATTTAAAAACAAAAATGCAAGGGAAACATTTTTTGGCACTGCACTAGCCGTGATGGACATCTCAGTGAAAACGCCAACACAGTGTACAGCAGAAGTGAAAATGGCAAAACTCAATGCTGTGAATGATTAGAAATGTAGTTAACAATAAATATGTCAATGTCACAATGTCTTTGTATAAATCGACCTGTGGCAGTCATATCTGGAATACTGAGCACAATTCTGGTTGCCAGTGGATATTTTTGTACTTTTTTGCAGGGATGAAATAGCAAAATTATCACTATCCCTGCTTTGGGTAACATCTTGCCTTGGGCGTTCTGGAGAACTCAAAAGCTTACTCACTATTTTGTGGGTTTTGAAATCATTAGGTGATTGGAGGCTCCCTGCTTATGAAGAGGAACTATCATGCCTGAGAAAAAGATAACTACAAGAGACATTTGTAAAATTATGAATGGATGGAAACAGTTCTCTCTGTGTGTGTCTGTCTCATAATATCAGCTTGGAATTGCCCAGTGAAATTCATCAGCAGTGAGTTCCAGGGAGACAAAAGAAATTCAATTAAGCCTGCATTTAAAGGTTTGCACCTTCCAAAACAATATGTGAACCAATGCACAGCCATCCTTGAAAATTCATACTTATCCAGATTTTGAATGCGGATCTCCAGCCACTAAATGTATACAGAAGTACTACTAGGGTACAGTATGGGCATAAATGCATTTTTTCAGTGTTTTTTTTTCTGGGGGGACGCATACCCCTAAACATTTTGTGAATCTTTGTACTTTTGTACATTTACTGTATTTATTTCCCCCGATTCGAACTATAAAATGGTGATTTTCTTGAGTCAAAATGAGAGTACCCCTAAACATTTTTTTAAAGAAAAAAAGCACTGCATATATTGGTGCAAATAATATTCAAGCATGTATTGCATTGCTTTGAAAAAATGTATATATAGGGGAACATTACTGTACAAAAAATATTTTGTTTTTAATTATAAAAGAATTTATATACCATCCTCCTGCAAAACATAAGAGCAATGTTCAGCAACATCAGAGAGCTTTAAAATAATTCTAGGCCAATCATTAAAAGAACTGGCTATTCCAAAATAGGGGAAAATTCATACGAACATGCTGCTGGATTTTCATAAGGACTTGTTACTGGAAACTGCAGGAGGGGAGAGTGATCTTTTGCTCATGTCCAGCTTTCAGGCTTCCCACAGGCATCTGATTGGCCACTGTGAGTACACGATGCTGGACTAGATGGGCCATTGGGCTGCTCCTGCAAGCTCTTATGTTCTTAAGTACTACTGAATTTGAGGTGACTTGTTCTAAGGCCACTTCATCATTCTGCGAGAAGGTCCACAGGTCTCAAACCCAGACTTCTCATCCACCTTCTTCAAAACTATAATTCCTGGGATTCCTGGAGAAACACAATGGCAGTTGAAGCCATATATAATGGTCATAAGTTTGTCTTCGATATGGCAAGAAGCATTTTTATCCCCCTGCCCCATTGGCAACAGTTGCAGAAGATTTTTACCCACCAAAACAAAAACACATAAACGAATAAGACCAAACTGTGTTTAAATGCCTTTTTCCCTGTCCTTGTGCCGTGACTGAAATATTCTGGATAAATTTGACATCTTTAAAGCAAAAGCAACAAAAAGTTTCTGGCTTCACTTTGTTGGCGATCTCTTGAGCAAAATGAATTATTGCCAAATGTTTTAAGGTGGGGGGAGCAGAGAGAGATTTGAGGCTATTGTATTTATCTGACCATTATGAGAGCTGTAAAACATGCTGTTTCACATTGAAACGTAAGCGCTTTTTTTAAAAAAAAATGTTTGCTCAGAGTATTTGTAATTGTTAGCAGGCCCAGATGTATCCGAATGTCAGCGTGAAGCAAGTGAGACTTGGCTGGAGCACAGAGAATGTAATTAGCTCAAAGCCCCCTGTGCTAAGTTGGTAGTGGAAGCACAGACGGATAATAAAACAACAGCAACCGAAAAGGAAAGTGGCAAAAGGTTAAAATCTATTGTTCACATTGTTAAAGCCATTTGGGGTTTAAAAAGGGGGGGTTGCATCTGATGGAGTCCTAAAGACAAGGGACACCATGCACTGGGAAGTTCTCTTAAGCAAGCTCCAATGAAACAAATGGGTGCTGTACCACGAGGGCTATCAATCTGAGTTAAGTCCATGGTTGACCTAGCAGGTTATCTTATACCATGGCCACATTCACACCAGACATTTAGAGCACAATGGTACCACTTTAAACAGGAATGGCTTTCCCCCAAAGAATTCTGGGAGCTATAGTTGGGAGAACAAAATTCTCCTCAGAGAGCTACCATTCTCAGAGGGTTTAAAAATAAAATAAAAAATACAGGTAAACATTTGCCAGTGCAGCCAATATATTCTCCAAGCAGCTACATAGCCACAACCACCTTGTGTTGGGATGTCTTTAGCTTGCTTCACTGATGACATGGGTTTTGATTTGAAGTACAGTCCAACCTTAGTTGTCGAACATAATCCATTCTGGAAGACTGCTCGACTTCTGAAACGTTTGACAACTGAGGCGCAGCTTCCGATTGGTTGCAAGAACTTCTTGCACTCAAGCGGAAGACATTTGGCTTCCAAAAAACGTTCAAAAACCAGAGCATTTACTTCCGGGTTTTCAGCATTCAGGAGCCGAAATGTTCAAAAACAAAGCCATTCAAGAACCGAGGTTTGACTATATAAATAGAGGAGGAGAGAAGCACCTCCTATCCCTAAGGGAGAATCGGTGGGGCAATTTGCGTATTTGAGGGCGGAGTTATTGGAAGGCTGAAGCTCATACAGCAGATCTCTTGGGCTATGAGAGCAGAAGACTAAGAAGGAGTCAAAGCTACTAATTGCTATGGCTTTGCTCTTCTTCTGTGGTCAGAGGCAGCATTCTTCTGAACACCATTTGCTAGAAACCGCAGGAGGAGAGATTGTTCTTGCACTCAGTTCCTGCCTGCAGTTTTCTCACAGGCACCTGGGTTGCCGCAGTGAGAACAACATTCTGAGCTAGGTCGGCCATTGCCCTGATCCAGCAGGGCCTTCTTATGTTCTTATGACTGTGGGAGAACTGCAAAGGTATGGACATTAGAATTCAGATTTCCAATTACTAGTTAATATCTCACCCACCCCACCCAAGTCTCACTTTTGCTAAGTCAACACAGTTTATGAAAATCAAAGTTGCATTCTGTATATTTAATAGAATCGTCTCCGCAAATAATCATCCCCAGAATCGGCACTCCTTTCTTCCTTCTCTCTGTAGGCTTGACAATGATTTATGAAGCAGAAAACAAGACAGCTTCATTTTCATAAGGCAGATTGAACCTGCTGGACAGCGGGAAGAGCTCTGAAAGTTGTTTTGACTGGGACGCCGAAACAAACATGACAGAAAAGTCAATACAACTGCAGCACCGGGTGCTCGTTTTACAGACGACTTACTTTTCTCTGTAAGAGTTGCATGACAGCCAGAAAAGCTGGGCAGTGCAATAAAGCTCAGCATCATAGTTAATGGCCAAGAAAAGAAAAAAGAAAAAGGGAAGTCTTTCCCATGCTAGGCGTTTTGAATGCAAAGGAAATGCAAGGAAGTCAATTCCCAACTTCAGTCTTGGCTTCAGTGGTGAAAAGGACCCAACAGATGCATTATCCATTTGTACACAGAGGTCCATAATTGTATTCAGATATACTTTGTATACATGTATCAAAAAAGGTGGTGATGGAGCAGAAATCTCATCTGGTCACTTAAAGGTAAGGTAAGGTAAAGGTAAAGGTACCCCTGCCCATACGGGCCAGTCTTGACAGACTCTGGGGTTGGTGCGCCCATCTCACTCAAGAGGCCGGGGGCCAGCGCTGTCTGGAGACACTTCCGGGTCACGTGGCCAGCGTGACATCGCTGCTCTGGCGAGCCAGAGCCGCACACGGAAACGCCGTTTACCTTCCCGCTGGTAAGCGGTCCCTATTTATCTACTTGCACCCGGAGGTGCTTTCGAACTGCTAGGTTGGCAGGCGCTGGGACCGAGCAGCGGGAGCGCACCCCGCCGCAGGGATTCGAACCGCCGACCTTTCGATCGGCAAGCCCTAGGCGCTGAGGCTTTAACCCACAGCGCCACCTGCGTCCCAGGTCACTTAAAGGTAAACCTACCTAATTCGCACTTCCAGAAACAATATGTGAAACGAAACACAGCCATCTTTCGAATGCTGCAATTCTCTTGATTTCTCTGTACTGTCCAGCATCTAAGTAATGTGTACAAAAATACATATATTGCTGTAAAGTGTGCCTAGCAGTGTGCATATCTATCTATCTATCTATCTATCTATCTATCTATCATCTATCATCTATCTATCTATGAAAGTAACATATAAAAAAGCTTTATATGAAGGAAAATGGTTTTGCAATATTGTGTACATTAGGCGAAATTACATACACAAATGTGTATATTCAGAGAAATGTGCACAAAAAATCCTGATGAATTTTCATGAGGACTTCATTTTTAAAGAATTGCAAACTGGCGTGGAAATATGGAGAACTGAATTTAAGAATGGAAAAATGTGAAACTGAGATATTCAGATTCACCCATCCCTAGTCACTTTCATGGTTTATCTGTCTAGCATTCGTTGAACTGCACCTGGAATCACCCGGATGCAAATCGCTTTAAAAAATAAATCTGTCCTGCAAAAAGCAGGTCAATTTATCGACAGATCTCCATCCCTACCAAACATTTGAACGCAGTAGCACAAACAAAAGAAATTGCCTGAGGAATGTCCATTAACCGGCCAATGCAATCAAAACACACACTGGGATGGATTCCAAATATTATCGTCTTCCATCGCTGCTTGCCTGCCTCCAAAGTGAAGGTGAGAAGAGTGACGGATACAAGAGATTATTTTCATAGGCAAGAATGCAGTGAGGGCAACTATTAAAGCCATAACCTTGAGAAAGTTTATGTCGTTTGAGAAAAGCAACTTTTTCTTTTTTAAAAAAGGAAATGTCTGTTCTCTGGAAAGCAAGTCAATGGTAGCGCTGTGCTGAAAATTCCTTCTGCATTACTCCGCCTTCTCTGAAGACCATTCTCCATCAGCTAATAAGAAAAGACATTGTATTCAAAAAAAAAAAAAAATGTATGAGGGAAAATGTTAAACAAAACCCATTATCTAATTTCCTTAGTGCTTACCTTCCTTCTGAGGTGTCCAAAGGATGCTTTCTGAGTGTCCTTTATTTCATTATTCAAATCACCTCTCCACTGGAATACCCCCTGCAGCCTTCCTGGGTGCTCATATATGCTGTGGGGGGAATTTTGACATCCTCATCTAGGCTTTCTTGTAAGGATAAGGAAGCTGTCTACTGCATGCTTGACAGCTTTGTTTTGTTGAAATCTTTACTCAAAGTGGACCCGTTGAAATAAGTGGATCTAAGTTAGTAATATTCATTAATTCTGGTAGGTCTACTCTGAGTAGGACCAGCACTGGCTGCAACCCTGTCATATATATGTGTGTGTGTGTGTGTGTGTGTGTGTGTGTTCATGGTAAAAGGAAGCACTTCCCTTAAAAACTAAATCAGTGACCACAACAATCCCAGGCACACAGAGGCTAGTTTCCTGTGCTCCAGTTATTTAACCCCCTTTTTTCTCCAGTCCAAAGAATTTGGAATTTGAAAGTATCAGGTCTATATTCCTGTGCTCAGGTCTTGCTTGCAGGTTTTCCACGGGCATCTGATCGGCCCATGTGAGAACAGGATGCTGGACTAGATAGGCCATTGGCCTGATTCAGCAGGCTTGCATTATGTTCTTATTTTATTTTACTTACTTATTTCCCACTTTGCCCCCCAGGAGCGGGACTTGAGACGGCTCACAAAAACAACAACAAAAAAACAACAACCAGATAAAATGCATGCAGCAGCCAAAATCTTATAAAAAGTTATAATTAAAAAGAAATTAAACCACCTTGGGAATTAAAGTGATGTAAAAGACGTATGTACTAAAAAGCTGCAAAAAACCAAAAGTGAAAGCAAACCTAGTACAGCACACTATTAAGAGCCCTTTCCTGAAAAGCAATCAGTTCCCACAAGCCTGCTGGAATAGAAGAAGTCATCACCTGCCAGCAGAAGGACAACAAGTAGGGAACCAGTTTAGCTTCTTTAGGAAAGGGGCTGCAAAGCCTGGGAACAACTACCAAGAAGGCCCTTTCCCTGGTCCCTGAATGTCTTAGAACCGGGGCAGGTTTGTATGGGAGAATAAGGTCCTTCAAATAATCTAAACCTCTGCTGTGCATGTTTCTTATGTATTGGTTTAATTCTGCATTGTGTTTTGTTGTTGATATCATGTGCTCCAGCCTGCGAATACTTTTAATAAACAGTGGGCTAGAAATGCCCTAAATAGATATATAAGGAATAATCAGTGGCTTCATACCCTTTTCTGTTTGTCACTTCTCCCCCCTCCCCACACACAAAAATTACAAACCTTTTGTTATAATAACAGTAAGATGCAGCAGAAGTAATCGTGCTAAAAGTAGACTGTAACAATGATGGATTATGCTATTATATAATCCAGAACTAAATGTATCAGAATGGATCGCCTGCTATTGTTTTAGAATCCATATAATCCTTTAATATCATTGCCTATCATTATTGCAATCTGCTTTTTGCACCATTCCATTTCAGTCCTGTGAATGACAGAGTCGCTTCCTTCCAGGCAATAAGGTTGAGCAGACATGGCATTGGGCAAGGAGGTGTGGGGTTTATTCTCCGCAACCTTTGACCCTCTGCATGTAATGTACAAATACCCTGGCAACAGCGGAAAGGAGACCGAGGGAGATGGGTTGATATAACACACACACACACACACTATAATTATGCTGAGAAGCTATTAATTATGTTGTTTCCAATATCCCCTAAAAGGGTTGCCCACCCTAACTACATATTTATAAATATTTACTTGTTAATCAATAAAGGGAAATGGCTACATTATTTTGATTAAAATATCAAGCTCCCCATATATGGCCATAAAATCCAAGAGGGACAAAACAGAGCTGTGTGGGTGGAGGGCTGTCAGGGCAGGGGTGGTGGTGTGAGGGGAGATAACAATATCCTTCTCTCCTCTTTGGATGATCTATGATACTTCCAGGCTGCAAGAACAGCAGACACATTAAGAAAATAGTGCTAATGATATTAAAGTACTTTACAAGGCTTGTTATGAAGCGCTGACAAACCTGTCAGCTGCATAATGTAGGAGGCTATCGTTGGCGTTCTCGGGGAAAAGAAAAGGGAGGGAAAAAAACCTTTACCCCATTTCGGTGCAATCTCCTAATAATGGTGCCACCATAAATTCCGCCTGGCAATGGGACAGAGCCATGGCTTCTCACCCCTATGTGAAGACATGATAAATATAAAAGAAAATGGCTGTCAGTTTTGGCGCCCGAACCTTATTACAAAGTCTTAATCTTACTGGCCTCAGCACCTTTTATCACCGTCTTGTTATGAGCTGATGGCTTTTTTATTTGCTGGGAGATGGAGAATGTGTCATTTGATGTCCTTTTATATAGCCACTGCTCTGTCCTCTCATGGGGTGGGTGGGAGAGAATCTTTTTTATATATGTTTATTATAGTAACCGATTAAAGGCAAGCCATGGAGTGCGTTCGAGACAGACGTTGCTTAAGTAGGTTTGGGCAAAGATTGGAATTAAATAGCCTCAAGTCGTTACCAATGTGGGAACAATCACCCACAATATGTGTTGCCACAGCCATTATGAATATAATTTGGGTTATTTATTGTTTGGTTCCCTCTATAGATTTTTCCCCAGAACCAAGGTCGGGGGAGATGCTTTATGCATCGCTCAGCTTTGTGGTTTTTCTTGCCAGCAAAAGGAAAAAAGGAAAAAGAAGAAGAAGCTTTGCAGGGAATATGGGCCTCTTCAAAGAAAAGTTTGAACTTCCTACTGAGCCCAAGTTCAATCTTGTTGAACTTTTCTGAATCCCGGATGAAGGGTCTCACAATTATCTAAATATTATTTGACAGCCTCAACATGCTGACTTCCCATTGTCTTCACTGATGGCAAAGGAAAGCTGGAAAGCCAGCTTAAAACAATGACTATTTCATGACCTTCATTCAAAGCTCACAGAAGGGCTGAACTCAAGGTGTTAGCACTCTGTACAGTGACACTTCAGACTGCGCAGTTTATGATGTTTTATGTTTGGGGTGCTTCCCTGTCTAAAACACACACACACATAGCCTTCTCTGAAAAAATATGACTTTGGCTGTATGACTCCATGATGGCTATATAATTACTTGGGTTCAAATTTCAGGTGGTGTCTTCCAGTGAGTCATTGTTAATGGTCCCCCATGGCTCAGGTGCGTGGCTCGTATCTATCAGGAGTTGTGCATTCTCTATTCAGTTTTAGAGGTCCAATTTTGTGGGACTCCTTCCCACCTGAGATCAAAGAGGCCACTTTAAATAATCCTGAGTATTGTAGTTTGGTAAGAGTTCTGAGAGTTGCTAGGAAACCCCCTATTCCCCTCACAGAACTAAAATGCCCAGAGGGGGATCCCTCATCCCAGGGAACTCTGGGAATGGTAGTTTTGTGACAAGGTCTCAGCACTCTTAACAAACTGCAGCTCCCAGAATTCTTTGGTGGAAGCTATAACTGTTTAAAGTGGCATTATAGTGCTTTCAATGTATGCTGTAAATGTGGCCTAAGATGAAATAGTTATTATGCCAATAAAGGTTGAATGAATGAACGAATGACTTGTCTATAGGTAAAGGTAAAGGACCGCTGGAGGATTAAGTCCAGTCAAAGGCGACTATTAGGTGCAATGTTCACCTCACTTTTCAGGCCGAGGGAGCTGGCGTTTATCCACAGACTGCTTTCTGGGTCATGTGACTAAACCACTACTGGCGTATGGAGGACTGGGACGAGTGCTATAGCACATGGAAACACCATTTACCTTCCCGCCGCAGCAGTACCTATTTACCTACTTGCACTGGTATGCTTTTGAACTGCTAGGTTGGCTGGGACAGAGCAACGGGAGCTCACCCCATCACATGCATTTGAACTTGTCTGTAGAGGTGTTGATCATTGACAACCCTTTAGTGTGAAAGACTATGGCCAATACAAATTGAAGAGGTCCCCTGAACACCATGACCATGTCCCTCCCAGAGAGAGTAGGGGACTGAAGGTTATCCATTGTCATCACCTCTGCCCCCAGTGTTACATGAGGTTGTCAGGGGCATCTTGAATAAATGGTTTACATGAGAAGCTGCTCTGCAGTGCATCCTTGGGAAAATAGATAGAAGGAAAATGCCATTTTCTGGGGAAGTTAACACATTTCACCAAATGGGAATGACATTGCAGATTAAGGGCTCTTAAAATTATGCATTTAGTTCAGTGTCCTGGGGAGACAGTATATGAGATAAAGCAAGAAGAAGGGTGGACTGACAAAGTTCCAGAGATTTCAGGTTCGGTAAAAGAAAGATTTCAGGTTTCGGGAAGAAAGAAATGGAAGTCAGCTGTAGGGAGAAAGTAAAGTTTCAGGAATCTCATCTTGTTTACCTTTTTTTTTTTTTTTTTTGCTTCTTTGGCTCTTTTGGTGACCTTTAAAATGAATAACCTACAAAGGTGTGCATTTTCTGACACACTGTCAATGTGATGGCATCGTGTCATCACCACAAAGCCAATCATTGCCCTGGCTCTGAATTAGCATCTTGATGATTCCACACAGCCAGTGACGATGTCACGAAGCCAAACCAGAGCAAGAGCAACACTGCCTGCCCTCATTCCAGATAAACTTTGCTTGCCCCATTTAACAGACCTTACCTCTGGGGCAAAACAAACTGAAATAGGAAACTGGGTGTATGTTGTGAGTGAGTGAATGCAGCCCAACATTTATGCTCAGCTCTTACAAGCCGCCTTCACTACAAGCTTCTCTTGGCTTTTTAATATACATGATATACATCCCTTTTATAGTCACTGTTCCACCAGTTTCTCTTCTGTCCACTCTGTAGGACTGTAGGCCAGAAAATTACATGCAATTTACTTTATGCGATTGCAGCCTTGCATGCTTTGCAAATCAATCAATCAAAAGAAAGCGGGCAGGAGAAAAGGAGGCAAAAACCCCCCAACCCATCAGAAGGGGCAATGTGAGATCTCTCAAGAGCCTCCACTGCTCTCCCACAACATTCCCAGAACCCAGTAAGCAAGGCAAAGGGCTCCAGATGGTTCTGTGAAGCTCCTGTGATCCTACCAGCTCAGAGAACCAGCATTGGACAGGTGGGGGGGGGCAGTTCCAGGGTTCTTCCTGGCTTTGCACGATTTTGCCTTTGCTCACAGACCCCCAGAATACAACCCCCATTTAAGTTTCAGTCCTACTATAAGCCAGTCTTAATCTTTCTGAGCATTCACATCTAAACACCTATATGTCCATATTTCCCTAATATCTCTATGACTCTTGTGTTTGCATTTCCCCCCCTCTTTTGACATGTTGTCTTGATTGTGCCCCATTAGTCTCCATGTGCTTGTTGTCAACTGCTGTTATTCTATTTGTCATTCCAACTGTACATCTCCAAGCTATGTAACAGGCAAATGAGGAGCCTGAGGAGCCCTCTAAGGTTCTGTAATTTCTGATGTACTGAAGTCTTGTGAGGGCATCACCGTGTGTGTGTGTGTGTGTGTGTGTGTGTTTCAGTCTTTTAGGCTATGGATAAACAGGTTTCCTTTGGTGCTATGGAAGATAGGGTTTGGAGGAAGAGGACCATAGCTCAGTGGTAAAGCATCTGCTTTTCAGGCAGAAGGTCCCAGGTTCAATACTCAACATCTCCAGGCAGCATCTCCAGGCAGGGCTGGGAGAGACCCCTGGCTCAAACTTGGGAGGACTATTGCTAGCCAGGGTAAACAATCCTGAGCTAATATAGCAATTTTTTACTTTTGGGATAAATTGAGTAAGTTGTGACATTGTGGAAGTTTATGAAATTATGCATGGGCTGGATCTAGATGCATCAAAAGAAGATTCAGGAAAATGGGTTGTAAAGCTCATCTTGAGAAATCACGTTGCCAAAGGATTGAACTCTACAGCGCTATCTGCATAAAATTAACACTGAAAAACTTTTGGAATAACTGAACTTTGTACTGTAAACCTATTGTGGAATAAGCATTATTTTTTTAGGGAAATGAAGTTGTAATGTTATTATTGAAAAAATTGCGGGCCAGGCCTGGCCAGAACAAAGGCCTCTTATATACCTGCTGGGATTGACAAGGCATCTGACCCTCACCTGAATCTCATAACTCTCCTGACAGGTGATTTGGTCTGCAGTCACAGTGTGCCCACCAGATACCAGGCACTCTACAATTCAAATTAGGCCCCAGTGTTTTTCTCACAATCCCCTTCTCAATTAAGTAAACAATTTTAATCTAGAATTTAACTTATCAAAACTTTCTTATTTGTTAATTTGATCAAGTAAACTACTGCTCTCACTTCATTACAAACAGTATTTCTACCTGCAACACACTTGAGCAAACCTGCTCCTCTTCCTTTCACAGATATTTTGTTGCCATTTGCAACTGTAGCTGCCTCTGATTCAGTATTATTTAACTCTTTGGGAAAATAGTTAGCATCACATGTCATGTGCATGGAAGTTGCCGAACCAGTTAACCAACTAGAAGGATTACTGTTAATAGCACCAGTTTTCCTATAGCTTGATATTGCTGGATAGTTTTGATGAGCTGAAAAAGCATTTTTAGTTTGCTTTCTGTTGCCACCTGGAACTTTTCTTTATTTGTGCCACTTTGTTTTGTACGATTCCTTGCAAATGAAGGAAAACAACCTTTCTGCTTGTATATGTTGATAATAAAATTTTGGTTACTGAGAACAAACAAGATTGTACGAAAACAAGATAGGGCGCAGGCCTGGCCAGGACATAGGCATCCTGACTGCAACAAATGTGACCTGTGTGCTTGCTTGCTTGATTAACAGCTGTTGGTAACTTCAAGGTGCCTGCTCTCCCTTATTACGGTCTTTGTACTGGACCTGGAGACTCCAATAGAGAGCATTCCATGTCAAGAAGGAGGGCAAGTGGGCACCCTATCAAATGACAGGGCAGGAGCTACATGGAGCAGGGCCTTTTCACTGGTGGTGCCCATTGTATGCCTTGCTCTTCCCAGACCTGTTCTCTTTTGGCCTGTATTTTGGAGCTTTATAATTTAGGAAGAATTTGGAAGAACTGGTTCACAAGTCTTCTCAGTCGCTGACGTATGAGCGGATTTTATTTGCTGCTATTCTGGGATTCTGGTGCACCAGGCTTTACACCAGCATAATAGAGTTGGCCAGGATGCCAGAAGGGATACAATTTATGAGCTTTCTCCATTATCTGCACAGGAGGGGCTGTGCAGTCAACAGTGCAAAGGCTGAGCTGAAGTGTTCCCTGCTTGTTTCCTGCTGGTTCCCTCTTTATTTCTACAAGTCCTTGAATCTGTACTCTGAATAGTGACACCAGGGACCTAGAAGGTCTCATCAGGACTCACTTTAAGGCTATTGGAGCAATTTGGCCAAATTGGGCCCCGCGTGCCGCTCCTAAGGGGCCCCCCACACTAGGGCAATCTAGATGGATTTTATTTATATCTATAAGATTTTGCAGAGTTTGGTTGTGAACTGGGGCCCTACAAAAGAAAATTCAAGTTGCACCCCACTGCTTCAAATTGGGCCCCACTGGCTAGCCCTAAGTGTCTTAGTTGCTTGGCCTGAGTTGCCCTGCCCTTGCATGAAGTCTTGGGTTTGCAATTTTGGGAGGGGAAAACTGCGCCCCTATGTGGCTTTGTGTTCTTGATTCCACGAAGTCATTAGCATGTTAGATGGAATCCCATAGCCATGAAGGAATATCCCTTCTGTTCCTCTTGTTCCTTCTGCTAGGCCTTTCATCCCATTTCTACTGGGTTACAGTTTAGCTGGAATATTCCCTAAGATTAATTCTGGATCTGCAGCATGCAGAGTTTTACTTTATCTTCTGTTTCTTTCTCTTTCTTCTCAATTTTCACTCTCCCCTTCCCTCATGGAAACAGTACGTAAGAACTAGTTGGACTAGGCCAAAGGTCCAACAGGCCAAGCATCCTGTTTTCATATTGACCAACCACGTGTGTTTGGGAAGCCCAGAAGCAGGAGCTGAATGCCTCACCTGTTTCCTTGTGTCTTGAATTTAGAGTCAAATTGCTCTGAATAAACAAGCAAAAACCCTCCACCCTACCCATGAGAATTTCACCAAAAAAGATTTCTCCCCTTTCATAATGTAGTTTGGAAGGCAATTTATACTCTCATTAATTGCTGAAGAATAGATAAAAGCAAAAAGTGGAATAAATTTCCAGCACAGTGTAGGGACATTTTCTTAAAAATACAAAGAAACCTGTACCTGCACATTGATAATATAGATGGGAGACGCAAATGGACTGAAAGTACCAAAAGCTATGGAAAACAATGTGTGCATAACGCTCAGTAAAACATCTGGGCATTTTACAGATATGGAATATGGGCGGGAAAATGTTTATGCCTTAATTCCCCTTTGGAAACCAGAGCAGTAATTCAGAACTCCAACTCCAGGGAGAAATGTGAATAAAGAGAATTTGAAAAGAATCCCTCATGCCCAGAAAAGATACCAGACAATGACAAATACCTGAGATGACAGGCAACAGACTTCCCTTTGAAAAAGTTCTGATGAGCACAGAAAGCGGCCCTTTCGAAACCTGGTGTTGTTGCTGCAAATAAAAGAGCTACATTTCTGATACTGAGCAAGCTTCTAGTCAGGAAGGGAATAAAAGGAGAAATGGACAAAGCATGGCCAAATAAATAAATAAATTATGACCTAGGTAGAACAACCAGCTCTTTCAAGGGTATGGGGAGTCTTGTCCCTCCACCCAACTCACTTCATTTTTATTTGGGCAGGAAAATTGCTCTCCCGTGAATAAGTATTTGTCACTCCCCTCAATCATTGCCCGCAGTGTATCATCAACTTGGAAAGCAAAGATAAAAGTGATATTCTTCTGAAAACAGGACCACAATATTGGGATGGGAGGTGGGGGGCAACGGGAATGGCAAGCATCACCTTCACTTGAAGGAAAACAACATTTAATTTAATCTGATCCTAAGATTGCCAAATCTGTTTTCACTGAGTCCAGCATGTCTCTCCAATCCATCATCTCCAGCAGACTACTTCAGCGCCTAGATTTCTTGTCCAGACCCCCCTCCCCTTGAGTCTTGGTTGGATCTATGGATTGCAAGGAATTTGAGATACACACACACACACACACACAAAATCCTTTGGTTCCTAGGAGAATTCTCAGAGACATCAGAAAGAGAGATCCAGTGTTGGAACCTACCTCTCTGATGTCATATGTCTCCAAATGCTGGCCCAATTGATGTTGGAGCACCAATGTTGGATGGAGGAGGAAAAGAGGACATTCCAGGGGCAAGTTACCAGGAAGTGGCTTGGATTTGAAGCAGGAGTTCCCAAACTGCAGCCTGTGAATCACAAGCAGGCAGTGTGCTTTGTTCAGGTGGTCTGTGTCTATATTTGAATATTCATAATTGATTTTTAATTGTATTTTTATTGCGTCTTTTATTTCTTATATTCCATTTTATTGTCTTGCAATTTGAATCCTATGGAAGGCAAGCTGTATTGGAGAAGAAATGCAATATAAAAGAAGAAATAAAAATACAATTAAAAATCAAGCAGCATCTAGCACAGCATGTAACAACTGCTGCAAAGGGAGGAAAATCCTGAAGCAGTCCGTCAAGGCCATAAGCAGTTTTCACATGGTCCATGAGGGTTGGCAAAGACATTTAGGAACCACTGATCTAAAGCTTTCTGAACTCTCACACTCCCTTGGAAGGGAATTTTGATGGAGGAGATACATCTGCTCTCAGTTCAGAGTATTGGATAGAGTGGTAGACTGGTGTAGTTTATTACACACATCCCCGTTAGGATTGCAACTTTAGAGAATTAAGGAACTATTCCACATCGGTTTATTTATTATTATTTTTTTTAAAAAATCCCTCATGGAAACTCGCCAGCATTTTAGTTCAAATTTCTTCTAATGTCCAAGTCTGCATGCAATTTTGCCAAATACTAAATTTCTACAGAGCAATTTCTCCAAATTTAAAGCTCTTTTGTTATGTTATTTTCACCAATGCAACCCAGTATATGCATTTTTATACACGTTGCTCAATTGGAAAAGAGAATTGCAAAATTCAGAGACTTTTGAAGGATGGCCGTGTTTCAGCTTTGGTTCACATTTAAATGCAAACGGAATTGAATTTCTGGACCATCTGTAGTGGTGACAAGTGGTCAGTTCACATTTTACACTGCTATTGTACCTGTTTTTGTGTTTTTTTTTTATACTTTTTATACTTACATTTATAACTCTACCTTTTATCCAAGGAGCTAAACTGGGTCACACATTTCTTCCCCTCTTCATTTTATCCTTGCACCAACCCTGAGAAGTAGCTTTGGCTGAGAAATGGTGATTGGCCTATGGTCACTCAGCCAGCTTCATAGCCAATTTCAACCTGGGTCTGCCAGGTCCTCATCCAGGACTCTAACCACTGCACCACACTGGCTTTCTACATATGTGCAAGTATTTGTTCAAAATGTGTACACTTTTTAGGGCTGCCATGCATCTGGAAAATTATACAATGGAGGGTTTTTTTGTGCCAATTATCTTAAAAGTAGCTGAAAAACTTATTTTTTCCTGGTGGTTTTGCGAAAAAAAGCTCAAAAACGTTGTGTCCCCTCAAAAAAAATGCTCAGCAACTTTGACCCCTCCCCCCAAAAAGGTCAACAACTTTTTTTGTCCAGATTTTCTGAAATATGGCAAGCGTAACTCTTCTTGATTGATACAGCTCCATTGTTGCATACACAAATACACAGAAGAGCTATTCACACCTTACATTCAATGAATGTACAATCCACATACCTCTGGTTCACAGTTCAGATGTACAATTACTCACATGCACAGTACACATATACAGTCTGTGTCCCTGTGTCAACCACACTTGAGCTGTACAAGCCCCTATGACACAACAACTCTCAAAATACAAAGCATCTGGCTCTGTTGCACTTGGAAAGAACCCTGTTTTCCTTTGTCTATGTGGAGGATTTATTGATTTCCTATTGAAAGGAGGGTGGCGGTCAATACTAATGTCTCAATTTGTGCGAACCGATGACCTCATAGATTCCATACGGTCCTCCGGAAGACACATGAAATATAGACCTGACATGATGGAATAGACGGATGCTTCAAGTCACAGTAAGAGGATCTTGAACAATTCAATTAGTAAGAACAGATATGGGAGGAGCACAGCAGCTTCAAAGAAAATGGGATTTATTTATTTATTTGAAGATTTTTTTACATTCCCTGCTCTTATCTCAGAGTGGCTTATAGATTACTTTAACAGTGATGGTCCTTGCCCTCTGTCTTACAGTCTAAAAAGACATGGCACAAAAGGGAAATGGTTCAGGAGGGAGGAGGAAATATGAAAGCTCAGGGGCAAGTTATTAGTTACAAGATCTTTAGATCAGCTAGGTGGGAAAGCTCAAGCAGAGGAGGCTACGGAGGTTGCTGGTCTCTCATCTGCATCGGTGGAATGGCCCTTCCTCCCATCTGCTGTCTCCTCTACTACAGCCTAATGAAATGGCTTCTACCTGTTGAAAAGTTGATAGAGAAGGAAGAAGCCTTGCTTCTTAGCTCTCATATACTGTATGACCTGTAGGCTTCCAGTATAACAATTTGTCATTTCATAGTAGGGTCCTTGATCATGAGGGAAGAAGAGATAGCTTCCTTTTCATGGTTGGTTTAGTAAGAGTTGTGGGGTAGTATCTGGCCCACACTTTGTGTGCATGAAAGGGCCAAGTTGAGCTATCAGCTTCAGCAAGTTCCCTGGTTATGACTTCATTCTCCTGTGAGGGTCTTAGAAGCACTTTGCAGTCTCAGTTCTCTCCCAGGTTGCTCCACTTCTTCTTTTTTTTGAAGAATGGTGATATAAGACCAAGGGTTATCCCTGGCTTCCAGCTCCCCAAACTCCATGTGGTGAATCTTCCCAGCTGGAATAGCCACACAACCTGTTTTTTACATTAACACAACGACTGCATGCTTTGTTCCTGAGATGAAACTAATTATTTTCTCTTGAAAACCATTTTGGAACCTCCTTTTTATGCTCTTTCTCCTGACCAGAGGGAGAAACACGTTTAACGCCTCATTTTTGTGACTCCTGATGTTTCTTGTGTAAAGCATTTTATTTCTTTATCAAGCATCGTGCATGTGGTTCTTTTTAGTCTAAGCTTTTTTTTGTGCAGAACACAACCTAGAAGGTGGATACAATTCAGGCCTCTCTGTCCAGGTTTAAAACTCTTGGGGGCAACCAGCCAATGTGCAGCACTGCAAAAAGGGAGAAAAAGGGATCCGATGATTTTTGTCCCCAAATCTCTTTCTCAACACTAATTGGGAAGAGTATGAATCAGTAAGTCTTTCATTCTGAGCTCCCCTCTTCCATGCTGAGTGGCCATGGGTGAGCTGTCCTCAGATCTCGACTCCTCTCACCTCCTTCCATACTCAGGGTCTGCAAAATGGGAATAATAATTTTCATGGAAGGCTTAGCAGTCACCCTGTCAAGAAACGAGACAACAACTTTATTGTCTGTCCCCAACACAGGAAATGGACCCAGGAACCTTCTGACTCCACCTAGTGCCACCTAGTGACTATCCTATGTAATAACATTCTATACAGGAGTCTATACAAGATCACTAAGACTCAATGCATTCAACTTTTGTTTGTTTCGGCTTGTATGTTATTTCACTCACCAAAGTCTTCCATGAAGACTAAGATCTTAAGCATGGGACTTGTGGAAAAAAGGGGGGTGGGCGCTGCTTAACCCTTTCACCTGTGGTCATTTATCCACTCAAAATCAAGGACTCAGCTGTGCTTCCACCCATTGGGAGGAAATATACTGTTATACCTCTCATTTTTCCTGTGGTGTGAAGAGAGCTGCTTGGGGAGGGTTAATTCATTTTGAGCTAGAAAACAGCCAGAGGTCAAGGGGTTAAACAGCCCCTTCCTTTCCTACCCCCCCCTTGCAACCTCCAGGGTTGCTTTTTCAAAATATTCAAATAAAACTGGGGTGGAGCGTATACTTACAACTGTTAGATACAGTTTGAGCCATAGATTAAGAATTGCTGCCACCGTCTAAGTTGCCTTTTAAAGAGTGCTCTGTGTTGCATAATATAAAGGACAGCACATCTTGTGCAATTCAGAAACTAGCTCCCCCCCTTTCTTTTCATCTCTCCACCCCCACAGCCACCCCTCTGCTCCATTTCTCCTCTTAGCACCGGCCTTCCAGAGCAGTTTTGTGTGCACGAACGTCTCGCTGAATGCGCTTGGAGCAGACTTATATGGCATCATTTGGAGAAACATTGCATTAATAAGCAGAGTTCAAGGGCAAAGGATATAAACAGTGCAAATCACAAGTCTGAGCAGATATATGGCTTTTGCTAAGAGGGACGCGGGCAGCTGCTTTATTTACTAGGCACTGGAACGCTTGCCAAAGGTGTGAGAAAACATGAAGGTATTTTTAACCCGCTCCACTGCTGCTTAGGAAAACAGGGCAAAGTGCCAGGTGAAAAGAGATGGGGAAAATAAAAGAGTGAATTTTCCCCTTTCATAAAAAAAACACACGAAGGGCTTTGGAGCATGGATGGATACATGCGGGTGGGATGTATAGGAAAGCCCAGAGAGCAACAGCGATGCCAAGGGTACGGGATACTTAAAATTAGTATATCCGTTTAAACGTGTGTGTGTTTAAATTAGGAGTGATGGATTATGCTTCTTAATGTGGCTCAACATAGTTTCTTCTTCCCCTTCATTATGTTATATTTGTAATTAAATTGTTTTAAACTCTGGGACCTTAAGGTGAAGGGCAGGTAATGAAGAAGAAGAAGAAGAAGAAGAAGAAGAAGAAGAAGAAGAAGAAGAAGAAGTTTTAAAACAGAAAGGAGCATTCATGTTAAAATCTGCCTTCACAGAGAAGTGTTCTGAAAATGTAAAGGCAATTGCTGAAAGATCAGACATATATGCAAAACTAAAGGGAAAGGTTTAATATATTCCTAGAATGAACACATTAGTCAGCATCTAGCATTTTCCCAGAGTTGTTAGATGATGCCAATTCCCCTCAAAGAGATACAAATCCAAGAGCTCCCTGAGAAGAGGGATTGACCGTTAAACCACACTAAGCACTGTAGGTCTGTGAGAGGAATAGGGGTCTCCTAACCACTCTCAGACGTGGGTGGTGCTGTGGGTTAAACCACAGAGCCTAGGACTTGCCGATCAGAAGGTCGGTGGTTCGAATCCCCATGATGGGGTGAGCTCCCGTTGCTCGGTCCCTGCTCCTGCCAACCTAGCAGTTCGAAAGCACGTCAAAGTGCAAGTAGATAAATAGGTACCGCTCTGGCGGGAAGGTAAACGGTGTTTCCGTGCGCTGCTCTGGTTCTCCAGAAGCGGCTTAGTCATGCTGGCCACATGACCCGGAAGCTTAGCCAATAAAGTGAGATGAGCGCCGCAACCCCAGAGTCGGCCATGACTGGACCTAATGGTCAGGGGTCCCTTTACCTTTAACCACTCTCAGAACCATTAACAAACTCCACTTTTCAGGATACTTTGAGGAAAGGCACAATAGTTTAAAAGTGGTATGATATTCTATTAAATTCCTGGTGCAGGTTCAGCCATAACTACCCAACAGACTTTCATATATGTTTTGAAATAAAATGCATATTTATATACTAAAAATAAATATATAAGCCTCGTTCTGGGCCAAAATCAGATTGGGATGCTTTTGCCCAGTGGTGCTGGACCTGGGAGAGCGACAACTGAGGGCAGAAGTCTGCCCACATAATGTTTCAATGGGATCCCACAGAAAGAAACTCTTCTGTGCGTCACCACGAGAGAACGAGGGGGTAGAAACCGTTATAAGGCTCCCCCCTACAGAGCTCAGGAGTTTTTTGCCCCACAAACTTTCTTCTTCCCTCCCTCCAGTTAGGGCTTTTTTGGATCACTGGTTGATGGGGCCAGAAAGGAATATTTTTTCCCAACCTGATTGGCACTTGGTTGCTTTTGTTTTGTTTTTTTGCCTTTCTCACAGTGAAAATTATGGCTTTCTTTTGTTAGGTGGAAGAATGTTTTGTATAAGGGCAGTACTGCAGTACCTCGGTTTTCAAACATAACCCATTCTGGAAGAGCGTTTGAGTTCCAAAATGTTCAAAAACAAAAATCTCAATATGGAAGCCTCAAAATGGAAGCCTCAATACAGAAAACTCAATACGGAAGCCATGTGGCATGTTTTACTTCCGAGGCGTGTTCGAAAACTGAAGCATTTACGGTGCTCGAAAACCAAAATGTTCATCAATGGATACATTTGAAAACCAAGGTACCACTGTAATGGCATTGGACAGGATCAACTGGGGGATTGGCCATGGCACTCCCAAACTTGGGTTGGGGTCCCTGCCTATCTGGGATTCTTGCCCCAGTCACCCAATGAGACCATGCCAGTTTGATTTCCACCATGACAAGGTTCAATGCTGGTCAACCAACTCCCAAGGAATGAGTTCAGCATGGTTCAGCCTCAGCTGATTCCATTCCACCAGCACCGGGCAGGTGGAATGGGGAACTGATCCAGACCCTACTGCCATGCCCACCCTAACCCTGCCTGCTGATATCTATAAAGATCTGGCCTGTTTTTCATCCCAACACTCGGCATCCTGTCTGCTTATTTGTTGCTTGTCTGGGCCACGTAATGCACCTACCATATTTTGAGAAGGAGATTTATATTTTTAAAATATATATAATAAATGCAGATTAATAGGGAAATGGAACAGAATGGTGCATGAAAACACGTGAAAGGAATATTGGGTTGTAGCCAAAAATTAGTCATACTTAGAGCAGACCCACTGAAACTAATGAACCTAAGTTTGTTGTGTCCATTAATTTCAATGGATCTGTTTTAAGTCCACATTCACATCCTGTGTTTAAAGCATGATGATACCACTTTAAACAGTCATGGCTTCCCCAAAAGAATGATGGAAGCTGTGGTTTGTAATGGGTGTTGAGAGGTGTTAGGCACTTCTCTTTCCCTCCCATAGCTACAGTTCCCAGAGATCCCTGGGAAGTGGGATTTTTGTTAAACCGCCCTGGGAACTGGAGCTCTGGGAGAAGAATAGAGGTCTCCTGACAACTCTCAGAGCCCTTCATAAACTACACATCTCAGGATTCTTTGGTGGAAGCCATGACTGTTTAAAGAGGTATGATAAACTTTGACTGTGGCCCCAACAGATGAAACACTGGATGCAACTCATTTACTGGAAATAAGACAGATTTGCCCATCCCTAAATAGAAGGGCTAAAAGAGTTAAAATGAAAGATACCACCCACTGTTTATGAACTTTTCACCAACACCCTAAGATTTGGGGAAGATTTGGGAAACAATATTGTTGCTGTTGGGGGGAATCTTGATTTCAACATATAAATATGCAATACGGTGCAAAACGTTGGCATAGGTTTTTGTGTGGAAAGCGGATTTTGAGACTGTAGTTAATGGGGCTTCTCATTTCTAACTTCTCTAAAACTGTTTGTTTCATCACAGATTCTGAAAGAACATTCGGCACTTGGAACAGTAAGCCCCAAAGCAGCCAAGGATTCCTCTTTTAGCATAATAGCTCCTTTCAATCCATAGCTTATTTCTCATCCCCTCCTGGATGATCTTGCATAATAATTCCCAAATAGCCATTAAGACCCAGTTCAGTTATGTTTTAAAACCAATTTAAGCACCTGATTTGAGCTTTGCTTCTCCCGCCACACGCCCCGTGGCTGTGAAAAGCTTTCTTTCCTTCCCCCCGTCCCCGCAATGAAACTCTGGTTTTTCCCCCCTTTTGAAGTGGGATAATTCCACTTTGTGGAACACTAAGCCTCGCCTCTTTCCCACATTGCATATTCTTCCCCCCACTGGGACGTAATGGAAACTAATCTTCAAAATCTAAACATTCCAAGTCAAGTCCTTTTGTCAAGTCTTTTTATTCATTTCATTTGGTCCCCATTACAGCGCTGAGACCACTTGTATTTACATACGCCGAGAACCCCGCAGCTCAGGACTCTCCACTCACAAGACAGGGCAATTAATCATCCCTGCATCCTCCTGCCGAGCGCTCAACGACTTTGACAGCTGGCTCAGCCAATCAGCGAGCACAGGTGGGATTCCAACCTGCTGACAAGCCCTGCCCCTTGACCCCAATACCAGTGTGCTCCCTTCCTTTTCCAATTGCGTAGCACTGGAAGAATAACACCATTTATGTCACGATGCCCTTGCAAGCAGACGCGGCGGCTGTGCTGCCGGCATTCCACGTATCCTCCGACAATCCTGCTTGGCCCGACATGAGTAGAGGTTTGGATTCTAAACATAGCAGAGACCGAAAATGGATTTGTATTGGCAGCACTTGCTAATCTGTGCAAGCAACATAGAACGTATTACATTTGGGGTGCATTGAGACACAGGGAATGTTGCGCTTGTTTTCCTGATACTAGTTCTAGTGCTTCTGTCCCATTTCCTAACATTCACGCTGCAGTACCTGTTACATTATAGAACTGTGGCTTTTTGACCAATATACCGGTGTGTCACACTAAAATTCACTCACACCAATGGGTATGGTGTGACACAACAACGTCACTATTACCTCACCCTTTCTGCACATGCATGCTTCTGTTTCCCTGTGATTTCTCCAGGAAATAACATTATGCTGCCATGCAGTATCCAAATTTCATCATTTTTATTACCATGGATTTTCACATTAAGGAACCTGCAAACTAATTTTTTTTTGTGGAATCAAAAAAGAAAAGAAAAGAAAAAGAAAGAGTGCTATACATGTACTAAAAATAATAATGAAATAATAATAATAATAATAATAATAATAATAATATTCCATTCATTTTCTGAAAGTGGCTTTTACATCACGTGGAAGCTCAAATATAATGCAGAAATCAACAGTTAAGGAAATGTCAGGGAAACTGAATAAACTGCCGAGCAAAAATGCAGCCTTCCTCTACATCTATTGCTATTGGATGCTAGTCACTTTCTGGGTGCAATTGAAAGTGAAGTCCCCCCCCCCAAAGCCCTCTATGGGCTTAAGGGAATGGGTGCTGTCCCACTTGGACCTCCCTGAGCCATTCTTCCAATAAGGCCCTGGATAGATCAGTCATAGCATGATTGCTTACACATTGTCAAAAAAGAAGGAAAAGATTCGAATCTGCTATTTTAGATGCAAATTTAGAAATAATGACTGGAACTTTAATAGCAATACACATCTCCCTGTAGTAGGGAACAATAAAATTGCTCCATCTGCATTCTACATTTAAAGCATAGTACTTTAAAGAGCCATGGCTTCCCCCACAAAATTCTGGAAACTGTAGTTTGTGAAGCGTGCCAAGTGCTGTTTAGGAGACTTCTCTTCCCCTCACAATTTCTAGCCATTTTGTGACTGGTACCCGCAACATTTTATCCAAATTCCAAATGGGTCCAATGGCCCATAAAGGTTGATGGCAGCTGACAAATGTCTACTCTGCTCAGTCCACTGAAGTTAGAAAGGGGACTATGGGGTGCTATGGATCTCACAAAATGGTTTCAAGCAGTGGAGATTCAGCAGTCCTCAATCTGCACGTTTTTAGAGAACGGTCATGGATCTGTTTCTTTAAGAAAGTTGTAGGTGCCGGGGGGGGACGACTCCCCTTTTTTTTGGCAAGAAAAGTTCTTATCTCTTGCCTGCAAATCATAAATCATTCTCTAAGATAGTAGTGACTCCAACTTTTGAGTGCTCTGCGGTTGGCAACCAAAACTGCCAAGACCAAAAGAGGAAAGGGAAAATTAACATTTGAACCCTATTGTTCCTGAGAGGCTGGGAGAAGTATAGGAGTTGTTGGTCTCCCCTGTCTCTGTCTCATGCGACTCCTCAACTAGGTTCAAAGGAGCATCATGCTTTGCTTCTCATTATGGGGCTCCATCCTTCTCTAGGAGTCTGTGACACAGCCTGGCTCTTTGGGAGCAAATCGGAGATGAGAAACCTTCCTCCAGCTTTCTAATTCTCCCCTTCACATGGATCATGGGATTTTACATATTTAATACAATGGATATTGATGAGCATATGAAGCTGCTGTAGGGTAGGCCAGTTGTGCATCACTGGACGCCCCCCCCCCCACAAAGAGTCCCATCGAATTTGCTTGTGCAAATTTATACATGATGACTGCACATTTGGAAATTATGGCTATCATTTAAATAGAAAGAAATGCAGTTCAACTCACCCTAGACCAGGCATAGGCAAACTCTGGCTCTCCAGATGTTTGGGACTACAATTCCCATCATCCCTAGCTAACAGAACCAGTGGTCATGGATGATGGGAACTGTAGTCCCAAACATTTGGAGGGCCAGGGTTTGCCTATACCTGCCCTAGCCCGGCTACATGTATAGATGTCAATTTAAAATAGTATTATTATTATTATTATTATTACTACTACTACTACTACTACTACTACTACTACAATTTGTATACCACCCTATACCCACAAGTCTCAGGGTGGTTACAACATAAAATCACAATATAGAAAAAACAAAATACATAATAAATAACCCAGGGAGGGGGAACCTGAAGGCTAGACATCTGAAGGCAGGCATGTATCAGGAGGCTGATGTTTCATTATGTTTTATACGTGTTGGAAACTGAACTGCTCAGATTGGCAGGGGCAACCCAGCCAGATGGGTGGGGTATTATTATTATTATTATTATTATTATTATTAATAATAATAATACAGCCCTTCAAGCCTCTCTAAATGGCCCTTTGGATTCTCTCTAGGCTAAACATCCTCTTTATAAATAAAGCAATGTGCTTTAAGAATAGGGTGAGATATATATGTGAGTGTATATAGAGAGAAAGAGGTGCATCTTCAACAGATGACAGCAGCCATACAATGAAGGTGCCAACCTGTAGGTCAGCAGGGAGGCCTCAAAATCAGTTGAAGGCCAAAAAGGCATGACTGTGATACAATTAGGGAGGTGGCTCTGAACACCTTTTCGTTTATTAAGCAACCCTTCAGTTGCCACTTGCAATGAATCCTTGGGCACAACCCCCTGTGATTGTTAGACCAGCTATTGCACCTTCAGATCCATTCTGTCTCTGCCACAGGCCTTCAGACAGATAGGTAATAATACTATATATTAATACCTCCACATTGGTTTATGTGTGTTTGACCACAGCGCTAGAATAATTATTTCTCCCTACCTCTCCGTAAAAGCTATTAGAGATCTATTTGGTTGGTTTTACGATCAATAGCACCGGTGATATTTGTGTAGCAGGCGTGGGATAATCAATTGAAGGTCATATAAAGTAAATTACCATCCTGCTATAATGATTCTTTTTTCCCCTTTCCCTTCCCCCTTAAATGAAAATGTGTTTTATTATTTAATCAGGGGAGATCTTACGATGCATGCTCTTTTCTCAGCGGTAGAAATGTTGTGGGCATGTTTTGAAACATGGCAGTATTAATATCTATTATCTGGGATTTATAGGATCAGGGTTACAGAATTAGTGGATGCCAAAACTGGGAATCATTTCACAGGAAATGCAGCACGGCTAGTACCCAACTTCAGAGAAGCAGAAGAGTCCTGGTTATTGTAAGGAATTACTCATATGGCAGCCTTAGTATATTAAACAAATCAGCATGCCATTTTATAGCATTGGTTCCCTCCCCACTTGATACACAGAATAAGCATCAGGCCAGGTCCAGATTCAATAACAGCCTATCAATGCTGCAGAATAGTGGCCGTGCTAAATCTGGTGATGCCCACTGCTTGGCAGAGTTCTCCCAAAGTATTGAATGCATACCCTCCAACATTTCCCCAATGAAAATAGGGATATCCTATTTTATACCCTTCAATATATCTCTGATAAAAATAGGAGTGTCCTTGAATCCTGGAAAATCAGGGATCTGGAATATGTGGAGAGGTTTCATAAGTACTGGAATCTCCTGGCACAGAATGGTTGTCACCCAACAAGGATGTTAAAGGGGGGGTGGAGTTACCATGCTCACCCCCATTCTCACCACTCACACATTTTACCTTCAACATAACACTTGAGAAATGGATGATTTGGGGAGGTCTAAAAATGTCCCTTCTCTTTGAAGGCAACCTTTTGAGAACTCAACAGTTCACTTCCGAGCTAGACTTCTCAGAATAGCTTTGCTGACAGAAAAAACTGCAACCAGCAGTGTGGTGGCAAATTCATACATGTCACGTCCACTGCTGTCTTAAGCATATGCAGCGCTGGGGTGCAAAGATCCACCCAGTGTCCCCCCTGGTTCTCCAGTCCCAAGCACACAGGAGGGTAGAGCCAGCCAGCCGCCTCAGCATCTCACTGGCTTGGTCACACCCGAACTCGCAGTGCAGAGCTGCCTACAGTGGAAATGCTCCAACTGACGGACGGACTCTGCCCCAAACACAGCTCTTGGGCCCTGGACTCTCGGCCTGGTGCCCCTGAGAGCCCGGCTCCTGGGTGCCCCACACCCCTAGCACCTATGGGTAAAATGGCCCTGGTCACGTCACTTCATGATAGCCACAGTCACACCCCCTCACAGCCACGCCCCCTTCTGAGATTATACATCCTTCTAAGATTATACAGTAAATTTAGACAGTAATAATAATTAGGGATGCATTAAAACAACCAAAGCAATTCTCCATGCATTGCCTTTCAGCTAGATCTACTATTTTCTGTGCACATATATGAACAAATGATTTGGAGTGTTCCAGTGTCTTCTTTCGGAATGACTTACCGTATTTTTCCATTTATGATTCCCCCTATTTTTTTGAACCCCAAATTAAGAAATCAGTATTTTAAACATCAAACACAACAACTTTGAGATCACCCAACCTGAGATTGTCCAAAGTTATTGAACATTTGGGGGGGGATCACCCAAGCCGGCTTGCAGCTCCAGAGCGCCATTGCCTCCTGACAAGGAGAACCAGCCAGCTGCCTCTGCATCTGCCTCATCATCGTCCAGCACCTCATCCTCGTTTGGGCGGCCCAAGGACAGATAAAGCAATGAGCCCCCACCTCTGCCTCCATCCATGAGTGTGCTGCCAGGGCTGAGGAGAAGGAGGTGGTTGCTGCAGCTCCACGGACAGTGCCTCCAGCAGTTCTGGCAGCTTCTTCACAGCAGCCGTGGGAAGGTAAGTAGTGTTCCTTTTAACTCCTTTGCATTCCGTGTATAAGATGACCCCCAATTTTTTACTAAAAAAAAAAATTAGCAAAAAAATAATAATCATCTTATACACAGAAAAATACGGTAAATTGTGTTTTCTGTGAAGTTTATTGGATATAGCAGAACTTTGAAGCACCTTGCATTTTCAGTGCTCCTAAATGCTTAGCACAGCTCCTTCTCAAAGTTCTTCCTGTGAGTATTCTCCAGAGTGACCCTAGAAGCCATTTTTTTCATGGCTGAGTCACCTACTTTTACTCTGATTGTGTGGCTCTAGGGTGCTGGAGACAGGGACCCTGGTGGGACCCTGCTGCAGAAATAGTACCAGATCTTCAAGCTCCCATGACCCCAGATTACTGTTCCACTTATTGCAGTAATCCAGTTACATGAACATCACATATCAAGGTTCATCTTACCATCTTCTTCTCCTTGCTATAGATCCATGGATGCTGTAGTGCTTATCTCCTCCTCCCCTTCAAAGGTGTCAGGAGAAGTGGTCCACTCAATGTTAGAGCAGCCAGGTTTGGAGTTGGCCATGATGGGGATGTGAGAAGATGACGTACCTCAAATAATGAGATGGGTCCTCATACACACACACATATATGTAGTGCCACAGGGATCTGGGGAAACAGGAAAGAACCATTCTTTTTTTGGTATGGCACAAAGCTGTTTTCTTTCTGAATAAATGGGGAAGGTGTGTGCAAGCATTTAAGATCCACCATTCTGTATGCCTTCAGAAATGCATTGACAATTTATTTTCATTCCATCTGCCTGCTCTACTTGGAACAAGGTTTGGAGGCTGGGGAGGGGGGCGGAGAGAGAAAGAAAGAGAGAGGAAACAGAGTGGTTATAGCAACAGCCACAAACCAGGTTGTCAAGCCTTCCACTGGGCCGAGGTTTCATATCCGCTTCACAATATTGCTTTATGGATGACATCAGGAGGTTATCATTCCCTTCTGGCCCACCCCTCGCTCTTCTCCACAATTTAATGCCATTGATGGAGCTAGTTCTGCTGCACAGAAGGATTAAACACACACACACAACTGCACACTCACATAAACAATCCTAGCCCTTCAGTTCAATTCAACCTAATGTGTGGTAAAGACAATAATAGCCCCTAAGCAAAGCTTGCAGGAAACAGTCACGCAAAACATCTGTTATGATCACATAAGTAGGAGCCAGATGTTTGTGTGTGTGTTTTCCCCCAACTGCTAACATCAGATCATTTGTGTGTTTTGAAGAGGGGAGAGGAGATCCCATTTGGCCCCTTCCTCTGTAAATATATACAGAGAGGGAGGGAGGAAGTCAGAGCTTTTTAAAAATATATATATGAGGAAGTAAGAGGGATTTTCTCTTAACTGTGTAGAGAGAAGCGATGTTTTCATTTCATCATCATCTGCAAAAGGAGAGCAGGGCTCCTGTGAAATGCAGAGGGATTGTGTGGTCCAACCCATACCCCTTTGACTCCAATTCTCTGTTTCCAGCAGAAAGACCCAGGGTGCTGTCTCCTCCTGAGGCTTGTGAAATAATTATGGTCAGATGAGCCCACACATGAAAAAACTATTCCGGTGGTCTCAGCCAAGATCTTGGTGAGCTATGAAGTGGAGTTCTGCAGCGGCACCAGCCCCACCCCGGAGATGATCAGCCTCCGTAAATTTCGTTTCTGAAACGCAAAAACAAACTCGTTAACCCCGCAATGGCTCCCAGTGAGGTCAAGGGAAGATGTCAGTCCATTGGGTGGCCCAAGAACAGCTAGAAGACCAGTGCGTGCATGGAATCAAGCAAAACAAAAACATGCTTAAACTCTGCTGGATTATTGTTCTAATTATTATTATTTTTTGACATGATAAACTAGAGTTGGAAAAAGATGGACACATATGGGAGAGATTAATGAAAGCTGCAAGGATGTGATGTTTTATTTCACCCTGTCTTCAGGAGTTTGGATTTAAGGCTGGAAAGAAATATCACACTTGATGTGGGAGGAAAGGAATACTTCAGCGTCAGTTTATGACACCTCTGCCATAAATGCGTCTCGTGATTGTGCCCCCTTGTGGTAACAAGTGGTGCATGCCTGAGGAGCAAGTCCGCTAACCGGAAACCCTTATTACCTGATGCAGGTGCATGCATAAGACAGCCCCTCCTGTAAACAAATCAACAGCCTTGTTAAGGCTGCTTGCAGCTAAAATATAAAGAGTTAAAAATATGAATGGGGAAGCAATCACTAAAAAACAATTAAATATTAATAGCATCTATCATCTATCTATCATCTATCTATCTATATCTATCTATCTAATAATCTGAGATCTGTGAGAACATACAGAACAATACAATAAAAACATCACAACACCAGCAGCTTTTCTTATAAACAGTCGGTTCCCAAAAGCCTGTTGGAAGAAGAAAACAGTCACCTGCCAGCAGGAGGATGAGAAGAAGGATGCCAGGCTAATTTCTCTAGGAAGGGAGTTCTAAAGTCTGGGAGTAGCCACCAAGAAGGCCCTCTCCCATGTCCCTAACAAGTGTCCCTCAAGCAAATACTTGAGGGCAGCAGAGTAGGATTCAGCAACGGTTATGTTGCAGCTCATTTTAACCTTGCCTATTGGTTCAAGTCCCACGCTGGGAAAAAGATTTCTGCACTGCAGGGGGTTCGACTAGCTGAACCTCCTGGTCCCTTCCAACTCTACAGTTCTGTGAAATTTCCTTATGCTGAGTCAGTCACCCAGCTCTTGATTAACACTGGAAATAAGTTGCTGGGGAACACAAGTTTCTATTGCACTCAATTTCTGCTAGTGTGCTTTCAGTGGTCACCTGTTTGGCCGCTGTGAAAACAGGGTGTTGGATTAGATGGGCCTTTGGCCTGATCCAGAATGGCTCTTTTACACTCTTTATGAGCAGCTGTGGTGCACATACACCAGCACATGTGAAAGAAGGAGAGAGGCCACATTCACATTCATTTGTATAAAGCACTGTGACACCACTTTGAACAGTCATGGCTTCTCTCAAAGAATTCCGGGAGCTGTAGTTTGTTCAGGGTGCTAAGAGTTGTGAAGAGACCCCTGTTTCCCCTTCCTGAGCAGCAATTCCCAGAATCCCTTGGGAAGAGGGACTGGAGTTAAACCACAGAGTATTGTAACTCTTGGAGGAGATTATGGGTCTGCTAACAACTTAGCACCCTGAACAAACTGCAGCTCAGAATTCTTAAGGGAAAGCATGATTGTTTAAAGTAGTATCATGGCATTTTAAATTAGTGCTGCCATACGTCAGGAATTTCCTGGACATAGCTGGAATTCACCCGTCGAAAATGGCATCTGGGAGGAATTTTAAAAATCAGTTAAAATGTCCAGGAAAACCTGGGCATTTGGCAGCCATTTGGCAGTGTTGATTTTTTTGGCGAATTTCTTTAAAAATTGCTTTTAAAGTTCTCTCTTTTTGCAGGAGATTTTGCCAAAAAAGCTGAACAACTTTGGTGAAGAAGAAGAAGAAGAAGAAGAAGAAGAAGAAGAAGAAGCTCAACAACTTTTATGTACGGATTTTCACTTTTTGAAATATGGCAACCCTACTTAAATGCATGGTGTGGATATGGCCAGATAAATATACAAATTATGGAGAGGAGGGGAGAAAAGATGAAAGTTTTGTCCTATGCCAGGAGTAAATGCCTCCTCAGATTGTGTTTGTGTGCAACTTCCGTTGCAGGGATGCGAGCTGCCAGCAGCTTTAGTGGGAGAGAGTCTGCTGCTAACTGATTCATTTCCACATTTTGTTCCTGCTGCTAGACAGGATATCCTGTGCAGCAGTGAAAAGGGAAGGACGGCTGTCACTATATCAGCATATGATTGACCATTATTATTATTATTATTGCCCTTGCTGTTTTCATTCTTTTTCTTAAAAAAAAGAAAAAAGAAATACCGACTTAAAGCTAAATAATGCTATATTTGTCTACTTTCATTCCCGTGCATTCTCCCCCCAGCCTTTAGAAAAGAAACAAAAACAAAAAGCCCCAAACCCAATTAGGATTTTGAAGGGCTCCCTTGACCACAAAGAGCAGGAAACGACGATTTTTGTGACAATGTGGACCCTTGATTTCTGCAGATATTGCTTATCACTTGCAATTGCGGATGCCTTTATTGTTAAATCGTTTGGGGACATTTCTTGGAAAGTGGTTCATAAATGGAATGGAAAAAATAAATAAATAAAAACAATGGGAATATATGTTTTGCCTCTGTCCCCACAAAATAAGACTTAGATTTCAAGTGGATGGAGAAAAGTTTTTACCCCTCTCTCATAACACTATAACACGTGCACATCCAGTGCAGCTGAATGTTGGAAGATTAAAGACACATATAAAAAAAGTATTTCTTCACACAATACATAGTTGGACTATGGAAGTTGCTCCCAAAGGTGGCAGTGACAAACACCCACTTGGATGATTTTCAGAGAGGATTACAGAAGTTCATGAAGGATAAAGCTATCAATGGCTACTAGCCATGATGGCTATGCTGTGTCTCCTCAGTTGGGCAATGATGCTTCTGAATGACAGAATATAGGCCATCTCAAGGAATAACAACTTCAGATTTGAAATACCAGGGGACAAAATCTGATGGCGGTCCAGCAGGGATGGGTAGAGTCATTATGTTTCACACATCACAAGAACACAGCACCAACTTTTGCCTTCCCTCAGAATTCCTCAGATGTATCACCTGAAGAGATATTTGCGCCCACACATGCAGAGGGTTGGATCCAATGCCAGTCCTAATCAGAACAGACCCACTGAAGTTAATGGCTATGATTAATTTAGATCCATTAATTTCAATGGGCCTACTCCGAGTAGGGCTGCAATCACACAACCGTTTACTCAGTTTCCCTAACTGTTAATTTCCACATCATATTTGAGTTTTCACATGATGTAAAGGCCAATTCTGGAAATCTAGCAGAATACAGTGAAAGTTTAGCTCTCATTTCCATGTTAACTGCTTCCAGGGAAAAAAATCCATTTGCAACCCCATTAACCTAGAAAATCATGGGAGTAAAATGACGAAATTTCAGGCAGTATACTGCATACAGTCCCCCCCCCCCATTTTCATGGGGGAATCATGGGGGAACAGAAGCCATGTGTGGAAGGGGTTGTGGAGTAGCAACATTATCCAGTGTGATTTGTTGTTGTGCTACACCACACCTACTGGTTGGGAGGAAATTTAGAGTGACATGTTGGTGGGACATTAGTGGCAACAGAAGTTCCATAATGCAACAGGTACTGCATTGTGAAAGGAATGTTAGAAACCGTGACAGAAACACCACCATCATAATCATGGAAACTAATGCAATATTCACCCTAGGACTAGTCTTGGATATACCCCATAGGATTCAATTTCCACTTGCGTCAAAAACTTTGCCTGTGACTGTAGGTAGCATGGAGAAAAGGCACTGAAGCAACTTGAGGCGTCCTTTGAGGTGAGAATAAAAATAAAACCCTTGGCAAGTGGCTTAGTTCTTGCTTGCAGTCCCCCACCCCCTGTGTTTCCTTAATCCAAAATGTCTCATTGTGTAAACTTGCTGGGCAAAGGAAAGTTAACTTGGCACCCGCCTTAAGTATTGACGATCTGTCTTGAGGGTGAGGGCTGTAAATTCTCTTTCCTCAGATCCGAGTCGATTTGTTATCAAATCAGGCATTGAAAGCTGATTCATTGCTATTCAGCGCTGGGCTGATTTATATGCAGAATGTAAAACAGACGCCTTATGTGATACATATTTATGGTGAGTGCTGTTCGAGGAAGATTTATTACGGATTCCTTTGTCGGGGTGTGCATGAGCAGAGCTGAGATGACTTGTATTTCCTCTCAGCTGCCAATGCCAAACTCATTAAAAAGAGGTGTGACTATTAATATACATTGTAATACTGACAACCCTTAATTTATAACACCCTGGCTGGCTGGAGTATTCTCCTGGCTCGAAAAGGTGCTTTCTGCAGCCTGTCTTCCATAGGGGACAAATTGAGATATATATAAACGCACAGCACCCAACTCTTTTTGCCCCCCTCTTTTGGGGGTTCCAAAATATCAGGCTTTGGTTGAAAGTAAGTGACCCAAAGGGATGGAAGCAGATTTTCCCATTCATGACCCTGGGGACATATTCGCACAACAGACAATCCCAGATTGAAATCTGGTGGCAGCCTAGCAGGGATTTGCAGACTTAGGTCCCATCTTCATTTAAAGCAGTATCATATGACTTTAAACAGGCTTTCCCCAAGGTATTCTGGGAACTGTAGTTTGTTAAAGGGAGAGGAGAGAGATGTCAGGAAGCCACCTATTTCCTTCACAGAAATGCACTTCCCAGAGTTTCCTGGGAAGTGGGATTGACTGTGAAACTGCTTCAAGAGTTGTAGCCTAAACAAACTACAGATCCCAGAAATATATATATATATATTAGGGGGGAGCCATGACTGTTTAAGAGCTTTAAATGCATGGTGCAAATGTGAATATGTGCATTGATTGTCTCTGAGATTTAGACTTAACGGATCTCAGATCAGCGGAGGAAGGACTTTGTCTAAAACCTTGGAGACTAACTTTCAGTGAGAGTAGACATAATCAGCCTGGAAATCTCAGGGAAGGGCTCCAGCTCAGTGGCAGAAACTATGCTTTGCATGTAAAAGATCACAGGTTCAAACCCTGACTTGTCCAGTTAAGAGCCAGGAATAACTCCTCCCTCAAACACTGTGGAGCTGCTGCCAGTCAGTGTTGACAATACTGAGTGAGATGGGTGAGTGGCCTGACAACTTCCTATGCAGAAGGACCAATGATCACAGAGTATAAGATGGGTTCATATATTGGACATACAGATAAAACAAGCGGGGTGGGGTGGGTGGCCAGGGGCCCTATATGTCCTTTAAAATGCAAGTATTTGCTGGGAAAATGTACATATGGTGTATCCCACCCACCTGCTAAATGAGTTTTCCTTTTTAAAAGGTTTTATCGCAATAGAGCTGACACATGCAGCATATAAAGAAAGGCAGTCAAGGAAATTTCATTTATAACAGCCTGTGAATTAATTTCCCCCAATGGTTGTTCATTGGGCACATTGTGGATGTCAGCTCTATTCTAATTCAATCTATTTGGTGGTGGTGGGGAGGAACCTCCTTTGCAAAAATATAAAATGAAATAAAATAAAACAGAGATATTTTGTTGCTAGCAGTTTCCTTTGGGGGCTGGAATTTAAATGGGTGGGGGGTCAGAGGCAGACGGAAATAACTTGTATCATTTATTCCTGGTGAGTTTCACAGCTTGCTAAGGGAGAGAGGGGAGCTAGAAAGTTATTTCTACCCCCAGCCCAGTGCCCACACCTTCCAAAACAAAAGGGGATGCAGTGAATGAGTAGCTAAAACCTACAAATTTAATATGGAAAAACTTTGCCCTTTTATCCCTCGTCCATGTTGACAGCTGGAATTTACATGGCTCCTTCCTCAAAGAAGAGACCATCTCTGGCCACATTCCGACATCAGCAACACAATAGTGGCAGAGAAACAGATTGACACCTGTCAACACAAGCCAGCCGCCCCTTGCAATTCTTGTCATCCACTCCTCTCAATTGGGATCTCTCCCACTTTTTAAGGCAGAGTGCTGTTGCTCCACCTTCAGGGAACTGTTTCTGCATCAACATATCTGCTGAGGAATCTCTCCCTGATGCTGAAGATTCTGGGCAAGGGGAAGCAGCTGGTGGATCGATGTCTTCAGGTCTGCTGGGTCTCCCAAGAATGCACTCAATACCATTGAGGATGTGGGATAAATTCATTTGATTCGCATTGGGCCCATTGAATTTGCACTTGCCAAACTGGTGCGCGGACTGAAACACAGCTTTCCTTAGAAATTCGCACTTCTCCAAATTCTGTGATGCAATTTCTCAACCAATAAAACAAAACAAAAGTGCATTAATAAGTGAAAATCAACATAAAAAAATGAAAACTAATAGAGGGAAGTTGCTTGTAAAATGCATACAGCCAGGAACATGGCAAAACTGCATTTATTCTTGTTTCTGTACTTTTAAAAAAGTTTTTTTGTACGCCATCTTGAGGGGTTTTTTCCTGAAAAGACATTAATAGTTAGGGGGTGTTTATCTATCCCAATGAGATTTCCATTGTTTGGGGAAGGGGATATAATGTAGACTTAATATAATATTTGTGTCCGTAACGTTGGATGAAAAGTACACCTGAGAAAAGTGACTTAACTCCAGAATTCTGGATAAATGTTAAGAGAAATGCACACAGAATCGCACCCCCCCCCACACACAAATATATGTGGAAATGTGGAGAATTGAACTAGGCTGGAAAAATGAGAAACTAAGAGAAACCCAGAATCAGGAGATTTCTCCACCCCTACCTTCAGTTACAAAATTCAGAAGAAGTCTCTCACCATGGCTGACACTTTGCTAAAACAGCTGAGTTTTAAAATTTTTATTCATGCAGACCCCATTAAAGGCACAAGAGCGGACTATTGTGGATTATGCTCTGATCAGTTGGCAACCCTAGGTATGCCATTGTTGGTTTCTGCAGTGAATTTGGCAATCTGCAATTAATTTGGCTAATTACAGTGGTACCTCGGGTTAAGTACGTAATTCGTTCTGGAGGTCTGTTCTTAACCTGAAACTGTTCTTAACCTGAAGCACCACTTTAGCTAATGGGGCCTCCTGCTGCTGCCACGCCGCTGGAGCACGATTTCTGTTCTCATCCTGAAGCAAAGTTCTTAACCTGAGGTACTATTTCTGGGTTAGCAGAGTCTGCAACCTGAAGCGTATGTAACCCGAGGTACCACTGTACTAGACATACTATGTCAGCAAATCTCAGCGGTTTTTAAAATTACCAATTGATAAATATCCACGCATACCCAACCACATGGGGTTTGTGTGTGTGTGTGTGTGTGTGTGTGTGTGTGTGCACGCACACTTCTAGCCTCCCATCTTCCCCACTAGGGGGCAGGAAAACTGCCCTCCTTGATGCAGCTGCTTGGGGAATCAAGTGTCTTATAACTGTACTGCTGAGGACACTTCAAAACAACTCAGATGTTTAACTATAGCACCAGTGATCATACATTGAGATTGGGCTTCAGGCCAAAAAGAAGAAGAGGAAGAAATTTAGAAAGCAAATCACTTGCCATGAAAACTGCTATAAAGTGTTAAATCTACCTCCAAGCAAAACATGCAGCAGTTACAGATTTCAAAGGCTGCATGGATGCCACTTTTATGAGAAGCAGGAGGCCTTAGATATCCTTGTATAAACTGGGAATAATTTTCTTTACAGAAAAAGGGGTGGAAATAATCTCATTTGGCGTTTGGCTGTATAAGACCTCGAATAGGGAAGGAAGGAAGGAAGGAAGGAAGGAAGGAAGGAAGGAAGGAAGGAAGGAAGAAGTTTTGCAAACTGCAAATTGCATCACCTGAGGCAAAACCATTTTATATTTCAGCATTTAGTGTATTTCAGTATCAGCACAAAGTCAGAGTAGCTGCTCAATCTACTACACCCAGGTGGGTTTGTTGCTGAATACTCAAGAGGGGTCAGTGAAAAAGTTGACAGGCTTAGTGGATTCCCTCCTCCCTTTGAGAAATCTCACTGGAACCTCTTTTTCCTTTGACCCCGTTACTGAACAAGACGCCGTACATTTGCTCAGAAAGATATCTGTGGCCCGGCCATTTCATTTTCTTCAACTCATTTGGCAACCCTGGAAAACTATTCGGTACATCCCGATATGTATTTCCCTACAGGTTCCATCAATAGGTGCTGTTGTAGACATTTTGATTTCCTTCACCATTAAATGTGCATAACACCCATCATGGAACTGGTACCACTTGAGATAGTGGTGGGAATAGCAAACGGTGAGGAATCACTCTGTGCTATTATTGGTCTATGTCTTAATTAACTCCGTCCTCCCTGCTTTTCTCTTCTTCTGAGGGAGATGGCAGGTTAACAATCTAATCCTTCAGCTCAACTCTGAAAAGCCTGAGTCATGTCAAAGGCCCACATAAGACAATCATCACCCTCATGCCACATCTAACATCTTTATCCCAAAAAGGAATTCTTAGCTGGCAACAGATCTCTGCATATATTCTCTGTCCCCCTGCACTGCTCTGCCTCCTCCAACCTCTCTTTCCCCCAAATGAGATAAGAGTTCCCAGCTGCAAAATCAACCAAAACAAAGACTGGTACGGGGGGGGGGGCAGAGAGGTGACAGAGAGTGTGAAGAGAAAGAGAAGAAGAAAAGGTCCCTTTAAGCAATAAAAGTTATGCTCGACCAACTGGGACCTGGTCAAATTAGTGGGTTATTATTACCAAGGGTACTGTAGGAACCAAATTTCTTATTGGCAGTTCCTGTTTCTGTAAAAGACTTGTTAATAGCTGAAATTTAAAGGTGTCGTTCGACTGGCAAAATGTTATTTTTCCACAGGCATTGCTGTGTTCTCACCTGCTATTAGGACCCGAGAGAGCAGCAAAACTCCAAAGGCAATGGAGTTTGTGAGTCAGTGATTCTAGAGGGTTGTGGGGCTGGTGTTGTTTAATTTGCCTTCAGGGACCTTCCTATTTTTGCTGTTGTTCCAAGCTCAGGATCTAAGCTGGAGAACAGGAGAAGTTTTGGATGTATAGGGCCTTTCCCTATATGTTTCTGAATACACGGCAAATACAAGACCTAATGCATAAGGCCCATGGAAGTCTCTATGCATTCCCCGCCCCTGCCCCTGGGCCTTTTAGCTGCAGCTTGATCTGTGGCCACAAGCAACTCATCATGCTGATCTTCTCACTTGCTGTGATGAGTTGATTCTCTCCCCAAGCTACCCAAGATCAAGTTGGTGTTAAAAGCACAGGAGCAGGCCAGTATGTTGACTCCTGATCAGTTGGCAATCCTACCCACTGCCCAATATGACACAATATCTCATGTTCCCCATAAGTTTTTCTTCCTTCTGTTTTCAGACCTTGCCAGCTGCCACTTTTTATTTCAAGAGTGCTCCTGTGCTTTTAATGGTTGAGCAGTGGAAGGATGCTGCAATTCAAAGACAAAAAGTAGAAATTTAGACAGGGGAATATTCCTCCTTTGACTTTTCAGCCTATGGCCTATAAGTTAAATGCACAGGAACCCTGCCAGAAAATGTCGGCAGCCCTGGTGGTTAGGGTGAGCAGATTTAAAACAGGATGGAAGCTCATCATGCAGAGCAGGAGAAGCTCATCATGCAGAGATGAGAATAGCTGTCTTTGCTGAAATTTCTTCTTCCACAAGCAAATGTAAAGGAGTCCATGCCTTTGGGCATGTTGACAGACTTTTTTCAGCCATCTCCAGCACAGGAGACACTGAACTGCAACTTATGAAATGAATGAAGTTTATGTTGAGGGTGTCATTGCCTTTCTCTGCCTCTTGGAGCTGGGAGGTGTTCAACCTAATCCTGCCTCTCATGTCCAATATATGGAGAGCAGCATTATCTCAAGGGGTGGAGTAAGAATGTGCTGAGATTCCTTGACACAGGCCTCAACTGCACAGGGGAATCTGAGAGTCACCCTTGCCCAGAAATCCTGGTCCCACTGCTAGTCAAAAGAAATACCAGCTTGCAGGGAAATGATTTTAATGGAACTTTTCCCCACTACGCCAAAGATAGATCGTCCTAAGACATCTGCTCTGCGGGCGTGATGTTGCCAGCCTTCAAGTTATGTTTGCAGACGTGCCATGCTTGCAAAACTTTAGTTGCAAATTTTAGTGGGAAGTGTATAAATTGAACAAATCTAAGCCTCTCTCTATTTGTTCTGGAGATATCAATGACGAGCTTGTGACTCTGGTATTAAAAATTGAGCAAGCCTTCCCATACCAATGAAGAAATTCTATGATTGAGATCAGGTTTAGTTTCTTTTCTTATCTTTGAATCTTAAATTCTGTTCTTCACATTTCTGCAGCAATTTGTGATTTTTTTTTCTAAAAAAGAAAAGATCTTCATGAAAATTGGTCAACGTTTTAGTGAAAATTTATCCTAGTAAATGTATTTTGCAAGCAATTTTCCTTCATATAATAATTTTTTCTATGTTCTTCTTGGGAAGCTGTGCACATCTATGTACAATTAACCCCCCAGAAATACACGTCTCTGTACACATTGTATGGTTGGAGGACACCATTGCAGAATTCAGAAAAGTGCAAATTTCAAAAGTGAGCTGTGTTTCTGTTTGTGTATGGGTTTGAGAAGTGCGGATTGGGTAGTTTCTTCTAAAGATGGTTTCAAGCACTTGGTATCACTGCTCCTATGCTGTGGAACACACTTCCACCAGAGATTCAACAGGCATCCTTGCTTTTGACTTTCAAGTGTCTCTTGAAGACCTTTCTTTGCTGATGGGCCTTGCAGCTGTTTAATTAGCTGGTCGCTTTAACGATTATTCATATTGTTTTAATGGTGTTTTATGGTTGAATGCTGTCCTGCTATTTTATGATACGGAAGTATATAGAAATACTTCTAGAAATAAATAGAATGCAAACAAAATCAAATCTCTCCTCCATTCCTAGCTGTAAGCCACCTGAAAGCAGGCCAGGCCAAGCCACTGACATTGTAAGTGCCTTCAAGATCCAGCCTCAGGATTGCGGATCCCTGGCGATTCTTCTCATGTGTGGCTCTCTTCACCTCCTTGCTCTTCTTTCTCCCCATCAGCCTCTCTGAAAACTCTTCTTCTCTTCTCTTCCCTGCCCTGCCAAGCCACCCACCCCTCTCTCTTTCAACGCTTTTGTTTTATTTACGAATATGTTGCCGGAATCCAAATGAGTGATCTATTCTCTCCTTGTGTCATTTTCCCACAGAGAGCTGTCGGGGCCTGATGCAGAGTCCAGTGTAAAGTGCGGGAAATGGAGCTGGGGAGGGGGGGCAGAAGCAAAAGAAAAGTGGGAAAGAATTCTTTTCAACGCTCCTCGACCACCACCACCCTGCTCTTTATGTGGGGCTCTCTTCTCCCTCCTTCTCTCCAGCTACTCAGCCTCACTTTACCTTCTTTATGTCGCACTGTGGCTTCAAATTGAAACCCAGAGAGGTTCCTTTAGGGAATGCATAGGATGCTTTGGTAAAGGGGGAGAGGGAGAGGGAGCAGGAGAGAAAAGCCCCCAACAAACTATACACCAGATGTAGAACGTTATATGCTCAAACTGGCAAACACAAAGGCCCAAAAACAAAAGAGATGAATTAGGGAGCAGCATTCAAAAGCGTGTTTTCAAAACAGCCGAGCCAAGAGGCTGACTACCCCTCCTGAGACGAAAATGTTTGAGAGAAAAGGTGCTAAAGAAAGAAAAGGGGGTTGGGAGCAAATGCGTGTGTGTGTGTGAGAGAGAGAGACGTTCATTTTTTCTAATTAGCTGAGGCCTAAAGAGGAAAGGAAAGGGAGGGGAAAAAACCCACCTCAAATATCTGGAGTGAAAAACCTCAAGAAGGTTTTGGAAATTTGGGGCCAAATCTTCTGTGAAACTCATACTCCAAATCATGATGGATTGCAGATGGAATTAAGGACTTTAGTGGGGTTTTTTCCCCCTCTTCATGGCTTCAGATTTCCCTCATGAACAATTAATGCTGAATATATCATCCTGTTCTTTATAAGAGGCTTGTCTTTTTCCTGTTTAAGAACTACCCACAGGTAAACTCTCCTGTGTGGAAAGGTTGCAGCATTTGGAACCTCTAGTTTGGAGACAAGGCAAGGAGGCAGTGACAGGATAGAAGTGCATGGAAAGAGCGGAAAGAGAAAAGTTTTCCTCCCTCTCTCATATAATACTAAAAACATGAAGCTGAATGTCGGGTGATTTAGGACAGATAAGAGGAAGCAATTCTTCACACAACACACAGTTAAACTATGAAACTCACTCAAACAGGAGGCAGTGACGGCTACCAACTTAAGATGGCTTTTAAAGAGGGCTGGACAAATTCATGTAGGATAAGGCTATGAATGGCTACTAGGCATTTTGGCAATGCTCTGTCCAAGCAGTCAGCGGCGGTAATTCTTCTGAATGCCAGTTGCTAGGAGCCACATGAGAGGAGAATGCTCTTGTGTTTGGGTCCTGCTTACAAGTTCCCCACCATTTTCTGGGTGGCTCTTGTGAGAACAGGATGCTGGACTAGATGCTGGTTCTTCTAATGCAGAATATGTCATAGAAAATGGATATACCAACCCCTTCCTTTATTTAATCAATTTACAATCAATCAATCTTTATTACGGTCCAGAGACACAACAAATCATTACAAAGCAATGCACAATTCAGACAGCCTACCTTCAGGTTAAACAAGCATTTTGTTCAGACTTAAAGATAGGGATCATTGGTTCTTGCAACCACCGATAAAAACTTCACCACTGCTAATGTTCTAGCATTTGTCTGGTCTTCCAATAGGAACCTGACATAGTGAGCCTCTGATTTTCCTGGGAAAGATACCAGCAAGGGTAATATCAGTTCAGCCCTGGCTTGCTCATATTTTGTGCAGTGCAACAAAATATGTTTTATAGAATCGATGTCTTGAGAACACAAGCAAAGTCTGTCCTGGTAGGGAACTCTTCTCAACCAGCCATCCAACACTGCACTCGATTTACAACTTTATATCCCATCTCTTTTTCCATGGGATCTAGCTGATATATATATCCAGTGTTCAATATATCCAATATGCATTAACAGCCCTTGTGTAGAACACCTAGTTGTGTGAATGCTCCCACAGGGAGATGATGCTGAGTGTTAGCACAGGTCATCTGTTGAGGTTTGAATCAGGAGGTTTGAATCAGGTGGTTTGAATCAGGTGACACACTACACTGCAAAAACACACTCTCAGAAAACCAATAAACAACTCATGGGGTTGGTGCTCCCAGTGAGGACCATCTCTTTGCTGGCAATGTGTGTGGTGTAGTCCTGCTGGGCAGAAAATTATCCCATAAGTTTTTTGTTTTGTTTTTTTGTTTGGATCATACTCCATCAATTAATGAGAAAATAAACAGCATGTGAAGAGAGAAAGCTTTAGGGAAAGTCTCACGTGGAATGCAAGATTTTAGGCATGCATACTTTGCTTTTAAAGTGGCCAAGGGGGTGTTTGTGGATAAATTTTTGTTCTACAAATAATCTCCCAGGACTGCATTCTGCAGCCTTCCCAGATGCCATTGTTCCAATTAATGACACCATGAGGAAAGACACCATGAGGTGTCTCCTTTTCAGATCAAGAAGTCTGGGAAGGCTGCAGAGTGCTGCAGAAATAATTGAATAAAAAAATATGGAGGAAACTACCCACCACCCTTAGCCAACTGTCAACAATAAGGTAAGTTCAGAACTCTATGGCTACCAAAATGCTAAATAAATCCTCAGTTGTCTTGAAAAGGAGGCAGAATCATGGAGACCTCTTTTCCAGGTGAGGGAGACATCTGATAAATTGGATAGCAGATTTTGGCACAGCATTGGTGTGGTGTATGAGCCTTGCGCTAGAGACTGATGTTTAGATTGGCTGGCCCTCACTTTCTGTTCTAAATGCAATCCAGGGCAATTACCATGCCAAAGCTTGCTTCCATGCCAATCACCCTTCCTAATTCAAAGTGCTCATCTTGGCTGCTGCAATGGACCTTCTGCAAGTCCTTTACTGCATGGCAACCTTTCCCGTGAAACAGTGGAAATGGAAATGCCTCTTCGCATTTAGTATGCTGCATCAGGTGTTCCTAATTTCCTATTGTGTCACTACTGAGATGCTCTGTGTGTTCCTGCAAAATAATTATTTAGGTCACTGTTGTGAATAGATCTGCCTCCCCCCCCACACACACTTTTAACAGATAGAAGCTTCGTGTCTTTTCAAGCTGCATGACAGGCAGAAATCACCAGGCAGTGGGCGGGAGGATTTCCTAGTCCATGCCTTCATTGCCCTGCAAGATTGCTCTCTCCTGTGCTCCATTCTTTCTAGAGATCTACTTGGGAGTTAACCTGAAAGTGTACAGAACTTTTGTCAGTAGCAAGATAAGGATATCCATGCAAAATAACAACATACAGCTTAGATCCAAAGGAGAAACACATGCATTGTTGCTGTTCCATGCATTGGGAAGACTTATTACACTGTCGTAGGTGTGGTTGAATCTGACAGTTTTGGTCCCTTTCAGTTTCTCATTTCTTTAGTCTTAAGCTCAGTTTGCCACATTCACACAGAAGTTTGAGATTTCTCTCACATACAAAATCCACGAGCAATTGATGGTGTATATCTCCTACTATGGGACGCAGGTGGCGCTGTGGGTTAAAGCCTCAGCGCCTAGGGCTTGCCGATCGAAAGGTCGGCGGTTCGAATCCCTGCGGCGGGGTGCGCTCCCGCTGCTCGGTCCCAGCGCCTGCCAACCTAGCAGTTCGAAAGCACCTCCGGGTGCAAGTAGATAAATAGGGACCGCTTACCAGCGGGAAGGTAAACGGCGTTTCCGTGTGCGGCTCTGGCTCTGGCTCTGGCCAGAGCAGCGATGTCACGCTGGCCACGTGACCCGGAAGTGTCTCCGGACAGCGCTGGCCCCTGGCCTCTTAAGTGAGATGGGCGCACAACCCCAGAGTCTGTCAAGACTGGCCCGTACGGGCAGGGGTACCTTTACCTTTACCTATCTCCTACTATACATATTCTTGCAGGGAATTTCCACTTAAAGAATGCATTTTTGTGCACAATTTTCACTGAAACATACATTTTAATGTTCACTTTCCCCCAGCTCACATATTTTTGTACACATTTAGTTGGAGAATCGCAGCACAACATTCGTAGAACTGCAAATTTCAAAGAATAGCTGCATCTTGGTTCACATATCGCTTCAGGAAGTGCAAATTAGATAGGTTTGCAAGAAAATATTGCCAAACAGAATAGCTTCTGCATCTGTAGTTGTATTACAGCAGAAGAAAAATGCAAAATATGTAGCATACACACTTTCTTGGGCCATTAACAAAAATGTATTAAGAAAGAGTTTCTGCAAAGACTTAATACATGTAGCACTTTTCTACTTTATTGGAAAATTGTTGAGGAAGGACCACAGCTCAGTGGTAGACCATTTGCTCTGAAGAAGAAGAAGAGTTTGGATTTGATATCCCACTTTATCACTACCTGGAGGAGTCTCAAAGCGGCTAACATTCTCCTTTCCCTTCTTCCCCCACAACAAACACTCTGTGAGGTGAGTGGGGCTGAGAGACTTCAAAGAAGTGTGACTAGCCCAAGGTCACCCAGCAGCTGCATGTGGAGGAGCGGAGACACGAACCCGGTTCCCCAGATTACAAGTCTACCACTCTCAACCACTACACCACACTGGCATGCAAGAGGCCCCGGGTTTAATCTTTGGCATCTCCAGTTAGGGCTGGAAGAGAAACCAGCCTAAAATCCTGGAGAGCTGCTGCCAGTCAGTGTGAAGACAGTGCTGAGTTAGGTGGATCAATGGTCTGACCTGGTAGAAGGCATCTTTATTTGTGCCTAAGTTTACCGTTCCATAAAGGGCACCTTCGGATTCCACCCCATATTTAACTTCCAGAGTATTTTATTGGGAGCTGCTTTGATAATGAAGAACAGGGCATATACATTTTAAATCACGATAGCATGGATCTTTACATAGCCATTCACTTTATATTTTGACTCTCCACCAAATGCAGTAAAATGTCATAAAAAGCCATGGGGAAAGTATGAAAAACTGGAGGGTGAACAGAAGGAGCATAATGTGGCAGAAGGGCAGCTGCTTTGCATGCAGAAGGTCCCAGGCATCAATCCGCAGCATCTCCAAGTAGGGCTGGAAATGCCCCACACCTGAAACCCCCAAGAGCCTCTTCCAATCCATGCAGACAATCTGGATGTGGATGGACTACCAGTCTGACTTGATATAAGGCAGTGTCAAGGACTGGCTGGATGGTGGAGAGTGGTGGAAGATGCCAGCCCCCAGGAAGAACCCTCCAGGGATGACACAGAGGAAGAAGACTTAGACCCAGGACAGTGGTGGTGGAATACTGAGGACCAGTCTGTGGAAGGGACAAGCTGGGATGTGGTAGCAGCCGGAGGTTTGAATGAACACAGGAGGTCAGAAGAAGAAAGCTGTTCAAGGACAGGGCTGGGAGCCGGGGGTCTCATTGTGAGCGCAGACACTGACAGAGAGGAGCCAGATGCTGCTTCAGTTGCTCAGAAGCTGGACAGTCCCTCTTCAGCTAGCTCTCCTCCTCTGCTGACACCCAGATCACGAAGGGCCTTGCACATTGCTGAGCATAATAATAATAATAATAATAATAATAATAATAATAATAATTTATTATTTGTGCCCCGCCCATCTGGCTGGGTTTCCCCAGCCACTCTGGGCGGCTTCCAACAAAGATGAAAAGTACACTAAAATGTCACATATTAAAAACTTCCCTGAACAGGGCTGCCTTCAGATGTCTTCTGAATGTCAGGTAGTTGTTTATCGCTTTGACATCTGATGGGAGGGCGTTCCACAGGGCAGGCGCCACTACCAAGAAGGCCCTCTGCCTGGTTCCCTGTAACTTGGCCTCTCGCAGTAAGGGAACCGCCAGAAGGCCCTCAGAGCTGGACCTCAGTGTCCGGGCAGAATGATGGGGGAGGAGACGCTCCTTCAGATATACTGGACCGAGGCCGTTTAGGGCTTTAAAGGTCAGCACCAACACTTTGAATTGTGCTCGGAAACGCACTGGGAGCCAGACAGGCCCAGAGGGGATCTCTCCCCCTCACCATAGTTTACGGCTGCTTGGGAGGAGTCCTGAGGGAGAGGGAAGGAGGGGCCAGACGCCAGTCCCAGCAACGTCTTTGACTAGGGCAGATAAGCCTAGATAAACGCTGTTGTGTTTTTACTTTTGTGAATAAAAGCTGATTGCCCTTTGTATCTCGAGTCCTCTTCCTGACCTGTGGATGAACCTGCATTCCTGACAGCCCTTTGGCAGGCTTCCTATGTTCCTAAGGGAATGGAATATCCTGGGGGAGTGCAGGGCTGGTTTGCTGGAACCCCAAATAGATGGACTCCTGCAATATTTTGTGTTGCCCAGTTTGTATCTGTGAGCCTGGAGTAGGGGAACTGGGGGGTGGGAAGACTCTCTCTTCCAGCTCTGCTGGCTTGGGAATTTACTGCAGCATCTACATAGGCTGAAAGGTCAAGGAGGGGGAGATCTTATGGCCATCTCAGGAAGGCACGCCTAGCACCCTCTTCTTCACTTTTTGAGGTGCCCGGTAAAAACCTTTCTGTTCATCCAGGCCTTGTAAACAGCTTAGGAAAACTGATTTCAGATTTGGAGATGCAGCACATTTTCTTTTGAATGTGTTAATGCAGTTTGATTTTTAAATTTTTCATGACAATGTGTTTTATGCTGTATTCTGGTTTTTGAGGGATTTGTCATGAACTAAGACCACATTCAGGACGCGATTGGCACTGTGGTCTAAACCACAGAACCTAGGGCTTGCCTATCAGAAGGTTGGCGGTTCAAATCCCTGTGACGGGGTGAGCTCCCATTGCTTGGTCCCTGCTCCTGCCAACCTAGCAGTTCGAAAGGTACCGCTCCGGCAGGAAGGTAAACGGCGTTTTTGTGTGCTGCTCTGGTTTCACCGGCTCCCTCAGCCAGTAAAGTGAGATGACTGCCACAACCCCAGAGTCATCCACAACTGGACTTAACAGTCAGAGGTCCCTTTACCTTTACGACCACATTCACATCATACATTTACTAGGATAGTACCTTAGACAGCCATGGCTTCCCCTAAAGGTTTATGGGAAGTGCAGTTTGTAAAAGGTGCTGAGAGTTGTTAGGAGACCCCCTGTCCCCTGTCTCAGTCCCCAGAGCAGCTGAATTATAAATCCTCTTCAAGAGGAATTCTGGGTACTGTTGTTCTTTAAGGGAAACAGTGATTTGCTAACAACTCTCATCAATAGTTCCAGTTACAGATAGGTAGCCGTGTTGGTCTGTCATAGTCAAAACAAAATAAAAAAAATTCCTTCCAGTAGCACCTTAAAGACCAACTAAGTTAGTTCTTGGTATGAGCTTTCGTGTGCATGCACATGTACATGTATCTGAAGAAGTGTGCATGCACACGAAAGCTCATACCAAGAACTAACTTAGTTGGTCTTTAAGGTGCTACTGGAAGGAATTTTTTTATTTTGTTTTAACTCTCATCAAGCTATGCTTCCTGAAACTCTTTGGGCAAATCCCTGATTGTTTAAAGTGCTATCACAGTGCTTTAAATATATGGTGAATATATGGTTGCCTAAGTCTACTCAGAGTAGACCCATGTTAATCAATGAACCTAAGTTGTTCATGTTCATTAACTTCAATGGGTTTACTCAGACTAAGATTAGAATTGTATACCACTCCTTTCTTTTTCACTTACATATTATAAACAACCCCAAGTGCTTGAAGTTTATGGCACAGCATATAGATGTCATAAATAAATAAATGTGCCTTGTTTCCGGTCTAGCCACAGCATACACAACCATCACAGCTCTGCCCTGCACATTTTATGCTGTTTCGCCTGGTGGTCCGTTTTTACAAATGCTCTCGTGCATGTGTGTACACACACATACACAGACACACACTTCTGGCAATGGATAAAATAGATTCATTAGCTTTGATTAACCTCTTTTAAAGTAGACTTTAAAAACCTACTGCAGACAGCTCTTGTGACAGAGACGGCCTTTAAGATGCCTTTATCATGTTTAAGACCCAATTACTGTTGTCCCAAATAGGAATAAAACATCACAGTAAAAATGCGGCCCACACGTTATGTCCAGGCTCACAGCAAATAATCATTAATTTATAACAGCAATTTCCCCTCTTCCTGTAGTTTTATTGATGGCTACAGTTAATTTGAGTTGAAAACAATGTAACATGAGACTGATCAGCTCAAGTATTGGGTTTTATTGACTTTTCAGTTTCTCTCTTTCCCTGCTTCTCTTCCCCCCCTTAATAATGCTGTGTGCTTCAGGTGTCAAATAGCTACATCTTAATAAACCTTCATGAAATGCAACTCTGAGATGAACCAGCTGTATTCCCCACTCTGTTTTTACAGTTTTAAAAAAATACTGTAAAATTCCAGTAATCATTCCATGTGGAGAGGGAGAAGGGGGGAGGGAATCACTGGAAGTAACCATAATGAATTTATGTCCCAAACTGCCCAGGGGTTACGGAAAATCACTTCTAAATGGTTTGTTTTCTCAAAACTTCATTTAACCCTCACATTCCTGCTTCTGCATGGAAGGTATAAAGGCCTATGGATATACTTTTATTTTTAAAGAAAGGTATATGAAAATAAAGATAGAGGAAACTATTAATAAAATGTGTTACATTTTTGTTATAGAATAACTTCTTGCCACAAGAAGGTTCCTTATACTGAGTCAAGAGGTTGGTAAGTCTAGCTCAACCTAATGTGATCTGACTGGCACCAGCTTTCCAGGGTTTAAGGTCAGAGGACTATGGGTAGGGGCGGAGGAAGGGGGAGTGCGGTGGGGGCGGGTTGACCCAGGTGTCACCACTGAGGGGAGGTAACAAAATCATCATGGGGCCTGCAGCGCAACCGAGCCATGTGTCTCTCCTGGTAGTGACGCGGTGGCTTGGGTGCCCGCAGGCTCTGCTCTACCCCAAACGGTCTGCCCGCTGCCTCCCCCTCAGCTGTAGGGCAGCTGAGTGGGAGGAGGCAAGGAGGCTCCATGGAGGCCCTGCAGAGCACCCTGCCCTAGCTGGCCCTGTCCCACAGGTGGCTGGCCCCGCCCCTGGGTGCAGGGCACACACACCTCCCTCCCCAGGCGTCTGATCGGCTTGCTCCGCCGCTGACTATGGAAAGCCCACAAGCAGAATCCGAGCACTGTCGCCTCTTGTATTTTCCAGCAATTGGCATTCAGAAACATTCCTGCATCTGGCTATGGGGGCAGAGCAAAGCCATCATGGCTAGTAGCCATTGAAAGCCTTCTCCTCAATAAATTCTCCAACACAAGAGTTGCACTAGTGGAAATGCTTCAGCTGCATTCAGATAGCACTTTATTTCCTTTCCTCGATGTTTCCTTACCTGGCAATTTTCACGTTTCATGACATCTTTCGCATGATGCAAAAATGCCACTTTTTGAAAATCTAGTGGAATCTAATGAAAGTTTAGAGATCCTTTCTGAGTTAATTTATTCCAGAAAACAAAAAAACAAAAAACCCATTTGCAATTAATTTCCATTAAATCAGAAAATGGCTTAAGTTTGGGATTGTAATTTTCATAAACATGCCACCACCATTCATTTGATGGACTTTGCACTGGTGTCCTAGCATTCAGTTGTTTTCCACTACTTAAAATCACTTGATAGTGCAGTGGTTCTATATATGTGTGATTGTTATTTCCCACACATCCACAGAGTTCGTTCATGTAATCATGTCTGTAAAAATACAGTTAAAAACCATACTAGTAGAGTACATTAGAATTGCTACAACACAGGCAGAAAAAGTGGTCCTGGCAAGACCTTCCGCAGTTTTCCAGTGGTCCATGGGAGGCAGGGGAAGTTTGCAAACCACTGATTTAAAACAGTTGAATGGGTTTGTGTACTGTATGGTGTTAAATGCACAGAACACACTGCTTTGAAACAGGTAAGTCAGAACTTGTTGATAACTTGGCTATAGGTGTGTAAAAGTGTACCAGTTGTTTAAAGCAATCATAACAAATGTTTGTTTTTTGCTTTGCTATTTTCTGCAAGTTAATTTTTAATATTACAAGAAATGAACATTTTTAATCCCTCCCTATACTGGAATATTAAATTGTTCCCCTGAAATGTGAATAGCATCTCCAGTAAACTTTCTGGAAAGTTTCTTGATGATTCCTTAATACAAAGAAGATGCGGAGAGAGAGGTAAGGAAGTCTATAAAATATATCTTGAGTTGTTCTTTTCTTTTAGAAAAGACCTGGTTCCACCAACACTTTTGCTTCCTAAAGAATCTTGCAGCTATGGACATTACATCTATGCATAGTCAGTGCACTTAGGATCTCAAACTCAAAATGTGCTGCACGATTAAGTATTTTACTGGATGAGGAATATCTATATCTATATCTATATCTATATACACATACATACATGCATAGTTTGGTTTGTAACCTCTCCCCCTCCTCTTTTACACTTCAGGAGCAGCTGGTCTATAAGGCAGCTGCGCAAGGAACAGAGTCAATTTTGGACCGGGTTTGAGCAAAGTGGTAACAATAAACAGGGAGATACTGCAGCTCTCAGGCAAGAAGGAGGAACAACAATTAAAAAACAAGCCGAAGAAAACAAGTGTGCTCACTTAAGAAGGAGCGATCCCTATAGAGAAGTCATCAGGATCACTTGCTACTTGACAGAAGAGAGCATTGCGCTTAAGAGCTGCCAAAGACATTTCATCTCAAGTGAAAATCACAGCGATGTGTAGATTATTTCCCCTTGGGTGGAAGAAAAAAAAAAACCCACCTCAGAGGAATTGCAAGGGCAGCCCAAAGGGTTTTGATAAGACTGGTTACAATTCCCAGAGTGGGTATTCAAACAACACTAGAGGCCTGTTTGGGCCCTCAGTTACCTCACATGATTAGACTCACACGAGTGAAGATGAGCTGGCTGCCCCTACCATCACCCGCCTGTGTCTGCATTCACTACCTTCCATGCACTATTGGATGAACATCTGCAGTGGGGAGCCTGATATCCTCCTGGAAACTCCCGACAAGGTTTAGAATCCTGATTGTGCAGCGTTCTAAATTGCACAGGGTGCATAAAGGCCCCAGCTGTAGATGTTCAATGCCCCACCCTCCGTACCGCGCATTAGGAATGACATGGCTGTGCATGGAAAGACAATGGAGTTGGTTTGGCTCAGAAATGCATCCCTGCTCACCCTCTTGTGATTCTCATCAAACGAGGGGAATGAACGCCTGGATTTGTCTTAGTTTGTCACTATAATTTGCACCTGGAGCAAAATTCAAAGTGGATCTCGAGGTTCATCCGAAGCCAAAAGAGGAAATGTCAAAGGAAAGCCTGGGGGAATACAGATAAGTTGAACAAATTCTGACAGGATTGACAAAGTTTCACGGAAAGCATTATTTCACACTTCTGTAGTTATGCTTTTTTTTTTTTGTTTCTTTCAAACAAGCTCTTCCCCTGGTTTGTACAAAATCCTGTGGGGAGTGAAATTTCATCGCAAGAAATATGTGGCAGAATTGATTCCCTTTTAGTAAGTTCCTGACAAAAACAACCAAACATTGTAATCACCATGAATCATTAACAGAATATTCAGCACACTCAAAATTACATGTTGGTGTGTCTCAAGCAACTTGCCAGAGTATAAGATTATCCATGGTATAAGGTATCCAATGTGTCTGAAAATTGCATTAAGAGCCTTTGAGTGTGCTTTGGGTTGTCCTCTGGATGATTCTGGAATGGCATTAATGCTAGGAAGCACCTCACTGGAAACCAGAGCAGGACCCTGTCTACCAATCTTACTGAGCATGGCTGTTAGGAGGGAGGGTCCGGAGGCAGCTTGGGGGAACTGAGCATGGTGTACCTTCCTAGCAAGGAAGAACTGGCAGTGAGAGTGGAGGAAGAAGCCTGACCTAACCAACATCATAACACTGGTCCATTGATCCAACTAGCTTAATATTGTCAGCACTGACTGGCTGCAACTCTCCACTGTTTCGGATGAAAAACTTTCCCAGCCCAACTTGGAGATGCCAGGAATTAAACCTGAGACCTTTGGCATGCAATGGGCCTTCCTTATAGAACAGAAACACCAGGGCCACCTACAATGGTTGGCAGTGTCTTTTCAAAACATCCCTAGAGATGCTGGGGATTGACCCTGGACCTTCTGCATGCCAAGCATCCAGCTCAATACTATTTACACTGACTGACAGTGGTTCTCTATGGTTTCAGATGGGGGACATTCTTGGCCCCATTTAGGGATGCCATAGGTTGAACCTGGAACCTTCTACATGCAAAGCATTTTCTCTACCACTGAGCCAGAAGGCTGACGGTTCTCCACCACCAGTGCCACACCAGTGGGATAGGTGCAATCATGGGGCAAGGAGTCTGGAGGAAATGGGAGCTGATCTCCCAAGAACAGGAGCCCCAGGTGGACTATGAGAGAAGGGAAGAGAAATGGACTATGTGAAAGAGACACTGAGAAGGCTTTAAGACTGGAATCTAGGGATGGCGGGGGATTTCGTTGGGTCTGTTTTACTAAACGAACTGAGCTAATTTGCACCTCTTGGACTAGCATTCAGAGCAGAATGCAATTATCTTTCAGATTTCACACTTCTCCAAATTTTGTGATGAAGTTATTGGTGGTTTTTGGGTTGGTTTTTTTTAAGTATCAAAGCTGCATAACAGGTTGCCTGCTTTAGGATAAAATACATTTATAAAAGTGTACATTGAGGTAAAAATTCAATTTAAAAACATTTATGTGATAATATTTCAGAATGCATTTCCATCTCATAAAAAAACAGATTAAGGCAGAAATGGGATGAAATGGTTTCATCCCCCCAATTGTTTCATTTATCCTGTGAATGTGAAATTGGCACATGTGAAACAGACATGAATGAGGAATAACATGCCCTGCCCATCCCTAGACTGGACAGGTATGCTCCTGGGATAATTCCTTTATGGCTAAGAGCTTGAGCATGGGGAAGAGAGGAAGGTACCAAGGGTGGTAGAAAGGCAATCCATTCTTCATCGATATTTAAGTTTGTGCAATAAAAGGTGGCCACAGACCAGGACCAGGACATCGATCCAGCAGAGGGGTAATAAAATGAGAGGTGTTTTGATGAGGAAGATGGAGGCCTGTATACACAGGCAGAACATACTCTGTGCTAAACCATTGCATGCATGCATAAAGTGCTGGCTCCAAGATTTGGGGGGCACTTGGGCATGGCAGACACAGTAGGTGCCCTAACCTACCTCCGACAGGTGAGGCAAATGGAGAATTCTCTTGGGCTTCATCTGATCTTGAGGGATACTGTGTGCAAACTGGAACTGGTAGCAGTGCTGGAGGGGTGAGGGGACACTCTGCTGGCCTTGAGACCCAGGCAAATTTTCAGCTTCACCAACTCTGGAGTAGGCACGCCATACCTAAATACATAAAATCAAAATAATGCAACGATGTAGCCAAAACCATTTATCAAGGATAGCTGAATTCCTCAACCATGGCACGCTAAGCAAATGTGTGTGTCTTCTCATATTTTGTACACATGTTTTCCTTCAATATTACTATGCTCTCCTGCTAATAACAAGGAACAGGTAAGGAGTAAGAGGGAATTCTGACCACTACACATCCACCCAATTGGAAATCTGAACCAGCCACCTTCTGGGCTTCTTGAGATTTCAGCAGTCATTATGAGTCTGTCCTACATACTTCAAAGCACTTTCCTCCCCATCCATGTGGACTATAATTTTGCTTTTTTGAAAAAGACAGAAAGACAGAAGAGTTTGGATTTGATATCCTGCTTTATCACTTCCCTAAGGAATCTCAAAGAAGGGACGCGGGTGGCGCTGTGGGTTAAACCAAGAGCCTAGGACTTGCCGATCAGAAGGTCGGTGGTTTGAACCCCTATGATGGGGTGAGCTCCCATTGCTCAGTCCCTGCTCCTGCCAACATAGCAGTTCGAAAGCACATCAAAGTGCAAGTAGATAAATAGGTACCACTCTGGTGGGAAGGTAAATGGCATTTCCGTGCGCTGCTCTGGTTCGCCAGAAGCAGCTTAGTCATGCTGGCCACATGACCCGGAAGCTATACGCCGGCTCCCTTGGCCAATAAAGCGAGATGAGCGCTGCAACCCCAGAGTCGGCCACAACTGGACCTAATGGTCAGGGATCCCTTTACCTTTACCTTTAAGGAGTCTCAAAGTGGCTAACATTCTCCTTTCCCTTCCTCCCCCACAACAAACACTCTGTGAGTTGAGTGAGGCTGAGAGACTTCAGAGAAGTGTGACTAGCCCAAGGTCACCTAGCAGCTGCATTTGGAGGAGCGGGGAAGCGAACCTGGTTCACCAGATTACAAGTCCACCCCTCTTAACTACTACACCAAGAAAAGCAAGCTGAGAGCCTTAGACAGCCTTATTCAGCATGTTTTTTTTATAGAATCCTGAGGAATATCAGTATAGAAAGCACATAACACTTCTAGAAACTTTGATAACCTGGTCAGCTGTGATTTTGCTGGTCTACATGCAGTTTTGTCCTTTGACCAGAGCAGACCACTGGCTCATAGGTTGACTCCTTGCCTGACATCCCTCTGGTCAAAAGATCAAAAATCTGCGGTGGAGCTGAGCCTTAACAGGGTCTGGGAATTGATCCCAGCAAAGTGCTTGCCGTATGTTATGCTAACACTGACATATCCTAACTCACCCCTCCCCTGCCTTGCTATGAGCCTCAGAAGCTCATCAGTTCTGGCAGTCAGTCGGTGCCAACAAGCTCCACATTGCAAAATGTTCAGGAGAGATATGTCAGAGGCACCAGCCTGCTGTTAAAAGAGGGAAAAAAGCCTTCAAAAAGAAGCCAGATTTAATATTTCATCAGCAGAACAGATCGAGAGATTTGCAAAACATCAAACAAATACTAATACAAACACCTTCTGAAAGCAAATTAGGGAAATTGCCGCAGACAAATGTTCCCATTGACACGGCGGTGGGTGTTTGCGGGCCTCTGTTTACATTGTCGCATCATGAAAAATACAATAAACACCTCAAAGAAGTATGCTTATTTATTAAGACTATACTTTCATCTTTGGTTTGGGTGACATGTACAAAACATTTCTGCTTTATTCTTAAAGCTGACTCCCCACCCCACCCCCATGATGACACAGCTCCTAATGCACAGCTGGGTGTAGACATGCAAATGGCAAAGCCCTGTAAGCACATGATGGGAGCTGTCGCTGCAGTCAGATGTCTTTATAGTCAAAGGGAGATACTTGTAATTATGCATCGCAGTGTATTTTCCAGGGCTCTCTGCATCGTTGTAACCCAGACACAGTGCAAATAGCAGTGATTTTTCAGCTTCACGCTGAATATGTTCCTGGACCAGAAGCTGATTGGTTGATATGGGGGGGGCGGATTTACAGAACAAACCAGTTGCGCATGTTCACCAATGACTCAAATATGAATTGATGCATACTTCCTCTGTGCAATTAAGCCATTTTTGCATGTGGTGCCCAGCAATGGTAATGTAGTGGTCTGGGGTTGCAGGGAGTCCAAAAACTATTCTTCATTCTACATCAAGGCCCCTGAAGGGTCCCTGCCTCCAGCATCCTAGAGCTGCTCAATCAACATGAAAGAGGAACTTTTTAGCCACTGAGTCTTCTCATCCTTTGTGCTCTATGTGAGGCTACATTTGAAGGTGGCTTGGAAACTGCAGCTAATCCAGAATGAGGCAGCTAGACTGGTGACTGGGAGTGGCCGATGAGACCATATAACACTGGTCCTAAAGGATCTACACTGGCTCCCAGTAAGTACATTTCTGAGCAAAATTCAAAGAGCTGGTGCTGACCTTTAAAGCCCTAAGCAGCCTCAGCCCTGTATACCTGAAGGAGGGTCTCCACCCCCATTGTTCAGCCTAGATGCTGACAATGTTGTGTACCACTGTGTTCATGAAAACTCCACTTAGGACCAAATTCTGAAAGTATGATTCTTGTTACATTATCCAGAAAATGCCAAGGTGCCTGGCACATTGACCTAGCAACTGCTTTAAGTGCGGGAGCACCACAGCAAGGCATTACAATCTTAAAATAATTTTAGAACGCGTACCCTCACCATTCAGGAAAAGATAACAGGAAATGCTAAAAGCAACTCAAAGCAGGGAATCAAGACACTCAAAGAAGTGTGAATACATCTGATAATGAACAATTATGTATAAATTAAGTGTGAAGTTTTCCTAGCTACTGAAATTAAATCTCATGAGACTGCAACCAAGGAAGGGTTAAATGAGAAATTTGAGCTGTTACTTCTATTGAAAACATTAGGCTGTAGCCAAATAAGATTTACTCAGAGTAGACCCATTGAAATTGATGTACCCCAGCTAATCATGTATATTAGTTTCAGTGTGTCTACTCTAAGTAGAACTTGATTGGATACATTCCATTCCATTCCATGTTCTAATCAGACTAGACCAGCTGAAATTACTAGATCTAAGTTAGTCATGTCCATTCATTTCAGTGGGTCCCCTCTTGAGTATGACTAACATGGGCTGCAACCTGTACCAATTTGGGAAGTAAAGACCACTTTAACTGAGGAAGAAGATGAGGAAGGGCTGATGAATATTTAAGACGCAAAGCACTGGATGAGCATAACTAGAAATAATGACGAAGGATGAAGACCAAAATTAAGGCAGAGGAATTAATCCACCCTCTAGAGTCTAGACCTGTGGGGTACATGCCCCACAGGGGGACAATTTGATTTTTTAGGGGGGCAATTTGGAAGCTTGTTTAGACCAAGTTAATGGCCTTTTAGGCTTCCTCCATGTGAATAGTTCACTTTTTGAATAATAAGAATTATATGTCATGGGGGGGGGGCATCAGGATTTTAGAGATGCTTAGGTGGGGCATGGCCAAAAAAAGGTTGGGAACCATTGGTCTTGAATATAGTAGTGACAGCAATAACAAGGGAAAGGGCTGAAGGAAATATGGACAACCCCAAGGTGGTTGTCACCAATGGAAGCAAAGGCCTTGAAAAGACTCAATATGGAGGCCAAATGGCCAAAATATTGGGAAATACTGGAACAAGAAGGAGACAAATTGAAATTGCAGAGTTTCGAGAAATTAAAAGATAAAGTGCGAGACTGGCTTCATTATTTTCAAATAAGAGAGGCCTACAATCTGGATAAAAAAATTGGCTTCCAGGTGGAAAAATCAAAATTGGAAACAGAACTGTTAGATTCCAAAACTAAGATACTTTCAAGAATGTATAACTTGCTGTTAAAATGGAATACTCAGGATGAAACGGTTAAATCAGCTATGATTAAATGGGCACAAGATATTGGTCATAATATTATGTTTGCTGGATGGGAACAGTTGTGGACCACCGGTATGAAATTCACGGCATGCAATGCCTTAAGAGAGAATATTATGAAAATGATCTATAGGTGGTACATGACACCAGTCAAGCTTGCAAAAATATATCATGTGCCCGAGAACAAATGTTGGAAATGTAAAGAGAATAAAGGTACATTCTTTCACCTTTGGTGGACGTGCCCAAAGATTAAGGCTTTCTGGGAGATGATTTATAATGAAATGAAAAAGGTATTTAAGTATACCTTCTTGAAGAAACCAGAGGCCTTTCTCTTGGGCATGGTCGGCCAATTGGTGCCAAAAAAGGATAGAACTTTTTTTATGCATGCAGCAACGGCAGCAAGAATAATTATTGCAAAGTATTGGAAGACACAAGATCTACCCACCCTGGAAGAGTGGCAGATGAAGGTGATGGACTATATGGAATTAGCGGAAATGACTGGCAGAATCCGAGACCTGGGAGAAGAGTTGGTGGAAGAAGATTGGAAGAAATTTAAAGTTTACCTGCAGAAACACTGTAAAATTAATGAATGTTAAAATGATGTTGGATCGAAAATGAGTGGCATTAGCAACAAAGTTATAAAGAGTATGCAAAGATGAATAGATAATGGGTGAAGATATAGAGTTACAATATTTTAAGATATAGAGTTAAGATAAATGAAAGAGGGGAAGGATTTGCTGATTTGAATATATTAATGGGGATACAAAAAGGGAGGTGTGAGGAAGTCAAAGAAATAAGCTAATGTTTAAAGTTATAAAAAATGGATTCGTTTTAACTTTTTTTTCTATTTTTCTATTTCTCTTGTTTTTTGTACCTTGTATTTTTGTTTGAGAGTTTTTTCCTTTTTTTGTTTTACTATGTATTTTTGTACTTATGGCTTTGTAAAATTTTAATAAATATTCTTAATAAAAAATAATAATGAAGGAAATATGGACAAAGCTAGGCATTTTCAGGCAGGGACCGATTCCGAAGAAGAGAAGGTACATAAACCTAGCCAGTAGCACTCCCCCACACATATAACAACTTGGGATAACAAACCTGGAAGCCAAAAGGATGTTTGGACTGGACAATCAAAACTTTTTGAGGGTACTTTTGGACACTGATAGTGTCAGAGTTCTATCTTCTGTATCTTCTGCCTGCTCAGGAGGCTGGGAGGATTGGAAAGTTTAAGCCTATGTGTGCATTTCATGGATAATTCTTTGCAAACTGGACAAATTCAATGTGGGCGATCAGTAGAAGTAGGTGGGGAAGGGTCCAAAAGCCTTCACATTTCTTTTAGCAGCAAAACAGAACTACTGTGTGAATCTTTTCTCCACATTTATCAGTCCCAGGGCTTCTACAAACAATGTATTGCCAATTAATTTTGACCTTTTCAGGAAACGAAATATATCAAGCAAATGGAAAATGAATTCCATTTCAGCAGGGTGGCCAGGTTTTAGAACACTTCCAGCTGTTCTAGTTTGTCTTTAAGAAAAAGAACACACCCCCAAAACAAAGAAAAATAATTCCAGTAAAAGACAGTCTGGAAAACAAGTAAACAAGGAGCCTGGAACACATGGCTGCAGTCAGAGTCACTGAGAAATCACTAAAGGTCCATTTCTTTCCTCCTCCAGTGAAACTTGTCTTCTATGAAATAACACATGGGGATTAACACATTATTCACCTACCAAGCCCCATCTATGGAAACCCTGCACAAGGACTCCCACTTGTGCAATGGGGCTTCCCCCCGCCTTTGCCCCCACCAAAACTGGCTGGTGGGGTGTAACCCATAATTTATATACCAAAGGCCTAAGCAAGAAGATCAGGCCACAGCTTCTGTTTCAGGTGGAGACTGACATGAGTGAATAGTCCTCTGTTCAGTTTCCCCCCTGAATACAGAAATCTAGCATATCAGGGGGAAGCTAGAAAAGGAAAATAATTCTCCTTGATATTTAGGCTGCAATCTACCTTGCAGCAATTCCCACTTGCAGTAAGTAGAACTTACTTCTGAGTAGACATGCACAGGATTGCCATACATTACCTGGATTTCAAAGGTGGAATTGAGGTCCAGGGGGAATATCTGAAAGGCAGTGCTTCGTCCTGGATCTTAGCTCAGGCAAGTCAATCGAAAAATCGTGTTTTGAACAATTTTGGGGTGACCAGGTGTTTACTTTTTAAAATATGGCAACCCTCTAATAGCGGGTTGAAGAGGTACAGTCAAAGCAGAGATTTCAGCAAGAGAGCCAGATCAATGAATCCATTCTCAAGCAAATAGAAGATATGCTACATTTTAAAATAAGCATTAACTCAATATTAACAGTCCCATGTAACTTCATGAATACATTTGTAAAAAAAAAAAAAAGTGTAAATCTTGGCAGGAGTCTGAGCATATTCTAAAGGGAGAACGAGAAATTGCTCATTAAGAAGGTCCATTAAATTTAAGAGGAATACTTACAAAACATTACATAATTTGGTCCACTGTCAGTTCAGTCAACACTTGAAAAGCATGACTATGATCATTACACACCACATGTTCCTATATAACCTTCAATCCTTTTTAAATACAAACCCTTTGGATTCCTCTGCCTGAGTGAGTCAGCCACTCTGCATTCAGGAAACTATTTTTTTTTTTTGTTGGGGGGGAGTTTTTTAAGGAGCTTATTTTTCATTATGCGATTTTTATTTATTTATTAAAGTATCTACAGTGGGTCTTTCGGTGTAAACAGGTTCCCAAGCTTCCCAAGGCAGCTTAAAGTAAATAAACAACAAGCAAAAACAGAAGAAAAGCAAATCAAGACAACCATTTTAAACCCAACAAATTGATGGCAGATAGAATCATATAGTTATAGCTCAGCTTTAAAAGATTTAAGATATTTTCAATGGAAGCATCATAAAACCACCAAGGAAAAAACAAGCTGGAATGGATGGGATTTTAAAGTGATATAGATGAGTGCATGTACATACACACACAAAGTGAATCATATCCAGCATTGCTCAGGAATTCTATGGAACAATCAGGGTTTTTTTTTCATGTGGAACTTGCCGGAACTCAGTTCTGGCACCTCTCAGGTGGGCGCCATTGCCATTCTAAGTGACTGAGGGAGGTGTTAATAGTGAGTTCCAACACTACTTTTTCTAGAAAAATAGCACTCGGAATAACCCAAAAATGCAGTTTTGGGGAAAATTGGGGCGATTTGAAAGGTTCAATCCACCATCTTGATTCAAAATGGCATACAATTGTTACCCAACATAGATGAAAACCTGCTCTTTGATCATTGGAGTCATCATGCAAAATGTGATGAATATATCTTCAGGTCTGGTTCAGCAGGGCTCTTCCTCTGAATCAGAGACCTCCTCAAGACAATGTTGGGCTGCGGTTGCAGAATATATTACCAACTACACACACCATTGCCCCCCCCCCCCATTTGGAAATGTTGCTTCAGCACCTGTCCACAAGAGATAACCCTCGTGGGACTCAAGCGGACTTTGCCATTATGTAAATTAGCAAGAAGAGCAACAAGCTGATGGGAGTCCTCCCCCCCTCGCCTTATTTCTTGTTAGGATTCAAGGGGGTCTTTGTTTTGTAAATGTTATTAAGCAGAGACTTTCTCGGGTTCATAACTTTGGGGAGGGTTCAGAGGGAATGGCTGGGAAGAGGGCAAGCTTTGGAAGGCCGGGCCACTTATCGGCAACCCAATCGGACGGGCCGCACAAAGGTCGCGGAGCTCGGAATTAATTAATACAGGTAGCACAATCCTGAGACCTGCCTACTGTTGTGCAACAAAGATCTCTCCCAAAGCTCTTTCAGGGGGCATAAGAATGTCGCCTTTGTTCGGCTAGCTGATTGAATGCTACTCTGTTACCTCCTTTTATGTGGAGGCATATAATGTAACACGCCCAACACAATGTGTAAGTAACATTAGTGTTATGTTATACAGCCCCACAAATAAAAGGATGTTTAAAGTAAAGGCTGACATTCCATCCTCAACTTTTGCTACCTTTCTGTTACATCACACCTCAAACATAACACCGAGCTAAGCCCCTGGCCTCGAAGAGCTGAGACAGAGGGAGATGCATTTCAGTAAGTGCCTTTCAGTTTCCTTATCCGTCTCACTGTTATTAGCTCATATAACCTTTTGTTGCTTCCTGCCCCCCTTGTGTAAGTAGTGCATATTACCACAAATCATTCTAGATATATAAGCAGTAAGCAGGCCACAGGGATCCACAGGGAAGGGCCAGAGATTGGTGCTAAACCTGTGCCAAAGACAAGGTTCAATCCCTGGCCTTGGTTTAGTTTTATTTATAAAAATATTTATACACTACCAACTTATATAAAATATTGGGCATATTGGGCAGTATATGCTATTAAAACATCAAACGCCATAAAAACAACAACAAAGGAAATTGTTGTTGTTGTTGAATTTATTAGTCACCCTTCACCAGCGGGTCCCATAAAAAGTTGCAACAATTTAACGTTCAGAATTAAAAGCAGTTAAAGCAAATTACAGTCATGGGAATAGAGTGGGCCCTGAAAACACACATCTCAGGTGTCGAAGGTCAGGGTAAAGAGGTGCGATGAAAGTCTGTAGTGAAGATGCCAGATGCAGTTCTGTGGGGAGGGAATTCTACAACTTATGGGCTGCCCTCTACTGGGCCACCACCTCCCTCCCGAAACTTCTGAGAGGTGGAACTACCAAGAAGAGCCCCTCTCCTGCTCTTAACACCTGACAGAATTGTTACAATGACGCGCTAATTGAGGGTCTGAAAGCAGCTGCATGGGCCTGTCAGTGTAAGAAGGTCCTCAACAGATGCCTGAAAATCAGTAGTGAGGGTACCTTCTGAATCTCTGTTGGGAGAGTGTTCCATTGCATGGGACCAGTGACACCAAATACCCAACTTTTAGTTGAAGTCAGCCAGGCCTTTGTAAGGTGAGACAGGAGTAGGAGGGGCTACTGTCTGAAATCCTGAAGTGTACAGGATGAAGATGTCTTTCATGGAGAATAAGGCTAGCAGTGGCTACTAGCTATCATGGCTTTGCCCTGCCTCCATGGTCAGAGGTAATAATGCCTCTGAATACCAGTTTCCTGCTGAATACCATAGGAGGGGAAGAGTGCTCTTGAGCTCAGGTGCTGCTTGTGTGTTTCACCGTGAGAACAAAAAGCTGGATTAGATGGGCCACTGGATTGATTCAGCAGGGCTATTCACGTGTTCTTGTGTTCAATTTGTCTCTGTGAACAGTATTGAGCAAGAAGGAACATTGTTCCAACATGCAATAAGGCACCTCATGTTGTTGGGATTTCCCACTCCTAAGTGAAAACAGGATCCCTTACCCAAGGAATAGCCATCTTTTAATTGTAGTACAGTCTTTCTTAGTAACAATGATGTTGTTATGCAGCTAATCAGATTTGGCTACGTAATGGTGTCACAACACTGTTGCTATTACCAGGAAGAACAACAAAAAACCAACAATGTAGGAAGCAGACGTATACTGAGGACGGATCTACGCTGGTCATTTATAATGTTAAAAATGTATTATTATAATGTGACACTAGAGGGTGCTGTAGAGCAGTGAGCCTTTGATAATGGAGAACTGCATTGAGAGTTATATGACGTTATATTTAATAATGTTCTTACAGCCCAATGTAGATCCAGCCTGAGTCATTAGTCCATTGAGCTCTGTATTGCCAATGCAGACTGACAGCAGCTCTCTAGGGCTGCAGGCAGGGAGGTTTCTCCAATCCTGCATGGAGACGCTAGGGATTGAACCTCAGACCTTCTGCATGCAAAGCAGGTGCTTTACTATCTCAGCCCTTCTCTAAAGTTGCAACCTTGCAGGAGGCCACCCAAATAAGATGCTTCCACCTCACCTACCTGCCAGATGTGCCCGTTGGGGAGATGGGATCACTTGATTGTACATTGGGACATGTCTTCTCTCTGCTGTGTCTCCCATAACAAAACTCCAAAAGATTGGGAAAGGGGTTGGCAGCATTTTGTACTGGGATTTTGTGGGGAGGGGAGGCAGAGAAATGGTTCAGAAAATGCCCATCCTTTCACCTTAGCCCCACTTAAATGTATAGAGAAAGATGAGGGGGGTGGGTTGGTCAAGGAATGTTGCAGTAAGCACTGAATCTTCAACTCCCCAGAGGTTTTTTCTGTGCTGGATTGCACAGTCAGTTGTGATTGTTTTGTTCACTTTCCCCCTGCTTTGTTCCATGGGCAGCCCAACATGTTTTCCTGCCGATATGCAGATTTAGCGATGTTGTGTTTGGATTCGCCCATGAAGGGGGCTTCAGCTGACACAAAAGACTTATCAATAGCATTGGACTGTCTTTGACAGCTGGCTGCGCTTCTCTTCCTGGGAACAGAAGGGAGAGGGAGAGAGAAAAGAAGAGGAGAGAGAGTTGACTATCAGCCAGTTAGTTGCAAAAATGCAAAATAAATAAATAAGAATTCTCTCCGTGTGTGTGTGTTAGAAAGAGAGATATTTATGTGCAGGATTAATATATTTATGTGAAGGAGATAAATATATATATATCAGGGCTACCTGTTTAGAAAAATACAGATCCTGCTTCACTCTTTTACTCCCTCTAGGTGCCAAGAGAACAAGGCTTCACTTGATCGCCTTGATAAATCCATCATGTTTGCATGCTTATAATTAGATTAGCAGCTGCTGTAAGTCTGGGCACTGGAATGTTTCTGTTTATTAAAAGGAATTGTTTCCTTGAAATGCTGGAGTGACGGTTTCAGCGCCTGCCCGGGTGTACACACACAGAATCCGCCACGCAAACCAGCGTGGCTTTCAGCATGACAAGAGAATGAGAGAGAGAGGGAGAGAGGGAGAAAAGAATCAGTAATGGTATATGATTCTCAAATCGAGTCGAACTGATAAAAATCAGGGTTGCTGTCAGCTGTGCAAATTGAGAGCTCCAAGCAAATGCCTTGAACTGGGGATGGTTTTGTGCAAGGAAGGTGCTCCCCCTGCTGTTGATCTGGCTGAAGGAGGGTTTCAGCTGGTGCTACTCCCCTATTTTGTTTCTTTGGGGGGTGGGGGAAGCTGCTTCTTTGCAGTGTCTCTACAACCTCATCCACTGTACAGCTTCTGAGTTTTAAACTGGTTAAGATAGGAATAGGTGTGCTCCGTGGCAGAGTATTTGCTTTGCATTAAGTAACACACAGTTTCATGCCTTGGCATCTCCAGGTAGGGCTGGGAGATAACCTTGTCTGAAATACCCCAACAGCAGCTGCCAGTCAGTGCAGACAGCATTCAGCTAGATAGGCCAATGGCCTAACTTGCAACAAGGCAGCTTCTTGTGGTTCCCTTGACATGCCCCAAGCAGCAAGGCTATTGCACTAGAGAGTGCCTTGATGCCCTTGCACAAGGAGCTACACATATGTGCACAAGAAATTTGAATTGTGACAGAGTTGCATCTGCCTTCTCCTCTAATCAAATCTGTAAGACCCAAGGGTTGGCTTCTCACACCTGAAGGGTCACAGCTAAGATGTATGCATTAACAAAATTGGGTTAGAGGTGCCAAGTTCTGCCCAACTTTGGGGGCCTCACTGTGAGCATGTGACATCACACATGCAACATAGAAGTGTGACATCATGATTGTTGTGGCATGAAGCCTGGAGAACCTTGGTGAGGCCTGGCAAGGTCCAGTGCCGCTGCAAAGCCCAGGGAGGCCCCTGCCATTGTGGCAAGGCCCAGGGAGGCCTGCTGCTGCAGTGAAGCCCTGTGAAGCATGCCGCTGCCCCAAGGCCCAGCCCTTCAAGATTGCGGGGGGGGGGGGGGCTCAGCTCTATAGAGTTGGTGCCTATGAATAGGATTGTTCCCACATTGCATTTAACAAGAGTGCAAATCTGTGTACACAGTAGTTCAGCTATACACTCATAAAGATATTAACATGTAATGTTGAGCAAGTTTACTGTTTGTGCACCTGTGTACACATTAGCTGAGCTAATGTACATGTGTAGATACAGCTTGTATCTCTGTTTCAGGAAAACATGTGAACAGGTTTTCTAACCAGAGGAGGAGAGCTCCCTGATAATTGAGAAGTTTCTTTCACCTGTACCCCCAGTTGGGGCTTACTCTGTTTCTCTCTCCATGCCATCTCAATCAGCTGAAGATTTTTAGAAGGAAACAGGGCAGAAGACAGTAGAGGAATGATTCCAATCAAATGTTCATTTAAAAGGAATTCAATTCAGTTCGCATTTAGAGGTGAACCTACCTATCAAATGTACATCTCCTGAAACAAAAGGCAGTCCAAAACACAACCAACCTTTGCAATTTGCACATCCCTGAATTTTGCAATGCAGTTCACCAGCCAAGTAATGTGTACAAAATTGCACATGCTGGTGTAAAGTGTGCACAAACTGCATATATTAGTGAAAATAACATGCACAAATACATTACATTACTTTGCAAAATCACTTTGGGGGGAAAAGTCTATATTACACAAAATTGCATTCAACCATGCATATATTAGGAAAACTTTGCTGAGGAATTTTTTTTAAGAAAAAGAACAAACAAACTTTATGTGAGGAACTGAATTTAAGATTGGAAAAACCAAAACCAAGAGTTTCACCCCTCTCTAATTAAGGCTATATGCCACAAATATTCTGCTTCCAATAAAGTTGTGGGGGCTAAGCTTTCTGACAAAGCAATTTTGTTTCTGCCACCTGAAAGATCCCAGCAATTTTGCCAGTGCAGACAAATAGAAAACGCAAGTACACACAGCACTGAGGTAAGCAGAGAGGTTTGGACTTCTCTGCACAGCCCAGCACCTTGACACTTAGACCTGTACCTAGAAATCATAGGGCAAGCGGAAAACCGCTCTGCCCCATTTTCTCTAGGAAAAGAATACCTAGGTGTTTCAAACATTTCCTGTAGGGGCCTTGCAGACATATTTTCTGTAGCCCTATAGCTGCTGTTTGTTCCAATGTTTTTTGGACTGGAATTGTAGCAGCCCATCCAAACCACACCACACCACATATGTCAATTTTTTGGAGGGTGGTGGCACTTTCCCTGGTCTACACCAATTGTTGAGAGCTGTCAGGAGGTCCCATTTCCTCTCACAGAGCTACAATTTCCAGAGCTCCTTAGAAAGAGGGATTGATTATTAAACCACTCTCTTGTATCTCTTTGAGGGGAATTGGTGGTCTCCTAACAACTCTCAGCACACTTGAACTACAATTCCCAGGATCCTTTGAGGGACTGTTTTAAGTGGCATGATACTGCTTTAAATGCACAGTACAAATGAGACTGTAGCTGACTGCAAAACATTGGACTGGTATTGTTGCTACACTGAAGGGATTTTATGCTTAAGCCGGGAGGGAGAACGCCACAGCTTGCATTCCCAAGGCTGGCAGGAGATAGACTTGGCAACTGGGAACGGTCCAGGCCATTTTTAGCACAGCAGTATAGATTCCATGGATTAATCTTCAGTAACCCTTTGGAATGATCAGGGATCACCCACTGGGTCACTTCAGTCCAGTGATTTTAGAAGGGCAGTAACTGAAGTATTATAAATATTTATTTAATGAGGCATATTGCAAACAACACGCTTGGGTTCCAGCTCTTTCTAGACAGCAGATTACTACCATCCATTCTCCCACTGATCGAGAGAGAAATATCACTTTATTCCTCTGAGGGCCATGGTGAAGTATTAGTCTGATGAGGAATAAATAAGAAGCAACTGCTCAAGGCCATCTTTCCTCCTTCTACATTGGATTGCACATGACCCTTAATGAAGCTCTCTTCATTAAGGCAAATGAATATTTGAAATGGATCTGCTAGGAACTAGGAATTTTGGTTCCATTTGCACTTTAAGGTGAATCTCCTAATTTGTCCTTCTTGGGAACAAAGTTCAAAAACTGCTGAATTCAACCAGTGGATGGAAAGGAAGAATGGAGGGTACATTCCTGAGTCTTTCTTTTCAATTTGACCTTGCAGGCTTACCTGTTCCACATCTGATAACATATTATGTCAAGTGATGAAAGGTGGGTGGGTGTGGCTTGGGTCAAACCATGTTGCAGATCAAAGGAGGAGGTCTGGTGGGTGCTTAATTAGACCTGTGGGACGCTACCCACTTCTGTCTACATGGACATTTATCCATGATTTTAGACTGGCGTCTTTTGGCAGCCCACCCCCCCCACCCCCGCAAATGTGTCTGTCTCCAGTCAGTCACAATCACAAACTCTCCTCCCTGATTTCCATTCCATTTCTACATTTCTATTTGAGCTTTCAGGAAGAGATCTCAATGCATGCCAGGTTCGCCCATGTCACCCAGGAACAGCAGCAGTGAAGTCATTGCATTTTGACTACCTCAGCAGTAGCAAGGACCATTGTGTGCAGGCAAAGGTGTTTGCAGCCTACAAGTCAACCAGTTTTTAAAAACAACAACAACAACAACTTTAAAAAATAGTAATCTGGTCTTTATTTTTTATTTTTTTATTTTTTAAAAGCAGTGGTTTCATGGAAATGCCAAATAGCATTGAAGACAGAACAGAACCCTGAGGGACCCCACAAGTCAATGACAAAGGCATCCAAAAGGAATATCCCAGCACCAACTTCTGGGTTTGCCTCTCCAGGAAGGAACAGAGCCACAATAAAACATGGCCTCCAAGTACCATCCCAGCAAGGTGGCCCAGAGCGGTACCATAGTTGATGGTATTGAAAGCCGCTGAAGAGTCCAACACAACCAACAGGGACACACTCCCTCTGCCCAATTCCCGCTGTTAGCATCCACCAAGGCCTGGAACAAGACTGAAATGGATTTAGATTTTAGCCAATTTGGGCTAGTTAGGGGTTGGTTGGGTAGTTAGTTAGCTGCTTCCAGAGCAAAAAGTGTTTTTTGTAAAAACAGCATTTGCTTATATCTCAACAAAAACAAGGGGACATTTTCTTCTCTCTAATATAGATTGTGCAGAACTGATATGCCGTGAAGTTCAGATTTCTACCTTTTCTGGTGGAAATGGGGCTCGTGTTCCTTTAAGGATTCCACGGCACACCAAAATTCAACTAGCAAAGCTTCCCCCATTGCTGCCTCTCTAGGCAGGGAACTGCCAACTGCTTCTTATTTTGCATTCCTCTACACACTAAGTAATACCTCTTTTCTCCCTGATGATAAAAAGGGACTTCCACTCAGTGGGACAGATACACAGAGGAGAAAATGACTTTGTACTATAATAGCCTCTCATGTTCCTCAATAAAATGCACTTGGCAGGAAGTCATTCATCTAACTTCTCCTTCTGTGGTAACAGAAATATTAAACTAAAAGTATACTTTCGATGGCGCTGAGATCTATCTGAGGCATAAAACCTGAGATGGCAATGGACTCGATATGAACTCATATGTTGAGTCATTTGAATGTCATCTTTGAGATTCCATCACTCCTTCTATTTCTGATGTTCAAGCGCGAGTGTCGTTGCTTACGCTGTAACACTGCTGCTGTTTCTGCCGCCTTCCACAGACAACAGAGAGGGATAAATATGCCTGGGGAACTCCAAGATTTGCAGGAATGCAAAAAAGCTTAAGGAGGAAAGACCCTAAATGGGGGAGAATCCCCAAATGGCCCAGTGTGGACTGAGCATGCTAAGTGTTCCAACAGGTTAACACTGATCTTTGTGGGAGAGTTAGGGAGAACGCTGGAAGATACCGGGCTGGGGCTGGCAGGGGTCTTCAGGGCTTGGCAGGCGTGCTGAGTTGGGCCCAATATTGGGGGGGGGTGCGACACATGCATGATGCCACATGCACAATGCCCCTCCCCCAGGCCTGCCAGGACGCACAAGCATCCCTTTGAGGATTCCCAGAGGTGCTCTGGCAGTTGTGGCAAAAATCACCCTCAATGCCCTCAGCTGACAGGCCAGTGCTCGCCCATCGGAGGCGGGGGAGCTTGGAGAGGGAAAATCACCCTCTGCGTCTCCTGCCCTCGCCTAGCAGGCCAGCAGGGGGATGGCAGTTCCCTTAATATTGGGGGGCTCAGCCCCCTGCCTAGAAATATTGAGGGGGATGAAGATGCTTATGCTGTCTATAGTTGGCGCCCCTGGGGCTTGAAGCAGGAAGTTGAAGTGAAGGGGCCAGCTTGGAGTTTTCTGGCAGAAGGTGTGGGTGATGCCTACTGTCTTAGAAGGAGGTCACACAAACACATAGAGGCAGATATGTTCATCAGTGGCCATTGGCCACAACAGCTAAATAGAACGTCCAGTTGTAGAGAGAGTGTGCCTTTCAGTACCAGATCCCAGAAACAAACAGGAAGAGAGCACTTGCCTTCATGGCATGCTTGTGAGCTCCCCAGAAATATCTGATTGGACACTTTCAAAGACAAGGTGTTGGGCTCAATGGACCATGGACCTGATCCAGCCAGCCTCGTCTTGTGTTAATTTCCCACTTGCTAATTTAGTTGTCACCATTTATTCAAGACCTAGCCATGCCTCTTTGTTTGAGCTCAATACTAGATAATCTACTGCCATGATCTGAAATCCGTATCAATTGATTTCTGACTAGTCAATGGGAAAAAACTGAACTCCCAGGGGATCTCTCCCTCGTCCTACTCCTTACCCACTCCCTATAAGGCTGTTCTTTGACCCCCTCTCTCTTTTTCATTGACTGCTTTACTTTACAAATTCTAAAGCTACATTGGATTCCAGTGGGAATCAATTGAGCTGTCACCGATTCCACAGTTGCAATATTCATTAAGGTGCCACCAGCTTTATGCAAGATCACTGGCCTTACCTTAAGTGGTGAATGCAAGTGGAATGAGTAAATCATGGAAACCAACAAACTGGGTTTCAGCTTCAGAAATTATTGCCCTAAACTAAGGGATTGACTCCTTCCAAATTCTTACAACTCAACCCAGCTGCTAAAGCATGTGGCTTCTAATGTTTGACATCAACTGATCTTGTGAACAAATTCTTCTCATCAGTTAAACGACCAGGACGTACAGTTGAAGGATCAGATGCCACCAAATTGCCATTTAAATTGCATGTAGGTTGCAATTTCAGGTCGGTCTATTTCAGTTTCTCTCAGTTTCCCATTTCTTTTCCAATTTTAGGTTCAGTTTTCCATATTTCATATTTCCATCCATTTGATATTTTTAAAAATCTCATGAACATTTTATTGTACATTGCTCCCAATATACAGTTTTTGCAAGTAGGTTTTCCCTGATATAATGCACGTTTGTATGTTTTGTTCACTAATATATGTATTTTTATCTTTTCATAATATAACATATTTTGGGTTGAAGAACCTCACCACAAGATTTGAGATGTGGAAACAATACTCTATGTTTTGGAAAGTATGTATTATGTTTGCATTGAAAGGCAAAGCGAATCAAAATTCTCTCCTACCTCTGCACCTCAGATGAAGTAGGATTGTGGATGGACAAATCTACTTCTGGCTAATATCATTTCCCATGTTTTTATCCATATTCTAGTTATAAATTTCCACATTATCCTGCCTTTTAAAAAAACCCTCTCAATGTGCATATTTAAATTACGTATGTGTGTTTAAATTTTTGATTTCACTCAAAATGTGCATTTAAAAGTGCATCTTGGTACATTTCATCTACTGAAAACTGCACCAGAATATTGGGAGGACTGTGAAATCCAATGAATAGCTAAGGTCCAATCTCTATATTAGAGCAAGAGTTGTAGATCAGTTAATTGCTTATATACAATTCCTTAATCATCTCTAGGTATAGTAAATGCCCATTTACCATCAGTAGTGACAACAACTGGCATGTGAACGATCCAAGGAAATTTGCCTTTTACAACTTTGCAGGATAGGCTGTGCCCCACTCTTTTATTACCTTCAGTGTGTGGGAAAGGGGGGATTTCCAGATGTCTGATTTAAATCTGCTTTAATTTCCATTTATGCTCCTTTGTCCTAGAATCTCTCCGGAGCTGAAAATAGAAGCAAGTTAGGTTCTTCTCTCTTCCGGCTATAAATGATTTCCCTCTTCCAATTCTCAGCACCCACCCCAAGCCACAAACTCTTAGGGCAAATTGGAAATTTGATAGGCAAAAGAGAAATTTGATAGGCAAAAGAGAAAAGCTTCTTCTTTCACCACCTCCTCCTCCTCCTTTACAAAATGTGTGCCCTCCTCCTTCTGCCAACAAATTCAATGGACCTTTCGGTGGTGTTCCTACACACATGCACCTTTTTAAGACTAATATTCCTTGGGTTAAAGGAGTACAGCTTTTATATGAGTATTAAAAATGGAAGCGAGCTTGCGTGCCGCTAATGCCTTGGTTTTTACCAGCGGCTGATGGAAACAAAATCTCTCCCAGCTGCTTCACGAGGCTTCTTATAAGCACTGGGGAACATCTGGTTCCATTGTTCCACAGCCTTTAAAACACACACACACAGGGAGAGAGTGCTTGCAATCCTTTATTCTAATTGGGTTCTTACTTCACTTTCAGGTGGAGACGTGGCTGTGATTAATAAGCAAGGCAAAATGAATATGTTCGCGATTAGCATTCAAACTTTTAAAGATGGCAAGGTTTTGCCCAGCCGTGGCTGCACATTTTTATGCCTTCCCCCTCACCATAACAGGAGAAAAGAGCCTGAGTGAGGTCAATTCTAGAAATACATACATAAGCACACACATACATTTCTTTGAAGCTAGCCTGGCAGTTCTTTGCAGAACTTTTTCACCTCAGAGGGATGTTCCATGCAACTGTTGCCTGCTCACCCATTCTCCTGCAAGCTCCATCTGATTTGTGGTTTGGTCTATGGTCCTCACATTCCTAAGGCATCCTGGCTTCAGGTTCCCCTAGGTTCCAGCAGGTTCCACTTTATGTGACTGCATGCCTGAAGAACCCAATCTTTGTAAATTTCTGTACAACAATTAGCAAAATTCAATGGGAGAGTGGTGGTCCTGCACAGCCACAACTTGTAACTGAATGTTTTAACTGAGGGCATACAGTTGCCCCCATGTTATGTACTGAAGTTCTCACCCTGGGCCAGCAGGGGGATACTGTAGATAGTTTTCACTCAGGTCCACATATGCAAATAAGGGATTGAAAGTGACATTCAGTGATTGGATAGTTACAGAAAGTGGTTACTGTTGCATTCTAATGGAGCTCTATATAAGCAGGCTGGCTGAACCCTTCAGCTCAGTTCTGTTCTGTGAATAAACAAGAGCTGTTTGAAGAATCGCTGTGCCATCTGATATGTTCACCCACAACTTAACACTCCACAATCCAAGTTGCCAGTGTGTATATGGGGCCCACGACTCACCCCGTATCTGTGTCTGTACAATTAAAAATAAATAAATTCAAGTCTGCTTCTGGGTCACTTTGTGCTCTCTCTGTTTTGACCTGTGTTCTGTATTCTGAACTGCTCTACAGAATACAAAGCTCTGGGTTTCCCATTCACTATAATGGGGAGTCTAAAAGCACTTTCAACTTTCCCCCCTTTGGGTCAAAGTGGGTGGAACTGACAGCACATGAGCCCTTCTTTTTTATTTTTATTTTTATTTTGCAGATACGTGAAGAGGTTTCCATGAAGGCCAACTTTGAAACTTGTGTTTTTAAATAAAAGTTTAGAACTTTTTAAAGCATTTTCTGCCACAACTGGATAAAAAAAATGCACTCACTGTTATGACTTCTGAGGGGGTGAATCCTGCAAAAACTTAGAATGATAGCTGCAGTGGTTCTTCAAGGAGGACAGGCTTTACTGTTTCAAGGTGTGTATTAAAGGGGCAGGTGTACTGGGGGGGGGGTGGCACGAAAAAGAGTGAAATGGTGAAAATGTCACTCTTTAGCAATGGCTCTGCCTGTTTCTGATCTGCATCACTTTTGCATGTTTCACCCATGATGCCATTCCATTGCAGCATTAATCTGAATTTAAAATTTAAAAAAATGTGTATTTTCTGTCAAAATACATATTAAAATGTTTATTTTTATATGCTTAGCTGCTGAGAATGGTGTCACAACATATGCAGCCATGCAAAACATGGCACATAGCTTAGTTCTCAAAATCAACACTTCTCCATTTTTTTGCAATGCTGTATTCCAACCAAAAAGGATACAACAAAATGTATATAATAGTGAAAAGAACATACACATCTGCATTATATTAGGGGAAGTTATATTATATTAGGGGAAGTTGCTAAAACAGATATATTAAGCAAAATTACGTATAAAACATACATTAGGAGAAATGTGTGCATGTTTCATGCCGGATTTTTTAAAATGCAAACTGATTTGGAAATGGCACAAACCCATTGGGACTACTATAGGGGCATCAACTATAGGGGGTGGAAAGGGGCCACCATCCCCTACTGCTGCCAGGCCCTAGTGAGAACCTTGGGATGTTGCCCATGAGACAACTTGGTCACCTTATTGAAGACTGTCCTCAAAATTTCTCCTGTCTTGCCTCCAAATGGAATGTTACCTGTGATGAGATTTTGGTTGTGACTACGTTTCAAGGCAGTATAGAAGTGTGTATGTGTGGAATGACTACTAGCTGATCATTTCTGCATTCATCTCCCACCTAACTCAGCCAGATCCAGAGCAAAAGGAAAATTAATGGCGTAAATTCTCCGAATGCATGTCAAGCTTAATTTTACTTTAAATCAGTTTTAATTACACCAATGAAGTTTATAGTTTTAATGGAAAGAACCTGTTTTGTGAAACTCTAGTAGGTACTATATAAAGGGCTCGGAAGGATTTAAAGTCGCATTAACCTTGACGACGCAGGCATATTTGGTTTGATTGCATTAATTTCTGTAGCCCACATCCTTGAAAATCTTGTTCATTTTCCAAGTCATTTGGCAGTTGGTTATATTAGCTTTGTTCTCTCAGTTGTTACTGTGTTTTTGTTTCCGGAATTTTATGCTTCCTTGTCGTTCTCTTGCACCCGAGATCACAGTTTCTGTTTCCGTGTAGAGTCCTTAAAATGCCTCTCTGGGCAGAAAACTTAGTCACTACACAGGTTGAAAAGAATAAACACAATCAATGGCTATGTCATTGAGTCAGGCCTACCTTACCCAGGACTGTCAGCACACACTGGCAGCAGATCTCCAGGCTTTCAGGCAGGAGACATTCCCAGCCCTACTTCATAGAATTGAGAATTTGGAAGGAATCACGAGGGTCATCTAGTCCAACCCCCTGCTTTGCAGAAATCCTGACTAAAGCATCCATGATGGATGGCCATCCAACTTCTGCTTAAACACCTCCAAGGAAGGTTCCATTTTCCAAGGGAATCTGTTCCACTTTAGAACAGCTCGTATCTCAGAAAGTTCTTCCTGATGTTTAGTCAGAATCTCCTTTCTTGTAACTTGAATCCACTGGTCCAGGTACTACCTTCTGGAGCAGGAGAAAACAAGATGGTGGTGGGTCAAACCTGGGATCTTCCTCGTGCAAAACAGATGGAGTACTATTGGATAACTGCCCTTCACCATGAACTTGCCACAACAGAGCTTTTCTGCCCAGGTTACATGGTGAAACTATTATTTGGTTGTATCATTTGAGGCACCCCCTGACACGTACTCCGACCACAATCCTATGTCCGGCACAGGGGCAGACTTGGAAGGCATAAACCTGGGGTGTCATTGTGCCTCCCACATCCTCCAGCTCAGAGAATCACCCTTCCAATCCATCCCTCACTGCCATCAAGCTGTAAGAGAATAGGGCAATGGTTCTTTAGAAGAACAGGCACCTCCTCAGAAGAGGCAGGGTTAATAGGAAGTTCAGGTTGGATGTCTCTGAATAGTATTTGCTGGGAATTGCAGGTGGGGAGAGAGCTGTGGTGTTCAGATCCCACTTCTGGACTTCTTATGGGTACCTGGCTGACCACCGTGAGAACAAGGTGCTGGACTTGATGGGACGTTGGTCTGATCCATCAAGGCTTTTCTTATGCTATTCTTACCTGGATAGAGATGCACGAAACATTCTGACTTTTGTATGGCTGGAATGTTCCTCTGCCCACTAGGTCCTATGGTCCACCCTCTTTTTTAGCCTCTGCTCCTGCCTCCCATTGTTGTGTGACTCCTGGATGGCTCCCCACCAGAGAACATGGTGCCCAGGTCGTGTGTGCAGACTTCTTATGTGCCATGGCTGAGGGGAGAGTTGGTCACTGTGAGGATGGAGTGGTAAGCTATGTTCTGAAATATTTACATGGTCCAAAATGTTTCCCGATTTTCATTCATAAAAACATCAGAAGATGTGTGCAAACCATTGGAAGTAGTCTCCACCTTTCACCTGTGCATACTTTCCCCCACTGAAAGAAGAATGGATTCCCCCTACACACATCATTTCTATGTGATAGGGCAATTTTAGGTTTAAGCTGGAGAAGTTTGAAAATGTCAGCTTGAATTTCTGTAGCTATATGCAGGAGCAGCTCAAGAAATTTTGCTACCTGAGACAAAGGACAAGATTGTGTCCTCATCATTTCATTTACAGAAGCCAGTTGGTCTGACATCTTATTTCAGTAATGGGATATTGTCCTCCACTACATCTCTGGTTAGCAGTCCAGTTCGAGGTGTGGGGCATCTGAAAGAGGTCCCATGGAAAAGAAGAAACAGCCAGGTACTGTATAGAGCTTCTACATTTTTCAAGCAGAGGTAGAGAATCTCCGCCAGTTTTAATGTGTTTTAATCTAGTTTATCATTGGTTTTAATTATTTTTTGAATGCTTCGAATAGTGGCTTTAATTGATAAATTTTTAAAGCAATGATAATAATTGCTTTATTTGATAATTTATTTCTCCCCCCCCCATCCTTGTTGTAATTCCACATTAAGGTTTGCAGTCAAGGGGTATATCATTTTTATGAAATAAATTAAATAGACGGGGGGGAGAAATCTGGAGAAATGTTGTTTCAGCTTTTGTTTACCTGTGCTGCTGTCCTCCCATCTTAACTGGCCCTAATGAGCGACGCTGATTCAGTTCTGTGGGTGTCCCTCCTGTTCCTCCTTTTGACGTTCCCTTTCCCATAATAAGAGATGCTCCAAAAGGAAGAAAGGCAGACATGTCAGAAGTGGCGAAAAGGATCGTAACGCACAGCCTCTCCCTGTTCTTTCTGGGTTTCTCCATTTGGAAAACAGATGGTTCTCAGGCGCTGACATTTCTTTACAGTTTTGCAAATGAGCTTGCAGTAGCAATGTGCCCAGATGTATAATCCAGAGCAATGCAATTTCGAGCCAGGATTATAATTAACAGCAGCTCAGTGAAGTTTAATAGGGCAGGTTACAAACGTCTAATTTCCCTCCACCCCTCTCCACGAGCCATGAATCTGCGCTGAGGCTTAGTGAGCGTGTTCCTGAACACAGCTCCTGCTTATCCCTGGCTCGTGACTCTTGGGGCTGTTTCATGTTTACCTTACGTGATAATTAAAGGAGGGAAATAAAGTCTGAAAGAAAGACTGACTGACATTTAATATCCTCTAAAGTTCTCTTGTTTCCTTAAGTGATCACTCGTACCAAGGGAGGGTTAGGGGGTCTCTTATTGCCCGCCAGGTCCTGACCCGCAGATCAACGAACTGGGCTGTTACCTGACCCCCTATGCCAGGTGTATGCCTACAGGTCATAAGGCTAAGAAAGCAGACTGAGACAAGGCTCACCAGTCCAAATATATCATTGCCGTTAACCATTTCAAGCCCGTTTCATTGTACCTTGAAGGCTCCGGGCTCTGGAAGGAAAAAGAAGTGGGAGGCTTTTCAAGGTGGGAATGGCAGCTTTTGGCATTCTCTAGGAAAATGAGGGCAAAGTTAGGGGCAGGGGGAGGAAGACATGGTCCAGCTAGGCCAGCATTCTGCTCTCAGGATGCCATCCAGATGCAGGATTTGGGCACAAGAGCACTCTCCCCTCCTGTGATTTCAAGCAGCTGATATTCAGAAACATTACTTCTCTCAGTTGTGGAGGCAGAACATAGCCATCATGGCTAGTAGCCTTCAATAGCCCTCTGCTCCATGAATTTGTTTTACCGTATTTTTCGCTCTATAAGACACACTTTTTCCCTCCTAAAAAGTAAGGGGAAATGTGTGTGCGTCTTATGGAGCGAATGCAGGCTGCGCAGCTATCCCAGAAGCCAGAACAGCAAGAGGGATCGTTGCTTTCACTGCGCAGCGCCCCCCCTTGCTGTTCTGGCTTCTGGGATAGCTGCACGAAGCCTCCTCAGGGCAGTATGGCGTAGTGGTTAAGAGTGATAGACTCGTAACCAGGGGAACTGGGTTCGCATCTCCGCTCCTCCACATGCAGCTGCTGGGTGACCTTGGGCTTGTCACACTTCTCTGGAGTCTCTCAGCCTCACTCACCTCACTGAGTATTTGTTGTGAGGGAGGAAGGGAAAGGAGAATGTTAGCCGCTTTGAGACTCCCTTTGGTAGTGATAAAGCAAGATTTCAAATACAAACTCTTCTTCCCCCTGCCCTGAAGAGGCTTTATGCAGCTATCCCAGAAGCCAGAACAGCAAGAGGGAACATTGCACAGTGATCCCTCTTGCTGTTCTGGCTTCTGGGATTCAGAATATTTTTTTTTTCATGTTTTCCTGCTTCAAAAACTAGGTGCGTCTTATGGTCTGGTGCGTCAGTAGTTCTCTTTCAGATTCACCCAGATTGGTGGCCATCACTGCCTCCTGTGGAAATGAGTTCCATAGTTTAACTATGTACTGCGAGGAAGAAGCGCTTCCTTTTATCTGTCCTGAATCTTCAAATGGTCACTGTCAAGGGATGCCCCCCAAGTTCTAGTTTTATGAAAAAGGGAGAAAAAAAGCTTTTAACTATCCAGTTTCTACGTGCCATGCATAATTCTATCAAGTTCCACCATATCACCTCTTGCTCATCTTCTCAACAACTAAAAAGTCCCAAATGCTGCAACCTCTCTTCATAGGGGAGTTGCTCCACCCCCTTCATCATTTTGGTTGTCTTTTTCTGAACGATTCGGTTCACTTTTTTGCAGTAACCTGATCTGATAATTCTAACTCAAATCTGCATTTATGTTGGTTGGAGAACTGCATTGCAAGATTTGGAGAAGTGCAGATTTTAAAGGCTAGCTGTGCATATTAGATAAAGGTTTATATTAGTTTCTCATTCAAATGCAAACAAAACTGATTTATTTTATTTAATGGGTTGGACTAGATGACACTCTGGGTGCTTTCCAACTCTACAATTCTATAATTCTATAATTCTATCATTCATTTATTCAAGGCATTTGCTGTATATACCACTGATGTAATGTTGAATGTAGAGTATTTCCTTTGCAGTGGAGAATCTTGGGTTCAAGTTCCTATCTTGGCATTACAAAAAGAGCAGCAGTGATTAAAATAAATCATTTGATTTGGACCATGATGATGGGAGTGACTTGCAAAGCATAAGTACATAAGAAGAGCTGGCTGGATCAAGCCAATGGCCTATGTAATCCAGCATCCTGTTCTCACAGTGGCCAACCAGATGCCCACGGGAAGTCTACATGCCGGACACAAGTGCTCTGCAATTCCAAGCAATTGGTATTCATAGATTCATCAAATCACCTTAGGGTGAATTGTGGGTAGTAAGTGAATGAATGAATGAATTGTAGAGTTGTAAGAGGGTCATCTAGTCTAACTCTGTGCAATGCAAGAATCACAGTATACTGCCTCTAACCATGGAGACAGAGCACAGCCATCACAGCTAGTAAAAGAACCATTTTTGTGTGTGTTTTTAAAGACACCATACAAATCTACAATGCTTTCTCCCTTAAAAGGGAGACCTCTGCATAAGCTACACAAATTTCCCAATTGCACAAGAAGAGAGACTGGAAGTAATATTGTAAACCATATTTTTGTGACCTGTATATTCAGCACCCGTGTGTCATTCCTCCTGTCCAATCAAGTGGGCTGGCTTCCTCATTGGCCTAGCAAATTTAGTTGTGTGTGTGTGTGTGTGTGTGGGTGGGTGTTTTCTGTGGCAAGACAGGAGAGAGAGACAAGAGCACACAAAAGCATAAAATATTTTGCTGGTCCACTGGCTATGTTGGGACCACCCTCGTATCCTATAAATACCACCCAGTTCTCACTAACGATGCAGAAACCTTTGCCAAATATTACATGGGAATGTTCCTAAATGGAGAGAAACATTTCCACTTCTGCATGATATTAACCACTGGAGGATTTGCAATTGTGAATTTGGGGTTGCTGTTGGCTTTCAGAAATTAGTCTGCGCAATGCCAAGTGCTTCAGGGTAGAAGAAATATTACATGTGATACTATTATATTGAGTTTATAATATAATAAAGGCTTTGGAGGAAGGAAAAAGACAATTTGCGTTCTTCTAGGGCATGGAATTATTCAGAATCCATTGCTCCGGCAGGACTGATGTACTGAGCAGCCTAATACAGCAACATTTCAGTTTTTCTGGCACTCAATAATAGGTTCATTTTGTGAAGGTTTTTTGTTTTTTTAAGAATTCACAGAATGTTTGCACCTTCCTTCCAGGTGTTGCAGGACCACAACTCCCATCATCCCTGGCCATTGGCCATGCTTGTTGGGACTGATGGGGCCTGTAGTTCAGCAATATCCAGAGGACCAGTCACCACACTTAAGGTCTGATCCATCTATCACAGGGATTCCCAAACTTGGGTCTCCAGCTGTTTTTGGACTACAATTCCCATTATCCCTAACCACTGGTCCTGCCAGCTAGGGATGGTGGGAGTTGTAGTTCCAAAACAGCTGGAGACCAAAGTTTGGGAAACCATGGTCTATTGTATGAAATAGACCTCTAGATAAGATTGAATCCGTGGGGGGCAATCTCCTGCAGAGCACAGTAATCAATTGGCTATATACTGTATTTTCTGTGTACCCCAATGTAGAAGAAGAAGAAGAAGAAGAAGAAGAAGAAGAAGAAGAAGAAGAAGAGTTTGGATTTGATATCCCGCCTTTCACTCCCTTTAAGGAGTCTCAAAGCGGCTAACATTCTCCTTTCCCTTCCTCCCCCACAACAAACACTCTGTGTGTGGGGCTGAGAGACTTCAAAGAAGTGTGACTAGCCCAAGGTCACCCAGCAGCTGCATGTGGAGGAGCGGAGACGCAAACCCGGTTCCCCAGATTACGAGTCCACCACTCTTAACCACTACACCACACTGTATAAGACACCCCAATGTATAAGATGACCCCTATTTTTTTGGACCCAAGGTTAAGAAATCTGGCTAGAGCCAGAGTTTGAACCTCTACCCTAGTCGCCTGTGCCAGAGTCCAAACCTGAGCCCATACCTCCCAGACCAGACCAGAGCCTGAACCCAAAACCCTGTGCATTCACCATATAAGAAGACCCCCCAAAACATCGTCTTGTACACAGAGAAATATGGTAACTGGGAGCAGATATATTGATAGCAGTGGCTTCATATATTCTTTCTCTTTCTCTTCGCGTGTGTAGAGGGGCACCACCTTCCTGAGTTTCACTCCCCCACCTAGTCTACATATTTCTGAAGGTAACACAATCATACACCAAAAACATAATGTCTGATGTTGCTTCTGCTTGGGTATTTTTTGGGGGAGGGGGGAGGGGGGAGGGGGGAAGCATGGGAAAAGCAATGAAAGCAACAGAGCAAAGAACTGTATCTAGAGCTGCATGTATACATTGCCTTATCGGGAGCTATCAAAGTCCATTTTCGGCTAATGCAAGTGAAAGCAAATGTACAAGACAGAGCGTGGTCAGTGGACAGAAAACTCCCTTTGCATGTTGCACTGCTCTTAGCTCACCATGTCAGCATGGGGTTGTCTGCCAAGATTGTCAGGGCTGGCGTGTGATTTGTCCTGAAACATGCAGTCGATGAAGCTGTAACAGCTTCTAGCTGGGCTCCCATCAGGACCAGTCACAAGGCAGGGTCAGGGAGGGTCAGGATGTGGATAGAACAATGGAAGCCCAAGAAGCAGAATGTAAGAGTGAAGAGGGGGAAGCAGGGGGAATTCTCCCTGTGAAGTCAGAAGCGAAACAAAGTTTTCAGAAGCTTCTCAGTTATGAGCACTGACTGGATTCACTCTTGGCGGGAAGGCAATCTTTCAAATGTATTGCAAATGTTTGCAGATGAATCAGATGCTCATTGCAATTAGGTGGCATCCCAGCCATCAGAGGTGATCACATGCACAAGAAGAATGAGTTCTCCCTAGAGATGGGAGAGAAATTCGATTCTGTATGCATTTTAAAGGTGAACCTACCAAAATAATCATTTTCCGAAACATTGCAGGAACCGAAACACAGCCATCTCTTGAAATTTTCACTTCTTAGAATTTTGTAAGGGAGTTCCCCAGTCAGGTAATGTGCACAAAAAGTGTATATGCTAGGGCAGACTATGGGTGCAAATGAATATATTAGTGAAAACAACATGCAAAAAAAATGCTGTGGAAAATACGTATGCTAGGGGAAATTGTATACAAAAATGGATACAATGGGATAAATTTGTATTTAAATCCCATGATTTATTTATTTTTAAGCAAACTGATGTGGAAATATGGAGTTGTTGTTCTTAACTGTGTTAGAAGAACTGTAACCTGTGCTTGAGGGACGCGGGTGGCGCTGTGGGTTAAACCACAGAGCCTGGGACTTGCCGTTCAAATTCCCGCGATGGGGTGAGCTCCTGTTGCTCGGTCCCTGCTCCTGCCAACCTAGCAGTTCGAAAGCATGTCAAAGTGCAAGTAGATAAATAGGTACTGCTCTGGCGGGAAGATAAACAGCATTTCTGTGCGCTGCTATGGTTTGCCAGAAGCAGCTTAGTCATGCTGGCCACATGACCCGGAAGCTGTATGCTGGCTCCCTCGGCCAATAAAGCGAGATGAGCACCGCAACCCCAGAGTCGGTCACGACTGGACCTAATGGTCAGGGGTCCCTTTACCTTTACCTAACCTCTGCTTGAGCTTGGCTTTGTCCCCATTCCTTCCATTCCCTTTTTCCTTTGTGCCATGTCTTTTCAGATTGCAAACCTAAGGGTAGGGGCAAGACTGCTTCTCTGAAAGCTGCTCTTGAACCTTTGTGGCTAAAGAGCAGGGCATAGATGTCTTGAACATACAGATATATTGACCATGGAAGAACCTGCCTGCAGGTTAATTGTAAGGATTGGTGAGGGCCCTCGGATATAGCCTGTCAGTGGAAGCACCCCTCCAAGGGGGCTGGGAGCTGCCATTACAATTTCCCATGATACATCGGAGTGCCTCACATGGTGTCATGCCAGGGAATTCAGGGAATTAATAGGGACGCACAGAGACCCAGTTTCCTGATCTGGAGGACCTGGAGCAAATGTTGGGGCTGGTGGGTCCCGCTGGGGCACTGGTGGGCCCCAGCAGCTGCCTGAGGCTGCCAGGTGCTGGTGCCAGAATTGCTCACAGCCATCCCATGGTGTCTTGCTCCCCCCTCCACAAGGCAGCTGCACTTCATCAGGAGAAAAGTGGCTTTTGAGAGGTGCTTTGCACTGGCAGCAAAGCACATTGAAGCAGTTTGGCGTCCATCTGGCTAAACAATGTTTGATATAAATGGAAGATCGTTATCATCAAAAGCTCATTCAACATGGTGTTTCACTCATGTTGTTTGCTAATTCCAGTGAACCACTTTCCATATAGAAGTTTAAATTTCCTCCCCTGTAGCTTCCGCTGCAAGCTGACAGTTTACAATGGAGGACCTCTTAATTTTTATTTTTATTAAACCCCCCCCACACACACACACATTATACTGCTTGACTTCCAGTTGCCTCCATAGAGGCAAATGAGTTGGGGTTCAGTAGCAACCAGAGAGGGGAGAGGGTCCAGGTTGCATTTTAATACCAAACTCCTTAGTTGGGGCTTCCTGAAACAATTACCAACCCAAACACAATTACCTGTTGCAATTCACATGTCTCTGAATTTTGCGGTGCACATCTCCATCCAAATTTTTGTTGACATTTGTTTGTCTCGAGAGACAATGGAGTGTGCCTCTGGGGGTGAAGTCAAATGGCTGCATTAAGAGCGCCATAGTGACCTCTCTGGGGTGCAAGCCTGGGCAGTGTGTGTATGGAGGTCCTGCACTGCTCAGATGACTGCCCGCCTCACTGATGTTGTCCAAAGGAAAGCAGAGATATGTTTGGCAGCAGCTTGCCATGAAGAGTTGTCCCTTCCAACCATCTTAGGGACTCCACTCCAGATTTGTGTAGGTTTTACTCCTTAGCCTTTTCTTCTCCCACAGGGCAGCAGAGGTTTAGGATCAGAGTTTTCCTTCTCCTAGATGGGCCACTTTCCCAGGTTGACATGTCCCATCTGCTCCTCACTTCCCTCTATATCATGTGCAGAAACCACCCTCTTGACTGTTAGACCCACTATTGTTCATGTCCCCTCTATCCACCAGAGCCTGTATCTAACCCACTGAAGGGGTTGAGACTCATTGTCTACCCTTACCTGGTTTAGCTGGCTAGTTGAAGCCATTCCTGGGGTGTGGTCACTGTCGCATGCTGACAGCTTCTAGGAGCCACAGGTGAGATCTGAGTGCAGAGTGGAGACTAAAGGTGGATAAATAACCCCAGAAGGAACATGATGTTTCCCCACCAAACATACTACCACTCCCCTAACACACCATACAGCCATCCAAGTAAGGTGTTGGAAAATGTCTATTTCATGAGAAAGCGTGCATAGAAATGCATGCACTAGTGAAAATCACATACAAAAATGTAGGAATTGCTCGCATAAATGTACGCAGGAGGAATGACTCACACAATAATGCTGATGAATTTTAATGGGAGCTTTTTAATTGCAATAATAGTCAAAGCAGCAAACTGATGTAGATATGTGGAGAAATGAATTTTAAGTTAAAAAAAAATGAGAAATTTACAGATAATCTAGTAGCAATAGAACTTGCTGGTACCCCACCATAAACCATTGAAAACCCTTCAATACATGTCACCAGTGTTGAAATCCTATGATGATGAACGATAAAGTAGTCGGAAAGAATAAGCAGTCCATGGGGAAAGATGTCATAAGGATCATCCTGGAACTTGTATTCTTTCTATTGATAACAGCCAAAGTTTGCACAACTTGTCAGAAAGCCAGACAAGATGATATACCCTGGCAGAGCATGCTTTTAGTTTAATTCATTGCTTCACCCACATTTGTCTCTGGCCCCACCCACTTCTGGTGCCTGGAAGCTTGCACAAAAGGGAATGTGGCCTTTGAGTTGAAAAAATTCCCCACCCCTGAAAGAAAACTATTTAAATCAATGAACTTATGTTAATCAAGTCCATTGGTTTCACTGGGTCTACTCTGAGTATAAGCAAGTTATACTCAGAGTAGCCCCAATGAAATTAATGGACCTAAGTTTGTCATTTCTGTAAATTATACATATAATGTAAGATTTCTAAAGCTCCCCTCCTCCATTTTGGAAATTAATGTTACAGGTAAGCATCTTTAATCTTCATTTCTTTCCAACACTAGTCCTACCTATAAGAAATTATTCTTCCCTCCAAAGAAGGAGCTCTCTTTTTCTCTCTCTGTTTCTGCCCCCACAAGAAATTTCCAGAACAGTCTGAAATCACACACACAAGACATAGCTGTGAAGAGACATCGGTCCTCAGGGCATCAGCCCCTGACCATCATTACTTTCCCAGATAGCTGTAGTTCTCACAGATGTAGACAGCAAAGTTATTGGACTCTGGCAAAAGAAGAAGGGGGAAAAAAATGAAGAAGCCTTTCTTTTTGTATGCCATTGTAAAGCCAGAGTGGACCCTTGGTAGAATCTGGGGCTGCGTTCTTGCTTCAAGAGCTCCAGCATATCTGAAACAGCCAATGTCATAAAAAAACACAAACATGAATTACGGCCTTGCAACTGGTTTAGTGTTTTCATCCACACACACTTTTATGACGTTGTTCAGTGCAGATATGAAATATTGCAGTGATCGCCCTCCTGCACAATGCACTCCATCTCCTCCGAAGATGCTAGCTGCTCCTGCTCTGAACGTTTAGCCAAACTCTGCTTCCTTGCAATTTCCACCTATAGGTTATAGTCCATCTTCTGCATGACAGCCCTTCAGATATTTGAAGGCAGGTGCCATCTCCCTCCTTTAATCTTCTCCAAGCTAAACATGCCCAGTACTTTCAACCATTTCTCACAGAGCTTGGTTTCCAAAACCTCATTATCCCTGTTATTCTCCTCTGGTCATGCTCTAGATTTTTGAAATGTCCTTAAAATGTGGCACCCTGATCTGAGCCTGGCACTCCAGGCCTGGCCTAACCAGTTCATAATAGAATTTGAACTATTATTTCTTGTGATCTGGACATGGCACTTCCACTGCTGCTGTAGAATGGCACTCTCTCCTGCCTTAGACAATACAATTCTGACTAGGGGTGTGGAAAACATTGTTTTCAATTCTGCCCTGTATTTGTCACATGCAGTATTGTTTCTGTTCTGCTGCAGTCCATTCTCTCCAACAGCTACATTACTCATCTCACTGTCTGCTGTGGTGAAATTACATCTATGCAATTATTTACATAGATTATGTTGTCGGTACATTATCCCACCCCATTCATTTCAATGCAAAGGAAATGCAGTGCACATAGGAAGAGAACTGAACTCAATTAGGTTTCATTTCTGGACTGAAAGCAGCAACAACAGTGAATACTGGTCATATTCAGGACATTGATTTTCATTCTGGACATGGGACAAATAAGTGAACTTTGGTAATTTCTGCTCCCAATTCCATTTATGTCAGAATTCCCTGACCCCGTCAAATTGGCAGCTAATCTCTTTTGCATTCCAGCCTACTTGCGAAAGCATCACAAACCTTCTGTGACATCAGAGCAGCTGCTGCTTCTACTCACCAGTAAGGAATGCCAACGTCTGTTCCTCATCTCACTATGATTACAACCTGAGCAGGTGAAAGTAATCAATGAAGGAACCAGCCTAAATGCAAATTCTGTCCTTAAAGCAAGGTACAGGAGCAACAACACTGAGTCTCTAAGCAAGGCATGTATATTCTTCAGAAGTATTAACACCATGGTGGTTGTTTTCATAAAATAAATTTAGACTAGGGAGGCTGAATACAGTTTTGTGCAACATAAATTAATTGAATGTTATCAGGCAATCAATATTACTGTCACTGAGGTTTCTAAATGTTAGCCATTTTCATAACATGCATCACAATTGTATGCATACCTCCTCAGATGTAAGCCCTGTTGGATCCAGTAGGGTTTCATCCCATATGTATTGAAGGATCACAGCTTTACTCTCTACCAATCTATAAATTAGCAACAAGATCAGAGGTTGTTGTAAGGAATCCCACTCTTTCATACATAAAACGCTTGTTTCAAAGCAGCTTTGAGGTCAACAGAAAAGTTGAACCTCCCACACTGTGTTTTTGAGAGGTTTCTAAAACTCCAGACAGAAATGTCTTTCTTTTCCTCCTATAATGTCTCATTCCAAGTTCATGAGGGTAGCTTAATGGGAAGCTACAAAAATCTCTCTGTTTCAAGCACGGGATGCAATACTTAGACTTTAAATGTGGTGGGTTTTTGTTCTGTTCTGTTTTAATATTGACGTAATCATTGACATGCTTATCCAGTTTTGACTCATACACACATTTCACCTGAAATGAAGAAATTTAAACCATAAACTTATTTTAGAAACGAGGAAGGAGTGAGGGGAGATTCAGTAGTATCTCATGTGATGGGGTACCACTATGGATATGTCTTCCTGACACCCACATCACTGCACCTTACTGAGACAAAGCTGGGGTGCAGCAGGCCAGTGGTGAGATTGGGGCTGCATGGGTGCACCAGCAGAACCCACTGATGCAGCCATGGGGCACTACCCTGCCCCACCAAATATCTTTAATAAAATGTGGTGTTGTTGTTGTTTAAAGATCAATGCTAGTTCTTCTACTATCACCAAAGTCGGAGGCAATAAGCTTCCGAATACTAGCACCTGAGAATTGCAGGAGGGGAGAGTGTTCTTGCCCTCAGGTCCTGTTTGCTGGCTTCCCAGAGGCATCTGATTGGCCACTGAGAGAATGGGATGCTGGACTAGATGGGCCATTGGCCTGAACTAGCAGGGCCCTTCTCATTTTGCAATGTATTAATAATCAATCAATCAATCAATCAAATGTGTGTGTGTATTCTCTCACACGCTCATAATTAAAACAAAGCTAATAGCACAGAATGAGAAAAACTTTCAATAGCATCCCTCTATACTCACTCCTCAAACTAACATTTTAATTCCACAATTTTACTCTGCACTGATTCGCTTCCAAGCGTGAAAGAGAAATCTTATGCAAACGTATGTGGTAAATGCATCATATAATTGGGGGGAAAGGCAATTTCTCTTGGTCAAAACCTCCTTTTATGTTTATGTCTGTGTGCGTTTAAATTGAAATTTTATGAAATTTCTTGGGCAAATACATTAAGCACACCAATATGTTCTCTTTGATGGGATGTTTTGCACTCAGTGGATATTTTTCAACAGATATACACACAGGCTGCTTATAAGCTCTCCCAATAACCTCTCAACTTCTGCCCATGTCTGTATTGTTTCTCTCTCTCTCTCTGTCTCTCTCGCTCTGTTTTTATTTATTCCCCTGAAAATACAGTGGAGAATAAAAAAAAAATGTTGCTGGACCTGCCAGGGGCACCTCTGGCCTCTGAATCCGAGCTGACAAAAATGTCATGAAGCTGACAGTAAAATATGCATAGAAAATCCCCGAGAAAGAGAACAAAACCCAGTCTATTTGTTGCTCTTACAGCTTTCGAGAATGCCGGTGTTGTTGTGCTGAGATTCTTTCTTTGTTGAGCCTCTTGCTGTCACCATCTTCTTATGGGATGCAAATTGCGTCGAGACAACTGCACGAGTGAGACGCATCCATGAATAAACACTGGGATTTGCCAGACAGCCACAAGGCAAAAAATAATTTAAAAAGACCTCTCCAATCTACCCAGCGACTACTGACCAAGTATGGTGAATGGCGATAGCACCCTGGCACAGCAGACGCCTTGTATGTGAATGCCTCAGGTTCAATTCCTACCATCTCAGGTTTATTCATTTTTGAAGCTCAATCCTTGCTTGAGACTAGTGATGGACAAATCAGTCAATTTCAGTCGTCCCCCCCCCCCCAGTTTTTCTCTTTTCCTCAGTCTTAAACTCCATCACAGTTCTTCATCAGTGCAATTAAAAAAAAAGTACATATGTCAGCATTTAAGTTACAATTTCTCATAACATACACATTTTTGTATGTGACTTCTCATAGTATAATGTACATTTGCCTGTTATTTTCATTAATATATGCAATTTTATGGACACTTTTACTAATTTACACATTTTGGTACAGTTTTGTTGTTGGAGAACTGAACTGCAAAATCAGGAGAAATGCACATTTTGAAGGGCAGCCGTGTTCACTTTACATATTGTTCCAGGAAATGCAAATGAGGTAGGTGGGCAAATTAAAATGCAAAATTGAACTGAATTTCTCCCCTATCCCTTCTTGAGACTGCAGTGAGTTACCATGGGTGGGGTGTGTGCTTTTTGATGTAGTGACCTTACTTTTGTGGTGGCCAAGGGTTGCTTGTGTCCTTTCTTTCCAGCTGCAAATCACCTCTCTGGTGGTCCACACTCTGCAGCCTTCCCAGTTTTCTTCAGTCAATGCTCAGGGGAAGAAGGAACTCCTCCTACAAAGCTTTTTTCAGATCAGGAAGTGAAGGCAGCTGGGAGGCTGCCAAGTGCTGGGGGGAAAAGAGCACATGCACTACCCTTGGCCACTTCATAAGAAATACAGTGGTACCGCGGGTTACATACGCTTCAGGTTACAGACTCTGCTAACCCAGAAATAGTTCCTCAGGTTAAGAACTTTGCTTCAGGATGAGAACAGAAATTGTGCGGTGGTGGCACGGCAACAGCAGGAGGCCCCATTAGCTAAAGTGGTGCTTCAGGTTAAGAACAGTTTCAGGTTAAGAACGGACCTCTGGAACGAATTAAGTACGTAACCCGAGGTACCACTGTAGTTTGAAACCTGGTACCTACAGAAATTATAAAGGATTTCTAGAGAAATTCTGAAGTGCCTTGAGCAAGAAGGCAGAAAAATGAGAGCATGAGAAGACCCTGCGGGATCTGGCCAATGGCTTATCAAGTTCAGCATCTTCTTTTCACAGAGGTCAACCTCTGGGAATCTCACAAGCAGGACCCAAGAATAATAGCACTTACCCCTCCTATGGCTTCCAGCAAACATTATTCAGAAGTATTTTCCATCTCTGGCTGTGGATGCAGCCACCATGGCTTGTAGGCATGGAAGATTTCCTTTCTTTTAGGAGAAGAAAATGTTTGTGAAACGTAAATGGTGAAGCAGTGTACAAAAGCAGAAAGCCAAGATAAGGAACATCTTAATGCACTGAAGAAATGGAATATTCATTCCCTTTTCCTTGTTTTGCTGTTGACTCCTGAGGTCCAGCAGTAACAACAGGAGATCAATTCTCCTGTTCTTTAGATCTCAGAGATGATAATCAAGGTGGTGAAGGTAGATGTGTTTTATCATTTAGCTATCACAGCAGAGTTTGCTTGGGATTCCTCACTTTTGCCTGGCCTTTCAACTATGGTTTCTCATGAATGGGTGACTCCCCATGTAATGGACAATGATCTTCCATTCTTCACAGTGTCTACTTGATGTCAGATATAACTGCTGTAGTGCCTGCCCTTTTCAAAACATTCAAGAAACTTGTGTCACCCTTGTACACTATCACTAAAAGGAAAGATCTCATTTATCTACTGAGCCTTCCAAAAAGGCAATGAAAGCAAGTTGCAAAAGTTCTAAATCACTGGGCGTCCCCATAATACAAATGTAACTTTCTCTCTCTAGTTCCAGCATTATTATTAAGGAGCTCACCTCCAGTGACAGATTTTGAAGAGCAAAAAAGAGGACACATGTGCAGACTTCTACTTTTAACTATGGATTGCTATGACGACTCTCTTAAAAAAGAAAAGAAAAAGAGGATATGTCCTGGAAATAGAGGACATATGGCAACCCTAAGAGAGCAGAAAATTGTTAGTAATGGTCCTACCAAACTTAGACACTTTTAGCATAAGTAGAGATTTGCTGGATCAGACTGAAAGGCCTTAGTCTAGCATTCTGTTTACGCAGGGCCAACCAGATGACAATGGGAGTCTGCAAGTGGGAACAGAGTGCAACAACGTTCTTCTTGCTTTTCTTTCCCAGGAACTGGAGCTCTCTCTGACAGTGGAGATAGAACATAGCCCTATCCTCCATGAATTTGTCCAATTCTCTCTCAAAGCCATCCAAGTGGTCAGTCATCGCTGATTCTTGTGGGAGCGAATTCCAAAATTAGCTGTGAGATGTACCTCCTTTTGTCTCTCCTGGTTCTTCCAACATTTAGCTTCACTGTGTGTCTCCAAATTCTAGTGTTATGAGAGAGGAACTAAAAACCTCTTCCTATACACTTACAAGTACTTTGTGTACTTGATAAATCTTCCAGTGTGAGGCATTTTAGCACACGAATCCATGGGTTTTAAAAGTACTTCTCAAAGTACTTGAGGAGAAGGATTGACTGCTAAATGACTCTAGAAATTGTAGCTCTGTGGGGAGAATATGGGCCTCCTAACAACTCTCAGCACCCTTCACAAATTACAGTTCGCAGGATTCTTTGGGGGAAGACATGACTCTTAAAGTGGTATAAGAGTGCTTTAGATGTGTGGTGCAGATGTGGCCATAGCACCAAAAAAACCCTCTTCCCAGTTCTGCATCAAGGAATATTGCCTATTAACTATTCTGATGGGAATATATATATATAAAGAAGCTATGTGGCTCATAAACTCAATGAACCATTACATAGGTGACAATAATCTTCACAGAAATTCAGAATATTTAATTAGCACCAAAATTGTGCTCAGCCAGGGAAGCTCAGTTTCCATTGTGAACACTCCTCAAAATAATAGCGAGGTTTTATGTGCCCACGAGCCATCACAGTAGTCATTTCAGAAAAGAAACAGACAATATTTCAGGTATTAATTGACAGTCAGGACCGTCGTAATAAAAGTTTTTAAGGAAAGTTAACCTGGGTGTCCCCGATTCTGAAAGGTGACTTCTCTAAACATCAGGTCAGAGAACGATTTTGCCGTTTATTGCCTGATGGTTGAATCATTAAGTACATAATTGCTCAGGGCAAAGTGGCCACTTTAAGAGCACCCTCCCCCGGCGATTCGGCGCTAATGTGCAAGACGACCGGGAGCACTTCAGCAGGTGAAGTTGTGCATGTGTGTGTGTGCTCCTGAAATAGTCTGATACAACTTCAACAACTCACTGATGTGAGGCTGGAAAAAATTGCTGAAGGTTAAGAAAATGGTTGACAGAAGGTCATCCTCTAATTCACCTCCTTAAATCTGGCCAGGGCCATGAGGGCTTTGCAAATAAGTTAATCGCCCACATCATGGGGGTGGGGACATAAAGGGCTGGATCCAACCAAGTTATCCTCACAACAGACCCATTGAAGCTAATGGACATAACAGTTGCTTGTTTCCCTGACATTTCCCTGTTATTTTCCACATTTATATTTGAGCTTTTGCATCACTAGCGGAATATAGTGGAAATTTAGGAATTGCTGGACTAATTTACATACTTACTAAGTTGTTTAGAAATCATCTCTCAGAGCCCTTAATGAACTACAGCTCCCATAATTCTTTCGGGGAAAGCCATGACTGTTGTGGTATCACAGTACTTTAAAGGTATGATGTATGGTGTGAATCTTTCCAGTGTTTTGTGAGAGCTATGGGAGGTGGGGTGGAATGTCAGGGACGAGGAAGATATTCTGCTCCAGCTCAGATCAAAATCTGATTCTGAGAAGAATCTGGAGGTTTGTCAAAGCTAGCCTTTCTTTGATCCTGGCTTTAGTCAGCTCCCACACCTCACCCACAACTCACCCCTAAGCCTAAGCCTTCAAGTGAAATTTGCCAACACCCCCCCCCCCCCATTTGAGGGTTGGGGTGGGGATGGTGAGCATCACTCAAGTAGAAAGTGTTACATTAAACACGAAAAGATTCTATGGGGGGGGGGTTCGTATACATGATTGATTCCCTGCTCGTTTTCCCATTTAAAGACAATAAACCTGGGCAGTCAAATACACATTTTATGGCCCGCTGTCTGTAAATATTAGTCACTCTTGCTTTTATTCTGAAAGGGGCCCTTGAAATAATGCTGCTGTAGTGGAGAGTGTTATGTTAAACGGAAAAGATGGAGGGGGAGAGAGATGCACACACACACACCCATCTCATGGATGATTGATCAGCAGCCTGTTCCCTGGTCCAAGAACAACACAGCCTATACATTTTATGGGCTTTTGTCTGTTTTGCAATAACCCCAGAAAGCATTCTTTAATTAAAATTTAAAACCGTAACTGATTAATTTTCTGTGTAAACAATTTCTGTAAACATGGAATGTCAGCAATTTAAGGGCATGTGAGTATAAATTTTGCTTCTTCCCCCTATGGCTCCGGGATAGATGGTGGGGTGGTGGGGGCAGTGGGGGGAAGAACGGAAGTTCAGGGGCATGCCAAGTTGAGGTGAAAAGTTCAAGGTCTTCTTGTGATTTAGAGAGTGTGCCTGCCATCTGCAGAGGAGTGGGAAGTTGTCCATAGTTCATACCCACTGCTATAGAGCAGAATCCTGGCAACAGCACCAGCCTCCTCGAGACCCAGTTAGCAGCTTTTTTTTCTGAAGTTGGGCTGAAGTGGATTTGATCAAGCAGCAGAGTTGGTCAATGTCAGCAAACTAGAATGCTGGAAATGAAGGTTCTCTGGGTTCAAGTCCAGTCTGTCTGTCACAAAGACAGGCATGCTTAGTTAAACTATAGAACTTGCTTGTCTGGGAGGCAGTCACCACTGTGCATGTAAAAGAGGATTGGACAAATTCATGGATGATAATGTGATCAATGGTTACTAGCCATGATGGCTATGCTCTCCCTCTGCTCCCAGAGGCAGTGATGCTTCTGAATACCAGTTGCAGTGAGAAGAGGATGCTGGGCTAAAGGACACATGGCTCAGATCCAGCAAGTTCTTCTTGTGCTTTTTCTTATGCTTCTTCAGTTCGTAGGAAGTGAAGCAGATCTGTAATTGGTTCATAAAAAGATATGCACCCATTTAATGTCCCATTGCACGGTTTTGTGAAAGAGGGTAGGGATATGCTACCAAGGAACCCTGTGAGATTTTGCCTTCATAGGAAGAGTTTTGGCTTCCTTCAAGATCACAGCTGTTGCCTCTGGTTGATGAAAGTTGTAGTCCAAAACAACTGAGCACTGGATTAGGGAGAGCTTCCTGGTTTTTTTTCCTAGGGAGGAGCCTCTAGGTTCACTTCCATAACTTCCGGCAACAACCTTGGAATGTATGATGGTATGCATAGTTGAACAATGGAACTCTGTCCCACACGAAGTGGTGATGGCCACCAACTTTGGTGGATTTAAAACAGGATTGAACAAATTCATGGAGGAGAAGGCTGTTGACGGCTACTAGCTATGATGCTATGCTCTGCCTCCAGAATTCAAGGGAGCAAAGTTTCCGAATACTCATTGCTGGAGATGACAGGAGGCGAGAGTGTTCTTGTGCTCACATCCTGCTTTTTTTTTTTTTTAATAAAGATTTTTATTAATTTCCAATTTTTTAACATAAACAAAAACAACATAAAAAACAAACACAAAAACTCATATTTTCTTAACCTTATTTCCATAACCCTCTTTTCCCGGACTTCCCCATACCTTTCCCTTTTTGCATCCTTAATTTTGAACCATTATTCAGCAACCCTTCTTAACCAATTAGATGTAAATTCATTCTCTTTTTCAATTCCACCCTAAAATTAAACACAATTTTCCGCTGCAATTCTACGTCTTCTTTTCCCTCAGCATTTTAGCACTCCTCAATTTTATAATAATTCTTAAGATACATCTTAAATTTCTTCCAATCTTCTTCCACAGTCTCTTTCTCTTGGTCGCGGATTCTGCCGGTCATGTGCTCACATCCTGCTTGAGGGTTTCTCATAGGCATTGAGGAGACCACTGTGAAAACAGGATTCTGAACTAGATGTGCCATTGGTCTGATTCAACAGGGCTCTTAGGTTCTCAAAGAGCATCAATCCAACTCTCCTGGCTAGTAGTCACCAATAAACCTCTGCTCCATGCATTTATCTGGTCCTTCTTCAGATCCATCTAAGCCAGAACCTCTTGTGATACCGTGCAGCAGTGAATGCTGCTTGTTTATTGCATGTTCAACAGGATAAGACCTTCCTTTTGTCTGCCCTGGACTTTCCACTAGGCAGCAACAGATGAGTGCCAGTCCCAACCACAATCAGAAGCTTTCCATGAGTTAACCCCAAATATGTAAATGTCAGAAGGTTTTAAGTCTTGGTTGCAGGTCAGGTTTTCTACCACACAGCCCTCAAATCTCTCTCACACACACACTCGTTTTCCTTTGGACTTTCTTTCCCATTCACAGCCGTTGCCTTTTCTGCTTTCAACACCCTCACAAAATGATTGTCTTTTCATTCTTTCTTTTCCAGAGTGGGTGTCCAGCCAATATTTCCTTTCAGCAGTCTTTAAAAAGAGCACTTATTCCATACTGTCTATGGGATGGGAAAAGCTCCTGCTGCTTTTGTCTTGAGCTGGACTCACACTGCAAAACCCAGTTGGAGCTTTCGGAGGCTGAGAGGCAGCCAAGGAATCCTTCCAGAAACTCAGTGGCCACCAGCTCTGAATAAGGGCCCTTGTTTCGTTTTCTTCCTCTAAAACAAATCGCCTTTACAACAGCTACAGTAAATCTCTTTTCATCGCAGGAAAGCCAGGCTGCGGGGGTCTGGGCCCTCTCATGGCTAAGCCTTGCCAAACCTCTCTACCATTGGCAGATCTCTGGGGTCTTCTGAGTGAAAGCAACATCTTCATTTTGTTCTTTCCTGTGTGTATGAGAGACCTTCCCCTATATTCATTTTTTAAAAAAACAGAAACCCAGGCCCTGGAAGGTTGAGCAAAACTGAACAAAGGTGAGGTTTGTCAATAGTGGCTTATTTTGATGGCAATGCTTTTATCTCACTCTTTCTCTTTTTCTCTATTTCTGATGCCTGAAAAGAGCAGGAGATATTTCAAAAAGTGTGAGAACTGGGCCCCAAATGGCATTTCATTCAGCTGTCAGACTATTGTTGTTTTGTTGCATGCACCCCAATTTCCAAGTAGCTAGAAATTCCAGGTGTTCCAGTGCTTACCCAGGGCTTAGTTTCCTTGGAATGAAGGTCAGTGGAGTTTGCAGTGTCTTTAAGATCTATGGTTTTATTCTCACACATATATACAGCCTAAGCATAGGATGGAGGTGCTCACAGCAGTAACACTCTACAGATCTTGGCTGCCCTATGAGAGCCCTAGGTAGATCTCCAGACCACAGCCTGCAGTCCAGCAAGACAAGCCACTGTTTCTCCAACTTCCAGCATCAACTAAAACCTCTCACACAGCTCTCCTTATTTTTTTCCCCAAGTGAATTTTTATTGTTTTCCTTATATATTCTTTTCCAACAAATTGTAATACATTCCCTTTGACTCTGCCTAGTCGCGACCCCCCTCCCTCCCCACAACTGGTATATTTATCCTCTTTCCATCACGCACATCATTCTCATATTAGTACTATTATACATTGGAGGTATTATGTCAATCCTGCTAGTGTCTTGACCTCTTTACAATTCTTCTTTAAATATTCAATAAATTTACTCCAATTATTTTGGTATCTTTGATCTCCCTGGTCCTGGATCCTCCCTGACAGTTTGGCAAGTTCTGCATATTCTGTCAACTTCGCCTGCCACTCCTGAATAGTTGGTATATCTTGTACTTTCCATCTTTGGGCCCTCACACAGCTCCCCTTAGCCTATTGTTCTCCCTCCTGGGATGACATCACATCCAGCCAGGTGAGGTGAGGTGGGAGAAGGCCCAGACATTTGTCTCCATGGCAACTGGGCAACTTATTTGGACATGTAAATGGCAAAGGCCATTATCTCCCAAAGCAACTTGTCTGACTGGTTATGCAGCTTCTTCTAGATTCCAAGCCTCCTTGATACAGAACCACAGGCCAGGAAGGGGCCCACAGTTATCATTCAGATTGACCCCTCAAACCAATGACAATATTTATACACTATTAATGCCAAAGTAGCCTTCTTGGGGGTTTAGTTTAGTGCCCAGGGCAGATATTGCCCCCCTCTGGAATGAAGACATAACCAGAGTGGCTTAACAATCAGTACCTCTTCTCAGGGAACTCTGGGAATTGTAGCTCAGAGAGGTGAATATTGGTCTCCTAACAGCTCCCAGCACACTTAATCAACCACAGCTCCTGGGATCCTTTGGAGAAATGCCATGGCTGTTTAAAGTGGTAGCACAGTGTTTTAAACATATGGTGTGAAACGGCCTCTCACGCCTCTGCATGGGAAGTTAGTGAAGAGACGGGAACAGGAGCAAAATCTTTAGAATGAATTCAGCTTTCAGCTCAAGAGCCAAACCAATGCACAGATAATAAAGCCCATATTCTCCTGAATGCAGGCATTCCAGCGATTCCTGCTTTAGCAATGCCTGAGTCATCCCAGAGTTGTGCACTCCTGTCTCCCTCTCTCAAGGCAAATGAGATCAGAAATGTCAGCTGTCATCTTGCTGCTTTCAAGATTTCACGGCTAAGAATAAAAATGGCGTGGAAACAGATCCGTTAATTGACTGGAGGTATGATTGGCAAACATTAGGCAGCTCCATTAGCAAAGCCTGAGAAGCAAAACGGAGTATTATTACCTCTTTCTCCATCTCCTCCCATTCCGACCCCACCACCACCACAATCGTTGAATTAAACTTTTAACAATCAAGGGACTGAGGGTTAAGCCTAGAAGGCTTGGATGATATTTTCCCTGCTTTTGATGGCATGTTAAGATGAAGAATGTCTTGGGTTTGGTTTTTGTTTTGTTTTGTTTTGCAGGAGAACACTGAGCCTGCAAACGCATCATACATGTGGTTACTATTTGAAGAATCTGGCATTTTCTATGAATAGCATAAAGCCGGCAGCGGATCACTCGTTGCTTTTTGACAGGGTTGTCCTTTCCCCCCCCCCCCAACGAATGCCATTCTCTTTACGTCCCCCCCCCCCTTTTCCTTCTCCCACCTTCCTTGTAGTTGCAAACTCCCTCCCTTTCTCCCCCTCCTATTTAGCAACTGAAAGTCTGCCAAACGTTAAATTAAAAGGCTGGTTTGAGATCTTCGGTTCATGGACTAAAGGGCAAGAGGATCCGACATTCGGGGAATGCCAGCTTAAAAGAGGACTAATATCAATTATCTTTTAGCAAAATGACAACATAGGAACATGCCTTACACTGAGTCTCTCTGGCTCAATCTTGTCCACACTGACTGGCAGCAGCTCTCCAGGGTTTCAAACAGGGAGTTTTTGTTCACCCTTGCCACAGATTGAACCTGCAGCCTTCTGAATGCAAAACAGATGTTCTACCACTCAGCAATGGTCATTCCCCAATTTCTTATCCACCATGACAGGTTAGAACAATTTAAAAATTCTATATTAAAAATAAGTTGCCTATCATGCTCCTAGGGAGATCCCCATCAAGGGGGTCAGGGATAGAGAAGACAACAGTTTTCCCTCTCACAGTACCATGTCCCAAAATGTAGCACTTTCCTTATCACAGAGCAGTGGTTCCCTGAACTGACTCAATCCTCTGTTCAGAGGCTCCATAGTCTCCCCTCTGCACATATTTTTCTGCACCCTGCCCAAAATCCCACCAGTTTTGGTGATGCCAAATACCTGTGAGTATAGGATGCAATATAAATTCAATGAAGGAGGAGGAGGAGGAGGAGGAGGAGGAGGAGGAGGGGGAGAAATAGAAATAAATGTTAAAGGAGGCACAGTTCTGGGGTTGGCAGAGTGCTGAGTGGTCACACACAATTTTGGCCATGACCCCTCAAGGGTTGGACAAGGGTGAATGTGAACTTCAGGCTGTTCTTGCTTCAGAGAATTCCCCAGAGGAGTTTTTAGGTTCAGTTTTGTTTTTTCAATAGCCACAATGGTTTGTATCCAAACTAGTGCTGAGTAACACATCTTGAGTCAGTTCAAGTATTTGTGCAATGAGACTTCTTTCTCCTCCCCGACGTGCTCCCTAAATCTGTTCTATGGGTTCCTCCAACCCTCTGGGAAACATTTGGTGAAGGTGTGAGGTATGCATGGGGAAAGAAGAAAGGGAAAGGCCTGTTGCACAAGTGGAAACCCTTGCGCTGCTGGGCCACATGAGTTGACTAGCACCCAAAGTCCATTTTGTGTGGTTGATGGTGAACCCTCTGATCCAGAAAAGGAGATCTAATGTCCACAACCAGAAGTACATAATCAAATAAGTTCCCCTCTGAAGTGGACTTGTGTTCACCTCATGTTGCTGCCAGAACTCAGTAGGGTTGCTCACATGTTCAACTGAACACAAGTAGAAGCTGTCCCTACACGTGTGCAACTGTTTGTGTAAAACAGTGTACACAGCTCAATTATTGTGTTCTCGGGTATGTAGACTGTACACTTGTTGAACATCATGTGGGAATGATTGTACTGGCCAACTATTCTTGTACACAGGTTGTTGTTGTTTAGTTGTGTCCGACTCTTCATGACCCCATGGACCAGAGCACAGATTGCACTCCCAAAAATTATGACCAGTGTGCTCAAACTCAGTAAAAGGCAGCTTCGTACATTCGTGTTAAAGTAAAATTTGACATGGGTTTGGAAGTTCCTTCAGAGACAAAATGTCTGAAGATTTTCAAGGGCAATCCAAAGAATTTTGATGGAACAAACTTCTAGAGTTGGTCACAACCTCATTTATGTATCTTCATTCTCAGCCCACGACTGATTAATTTGTTGCCCTAGATTTGTTCACACATTACTCTGAACACAGGTACAAATCATCTCTGGGCAAGCAGTACTGTGTGCCCTTGTTGATTCGTACAGCTCAGTTATTGTATACACAGGTTCACACTTATTGGAGGTTACATATGGATGACAGCATGAGTGTACAGATCAACTATTTGTATACTCAGATACAGAAATTGTACACATGTTGTATGTACCATATAAATATCCCCCCTGACTCTGGATTTTGCCTAAGGCATGCCATCTAATGTATCATTTTTCTCCTCTCTCTTTTTTTTTTAACCTCTCAAGGTATGGGCACATTTTATTTGCTTTCCTTTTTGTTATTTTTTTTCCTCCTTTCAAAATTTGTGTGGCAGCTCATGTTGATAAAAGCACATTTTCTTCAAGAGTTAAGAGGTCAACTTCAGGTTGATCACGGAAGCTTTTAAACTGTTTTACTGGCCTGGAATTATTAGATGCATGCAACTTTCCAGCATAGCCAGTACACCATAAAATAAGTGCTTTACGCTACATTGATATTGCTGGCGATGCACAAAACAAGACTGTAGGTTTGCAAAAATACATGCCTTGAATTGAATATTATATCCTAATATACACATCCCCCCCCCCACATCAAAGAGTGGATTTCTTATATTGGGGTATGGGGCATTGAATCTGCAGCCAGTCACTTGTAACCTGAAATGCTATAGCCCACCCCAATGCTGTGTTTTCACTCACAAAATTTATTTTGTGTTTAATGCAAGAGATGTATTATTGTCATATTCCAACTTTTATTCCCACTAAGAAAGTCACCAGGGTTTTGCAGTGTTTCCCCCCAGATTTTGGACTCATTAGTGGTCTGACAATGTTTCCAGAATAACACCAACATGTTAGAAAACCTCCATTTCTATATTGCTATCATTAAGATTATTTCTGGACATGTGGGCATTTTCCAAACATTGCCCCCACAAATCAATTTTTATGTGGTTACATCAGGCTGTAGTAAGAGAGGCAGGGCAATTGCAATGGTGCACTGAGAGTCCAGCAACATTTGCTGCCTCCCCTCCTTGAAATGTTTCATCCTAGCTGATCATTACAACAACTTGTAATTAAGCATGTGAACCTGAGCCTACTTATTTCCTCCTCCCTCCCAGAAATTTTCCTTTTATGTCGTGTTTTTGATTATTGCAATCCTGAGATCAAAGACTAGGTTTTAGTTTAATGATTTGTAATCTGCTCTGGGGGACTTTTTATAGCTGAAAAACTTCAGAGTACATCTTCAAAATGGAAAGCTGTCAAAAAAAAATCCTCTTAGTTAATTTTTATTTTGGAATATCCTCAAAACTACAAAAAAAGAAGAAGAAGAAGGATCAGCCTTCGCTGGGAAATTTCTTGAAACAATCCACCTCCCTCTTGTCCACCCCCCCCCCCAGGTTTCAGTGTCTAGTCTAGTACATTATGGATTTATGATTTCTGGAATCAACTTCCCACTGTATTACAAGTGTAATATTAACTGCCATATTGGGCTTCCATATGGCCACTAACCTCTCAGGTTGGAAACAACTATCGCTGTAGAAATTAAGCCCGAGGAATAAGCCTAAGGATGCAACCACTTATCACTCAAGCGTGCGATATAATTGGCTGCAACAACAACAAAAAATTAAAAAAGAAAGTGTCTCGGAAACCAGATGGATTTGAAATGTTCCATTATTCATAAATGCTTCCGTCTCATTCCCAATCTCTCTTGTTTGAAATGCTGATTCTTTACCCAAATATCTTTTTTGTCAAAAAAATAAAATAAAAATAAATTGTGCCAAATAATGATGTTTCAAAAGGACAAAAGTTGTCTTTTTTTAAAAAAGTGGCTCACAAGATCTTCCTGTGCCAGTAATGACTGGGCTATAGGAAGTGTTTATTTGCCATTTTTTTCCCCCAGGGGGCTTTCCCCCCTGAGCTATTCAGGATATTAGCTGTTGTTCCTTTTCATAGTTTTACACAGCTGTGAAACTTCAGAGTTTGCAAAAAAAATAGTAATAAATAAATGCCCCCTTCTTTTTGATAATTCATGACCAGTGTAATTTCCCTGACAGCATCTCATCTATGTCCTTAGGAATGTGACACCCCCCTTTCCCCATAACTCTTGTTTTACCCTCTCAGTGCCATCCCTACATCCCAATCTCCTCTTCCTGTCCTCTTCCATCCAGATTCCCACTGCAAAAAGGACAGGAAAAACAGGGAAGCTTATCTTGGCTTTAAGTGCAGGTCGACATTTTTCTCATATGGATATCAAAGGGCACAGCAAAGGAGGAATTAAGAGTTTGTACAGGAGTCATGGCCCATAGTTAATGCTATGCTGAATATTTTTCATTCTGCAAACATGCTTCGTCAGCTGATGAAGGGTGGTGGGGTAATTGCTTTCAAAAACAGTACTGGCTGCCGAGACCACATAACACCTGTTCTGAAAGGCTTACATTGGCTCCCAGTATGTTTCTGACTACGATTCAAAGTGTTGGTGCTGACCTTTAAAACCCTAAAAGGCTTTGGCCCAGTATACCTGAAAGGGCGTCTCCACCCCCATCATTCAGTGCGCACACTGAGGTCCAACTCTGAGGGCCTTCTGGCGATTCCCTCCCTGCAAGAAGTGAGGTTACAGGGAACCAGGCAGAGGGCCTTCTCGGTAGCGGTGCCTGCCCTGTGGAACACCCTCCCATCAGGTGTCAAGGAAATAAACAACTACTTAATTTTTAGAAGACATCTGAAGGCAACCCTGTTTAGGGAGGTTTCTGATTTTTGATGTTTTATTGTGTTTTTAATGTTCTGTTGGGAGCCGCCCAGGTGACCATCTCTTCTTGTGAGAGTGAGTTCATGTGCTGCATGAAGAAGCCCTTTATTTACCTGTCCCAAATCTTCCACTTTCTCCACCCATTGCATAAGACATCATGAATTTCATTCCTCCCATGGGACTTTTAAAGAATAACAAGTGTGGGCAGCCAGGGAGGCTGCAGGTTGCTAAAGAAGGGTTGGTGGAAAGAAAGGGGAGAGAACCACATTTACACACACTCAGCCATTTCACAATGATAAGCTAAGCTCAAAACCCCACACGCATTGAAATTCTAAAGTGCCCAGAGAATGAAGCAGAGAAAGGGAAGCCTTTTTTTTTTTTTTTTTTTTTGCAGAGGACAAAAACAACAACAAAACACTGAGAAATCAGAAGACAGCTTTTGGCACAGAATTGTGGCAGAGTGACAGTTATGGGTGAGCACCATTCATGTAGCTTCCCAGAGATCAGTGCACACTATCCAGACGATCATGAGCCAGAGAGAGAAAGAGACGGCAGCACTAAAATAAAATAAAAGAAAGTGTGCCAAGCAAGTTAGACATACTGCATACTGCAGGGAAAGGAGAGCAATCAGACAGGTAAGAAAGGCTGTAGTTCAGTGGTAGAGCATCTGCTTTGTATGCAGAAGGTCACAGGTTCAATCCCCACAATCTCCTAGGAGAGACCCCTGATTGAAACTCCAGAGAGCTGCTGCTCGTACAAAATACTGAGCTAAATGGTCAACACTGGGCTGGCCACAATGTTTTGTTATCTGAGATGAATCAGAAATAGGTGCCTCCCCAATTGTAGTTTATTATGGGTGCTTTTTAATGTACACTTGAGGTTCCTCATGCCTCCACCATCCCAGCGATGATCATCATGCCTCCCTTCTTCCCAATACTGATCTTCATTTGAGGAATATTGGAGGTCATGGTGGGAGTGAGGACCAGCATCGGAAAAACACACCATCTATGAACCAACCTCTTCAGTGAGGGTTGCTTGGTTCACAGAAGCTGAGTCTCCATCTCTCAGGGAATAGGGAGATGCAGCTGACGGGTTGAAACCTTTTCCCTTCAGTCACCTCTCCCGCCACTGCATCTCCCTCTTTCTGTAGGGGAGTGGACGGCAGCGATACATAATGGATGAGCCTGCTGCCCCTCTCAACTTGCCTGAGGCAGCTGCCTCACCTTGTCTCATGGCCGGTTCAGTCCTAGTCCAACTCAATCTATGGGAGCTTCAGGGGAAGGCCAACTCTCAGCATTAGAACATCTGCTTAGCACTCAGAAGGTTAGATCCCAGCCCCCTTCTGGTGGGACTGGGAAAGACTGTCTGAAACCCCTGGAGATGCAATGCTGACCAATGTGCATTGGGGCAAGTATGGCAGAAGTCAAGGAAGCCAACAGTAGGGGGCTCCAGAGCCAATGAGAGACAGAGACAACTAACTCTAGTCCTGCCCCCTTCCTCCTCCCTGCTGAATCCGACAAGGGTAACACTGAGACTGAGCAGGAGAAAGCTGACAGGCAGGGCCACTTTCTGGACTGGTTGTTAGGTAAGAAAGCAGCCAGGCGGGGGATGGTTGAAGGCCGGCTGGGATAGTGCTCAATTTGCATTATTGGTCTAGTCTCCAGCAAAGAGAAGCTGCTGCAAGTCAGTTAGTTAAACTGGGTAGACGGTAGAAGGTAGACGGAGCAATGCTCTGAGTAAAAGGAAGTTTCCTGCATTCCTTCCCGACCCTAAAATCAATCAAATCTGGATTCCAAGCCCTGAGCAGTCTCCGAAGCTGTCTTGCCCCCAAAGAGCTTGAATCTAGCACATCTCCATGATGCAGGGCACCCTCCTATCCCCAGGGCTGTCTTGCAACCGTGTTGCAAAGTTCCTTCCGGTTTCCCAGAGCCCGGTGGGGCTGGAGGAGGCGGGCAGCAGCTGGAGGGTGGTTCCTCCAGAGGGGAAGAGGCGGACGCTGGCTGTGGCGCCTCCAGGCTCAGCTGACCGCTTCATGCCATGGTGGCCACAGCAGATGGAGGCTCCGGGCGCGGTGCTGCTTCTGCGGGGCATGGCGGGGGAGGGGGAGGGTGGCAAGCTGATGATGGGAGGCTCCACATCCAGCCTCCGCCTCTTCCCTGGCGCTCTCCAGAACTTGGTGCCCTGGCGCCCCACACCACTAGCCTCTATGGGTAAGACACCCCTACTTATCGCTGCCAAATGTTCGGTGCCTGAGAAGTCTTGGGATGAGGAAAAGAATGAAGCGGGGGGGGGGGGGGGAGAGACCCATCTTGCCAGAAGCCTCTTAGCTTCCATCCAGAAAGCAAATGCTAAAAAGGACCACGCACTGTCAAAAGGAAGACATTTAAACACCGAGGAAGTTATTAATAGATGGCTGTTTTCGGCGCATTGCCGAGCTCCTTCTCTCCGCTTCTGCCCACAGCCTTGGACGAGGTTCAGCTGGGACCCGCCTCCTATGCAAAATTCTTGACAGATGGGGGGCACAGCTCACCTTTCCCTGCCATCTAGTTTGTATTTTGACAATCTGGCATCTAAACCTGAGCAAATGCAACGCCGCACCAGGCGATTCCCTGGCTCCCTCCCTCCTCCTCCTCCTCCTCCTCCTGAGGAAGCTAGCGAGGCATCACTGAAATGTGATGCGTGAACAGTGCCGAGTCTAAGGAGAAAATGAGTATGTTTTAAACAAGTCCACTGGAAAAGAATTAGCAATGAAACTGAAAAGAGCCATATGCCAATAAGGGGGAAAGCGACTCAAAGTGACACGCTGTAATAATAATATAATTGAGTTAGGATGGAAATTGCACCAGGGTGAGAAGCAAAAGCAAGGACGGAACAGAGAATGCCAGCCGCCTTGTTAAGCAGGAGACCAGAGTTGGCCAACCCCAGGAGCAGGGGCCAGGGGCAAGCCTGGCTGTTTCTCTACCTGGTCCTCAGGATTCTACCCAAGCAACACACACACAGCATTACCAACTTGGCATCATAACCTTCTTTGATGTTTTTGCAGGCTTGAACTCTAATAATGCCTCTTGATTGTCTGGATGGAGGTTTGAGAGGGTGTCTAGAAGCTAACCTACACTACAAGCAGGGGCGGAGGAAGGGGGTTGAGTAGGGGCGGTCTGCCCTAGGTGTCACTACTGAGGGGGTGACAAAATGGCTGGCGGCACTCACTGTGGGGCCTGCAGCGCGCCCAAGACATGCGTCTCTCCTGGGAGTGACACAGTGGCTTGGGTGCCCACAGGCTCTGCACTGCCCCAAACAGTCTGCCCGCCGCCTCCCCCTCAGCTGTAGGGTGGCTGAGTGGAAGGAGGCAGGCAGATTCCGTGAAGACCCTGCGGAGCGTCCTGCCCTGGCTTGCCCCGCCCCCGTGGGTGGTTGGCCCCGCCCCCAGGCTCAGGACATGCTTGCCTCCCCAGGCACCCGATTGGCTTGCTCCACCACTGAGTACAAAGGGGAAATTAGGATTTGTTAATCCTCACATTTTTTTCCTTTGGCTCTGCCCAGTGCTGGCAGGTAGCAATGCACCTCTTGTTGTGACAGGTGTCCCCCACCAATGCAAGGGGTGTTCCAATGAACGTCCCCATGTATTCAATGAATACATCAAAAAGCGAGAGCAGGATCATGCCTCCTGACTGACCATGCCCGCAGCAAGCATGCTTGGGCTGAATGCAGATAGCACTTTATAGAACTTTGCTATAAATCAGGGACATGGAAACTGTGGCTCTGCAGATGTCATTGGGCTATGACTCCCATCATCCCTGACTAGGCCCAGCCCACCCATAAGGCAGGGTGAAGCAGCTGCCTCAGGCAGCAGAAACCCCTGAGGTGGCGCCCCTCAGGCACCCCATCTGCCCCACTGCCTCTGACACTTCTTGCTGAAATCTCATGAAATTTCACAGAGTGTGCAAAATCTTGTTAGATCTCACCAGAACTTAATACTGGTGCCATTGCCACTTTTCCACCAGTGGTGGTTGTGTCACAGCAGTGACAGGGCAAAGCGAGACACACCGCTCCTGTCTCTGAACGCTGACTGTGCCACATCTGGATAGTCACAGCTGTCCCAACCCTACTATAAATGGTTCTAGGTGCAGCCTGGGATTTAGGAAAGAGCTGGATTCTGATCTTGCTTGTGAGAAAGAATATATATAATCATATACATTTTGAACCCTCTTTGTCACTAACTCCAAATGTGTAGCTGCCAGAAGATGTGGCTGTGAGATTTGGTCACCGGGAGTCATGTGTTCACACAAATCATTAGGAGATCCATATTAATAATGAATTCAAATTACACCCTGAACTTAAGATGGCATACAGGGATCATTCCCCTCCAATTCTATCCACACAACGACCCTATGATGTAGACCAGGCTGAGAGATGGTGACTAGTGTGGGAATGTTCAGGGTAGCAGGAGAGGATATATTGTTTATTGATATCCCCTTTTACATGCACAGCAGATAGCTGGTTGCAGGCTCGTATGAGCTTCTCACTATTACACAATTCAGTCTGTCTCAGATTGAATTGTATGGTAAGTTCCCTTGAATCCCTCTTAAAAGAATAAAGACACCACAATCTTATTCAAAATCAATAAAAGAAGTTTACTTACATCAGTTCACAGTTGGATCCCTGAAGACAGACTTAGTTACAAATATGTACATGTGGATCTACCCCATATGGGAGAATAATCTCAGTGCTTCTGCTAGCTGAGAGCTAGCAGAGCAGTCCTAACTAAAAAGCTGGTCAAACGAAGAAGGAAGTGAAAAAAGAGGGAGGTGTGCTGCGTGACTTGTCCTTTTCTTACCTGGACAGGTTAGGTCACGCCCACCTTCTATCACATGCAAAAGGAAGGATGCTCCAGCCAGGAGAAACAGGAAGTTTCGACTGGCTGGACCAAACATTCCCTCACATGTCTTCTCTAGCATTACAAGGAATGTTGTACTTGACTGCCTCTCATGGATCACATCTCACAACTATCCCAAGGTTACCCAGTAAATTCCATGTCAGGGTGGGGATCTGAACCTAGGTCTTCCCACTCTGCATCAGACCCTCTTGCCACTGCATTGCACTGGTGCTCAGTAAGCAACCCTATAGAATGAAGAGTGGAGTTCATTCTTAGCCGTGGGTATACTGTTTCCATACATAGTGGCAATAATGCCATTTGCAGAAATGTCTGGTAGTGCCCAACATGTCTGCCCCTTTCAAGTACTGCTTCCTTTAGAAAAGAGCTAGGGGAGGAGGGTTTCTGCCTTTGCATTCCAGCGGATGCCAGTATTAACGCTTGCATCATATGGTAAGCAATCAGGGCCTATTCATATCAGCTATAACTTATGTTGAATTGAAACAATGATGATAAGAAGAAACCACGGAATTGCTTTTGAATTCTGTACTACTCTTTCATGCTTTCCTGATATAGATCCATTTTCATTTCCAGTGCTGATGCTTTAAAAACACACAACCTGAAAGTGATAACGATGGTGTTCATTTTGCCTCTGGAGATAAAAAATGGGAATGTATTTTACAAAGCAAATAATTAATGCTGAGCCCTCCCACTTACAGCAATCTCCAGAGCTCATGATGAAAAGGCTGGTCCCTGATTGGCTAGGAACTCTCATGTGACCAGCAGACAAAGCCTCACCCAAATGCTAATAGGCTTCATTTTCCGTAATTGTCTCCAACACTGGATGACATGCAGTTCATTATCCCTGATTAGCTGGAATCACTCAGGCCACATTGACGCCATGTACCCATGTAACCACTTATAACAGTCTTGGCTTCACCCAAAGGATCATGGGAGCTGTAGCATGTCAAGGATGCTAAGAGTTGCTAGGAGACCCATTTCCACCCTCAGAGCTACAATTCCCAGTTTCCTGTGAATAGGTATTGAATGGCCAAACCTCTTTGTTTTTAACATTGTTGTAACCTGCCTGGGACACTTAGGATGAAGGGCAGGTATTGATGATGATGATGATGATGATGATGATGATGATGAACATGCCAGCTGAAAGATCTTCATTAAATTCAGTGGTAGAGGAGGGGTCTGATTTCCACAGAATTGGGACCACAATACTGATTTATTGTTCAATATAACTGCAGTTTCATGCCATTTCAGGTGCGATCTTAACCCTGGCTGATGACCAGTGGGCTTAACGCTGTGCGTGGGGAGGCAGAAGGTGGAAAGACAGCCAGGTCACTGTGCCAGCTTAATTGCATCCATCAGTCAATTTATACAAAAGAAAAGGCCTCAAAGCAACTTGACAAGCTAAAACACAACAAATAAAAGCAAATTAAAAGCTGAAAAACTGTAAAACAATAAGCAGTTCAGAATACATGAATTGCTCATCTAGTAAGATATTCATAAGGACCAGACCTACCCACCACATTTAAAGATGGAGGCACCTAGCAGCCAAAGCACTGAGTAACAAAAAAGTCTTAGCCAGGTGCCTAAAGACTGACAAGGATGGCACCAGGTGTGTCTTACTGCAGACAGGGGCATTCTGCAGACAGGGCCCACCACTGAAAAGGCCTGTTCTTTTGTGTGTACTGTCTTCACCTCACTTGGGTGGGGTGCATGAAGAAGGGCCTCTGATGAAGAATACAGGGCCTGGGATGGCTCATATGGGGAGAGGTAGCAGTAGAGGCATTGTGGTAATGAACTGTGCACAGTTTTGGAGATCAAAAACAGCACTTTGGATTGAGCCCAGAAAACAATCGACAGCTAGTGCATTAGGGCCAGAATTGGTGCAATATCAGACGCTCCAAGTTTCCCTATTTTCCAGGGGTGTCCCTGATTTAGAGAAACAGTCCCGGTTTCTGATTTGATCCTGGAGTGTCCCACTTTTCCTTAGGATGTCCCTATTTTCATTTAATGTGTACATACACACACACACACACACACACACACACACAGTGGTACCTCGGGTTAAGTAGTTAATTCGTTCCAGTGGTCTGTTCTTAACCTGAAACTGTTCTTAACCTGAAGCACCAGTTTAGCTAATGGGGCCTCCTGCTGCTGCCGCGCCACCAGAGCACAATTTCTGTTCTCATCCTGAAGCAAAGTTCTTAACCCGAGGTACTATTTCTGGGTTAGCGGAGGCTGTAACCTGAAGCGTATGTAACCCGAGGTACCACTGTATGTTGGAAGCTGCCCAGAGTGGCTGGGGCAACCCAGTAATATGTGTGGGGTATAAATAGTAAAATTATAATTATGGAATGGCATGTCCCTGGTTTCATCGGAGAAATGTTGGAGGGTATGCAAAATGTTCAGACCTGTTCAGGTGGAATGACTGCTATGTTCAGTTGACAACAGCCCCCTTCCCCTCCATACACACTGGGTGCAAAAGGGGTTTTGATTTCACCCAGAATCCATGATTCCATCGAAACTTATATGAAAACAGAAAGCTCCTGGAGGAAAGAAGGCTGGATGCTGCTTCCAGCCAGAAGGAGATATCGCTGAATGAGCTGGAGCTTGTCAAAGTTTGTTTAGAATGCGTTGGATAAGCACAGCCACTTTGTGTTATAAATGAGACGGGCAGTAATTTGCATGGATTAGGATTGTTAACATTTATCAATTGCTGGCGTTTAAAGAACTCCCAAATTCTTGATAATAGTATCTCTTTGTAGTGAAGGATTGATGGTAGGAGTGAAAGAGGAAGGGGGGGCCCAATGAATTCAAAAGCTGCAGAGGAGAGGAAGCCAAGCGGCCCAGATCTAAACTGTGATACCATTAGTGACTCTCATAAATCAAATCATTTTTATAGCAAGGAGGCTGTTGAATTACCATCTGGACTCTTAAACCCTGATATCTATTTCCGAACCATTCCGTAATATTGAAAGTAGACTTAATCCTTCCTTTCATCTTTGTGACTCTGACGAGATGCCAGTTCTCATTTGGGAGAAATTATCTGAGTTTTGTTTGGGGTGGGGTCGAGGTAAATAAAGGCAGGCAATATCGCATGCAGGACAGGGGTGAGAAGGACACGGGACTTCCTTTAGGAGAGAGAATAATAAAAGAAATAAAATACATTGGGGTTTTTTTTGCAGAAGATTAGAAGAAGCAAAGATTAAAGTGAAGACAGTGGGAGGAAAAGGAAGGATTGTTTTTGAGGTATTTGAGGATTAATTCAAATGGGGAAGGGCCATAGCTGAGCGGTAGAACATCTGCTTTGCGTGCAGAAAGTCCCTAGTTCATTCCCTGGCATCTCCAGGAGAACTGCTGCCAGTCAGTGTAGACAATAGTGAGCTAGATGGACCAATGGTTCTGCCCTGTATTTGTTGCATGCAGTGCTGTTTCTGTTCCACTGCAGTTTGCCTTCTGCCAAAAACTATGTTATTTATCCCACTGTCTGCTGCAGTGAAATTCTATAACTTACATTGTCATTACATTATTCCACTCCATTTCTTTCATTGCAAAGGAAATGCAAAGCAAAGGGTGTGTGTGTCACAATAAATTGCATTTGTGGGCTGAAAGCTACAACAACAGTGAATACCGATTGTTTTGCTGGATTGATTTCCGTTCTGGACATGGGACAAATAAGTGAGCATTGACAATTTCTGCTCCCCTTTCTGTTTTCTACAGGATTCTCCCTGCTTCTGGACAGCTGAAGGTCAAAGATTCTGCCTCTTTCCTGCCTTGTGCAATACTAGGTTCAGGGTTGCTCTTACTCTGCCAAATGGGTCCTATAGGCAAGCTCATCTTTCTGCAGCCTTACCCTTCAACAAAGAGACAAATCTGAAGTTGCCTCCTGAAAGACTGCTGAGTTCTCCTCTGTGAAACTGAAAACCTGAGCCATTTTGCATGCTGTCAAGGAACTTAGCCTAAGGAGTTGCATGATAGAAATGAAGTGCGAGATTTATGCACTAAACCTGATATGCACACAGGAGATTCTATCTTAAACAGAGATTCTATCTCTGTTTAAGTACCTCAACTACACCTGTTGCTCAGTAACCAGCTGCAGCCTGATTGGCTGCTTTAGGGAAGGTCCATAGCTTAATAGTAGAGCACACACGTATCCCAAAGGTTCTAGGTTCAGTCCCTGATATCTCCAGGTAATGCTAGTGGAGACCCCTGCCTGAAACCCTGGAGGTCTGATCAGCGGCAGAGGAAGGCGCTCGGGTGCCTGGGGCGGTGCGTCCATAGGGGTCGGGTGAGGGCAGGGCGAGCCGCCTATAGGGGTGAGGCACAACACGGGGCCTCCGGAGTCTACCTGCCTCCTCCCACTCAGCCGCCCTACAGCTGGGGGAAGCAGCAGGCAGACCGGTTCCGCAGCGCGGAGCCTGCACGTGCCCAAGCCACCACGTCTCTCCCAGGAGAGATGTGTGGCTTGGGCATGCTGCAGGACCCGTGGAGAGTGCCACCTGGCATTTTGCCACCCCTCTCAGTGGTGACACCCAGAGTGGCCTGCATCCACCACACACCCCTTCCTCCGCCCCTGGATCTGATGCTGGTCAGTAGACACAATAGCTGAGATACCCAACCTGACTCCATATAACGCAGCTTCCTATATTTCTCAGCTTAACCCAAATATCTTAGGCCAGCCCAAAGAAAAAAGTTCTTGCAAAGCTTATGAAAGCTGATTGGGCTTGGATGATGAGCATGTAAAAATTGGGGAAGGGTTACAACTGTAGCTCAGGAGTAGAGCACATGGTTTTTGTGCAAACGATCCAAGATTCAATCATGAGAAAGATCCTTGCCAAACTTGGGTCTCCAGCTGTTTTTGGACTACAGTTCCCATCATCCCTGACCACTAGTTCTGCTCCCAGCTAGGGATGATGGGAGTTGTAGTCCAACATCGGCTGGAGATCCAAGCTTGGGAAACTGTGCCTTAAATCCTGGGCAGTCACTCCCAGTACACCAGGGTGGGGAAATGTACTCATACTGAGAGCCACATTTGCATTGTGACTAGCTTCCAGGGGCCATGTGCCAGTGGTGGGATGGGCCAAAGGCCCAAGTGAGAAATGCAACAGATGCAATTTATACCTTTGTAAAGTAGACTAGTTGCTACACACACACACACACACCTCGCTGTCCTTCACTTAGACAAGCAAGAGGCATGATCAGAGTTCTAGGGCACAGTCCAGCCAGGCAAAAAAGCTCAAGGAAGCAGGTCTGGTGAGGGGTGTGGCCTGGAGACAGTGTTCTGAAGGCCAGACAGAGAGTCCTGGAGAGCTGCATTTGGCCCCTGGGCTTGAGCTTCCCTGCCCCTGCTTTATACAGTACTTATCCAGATGGACCAAGGACCAAGGATCCAGATGGACTGTTTAGCACACTTCCTGGGTGTTCTAGATAGTCTTTGTGCAGTGGTTTCTGGTTGAAGCTGGCTTCCCAATACTGCCTGCAAACAGTCTATTTGCTCCCTCTGTTGGAGAGTTGGAATTATCATGATCAGGTTGCTGTCTGGAATTCCAGTCCTGGCTTGGTTGGCTTCTGTTTTTCATTGCAAAGACTGCTGGAGCTGCAAGAAATCTATGACGTCATCTTACACTAAGCAGACAATCAGTTCAACCTCAATATGTGTGTGTGTGTGTGTGTGTGTGTGTGTGTGTGTAAGTGTGTAAGCATGCCACAGGCCATGACCACTGTTGGGGCACACAGAGTAGTAAATGGTCCCCAACTGCCAGCCAACATGAAACGCAGGCAAAAAGGTTGCCCACCTAAGAAGTAAGGTCTGAAGCCAAATCTTTATCCAACCTTATTAGCCAGAAACCTTTCAACAGAAATGCAAGACTTGGTCCTGGGACCTTCATGTGCTCAGCCAGTCAGCTATGATCCTTGCTTGGAAACTCCACCATATGTATTGCTGAGGGACTCCAAGGCATCTCAGCTTACTCTGAGATCTCTGTGACCAGAGATCACAATTTGATTCAGTTCACAATTAGAGTTCAGCCTACATAATTCATACTTTCCAAAGCAATACGCAGACCAAAGCCCAGCCAGCCATCTTTTGAAATTTGCCCATCTCTGACATTTGCAATGCAGTTCACCAGACAAGCAATGTATACAATATTCTGTGGCCATAAAAGGCATATATTTGTGGAGATGGCATACAAAAATGTATTATACAGTGGTACCTCGGTTTACGAATTTAATCCGTTCCGGAAGTCTGTTCTTAAACTGAAACTGTTCTTAAACTGAGGCGCATTTTCCCTAATGAGGCCTCTCACCGCCAGTGCTCTTCCACCGTTCGGATTCCGTTCTTAGACCAAGGTAAAGTTCTCAAACTGGGACACTACATCCAGTTTTGCAGAGTTCATAAACCAAATCATTCGTAAACAGTACTGTTCTTAAAACAAGGTATTACTGTACTAGGGAATTCTGATTTGCAAAATTGTACATATTAGGCACACTTACATAGAAAAGGTGCATATTACGAGGGGCATATTTGCACTAAAACACTGATGTCCACATATGAAGAATTGATCTTAAAAGGCAAAACTGAGAGAAATCAAAATTGACAGATCCACCCATCCCATGAGCTCTAACATGCCCCGTTCATGAACTGAGGATCTCTCTGGTTTTGCAGAAGATAAAGGGGGAAATTATGCAAACAATTGAGGGTTTGGCTCATACCCTGTATGTACAACAACAACAAAATGCTTTTTAGTCTTTTAACGGTTGCCTAGATAAGCGCTTTTCTGTCTTATCTTTCAATGTGTGGCAAAGGGGTTATTTTGAGTTGCTTCCCGCACCCCACTCTTCCCAACCATCCCTCTTATTACAGATGACCTAACATTTTCACACCCAGTTGGATGCCAAAATCCTCCCTCTTTAGCCTGTTGGCGACACGACAGCCATTTCCTATGTGTCTCTTTCCGGAATGCGCCCAGGCCAGCACTCTAAGCTTTTGTTGAAATGAAGTCCAGCCTTCCGTCCCTGCCTGCCGTGCCTCAGATTATCTGCAAAAGGAGGTCGCAACCCACTTCCTGCAACTCTGGACACAGGATGAGGAAATGAAGAGGAGCGGAGTTACTGATTTGATTCGGGAGGTCAGGGTAGCAGCCTGTTGGAAGTGCTTGAAAACAAATAAGGCCCACAAACTTTCAAGCTGTGGGGAGAGGGAGGACTTCCACACACACACACACACACTCTTCTCTAAAACAAGCAAACAAACGAAAGGACTGGGGCGTCACAACAACGACTTATGCTCTAGAATGGGAAACACTTTTCCAAACAGCTGACAAAACAACCAGGACAACTGTAGGTCAGCGCAAAAGGGCTTATTCAAACATATATCATTATTGTCAGAGACTCACTGAAGGTTGAAGGTGTTAGGAAGATTCCGGCCCTGGGCATCCTGCCTGGCCCCAAAGGGCACTGGGACTATTTTGTCCCTTCAGCCTCTCTCTTGAGGCATTCCAACAAGTTCTCTTTCTCCCGTGCAAGAGCAGGGAGGTGTGAAAGGTTAAGCATCTGACATGGTGCCAGGCGTATGTCTTCTAACCTGCAGTGGGGGGTGTCTCCAGCTTTCCTCCTTTGCGGGGTGGAGAATGTGGGAACCTGGCCAGGAGCCGGAGTAGGGTAGCTTTTAGTGTACTTGGCAGAGCATGTTTCAGCTGTAGTCACTTCACTGTCTTGCCCAGCCTAGAATCTGTATGCTAAGTGCCAAATCTTCTGTGACCTACGCGACAAACACAGGCCTTTAAAAAAAGAAATAGAAAGTACTTCTTCACATACTTCCCCAATAAAAAGTACTTCTTTTCATAGCATGTGGTTAAACTACAGAACTCTCTCCTACAAGAGGCAGTGATGGCCACCAACTTGGATGGCATTAAAAGAGGGTTGGACACATTCATGGAGGAGAAGACTATCAAGAGCTGCTAGCCTTGATGGCTATGTTCTGCCTCTGTGGTCAGAAGCAGTCATGGTTCTGAATACCAGTTGCTGGAAAGAGTGTTCTTGTGCTCAAATCCTGCTGGAGGGTTTGTTTGTTTTTGCAGGCATCTGGGTGGCCACTGTGAGAACAGGATGCTGGACTAGGTGGACCATTGGCCTGACACAGCAAGCTCTCCCTATGTTCTTATCTTTCTGTCTTGATCCAGGTGATGAAATGCTTGGCAGATCTGCATAGTCAGGATATTGAAATGGTACATCTCTGTTGGGACTCAGGCACTTTGGGGTTGGGTTATATACATGGTGGGGAACTTCAGGTCTAGGCAGCTGGATATGGTCCACCAAGTCTTTCTAATTGGCCCTTGAGAATCTCCCCAAAAACCACAACTCCTCTGCCAAGTTCCACACCTTTCACCATCCCTGCTCTACCTCTTCATTGGCTGCTTTTGCTGAAAAGTGTCTTTGGAACTATGATAAAACCTCTTGCTTCCTGGAATAGAAGCAGGGAGTTTTGGCGTAGATATGTAGAAACTTCTTGACTTTAAGTCTGGCCTGTTTGCAACTTCTGCCCTCCCTATAGGGAGCAGTATAGGTTTACAGATTGCTTTGAGAGTGAGTAGGAATTTTCTCCACAACCACCTGATTGGAGGGAGTTGTGGGGGGCAGAGTTTGCCTTCTGTAAGCTGCCTTGGGAAGGTTATCAGGATAGTCAGAGATAGTTTTAAGGTAGTGCAACCAGTTTGGCCACATTGGGCACCAGCAGCAGAGGACAACACAACAATGCCGTAGAATGGAGCACGAGAGGCAGGGGGTGCCAAATTTTAGTGTCACGAAGGGTACTGCTGAAATCTGACACTGGGGATAGTTGGCAAAGGTGGGGTGTTTTGTAGCTCTGTTTAATATTAGGGCAAATAAAGCATTGGTGAGTGTCAGAGCTGCCCGAGGTCCTAGCTCACAAAGGACCAACGCCAGTCCGTTGTTATATACAAAAGTCTTTACTGAAACGCAGTTTCGATTTCAAAGCCGCGGCGTGCAGCCCTACATCTTAAACCCTAGACCACTGAAGCTCCGTCTGAATCTCCTCCCCCCAGACACCAGTTTAAGACTCTAGCCTTGCTCCACCTCTTCCTTTGCTATTTCCTCCTCTGGGTCCGCCTGTCCGCTGGGGTCTTGCCCTTTCTAGACTCTTCTGACGCTGAGTCTTCCCCCTCCCTCCGGCGGGCTTTAGGACCTGGTTCCCAATCCGGGTTACCTGCTGTGCCGCGCGCCTGCACATTCGAACTTGGCGCGCGCGCCCAGCCGGCAACCTTCCTCCTGACCGTTACACTGCTCCTGTCACTGCTTCCCCCTTCGGGGAGGCTAGCTGGACCTGACTTCCCCTCCGTTCCCTCACTCTGCGACGGAGGCGTGGCCAGCCCTGATTCATCTTCTCTCCCTGCTGGAGGAGAAGCTGGTCCTGATACATGGGACTCTTCCCCCCCACTACGCTCTGGTGGAGGAGCTGGTTCTGATCTCTCGCTGCTGCTTTGGGAGTCCCCGCTGGCCCCTTGCTTCTGGTGTGTCCCCCCTGGGACCCCCCTTGCCCTGGCCGTCGGCGCCCCCCTCTGGGAATCTTCTGATTCGCTGGAGAAGCTCATGGAATCTCTCAGGCCACTCTCATACTCCCCTACGCTGCCCTCAGATTCTTCCCCTTCGCTCTCCATTTCCTCTCTCCCCTGTGCCTCTGCTCCTGAGCCCCTGACAGTGAGTATCCTGCAACTTGTCCTAAAGGGGGTTGGTACTTGGAGGGATTTTCCAATAGGCAAATGGTCGGAGAAAAGTCAAGAAAGTGTCAGGATGCTGCCATAAACCATATAATGCTGTTTGGGGACAGTTCTCTAGCCAATGACAGTTTTCATGCAGGGATTAGAAAAAACACTGTCAAAAACCACTAACATAATTTTATATTAGTTATTAGTTGTAATAAAGGTTTTTTTTTAATAGATGAATATTTCAAATAATTGAAAATAAAAGCCACAGCTCATTAAAGGAAGAGAAATTGTGCTGTTTACTCAATATAAAGGGATGAACATGTACTGCACAGACAAATTCTACCTCCTCTGAGTGTTTTCTGGGTATTGTGTTTTTGGAGTATTGTCGCTGTGGTCAGAAGGTCAGTGGTTTGGATCCCCGTGACAGGGTGAGCTCCTGTTGTTCGGTCCCAGCTCCTGCCAACCTAGCAGTTCAAAAGCATGTCAAAGTACAAGTAGATAAACAGGTACCACTCCAGTGGGAAGGTAAACGGTGTTTCCATGTGCTGCTCTGGTTCACCAGAAGCGGCTTAGTCAGGCTGGCCACATGATCTGGACGCTATCTGCAGACAAATGCCTATAGATCGAGATGAGCGCCACAACCCCAGAGTCATCTGCGACTGGACCTAATAGTCAGGGGTCCTTTACCTTTACCTTTTTACATACACATTTCACCAGATGCCACAGAAACAAATATTATCTGCATTCTAACCATCCCCACATACTGGAAACCTCATTGGGGTAGAAAAAACACCCCAAAACAGACAATGACACCCCCCCCACACACACACATTGGATGTAGGTTAAGTTATGTTGTTGATGAATGGCAGATAATGATAACAGCATCCTTCTCTGTAGCGCCAGGGCCCTCTCTTCATTCCCATTTGCCAGCAGAGGTATTTGTACAGAGCCCTTAAGCAAAATGAAAGAAGAGAGTGACTTTTCTCTGTCTTCTTATTTTCCCTCTTCTTCTGAGGTTTAAATTATAGGATCTCAATACCTCTGGTAGTGGCCCCTGGACACTAGGATTTCACATAAAATAGAAACGTTCAGTGCTTTCATCCACTTTCAAAAGAAAGAGGGTTAATAACGGTGAAATCTCAGAACACGCACTTAAAGAAATAGCATTCTAGAGCAGGATTGTCCATTGACACTCCCTGTATAGAGTATTATAGTGGGGATATCGTTTAACTTGCCAGCCCTTCAATCTGTCCATCTATGAACCAGAGAAAAGGAAAGGGGGGGGGGAGAATCCAGATCCTACGCGCTAATAAAGGTTGGCAAAATTACATAGGAAAATAGCTGAATGTCCCTCCAGTTCCTTGCAGGCCATCAACGCAAAGTCATCGCTGATATATGCAAGCAAGGCAAAACAGAGGAAGACAACCACATGTTGATAGGAAATCAGCTTGCAGCCTCAACATCTGATACCTGAGTCCCTCCAAATATGCTCCATTTGGCTCAGGACTGGGGACTCAGTCAAATCCAGTGAAGATGTGTGTGTGTGTGTGTGTGTGTGTGTGTGTGTGTGTGTGTGTGTCTACCCTAAATCCCTAAATGTGTCCTAAATATGCCTCTACTGGGAATCAGGGACTGCACTGTGAACAGGTTTGCACCATGGTGTTATGTGACACATCAGAAGGCAATGTCCCAAATCTCAATAGATGGACACTTTAATGATTTTTCTTCTCAGATCTAATGCACACACATATCAGAAAGAGGAAGACGTTCCTTTTGATATGGCCAAAATTGTTGCCAAAAATGTTACCATAAAACCCCTCCACCTTGTTTCAGCTCCATGTTAAAAATCAACTTAATGGTGGGAAAGGAAAGTTTTGGAAAGAGTCAAGGATCATCTATTTGGATCAGCGATTGTCCCAGTCAGTCCATTACTGAACTGACTGAAGCATGTGTTTTTGTGTGCTACAAAGGAATATAGGGGAAATTAATTAAAACAGTTGCCTTTTGCATGCAAAGCACCTGCTCCATTTGGCCCTTCTCCAAATGACAGCTCTGAGGGATAATCTACCCATTACACAGAAGGAGGTGGCATTCAAATTTTGGAAAGTACCACTGAATTCATATTTTAAGTGGGGGAATTATATATATTCTTTAATATTCACAAGCATTCACCACCCCTCATGTAATAAGCCAATTCATCTGGGATTTCCTGTTCCTGATTTTCAGGTTTATTTCATTCAGGGAGAGATGCAGTCTGTAGTGATAAGAATTCTTATGCCTTGTTTGATGTAATGCATGCAACAAAATCTTAGGGAAATGGTTTCTCTTCCCTTGTCTTTGACATTCTCCATTTGGCGCATAGGGGATATATATATATATATATATATATATACACACACACACACACACACACACACACACACACACACACACACACACTATTTTAACCCCAGTCCTAATTGCCCTTCAGTATCAAAATTAATTGTGTTTTCTGCTAAAAGGCCAGCATAGCTTAAGGTTACTCCCAGGTCTCGGCAGCCAATGCATCTTCCCTAAATGGCTTGATTGCCGTCTGTGGAGAGGAGCGCTAGGAGAGATTTGCTTAACCGAGACTATACATTACAGTCCAATTAGGGTGAAGATCGCTACATGAGTCTTTAACTTTATCTAGCAATTGTCGGCATTGCTAATGGCAACTCGCAGTACAAGGGGAAAGGGAGCCTGGATCCACCTGATCCAGCATCAGATTTAAAGGCCACTTTCACACCATCCATTTAAAGTGCCGTGATACCACTTTAAACAATCATGGCTTTCCCCAAAAGAATCCAGGGAGATGGAGTTTGTTAAGGGTGCTGAGAGTTGTTGGGAGAGAACTGTTTCCTTTCCAGAGTGGTTCAACAATCAGTCCCACTTCATAGGGACTCTTCTCCCCAGGCCACATTTTATATGCAATTTCCCCCAGTATATTGCATTTTTACATGTAATTTTCGCCAGTAATTGAATTTCTGTACACATTACCCCATCGGAGAGCTGCATTGCAAATTATGAAGAAGCATGAGTTTCAAACTAGTGGCTATGCTTTGGTTTGTGCATTGTTCCAGGTGTGAACCTGTGTTTAGCTATGAACTGAATCAAATTCCTTCCCCCATCCCCTAAGTATCGCTGATTGCTTTTTCATGGCATTTGCAAAATTGGCCACTTGAGGAATGTCCCCCTCATGCTGGCTGGCAGTAGGATTGGCCTTGACTCAAGACAACCTATTGCTCAAACAAGTGACCAAGTTGGCTCCCTTTCTTCATGAGTTCAAGTAATTGTGCACCTTCCATCAAGGCAGGGAATGGTGCCCAAGTCTGACATGGGCAGGTGCTCACTGTCACCATTCTCCATAATCTCTCACTTACCCCATGTCCCTTACAGCGGCTGCACCAAGTCCCTCGCTCCATGCGTCCAAGAAGCCATCTGCTCTTAGTCCAGACTTCGTGGCACCCAACCAAATTTAGATTTATGACCGCCACTGCATGCAGCTCACACATAGCTCTGCGGAGAGCAGAATTTCCCCCAATTTTCCTTTCAGATAATTATTAATTGAGCAGAGTGGATGGTAGGAGAAGAAAGAGAAGAAGAAAAGGAATGGAACTCTGTTAAACATTTTTTTGGGGGGAAATCACTTACGCTTTTCTTCACAAACATACTTTGATAATTGCAACAGCCTTTTAATATAATGAATTTCAGCTCCTTGGGACACTTCACACTGCAAGGAGTGGATGTGGGTATATGAAAATGAATCTGGTCTCTGAGTGATGCAGCAAGACATTTTAACATGTTGGCCTTAGCAGGGGCGGTGAGAGATGTGGGTTCCACTTCAGGCATCAAAATATCACAGGTCATCAGTGTCCTCAGCTCACAGATCTCCCTTTGCTAAATCTGAGCTACAAGTAGGGATGGAGGCACCCATCATTTTTCGTTCCTCTCAGTTTCTCAAGTTTCCAGTCTAAACTTCCATTTATCGCATTTCCACAACAGTTGTTTTGGAAATAAACAAGCAAAACCTCATTGGGCAGGATTTCTCTCTCTCTCTCTCTCTCTCTCTCTCTCTCTCTCTCTCTGAGATATTTATATCTTACCTTTTTCTTTTAGGAGGTCAAAGTGGCATACATGGTCCCCCCCTTTATTTAATACCCACAACAAGGTTAATAATAATAATAATAATAATAATAATAATAATTATTATTATTATTATTATTATTATTATTTATTATTTGTACCCCGCCCATCTGGCTGGGTTTCCCCAGCCACTCTGGGCGGCTTCCAACAAAGATGAAAAATACACTAAAATGTCACATATTAAAAACTTCCCTGAACAGGGCTGCCTTCAGATGTCTTCTGAATGTCAGGTCAGGTTTATCGCTTTGACATCTGATGGGAGGGCGTTCCACAGGGCGGCGCCACTACCAAGAAGGCCCTCTGCCTGGTTCCCTGTAACTTGGCCTCTCACAGTGAGGGAACCGCCAGAAGGCCCTTGGAGCTGGACCTCAGTGTCCAGGCAGAACGATGGGGGAGGAGACGCTCCTTCAGATATACTGGACCGAGGCCATTTAGGGCTTTAAAGGTCAGCACCAACACTTTGAATTGTGCTCGGAAACGTACTGGGAGCCAATGTAGGTCTTTCAAGACCGGTGTTATATGGTCTCAGCGACCAGTCTAGGTGCCGCATTCTGGATTAGTTGTAGTTTCCGGGTCACCTTCAAAGGTAGCCCCACGTAGAGCGCATTGCAGTAGTCCAAGCGGGAGATAACCAGAGCATGCACCACTCTGGCGAGACAGTCTGCAGGCAGATAGGGTCTCAGCCTACGTACCAGATGGAGCTGGTAAACAGCTGCCCTGGATACAAATTTGACCTGTGCCTCCATGGACAGCTGTGAGTCCAAAATGACTCCCAGGCTGCGCACCTGGTCCTTCAGGGGCACAGTTACCCCATTCAGGACCAGGGAATCCTCCACACCTGCCCGCCTCCTGTCCCCCAAAAACAGTACTTCTGTCTTGTCAGGATTCAACCTCAATTTGTTAGCCGCCATCCATCCTCCAACCGCCTCCAGGCACTCACACAGGACCTTCACCGCCTTCACTGGTTCTGATTTAAAAGAGAGGTAGAGATGGGTATCATCCGCATACTGATGAACACCCAGCCCAAACCTCCTGATGATCTCTCCCAGTGGCTGCATGTAAATGTTGAAAAGCATGGGGGAGAGGACAGAACCCTGAGGCACCCCACAAGTGAGAGCCCAGGGGTCTGAACACTCATCCCCCACCACCACTTTCTGAACACGGCCCAGGAGGAAGGAGCGGAACCACTGTATGACAGTGCCCCCAGCTCCCAGCCCCTCAAGACAGTCCAGAAGGATGTTATGGTTGATGGTATCAAACGCCGCTGAGAGATCCAGCAGAACTAGGAAACAGCTCTCACCTTTGTCCCTAGCCCGCCGGAGATCATCAATCAGTGCGACCAAGGCAGTTTCAGTCCCATGATGAGGCCTGAATCCCGACTGGAAGGGATCCAAATGGTCTGCTTCTTCCAGGCGTGCAACCACTCGCTCAGTCACCTTGCCCAAGAATGGAAGATTTGAGACTGGGCGATAATTGGCCATCGTGGCCGCATCTAAAGATGGTTTTTTAAGAAGCGGTTTAATAACCGCCTCTTTCAGCGGGTCTGGGAAGGCTCCCTCACGGAGGGAAGCATTCACCACCCCATGAAGCCCATTGCCCAGTCCTTCCCGGTTAGCTTTTATAAGCCAGGATGGGCAAGGATCCAGGAGGCAGGTGGTTAGCTTCACTCGTCCAAGCAGCCTGTCCATATCCTCGGAGGTAACAGATTGGAATTGATCCCACACAACTTGACTAGACAGGACTCTAGCACTCTCCCGCCTTGGCCCTGCTCCCACGGTGGAGTCTACTTCTTCCCGAATCTGAGTGATTTTATCTGCAAAAAACTTTGCAAAATCATTGCAGGAGATCATGTGGCCCGTACTGGGCCCCGATGTCGCAGGTGGTTCTGCTAAATTGTGAACCACCTGAAAAAGTCTCCTGCTGCTGTTTTCTGCAGATGCAATAGAGGCAGCGAAGAAAGTCTTCTTTGCCGTCGCTATCGCCACTTGGTGGGCTCAACGTTGGGCTCTTACCTGTGTCCGGTCAGATTCGGAATGAGTTATCCGCCACCGGCGCTCTAGCCATCTCAACGATTGTTTCATTGCCCTCAGATCCATGGAAAACCACGGGGCTATCCGGGCTCCATGCAATCGGAGAGGGCGCTTCGGAGCCAAACAGTCAATAGCCCTGGTTAACTCCACATCCCAGCGGGCCACCAGGGAATCGGCTGAAAGGCCATCAACATGGGATAAAGCATCCCTGACCACTCTCTGGAAACCATTTGGATCCATTAAGTGGCGGGGCGGACCATCCAAATTGGTCCCACCTCCCTGCAGAGGGGATGGGTCGCAGAGAAGTCCAGTTGCACCAGGAAGTGATCTGACCATGGCACTTCTTTCGTTTCGCTTTTACTTAGTGTCAGATCACCAACATCCATAGAGGTAAACACCAGGTCCAAGGCATGTCCGCGGCTATGGGTTGGGCCAGACTTATTCAGCGACAGCCCCATGGAGGCCATGCTTTCCATGAAGTCCCGAGCAGCCCCTTGTAAGGTCGTGTCGGCATGGATGTTAAAATCCCCTAGGACAACCAAGCTAGGTGTCTCCAGGAGAACATCCGCCACAACCTGAAGCAGCTTGGGCAGGGAATCCTTGGTGCAGCGGGGAGGTCGGTACACCAAAAGGAATCCTGTACTGCCCCTATTGCCCAACTTCCAGAACATGCACTCGGAAAACTGGGTCTTCCCAATAGGACGCCTGGTGCAAACTAATGACTTCCTAAAAATCACTGCAACCCCCCCCCCTCCCCATCCATATGACCTGGGTTGCTGTGTGTAAGAGAAACCTGGTGGACAAGCGGTGGCAAGGACATGTAGCTCCCATCAAAATGTATGTGGTTAACTCACGGGCACACCAGAGTGGAATCTACACACATATAAAAAACGCTGTGAAAATGCTATTAAAAAAAAGGTTTTGAAAAATATATTGAATTTGCCATAGCTCACCATTGCCATCTAGTGTCACATTTGTATACTGCACTTTACAACACACTTAAAATGTTTTCTTTTCAGCTGTACAGTCATACCTCGGGTTGAAGTAGCTTCTGGATAAGTATTTTCGGGTTGCGAGCTGCGGCGACAGAGTGTGTTACTTCCCGGTTTCGCCGCTGGTGCATGCGCAGATGGTCAAAATGACATCACGCACATGCGCAGAAGTGGCGAATCGTGCCCCACACATGTGCAGACGCAGTTTGCGTTCACTTCTGAATGCGCTCGGGGCTCCGGAACAGATCCCATTCGCATCCAGAGGTACCACTGTATAGCTGAGTCCCAGGATCCCACATACATTTCAATGGGTCTTATGTACAAGAGAACATCCTGGGGAGCTGTGCCCATCATTTCTTTAAAAAGAGCCACGAGGAGTGGATGAATCAGGGATGATTTCCTCACCTGGACCATGAAATGCAGAGTCATCATGAACCTAGGAAGGAATCATTACTCAATAAAAAAAGGATGGCAAATGCACCCCCAAGAAATCAATAGAAAGCTGTTGCCTTGCAATGCAAGGAGGACATCACTGATGTTTATGTCTTTGCCCTTCAGGTGCTTCGCATTCCTTTCCTCCTATTCATCCCTGGGCTTCTCTTGCTTTCCGAAGGGAGAGGAGAAAGGAGGCCTCTTCTGCAATGGAAAGGGACCTCTGCTTGGGGGGGGGGGGGAGACCTCTTGCTTTTTTCATCTAGCAGGATGAGTGGGAATGTGCACATGCAAGGACTGTGGAGCATGCAACACATACACACACACATTAAGAACTCTGCTGGATCAGACCCATCTAGTTCAGTGTTCTGTTTCCAAAGCAGCCAGTCAGATGCCTACAGGAAGCCCACAAACAGGAAGCAAATACAATGGCACATTTGTAATTGCAAGTAACTGGCATTCAGAGGCACAATTCCTCTGATTTGGAAGGTAATATAGTAGTAGACTTTTTTTCACTGATCTGCAATTTAATTTAAAGAATTTATATGCAGAATAATTACATATTTTATATCGTAATAGTACTATATTAATATAAATTTAGCATCATCATCATTTGTTCATTCTTAATTATCATCACAACATCCTTTGTGGAGACTCCCCCTTAAATACAGCACTATTTTTCATAAGTGCACTTCTCACAAGTTCCCCAACCCCTGCACACAAAAAAGGCTTCCATCATTCTCAGGATATTTGAGGATTTATGTAGAGGTTCTGAGCCGACCAGATCATTGCAAGGTCCCAGCAGGTGGTATGTGTGTAATTTTCTTTCCAGTAAACATTCCTCTAGCACTCTGCAGCCTCCTTGGATGCCAACACTTTCTATTTTGAAAAGGCCCCACTGGAGGACGTAGCTATGTAAGTCTTCTCCTGGGCTTTCATAGAAACATGGGCACCCAGGGAGGCTGCAGAGCACAGGGACATGCTTTGTAGAATGACAGAAATGAAGTACTCCTTGGCCTCCTCAGAAGTAAGGTATGGACAACAAAAACCCTGCACCCCACCCATGATAATTTCACAGATTCCGCCCCTTGATTATTAAAATATATATATTTATCATTCAAAAAAGGACTGCATAAGATGCTGGTGAATTTTTGGCACTTCTCACACCCACAACAGCAGTTACACCATTGCAGCAGAGCAGCTAGCAATACCTGTCCTCATTGATTTACACATTCACTGGGAGCCTCTATGACTCGCTTTTCAACCTGCTATCCTTCTTTCCCCTCACCTAAGCAATTCACTGGATTATGTGCAATAAGAGCGAATGGAGAAAAGAAAAAAAACACCTTCAAAATCTTGTGCTCCCGAAGTTCATTCCGTCTCCCCTCCCCTCCTCATCCTTTCCTCCCCTGCTGGGAGCTATTATGGTCAAGTCTTTATTCACCCAGCCTGGCGGGTAGAAACTGCATTCATAACTAAGGAAATGCAGTTGATTTTTTTAAAAGAAATCCAATAGCTTCCAAGTGAACACTCAATTTAGCCACAAATCTGGAAGTTTACATAGCTGTTAAGGAGAGAGAATCCGCAAAGCCAAACGATTACGCACGGGATGGCACCGTCAGACTGATATCCGTAATATCCCTTGGAAATCCATGGAGGGCACTTACAGGAGTGCAATATCCTTTAAATGTAACCTTGGCAATGAAAGAAAAGGGCTCCAATTCCTAATAAAATAATAAAAAAGCTGCAACAGGTTAGGAATGATACCATGGCATTTGGCCAAGCCATCTCCATGAATGCCTGGCAAACCTTGAGCTGAAGGGCTCTTTTTTTTTCAAAATATGAGGTTGTCGTCTGGCCACCTTTAAAGGTGGGAGAGTTTGAGTGGACGCAATCAATCATAGCAAATGAAGATGGCCACCTGTTTGTACTTATTATGGACTGTTCATATTTTGGGAGTTCTGCCCGTAACAAATAATAATGATTGCTGCCCACAGAAGTTCCTTCAGATGTTCATTTTTTGAACTTGAACTGATTGAAATCCGTTCAGGCAAAGTGTCATGTCAAATTTCAGGGCTGGCATTGACAGCTGACAGCCTTGGGCAGCTGCTAGGGTCCGAGGGCCACCTCAGGGTATCCTGCTGATGCTGAGGAGCTGCCCCTTATTTTTAAAATCTCACAGTGTTGCAGAGTGACCTTGTGCTCCAGGACGTCTGCAATGGTGCCCAGACACCCACCAACGTAGGAGCTTGTTTGCCTTATTGAGTGCCCCTCAGACTTAGAATTGGCCCTGTTAAGTACTTCATAAAGCACACATACTAAGGAGGAAAAGGGTTGTTGTTGTTGAAATACAATATATTGCCTTTTTAAATTGTTTTATATTAAATATTAAATATATTAAATATTTTCTTGGGTTACAAAAGTACACAAATATAGGGCTGCCATATTTCAAAAAGTAAAAACCAGGACACCTCAAAAGTTGTTGAACTTTCTTTTCAGGAAAACCCCAAAGTTGTCTAAGATCTAGGGCAAAACGCCACCTTTCAGAAATTCTTTATGGACTGTAACTGATCTAGCAGAATTGTCCTACTTAAGTACAAGTAATTTTACACAATATCAATATAAGTAATTTTACACAATATCACACTATTAGCCCAAAACTTCTCTGGTACCAAGCATCCAGAGAAATTTTGGGCTGTTTTCCATTGAGTTGTCATAACTATTTGAGTTGCCAGTATCATATATAAGACCTGTTCTTTTGACAACACACACACACATTTATATAATCAAAAATATTCAGCAATATTAATTTTGAACTGTACGATAGTTTCTTTAGAAATATTTATCATTTCTGTCAAAATTAAATTCTAAAAATCTTGTACTGATGTACATTCTCTCCATAAATGATAATGCGTAGCAAGTTTATCACAATCCCTCCAACAATTACGTGGAATAGAACATTTTTTGACATGTTCTCTATTAATTACCGTATTTTTCGCTCTATAACACGCACCAGACCATAACACGCACGTAGTTTTTAGAGGAGGAAAACAAGAAAAAAAATATTCTAAACAAAATAGTGGATATATGATTTTTGTGGTTCATGCTGTGGCCACAGACATGTGATCTGACAGTGAGTTTGGAGTAGCCCAATGTAAAAATCCTGAGGATCCATGTGGATCCATGCTTTGTAACAACGGAGGAGGGAAGGAAGGGGAACCATGGATCCTCTGCTCACGACTGCAGCAGATCCACCCCGCCACCCGCTGGCATTCGCTCCATAACACGCACAGACATTTCCTCTTACTTTCTAGGAGGAAAAAAGTGAGTGTTATGGTGCAAAAAATACGGTATATTTGATTTTTCTGCTATATTAAAATGGCATTGTGAGTTACCACGAGGCCCTTGACGCCAAAGCACAGCCCTAAATTCTCTTTTAAAAAAGAGGAATTGGACACAAATAAAAAACAAACAAACCATAGTATGCTGAAGCTTGAGATCCAGCACAAAGGCAGCCGGCCTCACAAAGCCCTAAAGTAAGGTCTGTTTTTATAGAGAGAACACTACATTGAGTGACAAAATGGTAGCTGTCATAATGTGCCAGTTAACATGTCCAATATGAGGCGATCGTTTAGTGTCCCATGGGATTAGAAGACAGAAACATGACAAAGAACAAAGAACCAGGATCAATAATGCTTGGGGGAAATAAGAGGGAGAAGGTTATTTACTCGGCATTGATCTGTTGCTGCGCCACGTAAACGCGGCCTGTTTTTCTTTTTTGTTAACCTTTAAGCTGGAGTATACTCACAAGCAACTGGGGAGGCAGCTAACAGGTGTAGATTAAGGATCGAAGGAGGTCACTGTACCTCTGTCACCGCCAGGCACCCATGTAGCAAGATCCCCGAAGAAATTTAAACATCAATAGCTATAATAAGGGCAAATTTATCAAGCTTGGCCTACTTTTTGCTGGGAGCCTCGCAGTGTCCAGTCAGTTTGCCCTCGCTAAAGCTCAATTGATTTGGACATTCTTTTACTCAAGTTGATTATCAATTGTGACACAGCAAATTTGTTAGCTTCCAAAGCACCGGGGCTGGTGGCTGCCGTTGCAGTCCCCGAAGTGGAAGCACCTGCACTGGCTTAGCTTTTCCTCAGGCTGATAAAAGAGAGCAAAGGAGGAGTGGGCAAGTGATGTCTGATTGATATCTGAGGGCCCTTTCTTATAGGAAGCTTCCCGATGAGGAGTCAGACCACCTTGTCCATCTAGTTTGGTGTCGTCTGGCAGACGATCTCCAAGGTTTCAGGCAGAGCTGTCTGCCGGCTCTACCTGGAGATGCCAGGAATTGAACCTGAGACCTTCTGCATGCAAGGCAGGTGCTCTGCCACTGAGCCACAGCCAGTGCTGGATTTACGTATAAGCTAAACAAGCTATAGCTTAGGACCAGTGCTGGATTTATGTATAGGCTAAGTAGGCTGAAGCCTAGGGCCACTAAATCTGGGGGGTCTCGCCAGCCCGCCCACTCTCCAGCGGACAGTCTCCTCTCTCCCAAAATTGCAAACCCAAGATTTCATGTGAGGACAGGGCAACTCAGGCCTCTAAATCTAGGGGGCCTCAGCAGCCTGCCCTCTCCCCAGTGCCGCAGTCTCCCCTCTCCCAAAATTGCAAACCCAAGACTTCATGCAAGGGCAGGGAAACTCAGGCCCAGCAACTATGTGACTCAGAGCTAGCCAGTGGGGCCCAATTTGAAGCAGTGGGGCGCAACTTTTTATTTTGTAGGGCCCCAGTTCACAGCCAAAGTCTTCAAAATCTTATAGATATAAATAAAATCCATCGAGATTGCCCTGGTGCAGGGGCCCACTTAGGAGCGGCACATTGGGCCCAATTTGGCCCAGTTGCTCCAATTGCCTTAAGGTCAGCCCTGATGAGACTGTGCAGGGGTTGGACTGACAAGCCCTGCACCTTCTAGATCCCTGGTGTCACTATTCAGAGTATAGACTCAAAGACTTGTTGTGGGAATAAAGGGGGGCACTTATTGGAAATCAGTTTTGTCACCTCTCCCTGCCCCACCAAAAAACAAGCCCTGAGACAGTGAGCCCAGCCGCCTTTTATTCACAGTCGCATAAGCACTAAACTACAGCATGGCCATAAACCTGTTCAACCACTGAATTATGCACCCAATATGTAGCAATGGAAATTTATGTTACTGCTTTATGAATGAACACTGTGTTTTATGAATGGACTCTGTATTTTTTGAATTACCTCAGAGCCACCAACAGGGAGCTCTAGAATCTGTCAGCTAACCAATTGTGTACTACCAAACAGCGACCCCTATTGCTGAAAGCAGGTAACCAGCAGGGAATGCTTCAGCTCAGCCTTTCCACTGTTGACTGAACACCCCCTGCTGTGCAGGTAATGGAGAAAGCTCATAAATTGTATCCCTTATGGCATCCTGGCCAACTCTGTTACACTGGTGTAAACCCTGGTACACCAGAATCCCAGAATAGCAGCAAATAAAATCCACTCATACGTCAGCAACTGATAAGACTTGTCAACCAGTTCTTCAAAGTCTTCCTAAATTATAAAGCTCCAAAATACAGGCCAAAAGAGAGCAGGTCTGGGAAGAGCAAGGCATACAATGGGCACCACCAGTGAAAAGGCCCTGCTCTGTGTAGTTCCTGCCCTGTCATTTGCCCTCCTTCTTGACATGGAATGCTCTCTATTAGAGTCTCCAGGTCCAGTGCAAAGACTATGAGAAGGGAGAGCAGGGACCTTGAAGTTCCCAACAGCTGTTAATCAAGCAAACAAGCAAAAGTGCTTGCCCCCTCTGCAATATCCAGCAACTGGTATTCAGAAGCATCACTGCCTCTGACTGTGGGGGTAGAACATAGCTATCATAGCTAGTGGCCTTTGACAGCCTTACTCTCCATGAATTTGTGCAATCCTCTCTTGAATCCATCTCAGCTGGAGGGTATCACTGCCTCCTTTGACAGTGAGTTCCATAGCTTAACAAAGTGCTGCACAAAGAAGTGCTTTATTTTGTCTGTCCCAAATCCCCTCACATTCAGCTTTATTGGATGTCCATGAGTTCTAGTCTTAGGGGAGAGAAAGAAAAGCTTTTCTATCTCCTTTCTTGGATTTGGAGAGCTTTCCAAACAGAAGTTGCCTTCAAATAGAGGACCGTCTTCTCCAAAGTAGGAGACATGGTCACTTGACTTGGAACAAGAATCCCCTTTTCAATTAGCAAAACTCCACATCTCTTTCTAAGGTCCTCAATTTTCAACTGAGCAAACAAATCTGTGGAATTCAGCTTCTGTGGCCAGATATGCAAAGTTTTTGATTGTTCTAGTAAGAAAGCATGTTTCCTGGTTGCCTGCTCAGTCTCGTATGTCTCTCTCACCCAGAGGCCTTGTCCATACTGATCCTGTCTACTTGTTTTGGCCAGTTGGCCGCTTGGCCTCTTTCCCAGAAGTCAATACTCTCCAAGCATGACATTGATCATTGCCATTGTCAGGAAGATGACACTTACCTGATGGGGTAGGCGGAAGCTTACTCTCTTGCCATATGCTGGGAATTATCAGTGGCTGCTTGAAGCCAAGGCTGATGCCTTCTCATGCCAAGAAGCAGACCTTTCTCAGATTCTGTCAATGGAAAGGGAGAGCCAATTTCTCAACAGCATAGCTAAATTTCAAAAAAGAGCATTCGTGGAGCACCAGAGATATTCTGGTCAACATTTCTACTGTCTACTCCCAAAGGACTTGGGAGATCCATCTAAAGCAGGGATGGGGAGATTTTTCATAATAATAATAATAATAATAATAATAATAATAATAATTTATCATTTGTACCCTGCCCATCTGGCTGGGTTTCCCCAGCCACTCTGGGTGGCTTCCAACAAAGATTAAAAATACATTAAAATGTCACACATTAAAAACTTCCCTAAACAGGGCTGCCTTCAGATGTCTTCTAAATGTTAGGTAGTTGTTTATTTCTTTGACATCTGATGGGAGGGCGTTCCACTACTGAGAAGGCCCTCTGCCTGGCTCCCTGTAGCTTTGTTTCTCGCAGTGAGGGAACCACCAGAAGGCCCTCGCTGCTGGATCTCAGCATCTGGGCAGAACAATGAGGGTGGAAATGCTCCTTCAGGTATCCCAAGAGCTGCACCCCTTTGTGAGAAACCTTCAGGGGACCACATGCCAGTGTTGGTTGTTGCTAAAGACAAAAGGGAGTGGTGCAATGCTGCATACAGAAGTCAGAGGATTCTACTCAGATTCCTGCATTGCAAGAGTTTGGACTAGATGGCTAGATGACTGGGGTACCTTCCAACTCTAAAATTCTATTATTCTGTTCTACTCACACTACCCTAAATCTAGTGCTGCAGTGATTGATGCCACTTCACAGAAGTTGGATGCCCTTACAGTGACATTGTAAGGTCAGGCTGTCTGTGTGCCTTCCTAAACTCTGAGGTCATACTCCACAAGCACTGGACTTGGTACTGGCCAACAAATTCAATATCTTGAAAAATCTCAGTTTCCAGGTTTTTATATTTTAATTCATCCAAGTTCCTAGTTTCTCAAACATTCTGTCACAGACTAAGGCCACCTTCACATAGCAGCTTGTTCCATTTCTCCAATGTTTCCCTGACTGCTAACTTCCACATTATTTCTGAGCTTTAACGAATGTAAAAGCCACTTCTGGAAATCTAACAGTATGTAGTGGAAGTTAAGCATTCATTCCCATGTTAATTGGGTTAAAAAAACACCACCACCTGTTTGCAACCCCATTAACCCAGAAAGTCGCAGGAGAAAAGTAACAATTTGGGGTGGCATGCCAGCATGCCAGCATGCCAGCATCCTGCCATTTTCTTTTTCCTTTTTCCAAATACTTTTATTAGTTTTCAAGGTAACAAAATACAGATTCAGCCAATGTAACTTGTATAAACAATGGGGAAGACTTTCTTTGGATTTTCATGGGGGAATCACGGTGGAACAGAAGCCCACATGTGCAAAAAATGTGGGGAAGTAATGATGTTGTCCAATGAGGTTCCTTGTTGTGTCACGCCCACTGGTGTGAATGAAATTTAGCATGCCAAACCAGTATATTGATCACAAAGCCACTTTTCTATGACACAAAGTGTGTTCTCCTTCATGGAAAGCATGTGTTGTGGTGGGGGCCGCCAGGACACTCCAAAGTTGTGGGGCGGGCTAATTGACCATTGGCCACTGATGCAATTGGGCTTCCCTTGTCGTTGGGAAGAAGTTAATGTTGCCATTTGTTGATTGACAGCCAGAAATGCTAAAACTCCTTGCCCGAGGCTAGGGCTTCCTCTTTTCGCCCGTGCATCAGATTGCCCCCCCCCCGAATTAGGGTTGTTCGCTTGACCTTGCTATGCCTGTCATGGGGTTGTCTGCTCTTGGGGCAGGGGCCCGGTAGGAATTTTGTCCATCTGGCTGATTGGCTGGGGCCATTTGGTTTTTGCCTACTGCATAGCAAATCGTCACAACTTGTAAGGTTGCGGTTAGGCATTGGCTTATGGTTTCGTTGGTTGAGGGGCATGGATTGGCTGTGCCTCTAATGCTGCTGCTGCAAGGGATTCCGTTAAAGGAATCGGGGGCTAACTATTGCTTTTCCACCCTGTCAAGGGGGCTCGGGCCACTGCAAGAGCTCCTGGCTGCATTTGGGGTGAGCTGAGGGCAGGTTCCCTGCTCTGTCGCTAGCCCCAAATGTATTCCCCTTTTCTGACTTTCGCAGGCATGCGGAATGTCAGACTGTCCCCCATGGTGGAGGCAGCTAGTCGCAACCAATGCCTAAGCAACCACTCACATGTTTGCATTTTAATAAAGTTGTGGCCAAAATTATGCCAAAAACCTTAAACAAAAATTTTGGTGTGGTGTGTGAGTTATTGGGGTGGCCCTGGGAACCTCAACACACAACAGGTACTGCAGTGTGTAAGGAATGTTAGAAAACAGGACAAAAGCACTAGCATTCTAATCTAGGACAACTAAAACCATTATTCCTCACATCTGAATGCACCCTAAGCAATAGGAGAAAAAAATTATCCCCAATTTTACAGCAGATAACAGTTGCATCATAAAGAATTTAAGGGATGGGTGTTACTGTTCATTTCCGATCATTTACATGTGGTTTTATCCATAACTCTGTTCCAGTCTGTTCCATTTCTTCATTCATCTGTGAATATCATTTTGGAATGTGTAAAGTGCTGAGGGCTGCATTGCAACTTTTGAAGAAATGCAAAACTAGTAGATAGCTAGGTTCCAACCTGCACATTAAGAGGTGCAGATCAGATATTTTGTGCAGGACTTGTCAAAGATCAAATTCAGCAAGCAACCCTAGAATTTTCTTCCAATGAGAGTATGTGGAGAAAGTGATAGAAATTCAGACCAAAGGAATACAGTATTACAGATTTCCTTTAAGGCATGAACCCTTTTAAGGACTGATATATATTCTGCATTATTGAACCATTTTCCTTTCTTTTTTCTTGAATGTTCTTCTCCTCCCTCGATGCCTGAATGGAAACATGTGTGAATGCCCACACAGAGAGAAACATCTCCTGTTCACATGTTTTGCAAATGCTTATGTGCAAACTCGGAGGCAGCTTAAAATAAGAAAAATCTAGCTAGCTTGTCTTCCCCTCCCAAAGGATAAGCAAAGTATTTTATTATTATTTTTACTAAAAACTGCTGACTGTCATTTGGGGGCTTCCTTTGGTTTTTTGAAAAAGTATTCAGTCTAAGTGCATTTCATATCTCCACTTTGCTTGCTGAACTTACTAGAAACCTGGGCACATTTTCTGCTGCTGTTGACAGTTTTAAGGCACAGATTCATAAAGGCTATTTACAAAATGCCAAAAGATGTCAAATCCTCAACAGCCTTCCTTCTACATTCTCAACTGCAAAATAAATGAACAAATAGCTGGCACCTTATCAGCCTAATCCGGCAATATTTAGCATGAACACACTGCAAGCCTATATGCCTGCCTGCACCAAAATAAGTCTGCACAGGCTTGCAACCTCCATGCTCACCTGTGATGGCTGGAAATAAGATTAATTTTAATTTTGCTTTGTGCTGAGTTCAAGAGAAAATTAAGATATACAATTAAGAACAAAGAAGGACAATTCTGTTTTCTTTCAACCGTTTTCACGTTCCCAGCAATGATGCTGCTTGGTTTGTTTTTAAATACTCTCATTATATGTATGCAACCACACTCAATGAAAAAAATTCCTTTCTCCCAGTTCTTCCCCATTCCACTGCCCACCTCTCACTATAATGGAACACTTATACCTCATTCACGCAAACACCAGAATGAATTGGTAGAATCCTGAAGTGTCGGACTGTGCAGCACTCAGTTCAGACTACAGGTGGAAGATACCCTGTGCAAAAAGAAAACACTGGAACTGATTGGTCCATCTAGCTCAGAATTTTCTGCACTGAGTAGCAGCAGCTGCCCCAGGATTTCAAACAGGGGTCTCTCCCAGCCCTACCTGGAGATGCTGGGATTGAACCTGGGACCTTCTACATGCAAAGCAGATGATCAGCCATTGAGCTGTGGTCTTTTCCCTGAAGCTGTCATCTACTGAGACAAACCATTGATTCATCTAGCTCAGTATTATCTAGCAGAAGCTCTCCAGGATTCCAGATGAGATAACTGAGTTATGGCCCTTCCTCCAAAACTTTCTTGCAAGCTGAAAAGTAACATATTGGGAAGAAAGCTTTTAGCCAAGGCCGTCCCCATAGTTGTGTTGTACTTACCATGCAGGGATGTTGTTGTTGTTTTAACATGGGTTTTAATGTTGAAGAATGGCAAAGTGGTGCTTTCAGGAGCTGAATTTGGGGAAAGGTTCTCAGCAACTGGTAAACAGACGCACACTGCATCTTCATCTTGCAGGAGAGGATTCCATAGTTTAACTATGTGCTGTGGGGGAAAGCACTTTCTTCTCTTCATCCTGAATCAACATTCAGCTTCAATGGATGGCCCCCAAGTTCTTGTATTGAGAAAGAGGTAGAAAACCCTTTCTCTGTCCACCTTCTCTACGTGCGTAATTTTCTACAACTGGATCAAAAAGGATTCTGCTCTCCCACACCCTGCAGACTAGGGCTGAATCTGGACACATCAAAAAAGTGATTTTCACAGGGAAATGCTGTTGGTGAAAGTGATTCTCACAGGGAAATCCCATTGGTGAAAGTCAGGACTCCACAGCGCCATCTGAAGGTGGGGCTTTCTGCATGCAAGACAGATGTTCTGCCACTGAGCTACACCCCTTGCTTCCCCAACACTCTCTTGTGTTGATTTAGAGGAATCCCTGACTTTCAATATACAGCGGTACCTCTGGTTGCGGACGGGATCCATTCCAGAGGTCCGGTCAGATCCCAAGGTTTCTGCAACCTTTTGTGCATATGAGCGTGGCAAAACCCGGTAAAATACTTTCGGGTTTGCCACGCATGCATCCCAAAGTTTATGTAACCAGAGGGTTACGTAAATAGAGGTATGACTGTAAAGACACACACACCCTCATTTTTTTCATGGAGTAAATTCCAGGTCCTGAATATATGATGGTGACCATATTTGGTGTTTCCTCCCTCAGGCCAGCCAAAGGAACTGTAAGTGGTGCTATTTTTTGTATCAGCTCCTGAGAGTACCAAGGCAGTCCTATGTGTTATTAATGGATGAAATCTGAGCAGAAACCAACCCCAAGATGAACCCTATGCATTTAAAACATTTCATCAGACAGCTAAGTATTTTCCTCCTGGCCTCCCTACCTCGCCACCCCGCAACTCACTAGATATCTGTACAGAACTCAGCTCAACCCAGCCAAAGACGTCAGTAGCTGGTCTTGCTTAAGCAGAGATGTGGGTGCTCTTATCTGAAATCTATGGACATTCATTTAGGGACATAGGGAACTGTCTTACATTGAATCTACCTGGCTACGTGTTGTCCACACTGACTGACAGTGGCTCTCCATAGCTTCAGGCAGGGGATATTTCCAGCCTTACCTGGAGATCATAGAATCACATAGAGTTAGAAGGGACATCTAGTCCAATTCCCTGCAATGCAGGAATCTTTTGCCCAACATGCTCAGAAAGCTCAATCAACTTAAATATTAAGAAAGGTCGAAACAGCAGCAGGAGCAAAATATACTTCAGGAGTTTAGTTGGGCCAGAATCGAGTATTCACTTCCAGTCTTAATGCTAAATGCAGTACTTCTGGTAAATGAGCCACCATAGCTGCTAGAGGGGTACAAAAATTTGTGTCCCAGACTTTTTAGACTTGTCTACCCATGTAATATCTGAAACCAAAGGGGCACATCGGCTGCCAGGTGTAGCTCTCCTACCCAAGTATTGCCACTGCCAGCCCCACAACTCCAACGGCAGTGGAGGCAGCAGAGCATGGGGCAGAGGCAAGGCAGGCACTGCCTCTTGGGCTTCCACTGCTGTCATACACGACAGCCAGGTTCATGTTCTTTAAGGAGTAGCCACTCTTGTGTTCTTCCATAGGTGTTATGGAGAAAGGCAGTAGTGGGGACTTTGCAATCAGAGCATGCAGATGGAATGGAAGAGCCATAGTTCAGTGATGGAGCATCTGCCTTGTGTGCAGAAGCTCCCAGTTCCAAGAACTTGCATCTCTAGATGCAGCTGGGAGGGAAACCCAGGAGAAGATGCTGCCAGACAGTGTAAACAACACTGAGCTAGATGGACCAATAATAATAATAATAATAATAATAATAATAATAATAATATTTTATTTATACCCCGCCCTCCCCAGCCAAGGCCGGGCTCAGAGCGGCTTACAAGCAATAATAAAAACAAGATGAATGATTACAAACTTAAAAACAAAAATAAAATACAACATTAAAATAATGGAACATTAAAATATTAAAATGTAGCCTCATCGCAGGAGGACAAGGAAAAGAAAAAGAAAAAAGAGAGAGAGAGCGAGGGAGGGAGGGAATCAAATTGGCTCCAAGCCAAAGGCCAGGCGGAACAACTCTGTCTTACAGGCCCTGCGGAAAGAAATCAGATCCTGCAGGGCCCTGGTCTCATGAGGCAGAGCGTTCCACCAGGCTGGAGTCAGTTTTGAAAAGGCCCTGGCTCTGGTTGAAGCCAATCTAACTTCCTTAGGGCCCGGGACCACTAGGGTGTTGTTATTTATGGACCTTGAGGCTCTCTGTGGGGCATACCAGGAGAGGCGGTCCCGTAGGTACGAGGGTCCTAGGCCGTGAAGGCCTTTAAAGGTCAAAAGCAGCACCTTAAATCTGACCCTGTACTCCACCGGGAGCCAGTGCAGCTTGAAAAGCACTGGGTGAATATGCTCCCATGGCAAAGACCCCATGAGGAGCCTCGCTGCAGCATTGTGCACCCGCTGGAGTTTCTGGGACAGCTTCAAGGGCAGCCCCACGTAGAGCAAATTACAATAGTCAAGCCTGGAGATGACCGTCGCATGAATCACTGTGGCCAAGTCAAGGCGGGAAAGGTAAGGGACCAATGGGTCCAACTCAGTATAAAACAATGTCCCGTGTTCCTTTGATGCTGCCTAGGGCTTTAAAAGAGTGGTGTTTGGTAATCATTTTCCTCTTTCTTAAAATATTTTTTTCTTTGATTTTCAGAAATAAAGAAAAGAAAGAAAAAGAGAGCAAAAAAGAAGAAGAAGAAACTTACATCAAAAGATCATACAAATTCCACATATTGAGATTGCTCTGAATCTCCTGACTCCCTCCCATCCCATCCATGGGTCTTCTTAATTCTGTTTTCAACTGCATATCAATACTTCTTCAATTTTTCATTTTCCTTAGTTATCTGTACATTCTTTTACATTACAAGTGTATTTAGAATCCTGTTAATGTTTTGACCTGTTTGCATTGATTTTCTATATACAGTGGTACCTCGGGTTAAGTACTTAATTCATTCCAGAGGTCCGTTCTTAACCTGAAACTGTTCTTAACCTGAAGCACCACTTAAGCTAATGGGGCCTCCTGCTTCCACCACGCCACTGGAGCATGATTTCTGTTCTCATCCTGAAGCAAAGTTCTTAACCCAAGGTACTATTTCTGGGTTAGCGGAGTCTGTAACCTGAAGCATATGTCAGTGGCGTAGCGTGGGTTGTCAGCACCCGGGGCAAGGCAAGTAATTTGCGCCTCCTAACCCGTGGATTTGCGCCCCCTAACCTGTGGATTTGTGCCCCCTAACCCTAACCCCCAGATGTTGTGCCCGGTGCGGCCGGCCCCCCCTGCACCCCCCACGCTACGCCACTGGCATATGTAACCTGAAGCGTATGTAACCTGAGGTACCACTGTACTTTATAAACATTTCCCGTTCTTTTTTAAATTTATTGTCTTCTTGGTTCCTGAGCGTCCCAGTTAATTTTGCCATTTCGGCATAGTCCATCAACTTGATTTGCCATTCTGTAATCCCTTTCCTCAAGGGATTCCAGACTCTACAAGTGTTTGATAAATAGGTTAGGATACCTGTTGCACCCAGATTACATTGGCTGGGCTCACTTCATTGTGTGTTCTCTCAGACGGTAGAGGGTAGATCTCTTCTAGGCCTATTCTGGCATGTTGACAGCAGACCACATGGGTTTCCATTTGGTCTGGGGCTATTGGTGCCATCTATATGCATTGGGATTGGCCTCATTTTTCCTTGCTCCATCTCCAAGTAACCTCTCTGGAACATGAGCTCAATTGCCTCTTCATAAATCATTATATGCCAAAAGTCTGCCAAAGTTATCGACATGGATCTACCAGTTCACCATGGAGTGATTACATGTTGTTTCTTTCACAGATTCTAATTCCTTCCAACAATTTGCTCACCACTTCCCTGTTGATGAGATACTACAATGTGTGCTATTAAGTAATTGTGAGAAATGTGTTCAAAAGATGTATTTTAATACATATTAATACAATTTTGCAGGGTTCTAAAAATGACAGAAAAATGCAAAAACAGAACAGAATGGACTTATTTTCTCCACTCTAGAGCAAGAACGATAGACAAGAGAACTAAGGCCACCAGAGGGACATCCTTCAGTACTCATTCAGGGGTAAGACCCCTTGCTCTAATGGGTTCATAGATCTAACAGATCTCGAGACAGACAAATGTCAAATTAAAAGTGGGTGTGTGTGTGTGTGTGAGAGAGAGAGACAGAGACAGAGAGAGCTCATTTTCCATTTTGCATTCTCAGAGTCACTCTTTCTGCTTCCTTATTCTTGTGTCCAGTTCAAAGCTCATCTTGGAATTGAAATTTTCCTTCTGTGCTTCACAAGGTGTGCTGCTCTTACCTGCAATAATGGGCTATGTATAGTTGTTTTCCTGTTGAACCACTAGGGGGAGTGGAGGGTGAATGCTGAACATCCAGTTTAGCTTCTTTTCTTTTCCCACTAACTGTATGAGGAGAACGGCTTGTGAAAGACAAGCTTATTTCAGAACACGTTGTTCAGCGGCTGATTTTCACATCATCCCTACAGCTGAGGAGAATGCTAGTCCTGAGGAAGTGTCACTTATCCAAAGGTGACAATCTCATCCATGTGGAAAGTCCTTGCGTTTTCTGGTCTTCACCAAGAAGTTGGAGAAAATGCTGATTTTTTGAAAACTTGCTAGCTGCTCACTGGAGACTCATTTAAGTATGCTTCAAGTTCTAAAACACAGGCTGCAAAATCTCTGGAAGCAGCTGGGTTCCTAATTAAAATGAATCGTTAGTAGATTTAGTAGGCCAAATTTATGGTTTTCAATTAAAAACACTCTTGAGCTACTAACTTGAGTGGGTGGCGATGTGCGTTTATGTGCAGAGGCATCTACCAAGAACATCTGATCGCAAAACTTAGGCCAACATCCAAACAGCAACATTAAAAAGGACTGGATTGCTCCTGTGCTGCTTGTTTACTTCTCAATGGATTGACCCTACCCTGAATTTTGGTTCTTCAGAAGCTAGCTAGGAGAATTCCCACAATTAATTCAGAAATTGGGGAGATTTTCAAAAAAATGTCAATGATGAGCTTATCGGAATGGATCCCCACCCCCAATCCCCAACTTGCTCCTTGATCTTAACAACAACAACAACAACAACTTTATATGTAGGGACTTAAAACAAGAACAAAAAAAATGGTTCCACCAACAATTCCTGCATATTGCAAGCATTCTTGTACATTAAACACACATACACTCCAGGTTTTTTAAAGTAACCCAGATATATGCACAGTTCCTGATCTGAAAAAGCCCCATGGGGTTGATTGGCCTCATGAAGGCTTCCCTTGCTTATTCCCTTGCATGAGACTAGAGTTGGGGGGCTAGAATCACACGTGTCCTTTATTTCCTCCGCGAAGTGTTAGAACGTGTGCTTTCTTTCACTGAATTAGGGGAAACTGTGTGGCCTTTAAGTGGTCTTCCCTGGGGCTCAACATTTCAAAGGACATTTGTTGGCACATCCATCTCGATCAAAGATTATTTCCATTCCCCCTTGGCAGAAGTGGAGAGGGTGGGGCTTATGTTAGGTTGTTTTCTAACGAGGATATAGGTGATTGCTGGGAGTTAGGTTTGGTCTGCATTTAATGCAAATCTGCTTAATTCATACTTCCTGTAACAGCAGGAAAACTGAAAAACAGCTATTCTTTGAAATCCCTGCCTTTATGAATTTTGCAACGCAATTTGCAAAATTGTGTACAAAAATATGTATATTAGGGGAAAGTGTGCACAGAAATGCATATATTTGTGGAAATCGCCACACCTAAAATGCCATACTTAAGAGGAAAATGTTTGCAAAATGTGCATGTTGGCAAAATTCCATAAAATATGTTTATTAAGAGAAATGGGAATAAAAAAGCAGCTGAATTTTCATGAGAATTAAAACAAAATTGCAAAGTGATGCAGAAATTTAGCAAACTGAACTGAAAATGAAAAAGAGAGAGAGAGAAAGAGAGAGAGAGAGAGAGAGAGAGAGAGAGAGAGACTGAGACTGAAGGAGTGTTCACACATTGCACTCATCACGTGAGCAATCAGTACTCCATCCCTGGGCCAGCTTCTATCCAGACTTAAGGACTGGGATCCCCTCCTGCTCAGAAGTGGTTGACATCTGGACTCTGAAGAAGAAAAGAGGGCATTTGCTCTCCCCATGCTTTTCCCATGCCCCAACCACTAGAAGTCGAAGTCTCAGAAGCTTCAGCCTATGTCTCTTTCAGTCCTCAGCCTTTGCTCCTATTCTCTCCAAGGGTGTCTGATGTGTTGCCCCATTTGTGTCTGACAAAAAAAGCTGTATAAAGTCAAGCAGGCTTCTGCACAGACATACTGGTTTCCTGTTTACATGTGGGGAACCTTTCTTTCAACCTGAGGGCCACATCCTGGGCCACCTCCTGAGGACCACAAACCAGTGGTAGTTGGAGCAACAAATGCAATATTTACCTTTGTGCTGTGGGCTAGTTTCTGCACACACACACACAAACACACACAAACCTCCTCCATCCAAGTAAGCAAGAGGTATTATCAGAGTTCAAGTATAAATTCCAGCCAGGAAAAACCTGTCAAGAAAGATGCAAAGGAGAGATAGCAAGGGATGCGGCCTAAGAGAGTTACGAGGGCCAGGCGGAGAGGGCCACATTTGTCCCCCAGGCTTGAAGTTCCCCTGCTCTGTTTGACAGCCATTTGCTGTTGTCACAGACAGGCTGTGTAGACATCACAAGCCCTACCGCAATGCACAATTCCATGCAGCCTCATGGCACTAAAACCCACAGCAAAGTCATTTTGTAAGGACAAAGGGGTGAATGGAAGAAGAAGGCCACTGCAAAATGAGAGCAAGAGAAATGAAATCCTGCAGCTGTCTCTGGATGCTGCCTCCCCCGAGCTCATAACTTTGAACGAGCAGACTATATCTCACTTTCTGTAAATGCTTGTCCCTTGCTCTATGTCTCAAGGACTTGGCCAAATTCCCTTTTGTAAATAGCACTATGTTTTATATTTCTCCAAGACTCTGGAGCATCTCTATCAATAATTCTAGAAAGGCATTCATTCAGGGGGCAATGAGATTATTTTTCTGATTTCAGCTGACAGTTATGGTAATAGTTTGGCAAACAATCTACTCCACCATCAATGACAGAATATTACAGATGTTGTTTTTTTTTTTAAAAAAAAATATTGGGCTCTTCTGGGTGTATGGAAGATTTATGTTGTGGGGGAAGGAAAGAAAGAGAGTCCGTCCTTGCATTTTTATGTAATAGCATTGAAAGCTTTTTTTCACCCTAAAATGTAAGAGGATTCAGTCAGCTGGGTTATGTAACAAGTCAGTTAGAAAAAACTAATAACTGTACCTTGCAAACAAGGAAACACTAGTCTAATCAAAACTCTGTTTGCTTTCCTCAGATATCCATGGAAATTTCTCCTGAACACAAATCTCTAAATTCAGTGTCATAGGCATTTCTAATAACAGATGTTGCCAACTTAGCCCCACTGTGTAGAACATAAGAATATAAGAAAAGCCCTGCTAGATCAAACTATAGGCCCATCTTGTCCAGCATCCTGCTGTCCCAGGGGGCAACCATATGCCTATGGGAAACTTGTCAACAGGTCCTGAGCACAAGGGCCCTCTCCCCTCCTGTAGTTTCCAGAAACTGGTATTCAGAAGCATTACTGCTTCCAATCATGGAGGCAGAGCACAGCCACCATGGCTAGTAGCCATTGACAGACATATCTTCCATAATTTTTTTCTACTTCTCTTTTAAATCCATCCAGGTTGTTGGCCATCACTACCACATGTGGGAGCAAGGGCCATTGATTAACTATGTGCTCTGTGATGGAGTCAGTTGCCCACAAATGCTTCCAATATCAGCTTCCCCTGACCCCTTCACTACAACTAGATGAGGATGGAAATTTATATTTCCCTCAGCACATGTCTGTGATAATGTTGGTATCTCACTGTTGCAATCCCAGCACCAGAATTCTCTGTTTGGAGGTACCGTACACTCCTTCATCCCATGGAGATAACTGTATGGGTAGAATTCACCTCTGTTGTGATGTAAATTCTATTCGGTCACTTCCCTCCACTAGGTACCTATAGAACATTTTTTTCAGATGGTTTGCCTGTATAAGATCCTCCAAAACTGGCCCTAAATATTCACTTTCGGTGCAACTCAATAACTACCTATGGACCGGAAAATACTTACTGAGGTGGTTGACTTTTTTGTATCAAGACTGGTTTTGCCTTCTTGAAATCCCTCAGATGTTTTGTGATCTTCGGATGAAGGGCAGTATACAAATTTAATTGATAATGATGGTGGTGGTGTTCACCCAAACAAGTGAACCTCCAAATCTGCATGAATTTTTCACCGCAGACGAAAACAGGTGGCCTCTTTGATCTCTCTTGGTTTGCAAAATTTGAGTGGGAAGCTTTGGAAAGAGCTGGCTTCCATTGCACAGTTATTCCGCAATGGGCTGTGTTCAGTTACGTCTGTCCACCAGTGCAATGGCTCTTGTGCTAGCTGATGGATGAGTTTCAACGATGCACCAGGGAGGAATCCGATGCAAAAGTCAAGCTAGTGGAAATGTGATACTCAACAGACGGCACATCTGTTGTGCAACCAAGTTGCCAGCAACCTCTTGCGCATCAACATTCCTCTGGTGCAAAACATTTCACCAGAGGAACAAATACAACGCAAAGGGGCTTTAACTTTGTGCTACACTGGCTACAAACCAATGTTTTCCCATGGCTGATATGTGTTGATACCACTGAAAACAGAAGGATGCAAAGCATTGATGCTACCTCTTGGGAATAATTTTCTGCATTTGCCTTGATATCGCTCTTTTAGCAGCCTCATTGTGCTAAAAGTAAGACGTTGCTCTAGAAGTTTTCATGGCTGACGGCCAGAACAGGCCAGCCATTATGATAATATATGGATTATTATCATTCTTTTTCTCCTCCTTAGTTAAAAAAAGATGAAACTCTGAAGCAGGGATGAATATGGGTTAGAGCTGAAGACTGAGCCAGCTTTTCAAAATTCAGGTGGGCACATTTGTCTTGTGAGCTGTTCACCCAGGCCCCAATTAGTTTTATATTAACCTCCTTAAGCAGAGGATAGCTGTGATCTTAACACTACTCCAAAATGGTCTATTAGCTACCCCATTTCCTGGAAACGCCTATAGTAGGTCACCCAGTGGCAACAGCTGATGAATTCAGTGAGTTATAATGAGTGTCCTATCTACTGGGAGCTGAGAGAGCACAAGAACATAGATATGTATTTCATATATGCATGTTTCTCCATCTCTCACAGTATGAATGTGCATATATGTAGATGCGCCATGTCAACACCTCTTTTGTGTATGCTTAATTTTAATTTAATCATTTTTGCTATTTTCTTATTGCTTAAATGTTATTGAATTCAAAGGAAATAAAAAAGAAATATTCAAAGGTACCTCCCCCCACACAATAAAATTAGTTCCCCCACAAAGCTGTGTCATTCTATTGTTTCTCTACTTTTCTCTTTTGTATGGTTCTATGTTCTCCTATAGCTCAGTGTTTTTTCTAAGCTATTAAAGAAGCTAAGCTGTCTTAAACGTTGTCTGCAGAACACTAAAGAGCTCTGAACTGTTTTTCTTATTTTTAGTAAATCACAGGAGCAGAGGGTTTGTTTAAGAAGGCAAAAGCTACATTTATTTTATTTTATTTTTCAATCCTGTGTTGCTGTTTTAATGGGGAAATCTAAAAATTGCTATAACTCCCCCCACTTTTTGATTAAAACGTATAATGTTTACAGATACAGGAGCCTCAACAGAGTGGATTGGAGTAAGCCTGTGAAATTGCATATAAATAGTTCTAGAGGCTTTTTGTGAAGAAAGTAAAAGGAATTCACGTTCCTCCATGATCGCTTATCTGTGTGTGTGTGCGATTTGCTCTTTCTTGACCTAAAATAAGAGGTAATCAAGCGGTGTGCTTGTTTGTGGTTTTTTTTTAAGGTGAATTTACATACCTTACATAAATTTGGTTGTTTTTTTTAGAAAAGGTGACTTTATACCAACCTTTCCTTTCTGTATCTCCTTATAATCTGAGGCCGTCCAGAACACTGCCTGTAAAGTCCTGGACTGATCTGTCTTGATATTGTAGTCATCATTATAGTGAGTGATAAATACAGAATTTGGTTTTATACATTGCAGCTCAGCACCTGAAGCACAGATCTAAGTGAAAAGAGCACAGAGCAACTCAGAAAGGGATTAGAATTTGTTTTGTTTTTTTAATGAAATCTTGGGGATCTTTCACATCCCTAATATTTGTCCTTGGTGCACAAAGACAGATGGATGAATCCTGTTGCAATTCACAACTGAAGGCAACTGAATTCAGAGGTATACATTTGCATGCAAACTCTCCCGTACTTTTGAAACATAACCACATTTTTGCACATACACATAGCCTAAGTGCATCTTGAGTACATGGTGCATTCAGTGTGACTTCATTTTCCCTCCTCTGTCATGTGACACAAAAGTTCCTGGGGTTTATTGCATATGTTGTTGTTTTGCAAAATGAGCTGATCAACATGAAGACTCAGATTGAGGCAAAGGTTGTGAATGAGCAACGGGCAGAAGCAGCAATAATGCTACCTGTTTGTTAAAGAACTCTGCCTAGCAGAGTTTGTTTCTTAGTTATGCCAACACAGACAGTACAGGTGCAGAAAAGACAAATCTCTATTTTAATTATGAACATGTTAGAGGTTTGATGGATCAGAGTTTGTATATATATATGCTGAAATTAGAAACAGTCTAATGTTACTCCAACAAAATGTTGGTCTATTCTGCAAAGAAAGAAAATTTTCAAGAAACTGGAGGACAAATTTCAGTACGGCACTGGTTAAAATAGTTCAAGAATGCATTTCAGAGATTAAGCACTGTCGCTGATCACTGAAACTCCTTGCTTACTTTTGAGTCCTTAGTAAATGCTAGACACATTTTCAAATCTAAAGGTAAAGGTAAAGAGACCCCTGACCATTAGGTCCAGTCGTGACCGACTCTTGGGTTGCGGCGCTCATCTCGCTTTAGTGACCGAGGGAGCCGGCGTACAGCTTCCAGGTCATGTGGCCAGCATGACTAAGCCGCTTCTGGCGAACCAGAGCAGCACACGAAAACACCGTTTACCTTCCCGCCGGAGCGGTACCTATTTATCTACTTGCACTTGGACGTGCTTTCGAACTGCTAGGTTGGCAGGAGCAGGGACCGAGCAATGGGAGTTCAGCCCGTCGAGGGGATTCGAACTGCCGACCTTCTGATCAGCAAGTCCTAGGCTCTGTGGTTTAACCCACAGTGCCACCCGCGGCCCATTTTAAAATCTACTTGTATACTAATCAGGATGAAAATTCTCATGATGAGAAATCCTGTTTCAGACACTTGATTTCATGCAGTTGCAATGAAACACTGGCCACCCAGTCCTGAGCTGAAATTATCCAGGAGTGCTTATTGTTGGCATCTGGTATTGTGACACTGACTATATCACATGCTTGCTAAATCAATCTTAAATGTTATTTTCTGTATCATGGCCCTTCCCCAATGACTACCTCATTAAAATGATGTAACCTCTATATTAGCGGAGAACTTGCCGGCTGGTGGGGGCGAGCAGGGAAGAAATCACTTATGAATTGCTACCTTTACCACCACCCCCTCCCAAAAAAGCAATAATATGGAGACTGCCACTATTAAAAAGATTGAAAGCTGAGGGTTTGCTTTTATGCCACCAAGCCAACTTAAATGTTCATAAAGACAATGAAATTTTCAGCATCCCAAGTTGTTGATTCCAAGCATCAGGTCAGAGACAGATGACTCCATGCTGAGATTTATTACAGAGAGGCAAAGCTTTGGAGTTTGTGTCAAGGTGGGCCCATTCATCACGAGGAGAGGTCTGCCATAATATCCCACTGTCACATCCCATCTGCCCTTGATCAATCGATCAGTCTGCCTATTTAGGAAATGGTATGCAGGTCCACTGTAATCGGCTTAGACACCCAGAAACATGGTCAATGGTTAATTATGCAGAAAAACAGGGAAGGGTGGTGGTTGAATTGATATCTGCCCTGCCTGAAATATTTGAGCCAGAATACAGGTAAGAGTTTTCAGAAAGGCCTCTCACAACTTCTGCCTCGTCTTATGTTGAGGGTCAGAGACTGTGATGTTTAGGCCAGTGGGTACTGGGCACAGTCATGACTGCTGAGTTAAACTACAGAAGTTGCTCCCACAAAAGGCAGTGATAGCTACCACCTTGGATGACTTTTAAAGAGCACTGGAGAAATTCCTGGAGGATGCAGCTATCAATAGCTACTATGATAGCTATGTTCTCCCTCTGTTGTCAGAGCCAGTGATGCAGCTGACTTCCAGTTTCTGGAAACCACAGAAGGGAAGAGAGCTCTTGTGCTCAGGTTCTGCTTGCCGGTTTGCCACAGGTGGCCACTGTGAGAACAGGATGCTGGACCAGAAATGAGATGCACCTACCCCTCATTTATACTTCAATCTAACTAAAGAATGACAGTTCCAGAAGTTCACAGGAACATTTTTTAAAGCATCACCAAAAAGCAAAATAGGGACAAAGGCTGGTATGCAATATCAGTCCAACTCAGAGCAGAAATCAATGGATGCAACATACTTGGTTCTATTCCTTTAAATGGGTCAACTTTGAATACAACCATAGCTGGATACAACTGTTGGGAGTCATTCTGCAAAGAAGCAGTAAAGATGGTTGTACCTTTAAGAACTGTTTCTGTGAGCTTTGGGCAGATTGGGTACAGCTGGTCATGACTACAAATGGAGGAAAAGTTGCAGTTTGAACTTTGCAGGGAGAAAACACCCACAAGCTTTGTTGTTTGTTGTTTTGTAATAAAACCTTTATTTGATTTGGTTTTACACCAGTCTCATGGTGTCGTAGTTTCTGTCATCTGCCACCAGAGGAAAAAAAAAACCCTCTAACAACAACTCTATACCCTCCAACATTTCTCCAATGAAAATAGGGATGTCCTATTCCATAATAATCATAATAATCATTTTCTTATTTATACCCCACCCATTTGACTGGGTTGCCCTAGCCATTCTGTGTGGCTTCCAACATGCATAAAAACATAATAAAAATTTAAACATTTTTTAAAACTTCTCTATATCGGGCTGCCTTCAGATGTCTTTTAAAGTTTGTCTAGTTACTTATCTCCTTGGCTTAGGGGCCCCATAGCTCCATGCCCTCCAACATTTCTCCAGTGAAAATAGGGATGTCCTAAGGAAAAGTGGGACATTCAGGGATCAAATCAGAAACCAGGATGGCCTCTGTAAATCCAGGACTGTCCTTGGAAAATAGGGACACTTGGAGGGTCTGCAACTCATTATCAGGACAGTGACCTCCTGGGAACAGGTCCCTAAAAACTGAATCATAGTAGAGTATAAAGACTGTAATGGTAATAAACAAAAGAAAGTAGAATCAAGGCTTCCAGCCACATTCCCATGCCCTACCAAATCTAAGCTCTTCTTTGAGTTAGAACGACTTCCCTTCTCGCTCATAAACTCAACGCAATTGATATGAAGTCCCTTGGGGTGCTGGGTTTTGAAGACTGGGGGCAGGGAACCTCCACAATATCGTCTTTTGCAGAGTGACCTCCTGGGGTTATACAACCATACTTCAAATTACTTCGACTTGTGCTTCTGTGTGGGAAGCAACGGAGTGGGCTAGCATACATACTGACAAGTATTAAGAGGATGGCAGCTGCAGGCTGTGGCGGACCGTGTTCCTTCCAGTTCTCTTGGGAGGCCCCCAGCAGAGCAGCCCTCCAGCCTAACAACCCCGGCTCCATCCCCACGGCCCCACATTTTCTCCTCTGAGCGACCACAAAGGCATCCTCCAGGCCGTTTGCGCAACTGGGTTACAGCAGCTGAGATCTTAGTAGCCACCGCTGAGCTTTTGCTGCAACCAAGACATTAAGAAAGATGAATTTTCCAAAATGAGGCGGACCAGTGAACTGTGATGGCAATGTAATTCCATTACTTTCAAAGGAGTTGAGTCTGTTATAGCCAGCCAAGTGTAACAACGCTGCACCTTTTAAGGGATAAGGCGGGTGGCGGTGGCAGTGGAGGAGAGGCAAGGTTTTCGCTTTGTTGTATTTTCTTTTTTTTCCCCCAAAAATAAATAAATATATATTTTCTGGGGAAAACAACTTGGCTGCGTAAATGGCAAGCGCATCTCAAGATGCAATACAGGTGGCTCCTTTGTAGGCAAGAAAGGAAACAGCAGTTGTCTGACAAAGTCCATCACGAGGCTGCTGGTTCCATTGAATTATTTTCTGTCTCACTACCTTCTGAGTCATTTGTGAGCTGAAGTGTCTTACTGGGAGGGCAATATACACAGGAATAGTGACATCCTTCCCCCCACAAGGGTGGGGAGACCATTTCTAGCATGAGGGGTGCATTCCACTGTGGGCAAAACTCTGGGGTGTCAGATACCAGTAGTGGGTGCGGTTGGGTGCAAAAGCGATCAGAGCAAATGGATGTGACGCTTAACCTTTTCACGGTGGCAAAAGCAGAGGGGTTCATATACACAAGACATTTTCCCATCCTTTTTCCAGGCAAGCAAGAGGCACTATTGCAGTTCAGGAACACATTCCAGCCAGGCAACAACGCAAGATGGGGGGGGGGGGAGACAACACAACAAAATATAGATAATAAATCATGTAAAACAAAATGAAATCAACAACAGTAAACAGCTGAAACACCCCAGCCCAAAATTCTGTTAGCAGCCTCAGCTTTTGTAGCTGGAATCAGTTAGGGCCCCACCTCCCAGGGCAGGCTGAAAAGGCTTTCATGTCAGGGAGCAGGTTTCCAGGACTCACAGCCAATGTGATATACATAATTTATATTTATTTCAATGTAAAGGATATATATATATATATATATATATATATATATATATATATATATATAACACATTTGTGGACTTAAAATAACAACCATGATGCAAATGAAAACAAATCGTATTTGCCTGACCGATTTTCATTCCTGGCTACAGACGAACATACAAATTGCAGTAATTTCTGCTTGATTTTTACTGGAGTTCTCCAGCATCCCTTAATGTTACTTTAGATTCATGCGTAGACTGAAGTAATAAACCTTTATATGTGCTAAGCTTATTTAGATAACGGATGGGCCCTCACATGACTGAATGATGTCAATAAAATAAAATAAAATAATAGCAAAGCACCTGCCCATAGAAAGCTAGCACTTCTAGGAGATGGCTGGCTCAGAACTGTTCTCAATGGTAGTTTTCTTTGTTCAGGAAATTGTTTAATGTGGAGGAGTACTCAATCATGTGGTCTTTACTGACTGTCTGAATTGGAGGCTGAACTGGTACAGCCTCCAAACAGGTTGATCTCTCTCTAGTAAAAATTAGGTCAGGTTGGGCCTATGTAGATAAAGGGTTGGAATTAGGTACATAAAGGCACTGGCTCAGTTCTATTAGTGGCTGCCATTGGACAGAGCAAATGGGCCAATTTTTTAAAAAGGAGTCACCACCACCTCACGAGGGTTTTTTTTTTTTAAAAAAAAATATTACTTTTAAACCTTACAATAAAGAAGAAAAACAAAGGAAAAAAAGAAGAAGCAAAAGAAAGAAAAAAACAATACAATACAATATATAAACAGTACACAACGCAACATTAACACATTAGACTAAACAAAACAAAGCAAAAACAATTTAAAAACATACATCATACCATTTCAATGCCTTATCTTTCATTCCCTTGTTTCATCGACCTCCTCTCACCTCCCTTTTTGTATTCCACTTCTATTAATTGTTTCAGCAATTCCTTTCCATCTTTCTATATTTTCTGTCATATAATTATCTTAACTTATTTTAACCTTATTTTCCATTAATAAAGGTAAAGGTAAAGGTACCCCTGCCCATACGGGCCAGTCTTGACAGACTCTGGGGTTGTGCGCCCATCTCACTTAAGAGGCCAGGGGCCAGCGCTGTCCGGAGACACTTCCGGGTCACGTGGCCAGCGTGACATCACTGCAGAGCCGCACACGGAAACGCCGTTTACCTTCCCGCTGGTAAGCTGTCCCTATTTATCTACTTGCACCCGGAGGTGCTTTCGAACTGCTAGGTTGGCAGGCGCTGGGACCGAGCAGCGGGAGCGCACCCCGCCGCAGGGATTCGAACCGCCGACCTTTCGATCAGCAAGTCCTAGGCGCTGAGGCTTTAACCCACAGCGCCACCTGCGTCCCCATTTTCCATTAATACTATAATACTTATTTATGCTTAACTCCTTATAACATTTCTACTAAAGCCTTATAATTTCATTCCAACATTTTTCTGACACTCATTAATTTTACAGTATTTCTCTAAATAAACTAAACTTTTTCCAATCTTCTTCTATCGTCTCTTCTCCCTGGTCTCGGATTCTGCCAATCATTTCCATCAATTCCATATAGTTCATCAACCTGGTGATCTTCTGTCCGAGGCTCTTAACTCTTTTCCAAGTCCCTTCTGCAGGTCTTCTTCATATTTATACATGCACTTTACTTTGTCTTCTGCTGATCTTGTTCTTAATTTCCTTCCTTTGATGCTGAAGAGTAGATCTCGGGGAAGCTCCGACCTAGCAATGTTTTTATTCCTTCTCGACAGATCAGCCAAATCTCCGTAATTAAAACTAAAATCCAAAATATATTTCAGGACGTGTTTCAAAATCCCTCCAAATCTGAAAGTCCCCACAACTCCAATCTCCTCCTGACCCAGGTCCAGGTCCCAAAGGTCAGCAAATCCCTATATGAGGTGATCTATCCAACTTTCCTTCTCCAGTCCAAGCAGGGCTTCAATCCTCAAAATCTGACCTTCTCTGAATTCAATCATAGAAGGCAACAACTTATAGTCATCAAATTGCCTCTGTAAGGCTGGGGCTCTCTCCCTCTCCACCCGTATTACTTTAGGTTCAACAACAACAACTTTCTCCCTCGCCTTCTCCACAGCCTGCCACGCCAAAGTAGATTCCTGCATTGATTCCTGAACGGCTTCTGTATAGATGTTCACTCTTTGTCCCAAATTAGTCACTTTTTGTCCCAAGTTATCAATTTTAATAGTCATCAAATCCGTCTTCTTGTGGAGCTGTTCCAATGAATCACTTATCTTACATAATGCAATCACTAAGGCTTCTTCTGTCGACATTCTTAACCTATCCAAGGTCAATCCCTGGTTCTCACGGTTTTTTATCTTGCAGCTGGAGATTCCACCAGCTCAATTCTTGTCGCAGTTTCAAAGGCTCCCTCTAGAGGGAAACAATTTCTATTTGTATCAATCCTTTCAAGCACAGTTCAAGCAATAAAATTAGTTTCAATTTTCAATTTTACTCCTTTTTAAACGCAGAAGGAGACAATGGAAACAATGTATTTCTCTTATTTAACTAGCTGTCAAGATACATTTTATTCACAGTCAATGAACTTTCCCAAAACGTCAGTCTTACTAGCAGCCCGTTTCCAGGTTCAGAGCGGTGGTAATTTAACTTTCTTCACTCTCTCCTGCAGGCTTACGTGATCCCAAATCCCCCCCCCCTTCTCCTGCTTCCAAGGGGGGTTTAATGATTTTAGCCGATGGAAGTTTAATCCTTTACAGAGGACTTTCCAAGACTTTAGCTTGCAAGCTCTTTGCTTCAATCTATTTACAAAAGGGGGAGGCGGACTTCCTGTTTGAAATCTCCCTGTTTCGGTGCCAAATTAAGATGTTTAAAAATCCAGTTTTCCGTTCTACTCACGGGTAGTTGTTTAGGATCAAATCGTCCACAGGAAAAAGTCAGCACTCTCCAGCAACAGCAGTGCGGCTTCACTCCGTGAAAGAAGCAGTCAATTTGAAGCACCGCGCCGCTCACCCCACGTCGCTCTGGATCCCCAAAACCGGGTCTCCCCGCAAGTAGGGGAGGTGCAAAAGGTGCCAGCCGAATCCCACGTTCACAGGCTTCTCCTGCCTGTGATTTTTAGTGGGTCTCCGCCTTCGCCGTGGCGGCCAGACCCTGATTTCCATGGAGCAAATTCCTCCCGATCAGAGGAATTCTGCCATTGTCGGAGGCGCCAACCCGGAAGTCTACCTCACGAGGGTTTCCCATGGGCAACTGGGTGGATAATATGAGAACAGGATGCTAGACTAGATAAGACATTGGCCTAATCCAGCAGGCTCTTCCTAGGTTCTTATGTCCTTAACCCAAGGTGTGGCCCTGGCTTTCAGCTTCCAACTACTCTGCCCTTACAGCAAGGAGGAGGATGGGACAAAACTAATTGGCTCCACTTGTCATTGGCTCTGGCTCCCACTTCTCTTGGCCTCCTGACTTTCCACGCCACGAGCCACCAATGCATGAAAAGACTGTTGGCTTCCTAGTGGAATGAGATCCTCTGCTTAGAGACGCTCTCTCTTCCCCTGCCCCAGAACTCATTGGGTCTTCATCTTCCCCCTCATCCCTTGTGCCTTGTAACATTTGCACCTATGGCACCAGTGTCAATATCTGCCGCATTTCTGACGCCTGCAAAAGCGTGAGCCTTGCTTAGAAGTGGAAGGTATCACATCCAGCCTGAAGCATCTCTGTTTCAAAATGGAAAAAAAAAGAGAGGAGTCATTGCAAGGCAAGGACATTCTCCCAGGAGCCCAGATTTGAAATGCCAAGCTTTAATGATTTGGAAAGAAACACATATCCGCACTACAGTGGCAGAAGTATATCAGAGGTGTAGTACAGAGCAACTGCAGGTCTTTCTCCTAAGTACCTAAGGGGAAATTTATAAATGCTCAACCCTACTCGTGTACCTCCCAAGGGCAGAATGCTAACAGGGCAGTCACATTGTCAGGGTCGGGTGATACAGTGTATTACATCACTGAAATTGTACTGAGGCAGCTACGATGGGATTAACGTGAGGTATTTGACAGCTGCTGTTATATTGTTGTAGGGTTTTTTCCCCTTCTCTTTTTTTCTACCAAGAGCTGAGAAGGAATACCAAGTCAAGCATTATTGTTATATGATACCATTACCTCAGAATGCCATTCCTGCCCCAAGAGCTCTTACTAAGTTACAGGCCCAAATGTTTTGAACCTGTTGCAACCAAAATGGCCAAGGGGATGGCCCCACACTCGCTTGGGGCTTTTCACAATTTAGTGAAAAGGCAAGTAAGCGGGGACATGATAATGTTGCATAAAGTTAGGCACAGTGTGGAGAAAGTGGACAGGAAGAAGTTTTTTCTCCACCTTTCATAGTCCTATCATTAGTGGACATCCAGCCAAGCTGAATGTTGGGATATTCAGGACAGACAAAAGGAAGCACTTCTTCATGCAGTTTCAAGTGTGGAATTTGCTTCCACAAAGAAGTAATGATGGTCACCAACTTGGCTGGCTTATGAAGAAGAGTAGGCAGCTTCACGGAGGAGAAGGCTAGCAATGTCTACTAGCAATGGCCATGTTTCCCCTCTGCTGTTGGAGGTAATCTGCCTCTTCGGGGAATCACAAGTAGGGAGGGTGGTGCTTGTGCACTCAGATCCACTGGGAAACTACACGGTTCATTGGCCTGATCCACCAAGGATCTTCTTCTGTTCCTATGTCCCCTGCCTAAGATCCTGGAGAGCATTGCCACTCAGAGTGGGCAGTGCTGGATTAGATGGCGCAATATCCTGATTCAGTAGAAAGCAGCTTCCTGTGTTTCAAGCAGACTTTACTTTTGTTCATAATTACTGCCCCCGCCGCTGCTGCCGCCAACCCCCCCCCCAAGCCCAGCAGAGTTCGCCCTTCAATACCCTTAAGGTTTTCAAACACATGGGTTGACTGGCCCATGTCAAGAGAAACCCAAATGCCTGACCTCCTGCGATTGCCCATTTGGCATACAGTGTGACATTAGTGTGTAATTTTCAAATTTCCAGTTGCCAGTTTCAGCATCTAGTCAATCATTAAGCAACTGTGACTATTTAGGAGGGAATTCCATTAATCATTCACATTCTGCAAAGAATGATACACAAAGGAGTTGTCAGAAACAAGCAGCTACTATCCATTTTTTTTGGGGGGGGGAGGTAATTAGGAGATGCTGGACCAGCGATGCAAATTCAGTGCCTCCTGTAATATACAGGATTGAAACAATAGCACTTGTAATTTAAGTGGGAGATCTGGAAATCTGCTGGGGCAGTATCGGCACAGATTCCAGTGCTATTTGGGGATTACCAAATCATGGACTTGGTCAAGAATGACCTGGGTTTGAATTTTTGCCCAGTCATCACATAAGCTATGGAAACACAGATTGCAACAGATGGAATTGTGGTTTATTCTGCAACATGTTAAAATTATGATATGTCCCATCAATATTTCCTGCAGTTCTGTGTCAAGGGTCTGAATTTTTCAGTGGTTCTTGGGATTGCAGTGAGGTGCTTGATGTGAAAGGAGTCACAAATGAGTACTGGTACAAGAAGATGTGGAACTGTGTTAGCAGAGAAATTAACATATAAACTGAGATTGGCCAAAGGTGAAACAAAATCCTATAGAGTAGCCTTGGACTGGAATGATTTTATTACATATGTTAATGTTACAGATAATGACAGAGAGTCACTGGTTCAGAATGGGAAATCAGTTCTCCCATTGATCTCTTCTGCTTAGCCTGACTGGAGGTTAAATCCAGTATCTGGGTCTAGAACACAGGAAGTTGACTTATACTGAGTTAGATCATCAGTCCATTTAGGTCAGTGGTGGATCATGGTGGATTAAGTGGATAAGACCAGCAGTGGGTCCAATGGTTAAGAATGTGATTTCTGCACGTGCTGTAGAGGGGAGTGAGTGGCAGATGGGGCTTGTCAACCTGGGTAGCCTTCTAGGAGAAGGAAAACTCTGAACCTAAACCTCTCCCACTTTGAGGGATATCTTTGGGAGAAGAAAAGGCTAAGAAGTAAACCCTACACAAACCCAGAGTGGAGTCCCTAAGATGGTTGGATGGAATACACCTCCTTCCAGCAACTCCCGCAGCCAAGTTTGTGCCAAATGTATTGCTCTGCTTTCCTTTGGATCACATCAGCAAGGCTGAGATGTCAGGGTTTAAACCTGAGACCTTTTGCAAAGCATGTGCTCTACTGCAGTGTTTCATTCCTCACCTTAAAACTTATTGGAACTCCACCCTAGCTAAATACAGGTTTTAGAGTAGAATTCCCCCATTCTCCTGCCCATGGTGCTTTTGCAGGCAAGCTGGGCATCACATGAGGCTCTAATAGATCAGCTTAAGCACTCAGCTCAGCCACATGATCTTCCATCATGTCAGTCCAAATTGAAGAGCAGCCATTCATCTTACACCCATTCCTTTGCCGCAATATTTTGGCAGATGCACTGAGACTTCTTCAGTGTAGTTCAGTGCTGTTTGAGACCACAAACAACAATGTGATAATATTTTAGCCATTTTTATGACACTTTACTCCAATACTTCATAGTGCAAAAGCAAGAGTGGGAGAGAGGAGTATGGCAAAAAGCATGAGTTTTAAGTGGGCAAGTAAAATCATTGGATATTTACATGCATACAGTAGTTTCCCATCCAGGAATTATGTGGTCCAAGGAACCTCCTTTATTTTCTTCCTTCCAGTCCATCCTAAATCTCTCTCACACAGCCTGTACACTTTCTAAATGTCAAATATAGAGATCTTAGCCACAGTTAACTGGAGTGAAAGATTTCCACCCAGGTGTAATTGAATGCTAGTAAAAGCCTCGTTCTTTTTATATCCCCAAAGATTTAATAATCCCGCTCACTAACATCATGGTACCAGAAACATGACCTCATTCTGACATTTAAATGTGACCTTTTCTTAAAACCACAATGTAGTTGCATGCTTATATGATACTTAGCTTGATATTCTTAACCCATTTATACTCAGACTAGGGCATTCTGAAAGACTCCAAAGGCTTCCACACACACACCCTCCAAGGAGAATAGATAAGAGGCTTGGGAGTTTCAATTATTTTGGAGGTTACTTTTGACTCCTTCATCACCAGCTGAACTATTAAGTCCTCTTTTGCTTTGTCAACAAGTAGGTCATATGAATGTACTGTATCTCAGAAACACTGACAATTACCAAACACTTGAACTTAAATAGGGAATGGTCAGTTGGCCTCATACTCATGTCACTTTACCCCTTCAGAATCAACACAACCAGGACTCTGAGAGGTGAGCAGCTTTTGTCAGGGCATTCACTTCTGAGATATCTCTCACATTCTTCTCTGAGGGCATCAGCTCCTTTGGTTTAAGCAGGACTGGGGGAAGTCTCCTGCCAGAGGCTCACGTTCTCCTGGAAGCAACCTTACGGGGCCACATAACAATGGTAGGTTCACCCAAGTGGGTGAATCAATGAACATAAGCTTTATCTTTGAACAGAAGGCTACCTCCTACAAACACACACACACACCTCTCTGTTCACCATTTCCAGGAGCTCAACATCACATTCTAGCCTGGCAAAATCACTCAAGGTTGGTGAGAGATGGGGTCCGAGGAGAGGCCTGAGGTTCTTCATCGTGGGTTTCTTCAAAACCCTATACTCAGGGGGTCACTATATCTACAGTCCTGTGAGGAGGCTACTAGCCTCCAAGGCCAGTTTCTGATGTTACCCTAGTAGTGTGGAAGCCAGAGCCTCATTCTCCCAGCTGGTCCTAACATGGGCGCCAAACTTGTCTCACTATTTAAATTTGTATTCCATCACTGCTCTAAGGCTTGCAGGGCAGCGTTGGCTGCCAATGAAATGTCCTACAGTTCACTGGATGCAGTGTCAGTCCAAGAGAGGCACATCAGCTATAACAACATAGGGAGTTAAACTGGCCACCAGCAGGACGTCTGGGAGTGGCTCTCTGCTGTCCAATTGGCTTCCCTTCACACTGCTTCTTAGAACACTACTGCCTGCATCCTCACAGTGCCAATATGCTGAAAACTGCACTGTTGCTGTTAGTGACTCCCTACTAACATACTACTACTACTACTACTACTAGTAGTACCCTGCCCCAGCCACTCTGGGCAGCTTCCAACATACATAAAAACTTAATTAAACATTAAAACACTTCCCTATACTGGGCTGCCTTTGAATGTCCTCTAAAGGTTGTACAGCTACTTATCTTCTTGACTCAGAGGTCGCATAACTCCATGACCGATGACAACATCCTACCATACCCTCCAACATTTCTCCGATGAAACTAGGGACATCCTAAGGAAGAGTGGGTAAAAGCTGTTTGATAACTAAGCTCCAATCTAGCGTATTGGGCTGCCCAAGCCTTTCCCAACCTGGCAACCTCCAGATTGCATCTTAAAAAGCTGAGACTGATGGGATTAGGATTGCCAGGTGATGAGCATCCCAGACCCTGAGATTTCAGGGTCTGAGACATAGGGGTGGCCCCTGGTGATGTTACAGGGGGAGGTCCTGGAGATGGAGGTTAATTGGGAGAGGGGAGGAAAGAAGAGCAGATTACTCCCAGAATGTCTATGCTATAATCTGCAGCCAGCTGCTGAAAGGATGAAGCTTGTAAACTGCATGCACAGTCTTCTTAATCCTATTAGTAGTAGTAGTAGTATAAGTATTACTACTCCTGCTACTACTACCACCACCAGTACTAAAGACATTCTTGCTCACCTAGTGATTCAAGACTTCAGGTTAGACCTTAAGATTTGACAGCTGTAGATGGGAGTACCTGGTTGGGGTATCAGCTGGTCTGCTCAGTCTGTTTCAGTATCCACATCAAATTCCAGGAGTGATTCTTCAACCAGGTGGGACAGAGTCCTGGTTTGTTGGCTGGAAACTCCAATCAGGAAGTTTTTATTGTTGCTAAGCAACATCCTTTTGTACTCTTACAATAATGGTGTGTCCCTCCCCACCCATTGATGTTTAATAGATCATCCTGATTAGATGCACTTATGTGATATTTTAACCCCCTTGTGTCCTATAATATTGCCTCGGGGTCAGGATCTGGGCCACATGCCACCACCAGTCCATCATTCCTGTCTCCACATCAAAGCTCTTGTTTAGATGACTGCCAACTATGATACATCTTGATGCTTATATTGGCAGGTTCTTAACAGCAGGTTTTTAATATATTTTTACCCATTTTGTTATTGTTGTTAGTCATTGCAGGAAAACAGGATAATTCTGCCCCTTCCCCTCTCCCCCTCTTTCTTTTTGCAGAGGGGCAAATTAAAGGTCAAGTTAGACATTTGATCTATTTTAATGCAGGCAGCTATGCAGATGAACCAATCTGACATATTTAAATAAAACATTCTAATGGCATGTTCTGGCCTTGAAAGGCCCCAGGCAGCATACATTGTATTTGTTAGACACTATAGCTTAATTACTCTCATAAATGAATTATACCCGTTTCAATTTAAAACCATAAGTGTTGCATTTGAACTAGGGTCAAATTAAACTTTCTGTCAATTATGCAGATTACTTAAGCAATTATGTAAATTGTTAATAAATTCTTAAGCAGAAAGAAAAAATATGTGCTTGCTAAAATATATATATATTATGTGCTACTGAGCTTAGGTGAGAGAGGAAAGGAATCAGAGTTTAAATGGCAAGACATTATTTAGCAAAAGCTGCCATGAGGATTGAATTAATTAGTTTTGGTTTCTCTCACTTTCTCATTTTTCCCCCCAATCTTACGTTCAGTTTGAAATATTTCTGCATCAGATTCAGAACTTTTTAAAAAGTTGCAAATTTCTCCTCATATACACCTTTTTTTATAAGCACTTCCCCCTAATAATGCTTTTTTATGTTCTATCCAAAAAAGAGAGAGCACATTTTGACAGCACACTTTCCTCTCATATAGGCTTCTTATGTACACAATATTTGGTTGGAAAACTGCATTGCAAAATTCAGAGAAGTGTGCATTTTGAAGGATAGGTGTGTTTCATTTTGTGAACTGCAAATTATTTTTATTTTTATTTTCATTAACAAGGGAACTGGACAAGTTTCTCCCCAATCCTTAGATTTTACTACAATGTCTTCTGTGCAAAAATGACACACCTGACCTCATTGTGACTTCAAGTGATTGACAGGTGGGCTGCATAGGACATCTGTCAAATTTGACCCATGGGGGATGGGGGAGATAAGGATCCAAGCTGCCAGCTGGATCCAGTTCCCCACTCCTGAAACAGAGTATTCCAGTCTTAGTCCCCCATCTGCACTATAAATTTAAAGCAGTATCAGAGCACTTTAAGCAGTCAAGGCTTCCCCCAAAGAATCATGGGAACTGTAGTTTGTCCTGACCCCTCTTCCCTTCACAGAGTTACAATTCCCAGAGTTCCTTGAGAAGAGGGATTGTTAAATAACTCTGTCAATTGTAGCTCTGTGAAGGGAAGGGGGTCCCTTAACAACTCTTAGCACCCTTAACAAACAGTTCCCTGGGTTCTTTTTTTTTTTAATGGAGGAAGCCATGATTATTTAAAGTGCCATGTTGTTGTTGTTGTTGTTGTTTAGTCGTTTAGTCGTGTCCGACTCTTTGTGACCCCATGGACCAGAGCACGCCAGGCACTCCTATCTTCCACTGCCTCCCGCAGTTTGGTCAGACTCATGTTTGTGGCTTCGAGAACACTGTCCAACCATCTTGTCCTCTGTCGTCCCCTTCTCCTTGTGCCCTCCATCTTTCCCAACATCAGGGTCTTTTCCAGGGAGTCTTCTCTTCTCATGAGGTGGCCAAAGTATTGGAGCATTGGAGTGCCATGATACTGCTTTAAATGTGTGGAGCAGATGAGGTCCTAATGAGTTGTCTTACTACCTGGAAAATCATGCAGATTGCTCCACCATCAAATGGGAAAGTGGATCTAGAAAATCCTGAGGGGGAAACAGAAAAGGAAACTTTGCTGCTCTCTCTTCCTCTCAGCTGTCATTTGGATCCAAAACCTGGGCACCTCCAATCTCAAGCACAACTAATTGAAACCCTAATAAAGGCGAGGCCTCCGACCTTAATCCTCAAGGCCGCTTACCTTGTGCAAATTAACATTTTAACATCAGTTACAGAAAAAACGTGCTACATTTCTGAGGGATGGCAGAAGAAAGTGAGGAATGTGCCGGAATATGCATATCAAAGCGAAAAAGGAAATGGGAGAAAATTCAATGAATGCTAAATTATGGATCTGGAGAGGGCTGTCTTTTGTTTTGTGTTTTTTTATTTTAAAAAAATCTACATGGCAGTATCTTTAAACACCAGAGTATTCAACCAAAGGCATGGGGCCATGCCTACCTGGCAACCTTTTTACTTTTTTATTCTTTTGCAAAATAATAGATGAAAGGCTTCTTTCAGAACTACTTTTGCTTTTTGTAGTGGTGCTCTCTGTCTCTCTCTTCTGCATACTAAATGTCAGGGCCAACCTTGGATGGATTACATCTCTAATTCTATTCTCCCTCTCTCTTTTCTAAAGCACAGACTTTTAAAAGCCAAGGTTAGCCAATGGGTATAGATCCATGATTCTCCAAATGCATAGGGAGGGAAACTCCTTTGTAACCCTGACCCAGAACACCTGCCTGCTATAAATCAACAGTCCCCAAAGCTCTCATCTTTGTCCATCAGGGCTGTATGCACACCATACAATTAAAGCACATTTAAACCAATCCTGGGAACTGTTAAAGGTGCTGGGAATTGTAGCTCTGTGAAGTGTGAACAATAGTTCCCAGGATTCTTCTGGGGGGAAGCCACGTAAGGTGTATACCCTGCTTAGGTAAGAGCATCAATCACATTTCATAAGAGATTAAGGTGAGGAGCAGTTATTCTACAGCAACGTCCCAAATGAACTTGTCTACTGAACTTGACTAGTGTCTTATTGCAATTGGATCTGAAATTTCAATAAAAGTTTTTAAAAGAGAAGAAATAATGGCTACTATAAGCTAAATAGAAATGTAATGCAGCTCACCACAATGGGAAAGACTGGGACCAGGTGATTGGTGGACAGCTCTTGATGGGCAACTTCAAAACCCCTCCATAGGGTTTTTTTCTTCATCATCTTTAGGCGGGACAGCCTTCAAATAGAAGACCATCTTCTACAAAGTAGAGCACATAGACACCAAGTTTGATGATACAACCAACTTGGCTACTTGTTGGGAAACACCAGGTGACTTCCATATGTATGGTGAAGCCTAACATGGTCTGGAGGTCACACCAGGGAATGCAGGTTAATATCACTGACCTTCACAATAAAAACAAAATCACTGAACATTCACAGAAAGCCTTACTACAGTCCCAGAATATTTTGGAATTCTGGGCTTCCTTCAGTCCTTCTCTCTGACACGCTCACCCCGCCTCAAAACAGAGGCAACCAAATAAATGGCGATTGTGCTCAAATTTCTCTGTTGTGGCCAACTTGGAGGGATTTAAAAGAGGATTGGACAAATTCACAGAGGAGAGGACTATCAGTGGCTGCTGGCCATGATGGCTATCCTCTGCTCCTATGGTTGCATCCAAAAATTATCTAAGGGGAGAGAAACATTTGATGGAATTCTCATAGGGGGTTGTAATTCCCCACCACACACACACTTGTATTACTTTTCAGGAGTACAAATAATTGTGCCAGTGGTCTATGTTTTGCAACCTTCTTGGGTGTAGGGGACGCAGGTGGCGCTGTGGGTTAAAGCCTCAGCGCCTAGGGCTTGCCGATCGAAAGGTCGGCGGTTCGAATCCCTGCGGCGGGGTGCGCTCCCGCTGCTCGGTCCCAGCGCCTGCCAACCTAGCAGTTCGAAAGCACCTCCGGGTGCAAGTAGATAAATAGGGACCGCTTACCAGCGGGAAGGTAAACGGCGTTTCCGTGTGCGGCTCTGGCTCTGGCCAGAGCAGCGATGTCACGCTGGCCACGTGACCCGGAAGTGTCTCCGGACAGCGCTGGCCCCTGGCCTCTTAAGTGAGATGGGCGCACAACCCCAGAGTCTGTCAAGACTGGCCCGTACGGGCAGGGGTACCTTTACCTTTACCTTGGGTGTATGGGCTTCAATCAAAGCGCAATGGAAGACATCATGAGGCATTTCTTCCTGTGAAGCTTTTTCAGATGAGGAACTGTGGGCAGCTGTAAGGGCTGCAGAAATTCTGGAGAAACATTTATTGGGATGAAAGATGTGCACAGCACACTTAGATACCTTGTGATGCTACGGTAAGCTCAAAACCCTAAAGTGTCCTGAGAAAGTGTGTTCTCCCTCATGGAAAGCACGTGTTGCAGTGAGGTCTACCAGGCCACCCCTCTATTGCCAGGCAGGATTCCTATGGAAGCCTGTGGCAACGATTGGATGGCTGGGTTGCTGGGGTGAATTCTATGTTGCAATTTGGTGGGAGGGATCAGAGGTTTTAAATCCCATGCTTGCAGCTTGCGCTGTTTCTTTTGCTGCGTGCAATGGATTGCCCGCGAACCAGCCCTAATTTTAGGTTGCTCTGACCTAGCTGTCATGGGGTCGTCTGCCATTGGGGGAGGGGCCTGGCAGGAATTTTGTCCATCTGGCTGATTGGTTGGGCCATTTGGTTTTTGCCTACTGTGTAGCAAATCGTCACAACTTGTAAGGTTGCGGTTAGGCATTGGTTATCAATTGGTTGTGAAGGGGTTAGGATTGGCTGGGCCTGCCCCTCCAAGGTTGCTGCGGAGAGGGAAATTCCATTAAAGGAATCCAGGGGCTTGCCATCTTTTTGTCTGAATCCCTGGAATGGGGCTAGGGCGGGCAAGCCCTGGGGAGCATGCGGGGAGAGGTGAGGGTCAGCTCCATTTCTCCTCAATATTGTTTTCCCTGACTGACTTTTGGTGGTGTCCGGAAGTCAGTTCTGCCTGGGGACAGATAGTCTTAACCAATGCCTAAACAACCACTCACATTTTATGTATTTCAGTAAAGTTGTGGCCAAAATTATGCCAAAAACCTTAAACAAAAATTATTTGTGTGTTCTGAGTTATTTGAAGGGTGGCTTGGGGGACCTCGACATGCAACAAGGCAAACAAAAATGGAGGCCTCTTTTGCAGAGGGTAGAGGACATTGAGAAATTGGAGGACAGAGTTTGGCACTGCCAAGGAAGTCTACCCACAATGGAAGTTCTGCCTGGCTCTCACTGGATATAAATCTCTGTTTACAACTCAACACTTTGCTTTGGCCTTGTCAAATTGATCTCCCTCTTTTACCACTCCCTTTCCTGTCCCTGTCTTGTCTTTTCAAGTTTGTACGCCTGACGTCAAGGCCTGTCTTTTAATCGATGGCAGGCCATTTTTGAAGACAATATTTGTCTGAACAGAGTGATAGATAGATGATAGATAGGTATTATACAATAGCCAAGTCTCCTTTTCAGAACATCCTCTTTTTATAGGGCCATCAGGTAAAAATGCATTCACTAGCTTCCCCGCACCAAAGATAAAGCAAACACTGTCCCTTGTTAAAGTTGAAAGACACGCATCCTTATTCACAAAGCTATTTAGGGAACTGAAGACTGTTTCATAACTAGAGAGGTGTGAAGCATGTTGTTGTTGCATTACATGGGCCTTAATTGTACATCACCTTCCACATCCAATGTGTTTTCTGTGACTTCAGTGTCAAAAGGGGAAGGGCAGAGCTTTTCATGCTTTGCATGCAGAAGTTCCCAGGTTCAATTCCTGGCATTTCCAGCAGGAGATGGAGAGACCCCTCTCTGAAGCCCTGGAGAAACACTGCCAATTAGTGGAGGCAATACTAAGCTCGGTAGATTGTCCTGGTATATGGCAGATTTCTGTTGTCTCTCCTCTCAAAGTTGCCATCTATCTAGCACATTTAACCTACAATACTACATGTTTACTTTTTGCATCTGCATAAAAAAAATGACAATCTTTCTTTCTTTCTTTCTTTCTTTCTTTCTTTCTTTCTTTCTTTCTCCTCTCTCTTTCCCCCTCTTTTCCTCCACCATGACATTAGAGAGTCCGAAGTGACATACATTTTTTATAGCTTCATAAAGTCGTCTCCTGACCGGGTCACCCTTCTCATAACTAGGGAGCAGAACGCTTGAAAAAAGCCATTCATCAATGTGAAAGGAGCCGCTGTCTACTGCCTCCAATATGTGCATGGTCTGGCAAGATTCAGCTCAGTGCAAATGCTAAGTTACTTCTTTGCTAATGCTATATGACCTGCCCCCTTCTATTAGCACACCGAAGGGGACGAGGAGGACAGCACTGGCTGTCTGGGTCTGCATAAACAGCTCTCTGGATGCAGCCTGGGAACAAAGCCTTTTTTGCTAAATGTGCAGTCCCAAAACTCAACTCAGATTTACACCAATTAAAGATCCACTTAAAGAAAGAGTTTAAAATATATGTATAAAGAACTAAAACTTGTTCCTGCCTAATAGTCTATGTCCCATTTATAACATCCTATAACAAGTCTCAGAGAGAAAATCTTGCACAATTGCTATTTCTTGTTTATGTCTCCTGTTTCTCTCTCTCTCTCTCTCTCTCTCTCTCTCTCTCTCTCTCTCACACACACACACACACACACACACACATTTTGTTCAGAGACATTTACTTGGCTGTGTATGAGGCATAGTCAGGCTGGGCAACAAGGAGGTCCTTTGCTTCATCAGGATGCCATAAATCAAAGCATGGCCTGATTGGTGGGTGGGGAAAATGTGTGTTTGCAGTTGCCATGGTTTCTAATTCAAATCAGACATTATCTTTGCTTTAGGATGGTTGTGGAGCATACCTTTCTAAGTTGATCAGATTGTTAAACCACTTCTGCATGAGCAGATAGATGGAACATAGGAACAGAGAGATAGCTAGAGATAGATAGCAATGGAGATCTGAAACACTGCTTCAGATGACATCAGTATTGTAATAACTGCTGGCATCCGTCTGTCTTGAGAGACAATGGAGGAGTGCACCTTTGGGGGTGAGGTGAAGCTGCTGGATGATTGAAGCACCTGCTATGGCTGTAGAGACCAATGCAGGGGATACTTGTTTTATTGCAACTGGGGCAGAATAAGGCATTCACTTGTGCTGCTGCAGATGCACCATGGCGTTTCTTTCCACTGCATTCCTCCCAATGGTCATTTCTCCTCTGGTCATTGCTATGGATACACAACATGACTGCCTGTCTCCAACCACTGTGGTCATCTGCGAGGGATTCCCACACAGTGGGGTTGATGTTGCCAGCCCTCGTGTCACGTTTGCAGAATTAGTCTGTTTGGGGTGAAAGGAAGTGATTCGGTAACTGAGGATTGGTTCCTAGGATCATTCTACAGAAGGAGTGTGGGAAGAACACTAAGAAGTTGCCGTTCCAGATGCTCCGAAGCTAAGTATTTAGGAGCACTGAAGAAAATAAGTGCAGCAATTTCAAGAGAAAAGTGTGCAAGTTCTGTTATGTACAATGGAAGATTAAGGAAAACACACCTTAAATAACTCTGAAAGAAGATATTTTCCCATGTACGTGCACAGAAAACACTAGGCCCTGCTGAAAGGGATCTGCATTGATTGCTGCAATGCTTCCCTAATCATTATGATTGTATAGGTATAAGATTATTGTATAATCGGCACTTCTGAATTTGCCACTACACTACTGGCATCTACACCAGGAGTGAGGAAACTGTGGCCCTCTGGATGTTCTTAGATGACAACTCTCGTAATCTCTGACCACTGGCCATGCTGGTTGCAGCTGATGGGAGTTGGAGCCCAGCAACATCTGAAAGTCCACAAGTTCCCCACCCCTAGTCTACACTGATGAGCAACAGCACCCCACGGTTTCAGACAGGGGTCTCTTCCAGCCCTACTTTGAGATTCTAGAGGTTGAATCTGAGACCTCCTGTATACAAGGGTGATGCTGTATCATTTTGCCACTGACCTCCCTGGCATCCTTTTCACAAAAATGATGTGCTCTACCACTGAAACAGTGTCCTTCCCTCTGATTGGGGGTGAAAGTGAGAGAGTGTTAATTTTCATTTAAACTTTTGATAGGTGGAGTTATTAAAAGAAAAACAATACTCTCTTGTTGACAAAATAGCCAAGAATAGACTCAGAGCACCCATTTATTTGCCCTCCTCAGGAAGTAGCAGGAAGTCACAATCCAAGTGGTGCCTGCCTCAGAATCTGGATATGATGCTAGACTGTAATTGCCAATTACAAGAAAAAGAAGACTGGGAGGCTGCGGTATTGATTTGAGATATGGGGAGAAGAAAAAGCAGCCAACATGGCACATTTTGCAAAAATAAAATAAGATAAAATCACAGCTTCAAAGTGCCAAGTGAGACAAAATGGGGCTGGGGGATTTGCACAGTAGAGGAAAAGTACTTCAAATGCTCCCATTGACAGTTTAAACATCTTTCCAAAAATGTGGTCTCTTGGGGCTTCTTCCTCCTCCTCCTCCTCTTTTAAAATGTCGTAAACTGTAAAGATGCAAACTTACAAAGTGACTCAAAGCATTGTTTGTTGAGTTTGAAATGCTGAGCACCTTTGTCAAATCTCATTCACTTCAAAAAAATTATTCTGAGAACTAGGTAGAATAACTTCATTGACAACTTTTAAACTTTCCAGAACATGGGCCCAAAGGATGAAGCACAGACTCACCTGGAAAGTCTGTTGCTTCAATAGTGATGAAATCTCCCCCCCCCCCGCCCCCCTCAACACTTTCCCAGATTCTCAAATGGTTTCTTCCCACTGCTGGTTATTTTCAGACAACCCTGACCTCATTATTTCAGGCATGGTGTCATCAGCTTATTTGTGTATTTATTTAGAGCATTTGTACCCCGCTCTTCTGCCAAAAATGCTCCCAGAGTGACTGACAGATCATCACTTAAAACAAGACGGTCCCTGCCTGCAGGCTTACAGTCTAAAAATTCACAACACACAAAGGGGGAAAAGACAGGATGGGAGGAGGGGAAAAGGAAACTCAGACACTGATTCTTAAAAAGCATTTATTCTAATGACCCGCTAGCACAGAAACAGTTCAGAGGGAGATAGTGCCTGATGGAGCTGGTCTTACTGCAGAGCTGATGGAATGAGCCCTGATTTGGCACGTGGTATTCAGACATTATTTGGTATAGCAAAGCATTGTTTTGTGATGTCAAACACCCAAGTAATGACCAGACTGTGTGTCATGAGAGAAGACCTGAAGAATCAAAGGCTTCCAAAATGCTTGCATCTTTGAATAACCCACTGTTCTAACTGCACATCCTTAACATCAGTCTATGATGAGGACAGGTAGGGCTGGCCCAGGATGTTTTGCTGCTTCAGGCAAAACAGAAAACACCCCTCACCTCCTCTATGCTGCCTGCTACTTGTGCACCCATTGGCCAACACACCTGCCTCCTCCACAACCACCACAGCCCCACCACCAGCACCTCTTGCTCTGCAGCCACCACTTCCTCCATGACAGGAGGAGATAGGGGGTGGTGATGTGAATAGGTTTGTGTGTCAAGAAGTTACTCTGCCTGTGGTTTATTACTGTAGATCATGGCCTAGGTAAGACAATTGACATAGCTCTAACATGACAGGAGACCCTCCATGATGAACTCTGCTGACCATAGTACAAGTCTGATCTCAAAACATGTCCTTCAGGCATTCAGGAAACACCCCGATTTTCTCACACCTTGCATAGAGGACAGCACGGGCAAATTTAGTTGCCATGTATAGTCTATTCACCCCCTGAATGGAGACCATCAAGATAATGTTAGGATAATTTGAAGGGCAGACAAAAGATAACCAGCTCACTAGGATGAAATTGGCAGCAACTCACAGCCACATCTTGTCTTGAGTGTGATTTGTCTACTTGCTTGTTTCCCTTTCCTGCCCGCCTTTGACATTGTACCTGTACCTTTGAACCCTTATTATACAATAAATAATAAGCAAACAGGTATATAGACTTTTGTTAGGTAACATCAACAACATACATTTAGAGCAGTATCATACCACTTTTAAACAGTCATGGCTTTCCCCAAAAGAATCCTGGGAACTTTAGTTTGTTAAGGATGCTGAGAATTGTTAGGAGACCCCTGTTCCCCTCACAGAGCAGCAATTTCAAGAATACCCTGGGAAGAGGGATTGATTGTTAAACAACTCTGGAAATACAGTGGTACCTTGGGTTAAGAACTTATCTCATTCTGGAGGCCCATTCTTAACCTGAGGTGCCATTTTAGCTAATGGGGCCTCCTGCTGCTGCTGCGCCACCACCGTGCAATTTCTGTTCTCATCCTGAAGTAAAGTTCTTAACCTGAGGTACTATTTCTGGGTTAGCAGAGTCTGTAACCTGAAGCGTCTGTAACCTGAGGTACCACTGTAGTTGCTCTTTGAGGAGAATAGGATATCCTCCTAATACTTTTTTTCAGGGAACCCATTGTTGTTGTTGTTATTAATTGAAGTGCTTATTATTATGACAGTTGAAGTGCTTTCATAATTCATTAAATGTATGGTACAGACGATAGGAGCCAACTCCTTGGGGCTGAGGGGTCTTCGGCTCCCCAAAAAAATATTTGAGGAGGCCGGGCCCCCCAAAGTTGATGGGCATTTCCATTCAAACCATGTGTGTGCACTACATCATGTGATCGATTATGCAGGGTGGAGCTTAATCCCCCCCCTGCATTTTTTATTCAAGTTGGCATCCCTGGTGCAGACATGCCCTTAGCTGCATGCTTCCTACAAGGTCTCCTCAAGTTTCATCAGGTCAGTTTTGACCACAGTTGTCTTCCTAGCTCCACAATGTGTTTGATTCCTTTCCACTGGATAACTTTACACCACATAACATTTGCATACTGAATGACATAGAAGGCAAGATAACCAATGTCATGGGATGTGACCCGTGTCATCCAAATTAAAATGCACATTTTTGGATCACTCATCCTAATCCCAGTCGAGGTTACATGAAAGCAGTCCAAATTCTTAACAGATGATTCATGAATCATATGTTTGCAATATTCTCTTTCACACACACTGAAAAATAAAAATAAAAAACCATGCAAGGCATTTGTGTATGCTTTGTTAACTCAACGTCTCCCCTGATGGCATAAAATCACCAAGCCTCTTACTCTTCAGCTAAGTACCATCTCGTTTAATGTGGATTTCCTAGGAAAGTCTCACACATCTCACCCCTTTGCTCACTTCTTTCCTAGTCACTAGAATTCTGCCACTCCAGCTTCTGTGTTAGAAGAGTGCAGTTTCCCCTCCAGAGATGGACAAATTTGCCACCTCCTCCTCTCCTGAAAGAAGAGAAGAGCAGGTTCACCATACCCTCCAACATGCAGCAGAGGAATATTGGGATGAACGTCTTTCAGGGCTGCACACTCGGAGGAGTCAGGTGACTCACGTGTGAGCATAGCTCCACTCCCAGGTGTCTTTTGAGGCCACACTCTCACGGGAGCCAAAGCAGGACATCCCAGGATCCTGTGGGATTTGTTTGAGGACTGGTGCTTCTGCTACCTTTCCTTAATTAGTTAGCCCATCCAAGTGGGAAGAACAAAGTAAAAAAGGATAACACATCTGACATAACATCAGTAAAGAAAACCAAGGTGGGTCTACACAACCAATTACCTGTGGTTTCACAATGGAGTCGTAGGGAGCAGATGAAGGCATTCACCAGTGACAGTAATTTAAAGCAGCAATTGAGTCATAGCAGCAAGCGAAGGCATGTACAAGCAACGGCAATTAAAAACAATCCTGGGCATTTTCGCAAGGACCGTTGCAAATGATTCAAAACTGGGAAGTGAATTTCAGCACATAATGCTGAACATGTTTGAGGGGTGGGAAAGGAAAGTCATGAATAGTTTCATTTAGCCGCCTTTTTACTCATTAGCTTTAATATTTGCAGCTCCCTGCATAACACGAAATTTTCTGGGCCGATTACAATAATGATATGATCTTGCACTGAGGTTCGCCATCAGATCTTGGTGCCAATATTGAAACGATATGTTTCTGACTACGGAACATGTTTGGAAATGAACCAACCATGACGCACACACCACATCAGTGGCAGGGAGCGGAGCATCAACAAGCTTCTTTGAATTGTCAATATTTCTCACTTCGATGCCAGCTCCTCCATCCCACCCTCTTTTCCAGCCCATTTGAACTTTAAAAGGCCAAGGAGGGGGGGGGAATCTAGTGGGGGAAGAAATAAGACTTTAAATAATTTATTTGGAGAAACAGTCAGTGAAGAGGAACAAATAATGTTTCACTAAAAGAAGGCAGACCTCTGACCCTCCCCTTTTCGCTCTGGTACCTGAAGTCTGAGCCGGGTTGCATTAGTGAAATTCTCATTTGATGGCATTTTAATATTCTGCCTTGATGACTTTTTAGCAACATTTACTTTCTGAGGTCTTGAGTGTTCCCTCGGAGGAAATGAAACATGTCAAAGCCCATTACAAAAATCAAAATTTAAATACCTCGGCCACGTCAGGGCTCGCATGCAATCCCATCAGCGCTTAGACGGCGGCTCCTAGCTACTCATTCGCTCGCTTACTCAGTAATGAGTACATTTGATGAAGCATTCGGGGGTCATGGAACATACGTTACTGATCTAACTTAACCCATTGATTGCTTATACACAGAGGACCAGGGGGTATTTTATCAAAACGTAACATTGGAATAATTTCTGCCGGCAGTGAAGGGAACTGATTGTCTGCCACCTTACCTCGAACAATTGCTGTGATGAATTGAAATTTTAATAACAAATATGGGTGGGCTTTATTTAAAGGTGGGGAGGCAAAGGCAATTTCTGTGATGGATTGGAATCTGAATCATGGTAGGTGAGGCCTATTTAAAATGGGGAAGTGGGGGGTGGGGGAGAGGGGAAATCACTGTTTTGGAGGAGGGGAAGGCAGACATAATACACCTTGGAAGAGGTTAAAAAAAGTTATCCCTCAGCAGGGGTAGCCTTGCTTCTTTGTGGCTCTGACTTCAGAGACCACATACCAAGGATGAGTGTTTGGCACACACAGGATTGCACATGACGGAAAGACATGCAGCCCTCAAAAATAGAATCTACACCCCCCATTGGATAATCATATCTTTTGATATACACCCCCATCTTGGGCCAGTCATGGCTGACAGAGGTGCCAACTTGAATAATAATAATAATAATAATAATAATAATAATAATAATAAAATTTATTTATATCCCACCCTCCCCAGCTGAAGCCGGGCTCAGGGCGGCTAACAACACTAAAACAGTACAACATTATAAAACATTATAAAAAATAATTAAAATCAAAATTGATGGCAACCATAAACTAAAGTTTTGTAAAGATTGCCAAAGGAGGGAGTCAGGCTGCGCCCTGACCAAAGGCCAGGTGGAACAGCTCTGTCTTGCAGGCCCTGCAGAAAGATGTCAAGTCCTGCAGGGCCCTTGTCTCTTGTGACAGAGCGTTCCACCAGGTTGGAGCCGCAGCCGAAAAAGCCCTGGCTCTAGTTGAGGCCAGCCTAACCTCTCTGTGGCCTGGGACCTTCAAGGTGTTTTTATTTGAAGACCGTAAGTTCCTCTGTGGGGCATACCAGGAGAGGCGGTCCCGTAGGTACGAGGGCCCTAGGCCGTATAGGGCTTTGAAGGTTAAAACCAGCACCTTAAACCTGATCCTGTACTCCACCGGGAGCCAGTGCAGCTGGTATAGCACCGGATGAATGTGATCTCTAAGCGAAGACCCCGTAAGGAGTCTCGCTGCGGCATTCTGCACCCGCTGGAGTTTCTGGGTCAGTCTCAAGGGCAGCCCCACGTAGAGCGAGTTACAATAATCCAGTCTGGAGGTGACCGTCGCGTGGATCACAGTGGCTAGGTCAGGGCGAGAGAGGTAAGGAGCCAACTGCTTAGCTTGGCGGAGATGAAAAAATGCCGCCTTTGTTATAGCTGCAATCTGCGCCTCCATGGAGAGGGAGGTATTGAAGATTACACCCAAACTCTTAATGAACGGTGCTGGCACTAATTGCACCCCCGCAAGAGATGGGAGTTGCCCCCTCAGTCCCATGTCGTCCCGTCCCAGTCAGGGGACCTCTGTCTTTGAAGGATTTAACTTCAACCGGCTCCCACGTAACCATCCAGCCACAGCCTCCAAGCATCTGATCAGTGTGTCTGGGGCCGAGTCCGGGTGGCCGTCCATCAACAGATAGAGTTGGGTGTCATCAGCATACTGATGGCAGCCCAGCCCAAAACTCCGGACAAGCTGGGCGAGGGGGCGCATAAAGATGTTAAAAAGCATCGGGAAGAGTATTGCACCCTGGGGCACACCACACACCAAGGAGTGGCGGGATGACAATTCCCCCCCAAGCGCCACCCTCTGTCCCCAACCAGAGAGAAACGAGCGCAGCCATTGAAGGACTGTGCCCTGGATCCCCACGTCGGCAAGGCGGTGGTCCAGGAGTTCGTGATCGACCATGTCGAAGGCTGCTGACAGGTCTAGAAGAATCAGCAGCCCCGACCCGCCTCGATCCAGCTCGAATAAAATATTGGGGGGCCCACCCCACATAATCAATCACAAGACATGTCATATGCATATCATTTGAATGACAATGCCCATCAACTGGGGGGCAGGGAGGGCTGGACCCATCAAATATTTTATGGGGGGGGGACAAAGGGACCTCAGCTCCCAGGAGTTGATTCGTATGGTGGCTGAGCACTGCCAATTGTGAACCACTGGAGACTGATCAGATCATAACCCCTATAAATGCTAAGTATTATTAATGTTGCTGTTATTTTGATCAAAGTCATCAACTCCAGCCAATTTGGGATTGAGTGACGGTGGGGAATGACAGATACCCAAGTTGGAGATAAGTTGTTGTTGTTGTTGTTGTTTGGTGGGCAGGGTGGAATTGCTCCTCATTGTACTTTTTTTTTTTAAAAAAAGAAAACAACAACAACAACCACATCAATATCTTGCAACCACAACTTGCAAGAAGAAAACCTGCACAACATTAAGAAAGATTTTAGCCCACCCTGCTAGTTTCCAGCTTCCAGGGACAAATCATCTTTCCCCCTTTTTTCTGCAGGGGAACATTTAAAAATACAACACGCTACCTACGTCTGAAGCTGTAGGGTCCGTTTTTGACCAACATGGGACTCCACCAACTTGCTCTGCTCTAGACCAAGGAGACCTGCAATTCTCTGACCTACTTCTTCCTCATTTCGATGTCCATCCTGTGCACTGGGGATGTTATAAATCCATCGTAGGGTGTGTGTTCTGCTCTGCTCTCCTGAAACATGAATTTATGCTAATGGCTGTCTGCATATGCTTATATCAAATACCTATATTAAACTTAATAGTCTGTTACATTGCTTCTTAACCCCGTGTCCACACATGATTAACTTTTCTGATTTCTTCCGAAGGCGCTATTAACACAGTGTAGCATTTTGCTCAACATGTCACTAACTTTGCCTCTCTGGCAGGGGGGTAATTATACACCCCTGCGCTTTTTACAAGGAAAAGGCACGCATATGGAGTTGGTGAGTCTATTAAGAGAGGGCTTAAAAGTTTACTTATTTATGGCTTCCAAAGGGGGGGGGGAATTGCTCAAATACAGAGGAGTGTTAAAAGGCAATCCATCAAAGGGAGGCATTTTTAAAGACTCTTTTCTACTGAAATATGACCCCCACAGGTTCATAACGTAAACCCAGGATGGAGGGAATGGTCTAGGTGTGCTAACTATTAAATTCACATCCCTTTCAAATCTTGGGATATTGTTTACCATGGTGAGGAAGGAGAAATCCAGTTTTGTTTTCATTTTAATGAGAAACTACCTAATTTACACTTCCCGAAACAATAAATATGTGAACCAAAAGACAGCTATCGTTTGAAATTCACACGTCTCCAGATTTTGCAATGCAGTTCTCCAACCAAACAATAGGTACAATATCCCCCCTATTAGGGGAAAATGTCCATTAAAAACATATATATTACTGAAAATAAGATACCAGAATACATTTGGCATTGCGGGGAAATGCTCCCAAAATAAGATACCAGAATACATTGCATTAGAGGGAAATGCTAGCAAAAGTGAGTATATAAGTCGAAACTGCAAAAAGACTTAGTTCATGAGGAGAAATTTACACTAAAATACTGGTGAAGTTTCATGAGATTTTTTTGGAGGGGTGAAGAAATGTGGAGAAGCGAATTTAAGATTGAAAAAGAAGACACAAAAAACCCCTCAAAAGAGAACTGAAATTGACAGATCCATCCATCCCAAACCTAAAATACTGGTGAAGTTTCATGAGATTTTTTTGGAGGGGTGAAGAAATGTGGAGAAGCGAATTTAAGATTGAAAAAGAAGACACAAAAAAACCCCTCAAAAGAGAACTGAAATTGACAGATCCATCCATCCCAAACCTACCTTCTGCTGATGGTCATCCTGCACAAGCTGATGGAAAATGAATGGGAACTACCATGCAGTTCTTCTCAGGCAAGTCTCTGTGATGTCTTTCCTAGGATTCCAGTTAGGGCTACCATACATCCAGAGGGAATCTTAGGTGTTTTAACAACTTTGGGGTTTCTCTGAAAAGAAGCTCAGCAACTTTCAGTTTTTCCTTTAAAAAGCTCAACAATTTGGGGGGTCTTCCAACAACTTTCGGGGTGTCCTGGTTTTTACTCTTTGAAATATGGCAGCCCTAATCCCAGTGGATTCAGTAGCTGTGAGACCACTTGGCTTTAATTACATAAGTTCATGGAGGGTAAGACTATAAATGGGTACTCAGCATGATGACTATGTTGTACTTCCATTGTTGAAGCTCCTGTGCCCTAAATACCAGTTGCTGGGTACCATAGGAGGGGCGAGTCATTTTGGTCTTCTGTGCTTCCCACAGGCATCTGGTTGGCCATTGTAAGAGCAGGATGCTGGGCTAGATGGGCCATTGGGCTGTTCCAGCAGACTATTCTTATTTTCTCATGTTCTTAATCTTGGCTTGTGGTCAACTGTAGAGACGTCTGGGTGGGTTTAGAAAAGGATATGTGTTTGACTAATTTATTGTTAATTTTACATGCACTTTCTATATCAAATTAATGAAGCGTCCTCTTCATGTGAAGCCAAAAACTGCCTGCCTGCCTAGATTTGCTGTGCAATACGTTTATTCCATTCCGGGAAGATATTAAACAAGAGGGAAAACAAAGGCATCTTCCTATTTCAGTCTAAGGTTTGGACAAGCTTTCATTTTTGACACCGGAGAAATTTACTAGTCCCAGTGAAACATAAATCATTTTTTTATTTTTTTATTTCACCTCGGAATTGACCTTCAAGATGAGAACAGCCTTTATTGGCTCAAGTGGCACTATCACATTGGGCAGATTTTCAGAAAAACTGAACGTTTGAGCATATTTCCCGTCATTACATTGATATAATTTGGACTATCACTAGACTATCACTCAGGTTCTCCTTTTGGGCTTCCCATGGGCATCTGGTTGGCCACTGTGAGAGCAGGATTCTGGAGCAGATGGACCATGGGCCTAATCCAGCACACTCTACTTATGTTATTCTCCTGGCTCCCACTCCAAAACATGTAAGCAGAGGCTCACATTTGCAATTCAGAAAGATATCACTATTTAAGCAAGTATTGGGACAGGCTCAGCAGCACACACAGGGCTCAAGAGTCACACTTCAGGAGTTCAAGAGCAGCACAAAAAATCTATAGGAGAACAGAAGTGACAAATATATCCCAATGAGTTTCCACACCCTGTCTGCCAAATTTTAAAGACACGGGATTGCAAACATGTGCTCTGTCAGTATGGGTGGGTGGGTCTTCCACCCGTGAAGGGGATACCTGGTTCTAGGGGACAAGACTGCATCCTCCTATTTGGGGCCCTCAGCCGTGTGATAGAGAGAAATAATTGAGAAGCACTCTTGGTCTATCCCCTGCTTATGAACTTCCAGTGATATCTAGCTGGTCACTGCTGGAAACGAATGCTGCAAAAAATTTACCCAGAAAAGTTCTTCTTCTTATCTATTGGAGGAGGAGGAGGAGATGATGGAGCAAGTCCGTAAATGCAGATTTCCTTAACCAATATCATGCCTTCCCTAACACCCATTGATCCCAATGATGATATAATCCATTCTTTCATTTGTGCATGTGCTTAACTTCTCCCTCAAAGATACGAATCATGAGGAAATAAGTGAAAACACTGAGTTACTATATAGCACTTTTTGCATCATGGCCTCTTTCCACCCCGCTTTGAATGTGACTGAGAGTTTGATTACAAAATAATCAAGTTTCTTGGGGGGAAAGAACTTTTATTGTGCTCCAATCATAACAGAAGGGACACTGGCTTGTTTCTGAACAGCAGATTCTGGCATGGCTAGTGGAGCTCCATTTGTTGGCAAGATGCATTGGGTTTTTGGTGAGGTTTTTTGTTTTTAAATCATACTTTCTAAGTTTAGCCTCTCCTCAGCTGGCTGCCAATCTGGAAGCCAAAAGACTTCAGCGATAAGCCCTTTCTGTCAGGTTTAATCAGCATGCCTTTAATTTCTCAGGCGGAATATCGGGGCCTTGCAGTGTCAAGCTGCGAAGCTTCGAAACATAAATGGCCAGTGGAGGGAGATGAAAGGGGAGAGAGGAGGGCTCCTCGCTGCAATTTGTCTCTTTGCATAATGCGATGTGGGCAACATGAGAAGGGGAACAGAGGGAAGAGCTGGTGGGGGCACCCCTGTTGAAAAAGCCCTCGCCGAAACTCATTTGGACTAATACTTCAGCCACTGATTCCTCCTTGATATTGAAATGTCAGCCATTCATGGCTTAATCAGGCCTTAGTTTAACCCATTCCTCCATGAAAAGGAAATAACAGGAAGAGAAATAAAGGAGAATAGGAAAACAGGGTGGGGAAAGATGGAGAGACAGCAGCATGTGGCTAGCTGGCCAAATACATTGGGTGTTCTGCAATGTTTGGCCTCCTATAACCACTCAAGGTGGCTCCTGGGCTGTACCAGGAGGACTTCACATGAGCAGCACTCTTAAGCCATCTCTGCATGACAAATCCACATTGCTCTCATTTGCAGAGAGAGAACCGAGGCAGGGATAGGGCAGGAACATAGGCTAATGCCATCTGCTGGGTCAGACCCTTGGACCATCAAGGTCTGTGCTGTCTCCACTGGGAGGTAGTGGTGGGTTTCAGCCTAAGGGCCACATTCCCTTCTGGACAACATTCTGAGGGCCACATGCTACTAGCCCTTTATTTGTACAGATGGCTCACCATGATATAAAAAAAATAAAGTCATTCATGACTGTTAAAAAACCAAAGAGAAGGCCTCTTGCTCAACTGGTAGGGCATCTGGCTTGCAAGCAGAAGGTCCCATGTTCAGTTCCCAGAAGCATCTGCTGGTAGGGCTGGGAGAGACTCCAATTTGAAACCCTGGAGAGCCGGTGCCAGTTTGCGTAGACAATACTGAGCTACGTAGATGGACTAGTGGTTTGATTTTGCATCAGGCAGCTTCCTGTGTTCCCGTGTCTTAAGGGGAGGGCCATAGCTCAGTGGTACAGCATTTGCCTTGCATGGAGAAGGTCCCAGATTCAGTTTCTGACATCTGCAGGTAAGGATGGGAAAGATGCTGGGACTCTGCATAACGTATGTTGCCCAAGGCTGATGGCAGCTGTAGTTCAAAACATCTGAAGGGCACCAGCTTGGGAAAGGCTCACCTGGTTGCTCCCCCCCCTTCATCGTGGCTTGCATCCTCCCTTCACCACTGAGGATCGTTTCCAGTGAGCAAGCTCTTATTTAAGCTGTTGCTAACAGTGTAACGTGTACAAAAGCCTTTTTGACTGCAAGAGCAACATTTCAATTATATGAATAATCAAATTCCAAGTGTTATTTGAATCATTCGCCTTCGTAAATTAACTGGGTCCTTCCCCCCACCTCTCTTTCAGAAGGGGGCCATAAATTACATTTTCCGCTACATTGGCAGTAAATGGGTAATTAATATCTCAACTTTTTAATGTTGATTTGAGAAAAATAAAATATGCCATCTAAGACATGAGCATTGCTAGCTGAACTCAAATAGTCCTGTCTTCCTCGAGAAGCAGGGCTACCATTTTGGAAAGATAGGGAACATCTTCCCTACGGTGTTTGTAACTATTACTCAGAAACACCCACATTTTGGGTCCACTTTGTTTCTACAAAGTGAGCCGGTTTGAAGCTTTCTCCTTCTACCTTGTTATTTTCTGTAATTATTGGCTCTGCCGTACAAGATAGAACTAGATGTTTCTGTGCCTACAAGAACATGATTTGCTTTTACTCTTCCCAGGTAAATCTTCAAGTTCTGTCCTCCTCCATCCTGGGGTTCAGTATCATATGGGCCTGGTTCTCTCATTATGACGAACACAGGTACCAGCTTCCTCTACACATGTGTGTACATTTGTCGAGTCAGCTGGTGTGTGCACAGGTATGCACAGGCTGTACACCTGTTGAATGTTACAGGGGAAGAATAGTCCAATTGTGTAACTCAATTATTTCACCAACTATAAAATGTAATCTGTGAATGCTCCTCTGTGTGCGCATTTAAGTTCAACAGAAGCTATCTCTGAAGTGGCCTCTGTGATAAGTGGAAGCGAAACATGGAATCCAGGAGCAGGCCCCTTTGAACACAGCAGACTTCACTTCTGCAGGGGGGACAGGATTGTGACTATATAGCTTCAATGTTCACTTATCTGGGAATAAGCCCACCCATTCATTACACGTACAGAACTGTACTGTTCAGAAGCATTGTGCTGTTTGAGTAGAGCTGAGACTCCAGGTTATTTTAGAACATTTGGACCTAAGAACGTAAGAGCCTGCTGAATTAGGCCACTTGGTCATCTAGTCCAGCATCCTGTCCACAAGCAGGACCTGAATACAAGAGCACGTTCCCCCATACACGCGTTCCAGCAACTGGGATTCAGAAGCATGTCTGCCTTCATCCACAGAGGCAGAGCATAGCAATCCTAGCTAGTTGCCATTGACAGCCTTACCTTTTGTGAAATTGCCCACTCACTTTTATGGCCGTCCAAGTTGGTGGCCATCACTGCTTCCTGTGGGAGTGAGTTCCATAGTATATCTATGTGCTGCACAAAGAAGTATTTTCTTTTATCTGTCCTGAATCTTCTAGCCTTACGTTATCGAACCCCATTAGTTTCAATGAAAATGAAACAATGCAAATTGGGGGGGGGGGTGGAGTCAGCAATGATTTATTGCTCACGGACTGAAAACCATAGCAACAAGTCAACCTTTTGTTGTTGCTTGAGGCTCAGGTGGCCTCAGTGATGTGGAGTGCCTTCCATCAGCTTCAGCTGATGGCCCAGCTGCATCCTCATTTGGACAGGGATAGCCAAACTACTGTTGCCTATGCTCCGGTAATCTCTAGGTTAGATTACTGCAATATGTGGGACTATCTCTGAACATGGTTCAGAAACTTCAGCTGGTGCAGAATTTGGTGGCTAGGTTTCTCACCAGGGCAAGACGGTTTGAGCAGATTACTCCAATTCTGGCCCAACTGCACTGGCTGCCAATTAGTTTCCAGGCCCAATTCAAAGTGCTGCTTTTGACCTATAAAGCCTTAAACAGCTCAGGACCTCAATACCTTAAGGACTGCCTTTCCCCATATGAACATACCCAGACACCGTGATTATCATGTGGGCAACATGAGAGTGGGCCTTTTGTTATAAAGGCTTTATATTTGTGGAATGCTCTTTCCAAGGAAGTTCACCTGGCACCTTCATTATACACCTTTAGATGTCAGGGGAAAATGTTCATCTTCAACTAGGCTTTTGGCTAACATCCTTTGAAACGTGTTTGCGGGAGGGAAAAGGGGTATTGTTTTGTTTTGTTCTTGTTTTTATTGTGTATTTTGGGATTTTTTAGCTTGTATTTTAATGCTGTGAACTGCCCTGAGATATATGGACGAAGGGTTATATATAAATTTAAATCATCATCATCATCACTGGATTGATTTCTGTTCCATGAACAGTACAAATAAGTGAAAACGATTGATATCTGCTCCCAGAATTCACCAGCAACCTGAGTTACATATCTGCAATATTCTCCATGCTCTTTGCCAATATTCAATAGCTGAATATCCTTTACAGTTTTGGTCAGCAGTTGAGAGCCTCTGGCAGTCAGTGTCAACAATACGGAGCTAGATGGGCTTATTATACGACCGTTTCCTATGTTCCTACTGTAACATGACCAAAGTTACTCAACCAGTAAATCTTTGTGATATTTCGGGATTGGATGGAACGTAAATGTCTTGCAACAGTGGCATGAGCTTGCATTATCATTTCATAAGGGAAAACAGAAGGTGATATAAGCCCACTGCCATTCCTTAGTTTTTGACGGAACATATTCATCAAAAAAAACAAAAAAGGAGAAGAAAGTCCACAAAAAACACATGCAGGTCCCCTGAGCTCACAGCCATATGCTGCGGGAAAATGTCACCAGTTAAAGATGTATTCATTTGCTGTTTTGAAAACTCTGTTTGATATTCATACATTCCAAGTGTTTTGACCTAGATTTCGGGAGAGGCATTAGATCCAGAACTGAACAGGAAGCTAGACAGCTGTTGCTTGTGCAGTCAAAGGAGGAATCTAAAGTGAAGAAGGAGGGAGGGGGGAGAAAGAATTAAAAAAGAAAACATTTATTAATGCACGCCAACATTGTGCGCAGGCAATATGTTTAATACGAGATTAACTGATGTAAGCATATGGGCCTGCATTTGCTGTAAAGCTTTAAAGAAAAGAACAAAGGACAAAAGTTGGAAGTAGCAAAAGTTCACGTGGAACAGAATTTGCACTTTCTCCTAAGAATGAAAGCCTGGCAAAATGGCAGCATCCTTTAATTATAAGCTCCTTGCTTAATGTCAAAATGTTCAGGGTGGGGCTGTTTCTTGTTGCTATTGGGGGTGGGGGGCTATGTTGATGATAGACCTTCTGCTTAGACAAAATTAATATGAAAGTTGACAGCAACACTTAATTTCCATGAAAAGGAGATGTCAGGACTCAAATCTGCCAGGAAACGCCGCCCTCTGATCTGCCAGCCCTCCCATCTCATCCCTGATGAATGGGGCTGCTCTGAACTCTGTAGCTAGCAAAATGCATTCTGCACTTGAAACAGGAACTTTTTGCTAGTCTTACATAAGTTTCAAGCCCTAACACTGAAAATGGGACTGATCCCTGGCAAACAAAACCAGAGGGCAATAGTTCTCTCCTCCTGGGCCCTGATCCCCAGCTGATGGGCAGTGCTCAGTTTGGGTCGGCTGCTCATTGTGTAGGCCTGTCATCCAGCTTTCCTTGTGTTCCCGTGCACTGACAGTTTCTTTCATCATGATCCACTCTTCCAAGTAGGTCCCATATGGTAAAACTTAAACATTAATAAGAGGACATATGTAGCAGATTCATTGTTTGCATTTGCCCAAAATGTATCGGCAGTGCATTGCAAAACACAAACTGGCAAGCGGATCGACTTTCAAGACAGCCTAGACCTAAATCATTTGCATGAAATGCTGTTAAAGGGAAATCCTGTCATGGCTAGAGGATCATAGGCAGGCATTCAGTTTGTATTGGGAAAATTGTCACTGCCTCTTGAGATCCTGGTTCACAGGTTTGTAGCATTCAAAGTCCCATTGCTGCCAGAATTGACATCAACATCCAGCATCTGTAGGAAATATCTGGGGCTCCAGTGCCATGGCAGGAGCAGAAGGGGGAGGCTGCATTCAGCTGCCATTTACATTTCCCACAATGACCTCTGTGTAATGATGGGTGCAATGGATGTGCCTGTTGTGTTAAATAGAGTTCTCTGGAGTTCAGCATAATATTCCTTGACTTGAGTCTTAAGTCAGATTCAGAATTCAGCCTGCTGCTGCCCTGTATTGACTCTCCACCTCTTTCAAGGGCCTCGTCAGCCTCTTTTCCTGGCTTGAGACCTTCGCTCATCCTGCCACTAGCTGGAGCTTCTGAGAAAAGCAGAGCCTCCTCTTGCTATCACTTCCAGTTGATCCTGCTCACCTTCTGAGTGGACAACCAGGTTCTATGAATGACAGTGTAGATCATACACTCCCTGTTTGTCTCCCTCTACCACACAAAAATCACTCTGCTACTCTGCATAACTCCTGTTGCAAACTACCTGCATGAAACTCATGGAGCGCTGATGATTCACAAGCCACACTTAAGGATACACCAGTCCTAAAGCCACAGTGTAGCAGACCAAACGGATCTCACCTCCATTCACTGATGCCCGCTCTTTATGTGAGTCTGCTTTAAAGGGTCCCTTGGCTCCATCCAGATCTGGGATGGGTTGACTGTACCAGATGAACCAGGAGGAAGAGAAGGAAGAAGAAGCAGGTGGGGGTTGGAAGGCTGGCTCCCAGGTTTGAAGGAAGACCTGCCCTCGGGACTCCAGATGTCAGAGAAGGAGAAGCAGAGTGTACAGCCTCATCAGTGAGAGAGGTGGTGGAGGAGGACTTTGACCAGTCAGAGGGAGAGGCTGAACAGGAGGAGGTGGCAGTGGAGATGGAGGCTGAGGGATCTACTCAGCAGACTCACAGGGCAAGATAGTCTTGTGTGTGAGCTCACCCTGCCTTGTCTTAAAGTTTGGCCGGAGGGGTGCATCAACTGTTGGGACAGCTTCATGGCTTCCATTTAGTTACAAACCTCTTGCCTTGTATCTTAGAATTTTGACTTCTGGACCTTCGGCTCACTGCTATTAGCCTGAATAAATATCTCTTCCCTATTTTCAAGTAAGATTTCCTATCATGTTCTGGGATGGAAACACAACATTCTGAGTTCATCTCCCAAGACCTGTTTCCACTCTTGCACCCTCCTTTCGGCCCACCCTTATTGCCTGCTGGGCATTCCAGAAGGAAGATGCAAAAGCAGGTACTTCCATTTCCAACACTTCCTTTCTCACAAGCTGGGTTACCACTTGGGCCATGCCATGATGATTCTTGGATCCGCAGTGATAACAGGGCATTGTTTTCCATTCCAGCCTGTATTTGATAGTTCCCACCCTGCTGCAATACATCAAATTATTTTTTAATTGCTGGTTTTAGATATTTAGATGTATTTTAATTATTCTTTACAACTAGTTTGCTGCTATTATTCTGTATTTTATAACTGGTGTTTATTTTAAATGTTATAGTCTGCCTTGAATCCTGACTTGGGAGAAAGTCAGGATAAAGACTTATTAAATAAATAAATAAAAACTATGTCTTCCACGGAAAACTACATTATTCTTCTCGTTGTCTGCTCTGGCAAAAGTGCACAACTTGTCTAATTTATGCAATTACTTATGCAAATTATATAACTGCATCACGTTATTCCACGCCATTCATTTCAGTGTAAAGGAAGCACAATAATGTGTGTGAGGACATGGGGGTGGTTAATCAATCAAGTATCATTTGTGGAGTGAAAGGAACAGGAAGAAGAGATATGGAGGAGGACATTTGTTGGATGGATTTCCATTCCAGATAGGAACGAATAAGTGAACATTGGCAATTTCTGTTTTGGTTGGAATTCTCCAATGTCTGTACCCATCTGAGACACCTCTCCTTGTCACACTCATCCTCAAATGGAAGTCTCACAGAGAGAAATCTTCAAGCATGCCCAGTTCCTAGGAAAAACCATACCTATAAAGCAGGAAATCGCCTTCCTTTTCTTTCAATAGTGGCTACCACTTTTAGCACATCTGTTTACTGGTGCAACAGATATATATATATATAGAGAGAGAGAGAGAGAGAGAGAGATTCAGTAGGATGCCATTGTAAATAGACAGGGGGATGGCTGTCACAGCACGGGTGTCGTCAAGTTCCCATCTCATTCCTTTCCCTTCAGCGTTTTCACCTGTTATGCCAGGTGTTCTCATTAGCCATATGTATCAATATTTGTCTAGCTTGAAAGGGGGGGGGACCCTCCCTGTTTTTGTGCAGGGTAACCAAGTTTTGAATATTTCCTTTCAGCTTTCAGGAGTCAATGCTTCTTTTAATTGTCATTGTTCTTGGATACATGGAAAGAAAGAAGAGAGGTGAGGATGGAGTGGGAAAAGGAAAGGTGTGATCCATTTCTCCCCTCCCCCTCCCCTTTTAATATTTATTTTCACTCTACAGGTATTTCAGATATGGTATTATCCATTATTTATAGCACGGGCTTGCTTGGCAGGCAGGTAGGCAATTTTATTTTCCGTTGCATAGTAAGTAAAAAAAAAAAAAAACACTCTTAAGATTATTATGAGATATTTGAGATTGCTCTGTTAGCTCAAAGAGGGGCACAGCCTGACCCATCTCAATCTAAAAGGCACAACACAAAATGAAGAGGGACTGGGAGGGAAGAGGAAGACACCAACCCCAGTCTGCCAACCCCCACCTCCCTGCCTTCTTACTTACAGCCAGTCCAGTGGGTGGCACTGCCTCTCAATTCCCTTCTCCTCCTAAGTCTCAGTGTTGCCCTTCTAGACCTCTGCAAGGAGAAGGCTGGGGCACAATTAGAATTCATTGACTATGCCTGTCATTTGCTCTGGTGCCACCTACTGGTGGCCTCCCTGCCTGTAAGACCCTGTCTGTATATTACAGCTTTGCTCAGAGATCTGCACTGGTTGCTGATTTCTTATCTGGCCAAGTTCAGGGTGTTATTATTATTATTACATAATATTATTATTATTACATAAAGCCCTTAACAGCTTGGCCCCAGTTTGCTTGCAGGATCGCCATATCTCATATCACTCAACCGCGTTGAACTGTAACTGCCCTATTTTACATGAGATATTACAGGGGAAAAGAATGGGGCATTTAGGATGGGGGTTCCTCCTCTGCAAATTAGGGGTTGCCTCACCCTGCAGCCTCAGACACTCCAAGTTTCCCTGTTTTCCTAATTATTTGTATTATTCTTCTAATTATTAGTATTAGTATGGAATAGGACACCCCTATTTTTGTTGGAGAAATGTTGAAGCATATGCAGCCTTTAAGGAAGGATGGAGGCAAGACGGGCAATAGCTCTGTGGAAAAACTGCTTCACACATAGAAGGCAACAGGTTCAGTCTCTGGCATTTCCAGGTAGGTTGGGTAACAATGCCATGCCTCAGTCTCTGGAGAGCTGCTGCCAGTCAATGGTCTGACTCAGAAAAAGGCAGCTTCCTGTCAGTGGCAAAGCTGCATGCTCCGCTACCAGGGGTGGAGAGCAGGTGGGGTTGTGACTGGTGCCTCCCAGGGGCGTGATGTGCACTCTGGGGGGGGGGGGGTGGCACACATCCTGGGGGTGTGACACACCATGCGCGGAGGCGTGGCATGCATCCCGGGGGGTGGTACACTGCCCGTGAGGGCATGGCACATGTTCCAGGGGCATGGTGCACTGCCTGTGGGGGTGTGGTGCCCGGCGCCCGGGGGGGGTGCATGGCGCGTGTCTGGGGGGCTGCCTCAATGGCACCCTACCGGATTAGTGGTGCCAGGGGTGGTCCGCTCCACCCGCACCCCCGTTCCTCCGCCACTGCTTCCTGTATACACCTGTGGCCTTCTCTAGCCCAAAGTAACCTTCCCAGCAGGGTGTCATTTGAGGGGATTGCCACAGGTCCCAAAGAGGAAGATTGTCTTGTCAAATTCTTCCCTCTTCCCTCTTCCCTCTTCCTTGCATTGTTCTTTACTGTCAGAATCTCAGGTTGACATTTGACCCAGCCAGAGCACTGGAGAAAAAGAGAATTTGAATCCTGTAAAATCCCAGCTTTTAAAACCAAGCATTTCCAGATTCTCGGCATGTCCCCTGTCTTAAAACCTGGAAAGCTGCTGCCTGTAAGTGTAGGCAATACTGAACTAGATGAAATTATGGTCTGGCTCAGTATAACACAGCTTCCTGCAAAGGTCAAGGACTGAAAATGCTTCACAGCAATAGGTCTAGATTTTCTTTCTTATACGTGAAGCGCAAAATATTTTAGAAGGGGAGTAGAACATTTCCAGTGGCCAGGAATAAACAAACAAACAAACAAACACCAAGAAAAGAAAGACACACATCACTCATCTGCCTCAGACATAGATCGTTCTGCCGGGAGGGTAGCTGGGAGACAAAGAGAGCTGTCTTTAAGCTGAAAACCAGTGTGGGCACAAGAGAATTTCCAGACAATATTTAGAAAGAGCTTTGCATACAAGGGGAGGTAATAAAAATCATGGAAGAATCAAAACAGGAAGGGAAAAACACATATCCCACCCTGGCACTCTCTCTCTCTTCTGGAATCTATTATTCCAATCAGCTCATCTGAAAGATTTGGTAAGTCCAGCAAATATATCAAGAAAAGCCTATTGCCTGAAGATGAATGAACTGTTGTGTGTATGTTTATTCCCCCCTCTAGTTGATGGCATGATAAAGAAGGCACAGGATGTGTGTGTGTCCATGTGTGCATTTAATTAAACAATAGGGGAAGACAGAAAAGTCCCTGCCTACTCCCTATAGGTCTCCAGAGTCCCTTGTGCAGCCTCATATCCTGCCTTTATATATATATTTTTCAGACAGACATCCCCCTTTTGTTTTCCCATTGCCTGGCCAGCGCGTGTCAGTGCTGTAGCCAGCAAGCAAATATTTTCTTGTCGGCTCCACCTCTTCCCCTCCCTGGCTCCCCACCGCACCCCCACTACCCCCAGCCATCCCACCTACCACTCACCACCCCATGCCGACCGCCTGTTTCCTGAAGACAGGAGGTCAACGCCAACCGGCCCGCCGCCCTCTCAGGAAGAGATAGAAGGACAGCACATGTATACGAGGAAGTCCCTGCAGCTGCCAGATTGTTCTATTCGCAGTTTTTTGTGGGTAAGTGTCAAGAGAGCCTGTAATAGCGACTTCCCGTCGGAAGGGCTTGCTGCTTGGAATGAACGACACGCCAGCTCCTCCACGTGTGCCCCGTCGGCCGGGTGGAAGTTCTGGGATCAAAAGATAAGGCCCTCTGAACCTGGTCAGGCGCAGGGCTTTGCCGTTTGAACTCTGGTACCACTGGAGAGAAAGTTCAACCCGGCAAAAAGGGCGTCATTGACCATCGTGGCTGATTGAATCGATCCCACACCTATCTTACCACCCAGACTTCCCCCTGAAAGAACCAAGGCTACAATCACTGGCTTCTGTAGTTTTACCTCTCTTGGCCCTCAAGGACAGGAAGGGCAGAAAGCATCCCATCCCTGGAGGTTTCAGCAACAATCGTCATTTACAAGCCCAGTCTTCAGGGTGAACTGAGGTTTGGGGGAAACCGGCATTCCCCTGTTGTTTCATTGTTTTACATTCTGTGTTTTGTAAGGAGGACAGACCCAAAGGATGATATGACCAAACACAACTCATAAGAATAATATATGTAAAGGCATGCGTCCTTCTCAAAACCAACTTTTATTGCAGAAGTTTGGGTGCCGTTTCCTTATCCCCCGTGCCCTTCTGCAGCTAATACTACATCAACACTATACAGCAGCATCATACTATTTTTACAATCATGGCTCTCCCCAAAGAATCCTGGGAGTTGTAGTTTGCTATGGGAGCTGAGAGTTGTTAGGAGGCCCCTCTTTCCCTCACAGACTACAGTGGTACCTCGGGTTACAGACGCTTCAGGTTACAGACGCTTCAGGTTACAGACTCCGCTAACCCAGAAATAGTACCTCGGGTTAAGAACTTTGCTTCAGGATCAGAACAGAAATCATGCTCCGGCGGCACGGCGGCAGTGGGAGGCCCCATTAGCTAAAGTGGTGCTTCAGGTTAAGAACAGTTTCAGGTTAAGAACGGACCTCCGGAATGAATTAGGTACTTAACCCAAGGTACCACTGTACAAACTCCCAAAGTGATTACTCTCTCTCTCTCTCTCTCTCTCTCTCTCTCTCTCTCTCTCTCCTCCCTCCCTCCCTCCCTCCATGGAAGCCATGCCCGTTTAAAGTGATGTCACAGTGCTTTAAAAGTGCGGTGTGAATGTGTGTCTCAGAGTAGGTCTAACACTGAATAAAACCTGCTTTTTCTTACAGCCTGGCCTACCTCACATGGTTGTTGCTATAAGCCTGGCAGCTCTGAGAACAGCATCTTTTTGAACCAGTGGCAGGGCCTTATGTCAAACCGCAAGGCTTCCTGTTCCCCTCGCTTTCTGAAAAGCCCATGTCCCTTCCCCGGCTTCCTCCACAAGAAGAAGACCAGAACCTTTCAGGCTCCGAAAGCGTTAAAAGCATGACTAATGTAGGCAAATTTTGAACATGAAAATGGAGACATTTTCTGGAGGTCAGTGCCTCCGCTGTGCTGAAGCTCGGGAAAAAAAGGTGTAGGAGGCTGGTGCTGATTAAGACGCCGCATGCTGGGTTGGTATCAGCTTAAACACTTTAGCCTGTTACTGGCTCAGCGGGAGAGAGCTGAAGGAACACTTGATTATGAGGCTATATTTATGCCTCCGCTAAGGAGGCTTCTATAGATTGTGCACCAAGGACCTGAGCATATGATGCCTGCACCATTGTCTTTGAATTAACCTGAGGTTTCACAGATAATTTAGATCCCTGACTATGTGGGTGTCCAGCGCCCATTTACACATGGTTATGTGGCGCCATAATTGACAACCCAAGCTGTCTGCGAAGACTCTTTGGCTTATTTTAAATGATTCATGAAGCTGGCCAAGTCACTTCTAATTAATACATATTTATGGGCCCTGGCAATTTAAGTAATCATTTGGTCTTTGGATAAGGAGAGATGCCTTGGATTCCTCTCAGTCCAGCATTAGAAGCCTCATCTGTATCTAGCAGATACCATCTCTTTTCTTCTCCCTCACAAGAAACCTGACCTTTTGAAATTCCAGCTTTGCTTCAGGAGGGACCTCGAAAATCTGCCTTTAATTTTACTTTAGGCAAAAATAGGCCTGGGTGGAACTTTTTTTAAAAGAACTTTTTTCTGGCTTAGAACCAAGGGGCTTCCTGGTGGGAACTAGAGTCATGAAAACGTCCCCTCGACTCATTTCCACTAATGCTGCATGTGTTTTATGGTCCTAGCAACTGCAGTGATAGTGCTCCCCCATGTCCCAGAGAGTGATGAGAGGCATTCTTCACCCATCACTAATATCATGATCCAAGAAACATTGTCCTGACCCTTACCAGAAACTTGAGAATGTCATGTTATCATGCCATGTTGTCAGGCACTGGATTTAGAGCAGAAATGGGGGAACTGCGGCCTCCTAGTCAAAGAGCTCCAGCTCCCACCAGTCCCAGACAGCATGGCCAATGGTCAGGGATGATAGGAGGATAGGACCACAGGTCCAACACCTCTGGTTTATATTAGAGCCGCTACTGCTGGTGGGGCTGCATGCATGAAGCTGTGCTGTTCTCTCTGTCACTTACCAAAAGGGGAAAGAGGGGGACATAAGGACATAAGAAGAACCTAGCTGCTGGATCAGGCCAATGGCTCATCCTGTCCAGCATCCTGTTCTCACAGTGGCCAACCAGGTGCCTGTGGGAAAACCTCAAGCAGGACTTCAGCACAAGAGCATTCTCTCCTCTTGCAATTTCCAGCAATTGGTGTTCAGAAGCATCGCCCAGTATGCAGGCTTGAGAATTTCAGAACATGCAGGATTTTTAGTTTATGTTATCAGTGCAAAGTGTTGTGTGTTGTTGCTTTTTATTTCCAGTGAACATTTCTCCAGTCTTCCTGCAGCCTCCCTGGCTGCCTGCACTTCCTTATCTGAAAAAGCCCCATGGGATGAGTTACCACCTAATGTCTTTTCCTGTGCTTCGACTGAAGCATGGGCACCTGGGGGAGCTGCAGAAGTGCAGACCACTGGGGAGAGAACTTCTGGAATGAAAGAAAGACACTCACAAACATCCCTTGGCCCTCTCAGAAGTAAAGCAAGAAGGGCAAAACAACAACAACAACCCTGCACTTTACCCATGGCCAAGGGTGCATTTCTTCAGTATCCTGCAGCCTCCCTGGCTGCCCACTCTTCCTGATCTGAAAAAGGTCCTCCTGTAGGAGCAGTTAATTCATGATATACTTGCCTGGGCTTTGATTCAAGTGTGGGTACCCAGGAAGGCTGCAGAATGAAAGGTGACTCACCAACACCACTCAGCCACCTCAAAACTCAAAATAAAGCTCCTCCTCCTCCCCCCCCCATTTTTCTTCTTCTTCTTCTTCTTCTTCTTCTTCTTCTTCTTCTTCTTCTTCTTCTTCTTCAAGACCCTGCATTTCACTCATAAGAATTTCACTGAATCTCCCCCCCCCCCGATAATTTCAGAATGTAATTTTTAATCTCCTTAATAGAGAAAGGTTGGGGGAGGAACGTGCAAGGGAATTTGTTAGCACCGCACTGATTTTGAACACCTTCCATTTTCTTCTATTCTGAGTTATATCTTACTCTCCAAGCATCGTCTTCCTTTTCTTTTTCTTTTTTTGATTGCCTTGAAAATACACCATGTAATGGTGCATCATTTGTCCTGTACTTTTGAAAGGACGCTCCAAGTTTGCTGTGACATTAATTTATCGCCGGGTGCCCAGCACAATGCTACTATACCTTGCCTCCTCAATGAAAACTGACACACGCTTGTCCCGGGTTTCTTTATGCCACGACCTTGAATGTCAAGGGAAAATATAGCTCTGCAGCTTGGTCTGTTGCTGGACTTTCTCTGTTTTCTCTCCTTTGATGTTATTACTTGGCACATCTCGTCGCTTGCAAGGCCTGACAGAGCTACCAAGCAGCAAAGAGAAGCCTAGCTCATCTTTCAGCCACATGTCTTTTTTTTATATATAAATATTTATTGAGATTTTTTAAATACAAAAATGCAAAAATAATAAACAATATAACATGTATTCAAAACTTCTTTGGACTCCCTCACGTCTCTCGCTCCCACTTGCATCATTATAAAACTTTTTCCAGCAATTTATCAACTTGTTTACATTCTTAAGTCTCATTCATTTAATTTAGTCTAATAATTCTCCAAAAAATTTATATTTTCCTCAATCTCATTTATCATCCAGATTACATCTAGTTTAAAGGTAAAGGTAAAGGTACCCCTGCCCGTACGGGCCAGTCTTGACAGACTCTGGGGTTGTGCGCCCATCTCACTTAAGAGGCCAGGGGCCAGCGCTGTCCGGAGACACTTCCGGGTCACGTGGCCAGCGTGACATCGCTGCTCTGGCGAGCCAGAGCCGCACACGGAAACGCCGTTTACCTTCCCGCTGGTAAGCGGTCCCTATTTATCTACTTGCACCCGGAGGTGCTTTCGAACTGCTAGGTTGGCAGGCGCTGGGACCGAGCAGCGGGAGCACACCCCGCCACAGGGATTCGAACTGCCGACCTTTCGATCGGCAAGTCCTAGGCACTGAGGCTTTAACCCACAGCGCCACCTGCGTCCCTACATCTAGTTTAGTGGTGCTCAATTCTTTATGATCTGGCATCCTTCTTAACATTCAACCAAATTACAATGTTTTTGTAAATAAATCCTAAATTTCTTCCAGTCTTCTTCAACCCTCTCCTCTCCCAGGTCTCGGATTCTGCCGGTCATCTCAGCCAATTCCATATAGTCTATCAGTTGCATCTGCCATTCTTCCAGCGTGGGTAAATCTTGGGTTTTCCAATGCTTAGCGATGAGTATCCTTGCTGCCGTTGTTGCATACAGGAAAAAAGTTCTGTCCTTCTTTATCACCCTCTGGCCGACAATACCCAAGAGGAAGGCCTCTGGTTTCTTAGGGAAAGTATACTTAAATACCTTTTTCAACTCATTATATATCATTTCCCAGAAGGCCTTCACTCTAGGGCACGTCCACCAGAGGTGAAAGAATGTTCCTTCATTTCCTTTACATTTCCAGCATTTGTTATCAGACAAATGGTATATTTTGGCAAGTTTAACTGGGGTCATGTACCATCTATATATCATTTTCATTACATTTTCCTTCAAAGCATTACATGCAGTGAAGTTCAACCCAGTGGTCCACAACCTTTCCCAGTCCTCAAACATAATGTTATACCCAATATCCTGTGCCCACTTTATCATAGCCGATTTAACCATTTCATCTTGTGTGTTCCATTTTAACAGCAAGTTATACATTCTTGAAAGTACCTTGGTCTTAGGTTCTAACAATTCTGTTTCCAATTTAGATTTCTCCACCTGGAACCCTAACTTTTTGTCATTTTTAAAGACTTCTTTAATCTGAGTGTAGTGTAGCCAGTCTCGCACTTTATCCTTCATTTTCTCCAAACTCTGCAATTTCCAATTGTCTCCATCTTTTTCTAGTATTTCCCCATATTTTGGCCATTTGGCCTCCATACTGGGTCTTTTTCGGGCCTTAGCTTCCAGAGGTGATAGCCACCTTGGAGTTTTATTTTCCAATAAGTCTTTATATTTTGTCCAGACATTAAACACTGCTTTTCTGACAATATGGTTCTTAAAGGCCTTATTGATCTTAACCTTGTCATACCATAAGTATGCATGCCAACCAAAAGCATTGTTGAAACCTTCCAGATCCAGTACGTCAGTGTCTTCTAGAAGTAGCCAGTCTTTTAGCCAGCAGAAAGCTGCGGCCTCATAGTACAACTTTAAGTCCGGCAGGGCAAAGCCCCCTCTTTCTTTCGCATCAGTTAGTATCTTAAACTTAATTCTGGGCTTTTTGCCCTGCCAGACAAACTTAGATATATCTCTCTGCCACTTCCGGAAGCACTCTGTCTTGTCCACAATCTGTAGTGTTTGGAACAAAAACAACATTTTTGGCAATACATTCATCTTGATAGCAGCAATTCGGCCTAACAAAGAAAGTTTCAATTTTGTCCAACTGTCTAAGTCTCTCTTAATTTCTGACCAACATTTTTCATAATTATCCTTAAATAGACTCAGATTTTTTGTTGTTATATTTACCCCTAGGTACTTTACTTTTTTAACCACATTTAATTCTGTCTCTCTCTGAAACCGTTCTGACTCTGTATCTGACAATTTTTTTCCCAATACCTTGGTTTTCTGTTTATTTAGTTTAAATCCCGCCACCCGACCAAAGTCTTGGATTAATTGTAGTACTCTTTTCGTACTAGATTCTGGCTCCTGCAGGGTCAAAACTAGGTCATCTGCAAAAGCTTTGAGTTCATCTTTCAGCCACATGTCAGAGAGAAGTAGGTCTCTCTGCCATTTTGCACAAAAGGTGAATGTGTGAATGACTGGTCCAAATAGCTGAGCTATTTGGCTTAAAACTAATGGAATCGAAGGACAGCAAAACAATTTGCACATTGAGGAGCTTGGCTTTCTTTAGTGAGCATGGGATCTATTATTTCACCTCAACTGTGTGACACTTTTAGGACGAAGTGGCTCCAGTTAACAACAACAACAACAACAACAACAACAACAACAACAACAACAACAATTTTATCATTTGTACCCCACCCATCTCACTGGGTTGCCTCAGCCACTCTGGGCAGCTGGGCAATTTCTTTCACACACACACACACACACACACACACACACACACAGGGTCTCTGGCCCCTGCTCCCTCTGTTCACCAACCCAAATTCCCCTTTCCTGCCCAACGCCACCCCACCCCACCCCCACCCTTTATATCTCTTCCACCATTTTACCTACTCCCTCACAGCTCACTGGAATTTCAAAGGAGCACCGTATTTGGCAATTCCAACCACCACCACCACAGAACCGCTGTGAAAAGTCTGAGAACCTGTTCCGATCTGAAAGCAGTCCTGGTTGGCTAAGATGGCCCATGTGAGCAGCAGATGAAGTATTGCCTTCACTCTAACACAATTTGCCTTTAGACACATCAAAAGACAGCAAATAGACAAATATGAATGGCTACCTTGTGTCATGATGACATCATTGTGCCCAGGACGTGATCCCTGATTGACTGGAATCGCTCAAAGAGGGATGAAATATATATAGTTAAACATTTGTTTTCTGGAACAGCAGAAGAGGAGAGGTGACTGTGAATGGTTGTGAATGTCAACTAAGAAAAGAAAATTAAGGTATTTTTCAGGAGGAGGCTCTGATCCTCTGAAACCACAACTTTCCTAAGACAAAAATCAAAGTTGTGTGTATACACGAACATACAACTAGTTTTGCATAATGAAGGGCAGGGTTGAGAGCTGAGAGCCACATTCCCTTGAGGGCAAGCAAGGGAAGAACTGAGAGCCACATTCCCTTGTGGGCAAGCATTTGGGAGCTATGTCCCAGCACTGGGAAGGCCCAGAGGGAAAAGTAGGAAGGAACAATGAATGTAAACCATACATTGCTATGATGCTTACCTTTGTGCTACATGCCTAACACACATAAAAACCAGATGTGTATCTTTAGGATGGTATTTCCAAACACCAGCTCTTCCTGGAGCATTAAAAATATATATTTGAAAATATGGCGGCTTCCAAAAGCAGTTTGTATTATGGTTTGGGGGGGTGTGTCTACTCAAAAGTGCACGCCAAAGGAGTAAAAAACCCACCTGGGCAAGCCCAATCCCTTGGGGATGCCTGAAGTAGTTATTTACATTGTGGCTATAGCCTGTTGGAAATAAGCTTTGCAATTTGCAACATACCATGTGAGCATCCATTTTGCCATTGCATTTCTGAAACACCTTCAAATATTAGACTGTGTGTGTGTGTGTGCTATTTATATCTAATCCCTTCATATATTCAGTCAACTATACTTGAAACTAATGAGGCTCTTTGCTTGCTACCACAACTGTTTTAAGGAGCCTATTCCAGAATGCTACTCCTCTAATGGATAACAGAACCCGTCTTCCGATCCCCAGCCTCGGATGATTAATGGGCATATTAATGGACTCGTATTATGAAAATCCTAATTCAGCAAGCACAGGATTTGTTGCCAAAGGGTTAGGAGCCATGCGGGCACCTCATCCCTTCATTTGCACATCAGAGACATGAAGGGTGCCCCGTGCAACCTGTGCCATTAAGGACGCCATCCCCAAATCCACTGATGTCATTAAAGCTCAGTTAGATAAGGTCCTTCAACATTACCAGCCTCCTTTTGAAAAGTGCAGGAACCATTCGCTGGATGGTTCCAACTCTCTTTATTTCACTCTCTTTTTTGCCAACCATTTCAGAAATGGGACCTGCAATAAAAAAAAATCCTTTCTTCTTTCCCCATCCACTCCAGTCCAGGTAAGCACAAAGTGGTTAATTTTAATGGAAAACTCTCCTCCCCCCCCCCCATACCCACATTCCCCTTAAATACCGATGGATCCCTGCTGTTGTGTTTGACAAATAGGTTCCAGAAAGAAGCTCCATCTAGATGCTGTGTGTAACTTTATCTTATTCCCTTTTGAGCAGTACTGTTCTTGTAAAGCGATCTCTCAACTGCCTAAAGTCATTACACTTTTTCCCTTTCACATTGTACCTCTGTAAATGTCAGGCATAACTACATTTTTATTTGCGGAGATACTACCAGTATGAATGAGCAGAAAAAATGCCCAACGTCCCTTGCCTCCACTCTCTTTACCCTGTGCGCTTTCTGCTAATATGATTTGTTGAACAAATTGTTCCATTAATCTGGGGATGTTTGACAGAGTGAGAAAATAAGTGCCGAAGTGAGAAGATTCACAAGAATCGGAAATCTCGGTCCTCTCTTTCTCAAGGTAAATAGTTATTATATCAGGGTGTCAGGCTGGCGAAATGGATGTGCTCACATTCCCAGTTTGTAAATGTCACTTTCCTCCAGACCATCAGGGTGACAAATGAGGTGTGGGTTAGAGTAAGAGTTCATTCCTTGACAAAGTTCTTGCTGGTTTCTTTCAGCAGGAAGGCAATCCTCTTTCCTATGCCTCTGCCCTCCAATGCCTCTCTGCACAAAAAGAAAGCTCCTAAAGGTTAAAAGGACAAAAAAAAAATAGAGTAAAAAGATGCCCTGTGGTTCAAATTAAGCCAAGGGAAGGATGAATGAAGAACTATTGGATTTTGTAAGAAAATCCACCAACCCCTTTCAGTTCTGGGCACTTTCCATTTCTCAATTGCTTACTTCAAGCAAAGGTCCCAGATATTTTCAGACAAGTCATGCAATTCACTTGGCCATACTTTGCATCTTGGGTTTTGTAGTCTTTCCAGCTATGGTCTAAGCCAGTGTTTTTCAACCACTGTTCCGCGGCACACTAGTATGCCGCAAGATGTTGCCTGGTGTGCCGTGGGGAAAATTGAAAAATTCGAAAGATTTAAAAATAAAATATTTTATAATTTTTCATATTTCTGTTTATTTACTATTTCATAATAAAGTAATTATAAAATACTTTCTTTGTGTTTATTTGATTTCTATTCAAGAGAATTACTTTAGATATAGTCAATATTGGCACAGAGTTAATTTTTTTAACATTTTCTAATGGTGGTGTGCCTCGTGATTTTTTTCATGAAACAAGTTGAAAAACACTGGTCTCCACACAAGACCCACCGTGCTCTAATAATATAATCAGTTTAGAAAGGTTGTGTGCCATTTTAAAGATATCTGGGTTTTTAAAAACTCAATTAAACAAGTCAATGCATGTTTTTAGAATTTCTCATCTTTTAAGGACACATTGAGATTAACAAAGTATGTGCTAAAGAAGCCCTATCCAGGTTTTTAAGCAACACAGGCCATCACAGGAGCAGGGCTGAGACAGGAAGCTATACCTCCTAGTGTCCACATGTTCAGTGCACATGTATATGGGGAAGGGACCTTCGCATGTACAGCAGTATGCATGAAAGTTTTCACATGATCTGCCAACCAAATTGAAGAGTCTTCCAGGTATGCATGAAAGATCCCTTCACACAGATGTTTGTGCTGTATGCACAGATGTGCTGCGGGGAGCTAGTCAGGACAAACAATGTCAGGGCTAATTAGTGCAGTCCCCGCTCTCTCCTCCCAGGCTGCTGTACATGAGAGCTGTGATACGTGATCAGAATGAAATATAAACTTGGATCAGCATTGCAATCCTGCTGGATCAGGTGAATCCGCTCCAGCATCCTGTTCTTATAGTGGCCAACCAGATTCCTGTGGGAAACCCACAGGCAGGATTCAAGCACAGGAGCACTCTCTCCTCTTGTGGTTTCCAGCAACTGGTACTCAGAAGCATTACTGCTTCCTGTTATGGAGGCAGACCATAGCTTGTAGCCATGGATTTCAGTGTGGCAACCATAAGTTCAAAAGTGAGGGAGCCCAATCATCAGCACTGGATCCAATTACTACCAAGTCAAGTCCATTAATGCAGCTGTGTGTCAAGTAGTACCAGCAGTGAACAAAGTCTTGTCAAGAGCTGCTTTGCTCTGCTTTCATCTGGGCAAAAGATTGGGCTGATCAGCCATCTATGGACTCACAAAGCTAGTTAAGATGTATGTTAATGCAGTCATCTCTGCTCATAAAAGGAAAACATGAAAGTATTGGCCCATTGAAGAGCTGCACATGAGTGGGAAAGGATAAGTGCACTGAGACTTCATATTTCTTCATGTTGAAGAGGACATCAAACAACATTCCTCATTTCTTGGTCTCCCCGGCCATTGCGTTTAATCTGGCACACATCCAATACAATATACTTTCGCTGATGCCTGTGTCAATATTTATTGAACAATTGGTCACCTGAGCTCAGGATTTAATTCTTTGTGGGACTTGTTTGTTAATTGCCACAGTGAGGCTCATTAACGACAAGGCACATAAGCCCATCTTCTGACAGGTAATTGATAGGGGGATCAGAAGGCTTGACAAGGAACAGAATGTTTTTTTGCTTTGATTTTTTTCCACTGATGACTTTGAGTGAGCGACGTGTGAGTCCAAGGAGTAATGGAAATTCTCCCAACATCAAATGGAATTTTTTTAAAAAATATCTCAGAGGTCTCCCCCCCCCCCAAAAAAAAATGGGTTAAGGAAAGATTTGACTACATATCCTTATTTGCATTTATATCCCATCTTTCATCCATGGAGCTCAAGGTGCCTCAATGGATCCCTAAGTTTATTTGTACAACAATCCTATGGGGTAGGTTAGACTAAAAGAGAGAGGAGAACAGAGGGAGAGAGAGAGAGAGAGAGAGAGAGAGAGAGAGAGAGAGAGAGAGAACACTCAGTGATCCTCACAGCTTAGACATTTGATCATGGAAGTTGTATCTATTGCTGACATTAATAAACATGACGAAGTTAGGTCGATTAATTTCAATACATCTACTCTAAGTAAGGGTTGGTTGAGTACAAGCATGGGTCTTCCAGTCCTACTATGGACCACCAAGCTATAATGAAAGATGATGCCTTTCTTGAGCAGATACCAAACATTTAAAAGGGAGAGGTATAGTAGGGAGACTTCAATTACCCTGTTGTTGTTGTTGTTGTTGTTGTTGTTGTTGTTGTTGTTGTTGTTTACCTATCCTAAGGTCCCAGTACAAGCTACAACATTCAAACATTATAAACAGTTTAAAACAACTTGCAATCACAAAAATATGCGGGTCCTAAAAATATATACCTCCCGTGTCAAAATCCAGGGTAAACAGGTGCATCTTCAGCATCCTTCAAAAGCTGTACAATGAAAGTGCTAGATGCACTGCTGTGGAAAAGGGGTTCCACAGTTTAGGGTCTGCCACAAAGAATGCCTTCTCTCAGCAGAGGCAGATATAGGGCAGTGTGAGTTGTGTGGCCGCACCGGATACACTGCTGAGGTGGGATGCCTTCTCAAAGCCCAGTAAGTGCTTGCTAAGCTTCAAGAAGGAGACATGAGGACTCTGACAGGGTCCTAGAGTCCTCTTGGATGCTTCGCTAACCCAAGCAAGTGCTTACTGGGTGTCGTGGAATGGTTGGATGCAGAGGAATGGTGGGAGGAACCAAGGGAAGAAGGCTCAGAGGAAGAACTGGTCAAAGAGGTGGAAGCTATGGGAACCTTGTGAGGAAATGACCGTGTCCTCTTGGGTTTGATTATACAAGGGAAAAGGAAAGCTGACTGTAGTCAGAAACAAACTCTGGACTTTAAGACAGCTAATTTAAAAAATCTTAAGGAACTACTGGATGAGATTCCATGGTCAGAAATACTGGGAGAGAAGGGAGTCCATGATGGATGGGAGTTTCTTAAATGGAAGATATTGAAGATGTTGGCAAACCTTGCAGCTTGGGTGAATTAGATTGACAGTTTCTAGAGTTCAAAGGCTTTATTCATGCAGAAACTACAGGATGAAAGGAGTTAGCCTGTAAACCGGAACATGACAGTCCTCTACGTGGTGAAAATGGAGAAATGCTATTTGGTGATAGTGAGAAGGCAGAACTGCTCAAGTCCCACTTTCCCTCTATCTTCCCACAAATGGAAAATAGTGCCCCACCTGGAGATAATAGAATAAACGATGCAGATAGGGAGCCGCAGCATAAGATAGGAAAGAGTTGGTTAAGGAACAACCTTGAATGAATTCAGATTTCTAAGGCTTGATGAATGATATCCAATGGTACTAAAGGAGCTGGCAGATGTAATCACAGAGCCTCTGTCTATAATATTTGAGAATTATCGGAGAACAGGTGAGGTCCCTGTAGACTGGTGGTGGGCAGATGTTGCCTCTTCTTCAAAAGGTGGGGAGAGAAGACCCAGCCAACTACCAACTGGTCAGCTTCACATTGATATCAGGAATGACCCTAGAACAGTTAATTAAACAGTCAGTCTGTGAGCACTTTAAAAAAAAGCAGCAGTGATTAGTTAAGAGGTGGAAATAATTGGGGGGGGGAATCCTGTTAGGCTGCAAGAGATTGTAATAGATTGTTCTGAAGTCACTTCAGCACCAGATTGGGGGGGGGGGGAATCGTCCCCCAACCGCACCGCCCTTGTCCTGTATTTTGCCAGAACAAATCCTAAATGGAGGCAGTCTTTCAGATATTTGGGGCAGAGGTGCCTGTTGTTGACGTCATCATTCTTGCCAATATGAATGCAATCAAATGGCCAGTCCAGCAGTTTTATTTGCCCATTATGCCTCTATATATCTATGAATCTTTGTAGATACAGATACAATTTTCAGGTAGAAATGATTGAAGATGCATGATCACATCCCCAATTAATTTCATGTAAGCTAAGAAGCCAGCTTTAACAGGTTCCTCTGGCACCAAAGCAGCCACTAAGCTTGTGGGCTTACAGAGGCTGTGGTTTCCTGCAACTCATGATATTGGATAGGCAAGATTGGTCTCTTGGATTAAGGGCTGAGATTCAGGTCTATACCACACAGCAAGGAATTAAAAGGTGTTGATAGATGGAGAAATTTACAAAGCTCTTTTACAGCGTAAAACAAGAAATTATGAGAAATCTCCTTTCAAGATAAACACAAAAGCACATTTTCCCACTCTAGGGCCGCATTGCCCTTTTACAAGTGAGAATATTTTTCAGTGGAGATATTTAGTGTTGCCTTCTGAAGGGAGGAAATATTGCGTTAAACAACTCTCTCCAATGTTCTCTATTTTGAAAATGGGTAATCTGAAGAATCCTGACTAGACAAACATGAACATAGCATCTATTCTGATAATGCACTGTGTGTGTCTGTAGAGAGACTTAATATACTGCACAAAATGCTGGTGTGTCATGGGATCCTGGAGAAAAAGCAGAAATTGCTGTACTTCCCATGTTCTTCTCTGTTCAGAAAGAGAAATCAGCCAAGCAAATATGATTGGTAGTTGTTCACATCATTGTTGGTTTTTTAAGTCTGCAAACAAGACATAATCAATGGCGTTTTTTACATCGTTTTGATGTTTTCTTTACATTGAAATGGGTATAAGTTATGTAAATAGTTCCATAGCTTGCATTAAATAGTGGACAGTGAGGCAAATCATGTAGTGTTTGGTGGAAACTGAACTGCAGTGGACTAGAAACACCACTGATTGTGAGGAATACCAGTTGGAAAAGAAGTCTCTGCCTTCTTACATCCCTAGGTGTGTCTTTCTGCATGCTACACACTTTGTGAACTATGCACACTTCCCACACCACAAGGTCCTGGCTGGTGAGTGCTGACACAGAAACATCCTAGAAGCAACCCCCAGGTAGTTTTGTGAAGGACGAAATCTGGCAAGGAAGAAGTCTGATGCCAAGTTATTGTGAGTTAAATTGGGGTATGTGGTTCAAGAATTTTAGAAATGGTGGACATTTCCAAATCAACACCACCCCTTTTTTTGAAAACCATTGGCTTAGCTTAGGGATAGGAACCTTCAGACCCAGTATGCTTCCAAGCACAATTCAGAGTGTTGGTGCTGAACTTTAAAGCCCTAAATGGCTTCAGCCCTGCATACCTGAAGAAGAGTCTCCACCCCCATCATCCACCCGAGACACTGAGATCCAGCTCCGAGGGCCTTCTGGTGGTTCCTTCATTACGAGAGGTGAGGTTACAGAGAACCAGGCAGAGGGCCTTTTTGGTAGTTGCTCCCCACTGTGGAATACCATCCCAGCTAATGTCAAACAGATAAACAGCTATGAGATTTTAAAAAGACACCTGGAGACAAACCAGTTCAGGGAAGTTTTTAGTGTTTGAAGTTGTATTGTGTTTTTACTATTTTTTTTTTGTTGGGGCAACTCAGTCAGATGGGCGGTATATAAATTATTATTATTATTATTATTATTATTATTATTATTAATTGCCAATTGCAGCCCTCCAGGCCTCTTCACCTGGCCTGTGGGATTATCCCCAAGCTATAACCTCTCTCCCCAAACCACCCCCCTTATCTTCATGCCCTCCTTGAGTGTCTTTGCCTTGCCAAAATATGTAATTGAAATCTGTTAGTGTCTCTTGCTTGCCTGGACTGAGGATAGAGAGGGGTGTGTGAGCTTGTGTACATAGTAAATCCATTACTCCACCCACCATTGCCTCTGGTCCACAACTTGCAGGTTCCCCCCAGAAGATTGCCCAGAGGGGAACACAGCCCCTGGACTGAGAAGTCTTCCCCATCCCTGCCCTAGGCAGATGGATCACATCTCTCCTATTATTAAAGAGTGCAAGTGGGGAAGGGGATTTATGTCTGTTTTGTAATTCCTCCATCATCCCCCCCCCATTGCACATTCCCCAAACACTTACCAAAAGGTAGAGAAGTAGGAAGATGACCTTCATGGTATAGGTTCACTGACCTTGACCTCACTAGGCATCAATAGGAGGTTGTGGAAGCAGGAAACCGGATGTCAGCCTTCTGCTTTCCCCTTGTCCTCCAGGCCCCCATAAATTAAAACATTTCATCAGCACAGGTGAGCTTGTTTGTATAAAGGCTTTATTATCTGGTGCATTTATATATTTTTTTGACTCGCAATCTGCCGGATTCCTAATGTGACCTAAAGAATGAGCTGGGGATTTATTACAAATTCAAGTCAGTAAGCTTTCTGGCTGAGCAATTAATCACTGACATGAAGGAATTTCTCCTCTCCAGGTGGGGAGCCCATCCAAAAACTAAGAAAAATAATCGGGCTAATTAATTCTTATCTGCAAAGAGCAATTAGATAAACGACCTTTTCTATATAAAAAAAGGACTGTCACCCCTAGCAAAGAGCTTGGCTCTTAAATAGAATAATGTGACTGAACGTCTCTTTGCTGGGTCCTCTCTGCTGTGAAATTGAGATCACAGAAATGAAAATTGGGGAGGAGGGAGAAAGAGAAGGGAATAGGTTAATTAGAGCTGAGACTGGTGGGTGGGTGAGAGAGAGAGAGAGAGAGAGAGAGAGAGA